>NC_052150.1:118402916-119602916 GCF_902713615.1 Scyliorhinus canicula
ACTGAACTCCCCACCCACCAAACTCCCCACTCACCAAACTCCCCCATCACCAAACTCCCCCACTCACCAAACTCCCCACCGACCAAGCTCCCCACTCACCAAACTCCCCTAATCACCAAACTCCCCCAATCACCAAACTCCCCCACTCTCCAAACTCCCCACTCTCCAACCTCCTCCACTCACCAAACTCTCCACTCACCAAAATCCCCCACTCACCGAACTCCCCCACTCACCAAACTCCCCACTCACCAAACTCCCCCACTCACCAAACTCCCCACTCACCAAACTCCCCACTCACCAAACCCCCCCACTCACCAAACTCCCCACTCACCAAACTCCCCACTCACCAAACTCCCCACTCACCAAACTCCCCACTCACAAAACTCCCCCAATCACCAAACTCCCCACTCACCAAACTCCCCCACTCACCAAACTCCCCCATTCACCAAACTCCCCCATTCACCAAACTCCCCCACTCACCAAACTCCCCACTCACCAAACTCCCCACTCACCAAAACTCCCCACTCACCAACTCCCCACTCACCAAACTCCCCCCCTCACCAACCTCCCCACTCACCAAACTCCCCACTCACCAAACTCCCCCACTCACCAAACTCCCCCCATCACCAAACTCCCCACTCACCAAACTCCCCACTCACCAAATCCCCACTCACCAAACTCCCCACTCACCAAACTCCCCACTCACCGAACTCTCCCCCTCACCAAACTCCCCCCACTCACCGAACTCCCCACTCACCAACCTCCCCCACTCACCACCCCCACTCACCAAACTCCCCACTCACCAAACTCCCCCACTCACCAAACTCCCCACTCACCAACTCCCCACTCACCAAACTCCCCACTCATTGAACTCCCCACTCACCAAACTCCCCCACTCACCAAACTCCCCCACTCACCAAACTCCCCCACTCACCAACTCCCAATTCACCAAACTTCCCCCACTCACCAAACTCCCCACTTCCACCCAACTCCCACTCATCCCACCTCCCCACTCACCAAACACCCCCCTCACCGAAGTCCCCACTCACCACACTCCCCCACTCACCAAACTCCCCACCACCAAACTCCCCACGCACCAAACTCCCCCACTCACCAATCTCCCCCACTCACCAAACTCCCCACTCACCAAACTCCCCCTCTTTCCAAACTCCCCCACTCACCAAACTCCCCACTCACTGAACTCCCCACCCACCAAACTCCCCACCCACCAAACTCCCCCAGTCACCAAACTCCCCCACTCACCAAACTCCCCCACCGACCAAGCTCCCCACTCACCAAACTCCCCTAATCACCAAACTCCCCCAATCACCAAACTCCCCCACTCTCCAAACTCCCCACTCTCCAAACTCCTCCACTCACCAAACTCTCCACTCACCAAAATCCCCCACTCACCGAACTCCCCCACTCACCAAACTCCCCACTCACCAAACTCCCCACTCACTGAACTCCCCCACTCACCAAACTCCCCCACTCACCAACTCCCCCACTCACCAAACTCCCCCACTCACCAAACTCCCCAATTCACCAAATTCCCCACTCACCAAAATCCCCCACTCACCAAACTCCCCACTCATCAACCTCCCCACTCACCAAACTCCCCACTCACCGAATTCCCCACTCGCCAAACTCCCCACTCACCAAACTCCCCCACTCACCAAACTCCCCACCACCAAGCCCACCCCACAAAGACCTCCCCCACTCACCAATCTCCCCCACTCACCAAACTCCCCCACTCACCAAACTCCCCCTCTTTCCAAACTCCCCCACTCACCAAACTCCCACTCACTGAACTCCCCCACCCACCAAACTCCCCACCCACCAAACCTCCCCCAGTCACCAAACTCCCCCACTCACCAAACTCCCCCACCGACCAAGCTCCCCACTCACCAAACTCCCTAATCACCAAACTCCCCCAATCACCAAACTCCCCCACTCTCCAAACTCCCCACTCTCCAAACTCCTCCACTCACCAAACTCTCCACTCACCAAAATCCCCCACTCACCGAACTCCCCCCTCACCAAACTCCCCACTCACCAAAATCCCCCACTCACCAAACTCCCCACTCACCAAACTCCCCACTCACCAAACCCCCCACTCACCAAACTCCCCACTCACCAACTCCCCACTCACCAAACTCCCCACTCACCAAACTCCCCCACTCACAAAACTCCCCAATCACCAAACTCCCACTCACCAACTCCCCCACTCACCAACTCCCTCCCCCATTCACCAAACTCCCCATTCACCAAACTCCCACTCACCAACTCCCCACTCACAAACTCCCCCACTCACCAAACTCCCCACTCACCAAACTCCCACTCACCAAACTCCCCCTCACCAAACTCCCCCCCTCACCAACCTCCCCACTCACCAAACTCCCCACTCACCAAACTCCCCACTCACCAAACTCCCCCCACACACCAAACTCCCCATCACCAAACTCCCCACTCACCAAACTCCCACTCACCAAACTCCCCACTCACCAAACTCCCCACTCACCAAACTCCCCTACTCACCGAACTCTCCCCTCACCAAACTCCCCCCTCACCAAACTCCCCACTCACCGAACTCCCCCACTCACCAAACTCCCCCACTCACCAGAACTCCCCACTCACCAAACTCCCCCACTCACCAAACTCCCCACTCACCAACTCCCCCACTCACCAACCTCCCCACTCACCAAACTCCCCACTCACTGAACTCCCCCCACTCACCAAACTCCCCCAACTCACCAAACTCCCCACTCACCAAACTCCCCCACTCACCAAACTCCCCAATTCACCAAATTCCCCACTCACCAAAATCCCCCACTCACCAAACTCCCCACTCATCAACCTCCCCACTCACCAAACTCCCCACTCACCGAATTCCCCACTCACCACACTCCCCCACTCACCAAACTCCCCCACTCACCAAACTCCCCACGCACCAAACTCCCCCACTCACCCAATCTCCCCCACTCACCAAACTCCCCCACTCACCAACTCCCCCTCTTTCCAAACTCCCCCACTCACCAAACTCCCCACTCACTGAACTCCCCACCCACCAAACTCCCCACCCACCAAACTCCCCCAGTCACCAAACTCCCCCACTCACCAAACTCCCCCACCGACCAAGCTCCCCACTCACCAAACTCCCCTAATCACCAAACTCCCCCAATCACCAAACTCCCCCACTCTCCAAACTCCCCACTCTCCAAACTCCTCCACTCACCAAACTCTCCACTCACCAAAATCCCCCACTCACCGAACTCCCCCACTCACCAAACTCCCCACTCACCAAAATCCCCCACTCACCAAACTCCCCACTCACCAAACTCCCCACTCACCAAACCCCCCCACTCACCAAACTCCCCACTCACCAAACTCCCCACTCACCAAACTCCCCACTCACCAAACTCCCCACTCACAAAACTCCCCCAATCACCAAACTCCCCACTCACCAAACTCCCCCACTCACCAAACTCCCCCATTCACCAAACTCCCCCATTCACCAATCTCCCCACTCACCAAACTCCCCACTCACCAAACTCCCCACTCACCAAACCCACTCACCAAACTCCCCACTCACCAAACTCCCCCACTCACCAAACTCCCCACTCACCAAACTCCCCACTCACAAAACTCCCCAATCACCAAACTCCCCACTCACCAAACTCCCCCACTCACCAAACTCCCCCATTCACCAAACTCCCCACTCACCGAACTCCCCACCACCCAAACTCCCCCACTCACCAAATCCCACTCACCAAACTCCCCACTCACAAACTCCCCCAATCACCAAACTCCCCACTCACCAAACTCCCCCACTCACCAACTCCCCCATTCACCAAACTCCCACTCACCAAACCCACTCTCCAAACTCCTCCACTCACCAAACTCCCCACTCACCAAACTCCCCACTCACCAAACTCCCCACTCACCAAACTCCCGACTCACTGAACTCCCCACTCACCAAACTCCCCACTCACCGAAATCCCCCACTCACCAAACTCCCCACTCACCGAAATCCCCCACTCACCAAACTCCCACTCACCAAACTCCCCACTCACCAAACTCCCCACTCACCAAACTCCCCACTCACCGAAATCCCCCACTCACCGAAATCCCCCACTCACCAAACTCCCCCACTCACCGAAATCCCCCACTCACCAAACTCCCCCCCTCACCAAACTCCCCACTCACCGAAATCCCCCACTCACCAAACTCCCCACTCACCGAAACTCCCCCACTCACCAAACTCCCCACTCACCAAACTCCCCCACTCACCAAACTCCCCACTCACCAAACTCCCCCACTCACCGAAATCCCCCACTCACCAAACTCCCCACTCACCAAACTCCCCACTCACCAAACTCCCCACTCACCGAAACTCCCCCACTCACCAAACTCCCCACTCACCAAACTCCCCACTCACCAAACTCCCCCACTCACCAAACTCCCCACTCACCGAAATCCCCCACTCACCAAACTTCCCCACTCACCGAACTCCCCACTCACCAAACTCCCCCCACTCACCAAACTCCCCACTCACCAAACTCCCCACTCACCAAACTCCCCACTCACCTAAATCCCCCACTCACCAAACTCCCCACTCCACCAAACTCCCCCACTCACCGAAATCCCCCACTCACCAAACTCCCCACTCACCAAACTCCCCACTCACCAAACTCCCCACTCACCACAACTCCCCACCACCAAACTCACCCCCTCACCAACTCCCCACTCACCAACTCCCCATTCACCAACTCCCCACTCACCAACCTCCACCACTCACCAAACTCCCCACTCACCAAACTCCCACTCACCGAAATCCCCCACTCACCAAACTCCCCACTCACCAAACTCCCCACTCACCAAACTCCCCACTCACCAAACTCCCCCACTCACCAAACTCCCCCCCTCACCAAACTCCCCACTCACCAAACTCCCCACTCACCAAACTCCCCACTCACCGAACTCCCCACTCACCAAACTCCCCACTCACTAAACTCCCCACTCACCAAACTCCCCACTCACCAAACTCCCCACTCACCAAACTCCCCACTCACCAAACTCCCCCACTCACCGAACTCCCCACTCACCGAACTCCCCACTCACCAAACTCCCCACTCACCGAACTCCCCACTCACCAAACTCCCCCATCACCAAACTCCCCACTCACCAAACTCCCCACTCACTGAACTCCCCACTCACCGAACTCCCCACTCACCGAACTCCCCCACTCACTACCCCCACTCACCAAACTCCCCACTCACCAAACTCCCCCACTCACCGAACTCCCCCACTCACCGAAATCCCCCACTCACCAACCTCTCAGTTGTGCATTTAGTTCTTCAGATGTATTCATTCAATTTAGCTGCACTAAAGAACCCGGAATGTATAGTAAACTGAATTGGGGTTAGAGAAACCAGATTCGACCTGTTAGCTAATTAACAACTCAGCTCTCGAAGCAAAGTATGTTTGTTTACCTGCCTAAATCTGGAAGAACAAAAGTTAGTCTACTAACACAGTACTTTTAAGTTACTGCTAATTACAGACTAGATAAAATTTTCAAGAACAAAATTAACACTTTCAGCTCCCCCACTCATCAAACTCTCAGGTCGGCACTCAGCTCCTCAGCTGAGTATTCAGTTGCCAGAAATTGGCAACATGTCCACCTTAAAACATGTGTCCACCTTGGGGTTAAAATTCAGCCCAGCAACTCTTTTTCTCTCACCCCAGATACTGTCAGACCTGCTGGATATTTCCAGAATGTTCTGTTTTTTATTTCAAATGTTCAGTGCCCACAATGTTATGCTTTTGTAATATAAGGGTAAAATCTGCGATTTGGACTTTTTCTCCAGACAAGGCCTGGTGGGAGCATTCAGGGAAGGACAATAACAACAATAACTTGCATTTATATAGTGCCTTTAACATAAGAAAGCATCCGAAAGTATTTTGTAGGAGTAAAATCAGCCAAAACTCAAAGATAAAAGCGAATTACTGCAGATGCTGGAATCTGAAACGAAAACAGAAAATAGTGGACAATCACAGCAGGTCTGACAGCATCTGGAGAGAGAACGGAGCTAATGTTTCGAGTCTGGATGACTCTTCAGAGTTAGCTTTGACAAAGAGTCACCCAAACTCGAAACATTAGCTCAGCCAAAACTCAATACTTAACCAAAGGTGGAGACAATGGGAGGTATGTGCAAAAGCGTGGTAAGTTTGGAGGACAGTTTCAAAGGGGAAAAGTGAAAAATGGAGGCAGAGAGCGTTGGGGAGGGAATTCCAGAGAATGGGACCTAGTCAGCCAAAGGCATTGCTGCAAATGGTGCACTTGGAAAATGTGTGACATATTTTAATTTGCAGCCCTGTCGGATTTATGATACAAGTATATTGAAAAGCAAATAGATTTTCAGCCCATTGAGTTTGGAATCTAGATGAATTTGTTTTGGAGGTCAGAGCTGGAGAGGTTGAGAGGGGTGTAAGGCTGTAAAGTCTCCAAATGATAATGGGGCGAGGAATCAAAAATTGATATTTAACTTCTATTTTATGGATAACTCCACTACCTATCTTCTAACCTGAGGTCAAACTAGTTCCTGTTCCATAAATCCATCATTCAAAGTTGTCACATCGAACATTAGTGCGTGAACACACTGCACCGCTTCAGGATGCAATTTTCTTTTCAACATAGATTAAAATGTGGATATGAACTAAACAAAATATTAAAGGTAAGTGGATCGAAACCCATTGTTTGCCATGTCACCTGGGACCAGTAGGTCCTGATCGGTCTCTTACCAAAATGTTCCTGAGTGCTCCCCTGTGGCTTTAGGCATGTAGAAACATGTTCCCATGGACTGACAATATCTAAGCAATAAATTATACTGTCCATTCTATGGCTTGTTCATTTATATTAAAATAACATGGGGTACATCTTGACTTTCACAATAGTGTAAATTAGATGAGAGAAGGTGAGCATTTTATTTCCATTGACATCAATGGGAATAAAAATCAGAAGAGATGCAAAAGAGGATCCTAGCTCCTTAAATGTTCTTTATCAAGTCAAGATTTACCCACTCTTCTAGATCACATGCTAGATATTTTCTCCTAGTTGGAGTTTTTGTTTGTGTTGAAAGATAGTTGACTCAGACCATGGCCACAGCTGATTACATAAAAGTTTCATTTTCTGTTGAAGAGGCCTCTGTTGGGATCATAGAAAGTTTATTGCCACAGAAAGAGGCTACCTGGCCCATTGTGACTGCTCCAGCCGAGATCGAGCCACCCACCCCTATTTTCCAGCATTTGCTCCGTAGCCCTGCTAGTTACGGCACATATCCAAACACCTTTTAAATGAGTTGAGTGTTTCTACCGCAACTGCCCTTTCGGCAGTGACTTCAAGACCTCCACAAACCTCTGGGTGAAAATATTTTTCCTATTCTTCCCTCCAATCATTTTATCAATCATTTAAATCTGTGCTCCCTTGTCACTCAGCTCAAGTAAATAGGCCCTTCCTATTCACTCTATCTAGGCCCCTCACAATTTTGCACATCTCAATCAAATCTCTCTTCATTCCCCTCTGTTCCAAGAACAACCCCAGCTTATTCAATCTTTTCTCATAGCTGCAATTTTCCAATACTGGCAACACCTTTGTAAATCTCCTGTGTCCTCTCTAATACAATTACAACCCTTCTATAATGAGGTGACACGAACTGCACGCAGTACTCAAGTTGTGGCCTAACTAATGTTTTATATATTTCCAGTGTAACCTTCCTGCTCTTAAATTCTATGCCTCGGCTAATAATTAGATTGTTTTGTTCAGACTGAACTCAGTAGGTTCAGGTATACTGCAAAGAATTGATGAAATGTGGTACAAATTTACATCTTCACTCAAGTAGGCTATGAAGATGGGTCACATAACGATCGAATAAAATCTTACTGATTCAGTAGAAAGTAATCTTTTTGACACAGTGTTGTTTGGAACAAACTGAATTTAATCTACATTTGTCCTCTGGTATATTTGGCCAAGCATGTCAATACTAGGTGCAAGCAATGGATGAAATACTCCATTGTAGGCCAATGGTAAAACATTTATTTTATTTATTTACAGGATATGGGTATTATTGGCAAGGCCAGTGTATATTACCAATCCTGAGCTACCCTTTTGAAAATGGTGGTGATTGAGCTACCCTTTTGGAACTGCTGCAGTTTGCCTGGTGAAGGTATTCCACAGTGCTGTTAACTAGGGATGCCAGGGTTTTGACACAGTGATGATAAAGGAACTGCAATACATTTTGAAGTCGGGTCCGTGTGTGACTTGAAAAGGAGCTTGCAGGTAGTGGTATTCCCATGTGCCTGGTGCCATTGTACTTTGAGGCAGTAGAAGTTTTGGGTTAGGGAGGTGCTAAAGCCTTGATGTGTGCTAACATATCTTAATTGCATTTAATTGTATATATGAGGTGGACATTAACTGGGATTCACTTGTGCCCCCTTTACGAGGGACAGGCTGAAACTGTGGTTTTTGGCTGAGGAGGTGTATGTTTGTAATGTGTACCTCACTTATAAAAGTGTAATGCTTATAAAAGTGTGTAAAAGGGCAGCATGGTGGCACAGTGGGTTAGCCCTGCTGCCTCACGGCGCTGAGGTCCCAGGTTCGATCCTGGCTCTGGGTCATTGTCCTTGTGGAGTTTGCACATTCTCCCCGTGTTTGTGTGGGTTTCGCCCCCACAACCCAAAGATGTGCAGGCTAGGTGGATTGGCCACTCTAAATTGCCCCTTAATTGGAAAAAATGAATTGGGTACTCTATATTTTAGAAAGAAATTTTTAAAATAAAATTAAAGTGTGTAAAGATAGGGCAGCACGGTGGCCTAGTGGTTAGCACAACCGCCTCACGGCGCTGAGGTCCCAGGTTCGATCCCGGCTCTGGGTCACTGTCCGTGTGGAGTTTGCACATTCTCCCCGTGCCTG
Organism: Scyliorhinus canicula; assembly: GCF_902713615.1. Classification (NCBI taxonomy): domain Eukaryota; kingdom Metazoa; phylum Chordata; class Chondrichthyes; order Carcharhiniformes; family Scyliorhinidae; genus Scyliorhinus; species Scyliorhinus canicula. The sequence continues at coordinate 118,411,885 of NC_052150.1, forward strand.
CGTGGGTTTCGCCCCCACAACCCAAAAATGTGCAGAGTAGGTGGATTGGCCACGCTAAATTGCCCCTTAATTGGAAAAAATAATTGGCTAATCTAAATTTAAAAAAAAAAAAGTGTGTAAAGATGGCTCAAGTGCGATAGAATCATAGAATTTACAGTGCAGAAGGAGGCCATTCAGTCCATCGAGTCTGCACCGACTCTTGGAAAGAGCACCCTACTTTTTTTAAATTACTTTTGCGGATTTACAAAGCAAATAAATAAGGATGATGTGATATCCTGTAAATAAACAAAATAACTGTCTTACCATTGGCCTACAATGGAGTATTTCATCCATTGCTTGCACCTAGTATTGACATGCTTGGCCAAATATACCAGAGGACAAATGTAGATTAAATTCAGTTTGTTCCACACAACACTGTGTCAAAAAGAGTGTGGACAGGGGCGAACCCCTAATCCAGTTCCTTGCCTGCTCCAAAAACCAATTCAAATTCAAATTGAATCCAATTCATGGTCCTCACAAGAGAGACATACCAGATCTGAGCCAAAAGGCAGAGCAGACACTACATTTGATCTTAGCCAAAAGGCCGAGAAGCAATAAGAGCACCCTATTTGACCCCACATGTCCACCCTATCCCCGGAACCCTGCAACTCCATCTAACCTAAGGTCAATTTATCATGGCCAATCCACCTAACCAACACATTTTGACTGTAGGAGGAAACCGGAGCACCTGGAGGAAACCCACGCAGACACGGGGAGAACGTGCAGACTCCGCACAGACAGCGACCTAAGTGGGAATTGAACCTGGGACTCTGGTGCTGTGAAGCCATAGTGCTAACCACTATGCTACCGTATAATTCAGCAACTGGGTTGCTGAATTATATCAGCACGTATCTGCAGGGCGTCTTACAGATTGTGCACACTGCTGCCACTGTGTGCTGGTATGGAGGGAATGAATGTTTAAAATAGTGAATGAGGTGCCAATCTTTGTCCTGCATAGTGTTGAGCTTCTAGAATGTCATGGGAACTGCACTCATCCAGGCAAATGTAGCTTATTCCATCACCCCTGACTTGTGCTTTGTAGATGGTGGACAGGGTTTTGAAGTCAGGAGATGAGGAGCGGGATTCTCCGTTTGGGAGACTATGGGCTGAATTCTCCGATTCTGAGGCTATGTCCTCACGCTGGCGTGGGAACGGTGGTGTTTTACGGCCGAAAATTTTGCGCAAAATGGCCACTGATCCTCCGTGTAGCTGGGGGCGAGCATGCCGGCAGCATAGAACACCGGCTCTAGCTGCCGATTGGGCCCGGAGAATGGCAGGCTCGTGTGTCCTGGACCACCCCCTAACAGTGCCCCCAGCCCCTGATAAAGTACTCCCTGCGATCAGTTCCCCTCCGACTGCAGCGGTGCTGGACTGAGTCCGCAGCCGCCACGCCGAGTTCCTGATGGATGAGACCACACGCGACCGACATCGTCGGCAACTCAGCCGGTCGGGGGCGGAGCATCAGGGGGGTGGGCCTCAGGCAATGTCCTGAGGCCGTTGGTACGGTGCGCGGCGTACTGTCCGAGTACGTGATTGGGGTCAATATAGTATGAACAGTTCTTTTTTTTAAATTGGAGGAAAAATATAACTTTTGCTTTAGTGGTGGCATGTTTACAATGCTCAGTCGAACAGCAGCTGTGAGGAGGATGTGTAGGAAAAATCCTTGGGGAAAAAGGCCCAAATCTACCAGTTAACAATATTACTGATTATATAATTGATCAATAATCGAAGCACAATCAACGTTTACAAAGTAAGATTCAATAAAAAATGACTTTAAATATTCACTATAGGGTGCAAATTGGGAGCAAAGCAGAAATAAAATGCAAAAATACAAAATTGCAAATTTCCGTGGCTGCAGGCCTGCAGGCCTCAGGCCTACAACTATATTCAATGCTCACAGGGTAGTCTCCTCCACACTGGGAGACCAAACGCAGACTGAGAGTTTGCTTTGCGGAACACTTGTGTTCTGCCCATAAGCATGACCCCAACCTTCCAGTCACTTGCCATTTCAATTCGCCATCTTGCTCTCATGCTCACATTTCTGTCCCCAGCCTGTTCCAATGAAGCCCAATGCAAGTTGGAGGAACAGCACCCATCTTCTGATTAGGCACTAGTGCTTGAATCTTAATTCTAATTACATATGGTATGATGCTGGAAAATCTGGTAGTCGTGGCCATCAGAAGCCTCTATGGGGCTGCAAGCCTTGCAGTGCATTAGCCCGATAGCTTCAATGTTGCAACTGGAAAAATGCTGCCTTCCTTCATTGTGTCTGTTTATGTGTGTGCATGTAGATGTCCCATTGTGCATATATGTATGCCAAATAATGCCAAATGTGTGGCTTTGCAGATATGTAGCTGCTGCAAACTTGTTTCAGGGTATCTAACTCATTGCTTATTTGATAACTTGTTTTGTGAATTGGTCTGCCAAAGTTCATTGCTATTTATCTTTTTCTTGTCAAACTAAAATCCTACAGGGCAAAAAAAAATCTGACACAGTTACCTTTTGGTGCAGTTCGCTGTCAGCAGATATGCCAGGAGAGACAAGTGTGTTTAACAGAGAACTGCCTTGGCAAGGAGCCTCAACCCATGCTCTGCTTACTAACACTTGATCCAGATACAGGTGTCATTGATGCCTGTGGGACACAAACTACTTGGCAACACCACTGCTGGGCATTGCCTCAGTCTTTTTCCAAACTTGAGGATTACACATTTCAACAGTTTTGTTTCCAGTAATAATAATGATCCGCCGAGTTGTTGGTTAACAAGGATTTCACTCTGGGTTCTTAAGTGAGAGGAAAACAAAATCTGAGCGATGGTGGCATTTGTATGCAATGTCCTCAGGGCACTGCTGTGTATTATTTGAACAGCTGCTGTGTTGGCATAGTGTTTCCATGCAACGAAAGTACTCTTTCAACACTGTGCATCTTGATTTTTTTTCTGAAGTGAGCATGTGCCAAACCTGTTTTTCTCTACTGGTAATAATTTTTTAAATTGCAGGTCATGGAGCTGTGAGCCTTTCAGGGTTCAGGCTTTATTTTTGCAGGTCAATGCCACTGAAAAGGTCAAAGTTTCCTGAACTTGGAACCAGATCTGAACAACTACATATTTTCAGAGGCCAACTAGTCAGGATTGCCACTTTATATTTAAAAGGGAGTTCAATATTTTCTTTAAAAGAAAAGCAAGCATTTTCCTAGACTTATAAGTTCTGTACTGAAATTTAGAGAAACCCTATATGTAATCACTTGGACTGGGTAGAATTGCGAATTACCAGGATTATGTTTATGAAGTACCACTATTCCATTATACTACCAAGAGATAAGTAATCTTGAAAGAGGTCTGAATCTAACATAAATTGACTCTTATTGGGTTTGGCTACTAATCAATGTACAATATTTCCTGCTTGCACTTCTGCAATCATTCATTCACATTTTTATTTTTCCTTTTCTACTTTCCTTCAGTTCTGATGAGCTGCCTTTTGCTGGTTGATTGTTTCACCTTTAGTGATTCACTTCACAAATTCTCCATGAATGCCACAGTGAATGTTGGTACTGTGTTGTACAGGCTCCTTATTGTTTGAGTATGTGTCAGGTGTAAATCATTTCATTATCTTCTGTGGGTCATCTCATGATTGAAACGTCCAGTGCGGAATTGACGTGAACATCCACAGAACTAACAATTCATGTTGTCGTTGATGCTCGGAGGATGTTTTGTAACTGCACTATTCTAGGTCTTCCTCTGGACAAGCCGGATGTTGCCAGTATGGCATAGATGGTCCTTGTAACATGATGAGCCAAATTTCAGTGCTTGTCCCTATGTGGGCCGGTTAGCTACAGTATTTTCCTGACGGCAGTGGCCTGTAATACAAGAGTCTGTAAGGCTGTTTTTTAGGGTATCCTTGTATTATTTGTACTGACCCCCTTGATGTTGTTTTCACTAACTGAGATAGTTCCCTGTAGAAGATCTTGTACACAACTTGACACCACTTTGCAGTTTGATCTTCTCCTCTACGTGATGTTGAAGATGAATGGATTCAGCTCCATGATCAGTTTAAGCCTTCTGTAATCATCCTGGGATACTGTAAATGCAAACACCAATTAAAAAAAAAAAATCTTTTATAATCTGTATTAGTGTAATCAAGTAGGCTTACATTACAGTGCAATGAAGTTACTGTGAAAACCCCCTAGTCATCACATTCTGGCGCCTGCTCGGGTACACAGAGGGAGAATTCAGAATGTCCAATTCACCGAAAAAGCACGTCTTTCGGTATTTGTGTGAGGAAATACATAGACATCGGGTGAAGCATATGGAGTGTAGTGCTACTCAGTAAAGAAGGTGCCTAGAGAGATCAGTTCAGCCCATAAGAGGGACATTCAGGAATCTGCTAACAGCAGAGAAGGAGCTGTTTTTGAATCTGTTAGTACGTGTTCTCAGACTTTTGTATCTCCTACCCAATGGAAGAGGTTGGAAGAGAGAATAACCAGGATGGGAAGGGTCTTTGATAATGCTGCCCACTTCCCCAAGGCAGCAGGAGGTGTGGAGACAAAGTCAATGGTTGGGAGGCGGGTTCATGTGATGGACTGGGCTGTGTTCATGACTCTCTATCGTTTCTTACGGTCTTGGGCTGAGCAGTTGCCATACCAAACTGTGATGCAGTCAGATAGGATGCTTTCTATGGTGCATCTATAGAAATTGGTAAGAGACTCCCACATCCCAGCAGATTCTCTGCATCAAATTGAGCTGTTACCTGAGAAAGGAAGCTTGTCACTTCCTCCTTCCACTGTGGAGGTGATAAAAGAAACCAAATCAACCAACAAGGCAAAGCTCCTGGGCCAGACAGCATTCCAGCAGAAATTCGGAAATGTACAGAACTTGTCGACAAACTTACAGCCATCTTCAAGAGTATCGAGGATCAAGAAAAACTTCCACAGGACCTCAAGGATGCCAACATAGTCAGAGGAAGAAAAAATTATCCAAAAATGTGTGTGGCAATTATGGTGGAATAAGTTTTTTCTCAGTCAGCGGTAAGATCCTCACAAGGATCCTACTAAAAAGTCTACTAGACAGCTTTGCAAAGGATGTTCCTCCTGGAATCATTGTAGTTTTAGGGCTAAATCTGGGACAGCTGATATAGTGTTTGTAACAAGACAATTACAAGTTGGTATTGCACTGGAATGTGGAGGGGATCACAACCAAGTCCAAACTTGAATACATCTGCACTGACACACTTCCCATCTGAATTCAGTGGGCAGCCAAATGGGACCAAGCCAAACCTTGCTTTAATAGGATGATTTACATTGTACAGTGTTCATTCCCTCATTATCTCTTAGTTACATCTCGTGCACAGATCCTTTCTTGTCCAGATCTGAATTTATGTAATTTACAACAGTAAAGTACTCCTTTGATAATTCACATACTTAAGACAGTTGGGCAACTGAGCCATTCAGCCAGGCAAGGTCTTTGGTTTTGTGCCCTGTCCTTGCTGAGCCATTGATTTGAACCATTTTTGCATTTTTGTACCTAAATGCATTTTATAATTGTTTTCAGCAACCCTGGGGAAATTCACATAACTCCACTTCTAGTCACTGGAGATCAGTAATTAGCTTGTGATCCTGGCGGAGATACAAACATAGACATCAGGTTGAGGACAAGGTTATATTCACTGTTTAATCACACGCATTCAGGATAGATGTTGAGCATTTTCTAGAGGGAAAAAAGTCAATATCACAAGGGAAGAGGAATATGGGAAAAAAAGCAACTAAAGCCAACCGTGCCATGCTAAGCGATGTCTAAAGTAACATGAAAGGAAACTAGAAAAGTGAGCACTTCTCAGGGCAATTACCCCACTTCCTCTGTGTGAATCATATCTTTGCTGTGAGTAACCGAGTGGACAACAGCTGCAGACTATCCTGACATCCTGCCATGGGAAACAGTTGAGGTGGAAAATTGATGTAACCCATGTTAAGTAACAGACTAATTTTTCTTAATTATTTTATTTGATCCATTTTTGTTTCTTTCAGTTTTTTTCTGATTTATTTCATCTCTCCAAAAGAATGAAGTATGTTTCACAGATGCCAACAGTCTTCTAGTGTATCAGCGAAGGGAATCATTCTTCATGGTTAATTACTCCAAGCTAAGAAATCAGAGACAGTGGAGCGATTTAACGGGACAAAAACAGAGCCCTGTTTTGGGCGGGTTTAGTGCCATGCCATTTACGACTCCACTATTTAACGGGACTTTGCTGGGTTTTATTTTTTGGCCTCAGCAAGCAACATTCCGCCAACCTGCAATTACCTCATTTCCTGCACTGACAAGCTCAACTCGGCAGCGCAGGAAGACAACTCGCGGATCAGGGCACCATTTTTAAATGCCAACCCAATCTTTTGACCCCCTTCAGCCGCCACACCACAGCCTCCAGACCCACCCACTACATCCAACATACCCCTTAGTGGGTCCTCGTGCGCCCCTCACCCCACCATTTAAGGGCAAGGCACAGCTGGGCCCGAACCCTGGCATCTGGGCAACCTGGCAGCCGGGCACCTTGGCATTGACAGCCATGGTGTCCAGGCGTCAGATCCAAGGTGCCCAGGTGCCAGCGGGAGTGCCAGGTTAACACCCTGCTCAGAGCCCAACCACTTGGGGGTCTCTAATGGCCTGGGAGACCCTTCAGGTGTTGTTACACTTGGTCCACCTTTGCAGAATAACAGTGCTAAATGGCACCCTGGCGGGTTCTCCCAAGTGAAGCCGTTAGTTCCCGGGCACCGGGTGAATATAGCGCAGACATATGTAAATGAGCCTAATGGCTCACTTAAATATGTTAATCTGGATCTCGCCCAGTGAGGGTGAGATGCAGATCACAACGTCTCATGTTATCTCGTTAAATCTCACAAGGTGTTTTGAGCGTTGCGAATCTCATGAGAGGCCTCTTGCATGATTCAACAGCCTTGTTGCATCACGAAGTCGGGAACGATGAGGCCATTAAATCGTGCCCAGCAGTTCTCTTTCTTAACCTCAGAATAATGTAAATAAACCCCAGGTGAGTTTGGAGGTAGGGGTAACATTGAATTGGGCTGGAGGGTGCCAGGTTGGGATGCCACCACATTCTCACCTCTGCTCCGGTTAAGTCCAGGTGGGAATGCTCTTGGATTCTCCCCACCACCACAGTTGAGGAACTGAAATGGGCAATTAATAGCAGCTTAAGGGTCTCATCTTGCTGATGCTGGTATTCACCCAGCATTGGGTGGGGCAGTTACTGTGCAGGGGGAAAAAGAGCAAAGCTGATCAGTGCCTGATTGAGGGACCTGACATTGGGCTGGAAGGGACCCAGTATCAAAAATGTTGGGCCTGCAGAGAGCCACTCCCCTGCCCATGCCTCTGACTGCCCCCTTCCCCCAGCTTCCTGTAGCCCCGACCTGCGACCGCATCCCAGCCTCACTCAACTGTGACCTGGGTCCAGCAGCGATCCTAGACTTGGGTTAATTACCAGCAGCTAGGGCAGCACGGTGGCCTAGTGGTTAGCACAACCGCCTCACGGCGCTGAGGTCCCAGGTTCGATCCCGGCTCTGGGTCACTGTCCGTGTGGAGTTTGCACATTCTCCCCGTGTCTGCGTGGGTTTCGCCCCCACAACCCAAAAATGTGCAGAGTAGGTGGATTGGCCACGCTAAATTGCCCATTAATAGAAAAAATAATTGGCTAATCTAAATTTAAAAAAAAAAAAAAATTACCAGCAGCTACTACCACTTCCAATGGGATGCCTGCAATGGACAGTTGCCGGCCTCTGATTGCCTGGTAGCTCTCAGGGCCAGCATTAACTCGAATCGGGGGAAGTTGCCGGCCTCTGATTGCCTGGTAGCTCTCAGGGCCAGCATTAACTTGAATCGGGGGAAGCCCTGCCACCGACCACTGTGGCACTTAATGCGGTGGGTCTTCCCCAAAAGAGGTAACCCGGGGCTCTCTCCAGCCAGTGGGCAAGACTCCTGTTGCTTGGATTAAATACTGCCCAATGTGTCCAAATGCATTACCTCTATTCCTGTCCCTGTTAAGATTAACTCATTTATCACAAAGACACAACATAACTACTTGTTCTCTGTATTAGTTCATCTATCAAAGTCCCACAGTCCTCCCATTATACCATCCAATGCCTATTAAATGCATTTAGAGTTTTTGCTTCTTTTGTGTACTGAGACATTGATTCTAAATGCTAATCAGTCTCCATGTGAAGCAAATTTGACTTTCTGCAAGCAAAGTCACAAATATACAGAAAGAAGTGTAATCGATGCCTTTGTTGGCCAAGGCTACCTACAGGTTAATAAGTACATTAATTTCCATGTAATGTTTGATTGGGTGACCTACGTATTATAGTCAGGTTACTCTAAAACAAACCAGAAACATAAGAATGTGTTTATAGTGAAGGCTGAAAGGACATGGTAGATGTCTAACATCATTCACCTTGATGAACGCAAACATTTAGAAAAAATAATGCTGGTGGAATTCACTTACAGTAAGTTAAGTGCTATAAAAACAACAAATGCTGTGAATCTGACAGATCAGGCATAATCCATGGTGGGGGGAGAAACAGAATTAACATTTCATGGTGATAATCTTTCATCAGATGTGAAAAACATAGCAGTGTTTTAAGCAAATGCAGAGGTAAGGAATGGAGCAGAGAAGGAAGGAAGGAACAAAAGGAAGGGTCAGCAATTGAGTAGAAGGCAGGAATGATTAAATGACAATAGGATGATGTTGTGAAGCAAAAGGAGGTAGAAATGAGACAAGTAATACATATGGGATGAATCTGGAGAAGGTGTAATGGAGAATAGCAGAATCATTACCAACAGCAACTGTTGGAGAAAATGGGAGCAGAGGTTATGGTCTGAAATTTTTGAACTCAAAGTTGAGCCTGAGAGGCTCTCTAGTGCCTAATCAAAAGGTGAGGTGCTGTTCCCCAATCTTATGTTGCTTTTCAATGGAATAGTGTAGGAGGTCGGGATAGAAAAGCCAGAGTAGTGGTGGGATGGGCATTGGAATGACAGGTGACTAGAAGCTTGGAGACATGCCTATGGACTCACTGGAGCTACTCTGCAAAGCAGTCTCCCAATCTGCATTTGGTCTCCGGAGTGTTGAGGAGACAACAGCAAGTACAGTATAGTCAATTAAAGGAACGACAAGTAAATCACTGTTTCTTCTGAAAGAAGTGTCTGGGGTCTTGGACGGTAGGAAGGGTGGAGATAAAAGGGCAGGTTTCGCATTTTCTCTCTCTTTCTCAAAAGTAGTGTGCCTGGATTTGCAAAGTAACCAGCTTGAGAAGAGAAACCTGCTGCAAACTGAAAACTTTTGGGAATAAAACCGGAAATCTGCTCCATACAATTACACTCAAGGATTCAACGGAACATCACGACCACAATGTGGAATCACGCCATCGAGACCAGCCAAATGACAGCTAACCATATACTCCTTTGTTTTATCTTCTTCATGAAGTGTAAAAAGATCTTAAGTTATCCTTTTCTTTTATTTAAATCTCTACTAGTGTGTATGTGTGCGTGTAGGTCCAGAGAATGTGTGTGCAGGTTAGATTGCGGTAGATCTCGCAAAGCGTAACAACCGTCAGGAATTCCGGAAGAGGCCTCTTGCGGGATCTACCGGCCGTGTCCGGTCCCAATTCCGGTGGGATGCAGCCAGTAAATCGCACCCTGTATGTCATCGAGAGAAGGATGATGGCGTGGTAACTGTATGGACTGTCAAGTGCTTTCTCCGGTTTAGCAATGGCAACTGCCTTTGATTAGTGCCAGATGACTGTAATGCTGCCCGTGCTGTGGATTTGGTAAACAGCTTTGCAAGCCATTTCCTTCCTTTGGTAGGGAGACAACAACCATTTTCAAAATAAATCCAAACACACGCCTGAAGTCCCATAGCCCACATTGGAACACACATCGCACCCGATAAATTAATGGCAGTGCACCTCTCAATGACACACCTCCTTATTGGCTGCAAACATCACTAACTGCAGCTTGATAGCTTGACCTGAGTAGTTAATTCCCAAGTTTCAATCATCCTTGGAAAATCTGGGGCACCTTCAGCAGTTGAGGATAAGCAAGGGAAGATATGGCCACTTGCTTCACAACTGGAACATGAGTGACTGTGGACATCCAAGTCAGACCACGACCCACTTCTGCCCTGAGAGATCCATTCCTGGTGGCATTACAACCATTCACACTGCATCGGCTGAAGCTGTTGAATGGATTGTTAACCTCAACATTGAACTATAACTGCTTCCCCAGCCATGCAAACAAAGAAAAAAACTTTCGAGGATTAGAAACCAGCACTGATGAAAGAACCCAATGTGCAGATAGGGAACAGGAGTTCATAAAAGCTACAGTCTGACCGACAACAGAGTCAATTTGTCAGTGTTAACAACCTCTCCAAGCAAATGGAAAACAGGTGTGCTGCATGTCATTTACTGTGGCTGCTGTACCAGAGAACCTACACTCAGAATTGGAGGGTAAACTCAGCATAATAAATCATTGCTGATGAAATCACACTCCAACATTTTCACTATTGCCATGATGCATTGTTATCCTATGGTTGTAAACAATTAACATGTCAAATCATTTCAATTAGAAAACTGATAAAGTGCCCAGTTTTAATATTTAAAAAATGTTAAATTGAAAGTAAGAAGTAATCTTTTCAGAACTTACTCTGTGAGTTTTTAAAGTGTATCTTAATAATACCTTCTAATGTTTCAATGCTTTCAATGGCTAAACATTTTATTGAATGTCCAGGCAAGAACTCACCATGATTTACCTGAGGAAATAATTCGGGGCTTAGACCTAGCACTCAACACTTGAGAAAAGAAAAGTTGAACTGTGCCTATGATCCTTGGTGGGGCTTTGAGTGGTAAATAAATACCAACATACGATGTAGATGCCCAGAGGGTACTGCTGGCAAACCCAAGGTTTCAATCTGCAGAAACAATAGCTGTGGTAATCACTGTTGTAAGACAATCTTTAACCTTCAGGGCTAAATGGGTCAGTGCTGATGAAAGAGATGGAACTGCTCAGAGGTGCATAAGAAGGGTGTGGAATTATTCACCTCTAATTGCCACTCCCCCTCTCTCTCTCTGGGAAAGGATTCTTCTCTTCCTCAGTAATTCAGCATGTGGGACATTTTGTGGTAAAATGGGGGTTTACTCTCAGTGTATGGATTGAGTTAGAAACTCATTGACCAGGTGCTGCTTGAAAATTCACGATGGCACATTTCTTAACATCACTGCCAAGAAATGTTCATCAAGAATATCCATCATTTAACCTGTTGAACTTGCCAGGATCAGGAGAAGGTTCATGATTTGTGTCCCAATGACAGATGCCCACACAACTGTGGCACATCTCGTCACCCATTAGGACGTATGATCAAAGATGACCTGGTGAGGTGAATGTTGGGTCCCACCCCCATCCTGACAGAGAATTGCAACTGCATATCATTTGGTAGATGGTCACCAAATTTACCGGTACCTAACAAATTACAGCTCGTCTGAACAAGCATACCACTATCCACCATTTGTCAGGTCGACTTGATGGATGGAATTTAAATGCCCCCCTCTCCCAGGAGCGAGCTAGGAAGAAAAGGGGCCATATAATTGGGTGGAATGGCATGGAGTGGAGAGCCCATCTTCCTAACTCCCCTAATTAAGTCAGGGACAAGAAAATTTGAGGTCAACTTTTCAATTGAGACCTTTAAATACATTTATGGACTATCCAGCTGCCGCTGGTATGCTACCAGTGACATGGCATGAAGACTCCCACCACAGCAAAGGCCGGAACCTCTGAAATATGCCCTGTCTTCCACACTGACTCCCTTCTCCCCCTCCCTACCACCCCCATGGGTTGTCTAACTTCCCCTGATGAGTCCGCCCCATTGATATTTCTTTTGGGGTCTCCATTGTTGTTGCTGTTGCTCTGAGGTCTTCTCTAGTCCTGGGGGTATTTCTCTGATTTACCGGCAGCTCTTGGAGGTGGGTTCTTCATTTTTTTTGCACAGGAACCTCGATGGTAGGCAGTTAACTGTCTGATTGACATTTAATCCTGGAAATGGCTGTGAGGGGTTGCAAACAACTTTCCAGTTGATGGATAGTGCAACAACCCCACTGCCATTAAATTCAACAGAAGGCATAGAGATTTCATCATTAGCCACACTCCTTGTTACAACAGACATGTTTGGGAAAGGTGAAGTGCTCTATTCTCAACATGCCATGCATAAATCCCTGATATAAGGACAGAATGAAGAGGTAGGAAACAAAAGGAAAATTAATAAAAATGCATAGGAACGAACACTATTGATTATCTGTGCAGATGTGTTCAGGAGAGTTGGTGGAAAGAAACAAAAGCATACATTTTAAGACAATCTGTTATAACGGAGGAGGGATGTAGGGAGGGAATTCCAAAGTGTACGGTCAAGGCAGTAGTTGGTTCACTCACGAATAGTGAAGTGTGTGAAAGGAGTGATACGCAAAGGAGCTGAGCTGGAAGGTGAGAAGGTATGGGAGGATATTTAAGCCCAGATAAGGTTGCAGACTTAGGATGGAGTAGGGTTACAGAGAGAATTGAAAACGAAAAGGAGGGGATGAATTCTCTGTTTGAGAGACAGGGGGCGAGATTCTCCGCAAATGCGGAGAGTCGTAAAGGCTGCCGTGAAACTGGCCGTGTTTCACGGCAGCCTTCACGCCCGTTCCCGGGACCCGATTCTCCACCCCCCATCGGGGCTAGGAGCGGGACCCCGGGAATCACGGCGTCGCGGCCTTAACGACCGTCGTTAAGGCCGCACGCCAAGGTGACGCGCGGCTGGTTCAACCCACGCATGCGCGGATGACGTCATCACGCCATTGACGGAACCCGCGCATGCGCGGTTCAGCATTTCTCCACCGCTGCCCGACAAGATGTGGCGGCTTGATCTTGTCGGGCTGCGGAGGGGAAATAGTGCGTCCCTTTTGGACGCAGGCCCGACGATCGGTGGGCACCGATCGCAGGCCTGTCCCCTCCTGAGCACAACGGTGGTGCTCCCACCCCAAACGGGCCTCCAGCGCCCGTTTTTACGACGGCAGCGAGCAGGTGTGTTTGCTGCCGTGAAAAAACGGGCCCGGCCGCTCGGCCCATCGGCTGCGGAGAATCCCACCCGAAAGTTTTAGTTTAAGTTAATTGGGTGGATTGGCCAGTGGAATTTAGTTTGACATGGGACGCAGTTGGCTGAGCTTTGGACATGTTATAATTTATGGAGAGTGGAGGATAAGAAGGCAGCATGGAGGCCTTGGAGAAATAGAGTTTAGAGCTTCAGGAAATATAGGTAAAAATTAGTGGTCAACGTGTGCTAGAAGGTTTTAGAGCCGGAGGTAAATGATCTTGCTGATGAATAGGATGTTAGGTTTGAAGCTCAGCTGTGGGACAAATAGGATGCCAAGATTTCATTCAGGCTGATGCAGCCTGATTGAATCGTCGAGGGAGAAGACAGATCCAGTGGTGAGTGAAAAGAGTTAATGAGCAGAATTCAACCAAAAATTCTCTACATGTCATTTTGGGCGAGTTTGGCAGGGTATTTCCCGCCATCTTTTTAGGTGAGATCCATGCACCCAACCATATTTTTTGGGCCTTGGGGCGTTTCTTCCCAGTCTAGCCCACACTTAGAAATTATTTAATCGCTGGGGAGCTGAACTCACCAGGTAGACCAGATCCTCAGTGATTGGGCCACCATTTTGAAAGGGCACTAGATCTCCAAGTGAGTTTGAGGTTCCTCCCACAACCCCCACCCACAGATAATGTCACCCCCCACACCCACAATCCCCAAACAAGGACACCCCGCTATGGGGTCACTGAGGGACTCCCCTTTTCTGGCCTTCCCAAGGCCCCTTTCGGGCTCCCCTTTCAGGACCTTCACCCTCCCAACCTTTATGAGGCGCCTTCATATCTGCCCTTCACCCCCCTCCACCTTTCATACCTCCCCATCTCCCCATTCATGGGCATAATAGAACAATAGAACATTACAACGCAGTACAGGCCCTTCGGCCCTCGATGTTGTGCCGACCTGTGAAACCACTCTAAAGCCCATCTATACTATTCCATTATCATCCATATGTTTATCCAATGACCATTTAAATGCCCTTAATGTTGGCGAGTCCACTACTGTTGCAGGCAGGGCATTCCACGCCCTTACTGCTCTCTGAGTAAAGAACCTACCTCTGACATCGGTCCTATATCTATCTCCCCTCAATTTAAAGCTATGTCCCCATGTGCTAGACATCACCATCCAAGGAAAAAGGCTCTCACTGCCCACCCTATCTAATCCTCTGATCATCTTGTATGCCTCTATTAAGTCACCTCTTAACCTTCTTCTCTCAAACGAAAACAGCCTCAAGTCCCTCAGCCTTTCCTCATACGATCTTCCCTTATGGCCCAACTCAGGCCCCAACCTGTGAAAGTGCCATCCTAGCAGCTCAGCGCTGCCACCATAACAGTGCCCGTGCCAGCACCGCCTGGGCACCTTGGCAGTGCCAAGGTTTCTGGGTGCCAGAGGGAGAGCCAGGGTGCCACCCTGCTCTGTCCCCAACCACCTGGGCGTCTCCAATAGCTTGAGATACCCAAGGTGCCGCTATGCCTGGTCCATGTTTGTGTGGACCAGTACTGAACGGCGCTCGCTCGGGAGGCCGTTAGTTCCCGGGAGCCCAAAGAATCCGGTACATGCATAACGGCTTATTTAAATATGCTGATCTGGATATTGCCAAACGCAGGCAAGATTCAGATCGCGATATCTCATTGGGGATTTAGTGAATGGCTCTGTGATCATACATTGAGTCAGAAAGACCTGGGTTCATAATGCCACTCGAGGACAGTGAGGCTAGAAATAGGAAGATAGAGCAGATAAACACGTGGCTAAACAGCTGGTGTAGGAGGGAGGGTTTCTGTTATCTGGACCACTGGGAGCTCTTCCGGGGCAGATGTGATCTGTACAAGAAGGACGGGTTGCATCTAAACTGGAGAGGCATAAATATCCTGGCCGTGAGGTTTGTGAGTGTCACATGGGAGGGTTTAAACTAGTATGGCAGGGGGGTGGGTACCGGAGCAATAGGTCAGAAGGTGAAAGCATTGAGGGAGAACTAGGGAATAGGGCCAGTATGGCTTTGAGGAAGAGCAGACAGGGAGATGTTGCTGAAAACAGTGGGACTTGTGGTCTGAAGTGCATATGTTTTAATGCAAGAAGTATAACAGGTAAGGCAGATGAACTTAGAGCTTGGATTAGTACTTGGAACTATGATGCCTGTTGCCATTCCAGAGACCTGGCTGAGGGAAGGACAGAATTGGCAGCTAAAAGTTCCAGGATTTAGATGTTTCAGGCGGGATAGAGGGGGATGTAAAAGGGGTGGAGAAGTTGCACTACTGGTTAGGGAGAATATCACAGCTGTACTGCGGGAGGACACCTCGGAGGGCAGTGAGGCTATATGGGTAGAGATCAGGAATAAGAAGGGTGCAGTCACAATGTTGGTGGTTTACTACAGGCCTCCCAACAGCCAGTGGGAGATAGAGGAGCAGATAGGTCGACAGATTTTGGAACGGAGTAATAGCAACAGGGATGTTGTGATGGGAGACTTCAACTTCCCCAATATTGACTGGGACTCACTTAGTGCTAGGGGCTTGGATGGGGCAGAGTTTGTAAGGAGCATCCAGGAGGGATTCTTAAAACAATATGTAGACAGTCCAACTAGGGAAGGAGCTATACTGGACCTGGTATTGGGGAATGAGCCCAGCCAGGTGGTAGAAGTTTCGGTCGGGGAGCATTTCGGAAACAGTTACCACAATTCAGTAAGTTTTAAAGTGCTGGTGGACAAGGATAAGAGTGGTCCTAGGGTGAATGTGCTAAATTGGGGGAAGGCTAATTATAACAATATTAGGCGGGAACTGAAGAACCTAGATTGGAGGCGGATGTTTGAGGGTCAATCAACATCTGACATGTGGGAGGCTTTCAAATGTCTGTTGAAAGGAATACAGGACCGGCAAGTTCCTGTGTGGAAGGAGGATTAATACGGCAAATTTTAGGAACATTGGATAACGGGAGATATTATAGGCCTCGTCAAAAAAAAGGAGGCATTTGTCAGGGCTAGAAGGCTGGGAACAGACGAAGCCTGTGTGGAATAAACAGAAAGTAGGAAGGAACTTAAGCAAGGAGTCAGGAGGGCTAAAAGGGGTCACGAAAAGCCATTGGCAAATAGGGTTAAGGAAAATCCCAAGGCTTTTGACACGTACATAAAAAGCAAGAGGGTAGCCAGGGAAAGGGTTGGCCCACTGAAGGACAGGGGAGGGCATCTATGTGTGGAGCCAGAGGAAATGGGTGAGGTACTAAATGAATACTTTGCATCAGTATTCACCAAAGAGAAGGAATTAGTGGATGTTGAGACGGGAGAAGGGTGTGTCAATAGCCTGGGTCACATTGAGATCCAAAAAGAGGAGGTGTTGGGCGTCTTGAAAAATATTTAGATAAGTCCCCCAGGGCCTGATGGGATCTACCCCAGAATACTGAAGGAGGCTAGAGAGGAAATTGCTGAGGCCTTGACAGAAATCTTTGGATCCTCACTGTCTTCAGGTGATGTCCCGGAAGACTGGAGAATAGCCAATGTTGTTCCTTTGTTTAAGAAGGGTAGCAAGGATAATCCAGAGAGCTACAGGCTGGTGAGTCTTACGTCAGTGGTCGGGAAATTACTGGAGAGAATTCTTTAAGACAGGATCTACTCCGATTTGGAAGCAAATGGACGTATTAGCGAGAAGCAGCACGGTTTTGTGAAGGTCGTGTCTCACTAACTTGATGGAGTTTTTCGAGGCGGTCACAAAGATGATTGATGCAGGTAGGGCAGTGGATGTTGTCTATATGGACTTCAGTAAGGCCTTTGACAAGGTCCTTCATGGCAGACTGATACAAAAGGTGAAGTCACACGGGATCAAGGGTGAGCTGGCAAGATGGATACAGAACTGGCTAGGTCATAGAAGGCAGACAGTAGCAATGGAAGGGTGCTTTTCTAATTGGAGGGCTGTGACTAGTGGTGTTCCGCAGGGATCAGTGCTGGGACCTTTGCTGTTCGTAGTCCATATAAATGATTTGGAGGAAAATGTAACTGGTTTGATTAGTAAGTTTGCAGACGACACAAAGGTTGGTGGAATTGTGGATAGCGATGAGGACTGTCAGAGGATACAGCAGGATTTAGATCGTTTGGAGACTTGGGCGGAGAGATGGCAGAAGGAGTTTAATCCGGAGAAATGTGAGGTAATGCATTTTGGAAGGTCTAATGCAGGTAGGGAATATACAGTGAATGGTAGAACCCTCAAGAGTATTGACAGTCAGAGAGATCTACGTGTACAGGTCCACAGGTCACTGAAAGGGGCAACACAGGTGGAGAAGGTAGTCAAGAAGGCATACAGCATGCTTGCCTTCATTGGCCGGGGCACTGAGTATAAATATTGGCAAGTCATGTTGCAGCTGTATAGAACCTTAGTTAGGCCACACTTGGAGTATAATGTTCAATTCTGGTCGCCACACTACCAGAAGGATGTGGAAGCTTTAGAGAGGGTGCAGAAGAGATTTACCAGGATATTGCCTGGTATGGAGGGCATTAGCTATGAGGAGAGGTTGAATAAACTCGATTTGGACTTCCAGTTGCGGCTATGCGGAGCTAAGCCGCACGTTCGGCAGCTCCCGCTATTTAGGGACTTTTGGGCCGTTTCGAGGGCCCCAAACGGCGCTGTTTCTACGCATCCCGGTGGGGGAAGGTGCCTGGAAGAACTTGCCCTACACTATATGGTGCTCACCCGGAGTGGGAAGAAGAAAAAGGCTGCAGTAACTCCCCCAAAAAAACGGGGGAAGAAAAACAAAATGGCGGCCGGCACTCCCGCTATTTAGGGACTTTTGGGCCGTTTTGAGGACCCCAAACGGCGCTGTTTCTACGCATCCCGGTGGGGGAAGGTGCCTGGAAGAACTTGCCCCACACTATATGGTGAAAAAGGCTGCAGTAACTCCCCCAAAAAAACGGGAGAAGAAAATCAAAAGGGCGGCCGGCGCTCCCACTATTTAAGGACTTTTGGGTCGTTTTGAGGGCCCCAAACGGCGCTGTTTCTACGCATCCCGGTGGGGGAAGGTGCCTGGAAGAACTTGCCCCACACTATATTGTGAAAAATGCTGCAGTAACTCCCCAAAAAAAAGGGGAAAGAAAAACAAAATGGCGGCCGGCGCAACACCCGAGGACTGGTGGAAGTGGGCGCAGGAGCAAAAGGCCTCGCTCCTACGTTGTTTTGCTGAGCTGAAGGCTGAGCTGCTGGACTCCATGAATGCAACTACGACCAAGCTGCTTGGGACCCAGGCGGCCCAGGAGGAGTCTATACGGGAGTTGCAGCGACAGGCCATTGAAAGAGAGGAGGAGGCCGTGGTCCTCGTTGGGAAAGTGGAATTGCACGAGGCACTTCATAAAAAGTGGCAGGACCGCTTGGAGGAGTTGGACGTTCGCACGAGGCGAAAGAATCTGAGGATCCTGGGCCTGGCGGAGGGGCTGGAGGGGTCGGATCTCCCGGCATATGTGACCACGATGTTGAGCTCGTTGATGGGAGCGGGGTCCTTCCATTTGCCCCTGGAGCTCGAGGGAGCGCACAGAGTGATGGCCAGGAGGCCCAAGGCAGGTGAGCCCACGAGGGCGGTGCTGGTGCGGTTCCACCGATTCAGTGACCGGGAGTGTGTGCTGCGCTGGGCCAAGAAAGAGAGGAGCAGTAAATGGGAGAATTCGGTAGTGAGGATCTACCAGGACTGGAGTGCGGAGGTGGCTAAGCGGCGGGCCGGGTTCAACCGGACGAAGGCGGTGCTTCATGCTAAGCAGGTCAGGTTTGGAATGCTGCAGCCTGCGCGCCTGTGGGTGACATACAAGGACCGGCACCATTACTTCGAGTCCCCAGAGGAGGCGTGGGCCTTTGTACAGGCGAAGAAGCTGGACTCGAACTATGGCCTGGGGACATACTTTGGCCGGCGTTGTTTCTGCTGTGGCTGTTTTGTTCCAACTGTTTCAACTTTTTCAACTACGACATGTGTGTTATATATGCTGGTTTTCTGTTTGCTCTGGTTATGGGTGGGTTTGTTTGTTGGGCATGGTTGTGGGTTAGGTGGGGAGTGTTGGGGGTTTGTGTTCTGTATGTTCTCTTCTGTACGGGGCTGGGGATTAAGGGGAAACTGGATTTTGGGGAACTGCGTCAGAAGGGTGGGGTGTGGCAGTGTGAAAGCGCGGGCTTTCCTCTGGTTTCCCGCGCTGCGGGGCAGGGGGTGGAGCTTGCGGTGGGGGCGGGGTATCTACGGGTCTTTTTTCCCGCGCTGCAGCAATGCCAAGGAGGTGTGGCAAGAGGGGGATGACCCCATGCCGGGAGGGGATAGGTTTTGGCGGGAGCTGCCGGGGTCAGCAGAAGTCAGCTGACTCACGGAAGTACCATGGAGGGTGTGTCGTGGCTAGGAGGGGTCCTAGCCTGGGGGGGGGGAGATACCGGGTTGCTGCTGGAACGACTAGGAAGGAGCCGATGGGGGCCGGGGGGGAAGAGGAGAGGCGTTATCGTCATGGGGAACGGGTCGAGCGGGGTGTGCTGGCCTGGGGCGAACATCTGCCAAGCTATGGCTAGTCGGCGGGGGAGGGGGGCGGGTTGCCCTCTGATCCGGCTGATTACCTGGAACGTGGGGGGTGTTGAACGGGCCGGTTAAGAGAACCAGGGTGTTCTCCCATCTAAGGGGGTTGAAGGCGGACGTGGCTATGCTCCAGGAGACCCACCTGAAGGTGGCGGACCAGGTCCGTCTGAGGAAGGGGTGGGTGGGGCAGGTTTATCATTCAGGATTGGACGTGAAGAACCGGGGGGGTGGCGATTCTAGTGGGGAAGAGGGTGGAGTTTGAGGCGGCTGAGGCGGTGTCGGACAAGGAGGGCAGATATATTATGGTGAGGGGTAGGCTGCAGGGAGAGAAGGTGGTGCTGGTGAACGTATATGCCCGAATTGGGATGATGCTGGCTTCATGAGGCGATTGTTGGGCCGCATCCCGGACCTGGAGGCAGGGGGCCTGATCATGGGGGGAGATTTTAACACAGTGCTGGATTCCACACTGGACCGGTCCAGTTCAAGGACGGGTAGGAGACCGGCGGCGGCCAAAGTGCTGAGGGGATACATGGACCAGATGGGAGGGGTGGATCCCTGGAGGTTTGGGAGACCGAGAGCGCAGGAGTATTCCTTTTTCTCTCACATCCATAGGGTTTATTCCCGGATAGACTTTTTTGTCCTGAGCAGGGGATTGATCCCGAGGGTGCAGGATGCTGAGTATTTGGCCATAGCGATTTCGGACCATGCCCCGCACTGGGTTGATCTGGAGATGGGAGAGGCGCGGGACCAGCGCCCGCTTTGGCGCCTGGATGTTGGGATGCTGGCGGAGGAGGAGGTGTGTAAGAGGGTTCGGAGAAACATTGAGGGGTATCTGGATACCAATGATACGGGGGAGGTCCAGGTGGGGATGGTCTGGGAGGCTCTGAAAGCAGTGATCCGGGGGGAGCTGATCTCCATCCGGGCCCACAGGGAGAGGAGGGAGAGGAAGGAGAGGGAGAGACTGGTGGGAGAGCTTCTGGAGGTGGACAGGAGATATGCGGAGGCACCGGAGGAAGGGTTGCTGGGAGAACGGCGCAGGTTGCAGGCCAATTTTGACTTGTTGACCACCAGAAAGGCGGAGACACAGTGGAGGAGAGCGCAGGGCGCGGTGTATGAGTATGGAGAGAAGGCGAGCAGGATGTTGGCGCATCAGCTCCATAGGCGAGATGCGGCTAGGGAAATTGGGGGAGTGAAGGATGGGGGTGGAAATGTAGTGCAGAAGGGGACAGAAGTAAACGGGGTCTTTAGGGACTTTTACGAGGGATTGTACCGGTCGGAACCTCCGAGGGGGAGAGAGGGGATGGAGAGCTTCATGAACAGGCTATGTTTCCCAAGGGTTCAAGAGAGGCTGGTAGAGGGGCTGGGGGCGCCGATAGAGTTGGAGGAGCTAGTCAGGGGGATCGGGCAAATGCAGTCAGGTAAGGCCCCGGGGCCGGACGGGTTCCCGGCAGAATTTTACAAAAAATATGCGGACCTGGTGGGTCACCTGCTGGTGCGAACTTTCAATGCGGCATGGGAGGGGGGGGGCTTTGCCCCCGACGATGTCGCGGGCATTGATCTCTTTGATCCTAAAACGGGATAAGGACCCCTTGCAGTGCGGATCATATAGGCCTATCTCGCTCCTTAACGTAGACGCTAAGTTGCTGGCGAAGATCCTGGCTACCAGGATAGAGGATTGTGTGCCAGAGGTAATTCATGAAGATCAGACAGGATTTGTCAAGGGGCGGCAGCTCAACACGAATGTGCGGAGACTGCTCAATGTTATCATGATGCCGGCAGTGGAGGGGGAGGCGGAGATAGTGGTGGCGCTGGATGCGGAGAAAGCGTTTGATAGAGTTGAGTGGGGGTACCTGTTGGAGGTGCTGGACAGGTTTGGATTTGGGGAGGGATTCATCAAATGGGTGAGGCTGCTTTACGCGGCGCCGATGGCGAGTTTAGTCACAAATGGAAGGAGATCGGAGTACTTTAGGCTTTATTGTGGGACCAGGCAGGGGTGTCCCCTGTCCCCCCTGCTCTTTGCACTGGCGATTGAACCTTTGGCTATGGCGTTGAGGGAATCAGGGAAGTGGAGGGGTCTGGTGCGGGGGGGGGGGGGGGGGAGGAGCACCGGGTATCGCTGTATGCGGACGACCTGCTGTTATATGTGGCGGACCCAGAGGGGGAATGCCGGGGGTGATGGAGCTGTTAGCGGAATTTGGGGGCTTCTCGGGCTATAAGCTAAACTTAGGAAAGAGCGAGGTATTTGTAGTGCACCCGGGAGATCAGGAGGAGGGAATTGGGAGGCTCCCCTTCAGGAGGGCAGTGAAGAGTTTCAGATACCTGGGGGTGCAGGTGGCCAGGAGTTGGGGGGCTCTTCATAAGCTTAACTTCACCAGACTAGTGGAACAGATGGAGGAGGAATTTAAAAGGTGGGACATGGTGCCGCTATCGCTGGCGGGCAGAGTGCAATCCGTCAAAATGACGGTTCTCCCGAGGTTCTTGTTCCTCTTCCAGTGCTTGCCCATCTTTATCCCTAGGGACTTTTTTAAAAGGGTGACCAGCAGCATCATGGGATTTGTTTGGGCGCATGGCACCCCAAGGGTGAAGAGGGTCTTCTTGGAGCGGAGTAGAGATGGGGGGGGGGGCTGGCGTTGCCCAACCTCTCGGGGTACTACTGGGCGACCAACGTGTCAATGGTGCGTAAGTGGGTGATGGAGGGGGAGGGGGCAGCATGGAAACGGATGGAGAGAGCGTCCTGTGGGGATACAAACCTGGGGGCCCTGGTAACGGTGCCGTGGCCACTCCCTCCCACGAGGTATACCACGAGTCCGGTGGTGGCGGCTACCCTCAAGATTTGGGGGCAGTGGAGTCGACATAGGGGAGAAGTGGGGGGCTCGATGGAGGCTCCGTTAAGGGGGAACCATAGGTTCGTCCCAGGGAACATGGATGGGGGATTTCAGAGATGGTATAGAGCGGGCATTAGACAGCTGAGGGACCTGTTTATCGACGGAAGGTTTGCGAGCCTGGGGGAGTTGGAGGAGAAATTTGGGCTCCCTCCGGGAAACATGTTTAGATATCTGCAGGTAAAGGCATTTGCTAGACGGCAGGTGGAGGGATTCCCTGCGCTCCCCGCGAGGAGGGTGAGCGACAGGGTGCTTTCGGGGGTCTGGGTCGCAGAGGGGAAGATATCTGATATCTACAAGGTTATGCAGGAGGCGGAGGAGGCGTCAGTAGAGGAGCTGAAAGCTAAGTGGGAGGGGGAACTGGGGGAACAGATCGAAGACGGGACATGGGCTGATGCCCTGGAGAGGGTTAATTCTTCCTCCTTGTGTGCGCGGCTTAGCATCATTCAATTCAAGGTGCTGCATAGGGCCCACATGACTGGGACGAGGATGAGTAGGTTCTTTGGGGGTGAAGATAGGTGTGTCAGGTGCTCGGGGAGTCCAGCGAACCATGCCCATATGTTCTGGGCATGCCCTGCACTGGAGGAGTTCTGGAAGGGGGTGGCGAGGACGGTGTCAAGGGTGGTGGGATCCAGGGTCAAGCCAGGATGGGGTCTCGCGATCTTTGGGGTTGGGGTAGAGCCGGGAGTGCAGGAGACGAAAGAGGCCGGTGTGCTGGCCTTTGCGTCCCTAGTAGCCGGCGAAGGATTTTGCTACAGTGGAAGGACCCGAGGCCCCCAAGCGTGGAGACCTGGATCAATGACATGGAGGGCTTCATTAAGCTTGAGAAGGTTAAATTCATCCTGAGAGGATCGGTGCAAGGGTTCTTTAAACGGTGGCAACCTTTCCTCGACTTTCTGGCTCAACGATAGGGTACTGGGACAGTAGCAGCAGCAACCCGGGGGGGAGGGGGGGGGGGGGGGGGGGAATGTTGATTATGTTTGCTTATTTTATTTAAATTTGATTTATTTAATTTTAATTTATGGTTAAGTTCTCTTGTTCGGGTGGGGGGGGTGGGGGGGAGTGTGATACATGTGATGTTACGGTATGGGGGGAATTGTGGGTGTTATGGGGCTGTTAGTTGCATATTACTGCTTGTTGCTATACTTGTTATATTTTTATATTTTCTGTAAAAAATTCCAATAAAAATTATTTAAAAAAAAGAATAAACTCGATTTGTTCTCACTGGAACGACGGAGGTTGAGAGGTGACCTGATAGAGGTCTACAAAATTATGAGGGGCATAGACAGAGTGGATAGTCAGAGGCTTTTTCCCAGGGTAGAGGAGTCAATTACTAGGGGGCTTAGGTTTAAGGTGCGAGGGGCAAGGTTTAGAGATGTACGAGACAAGTTTTTTTACACAGAGGATAATGGGTGCCTGGAACTCGCTGCTGAAGGAGGTGGTCGAAGCAGGGACGATAGTGACGTTTAAGGGGCATCTTGACAAATACATGAATAGGATGGGAATACAGGGATACGGACCCCAGAAGTGCAGAAGATTTTAGTTTAGATGGGCAGCATGGTCGGCACAGGCTTGGAGGGCCAAAGGACCTGTTCCTGTGCTGTACTTTCCTTTGTTTTTTGTTCTTTAATTGTTGATTTTGTTGTTGTTCTTTTGTGTGCCTTCTTCTTCATTCAAGTTGAAACTTGAGTTGTATGGTAGAATTCTTCCCAGAAGGAACAAACAGCAAGGGTGAGCTAAGCCTTGCATGTCAAAGTTAGGGAGAACAGTTCTGTCAGTATAATTGTTTTTGTGGAACTATATGATCTTGTTTGTACAAAAGCAATGGGATGTGATTCTTCTGTGGCAAGCAGTTTGTTCCAGTCCTCAAAATCAAAAATATCTCAAAGACTATAGAGAATGTCTATTGACACTTTCTGGCAATTCTTTGTTCTGATACCAGTTTTTTAAAATGAGAGTTGGGTTCGTAAGGGTTCCTTGTTTGAGATTGGTAGTGCTTGCTTTTCATATCTGTCAGATTGGTGTCTTTCAAAATATTTTTCCATAACTTTAGAGGTGAATTGAACAAATTGGCATGATTAAGTAAATAGATAGTACTTGTTAAACCACTCAGAAAATTGTAAAAGATTATTTTTAATGCTAGATGTGTGACAGTTAGTATAATGTGCATAGTTGTTTCATATCCTATATACAAGACTTTTAATTATACAGATGCAAAAATATAATAATTGGTATTGTTGATAACCTCTAATTCTCACAGTCAATATATAGATAATCAGTTACTTAGGCAGGTTTCTTGGACATTGTAATATAATAGTCTCAAGAAATTCAATATTCCAGACGTGAAGTTAAACAGATCAGGAAGGGAAGAGTGAAGGGATAAGCAGTTTCATTGCAATTACGTGATTGCTTTTAACATAACATATGAGCTTGGCTGTTAGGGCGGCTGCTATATTGAATTAAGTATTTAACAGTCGACCAGAAATTATTAGTAGCATACAAGCAAATTAACACGCGTTCTGGAGCACGAGAAGCAATGCCAAAAACCTTTGGGAAAAAAAAGCGTTTAGGACTAACTTCGAGAAATATATGTAAAACAGCAATAGAAAGACAGTGGACTAATAAAGGAAGCAAAGTTAAGAACTGTTTTAAAAGATTAACAACTTCAAAAAGTTACAATACAGGAAATCACATGAAAATTAGTTTATGATCATTAAGATTTAATTTTGGAAAAGGCAAGGAAATAGAGAGACAGCAAGGATCATCTGCAGAACTTTTTTGCAGTTAATTACAAAATAGCAGCATGTCAAAGCTCAGCTAGGTCCCATAAATAGGATGTTAAATAGAGCTGAGTTCAATAATTTAGGCTGAATAGGAAATCAGGAAATGGCAGATGTGTCAAATTAATTATTTATATCAGTCTTGGCAAATGAAAACTGGACAAATTCCAGATTCAGTCAAACTGGTTTGGGAAACTATAACATATGTGGAGGTCAGTAAAACATGTGTGGTGAAGAAACTTAAAGAATGTCTGCAGGGCACGAGGGCCAGATGGGATTCGCTTTTGAATCTTTAGGGAAATTAGTTGAAGGAAAACGTGGGTCGCTGATTAATATTTTTTTGAGTTCCATAGATATGAGGGTGAACTTGAATACTTTGAGGACAGCATATGTAATAACCCCATACAAAAAATAAAACAGATCAGTTGATTTAAATATAAATGGTGCAGAAATCTGTGGACTCTCGGATATATTTGTTCAGAAATCATACAGCTCCATAATTAGTAATCATATTTTGTTTTTAGAAGCAAGTGTTGTGTTTCATGAATTTACAGAATTTCTTTGTGAAGAGACCAAATTATTATTAGTTTAAAAAAAAATTGGAGTACCCAATTCATTTTTCAAATTAAGGGGCACTTTAGCATGGCCAATCCACCTAACTGGCACATCTTTGAGTTGTGGGGGCGAAACCCACGCAAACACGGGGAGAATGTGCAAACTCTACACAGACAGTGACCCAGGGTCGGGATCGTACCTGGGACCTCGGCGCCGTGAGGCAGCAGTGCCACCATGCTGAAGAGACCAAATTATTGACGAGGATTATCCAGTGGATTTAAAATGCAAAGGACGATTTAAACTTTACCTTCCTGGTAAAATCTGGGCAGTAAAAGATTAGCTGGGTGACTTATCTGTTGACACCGCACAGATCCGGCAGTCTCCATTTTTAACCTGATCTATTGAGCAGGTGACGAGGGTACCTGCCTGCAGCTGGTGGGGTCCATTTTTAAATATACAGATCAGAGTCGGAGAAAGTAATTGGGCCCAGAATGCAACCTTAAATGTGGTCTGAGAGGAAATGTCGAAGTGGGTAACGGTGGCACAGTGGTTAGTACTGCTGCCTCACAGCACCGGGGACTGCGGTTCGCTTCCGGCCCTGGGTGTCTGCCTGTGTGGAGTTTGCACGTTTTCCCCATATCTGTGTGGGTTTCCTACAGGTGCTCTGGTTTCCTTCCACAGTCCAAAGATGTGCAGGTTAGGTGGGTTGGCTATGCTAAATTGCTCCTCCATGTCCAAAGATGTGCAGGTTAGGTGGGTTGGATATGCTAAATTGCTCCTCCATGTCCAAAGATGTGCAGGTTAGGTGGGTTGGATATGCTAAATTGCTCCTCCATGTCCAAAGATGTGCAGGTTAGGTGAGGTTACGGGGATAGTGTGGGAGACTGGACCTAGGTAGGGTGCTCTTTCAGAGGGTTGCTGCAGACTCGATGGGCGAATGACCTCCTTCTGCACTGTAGGGATTCTATGGATCTGAGCTGGAATAAAGCCACCAGGTGAACAAAGCGAGGAGAGGATCCAGGACTGGAAAAGGAACAAGGTTTTTTAAAAAAAAACTTGAGCCTGGGGATGTAAGGGTACTTTATGCCCCCCAGACCACCTCCTTCTATCCCATGATGCCCTCCCAAATCCCCTACCTCTTGTACCTGAGGGGCTGGAACCTTCCATTGGGACCATAAAAATAACTTGGTGGTTAGGGGTCTCTTCATGCTCACTTCCCGCCGTGGTTAGCAGCTAACCAGTAACACCTGGGCCCACGACTGACCTCAGCCAGCCACCTCCCATCACTTGTCCGAACACTAATATTGTACTTGATCTGTGCTAGAGATGCTGAAGTTCATATGAGTCATAAACTATGTGTAGTTAATATTATTATAATTACATGTAACATAGGATTAATCAGGATCAAAAAGACTGTTTTGGTACAGAATTTAGGTACAACCTATCCCACAATACCTCGCTTAAGCATTATTTAAAGTTTTATTTGCAGATACATGTCTAATTCTTTCTCAAATATGCTGAAACAATCAGCCTCAGCCTTGGCTGTCTGTTCTATGCATTCACCACCCTCTAGATATATTTTAGTATTAGTGCCTGCAGGGAATAATAAATGAAAGTGGCAAGATGGACTAGAGTGTTCTGTCTCCACCATCTAGAATCAGGTATGGGAAGGATGCTCAGTGTCCATTGTACATTTTCAACAGCAAAGGCCCTAGTACAGATTTCTGCTGGTTATTACCTTCAATTCTGATTTATTTCCCTGTACAATCACCCTTTGCTTCCTATTTGAGTTCATTTTCAACCTGTTTTTCAACATTGTGCACTAGTTTCTTAGGTGATATTTTACAAAAGCTTTGCTGAAATCTCGGAAACAACTTCACTGAGTTCCCCCCGTTCACAGGGTTTTTTTTTTCTCCTTAACAAACTCCCAGGAGATTCATCAGTCAGGCCTGCTGTGCATTTCCTGTTTTGATTTGAGATTTCTATCATTTGCCATTTTTCTTTTAACTGTTGGTAGGTGGCCTGCTTTCCTTCACCTGTTCACTTTCTCCTTTCAATGTTATTTTGTAGAGTTAGATTTAATGTTGATGTGACAAATAAGAGGGAATCAACTAGGCTTTGTTTAGTATTCAATCAAGTTCCATCGTGTGTTTGAGATTTCTGTACAATTCATTATTTATAACTTCACAATACATCCATTTTAAGTGGCATTAAAAATAAGACAACCCATTTCAAACAAAGTTTAACATGTTTTAAATTACTGATGTGATGTATAATTAATAGATTACTGATGTGACATATAATTAATAGCAAGCTGATGGCAGATAAGAACTATACAATGCCATAACAAATTCCTCTCCTTAACTACCAGCACCCCACCTTTTCCCTCCTGGCTTTTTGCCATGATTTTGGGGTAGGTGGGTGGAGGTGCGAGGAATTAAGAATGAAATTTGACACTTGTTCGCTACACTTTCAATACTGAAGGAAAGCAACAAGTCCTCAAAGTGTATGGTTCAGAGCAGTCTTTTCCCAAGTTCTAAGGAGGAGGAAGTATTAGCAAAGTCACGCAAGGTGCTCTGTTGAAAATTCTTTAGTGACATCAACCACAGCTCATTAAATAGGAGGGTGGCAAAGCTGATATTCACAATACTCATTTTAAATGGCGCAGCTCCTCACTCCACAAAACACCTTTTCATGAGCAATGAATTGGCACCTGCTGTGTGGCCTGAGAATGCACTTGCTCCACTGGGGAGTGGGCAGGTCCTGGCAGGATGGAAGGGCAACAGCAAACAGAAACCACATGCTGAGAATACCTTTTGTTTCCCAAGGACTCAGTAAATTCATTGTGACAAAAACCAACATCCGCGGCATGCCACTTACCAAGCAATGATCTTCTTAAATCTTTGAAAGGGAGGAAATGAACCTCCGCTCAATTGTGTACTGAATTAGGTGAGTTCGAGTGCTAAAATAATGAAGTCCAAAAATGATCATGTGTCAGATACCAGCTTTCCGCAATGGTGCAGCTTCTTAAAATATTCTTCTCAGCCACTGGCATCAGATGTGTTGGCAGATGGCACTAAAATAAATGAGACTTCAAAGTGCCTAGTATGCAAAAAAAGGAATGTAATTTAATACAGGCCAATCTGAGCCCCTTAATCGTACTATATATGCTCATTTCAGAGGTGCAATCATGGCTGCATCCGACATACTAGCTGCTGAAAGCTGATGCTAACACATGTTTTTACAGGAAACCATAGCGTTAGCACATTTTATATATTGTAGTGAATTGATCCGCTATAAAACACCAAGGAACATTACTGATCAAGGTTTACTTTCTTCTTCAAAGTGTTTTAATAAAATGTATGCAACACATCAAAATATTAGTAAATGACACAGCATAAGTGGTGTCAAACTTCTGTATAAATACCCCACAGCAAGAGATGAGTAAATGGAGAAAGTGAGCCGAGTGGGTGCGTGCGGAGGAGGCCTCCCTCCGGGCCCTCGCCATGGCAGCACTCCCATCCCCACCCAAAAAACATTCCAGCAGCCCAGTGCTGACAGCCACCCTCCAATCCCGGAACCAACTGCGGCAGCAATTTGGCCTGACCAAAATGTCGGACAAGGCTCCCATCTGCAACAACCATAGGTTCACACCAGCACTGACTGACGCCACCTTCAAAAGGTGGAGGCAGGATGGGGGGACACTGACAGTCAGGGACCTATACACGGACGACAGGATCGCAACACTGGACGAACTGACAGAGAAATTTCGGCTAGCTGGGGGGAACGAGCTGCGGTACCTCCAGCTCAAAAACTTCCTACGAAAGGAGACAAGGACGTACCCACAACCGCCAGGACAGACACTACTGGAAGACCTACTGGACGCAAGTATCCTAGAGAAAGGGAACTGTAGCGACATGTATGACCGACTGGTAGGAAGGGACGACACCGTACTGGACGCAACAAGAAGGAAATGGGAGGACGACCTGGGGATGGAGATAGGGTGGGGACTCTGGAGCGAAGCACTGCATAGGGTCAACTCCACCTCCACGTGCGCAAGGCTCAGCCTGACGCAACTAAAAGTGGTACATAGAGCCCACTTAACAAGAAACCGTATGAGTAGGTTCTTCCCGGAGGTGGAGGACAGATGTGAACGGTGCCAAAGAGGCCCGGCCAACCACGCCCACATGTTCTGGTCTTGCCCCAGACTTGTGGAGTACTGGACAGCCTTCTTCGAGGCTATGTCCAAAGTGGTGGGGGTGAGGGTGGAGCCATGCCCGATAGTGGCGGTCTTCGGGGTTTCAGACCAGCCAGATCTATTCCTGGGGAGGAGGGCGGATGCCCTTGCCTTTGCCTCCCTGATCACCCGCCGTAGAATCCTGTTTGGCTGGCGGTCAGTCGCACTACCCAGAGCTTCAGACTGGCTGTCCGACCTCTCGGAATCTCTCCAAATGGAGAAAATCAAATTCGCCATCCGAGGGTCGGACGACAGCTTCCACAGAACGTGGGAGCCATTCATGTAATTGTTCCGGGACCTGTTTGTGGCCAATGAACAAGAGGAAGAATAGTCGGGTGGCCAAGAATCAGGGGAAAATGGATGGGAATCGGGGGAAGGTTGCCGGGGGGCGCGGGGGCTACGGGTTCGTTATGGGGGTTTGATGGCTAGCTAAGGCCCAAAACCAAACTGTAAATAAATGCCAATAAACATGTGCCTCGGCCATATTGGGGAATGTAAAATATGTATGCCGGCTAAAGGGGGGAGGCCACAGTTATTATTACGAAGATACTTACCTGTAAATATATATGTTAATTTTTGCGTGTTTTTTTTTTCTCGCTCTCTAACAATTTGTAATTTGTTCAATATAAAACATGAAAACTGAATAAAAAACATTTATATAAAAAAAATGGAGAAAGTGTGGTCAGTTCAATCAGGAATCAGGAAAGGGGCTGGATTCCCCGATTCTGGGGCTATGTCCACAGGATCCATCTGGTCTTACAAACAAAATGTCAGTGCTGCCCCTGCACCAAATCCTCCGCCTGGTGGGGGGCTAGCAGCCGCGTCGCCTAAAGCCCCCAGCTTTACCTCTGCATATGGCCGCAGAATGGCCGGGTTGGTGGCCGCGCATGCGCACAGTAGCCTGCGCCGGCCGCGTGCAGACCCGGCCTGCCAAAAACTGGCCCCCTGTAACCTCCCCGGACCACCGCCCACCAGTCCCCGCAGCCCCGCCAATGTCCCCCCTGCCAGTGGAACGGCTCCCCCTCTGACTGTGGCAGCGCTGGACACAGTCCACAGCCACCATGTGAGATCCACGAAAGTTATGGGGACACGGGCCCCACGCCGTCGGGGACTTGGCCCCTCAGGGGTGGAGCATTGGAGGAGGGTCTCAGGTGACGTCCTTGAGTACGCCGTTTTTGAGGGGGCAGAGCATCGGGAAAACACGCTGCTCCCGATTCCAGAGTAAAACGCATTCTCCGGCAGAACGCGATTTCGGCGATTGGAGAATCCAGCCCAAGACGTCCGGTTCATGCCAACGCAATGGTCATCATACTCTATTTCTGGTACTTCGGTTGTGCGATAAAGTTTATTTTCTTTCTAGCATTTCTATTCGGCATCTTTTCCTTTGACCATGTTTTCATATTCATTCTTGTGCATTTCTATTAGAGTGAACAGTTCAGCAATTTTGTTCTGACATGTAATCTCCATTTTCTTATCTGCCTGAATTGCTGCTTTGTCTAGTTCTCTCCAACACAACCTCCATAGCTGAAAGGCTTCATTTTCCAATCTCTTATTCAATTGGGAGCTGATCTGTCTGTATCTGATGATTAAGCTGTTCTCCTTGGTTTCTGATTCTTCTTCTCAACATGTGTAAGTTTTACTCTTAGTCCATTTGTCTCATGTCAGTGTTAGTCCATCAGCATTTCAACCATGGCTCCAAGGTCGTTGTGAGGAATTCCCAAGCTACTGGCATTTCATCAGCTTAACACTCTTTACTGAACAGCTTGGAGTTCTTCCTCCATCACTGTTGTTTTTTTTCTACCATAACAACTTTCTCTTGCCGAAAACTCAACCATCCGTTTGACATGTTGAGAAGAAGAAGGGCTTGAGGTTCATAAGGAGGAGGTGTTAGCAATTCTGGGAAGTGTGAAAATACATAAGTCCCCTGGGCCGGATGGGATTTATCCTAGGATTCTCTGGGAAGCTAGGGAGGAGATAGCTGAGCCTTTGGCTTTGATCTTTAAGTCATCTTTGTCTACAGGAATAGTGCCAGAAGACTGGAGGATAGCAAATGTTGTCCCCTTGTTCAAGAAGGGGAGTAGAGACAACCCGGTAACTATAGACCAGTGAGCCTTACTTCTGTTGGGGGCAAAGTCTTGGAAAGGTTTATAAGAGATAGGATGTATAATCATCTGGAAAGGAATAATTTGATTAGAGATAGTCAACACGGTTTTGTGAAGGGTAGGTCGTGCCTCACAAACCTTATTGAGTTCTTTGAGAAGGTGACCAAACAGGTGGATGAGGGTAAAGCAGTTGATATGGTGTATATGGATTTCAGTAAAGCATTTGATAAGGTTTCCCACAGTAGGCTATTGCAGAAAATACAGAGGCATGGGATTCAGGGTGATTTAGCAGTCTGGATCAGAAATTGGCTAGCTGGAAGAAGACAAAGGGTGGTGGTTGATGGGAAATGTTCACTCTGGAGTCCAGTTACTAGTGTACCACAAGGATCTGTTTTGGGGCCACTGCTGTTTGTCATTTTTATAAATGACCTGGAGGAGGGCGTAGAAGGATGGGTGAGTAAATTTGCAGATGACACTAAAGTCGGTGGAGTTGTGGACAGTGCGGAAGGATGTTACAAGTTACAGAGGGACATAGATAAGGTGCAGAGCTGGGTTGAGAGGTGGCAAATGGAGTTTAATGCAGAAAAGTGTGAGGTGATTCATTTTGGAAGAAACAACAGGAAGACAGAGTACTGGGCTAATGGTAAGATTCTTGGTAGTGTGGATGAGCAGAGAGATCTCGGTGTCCATGTACATAGATCCCTGAAAGTTGCCACCCAGGTTGAGAGGGTTGTTAAGAAGGCGTACGGTGTGTTAGCTTTTATTGGTAGAGGGATTGAGTTTTGGAGCCATGAGGTCATGTTGCAGCTGTACAAAACTCTGGTGCGGCCACATTTGGAGTATTGCGTGCAATTTTGGTCGCCGCATTATAGGAAGGATGTGGAAGCATTGGAAAGGGTGCAGAGATTTACCAGAATGTTGCCTGGTATGGAGGGAAGAGCTTATGAAGGAAAACTGAGGGATTTGAGGCTGTTTTCGTTAGAGAGAAGGTTAAGAGGTGACTTAATTGAGGCATACAAGATGATCAGAGGGTGGACAGTGAGAGCCTTTTTCCTCGGTTGGTGATGTCTAGCACGAGGGGACATAGCTTTAAATTGAGGGGAGATAAGATATAGGACAGATGTCAGAGGTAGGTTCTTTACTCAGAGAGTAGTAAGGGCGTGGAATTCCCTGCCTGCAACAGTAGTGGACTCGCCAACACTAAGGGCATTCAAATGGTCATTGGATAGACATATGGATGATAAGGGAATAGTGTAAATGGGCTTTAGAGTAGTTTCACAGATCGGCGCAACATCGAGGGCTGAAGGGCCTGTACTGCGCTGTAATGTTCTATGTTAGTCCATTGTTCTGCTTTTGCAGTTAATTCAGTCTATCCATGGGCAGCACGGTGGCGCAGCGGGTTAGCACTGAGGTCCCAGGTTCGATCCCGGCTCTGGGTCACTGTCCGTGTGGAGTTTGTAAATTCTCCCTGTGTTTGTGTGGGTTTCACCCCCACAACCCAAAGATGTGCAGGGTAGGTGGATTGAACATGCTAAATTGCCCCTTAATTGGAAAAACTGAATTGGGTACTCTAAATTTAAAAAAAAATTCAGTCTATCCATTTCTGAGTTTCTTCCAAGGTAAATCCAATATTCTCTTCTGACAACATTTGAAACGGGCTGTCCCTTCTCATGCTTTGCATATTTTTCAGACCATTGCCACATTTGTTTTGTTATAGTTTCATCAAACTTTACCTCTATATTCAACATTTCTTCCTTCTTCATGTTATATTTATTGGACAATTCTCCTGAATTGCTAACTTGTTACATTAGTTGTGTTCTCTCTTTGGATTTGTCCATTGCCATGTCCTCCCCAGCGCCCTCAAACACCGGACAGTTTCTGCCTCCAGAGAATGCCATCTTCTCCAGTTCATTTGTATTTCCCACAGGACTGGTAGTTCATTCAATTGGATCTCAAAAGAATTCCCAATAATGGCTCTAGTAAATGATAGCTCTGCTCTGATTTCTGCTTCAACAGCACGGTGACCCTTGTCGTAGATGATACAGGATGTCCTACATGAGCACTATGGATCAAATCTTTGATGCGTTTGTAGCAGGTCTCTGCTCCTGTCTGTAGCCTCCGGATATCCGCGACTGCAGTGGATAACCCGTCACCCAGGATCTAATGCCCCAGCCGGGGAGGGATGGGTGCCTCAAAGAGGTTAGGAACTGTCGACTGTGCCAGGATGAAGGTGTCATGCACCCTGCCCAGGTATCAGATGCAGACGTGCATGATGCGCACCTCATGGTCACATACCAGCTGCACGTTCATCAAGTGGAACCCCTTTCAGTTTGTGTAGAGCGGTCATCTACAGGTGCTCATAGGGGTCAACATTGAAATTGATGTACTATGGTGACCAGGCATGTAGGGTCTCCATGGCGGCGCGGATGCACCTGTGCACCGAGCTCTGAGATTTTGGACAGATCCCCACTCAGCACCCGGAAGGATCCTGTGGCGTAAAAGTTCAGAGTGACCATCACCTTGATGGCCCCTGGGGAGTGGGTGTTCTCCCCCACAGTGCCAGGTCCGCCATGAATTTGCAGATATGTTCCACTGTCCCCCTGCTCAGAGCCTTCAAAGGCATGCCCAGTCAGGCAGGTCACTCACACGAGGCCTCATGTGGTGCCTCCTTCCAACCTCTCCTTGGCCTGTTGGGTGGTCGGCTCTCCATTCTCACTGGCTGCCTCCTGATCCTCTGGGGCAGGCTCCGCCACTGCATGGTCTTCCTCCTTTGTTTTTAGAAAATATTTTATCGAGCCATTCATAATTTTAACATTTTAACCTTTTAAACAACAGATCCAACACATGCAAAAACCCCACAGTAACACACCCAACTCCCCCCAGCCCTAAACCCTAATTACCCATATACTTGATTCCCTGCCCGAACCCCTTAAGGTGAACTTCATTTTCTCTAGCCTAAGAAACCACGCTATGCTGCTGACCCACACACCCGACTTTGGAGGCTTGTTGGTCCCTCCATCCCAGCAAAATCCGTCTTGTGCCACAGGGAGGCAAAAGCCTAACCGTTGGCCTCTCTCCCCCTCGGGGAGAACCACAAGCTCCCAGATCTTCCGGCACTCCAAATATTGCCATCTCTGGGCTCGGATGGTCCTCCTCCTTGAGCAGCTCCAGGTCATATAGCTGCAGTGCATTCCCCCAGGGCTGCAGCGACGAGGAGGAAATATTCCTGGTTGAATTCCAATATCCATTGCCTGTAGGGGGTGAAAGGCCAACATGTTAGCATGGTGCATACCCACGTGCCCAACCAGGTCCAATGGGCTACATGATGGTTTGCACTGCGGACCCTGCCCCCACATAACCCCCCCCCCCCCCCCCCCCCCACCATCTCCACACCCCTGCCCGTCAATTCCCAGAACTGTGGGGGCCTCTGCCCTGGTGCCTATACAAGCTGCCAGGGGTACCATTGGATGGTGCTACCCATGCCAGCGGTATGCTCCGCAGACCCCATCTGGTACCCCCTGTAGGGGCTACTGTGGGCTTTGCCCTTGGGTGGGCCGCATGTCTGCCAGGTGGCAGCAGGTTGGGGGGGGGGGGGTATGGCAGAGGGCTGGTTGCGGGGACACCTATACATCCGGTGGCACTCTGCAGAACCACAAGCGACAGTAGGTGGTCAGTGGAGTGCGCAGCAAGGTGGCTGCCGAACAGGCTGCAACAATGGCAGTCTGTGCCTGAACGCCCCTGTCCTGTGGGGGACAACCGAGCCCCAAGATCTATCCCTGGCTCCCCCCATCCCCAGTCTGGCCAGTGTCAGGACCGGCAGCCCATGGTTATGCCTCTCCCTGTCCTACCTCTTCTCTCTCCCTCATCAGCCATAGTGCCTATTTCTGGAATTTTAAAGCACAAGTGAACCTCACCATTGGGAATTTCCCTCAACAGAAGCGGAGGATTGCAGAAGCCCTAGAGAATACCCGGTCCGGCTCGCTAATCATGCACGAACGGCGTTTACTGTGCACGCGGAGTGGAACACATTGACGCCAAGGCACTGGATAATTGCAATTTGGCATTAACCTGGCGCCAGCCATGATTTTGGCATCAAGACCACTTTTCTGTCCAAGCGCCTTTCCTGAATTCGATGGAGAATCCCACCCCTGGTATTTTTGAGGTCCAAGCGGCTGTTATTTTGAAAGGTTTCTAACTTTTTTGTTTAAGCAGGTTGGGAACTTCTTAGATTTCTCACCTCTTCACTTTCCTGTGCTTTCAGTACTGCATCAGCATTTCCTTGGGTCCTTTTTACTTTAAACACTAGTCTCTGTGCTCTTTTCTTAAAAACTCTGCAGCAACTCAGTCCTTTTACATTCCACTTTAAAAACAATCAAAGTCTTAGCTCTTCCTTCTGAGGGCTATTCTCTCATCATTCTATATTTATAAACCTCCTGACTTGCCGGCCACACCACGTTTGTTACCTCGTCTGTCCCTCAGAGTCTGGCACTACCTCGACCTCAAGTCTATTCACCCAAAAAACAGGTACTTGGGGCGAGTGTCCCTCTTTTCCAAACTGCCATAAATTGGATACTCACAGGTAGGCTGTGCCATCACAATATATCCACCTCGTCGCCAATGTGATGTAGTGGCACTTCAGGTTTCATTAGAAACAAAATGTATTTATTTATAAAGAGAAACTATGCACACCTGGCTACTCCAGTCCTTTTATGCCTACTACATAGCTTCCAGATGTATTCTGCCCAAGAGAGGATTCCACCCTCTGGGGTGATCACCCACTCTCGTCACCCATTGATCCCTCAAACCAGGTGACCCTCTTCTGTTATGTTGTCTTAAGAGAGACACTACAAATGGTGGGCCTTCAATGAATGCTGTCTTCTGACTGGGGGAGCCCTGCCCTCACAGGCCAGACACCTCCGGACCTCCCAACCCCCATCCTGTCCTATCTCTGAATACACACTCATCATCTCTCCAATCCCCTAGGTTATCCCCTCCCACTTGCCTCACACTGGCTCCCTGCACTTCGTCACTACCATGCTTCTTCCAGCCACTGCAGTGGTGTGCCTGGAAAGGCTGGAGAGTTGTCAGCCAAGTTCTCCAAGTCAGGGCTTCTTTCCAAGTGCAGACAGAAGTCCTGCCTGCTGCCGATCAATGCTCATTTGCGTATGAAATGGCATTGGGCCATCTTTTGGACTTGGACCCAAACGTAGTCAGTGTCAAAATGTAAGTCTTCCTTGTTGACAGTAAAGATTCTATGTAGTTAGTCCAGGTAGTCTCAATGTGGTGGGCATGGGCCAAAATGCAAAACTTTTTCTAATTTAGCATTAAACACCAATCTGGCTCAAACTAAATTAAGTCAAAAATATAAAAGTTGCATGAGTGCAGTGAGAAGCAGCAGGAGCCGTTGTGCTGTTGGTTGTTATTTGATCTGCCTGCTTGCCGATGGGTGTTGAAATAAAAGCATTTAATTTTGAAATACCATTATTGCACAATTAACACAAAACTTAAACAAAGTTAGTGTTCAAATTAAGTGAGTGCGCTACAATGAGTTTTTAAGTCACATAAAATGCAGTATTAAGTTGAATTATTTAAAGTAAATAAAAGTGACAACATGTGAACATCAGAATTTAATTTGCAATGCCATTTATTCATTTAGTGCAATTTTGAGAAATACATAAAGAAGCACCAATCCTACCGTGGTCACCTCAAAACCAAAGTTTTGGATATGTGAACTTGTGATCTTTTTGCACCTATTCAAAAAGTTAAAAGTATAGGTGAAATCTGTATGGTCTTGGGAGTCGATGGTTTTTGTCCACACCTACACTCATATTGTTCTGCAGTGAATGTGAACATTATAGAATGAGAATAAAGGAAACTTTAATACAGATCAAACTACCTTCAAAACAATTTATTATGAAAATAAAAAAGGAAAATTCACAAAATAATTGTGTCCTCCTTTGCAACAGAATGTCAAGTTATTTTTTATTGATACTGCATCTTGCTTCCAGTGTCGGTGCGCCACAACATCATTTTAAACATCTATGCAGAATTCTTCACTTCCATGTATTCATATCATGCAGAATCTTGCCAGCTAGGAAGTTTCCATCTTGTATCCAAATTTTTCTAATTCAGCTCTGGAAAGAGAGTTGAAATACTTTTATCACAAGCAGACTTGGGGCTCGTTTATGTACCATTTCTGCAGTATTAGTATATCTTTGTTACATAGGTGACCAAGTCTGATCACTGAACTCAACTGTGCTTTGATCAGCGCATCGTAAAATCTTAAATAAATTCAATATTTCAAATTCTGGCAATTCAAGAATCACCTCAAGTCTTGTTTTTGCTTATTTAGTTCTGGTCACTGGCTTACATTCATTATTTTGCACTGATCAGTGCCAAATTTAATTTACCATTTGGTTGTCTGCTCTGAATCATTCTTCAATTCTTTAGCCACATACTCCTCCTCTATTGCATTGACAAACTTGGAAGTCACCTATTGTTGATACAAGATCTGATCCATGTGGCATTCCAGTTAATAGCATCTCTAGCCTGAAACTCTCAATTCTGGTTTACCACTGAGCTTTAGTACAATATTCTACCAGAGGAATCTTGCGGTTTATAACTTATAGATGTCTTTCTTGTGGAATGCTCCCAAAATGTGTTCTGAAAATCCAAAAAGAGTTCCATTATTGACTTACTTTTTAAAAAATAGCCATCTAGATCAGTCTTTCAGAGTTTAAGTAGACAAGTTACCGGATTTAACAACCGCTGATACTAATTGATATTTGGTGAACTATAATTTTCCAAACATGGTATCAATTATGGACTAATATACTCCTATCGCTTGCATCTCCAATAGTTGATCTAGTTCAATTAAACCCCTTTTTGTCAGCTTGAAAAAGTGGCACACTGTACTGGATGTGCAATTTTGAAGATACTCTCGCACATTCAACAAAATATGCCAAACCTTGATCTGTGTGCATCATTCAGTCAAACATGTATGTTGTGGATACAAAATATAACAATGTTACATCTCATAATCACAGAATTTTTATGGTGCAGGAGGCAGCCATTTGGCCAATCATGCCTGCACCAGCTTTCCAAACAAGCATCATGACTTGGTGCCATTCCCCTGCCTTTTGCCCGTACCACAGTGCATTGTTTAGACTCAAATAATCATCCAATGCCATCTTGAATGCCTCGATTGAACCTGCCTTTACCACACTACCAGGCAGTGCATTCCAGACCCGAATCACTCATTGCGTGAAATTTTTTTTTCTCACATCACATTTGTTTCTTTTGCAAATCACTTTAAACCTGTAACCTCTCATTCTTGATCCTTTTACATGTGGGAACAGTTTCTTCCCATCTACTCTGTCCAGCCCACTCATGATTTTGAACATCTCTTATCAAATTTCCTCTTGGCCTTCTTTTCTCCAAGAAGAACTGTCCTAAACTTGCCAATCTCCCATAACTGACGTTTTTCATCTCTGGGCCATTCTTGTGAACCTCTTCTGCACTTGTTCACATCCTTCCACATGTGTGGTGCCCAGAATGGTACACAATACTCCAGCTGAGGTCTCCATTCAATGAATTCTTCAGAAAGTGTCTTATTTGGCAGACTGCCAAGTGTCTTACGTTTAAATGTGAATAGCACAGAAACCTGTTGAATCTATGGAAGGAATTAAATTCTTAAAAATTAAAAGCAGAATTTTTTTTACAGCTCAAGGATAACTCACTTACTTTATACTAAGTAATCAGGTTACTCTTCAGTCAGATATAAAACAAAAGTTATAGAACTGCATTATTATTTTTCTGTCAATATAGATCATTGAAAAACACTTCTAAATTTGATTCTCATAGCAATAGTACGCAGTCAGAATGATGGCATCTCACCTAGTTAAAATGTCCAATTTTGCTATACTTTTACATGCTCCATATCTACTCAAGTAGATGTATTTTCCCTTCAAATATTCCATGTCTCCTGCAACATCCATTAAAGAAATCACGTGATTGTGACAAATGGAGCTTTCCGAGATTTTAGATAGTGTTTATCCTCTAACTCGGTCACTATTTAAAGTTAAAATCATGTTTCAACTTAAACTGATACAGCTATTACAGTTTGTCTGTTGACATCCATTGCGGGGGGGGGGGGGGGGGGGGGGGGGGGCAGCTATTCAGTTAAAATATATACACATCTTGTCGAACTTGTTCAAATGTATTTGATAGATTTCCTGAGTTTGACTATTAAAAAAATATAAATATTTATTAACTCATTATTGAGCCCTACAGGAAAATTGCTTGCATCAACTGATGTTTAAACATGAGTCACAATTATTTCATTGAAGCTCATGTAACCAAAACTTCATTGTTAATAAATATTGCCAGATTAATTTACTGGCTAAAGCAAAAGTCAGAATTTTATTTGAAACAGATATTTCATCCAATGCTAGAGGATACAAGATTAAGTTTTGATTCATGATACCCATTTTTTTTTTAAAAAAAAGAGTCAATGGGATATTGAAGGGGTGCCTGGCATGACTGGGCAATCTTGAACAGCACACCTCCGAACACCGGCACGGAATTTAATACAAGGTCATAGCTTTAATAATCTTAATGGTCTAGAATTCAGCATTTGAGATAATTTAGTAAAACAAATATAAAAAAAAGCAAGTTGCTGCGGATGCTGGAATCTGAAACAAAGAGAGAATGCTGGACAATCTGAGCATATCTGACAGCATCTGTGGAGAGAGTACAGACTAATGTTTCGAGTTGAGCTAGCTTTGACAAAGAGTCATCCAGACTCAAAACATTAGCTCCGTTCTCTCTTCACAGATGCTGTCAGACCTGCTGAGAATGTCCAAATTCTCCGTATTTGTAAAACAAATGCTTTCTAACTGCAATAAAATATACAAGATTAAAAACAAGAAGAATAAATGTTGCAAATGTGATATTTTAGAAAAAAGGCAACACAAACTGAACTATATAGTATTCATTAAAGAGGAACATTACTGTACGAATTTTTTAAGTGTAGTGTCTCCTTCCCCTTTTGATTAAAATAGGCATAGAATTCTCCGACTCAATGGGAGATATTTCATCACCTCAGACTCAAAGTGATTAGTCTCCAGGAGCGGAGGATGAAGCTCAGGAAACAGCCACTCAGGATTATTATTAGCAGCAGATTCCAATCCAGAGTTACTTGCTTTCAAATTCAGTTCTGACTGTGCCTCACAAAAAGAATAGGGGAGTTAATTTAGCAATATATTGCTGGGTGATTAACTGCCAATTTTGAATTGGCTGCATGCTTTGCAACCTGCCAATTTTCTTTTTCTTTGGCTGCATTGGAAGAGTAAATCAGCAGCTGATTCACTGTCACCAGCATCCTGCACATAGGACGGCATTTAGAACATTCCATATAATGTCAGGCTAACCAACCAATAGTTCCCTAGGTTACCACTTCTGTCAGTTATCTCTAATTTTCTCAAACATTTCCTTCTTAAGAAATGATGTGCCGTAAGGCTGTCTGGGTTATTGATGACGAGGCAAATAATTCATTTAGAAAACATCAATTTATCCTATGCCATTCCTTGGTTATTTAATATAAGCTCCGCTTGAAACCTCATCTGTCCAGTTGCTTTGAATTTACTTATAAAAGCTTTTCATATTGTGCTTAAATTATTAACAGTCCTGCTGTGGTCATCTGTTTTGGCTCTCTTGACCAGCTTCTCAGCCTCCCTAATCAAATTCCTAAATTCTTCCACACCTTCTATGCTGTGCATGGCTTTTTATTTGAAGAAAGCTCGTTTTGTCTTCATATTCTGGTCACTATTTGTGAGATGCTACCTCACTAGAAAGTCACTATTTCTCCTGCATTATTCTAAGTTAAGTTCCCAATATATGGAGGTCCTTTATTTGTGCCTGACCCAGCAATTTCCTCTGCCCCTATATACCAAACTTGAAGTTATTGCCAAGAAACCAAGGCTTTGTGCTGTAAAATTATATTACTCTATTATTATTCACCTCAACTGGTTAGAGAAATCGTCCTCTACATTGTCATCGTCCCAGTTGTCTTCCCAGACATGGGCGTCTTCATCTTCATCTAACCCAGTCCAGCCTATAAATTAAAAAAAGAACAAAGTTAAATTTGTTTGGATGTTTTAAAAAAAAAATAAATCACTTCCAAATTAAATGGAAGAGGTATGAATTTTGATTTCAGAACCACAATAGAAAAAAAATACAAAAGAAGCTACTTTCGAAGAGCTTTAGCCATTTGTAGATGTTCAAACCAAAATACAAAAGGCATTGTGCAAGATTTGCCATTATTACAAGTTGGTATTGCCATAGAATGAAAAACAAATGTCGGCATAACTTCTGTGCTATGAGGCGAAAGTAATTTACTTCTGCCTACAGTGCATAAACCTATCAAAAATATTGTGACAGAGACCTCTCTTCCTGGGTCTTCATTTCTGATAGTTTGGATTTCAAAGGGTAGAGAAGCATATTTTGCCAGATGGTTAATGAGACAAGGATAATAGAGGGGTTGATGAGCATCCAATCTCACGTAAATCACTCAATTACAAGCACCTGGCCAAACTAAGAACACTCTCTAGTTCCCACATTTCAATCTATGAACCCCTTTACTATCCTTGGCCCTACTCTTAACCTGTCTCCTTAGATCCTCCGACTTCCCACAAGACACACTCCTGAATAATTATCTCTTTGATAATGCCATCCATCACTTCTCAGTTCCTCCATGACATCTTGGCCGTTGTTCCTTTTACTCAAAGTGCTCTGGTGAAATTTTCAATGTTAAAATTGCTATATGCAGTCTACTGCTTTTAATCCAAAGTTGCTGAATGAAAATTCTGATAATTCAACTTTTATGCCACACAAATCAGTCTCAGACTTGATATGCACATTGCTGTTGACCGTAACAGTTAGTACACAGTACTACAATCACAGACCATACCCCAACAGTGGCAAGGGTACTGGACCAAAATCTTATTTTAATTTTGTAAGACTGTGTGGAAAGGATACTTCACTCCAGGAGAGATTGCAAGAAATAGGGATATGGTATTTTAAAACAAACTTTCTGTCGAACACAGTATTAAAATCTTTAACAATCACTCCCAGAAATAGCTTACAATTACCTCTTAAACAGTACTACTCAATACAGTGAATACAATACCCTGAATTGCTATCTTTATTCTTCCCGTATCAGCCTCCCCGGACAGGCGCCGGAATGTGGCGACTAGGGGCTTTTCACAGTAACTTCATTGAAGCCTACTCGTGACAGTAAGCAATTTTCATT
The DNA here is from genome assembly GCF_902713615.1 of Scyliorhinus canicula. Lineage (NCBI taxonomy): Eukaryota > Metazoa > Chordata > Chondrichthyes > Carcharhiniformes > Scyliorhinidae > Scyliorhinus > Scyliorhinus canicula. Next base: position 118,455,465 of record NC_052150.1, read on the forward strand.
TCATTTTTTCACTTAAACAACAAGGAAATAAACCATCTCAGCTCTCAATCCACCCTAAATACCAATGGCACAGAAGAATAATTGTTTTAGTTATTCTTTGAGAAAGAGATCCCTTGACACTGCTTTACAGAACAGACCTGACCCCGTTCCGAACACCTGCAGAAGTTCTGGCTGAATATTTTCAAAAGCTGTTAACTGTCTTGTTTCAGCTCCTCTTTATCCTTAAACAAGTCTGCACTGCTTTAATCTCTTAACTAACTTACAGTGAGAGAAGAACTGTTTCAACGTGCATACATTCAGCCAGATCAGAATTTAACTGAAAATGCTTTCTCAAAATGCCTGATCACTGTGCCATCCATCAAATAGCTCACCCAACAATGACATCAGCTCACCAAGCTTAAAACTAATCAAATCCCCAGAGAATCCCCTTAATTAAAACAAAATTGCATTATCCCAAGCTTTTATGATGGTGAATTGCACCTCAGGTTCCCAAAAGCTTTCAAATCAACATGACTGCAACAGTTAAACACACTAACCCACGCTGTTAACGCTTACTTCACAAATACTTATAATCCAAATATATAAAATCCTGCATTCATTACAATAGATGCAATTCCAGCAGGAGTTTCTGCTTAATGATCAAGAGCAGTAATCTTGATCAACTTTCCCCCTTGCTTGGACAGCACGGTGGTGCAGTGGTTAACCCAGTTTGGAACAGAAAAGTTAGCAGGGTCAAGCTTGGAATTTTTGGTAGTATAGAACTTACTGCATTGCTGAAAAATACATTTTGTCAAAGTTTTTCATCTTGCACTTACCAGGAAATTCCAAGAATACCAATGTCAGGGGAAACAACAACTTAATACAGTATGAGAATGAAGTAGAAGTGTTACCATGGAGAATGCACCAGTTTAATGGTGGCTGACATTTACCTGCCCAGCATTTTTGAAAATTTAAACCAGGCAGCTTGACTCTGGTCAAGGTATTGCCCGTAGGAAATTAACCTGTTGCCCATAGGAAATTAACATGCGAATGGCTATCATTTATCTGATTTAATTGAAACAGGCACAAAGAGTGTACATGTACTTTCTGTTTGCAAAGAACAGGGCCCCGCGTATCAATATGTAGCTTCCAGTATATGCAAATACACCACACTGCAAGCCCGACTGGCAAACTTAATTGGTTGTCAGCATAATATTAAGCTCAGAGGGTTATTTAGAAAATGTTGTTCAATTGCATAATCACATTGAATGATGAACAGTGTTTTAAGCTTTGCAAGCACTGGCTGGTTGGGTACAGTCTGTACCTTGCCGGTTACAAACCTCAAAAGGGACATGTACTTTGATATGATCCGCCTATCACACAAATGAGCAACATGGAATATGAATTTCAGTGCCAATTACGAGACCATCCATCCCAAAGACTGGAAAGAGTACTGCAGCCACCTGGGGTGGCCACTTTCCGATTCCAAAATGGATGCCCGCAAAGAATACAGGGAAAATTGGCCAGGCACAGGAAAACAGCAGGTGCAAGGTTTCCTGTGTATTAAGACTTGCAGAACCCAGACAGAACCAAAACCAGTAGCCATCTACATATTAATGAGCAATCCCCATGAACAATTAGATACATTGAAGCGATCGGGACCAAGACAGACTCCCCGGCGCCAGCGGGAGCCAGGACAAAGGAAGGCCAACGGACACATAGGAACCGCCCAGCGATCAGGGAACAGCTCCAGTATTGGAGAAATCAACCTGCCTAGCAGCTGCACCAACCAATTAAGTCTCCAGTCAACGCAGGCTACGAGATAGGCGCTCATAGCTACTAGTCCATACCAGCTTTAAACCTGCAGACTCCGAACTGGACAACAGCCATTGTTCCTCTGACCTGGTGGGCCATTTGAAAGCTAAGTATAGGCCTTTAGTTGTAGTGATAGTCTAGTAAGTAGAGTTTTATGCATGGGTAGTGATTGACTGTGTGTATAATAAATGTGTTTTGATTTGAAACTTACTAACTGGTGTATTGAGTTATTGATCAGCACTTGGCTTTGAACCTCGTGGTGGTATCAGAAAGATACCTGGCGACTCTAGAGCAAAGGTTATTAAAACAGAGCAATTAAGGGAAAGCACACCAAGCAACAGTACGTGGGCAGCATGGTAGCACAGTGGTTAGCACAGTTGCTTCACAGCTGCAGGGTCCCAGGTACGATTCCCAGCTGGATCACAGTCTGAGCGGAGTCTGCACGCCCTCCCAGTGTCTGTGTGGGTTCAAAGATGTGCAGACAAGGTGGATTGGCCATGCTAAATTACCCTTGGGGTCCAAAAAGGTTAGGTTGGGTTACAGGGATAAGGTGGAGGCGTGGCCTTAAGTAGGATGCTCTTTCCAAGGGCTGGTGCAGACTCGATGGGCCAAATGGCCTTCTGCACTATAAATTCTATGATTTAATACCGATTCAAAATTGTCAATCAGGCTCGCAGTGTGGCACATTTGCATGCACTTTACCAGAGTCAAGCTACCTTGATAAATTTTCAAGGAATGCTCGGTAGTTAATTGTCAGTCACCATTAACTGGTGCATTCTTGTGGAAGTGTCTCTACCAGAGTCCATTTGTCAACCAATCAGAATCTCTTCACATACAATTCAAAGATGTTGATTCCTCTGACATTGACGATTTTGCTATTGTCCGGGTGAGTGCAAGACGAAAAGCTTCGGTAAAATGTCTTTTTCAGCAATACTTGTAATTTTTCTTGTTCCGTAAAGCACAACTGCTCATTGCTTTAACCAACAGCGGAATCAAGAGAGACTTTATTCTTCCTTTATTATTAAGTGCAAACAGCACAGTAATGCAAATCATTAAGTGGAAAAGGGCAAGGGGAAAACTTGCATTTACATAGTGCCTTTCAATGCCTCTGGACATCCAAAGTGCTTTAACCAGTGGAGTACTTTCAAAATGTCATTACTAATGTAACTAAAATCTATTATTAGGGATGTGATAGCAGGGGACTTAAAAAACCACAATCAATGTGGATTTATGAAAGAGAAATCAATTTTAACAAATCTGTCAAGAGTTTGGAGGTCATAACTAGCAGGATGGATAAAAAGGCATTGTATTTCGATTTTCAAAAGCATTCGGTACGATGCCATACAAGGCGATACAAAATTAGGCCTTATGGGGTTCCCGCACCTAACCCCATTTGCTAACCACCAACTCTATCTCACTCCCTGGCAACAGTTAGATTAAGCCAGTCTGTTCTCAACCTTAGTGCTCTGTGATCGAAATGAGCTTCCAGCCTCATTTTCATGCTACTGTATCACTAAGACAGTCTATTTCCACCTTCATAACATTGCTCGACTTTACTCACCTCAGCTAAACTTCTGCCAAAATAGTGTGCACGCTTTCATTAATTCTACATCACAGTATTCCATTACCCTCCTGTCTGATCTCCCTCATTCTACTCGCATAAACTGGAGGCCATTTAAAACACTTATGCCCATGCTTCCCCATTATCCATGTGCTCACTGACCTGCACTGGTTCTTGGTCAAAGAATGTCTTGATTTTGAAATTTGTATCCTTGTTTTCAAATTCTTTCATGGCCTCACTCCTCTCCATCTCTCGTGTCCTCACCCCCACAACCCTCCAGGATATTGGCACTCCTTCAATTCTGGCCTCTTGTCCATCCACAATTTTAAATGTCTCACCATTAGTGACCTTCAGTCGCCCGAGTCTCAAGTTCTGGAACATCCTATCAACACTGCCATGCCCCTCTATCTCACTTTCCTCCTTTGAGATACTCCTTAAAATCTACCTCCCTGACCAAGCTTTTCATCATCTGACTTAACATCTCCTTATGTGACTTGGTGTTATACGTTTTATTCTTTAATTCATAAAGTTCCTGTGAAGCACCTTGGGACATTGGTACTAAATAAATATGAGCAGTTGTTACTGGGGACAATATATTAGCATGATTGAGGATTGGCTAACAAACTCCAAAGTAGGAATAATCAAGTCATTTTTTGTTGGCAGACTCTTATTTGTGCAGGATCACAAGGATCAGTGTTTGGATCTCTACTATTTACAATCTACATTGATGTTTTAGATGAGGGGGCCGAGTGCAATGTATCCAAGTTTCCTGACAATGAACTGCAACCAATGTAAACTTTAAAACTACTGTGAGGGACTAACATCTCACACTGTGGGCTTAATCGAATGGCTGCGCTGTGCCCGAAAAGCAGCTCGCTGCAGCACAGCGTGGCCGATAGAAGCAGGAGATCCTGCTTCCGGGATGTACCGGCTAGCAATGCCTCGCGAGATCTAATTCAATCTTGCAAGACGTTGCAATGCAAATCCAACCCATAGTGCATAGGGGCTTGTGGGGGGGGGGGGGGGGGGGGGGGGGGGGGGGGTGGTGTCACTTCAGGGATTTTAAAAATGGCACCCCAATCTCTTGCTACACGGAGGTGTTCCGGCCGCTATGTGCAGCCTTGGCCACACAGTCCCTGCTGAGGCCCCCTATCTCCCGGGTGCCGTTTTGTAGTGTTGTGTTTCTTGGTGCTGCGAGCGCTAGGAAACACAGCTAATCGCGCTCGCTATAGGACTGTTCCCATTTAGTTAAATCCCGTCCTGCATATATTTAGAGTTCTAAAAATTCTAAAACAGAGCAAAGACCTTTAAAATAGCTGAACCTATGTTGGTCTGTGACTCTTTCTCTCCCCCCCCCCCCCAACAAAAGGAGCTACTTGACAGTTCCTGGAAAATTTGTACCTTGTTATCTTTGAGGAGCCATTAATAACCAGCTGTGGACTATACAGCCCAACTTCAAAGCGATCTATACAAAGGCCATCTGCATTTAATAAGCCAGACTTGCCAGAAGGCGATGGACCGTCTGTTAAGACAAAGGACCCGCAGCTTTCCTTTCAATTCCTAATGCCCAAGACATTTAACAGAATTGGAATTCAGACGTTGGGAGACATATCCTTTGTAAAGACCTGGTGGAGAGGTGGGAAGTCATGTGACATGGGCCTGTCTTGTGAAACATGCGAGTCATGTGACATGGACCTCTGGCTTGTGAAACAAGTAATATTGCCTGGCTAATCTGCATAGATCAATCTGCTATTTACCATCCAACTAGCAGCCTCAGCTCTGCCCAGGTGGAACTCCTGGCCCCCAGCTACACTACGTCTGCTGGAAATTCGGTAACATCACCTGCCAGACCGACTCATCTCTGCATACCTACCTAATCAGGTGAAATCAAGACCACCAGAAAAGTGTTCATCAGTTTTCAGTCCACTGACCCCCTTGGGAGGATTGCAATACTTATTTTCTTTGTGGTCTCTGTCTTCTTTCTCTATCTCTCTCTTTTACTATCTGAATAAGAAGGGAATGTTGCAAACACTCGATTCGCATTGTGTGCACGCAAATAAACCAACTCTTTTGAGTTCATCCTATCTCAAGTTTGTTGTTGGGTTATTAATAAAAAATTGGATTGACCAAAACAGAGGGGCTGGGAAATATGCCACTGCTTATAAAGTGGGATACAAATCAAAACACCTTTCAGTTCGTGCTGCTTCAATTATCCCCCCTCCAGTCCAGAACATTACATTTAAAGGCAACTCAATGAACTGCTTGAATTTTTAACCTTGGAAATTTTACAAGCTGAAGTTGGTGAGCAACCAAAGCATCTGTATACCTGACATCTCGCAAGGTCCATTGCCACAGATTTCAAGTTGATATTTGTTTTAAACCTTTAAACGAAAAAAACAGCAAGTGTGGTTTTAAACAAAAGATTGAAAAATTCAGTGCAGTTTTGAGCACCGATTATCTAAAATTGACTTTGCCTCCATCACCATCTTGGGCGACAAATTCCAGACCCCCAGAACCCTCTTTGTAAATCTTCCTCATGTCTCCTCTACACTTTCTGCCACTTATCTTGAATCTATGTCCCCTGGTTATAGAGGGAGGAGGGGGGGGGGGGGGGGGGGGGGGGGGGGGGGGGGCGTGAAGAGAGATATAGAAATATCTCCACCAAGGGAAACAATTTTATCCTGAGCACCCTATCTCAAAATTTTGTATACCTTATTTAAGTCACCCCTCAGCCTTCTTTGTTCCAAGGAAACTAACCGCAACCTATCAAATCACTCCTCGTAGCCACACTTTTCTAAACCTGGCAAGGTTCTTGTAAACCTCCTCTGCATTTTCTCCAGGGCAATAATATCCTTCCTGTAATGTGGTGGCCAGAACGGCACACTATATTCCAGTTGTGACCTCACCAGTGTTTTATACAAATCTATTATATCCTTACTTTTATATCCTATACTTCTGCCAATGAAGGAGAGCATTCCATATGCTTTCATCACAACCTTGTCTACTTGAACTGCTGCCTTTAGGGACCTGTGTACTCATACGCTCTCACTTCATTTACCCGTCTTAGTATATTCCCATTTATTGTGTACTCCCTATAACTGTTTGACCTCCCTAAATGCACAAACTCACACTTCTCAGTGTTAAATTCCCTCCGCCACTTTTTCGCCCACTCCAATAATCCATCCATATAGTTTTGAAAATTATAGCTACTCTCGACATGTCCACCATTCGGCCAATCTTTGTGTCATCTGCAAGGGGGGGGCGAAGAGAGGGGAGGGGGCCGGGGTGAAGAGAGATGGGGGGGGGGGGGGGGAGTAAGGGGAGGGGGCCGGGGGGAGGAGAAAGAGAGTGGGGGGGGGGCTGGGAAGAGTGGGGGGGGGGGGGCGCGGGCAAAATTTCGCTGGCATGGTCTCTTGGATGAGACAGTTGTCCTGTGATTCATAAGAGGCTGGGTAAATTGGGTCCATATTCCCTGGAGTGGAGAAGTGTGAGAGGTGATCTCATTGAAACATTCAATATTATGAAGGGGCTTGACAGGGTAGGAAGGGGCTTGTCAGGGTAGATACAAAGCTGACTGGGGCACGGAGGACAAGTTTCAGGATAAGGGGGCTATCATTTAGAACGAAGATGAAGAGTAATTTCTTCACTGAAAGGTTTGTGAATTTTTGGAATTCTCGACACTAGTGGGCTGTGGATGTGTCATCATTGAATATATTTAAGATTGAGATAGTCTATTTTTGGTGTCTCAGGGATTCATGGGATATTGGGATCAGGCAACAAAGTGGAGTTGAAGACAAAGATCATCATGATAGTATTAAATGTCGGAGCAGGCTCAATAGGCTATTTGGTCTTCCCCAGTTCCTGTATCCTATAAACCTCCTCCTCCACTACCTTTAGTTGTTGAATTGTCTGGTAACTTAAGTGTGTAGATGAACGTAGAGCAGTTGATGGCATATACATGAATTTTAGTAAGGCGTTTGATAAGGTTCCCCATGGTCGGCTCATGAAGAAAGTAAGGAGGTGTGGCATAGAGGGAAATTTGGCCAATTGGATAAGTAATTGGCTATCACGTAGAAGAAAGGATGGAAAATTTTCAGACTGGAGACCAGTTACCAGCGATGTACCACAGGGATCATGCTGGGTCCTCTGCTATGTGTGCTTTTTATCAATGACTCGGAGGAGGGGGCTGAAGGGTGGGTCAGTAAATTTGCTGATGACACCAAGATTGGTGGAGTAGTGGATGAGGTGGAGGGCTGTTGTAGGCTGCAAAGAGACATTGATAGGGTGCAGAGCTGGGCCGTAAAATGGCAGATGGAGTTTAACCCTGATAAGTGAGAGGTGATTCATGTTGGTAGAAAAAATTTGAATGCGGATTACAGGGTCAACGGCAGGGTTCTGAGGAATGTGGAGGAACAGAGAGATCTTGGGGTTCATGTCCACAGATCTCTGAAGGTTGCCACTGAAGTGCATAGAGCCGTGAAGAAGGCTTATAGTGTGTTAACATTTATTAACAGGGGGCTTGAGTTTAAGAGCCGCGGGGTTATGCTGCAACTATACATGACCCTGGTGAGACCATATTTGGAATATTATGTGCAGTTCTGGTCACCTCATTATAGGAAGGATGTGGAAGCATTGGAAAGGGTGCAAAGGAGATTTACCAGGATGCTGCCTGGTTTGCAGGATAGGTCTTATGAGAAAAGGTTGAGGGAGCTAGGGCTTGTCTCTTTGGAGTGGAGGAGGATGAGAGGCAACTTAATAGAGGTTTATAAAATGATGAGGGGGATAGATAGAGTGGACGTTCAGAGACTATTTCCTCGGGTGGATGTAGCTGTTACAAGGGGGCATAACTATAAGATTCAGGGTGGGAGATATAGGAGGGATGTCCGAGGTAGGTTCTTTACTCAGAGTGGTTAGGGTGTGGAATGAACTGCCTGCTGTGATCGTGGAGTCGGACACTTGAGGAACTTTCAAGCGGTTATTGGATAGGCACATGGAGCACACCCGAATGACAGGGAGCGGGATAGCTTGATCTTGGTTTCGGACAATGCTCGGCTCAACATCGAGGGCCGAAGGGCCTGTTCTGTGCTGTACTGTTCTATGTCTGTCTATCGCCATTCATGACTGAATGGTGGCAGGACTACAGATCTTAAGTCGTATCTGTTGGTTGCAGGATTGCTGAGCTCTGTTGCATGCTACTTCCACTGTTTAGTATGCACATTGTCCTGTGTTACATCTTCACCAAGTTTTTTTAAAAATTTAGAGTACCCAATTATTTTCCCCCCCCCAATTAAGGGGTAATTTAGCGTGGCCAATCCATCTAACCTGCACATCTTTGGGTTGTGGGGTGAAACCCACGCAGACACGGAGAACGTGACCCAGTGCCAGGATTCGATACCGGGTCCTCAGCGCCACAGTCCCAGTGCTAACCACTGCACCATCGTGCTGCCCCCCCATAGCTTCACCAAGTTAGCACTCACTTTTAGGTATGCCTGGTGCAGCCCCTGCCATTCTCTCCTACACTCTTCATTGAACCAGGCTTGATAGTAATGGAGGAGTGAGGGATATGCCTGGCCATGAGGTTACAGATCATGGGGAGATTGTAATTCTGTTGCTGTGGAATGGCTCACAGCAACTCATGAATTTCAGTTTGGAGCTGCAAAACTATTCTGAATCCATCCCATTATGGTGGTGCCGTCACACAACATGGTCAAGGATGTTCTCAGTATGAAGTAAAGACTTCTCCTCCACAAGGACGGTGTGGTGGGCATTCCTCCTAATGAATAGATGCATTTGTAACAGGTAAATTGGTGAAGATTAGGTCAAGTAGTTTTTTCCCCGCTTGTTGGTTCCATCACCGCCTACCACAGTTCTAATTTGGCAGTAGCAAGTCTTGGTCAGCTTGGTAAGTAGCGACATTACTGAGCCACCCTTGATGTACATTAAAATTCCCCAGTCAGAATAGATAATGCACTTGCTGCACGCAGTGCTCTTCAACTTTCCATCTTTGCAAATGCCTCATATATAATAGGGAGACCAGAGCTGCACATGGTACTCCAAGTGTGCACTAACAAAGTTGAACATTTGTATCCTAAAAATGAAGTTGAGTACTTGATTTGTTTTCCCCCCCAAAATGGCCTTAATTAACCTCCTTCACTACTTTTAGTGATTTATGTTTCTAGATTGATCTCTTTCCCCTTCCATCCCATTTAGTCATTATCAAAGCAATTGTGGTCTCTTCTTCTCACTAAAATGCAACACCTCACGATTTATCTATGGTGAAATTAATTTGCCAATTACACACATTATGTAAGTTCATAATGTCAAATTGCATTTTGTCACAATCTTCCTCGATACCAACTATAACCTGTTCGGGTCTGCAAATTTTGAAACTGTATTTCAAATTTCCCAGTTCGAATCATTAAAATAATGTAAATTGTGGACAGCACAAATTCTTGAGGAACACCACTTTTCAGCAAGTAGCTAGCCTTCCCCGTACTCTCTTTGTTTTGTAGCCAGTTTGCTATCCATTCTGCTACCTGTCCGGACTTTACATACTCTGATCTTGGTTAAGTTTCTACTATGCAGTGCTTATTGAATCCTTTTTGAAAATCCAAATGTATTACACCCATGTTGCCCTTCTCTTACTTCAATGCAGCAAAAATTGACAAGGTTAATCAACCGTGGCCTTCTCTCGGAAAACCAATTTACTACATTTCTGGTTTCTAGATGCTTTTTAATTATATCTTTGAGTCAAGATTTCAGAAACTTCCCTACCACCAAGATAAAAATAACTGGTCCATATTTCCCTGATGTGTTTTTTTGTTTAAATATAGGATAATATTTTTAGATTTTAATGGCAGCAAGGTGATATATATATATATATATAATCATATTGAATGGTGCAACAGGCTCGAAGGGCTGAAGGGCCTACTCCTGCTCCTAGTTTCTATGATTAATGAATCATGAAAACATCAGCTGAACTTCCATTTTTCAATACAGGCAATGCTACATATAGAAACGATGTTTTGATAAACATTTGAAAGCTACCATTTCAACAGTTACAAATCTCAATGCCTCTTACTTTAAAGTAGCAATATGCAAAAAGTTAAGTTACTTTTAGAACTCAATACCAGAGCTTGTCAGCTCTGCAAGGTTATCCGGCAAACGGCTTTGCAAAATAGACAGGAAGATCCCAGATTCAGTCTTCAATCCATGATGAGTCAGCAACAACTTAATCTGGGCGACAGTGGGGTATTATAATTGGCCGTGGCTCCCAAGAATCACCGATGTCTACAATATTGCCAACGTTATCCCCATTGATGCTGAACCATTGTTCAGCCTTCGGACTGAGGTTTTCCAATGCCTTCTTCCCTGTCTAAACTGTGCACAAACTGCAACTCAACAAATCAACACTCTTCACATCCTGTCCTCCACTGTAATTCTGATGAAGCGCCCATACTTAAAATTTCAACTTGCCTGTTGCCCATACATCTGTCTGATTTACAAGTCTTTCCCACAGGGCAGCACGGTAGCACAGTGGTTAGCACAGTTGCTTCACAGCTCTAGGGTCCCAGGTTTGATTCCTGGCTTGGGTCACTGTGCAGAGTCTGCACGTTCTCCCCACATATGCGTGGGTTTCCTCCCACAGTCCAAATATGTGCAGGTTAGGTGGATTGGCGATGTTAAATTGCCAGTGCCCAAAAAAGGTTAGGTGTGTTGGCAGCATGGTGGCGCAGTGGATAGCACTGCTGTCTCACAGCGCTGAGGTCCCAGGTTCGATCTCAGCTCTGGGTCACTGTTTGTGTGGTGTTAGCACATACTACCTGTTTTTGCATGGATTTTGCCCTCAAAACCCAAAATATGCAAGCTAGGTGAATTGACCATGCTAAGTTGCCCCTTAATTGGAAGAAATGAATTGGGCACTCAAAATTTTTTAAAAAAAGAAAAAGGGGGCGGCGGCGGCGTGGGGATGGAGGGGGCGGCGGCGGCGTGGGGATGGAGGGGGCGGCGGCGGCGTGGGGATGGAGGGGGCGGCGGCGGCGGGGGGATGGAGGGGGCGGCGGGCGGCGGGGGGATGGAGGGGGCGGCGGCGGCGTGGGGATGGAGGGGGCGGCGGCGGCGTGGGGATGGAGGGGGCGGCGGCGGCGTGGGGATGGAGGGGGCGGCGGCGGCGTGGGGATGGAGGGGGCGGCGGCGGCGTGGGGATGGAGGGGGCGGCGGCGGCGTGGGGATGGAGGGGGCGGCGGCGGCGGGGGGATGGAGGGGGCGGCGGCGGCGTGGGGATGGAGGGGGCGGCGGCGGCGTGGGGATGGAGGGGGCGGGCGGCGGCGTGGGATGGAGGGGGCGCGGCGGCGTGGGGATGGAGGGGGCGCGGCGGCGTGGGGATGGAGGGGGGGGGCGGCGGCGGGGGGATGGAGGGGGCGGCGGCGGCGTGGGGATGGAGGGGGGCGGCGGCGGCGTGGGGATGGAGGGGGCGGCGGCGGCGTGGGGATGGAGGGGGCGGCGGCGGCGTGGGGATGGAGGGGGGCGGCGGCGGCGTGGGGATGGAGGGGGCGGCGGCGGCGTGGGGATGGAGGGGGCGGCGGGCGGCGTGGGGATGGAGAGGGCGGAGGCGTGGGGATGGAGGGGGCGGCGGCGTGGGGATGGAGAGGGCGGAGGCGTGGGGATGGAGGGGGCGGCGGCGTGGGGATGGAGAGGGCGGAGGCGTGGGGATGGAGAGGGCGGAGGCGTGGGGATGGAGAGGGCGGAGGCGTGGGGATGGAGAGGGTGGAGGCGTGGGGATGGAGATGGTGGAGGCGTGGGGATGGAGAGGGTGGAGGCGTGGGGATGGAGAGGGTGGAGGCGTGGGGATGGAGAGGGTGGAGGCGAGGGGATGGAGAGGATGGAGGCGCGGGGATGGAGAGGGTGGAGGCGCGGGGATGGAGAGGGTGGAGGCGCGGGGATGGAGAGGGTGGAGGCGCGGGGATGGAGAGGGCGGAGGCGTGGGGATGGAGAGGGCGGAGGCGTGGGGATGGAGAGGGCGGAGGCGTGGGGATGGAGAGGGCGGAGGCGTGGGGATGGAGAGGGTGGAGGCGTGGGGATGGAGATGGTGGAGGCGTGGGGATGGAGAGGGTGGAGGCGTGGGGATGGAGAGGGTGGAGGCGTGGGGATGGAGAGGGTGGAGGCGTGGGGATGGAGAGGGTGGAGGCGAGGGGATGGAGAGGGTGGAGGCGCGGGGATGGAGAGGGTGGAGGCGCGGGGATGGAGAGGGTGGAGGCGCGGGGATGGAGAGGGTGGAGGCGCGGGGATGGAGAGGGTGGAGGCGCGGGGATGGAGAGGGTGGAGGCGCGGGGATGGAGAGGGTGGAGGCGCGGGGATGGAGAGGGTGGAGGCGCGGGGATGGAGAGGGCGGAGGCGCGGGGATGGAGAGGGCGGAGGCGTGGGGATGGAGAGGGCGGAGGCGTGGGGATGGAGAGGGCGGAGGCGTGGGGATGGAGAGGGTGGAGGCGTGGGGATGGAGAGGGTGGAGGCGTGGGGATGGAGAGGGTGGAGGCGTGGGGATGGAGAGGGTGGAGGCGTGGGGATGGAGAGGGTGGAGGCGTGGGGATGGAGAGGGTGCTCTTTCCAAGGGCTGGTGCAGACTTGATGGGCCTTATGCCCTCCTTCTGTAAATTCTATAATTTTTGTGTATTGTTTCAGACTTACAAGCAGCATCTTATTTTAATTTTCCTTCTCAAATAAGGCTCACTCGTGCATATTAGCTCCCAACTTCAAAATCTCATCTTCTAATCACCCAGCATATGGTTCATTCCCACCTGAACTTCAATTTAACTGTCCATTCTACCTCTTGGCTCATGTTCCCTAGTTTGCCAACACCAACCATCCTATGGGCAGCCTGGTGGCACAGTGGCTAGCACTGCTGCCACACAGCACCAGGGACCCAGGTGACAATAATAAAGATTATCAAAGATGTGCAGGTTAGGCGAATTAGCCATGCTAAAATTACCCAAAGGTTAGGTGGGGTCCCATGGGATAGCAGCGGGGCTCTATCGGAGCAAGGGCCGAATGGCCTCTTTCTGCACTGTTGGATGATGTGGAGATGCCGGCATTGGACTGGAGTGGGAACAGTAAGAAGTCTTACAGCACCAGGTGAGTCACCTGATGAAGGAGCTATGCTCCAAAAGCTAGCGATTCCAAACAAACCCGTCAGACTTCAACCTGGCGTTACAAGACTTCTTACTATGCACTGTAGGGATTCTATGATTCCCTTCATGTGACGGGGTGGATCTTCACGAGTCTGAGAACATTTATCGTTAAATCTCCATCTCTTGTTGCACATCACGCATTTTCAAAAAGGGCTTCTTCAAAACTCATCTTTTCAACGACCCCTTTGATCCAGATTCTAGGCTCTATTACTGCTTAGTCAGTCTCCGAAATAGCTTGAATAGAAGTTTTTACATCGACACAAGTTGCAAATGAGAATTAATGCAAATACTGCTCATCACAAAATGTTTCTTAGGCAGAAACTTACCTTCTGCTCACCCTGCCTCTTTACTGGCAAAGTCTATTGCACAAAAAGGCTAATGCTCCCAGTACCTATGACATAGAGCTGGGCACCAAGACTAAGACTACACAAAGTAGCTCACGTGGAGAAGATGCTCCCAACCATTCCCACATCCCTGGCCATACCCCGTGCCCAACATCCTCCTCTATCCATCCACTCCATCCTTGACACCACAAGTCTCAGTCTCCCACCCACCCCCCACCGGTCAAACCAGATCCCAAAATCTCCCTCCCCGGTCTCCACTCCCAACTGGGCCCTCCTCCCCCAGTTCCCAATCTCCCCATAATTCACCTATCACAAAGCCAAAGCCCACTGAACACCACAACCCCAATCCACCCAGTATTCCCCACTTCTCCAGAACCCAGACAGGCCAAAGTAATCTGGTCCCCAACCCACCCATCATCCTCCCCTCAAGGTCTCCCACAGGGGTCTCTTCCCCCCGCCCACCATATCCGTTCAGTCCGCTCCCAGTGTCTCACCCGACTCCCTCCCCCTCCTCATATCTCTGCTATCCCGGTCCCCAAACACACCACACAATATCTCATTCCCCCCCCCCCCCCCCACACCATATCTCTCTCCCTCCCTCGTCCAGATCTATCCATCCACACGCATCCTCTCCCTCCCCACCCAAGCATCTCTCCACCCCACCAGTCCTCTCCGCCCATTATCTGCCTCAGCCTCTTCCCTCACCCAGATCTCTCCCGCCACCAAATCATCATAGAATTTACAGTGCAGAAGGAGGCCATTTGGCCATCGAGTCTGCACCGGCCCTTGGAAAGAACACCCTAATTATACCCATGCCTCCACCCTATCCTCATAACCCAGTAACCCCAGTGAAGTGTTTGGACACTAAGGGGCAGTTTATCATGGCCAATCCACCTAACCAGGACATCTTTGGACTGTGGGAGGAAACCGGAGCACCTGGAGGAAATCCACGAGTCTCCCCCCCCCATCCTCTCCTTCCCCCCCCCCATCCTCTCCTTCCCCCCCCCCCATCCTCTCCTTCCCCCCCCCCATCCTCTCCTTCCCCCCCATCCTCTCCTCCCCCCCCCCCACATCCTCTCCTCCCCCCCCCCCACATCCTCTCCTTCCCCCCCCCCCATCCTCTCCTTCCCCCCCCCCACATCCTCTCCTTCCCCCCCCCACATCCTCTCCTTCCCCCCCCCACATCCTCTCCTTCCCCCCCCCACATCCTCTCCTTCCCCCCCCCCACATCCTCTCCTTCCCCCCCCCCACATCCTCTCCTTCCCCCCCCATCCTCTCCTTCCCCCCCCCATCCTCTCCTTCCCCCCCCCATCCTCTCCTTCCCCCCCCCCATCTCTCCTTCCCCCCCCCAACCATCTCTCCTTCCCCCCCAACCATCTCTCCTTCCCCCCCCCACATCCTCTCCTCCCCCCCCACATCCTCTCCTTCCCCCCCACATCCTCTCCTTCCCCCCCCATCCTCTCCTTCTCCCCTCCCCACATCCTCTCCTTCCCCCCCCATCCTCTCCTTCCCCCCCCACATCCTCTCCTTCCCCCCCCCACATCCTCTCCTTCCCCCCCCACATCCTCTCCTTCCCCCCCCCACATCCTCTCCTTCCCCCCCCACATCCTCTCCTTCCCCCCCCCCACATCCTCTCCTTCCCCCCCCCCCACATCCTCTCCTTCCCCCCCCCCCACATCCTCTCCTTCCCCCCCCATCCTCTCCTTCCCCCCCCCACATCCTCTCCTTCCCCCCCCACATCCTCTCCTTCCCCCCCAACATCCTCTCCTTCCCCCCCCACATCCTCTCCTTCTCCCCCCCACATCCCTCCTTCCCCTCACCCCCATCCTCTCTTCCCCCCCCCCCACATCCTCTCTTCCCCCCCCCCCCACATCCTCTCCTTCCCCCCACCCCATCCTCTCTTTCCCCCCCCCCCACATCCCTCCTTCCCCCCCCCTCCCAATCCTCTCCTTCCTCCACCACCCTTTTAGGTCCCCCCCACCCCCTTCTAGGTTCCCCCCCCCCACCCCCCTTCTAGGTTCCCACCCCCCACCTCCCTTCTAAGTTTCCCCCCCCACCTCCCTTCTAAGTTTCCCCCCCCACCTCCCTTCTAAGTTTCCCCCCCCCCACCTCCCTTCTAAGTTTCCCCCCCCCCCCACCTCCTTCTAAGTTTCCCCCCCCCCACCTCCCTTCTAAGTTTCCCCCCACCCCCCTTCTAGGTTCCCACCACACTTCTAGGTTTCCCCCCCCCCACCCTCCTTCTAGGTTTCCCCCCCCCACCCCCCTTCTAGGTTCCCCCCCTCACCCACCCCCTTCTTAGGTTTCCCCTCCCCCTCACCCACCCCCCCTTCTAGGTTTCCCCTCCCCCTCACCCACCCCCCTTCTAGGTTTCCCCTCCCCACCCTCCTTCTAGGTTCCCCCCCTCACCCACCCCCTTCTTAGGTTTCCCCCCCCCTCACCCACCCCCCTTCTAGGTTTCCCCTCCCCCTCACCCACCCCCCTTCTAGGTTTCCCCTCCCCACCCTCCTTCTAGGTTCCCCACCTCACCCACCCCCCTTCTTAGGTTCCCCCCCTCACCCACCCCCCCTTCTTAGGTTCCCCCCCTCACCAACCCCCTTCTTAGGTTCCCCCCCTCACCCACCCCCCTTCTTAGGTGTCCCCCCCCACCCACCCCCCTTCTTAGGTCCCCCCCTCAACCACCCCCCTTCTTAGGGGTTCCCCCCCCCCCCTCACCCACCCCCCTTCTTAGGTTTTCTTCCCCCCCCTCACCCACCCCCCTTCTTAGGTTTCTCCCCCCCCCCTTCTTAGGTTTCTCCCCCCCCTCACCCACCTCCCTTCTAGGTTTCTCCCCCCCCCTCCCCCCCCCCCCTTCTTAGGTTTCTCCCCCCCCCTCCCCCACCCCCCTTCTTAGGTTTCTCCCCCCCCTCACCCACCTCCCTTCTTAGGTTTCTCCCCCCCCCCCCTCACCCACCCCCCTTCTTAGGTTTCTCCCCCCCCTCACTTCTTAGGTCCCCCCCTCCTCCCCCACCTCCCTTCTTAGGTTTCTCCCCCCCCCTCACCCACCCCCCTTCTTAGGTTTCTCCCCCCCCTCACCCACCTCCCTTCTTAGGTTTCTCCCCCCCCCCCCTCACCCACCCCCCCTTCTTAGTTTTCTCCCCCCCCTCACTTCTTAGGTCCCCCCCCCCTCACCCACCTCCCTTCTTAGGTTTCTCCCCCCCCCTCACCCCCCCCCCTTCTTAGGTTTCTCCCCCCCCCCCTTCTTAGGTTTCTCCCCCCCTCACCCACCTCCCCTCTTAGGTTTCTCCCCCCCCCCCTCACCCACCCCCTTCTTAGGTTTCTCCCCCCCCCCCTCACCCACCCCCTTCTTAGGTTTCTCCCCCCCCTCACCCACCTCCCTTCTTAGTTTCTCTCCCCCCCCCCCTCACCCACCCCCCTTCTTAGGTTTCTCCCCCCCCTCACTTCTTAGGTCCCCCCCTCCTCACCCACCTCCCTTCTTAGGTCACCCACCTCCCTTCTTAGGTCCCCCACCTCCCTTCTTAGGTCCCCCACCTCCCTTCTTAGGTCCCCCCCCTAGGTTTTCTCACCCCCCCTTCTAGGTTCCCCACCCACCCTGTATCCCTCGGCTCTGGCTCCAGCCCTGACTCGGGGCTGCCATTTGGACTAGGCCGCAGCCCGGGGTAAGGAGCTGCTTCGAGAGAGCGAGACGGTTGAAGTCCGTCCAACGCGGTAACAGAGATCGAACAGTCCTCACCTTCTGCCGGAAACTCCTCGAACTCATCGTCCTCTTCCAACAAGCCCAGGTCTACAGGCGCCTTCTTCTCCGACATGATTCAGCAATGGCCGCGCCGCCGACTGGAGGCGGAGCCGAGCCCCAGCTGCTCCTCCCTTCCACACACGTGGAAACTCTCAGTCAGGCTATTTAACATTATCACACCCGTTGACAGTCCGTGCTTAAGTAAATGTAATCCACCTTTATCTGTGTGGGGTTTGATGAGTTTTCCAATGTGTTTGGGGATTGCAGCAATCGATGTTTATTTCTCAATTTTTTTAGCCTCAGGTTTAATTCTCTGATCCAGCTATTCTGATGGCAGAGGGACTCGAACATGCAACCTTCTGATTCCATCACAATTTACAATGAAGCTGCGATGCCCATCCAAATGGAATTTAAAGAAAAGTGTGGAGATTGTCTCTTTAAGGGCAACACAGCAGAGTAAAGGTCACATGGCTTGGGTGACCAATTGGGACTCAGAGTGGAAAATCCCCCAAAGGGTGGAGTCGTTCCTGAGACAGGAAACATGGAGGGAGCTAGCTGCAGCCTTATGGCTGCTGTACAATTCTTCTCATAAATAAATCCTTTTGTGTTTCAATTTGGAGTCTGTGAAAGTGCATCATTACATTTGGCGACGAGGATAAAATTATCATGACAGTGCCCCTGGCCCGAGACCTGTGTGGTGAATGCGTAACCACTATAAATTCACACTGTACATTACTGTGTCCCTGTGGGCTCCATCTGTGAGCTGTTGCGCGGCTCTGCCCACAGGGGGAGATGAGGAGCATGTACAGGGCTCCACCCTTGGCTCCGCCCCCAGCAGGAAGTATAAGTGCTGCGGTCCTGCGAGTCTGCCCTCAGTTCAGCATAGTCGCAGGCAGGCTCAGTTGTAAGCTGATTAAAGCCACAGTTTACTGCAACCTGTGTCTCTGAATGAATTGATGGTTGCATCAAACTGTGAGTATCCTGCTTTAATCAAAGTCTGAAAAAGAAGTACTCAGCAGAATGCCTCTTTTTGGACGAGTAGACCCACTTGAGATATTGCAAGACCTTGAGTAATATAGAATCAGAAAAGATGGACAATTACAAGTTGTTTGGGTAACAGAAAACACAGCAAGGCCGCGCGTCAGAATCCACAAGAGTGAAATGCAGAAACGTATACACTTAAATTGTAGACTAGGAGGCCAGGCGGTCCAGGAGGCTCAGTCCATTGGAGAGGCTGAGGGACAGACGTAGAGCACCTGAATTGACCCATACAGTCAAAAGTTTAAGAAGAAAAGTATAAAGGGAAAACAATAGAAAATAACCCTGCAAAGCAAGAGCTGTGGCTTTAAGTTAAAAGAAAAAAATTACGTTAAAAAAAAGTTATTGCAAAGTTCTCTTTTATTAAAGAAAAAAGAGGACACAGGAAGCAGTGCTTTAAGTTTAAAAAAAGCCCTAAGTAAGCTGCATCCAGGTGTCCTGAAGCTTGGAAAAAGTCAAGGAGTGGAAACTGACAAACTCCCAATGTCTGAACAAAGCATGTGGGGGTCCTGTGGCAGCAATCACTGCACTGATGGGCATCTGGCAAAAGAAGAAAAGTTTCAACCTGCTTTTAAAAAAATAAAGGCAAGTTAAACACAATGGCCTCTTGGACCTCGAGAATGCTAGTTCTCCAAGTGAAATCGACAAAAAAAAAGCACCTTCAAAAAGAAAGACGGACTATCCAAATGGCCAGAAGAAGAAAAAACTCCAGAGATCTCTGAAAGAGCTTTCCATCAGTAAAGGCGGAAGTTTTAAAAATTCCAAAAAGTGCAGCCAGATTCGGGCCAAATCTTCAAAAGCACAGGGAAAAACACAGAGTAAATCGACAGTGCTGACAGTTGAGTAAACAAAGATGACAGTCTTAAAGTGGTAATACAAGAAACACAAAAAACCCTCAAGACTCAATTTACAATTGTCCAACTCATGTATATAATGCTTAGTTAGAATTTGGGACTGGGTAACTTGGTTATTGAAGAGAGTTAAAGGGGGAGGGATGTTGTGATTGTCCTTTTAAGGGCAACAGAGCAGAGTAAGAGTCACGTGGCTTGGATGACCAATTGGGACTTAGTGGGTAATCACCTCAGGGGGTGGAGTTCACTCTTGGGGAGCAGGCATGTAGGGAGCTAGATATCGCCTTGTGGATACTGGCTGCTGTACAATTCTTCTGATCAATAAATCCTTTGTGTTTCTAATGAAGTCTGTGAAAGTTCATCGTTACAAAAAGTTTGTCAATCTTTGTGCTTGACCAAATTTGAACACTGAGCAGAATTTTCCCAGCCCATCGGAGATGGATTTATGGGGCAGAAGGGTGGGACAGTCACGGAAATTGATGGTGGGTTGGGATGCTGGCCTCTTCTGGATTTTTTCTGCGTGGAGGAGAGAAGCGAAGCCCCTTGGATCTGTTAGGCAAGTAATTAAGTTGAGATTTTTAAGAGGGCAATTGGTCCTGAATCCTGGATTTTCCACCCATGGAACTATTTCCTGACCTGGTAGCATTTCACCAAGGTCACCTAGATATAAAGGTAAGTTAAAGTCGCCATTGTCCCAGATGACCATAGGCTGCTTTCCTCTTTGAGGGGGAGAGCTGACGGGTGGTGATTTAACCTGAGGATCACCACACCTCAGGCGAGGGGCAAGATTGAGAAGGCAGGGGCTTCATGAATAACCTCAGCTGGTACGGGAATTGAACCCATGCTGCTGGCCTCGCTCTGTATCACAAATCCAGCTGACTAGCCAACTGAGATAAACCACCTCTCACAAAGTGCACAGGGTGAAGAGTTTCTTTAGTAAAACTGACAAGCTCATCATTGACACTGAACCATGGTCACTGTGAGACTGTTATTCACAGCACTTCTCTTAAAGAGTCTGCTTGACAGGTGATTGTCAGGAAGGTATTTCAGCTGTCTTGCCCTTCACTGACCTGTTGTAACATTATTCCGTTGCCAGCCTTCGCCATGGCATGTTATTCATCTCCACCTTCCAAATTGGCCGATGGTCAAGAACAGAGACACAGCATGGCCAACTGTTCCAGCAGCATCTGGAGCAACAACTGTTCTATAGTGTAGATGGGCTTTAGAGGGGTTTCACAGGTCAGCGCAACATCGAGGGCCGAAGGGCCTGTACTGCGCTGTAATGTTCTATGTTCTAACTGTAGCATCAGATGCCTCTCCTCAGCTGTATAGCCTTTCACATAGCAGATGGGATGGATGCAGAGATCCAAGTGGAGGTGAGAAATCGAACACAGGCAGAGGAAGATCAATTCTCAACATGTCTGAGCACCAATGCCCAGGTTCTCGTGGCAGGTTGCCACTGATACTTGCAGCCTCTTGAAGCAAGGCCTCCTGCCCAGTGGAGCAAGTAGACACATGTTGGCAATGATTGATAAGGTGCCTGTGACTGGAAGACCACTATCCTCCTCCCACTCCACCAGGACGATGGTGATGCTGCGGTAATGCTACTGGATTAGTAATCCAGAGACCACAACTAATTTTCTGATGACACAATTTCAAATCACAGCAGCTGGTGGAATTTAAATTCAGTTAATCAATAAATCTGAAATTGAAAGCTAGTCTCAGCACTAGTGATCTTGAAACTACTGTTGGAAGAACCCTCTTGTACATGAATGCCTTTCAGAGGAAGAAATCTGCCGTCATTACACAATTTGGCCTGCATGTCGCTCCAGACCCACAACACTGTGGTTAACTCTTAACTGCCCTCTGAAATGCTCTAAATTAAAGTTACCAGTGTTCCAGTTGACCATGGGCTGCTTTTCCCCTTTGAGGGGGAGAGCTGACGGGTGGTTATGTAACCTGAGGATCATCACACCTCAGGCGAAGGGCAAGGTTGAGAAGGCGGGCCTTCATGAATAACCTTAGCCGACACAGGAATTGAACCCTAGCATGGCATTAAATTTTCACCTCTGTGTCTCTGTGTGCTAAATTAACAATTAATAATCTTTTAATTTTCTGAACTTGTATAGTAAAAGTTTGTTTTTGGTTGTTCAAAACGCATGGAATCATGTGGCTTTATTCTAAAAGCAGATATCTTGAATCTCAAACTTTGATTACTTTAAACAAAATGTTATTGGTTTTCCAGTACTCTTCGGGAGGGTTTAAACTAATTTGGCAGGGGAATGGGAACCGGATTTGTAGTCCAGCAACTAAGGTAGCCGATGTTTAGGACGTCAAAGCGTGTAGTGAGGCAGTGGGGAAGGTAACACTAACAAAGTAGAGTACTTGCAGGCACGGAGATGGGTTGAAGTGTGTATACTTCAACGCAAGAAGCATCAGGAATAAGGTGGGTGAAATGTAAGGCATGGATCGGTACTTGGGACTACGATGTGGTGGCCATCACGGAAACTTGGATAGAAGAGGGGCAGAGATGGTTGTTGGAGGTTCCTAGTTATAGATGTTTCAATAAGATTAGGGAGGATGGTAAAAGAGGGGGGGGGGGGGAGGGGGTGGCATTGTTAATTAGAGATAGTATAACAGCTGCAGAAAGACAGTTCGAGGCGGATCTGCCTAGTGGGGTAGTATGGGTTGAAGTCAGAAATAGGAAAGGAGCAGTCACCTTGTTGGGAGTTTTCTATATGCCCCCCAATAGCAGCAGAGATGTGGAGGAACAGATTGGGAAACACATTTTGGAGAGGTGCAGAAGTCAGAGGGTAGTAGTCATGGGTGACTTCAACTTCCCAAATATTGAGTGGAAACTCTTCAGATCAAATAGTTTGGATGGGGTGGTGTTTGTGCAGTGTGTCCAGGATTCTTTTCTAACAGTATGTAGATTGTCCGACCAGAGGGGAGGCCATATTGGATTTGGTGCTTGGTAATGAACCGGGGCAAGTGATAGATTTGTTAGTGGGGGAGCATTTTGGAGATAGTGACACAATTCTGTGACTTTCACTTTAATAATGCAGGGGGATAGGTGCGTGCAACAGGGCAAGATTTACAATTGGGGGAAGGGTAAATACGATGCTGTCAAACAAGAATTGAAGTGCGAAGGGCAGCACGGTGGCCTAGTGGTTAGCACAACCGCCTCACGGCGCTGAGGTCCCAGGTTCGATCCCGGCTCTGGGTCACTGTCTGTGTGGAGTTTGCCATTCTCCCCGTGTCTGCGTGGGTTTCGCCCCCACAACCCAAAAATGTGCAGAGTAGGTGGATTGGCCACGCTAAATTGCCCCTTAATAGAAAAAATAATTGGGTAATCTAAATTTTTTTAAAAAAGAATTGAAGTGCGTAAGTTGGGAACATAGGCTGTCAAGGAAGGACACAATTGAAATGTGGAACTTGTTCAAGGAACAGATACTACGTGTCCTTGATATGTATGTCCCTGTCAGGCAGGGAAGAGAAGAGATGGCCGAGTGCAGGAACCATGGTTGACAAGAGAGGTTGACTGTCTTGTTAAGAGGAAGAAGGAGACTTATGTAAGGCTGAGGAAACAAGGTTCAGACAGGGTGCTGGAGCGTTACAAGGTAGCCAGGAGGGAACTGAAGAAAGGGATTAGGAGAGTTCAGAGAGGGCATGAAAAATCTTTGGCAGGTAGGATCAAGGAAAACCCCAAGGCCTTTTACACATATGTAAGAAATATGAAAATGACTAGAGCGAGGGTAGGTCCGATCAAGGACAGTAGCGGGAGATTGTGTATTGAGTCTGAAGAGGTAGGAGAGGTCTTGAACGAGTATTTTTCTTCAGTATTTACGAATGCGAGGGGCCATATTGTTGGAGAGGACAGTGTGAAACAGACTGGTAAGCTCGAGGAAATAACTTGCTGGGAAGGAAGATGTGTTGGGCATTTTGAAAAACTTGAGGATAGACAAGTCCCCCGGGCCTGACAGGATATATCCAAGGATTCTATGGGAAGCAAGAGATGAAATTGCAGAGCCGTTGGCAATGATCTTTTTGTCCTCACTGTCAACAGGGGTGGTACCAGGGGATTGGAGAGTGGCAAATGTCATGCCCCTGCTCAAAAAAGGGAATAGGGATAACCCTGGGAATTACAGGCCAGTTAGTCTTACTTCAGTGGTAGGCAAAGTAATGGAAAGGGTACTGGGGGATAGGACTTCTGAGCATCTGGAAAGACACTGCTTGATTAGGGATAGACAGTGCGTATTTGGGAGGGGTAGGTCTTGCCTCACCAGTCTTTTTGAATTCTTTGAGGAGGTGACCAAGCATGTGGATGAAGGTAAAGCAGTGGATGTAGTGAATGTTGATTTTAGTAAGGTATTTGATAAGGTTCCCCATGGTAGGCTTATGTAGAAAGTAAGGAGGCATAGGATAGTGGGAAATTTGGCCAGTTGGATAACGAACTGGCTAACCAATAGAAGTCAGAGTGTGGTGGATGGCAAATATTCAGCCTGGAACCCAGTTACCAGTGGCATACCGCAGGGATCAGTTCTGGGTCCTTTGCTGTTTGTGATTTTCATTAATGACTTGGATGAGGGAGTTGAAGGGTGGGTCAGTAAATTTGCAGACGATATGAAGATTGGTGGAGTTGTGGATAGTGAAGAGGGCTGTTGTCGGCTGCAAAGAGACATAGATGGGATGCAGAGATGGGCTGAGAAGTGGCAGATGGAGTTTAACCCTGAAAAGTGTAAGGTTGCCCATTTTGGAAGGACAAATATGAATGCGGAATACAGGGTTAACAGTAGGGTTCTTGGCAATGTGAAGGAGCAGAGAGATCTTGGGGTCTATGTTCATAGATCTTTGAAAGTTGCCACTCAAGTGGATAGAGCTGTGTAGAAGGCCTATGGTGTGCTAGCGTTCATTAGCAGAGGGATTAAATTTAAGAGCCGTGAGATGATGATGCAGCTGTACGAAACCTTGGTAAGGCCACATTTGGAGTACTGTGTGCAGTTCTGGTTGCCTCATTTTAGGAAGGATGTGGAAGTTTTGGAAAAGGTGCAAAAGAGATTTACCAGGATGTTGCCTGGAATGGAGAGTAGGTCATACGAGGAAAGGTTGAGGGTGCTAGGCCTTTTCTCATTAGAATGGAGAAGGATGAGGGGAGACTTGATAGAGGTTTATAAGATGATTAGGGGAATAGATAGAGTAGACAGTCAGAGATTTTTTCCCCGGGTAGAACAAACCATTCCAAAGGGACATAAATTTAAGGTGAACGGTGGAAGATATAGGGTGGATGTCAGAGGTAGGTTCTTTACCCAGAGAGTAGTGGGGGCATGGAATGCAGTGCCTGTGGAAGTAGTTGAGTCGGAAAAATTAGGGACCTTCAAGCGGCTATTGGATAGGTACATGGATTACCGTAGAATGATGGAGTGTAGATTAATTTGTTCTTAATTTCGGACAAAAGTTCGGCATAACATCGTGGGCCGAAGGGCCTGTTCTGTGCTGTATTTTCTATGTTCTATGGTTCCTAGCCGGATCATACCAACAACTGGGGGGGTGGGGAAGTCTGGCCAAGGGTCATCACGCAAATCACTTCGTTCTCGCAAACTGCTGCAGAAAAGTTGGAAAAGAATAAAACCGGATGGACCTCCTGACACCGAGGCAACAAAAATGATAGTGGCAAACCCAGACCAGTCAATCCTGCAAAGTCCTCCTTACTGACGCCTGGGAACCTGTGCCAAAATTGGGAGACCGCCTGTCACAGTAATACTCACTGAATCATACCTTGCAGGCATTGTCCCAGGCTCGTCTGCCTCAGTTCATAGGTCCTGTGCCACTGGCAGGATAGGCTCAAGGGAAGCACAGTGGCGCAGTGTTTAGCATTGCTACCTCACGGCGCCAAGGTCCCAGGTTCAATCCCAGCTCTGGGCCACTGTCCGTGTGGGGTTTGCACATTGTCCCCGTGTTTGTGTGGGTTTCGCCCCCCACAACCCAAAGATGTGCAGGGTAGGTGGTTGGCCACGCTAAATTGCCCCTTAATTGGAAAAAATGAATTGGGTACTCTAAATTTATTTTTTAAAAGGATAGGCTCACCAGATGCAGAAGCACAGTTAGGATGAAGTTGTCCTGGGACTCATCAATATTGACTCCGGGCTCTATGAAATCTCATACAGATTTGTTTCAGATCAAACATGGTCATGGAAATCTACTGCTGATTACCATCCACCACCCTCAGCTGATGAATCAGCACATCTTTATATCGAAAAACACTTGGAAGAAGCATTGAAGAGAGCGAGTGCACAGAATGTACTCTGACTGCATGTGTCAATGTCAATCACCAAGAGTGATTTGGTAACACCACTACTTACCAAGCTAACCAAGTCCTGAAATAACTTCAAATCATCATCAGATGTCAAAGTATCATGCAGATAGGATGAGAATCTGGTTTCCTATTGATATCACAGTGGATAAGTTAATTATGCATAACTCTAAACAAAGTACAGCACTCATGGCTTCAGATTCCAATCATTTCCTGATTAAAAGAATGGACATTCTGTAGTTTCCCTTGATCTCTCTCCTCATGAATTGACTCAAACACTTACTGTTACCACCATGTTATCACTGTGCAAAATGGGATAGATTCGGAGCAGACCAGGCTGCTTAAAATCTGCATGCATTGGGCTCTGTGGGCTATCAGCAGTAGCAAAATTGTATTCAATGACAATCTTTTACATCATGGTCCAGCATATCCCTCATTCTACCATTATCACCAAACCAGGGCATCAACCCTGGTTCAATGAGGAGTCCAGGAAAGCATGCCAGGAGTAGCATCAGGCATATCTAAAAATGGCATATCCGGCAGATCTAAAAATGAGGTGCCAAGCTGGGGAAGGTACAACACAGGACCGTATGCGTGGTAAATAATGGAAGCAGCATGTGATAGACAAAGCTAGGTTATCTCGCAACCAACAAATCAGATCAAAATTCTGTAATTGTGTCACATCCAGGTGATGATGGACTATTAAATAAATTACCAGAGGAGGACCCTCCGCAAATATCTTAATCCTGAATGATGAGGGAGCAAAAGAAATGGAAGAAGCAATCATCTCCAGCCAGAAGTGTTGAGTGGATGCTAGGCTTCCTTCTGAGGTTCCCTCACAGATGCCAGTCTTTAAATTTGATTCACTCCATGATGCCAAAAAATAGCTGAAGGCACTGGATTCAGCAAAGGTTGCAGACCCTGACAACATTCTGGCAATAGTGCTGAAGACATGTGTTCCAGAATTAGCCACATCACTAGCCAAGGTATTCCAGTACAGTTGCAACACTGGCAGCTACACAACAATTTGGAAAATTGCCCAGGCATGTCCTATCACAAAAAATCAGGATGAGTTTAATCCTGTAAATTGCCACCCTATCAGTTTACTCTCAATCAACAAAGTGATGGAACGGGTCATCGCTAATGCTGTAAGCGGCAACTACACAGCAATAACCTGCTCACCAATGCTCAGTTTGGATTCTGCCAGGCTACTTGGTGCCAAACCTCATCAGAACTTTGGCTCAAACATGGACAAAAGAGCTAAATTCTAAAGCTGAGGGGCGCGATTCTCCGCTCCCCTCGCCGGGTGGGAGAATCGCGGGAGGGCCGCGGGAATCGCGGGAGGGCCGCTCTGGCACCCCCCCGCGATTCTCCCACCCCCCCCCCCCCCCCAAATGGCGTGTCGTGTTTTGCGACACGCTGCTCGGAGATTCGCCGCTCGCCATTTTTCCCGGCGACCGGCGATTCTCCGGCCCGGATGGGCCGAGCGGCCTGATTACCCCGACGTGTTCACGCCGGCGGCAACCACACCTGGTCGCTGTTGGCGTGAACATCGCGCGACAGGTAAGTGTGGGGGCTGTGGGGGGCACCACGGGCACCACGGGCGTTATCGTGAGGGGACTGGCCCGCGATCGGTGCCCACCGATCGCCGGGCCGGCGTCTCTAAGAGACGCACTCTTTCCCCTCCGCCGCCTCGCAAGTTCAAGCCGCCACGTCTTGTGGGGCAGCGGAGGGGAAGACGGCAACCGCGCATGCGCGGGTTGGAGCCAGCCAACCTGTGCATGCGCGGCTGACGTCACTTAGGCGCTGCCGGCCACGTCATTCCCGGCACGCCGCTTTGACGCAAGCGTCAAGGCCCGGCGGCCGAGTTTCCCGCAACGCCACTCCTAGCCCCCCCCCGGGTTTCACTCCGGCGTCGGCCGTTGCGGAGAATTTCGCCCGAGCTGAGAGTAATGCCTTTTGCATCAAGGCAGCATCAAGGCGCCCTAATAAAATTGAGTCAATAGGGAATCAGCAGAAAATGGTCTACTGGTTGGAATCATATCAAGCACAAAGGAATTTGATTGTGATTGTTGGAGACCAAATATCTCAGCCTTTGGATATAACTGCAGAAGTTCTTCAGAGTAATGTCCGAGGCCAACCACCTTAAGGTGCTTTATCAATGGCTTTCCATTCATCATAAGGTCAGAAGGGGGGCTGTTTGGTAATTGCATAGTTTTCAGTATCACTTTTGATTCCTCAGAAACTGAAGCAAATTATGTCTCTGTGCAGCAAGACATGTATACTATTCAAACTCTGGCTCTGGCAAGTAATATTCACACCGTACAAGTCACAGTGCACAAAGACACTTCTCCAAACAGGCATTTTGGAGAAGAGTCTTTGTGCACTGTGTCTTGTGAATTCTGACGTCATCCTTTGTTATAAAGATTTGAGGGCAGAAGCTATTTCATCCAGCGTTTGAATCACAGTGTTCAGCTGAAATTGACTGCATTTTGATAGCTGGAAGAGAGCCAGCTGCTGTAAGAAACAGCAGAAAATAATTAAAACTTCCGTCTGTCGCTTTGTACAGGATATTGCCTGCTGGGTGAGTCAGTGTAGCTTTGAACATCCCAGTATCAGCATCGATACAGAGATTTTAAATTAAGTTGGAAATTCTTTCAATCTTGGTGGCACAACTATATAATTGCTACGGTGTTAAACAAGAAGTTTGAACTAAAAAGAGTAGCAACATTATTATCAGTGCTGGGGATAGAGTTCTACAAGATGCATTGTACCCTAGACCTCAGTGAGGAGCAGAAACGCCAGTGTTGTGAAATTTTGGAGGTCTTGAAGACCCACTTTGAGGCCTCTATTAACGTTACTTATGAAAACTGTGTTCAACACCAGAGATCAGGAGTGTTGGGGGGGGGGGGGGGGGGGGGGGGGGGGGGGGGGGAGGAACATTGATTACTATGTAACTGCATTGAGAATTCTACCTTAATCTTGTGAGTTTAAGTAATTGAAGGATGATCTGATTGTCTTTGGAACAAAAGATCTCACTGTGTGAGCATGTCGGCTGAGAGAAGAGAAACCTTCTTCCACGAAAGCTATGGGCATGTGCAAAAACTCTTCACTGAATAATGTAAATTGGGGAAACTGAGGAGGCTTTGCACTAGGTGCAGAGGCAATTCAGGCCTTCCAAGCACAGAACGTTGGAGAAAAGGAATAACGCCTTACAGAAGGACAAGCAGAAAGATCAAGGTCGGAGAACTAGATTTAAATATTCCAGAGGACACCACACAAAAAGAAGCCTATCTAGTTTGCGGAAAGCAGTTTTAACTGCAAGAAACGTAATCTCTTTGCACATTAATGTTTAACTGAAAAGGAGAAACACAAGCTTACAAAGGAGCTTCCTGGAAAGATGTCATATAATGATTCCGACAAATCACTCTACACCCGCAAAGCTCAAGGAAACAGAAATGGTTTGTTACGATTGGAATGATGACTGCAGAAGGAGAGCATCAAGTCAGTGTGAAGTGTTAGATAGATACTGGTGCTAAATGCAAAATCATGGGCTTGACAGACCTGTGTGATGTGGTTTACAATGGTGCCAAGAAAATTAAGCCATTGAAGGTAAAGTTGAGGCTAATTGATGGAATAATGCTCACCCCAAGAGGACGAGCTAAGCTGAGAGCCCAATGGAGGAGGAATAGAGAGGATTTACAGTTCCAAATGGTGGATACTAAGCAAAACCCACTCAACTCAGCTGGGACAAGTCAAAAGGTTGGACCAGTAACCCTCCAACTACCAGAGAGATTTACAGTGTTTTGTCCAGCACAAAGTCATCGACTGCTGATCGAATCCTAAAGACATTTTCCTGGGTCTTGGATGTCTTCCTGCGAATACCATCTTGAAGTAGATGAGAGATTTAACCAGCGGGATTCTCTGTCAGCGGGATCCTTTGCCCTACCGGCAGTGCACCCACGCCCTCGTGTTTCCCGACAGCATGGGGTGACCCACAATGGGAAACCCCTTTGGCTGGCTGTGGTAATGGAGAATCCCACTGCCGGAAGGGATGTGCTGTTCTGGAACATGGGGCCGGAGGGATGGAGAATCCTGCCCAACATCTTTCAAGGAGAGTTATCAAGTCCAGTCTGAAAGACAAGGTAGACGAACTTGAAAAGATGGTGGTCATCAAAAAAGTGACAACTCCTACACAATGGATTAGCAGCCTGGTGGCAGTGAAGAAACCTGGAAAACCAGGAGTGTGCACAGGTCTAAAAACCTCCCATATAGCTTTGAAGTGATTTCACAACACCATGCCATCTATTGAAGACATTTTGCCGCAACCTGCCAAGACAAAATTCGTTACTACCCTGGATGTGAAGGATAGATGCTGGCAAGTGAAGTTGGGTGAAAGCAGCAGTTTTCTGACTATGTTCTGGATGCCATTTGGGAGCTACGGGGATGGTTGCACTTACATTCTGGAATTCCCACTGTTCTGGAAGAGTATCAAAACAGACAGCAATAAACTTCCAGGAATCCATCATGCATGATCTGCTAGCTTATAGATGTGGAGAAACAGTTGGAGAAGCCATTACAGATGATGATCAAAATCTAGTGAGACTGCTGGAGAGAGCTTGCCAGATAAACCAGAAGCTGAATAAGATAAACAAAACTGCAATAGATGATCTCAAGTGCATAGGCCATGTGTTGACGATGAAAGGAGTTTTTCCTAATCCTGATAAGGTGAGAGCTGTAGCAGAGATGCAGCAACCAACAAATTTGAAGGTGGTGTAACAATTTGTTAGATTTGTAAATTATCTAGCAAAATTCTTGCCCAATTTGTCATCAAAGTGTGAACCTCTAAGCAAGCTCATTGCAAAGGATGGTCAGTGGTATTGGGGTATTGAAAAAGAAGCAGCTTTCACTTGCATCAAACAACTAGTGATGACAACCCCTGTGCTGAGGTACTACGATGTTAATGATGTCACCATAGTGTGTGACGCCAGTGAAACAGGACTTGGAACAACTCCCATGAAGCAACGACAGCCAGTTGCATTTGCATCTCAAGCATTAACACCTACTGAACTACGCTACATAAAAGTGCCTGGCTGTTTTTGAGAATTTTAATCAGTACCTGTTTGGGGAAGACAAAAGCGACGGTAAAGTCTGGCCGCGAGCCACTTCCAACCATTTTGTCAAACCGATTCTATCTGCTCCAAAGTGCCTGCAAAAGATGTTACTTAATTTTCAGAAATAACATTTGGAGGTGAAGTACAAGCAGGGAAAGCAGATGCACATCACTGACATGACGTCAAGAACTGCACACCCTTTGAAGAAAGTTTTTTTAAAAAAAATAATTTTAATTGAAAAATTTTGTATTTATTTAACAACGAACCGCAATAAAATGCCAACAATAACAATAATGATAACAGTCATAAACATTCGCCCATCCTCAATGAACAACAAAACGTATTAACAACAACTTAAATTAACACAATATTAAGTTAAATAACCATAGAAACAATAATAAAGAACACCCCCCCCCCGGGTTGCTGCTGCTATTGACCAAGATACCTATCTTTGAGCCAGAAAGTCCAGAAAAGGCTGCCACCGTTTATAGAACCCTTGTACTGATCCTCTCAGGGCAAAATTGACCCTCTCCAATTTTATAAATCCCGCCATGTCACTGATCTAGGTCTCCACACTTGGGGGCCTCGCATCTTTCCACTGCATCAAGATCCTCCGCCGGGCTACTAGGGACGCAAAGGCCAAAACACCGGCCTCTTTCGCCTCCTGCACTCCCAGCTCCAAAAATCGCGAGTCCCCAACCTGGTTTGACCCTGGATCCATCCACCCACGACACCGTCCCCGCCACCCCCTTCCAGAATTTTTCCAGTGCCGGGCATGCCCAGAACATATGGGCATGATTCGCTGGGCTCCCCGAACACCTGGTGCACCTGTCCTCACCCCCAAAGAACCTACTCAACCGAGTCACAGACATATGGGCCCGATGCAGCACCTTAAATTGGATGAGACTAAGCCTCGCACATGAAGAGGAAGAGTTGACCCTCTCCAAGGCATCCGCCCAAGTCCCATCCTCTATCTGCTCCCCTAGTTCCCCCTCCCATTTAGCCTTCAGCTCCTCCACTGACGACTCCTCCACCTCCTGCATCACCTTATAAATGTCAGACACCTTCCCCTCTCCGACCCACACCCCCGAAAGCACTCTGTCCATCGCCCCCCGCGAGGGCAGCAAAGGAAATTCCTCCACCTGTCGCCTAGTAAATGCCTTTACCTGCAAGTATCTGAACATGATCCCTTGGGGGAGCCCAAATTTATCTTCCAATTCCCCCAGGCCCGCAAACCTCCCGCCAATAAACTGGTCCCTCAATTTACTGATGCCCACCCTATACCACCCCCTAAATCCCCCATCCGTGTTCCCCGGGATGAACCGATGATTTCCACCTAATGGAGCCTCCATCGAGCCTCCTGTTTTCCCCCCCATGCCGTCTCCACTGTCCCCAGATTCTTAGGGTTGCCGCCACCACTGGGCTCGTGGTATACCTCTTAGGAGAGAGCGGCAATGGTGCCGTTACCAGGGCACCCAAGCTCGTACCTCTACAAGACGCCATCTCCATTCTTTTCCACGCCGCCCCCCCCCCCCTCCATCACCCATTTACGCACCATTGACACATTGCCCGCCCAATAGTACCCCAAAAGGTTGGGCACCGCCAGCCCACCTCTATCCCTCCCTCGCTCCAGGAAAACCCTCTTCACTCTCGGAGTCCCATGCGCCCACACAAAGCTCAAAATACTGCTAGTCACCCTCCTAAAGAAGGCCCTGGAGATGAAGATGGGCAGGCACTGAAAGAGAAACAAGAACCTCGGAAGCACCGTCATTTTGACGGACTGCACCCTCCCCGCCAACGACAATGGCAGCATATCCCACCTCTTGAACTCCTCCTCCATCTGATCCACAAGCCTGGTGAAATTATGCTTGTGAAGAGTCCCCCAGTCCCTGGCCACCTGCACCCCCAGGTACCTAAAACTCTCCCCTGCCCTCCTAAGCAGGAGCCTACCAATTCCCTCCTCCTGGTCCCCAGGGTGCACCACAAACACCTCACTCTTGCCTAAATTTAGTTTATAGCCTGAAAAGGTCCCAAACTCAGCTAGTAGCTCCATCACCCCCGGCATCCCTCCCACCGGGTCCGCCACATACAGTAGCAGGTCATCGGCATACAACGACACCCGATGTTCCTCCCCACCCCGCACCAAAGCCCTCCACCTCCCTGAATCCCTCAACGCCATCGCCAACGGTTCAATTGCCAATGCAAACAACAAGGGGGACAGGGGGCAACCCTGCCTGGTCCCTCGGTAAAGCCGGAAGTACTCCGACCTCCTCCCATTCATGGCCACTCACGCCATCGGGGCCTCATATAGCAGCCTCACCCATCTAATAAACCCTTCACCAAATCCAAACCTCCCCAACACCTCCCATAAGTACCCCCACTCCACTCTATCGAAGGCCTTCTCCGCATCCAGCGCCACCACTATCTCAGCCTCCCCCTCAATCGCCGGCATCATGATGACATTCAACAACCTCCGCACATTCGTGTTCAGCTGCCTTCCCTTAACAAAACCTGTCTGGTCCTCGTATACAACCCCTGGCACACAGTCCTCTATCCTGGTGGCCAGGATCTTTGCCAGCACCTTGGCATCCACATTTAGGAGAGATATGGGCCTGTATGAACCACACTGCTGGGGGTCCTTGTCCCTCTTTAAGATTAAAGAAATCAGCGCCCATGACATCGTCGGGGGCAAAGTACCCCCTTCCCACGCCTCATTCAGTGTCCGCACCAGCAAGGGGCCCACTAGGTCCACAAACTTTTTATAAAACTCCACCGGGAACCCATCCAGCCCCGGCGCCTTCCCTGGCTGCATCTGCCCGATCCCCTTAACCAGCTCCTCCAGCTCAATCGGCGCCCCCAACCCCTCCACCTGCTCCTCCTGCACCTTCGGGAAAGATAGCCCATCGAGAAAACTCTCCATTCCCCTCCTCTCCACCGTTGGCTCCGACCGGTACAGTTCCCCCCTTTGAAGAAAGTTGCTGACGCTCGTAAAACTTCCAGATTCAATGAGAAGCAATAGCATGACATGCTCTGGAAGTCATCATCCCAGCAGAGACATTGAATCTGGCAGACAAATGTCTTGCTCAGATCAAGCACGCTACACAATAAGATGCAACTGTCAAAGTGCTGCAGGAAGTAGTGATAGCAGGTTGGCCCAGAACTACCTATTGCTATAAGAGTGTACAGGGTTGAAGTGATTGCCCAAGATGGAATTTTGCACAAAGGAATCAGAGTCATTATTCCTAAGGCTATGAGAAAAGAGGTGCTGAAGAACATCCCTGTGAGCCATCAAGGAATTGAGTCTACACTGAGGAAGGCAAGGGAAGTACTTTACTGGCTAAACATGTGCAATGAACTCAAGGACCATATCAATGCAGTGTTAGTAATAATCATCAAGCTAAGCAAGCTAAGGAACCACTTATGACTCATAATATCCAGACAGACCATAGTGAAGCTTGGATTAGACCTCTTCACTCTCTTTGGAACTGACTATCTCATCACTGTTGACTACTATTCAGACCACTGGGAGTTAGACAAGCTGACATCAATGGCCACTAGTGAGATCGTAGAATACTTGCAAGCACACTTCAATTGTTCATTACTCCTCCAATAGATAAGAAACTGCTGAAGCAAAAAGTAGTAACAGGAGTGAGTGGCAAAGTCAAAGTGAAACAGAAAGCCAAATTTTACAGATAAAACTGTCAAATCATTTCCAGTGTTGTGAGTTGGAGAGCTGGCCAGTGTTCAAACATTCAATGTTCTCCACAAAAGTCAGCCCACTTGGCAACTTGGGACCAACAAAGAGTTGTCACCTCAATTTTATGTTGTGAATATTAACAACCAAATATAATGTCCTAACTGCAGGCTTATATGTGCAGCCCAGAGAAGCTGCTCCTTCTCAGCAAACAGCTGATGAGGAAGATGTGATTTCAGCAACCACACATGGAACTAAATGACCGTCAGTCCCAGAGGTCAACCATTCCCTAACAAACGCAACGGATCAGCACCAATGATTACCATAATGCCAATATTCACCATGGAGCAACATTTCACGGACAGGCAACATTTTTCCAAGGACAAGTAGTCACCAGGTGAAGGTTGTTTCTCTTTTTTTATGAAGAGGGAATGTTTGGAGAAGTACCTTTGTGCACTGTGGCTTGGTATAGGCTGCCATAGTCATTCTCTGTATATAAAAGCTTGAGAGCAGAGCATTTCAATTACCACTTGGAAAAATGCATATCTCCCCTTGACATTCATTGGCATTACCGTCTCTGAATCCACTACCAAAGAACATGTTGGAGGTTACCCTTGACTAAAACCTTATCTGGACGAGCCATATAAATACTGTGGCTAGAATCGCATGTCAGAGGCTGGGAATTCTGCAGCAAGTAACTCACCTGCTGCCTCCACAAAGCCTGTCCATAGGTAGTCACAGGTGAGGAATACTCACTACTTACCTGGATGAGTGCAGCAATACTCAAGAAGCTCAATACCATTCAGGAAAAAGCAAGCCTCTTGATTGCCACCCCATCCACCACCTTAAGCGTTCAGTTTCTTTACCACTGGCGTACAGTGTGTACCATGTATATCTAAGAGCAGAGGCGAGGGAAAAGAGGACAATAGTAATATGGGAAATGACGGTCAGAGAATGGCAGGAAGGCACAGAGAGAAAAAAACCTAAAAATGCACAAAGGATTAAGACAAAATAAAAGACTAAACTAAAGGCTCTGTATCTAAATTTGTGTATATAGATCATAGAACATATAGAAGGAGGGCATTCGGCCCATCGAGTCTGCACTAACCCATTTAAGCCCTCACTTCCACTCTACCTTCCTAACCTTTTTTGGTCACTAAAGGCAATTTATCACGATCAATCCACCTAACCTGCACTTCTTTGGACTGTGGGAGGAAACCAGAGCACACGGAGGAAACCCACGCAGACACGGGGAGAACGTGCAAACTCCGCACAGACAGTGACCCTGCAGGGAATCGAACCTGGCGCTGTGAAGCCACAGTGCAAATCACTTGTGCTACCATGTTGCCCAAGCATTCATAACAAAGTGAACAAATTGATAATACACATTCAAGTAAGTAAACATGATCTGATAATCATTACAGAGACCTGGCTGCAGGAGGACAAGAATTAGGTCCTGAATATTGAAGGGTACATGACAATCAAGAAGAATAGGAAGCTAGTTAAAGTAGAGGGCTGGCATTGGTAATCAAGGATAGCATTGATACAATGGTTAGAGATGACCTTGATTCTAGAGATCAGGATGTACAATTGGTTTGAGTGACAATGAGAAATAATAGGGGAAAGAAGTTACGAGTGTGAGTGATCTCTATGTACCCTAACAGTAAGAAGTCTCTCAACACCAGGTTAAAGTCAAATCACTAACTTTTGGAGCACAGCTCCTGAATGAGGTGAGTGTACATCATGGCTACCCCAACACTAACCACAATGTAAGGCAAAGTATGCATGAAGATATATTGGCTGTTTTTGATAAATAAACAGCAATAATCATGGGTGACTTTAATCTGCGTATAAACTGGAAAAATCAGATTGTCAGTGGTAGCCTGGATAAGGAGTCCATAGAATGCTTTTGAGACAGTTTCTTATAGCAGCACATTTTGGAACCAATCAGAAAATAGGTTATATTAGAATTAGTATTGTAGTGGTAACGAGCCCGGAGGTGGCAATCTTTGGGGTTTCGGAGGACCCGGGAGTCCAGGAAGAGAGAGAGGCCAACGTTCTGGCCTTTGCTTCCCTGGTAGCCTGGCGACGAATACTGTTAGCATGGAGGGACTCAAAGCCCCCGAGGGCTGAGGCACGGCTATCAGACATGGCGAGCTTTCTTGGCCTTGAGAAAGTCAAGTTCACCTTGAGAGGTGCGCTACTCGGGTTCGCCCGAAGGTGGCAGCCATTTATTGACTATTCGCAGAGGAGTAAGCATCAGCAGGAGGAGGGTGCCGGGGGGGGGGGGGGAGGCTAGGGTAGGGTAGAGTAGAGTAGAGTAGGGGGATATTGAGGCAGGTCCGTGAGTGAACAGAGCCGTAGTTTGCACTGTTTATTTTGTAATTTGTGTCTTGACTTCTTTTTTTTTGTACTGTACAATGTTACTTTTTCTATATGCCTAAAATACCTCAATAAAATTGTTTGTTTAAAAAAAAATTAGTATTGTGTCATGTGACAGGATTAATTAATGACCCCCAGAGTAAAGGAATGCCTAGGTAGCGACAACCACAATGTGATTGAATTTGAAAAGGGGAAAGAGTGGGTCTAAAGTATTTTAAACTTTTAAAAAATAAATTCAGAGTTGCCAGTTATTTTTTTCCAATTAAGGGGCAATTTAGCATGTCCAATCCACCTAACCTGCACATCTTTTTGGGTTGTGGAGGTGAAACCCACAGACACGAGGAGAATGTGCAAACTGCACACGGACAGTGACCCAGGGCCGGGATTCAAACCCGTTCCTCCGCACCATAGTATTTTAAACTTAAGTAAGGGCAACATGTAGACATGAAAGTTGAGCTAGGTAAATGAACAGGGATTCTATGCTAGGGGATAGATCAATAGACAAGCAGTTGCAGTCATTTAAGGGGATATTTCAGAATACTCAGATACTGCTGTAAAGAAAAGTTCTAAAGGGAGGAGCCACCTCCATAGTTAACTAAAGAAGTTAAGGAAAGCATGAAACTCAAAGAAAACTGTGTAAAGATGAGTGACAGGTCAGATGATTTGTCAGAAATTAAAGGGCAGCAGAGAATGACTAAACGGTTAATCAGCAGAAAGAAATTAGAGTATGAGAGGAAGCTAGTTAGAAATATAAAAATAGGTAGCAAGAGGTTTAACAGGTATTTCAAGAGGAAAAGAGTAGGGCAGCATGGTGGTGCAGTAGTTAACGCTGCTGCCTCATGGCACTGAGGACCTGGGTTCGATCCCGTCCCCGGGTCACTGTCCATGTGGAGTTTGCACGTTCTCCCCATGTTTGTGTGAGTTTCACTCCCACATCCTAAAAGATGTTTAGGCTAGGTGGATTGGCCATGCTAAATTGCTCTTAATTGGAAAACAAATTGGGTACTCTAAATTTTTTTAAAAATTAATGTTGGTCTTCTAAAGCGGGGTTTATCAAAGTGCAGGACACGATCCTCGGGTGGGCCGCCGGCGGGCGTCAGTATGGTCACGGAGCTAAGGATCACAGCAGTGTTCCTGAAAGATCCTGGCAATATTGCTGAAGATTAAGGCTCTACCATTGGCAGCACACCAGCTAAAACAGCTGCAACACTATTATCTACCTGTAACTGTGAAGAATGATGCCCACATGTCAGAGAGAAAGTAACCCCTTATTGTGAGTGGCGTGAGTGATTTGTAGAGCCTTGTTACAAAGATCTGTGATTTATATCAATTTGGTTTATGTTTCCACTCACATCCCCGAGCAATACTGCTGTCTCTTTAGTTTCAGAAGCATAGGACTAAGGTTATTTTCTCGTTACAAATATATGACTAGGCACTTTGAGGCAACGGGTTCATTTTCCTTTTACTGCAATGAAGGGCACTTCTGATGCCAAAGGACAAAAACGTCCTAATTTTAAATCCACAGCCTTACCATAAATAAACTATTGTGAATCTGTCCATTCCACGTCCAGGCAAAAACGCTGAACACCATAAGGTGAGAGGTAGAGTGACAGATTGTTAAAATGGGCAGGCAGACTTTGAAGCACTTCATGAGTGAGTTTTTAACTATTATCAAAAGCGAACAGCCTAACTTCCGTCTCTCTATCTTTATATCACTGCTTTTCAATATCTCTGTCAATCTCCCTATATACCTTTGTAACTCAAATTCTACTTTGATATATGAGAGTGCTGAAGTAATTGAGATAGACATGATGCTAGGGGAAAAAAAACAATT
The DNA here is from genome assembly GCF_902713615.1 of Scyliorhinus canicula. Lineage (NCBI taxonomy): Eukaryota > Metazoa > Chordata > Chondrichthyes > Carcharhiniformes > Scyliorhinidae > Scyliorhinus > Scyliorhinus canicula. The sequence goes on from NC_052150.1 coordinate 118,494,304, forward strand.
GGTAGATAGAGACACTCAGAAAATTTAAAGCGTCCATAGAATCCATACACTGCAGAAGGAGGCCATTCGGCCATCGAGTCTGCACCAACCCTCTGAAAAAGCATCCTACCTAGCCCCACTCCGTGCCCCATCCCCGTAACCCCACCTAACCTGCACATCTTTGGACTGCAAGAGAAAACCAGAGCAGCGGGAGGAAACCCATGCAGACACTGGGAAAATGTGCAAACCTGACAGTCACCGAAGCCTGGAATTGATCCCGGACTCCTGACACGGTGAGGTAGCAGTGCTAACCACTGTGCCATCCGAGTGTTTGAGAACAGGGAAGAAGTACGAGCGGTGAACAAGGAGAGGGGGAGTAACTGGGTCAGATAGAAACAGAAAGAGAAACAAGGAAAACAAATAAATTCCTGGTGATAAAGAGAAAAATGGCAAAATAGAGTCATATAGTAGGAGAAACCCAGGAGAAAAGAGGCTTGCAATGCATAAGGGAGACATTGAAAAGGGAAAGAAATGGCACAGGCATGGAGATTAAGACAATTAGACACGTTGTAGATGCAGAGCAACCTGTATGAGATGAACAGTATGAGATCAAAACTGAAATAATTATGGCTATCCCAGACAAGGATGTGGGTGTGTGTGTGTTTGGGGGTGGGGGGGGGGGGGGGGGGGGGGTTGCGGGAGAGAGAGTGGTGTGCATTCTTCCATGCACTTCAGTTTCTCTGGGACAATGCAGCTGGGAGAGTGCTTCATCCCTCCTGTCTCACCCTTAGAGAGGAAGGTTGGGCGAACCAGGATGCAAAGCCCATGGAATGAGATGGTGAGGGCCAAGCAGGCCCACCGGTCACATTAGAGGTAAGCGAACATGGTATGGGTCCCAAAGGTCGCCCAGTTGGCAAAAGTGGGTCCCTGGAAGAAAGGTTTGAATTACAGAGAATGAGAATTGGGAGTTAATAATAGGTAAGGAAAATGTGGATGAAATGAACAGATATTTTGCATCTGTATTCACAATAGAGGATACAATAAACATTGCAGTAATAGTTGCGATTCGGGAGGTGAAGGAGACAGAGGAACTGGCTGAAATTACAATGGCTGGGGAAGCTGTACTGAACAAATTGACGGAGTTGTGTGCTGACAAGTTTTCAGTTCCTGATGGACTTCATCCTAGGGTCTTAAAAGAGATGGATAATGAGGTGGTAGATGTATTGGTATTAATTTTCCAAAATTCGTTAGATTCTAGAAACATTTTGCCAGACTGTACCCTTTATTCAAGAAGGGAGGGAGGCATAAAATGGGAAATTATAAGCCAAGTGGCTTAACATCTGTCGTGGGGAAGGTGTTAGAATCAATAATTAAAGAAGTTGTATCTGGGCACTTGGATAAGATCAAGGTAATTGGAAAGAGACAGCATGGCTTACTGAAAGGGAAATTTACTAGAGTTCTTTGAAGGAGTAATGTGCTGTGGATAGAGGGGAGCCTGTAGACATACTGTACTTGAATTTCCAGAAAACATTTGATCAGGTGCCACATAACAAGTTATTGTGAAAAATAAAAGCTCATGGTATCGTGGGTAATATATTAGCCTGGATTGAAGATTGGCTGACTGGCATAAAACAGTGAGTATGCCTAAATGGGCTTTTGTGTAACTGGCAGGATGTGATGAGTAGAGTCCTGTAGGGGTCTGTACTGGGGTCTCAAATTTTTACAATCTACATCAATGGCTTAGATGAGGGGAGAGAAGGCATGGTAGTCAAATGTGCAGACGACATAAAGATAGGAAAGTATGTTGTGTAAGACATATAGGCCGGGATTCTCTGACCCGATGCTGGGTCGGAGAATCCCCGGGGGGGGGGGGGGGGGGGGGGGGGGTGAGAATCGCGACCGCCACCCTGACGCTGGCCTCCCTATTCTTTGGCGTCCCGATGGGCCGAGTGGCCGACGAGTTTGGCCCAGTCCCACAGGCGTGGATTACTCACCTCACACAAGGAGGGACCTGGAAGGCAAGTGTGCGGGGGCAGTCCTGGGGGTGGTGGTGGGGGATCCAACCTCGAAGCGGGGGGGATGGGGGGTTGCCGACGGTGGCCTGGCCCCCGATCAGGGTCTACTGATTAGCGTTCCATGGTTGTTCCATGCTGGTTCCATGGGGGCCTACTTTACTCTGCGCCAGGCCCCTGTAGGGCTCCGCCATATTGCCCGGGGGCCAGTGCAGAGAAGGGAACCCCAGCGCATGCGCGGAAATATGCTGCCCATTCTGCGCATGCGTGGACTCACGCGGGCCGTTCCCCGCTGGCTGGAGCTGCGGGGACCACTCCGGTGGCAACTAGGCCCCCTAGAAAGGTGAGAATTCCTAATTTTCAGGGGCTGTTGACGCCGGAGTCATTGGCGCCGGTTTTCCCGCCGGTGTGGGGACGTAGCCCCATTTTTAGAGAATCCCACCCATAGAGTTTGCAGATGGAAATAGTAGGTTGAGTGAGTGTCAAAAATCTGGCAGCACGGTAGCATTGTGGATAGCAGAATCGCTTCACAGCTCCAGGGTCCCAGGTTCGATTCCGGCTTGGGTCACTGTCTGTGCGGAGTCTGCACATCCTCCCCGTGTGTGCGTGGGTTTCCTCCGGGTGCTCCGGTTTCCTCTCACAGTCCAAAGATGTGCAGGTTAGGTGGATTGGCCATGCTAAATTGCCCTTAGTGTCCAAAATTGCCCTTAGTGTTGGGTGGGGTTACTGGGTTATGGGGATAGGGTGGAGGTGTTAACCTTGGGTAGGGTGCTCTTTCCAGGAGCCGGTGCAGACTCGATGGGCCGAATGGCCTCCTTCTGCACTGTAAATTCTATGTCTATGTATGAGTGTAATGTGGGAAAGTATGAAGTTGTTCACTCTGGCAGGAAGCATAAAAAGCCGAGTATTACTTAAATGGCGAACGACTGCAGAACACCAAGGTGCAAGGGCAACACGGTGGCTCAGTGGTGGCACTGCAGTTTCACGGCGCCGAGGTCCCAGGTTCGATCCCGGCTCTGGGTCACTGTCCGTGTGGAGTTTGCACATTCTCCCTGTGTTTGCATGGGTTTCGCCCACACAACCCAAAAGATGCGCAAGGTAGGTGGATTGAACATGTTAAATTGCCCCTTAATTGGACAAAATGAATTGGGTACTCTAAATTTATTTTTTTTAAAAGAATACCAAGGTGCATTGTGATTTAGATGTTCTTGTGCAAGAGTCACATAAGTGAGTATGCAGGTGCGGCATGTAATCAAGAAGGCTAATAAAATGCTATCTCTTATTATGAGAGGAATTGAACATAAAAGTAAGAACGTAAAAGTAAATGTTTCAGTTTTACAGGGCAGTAGTAGACCGTATCTTGAATACTGTGTGCTGTATTGGTCTCCTTATTTAAGGAAGGATGTAAATGCGTTGGAGCCAGTGCAGAGGAGATTTTCTAGACTGATACCTGGAATTAACATGTTATCTGATGAGGATAGGTTGGAAAGTTTGGGCTTGTTCTCACTAGTGTTTAGAAGATTGAGGGGTGACTTGATTGAAGTATAGATGATCCTGAACAGTATTGAGAAGGTGGATGTTGAAGGGATGTTTCCTTTTGTGGGTGAGTCCAGAACTAGGGGACACTCTTTTAAAATTAGGGGTCACTCATATAGGACAGAGATGAGAAGAAATCTTTTCTCTCAGAGGATTGTGAGCCTTTGGAACTGTCTGCCTCAGAAGGCGGTGGAAGTGTAGTCACTGAATATTTTTAATTAATTAGTATAAGAAAATGCAAAGTCCCGAAGCCAAGCAGTTTCTTCCGGTCCTGCTGTGTTGTGTGTGGATTGGACATTCTCCTATTATGTGGTGCAGAGTTTGCTCTCTCCCACAGGCACAGAGGGGTTGACACTAATGCCCCATCTGTGGAGGTTGGCCCAGCAAGGGCCGGTCCTGAACCTGTTAAGGGTGGACTACTCTTTCCTTGGAAAGTTGGAACCAGGCAACTGTTGGGTTGGGTTTGAGACCAGGTACTTGTTTGTTATGCTCAATCATTCCCATTCTTTTGTCCAGTTGGAATTTGCATTGAAGTCCTGTGTGGGTGGGTTTTTACAATTCGGCCTTCTTGGTGGGAGTAGTACCTTGGGTGGGCTGAATCGATCAACATGAAGTGGCAGGTGGAGGGAATTGCAAACCTTTTCTATCACTTTGTAAGTTGTTGCAAGTTGGCAGAGATGTGGAGAAGTGATGTTTGCCAGGGCAGGGTCCCAAGGGAGTGGTGTTGAGCGTAGTGTTCCAGTAATGATACGCATGGTAGCATTCAGTTGGGATTGGGATTGGATTTGATTTGGCATGTGTAGCAAGGTACAGTGAAACGTGTTGTTCTGCATACAGTCCAGACAGATTGTTCCATACATGAAAAAACATAGGACATTCCTAAATACACAATGTAAATACATAGGCACAGGCATCAGGTGAGCATACGGAGTGTAGTACTACTCCATAAAGAAGATGAATGGAGAGATCAGTTCTCTCCAAGCCAGGACACTTGGTCGGATTTTGCAAGCCCAGGCCAGATAGTGGGGGATGAATGTAATGCGACATGAATCCAAGGTCCCAGTTGAGGCCTCACTCATGTGTGCGGAACTTGGCTGTAAGTTTCTGCTCGGCGATTCTGTGTTATCGCGTGTCCTGAAGGCTGCCTTGGAGAACGCTTACCCGGAGATCAGAGGCTGAATGCCCTTGACTGCTGAAGTATTCCCTGACTAGAAGGGAACATTCCTGCCTGGTGATTGTCGCGCGATGTCCGTTTATTCGTTGTCGCAGCGTCTGCATGGTCTCGCCAATGTACCACGCTTCGGGACATCCTTTCCTGCAGCGTATGAGGTAGACAACGTTGGCCGAGTCGCATGAGTATGTACCGCATACCTGCTGGGTGGTGTTCTCACATGTAATGGTGTTATCCATGTTAATGATCTGGCACGTCTTGGAGAGATTGCCATGGCAGGGTTGTGTGGTGTCGTGGTCGCTGTTCATGATCCCATTGTTCATTGGCTTGAGACAATTCACACCTCTTTAACCTGGGGTTACCCTTAACTCTGGATCTGTAAAGACTTAATTACCTGCAAATGCTCGCATTCTGAGCATTGTCTTGCATCTTTGAATTTGTCCATACATATGTTTCTAGAACATACTACTTCATTCACCTGAGGAAGGAGCAGTGCTCCGAAAGCTAGTGTTTGAAACAAACCTGTTGGACTTTATTCTGGTGTTGTAAGACTTCTTACTGTGGTCAAAGTTTATTTGCATAAGGTAAAGAGGTGTCAAGCTTCTTACTCACCTTGCTACAGCCCCTCAGAGCTTGCATCAGGACTTCCTGGAAAGAATGAGAGAGCAGCCTTTGCAGATTTCTGCTCTTCCTGTGGTTGCTGTTGTTTCTAGGGGCTGGTTTAGCACAGGGCTAAATCACTGGCTTGCAGCACGGTTCAATTCCCGTACCAGCCTCCCGGAACAGGGGCTGGATTCTCCCCTACCCGGCGTGACGGAGGGTGCCGGCGTAGGGGAGTGGCGCCAACCACTCAGGGGTCGCGCCTCCCCAAAGGTGGGGAATTCTCCCCACCTTTGGGGGCCAGCCCCGCGCCGGAGCAGTTTGCACCAGAAGACTGGCGCAAACACCCGGCGCAGTCGGAAGCGGGGCTGGCCAAAAGGCTTTCGGCGGTCGGCGCATGCGCCGGCAGTGACGTCAGCGGCAGCTGGCCGCTGACGTCACTGCCGGCGCATGCGCGATGCGGGGTTCTCCTCCGCGTCCGCCATGGCGGCGCGGAAGGAGAAAGAGTGCCCCCACGGCACTGCCCCGCGGAGTGAGCGGGGGGCCCCGATCGCGGGCCAGGCCTCCGTGGGGGCACCCCCCCGGGTCCGATCGCCCCCCGCCCCCCCAGGACCCCGGGGGCCTGCTCGCGCCGCTGAGCCCGCCGTTCCAGAGGTGGTTTAAACCTCGGCGGCGGGAGAAGGCCTCCCAGCGGCGGGACTTCGGCCCATCCGGGCCCGAGATTTGAGGTAAGTTTAAAAAAAATGAAATCCCGCCGGCGCCAGCTGTTTTCACAGGCTGCCGGCGGGATTTGCACAACGCCGGTTTATGACCGGCGGGAGAATTCAAAAACCTGCGGGAGCGGAAATAACGCCGCTTCCCGCCTATTCTCCGACCCTGCGTGGGGTCGGAGAATTTCGCCCCAGGTGCTGGAATGTGGCGACTAGGGGCTTTTCACAGTATCTTCATTTGAAGCCTACTTGTGACAATAAGCGATTTTCATTTCATTTCATTGTTCATCAAATAAATTGATGAACAGGAAGGGAGATTATATTAATAATAATAATCTTTATGTCACAAGTAGGCTTAGATTAACACAGCAATGAAGTTACTGTGAAAAACCCCAAAATTCCCAACTAATAAAACACAAATATGGCACATTGGGAAGTCATTCTGGTTAGCTCACTGGGCTAAATCGCTGGCTTTGAAAGCAGACCAAGGCAGGCCAGCAGCACGGTTCGATTCCCGTAACAGCCTTCCCGAATGTGGCGACTAGGGGCTTTTCACAGTAACTTCATTGAAGCCTACTTGTGACAATAAGCGATTTTCATTTCATTTTTCATTTACACCTGTGAAGAAAGACATGCTTTGGAAATAAGCTCAGCTAATATGACACCAAGTGTAATAGGTAACTAGGTGGAAAGTTGAAATGTTATTTCTATTCAACATTTTCAATCGTACAGAATAATCGGCCTGCCATATTATAATAATCATGGAGAAATTATGCCGCATTACAACATTACTGCAAATTAAACAGGAAAAATAATGTATTACTGAAGAGATTATGGATAATTAAATGGATGAACATACTTTAATATTGAGACTTCACCTCAGTAATTAATGAATATATTATGTATTCTGGTATCTTTGAATTAAGCTCCCACTGACCTACATATAATGACTTTTATGGTGATTAATTCTCAGTCATTACCCCAATGTGCAATACCTGACAGATTCTACATAAACAGTATTCTTTTACACAAACTCAGTTCTCACATTTGAGCACACATTTTTAACACACCTTTGCAAATTATACCAAACGTTTGTCCACTTCAAAAAATGTGCTTAAAGCAGATCACTTTTAAAAAACGATCAAAGATTGCAAAATATTGGATTTTATTCTGCTTGCATTTTTATAAATTTTCATGATGATGAGGTAATATCAATACCTACGGGGAAGACTGGGAATGGTTGTCGAACTAAAAATGCTGTGACACATAAAGACACAATATAATTTTGTTGACCTGACAGGTGTTACATGATTATGTTTTCTTATCCAAATTCTAATAACCGTAGTCAAAACAATCATCTTCTCTACAAATCTGAGAAGAATTTTAGAAATTCAATAACGTGATAAATTAAGATAAATCAAATGACACTGTGCTGAGCAGGTGCTATATTTTTTTAAAAACGACATTCTCCAATAGAACAAAATATTTTGTATTTTGTAATCCTACTATTTTCATGGATTTCTTTGGGTAATATAATTCTGAGGTTTATAACAAACCCATTGAAAACATTATGTAGAAATTTAGAAATAACACAAAACTTACAGTGGAAAGATTCGCTTGGGGTGTCAGTGGGGTTGGGCACGGAGAAACTATTCATATTTGGAAGAAAACAGTGGAAACATTTAAACTAATAACCTGTACTAATTTCTTGATAGAAATGGCATCCAGAATACTACAGATTGGTTTGTGAAAAATATGGACAAACAATTTAGAAATATGCACATACAATGTGGTGAGATTGCACCACATGTATGCACACCATACCATGCATTGAGACAAACATCTTAAAATCACAGCCCTCAAAGAAATATCCTACTTCAGTTTTGCAAGATCCTAATCTAAAAGGTATAAATTCTTCCATCTTTAGCATTGCATAATAGTCAGAATATCATAAAATAATAGTTCCTGGGTGAGAATAGATACATAATTAGAATAAATACATAAGGCTAAGATCCAAGTGGCAGCTGGCAAGATTAACTCACGGGTAAGGATTTCTTTGCAAAGTAACTTTTTTGAAAAACATTTTATTGGAGGCATTTTCAAATATATACTAAACAAAGAAAAAAAGACGCAAAAAACAACAGCGGCAACAGCAAACAGGCAAAACATCCTTACACGCCCCCCCCCCAACCATCTCCTCCCACTCTACCCACTGCCACCCCGGGGCCGACTCCCCTTTTTAAAAAACTTTTAACCCAACCTGAACAGAAAAAGAGCCCCCTCCCCCCGCATCACCCCCATTGACAACGCAATACTCCTTAAAGAAGTCGATGAACAGCTTCTACCTCGAGGTGAACCCTTCCTCTTTCCCCCCCGATGGCGAACTTGATTTTCTCTAAGTGCAGGAACTCTGCCAAATTGCTCAGCCAAACCCCCGCACTAGACAGCTCCGGCTCCCGCCAGCACAACAAAATCCATGTCCCAACTATCAGCGAGGCAAAGTTCAACACATCGGCCTCTCTCCCCACCTGCACTACTGGAACCTCCGACGCTCCAACTATTGCCATCTCCGGACTCAGAGCTACCATTACCCCTAAAATCTTTGCCATCGTATCTGCAAAGCGCATCCAAAGCCCCTCAACCTAGGACATGTCCAAAACATGTGGACATCGTTCGCGGATCCTCCACCCCTGGAAAGAACCGACTCATCCTGGACACCATCATGTGTGTCCTGTAAACTGGATCAGACTTAGTCTTGCACACGAGGATGCATTAAACCTCCCAAAGCCTCAATCCACACTCCAGCCCCCAGCGACCCATACAGCTCCTTCCACTTACACCTAACCTCCTCCACCAAGGCACTCTCTCACTTCAACAGCTTCTGATATATATCCAAGACCACGCCCTCTCCTATTTCCTCTTTGGACAGGAGTTTGTCCTGCAGCACTGAGGGTGGCAGCGCCGGAAACAAAGGCACCTCCTTCCTCATGAAGTCCCGAACCTGCAGATACCTGAACACATTTCCCTTCAGCAACTGATACGTTTCCTCCAGCTTCTCCAGGTCTGCAAACGTCCTTCCAACAAATTAATCCCTAAAGTATTCTATCCCCACCAGCCATCACCCCTGGAATCTCGTATCCAACCCCGCCAGGGAAAACCTATGATTGTTGCAAATTGGCACCCAGTGGGGACATGCCTTCCATTCTAAAATGCTGCCAGCAATGGTTCCACACCTTAACACTGATACCACCACCGGGTTCGTGGAATACCTACCCGGCGAGAACGGAAGGGGCGCCAGCAATAGTGCCCTCAAACTGGTCCCTTTACATGAGACTGCTTCCATCTGCCCCACACCAACCGCTCCTCCGCCTCTCATTTCTAATCATTACAATATTTGCCCAATAATAGTTTTGTAAGCTCCCCTAAAAGAGGACTTAGGCGCAAAGATCGGGAGGTTCTGAAACACAAACAAAAATTTTGGCAACTCCGTCATCTTTAGTGCCTGGACCCGCCAGACAACGACAATGGCAGCACATCCCACCTCTTAAAGTTCGACTTCATTTCCTCCACCAACCGCGCCAAATTCAACTTATGCAGCTGGGCCCAAATCCTCGTCATCTGTATCCCAAATCCTCGTCATCTGTATCCCAAGGTAACAAAAACTCGCCCTGACCAACTTTTCCCCGTGTTTTTAAATTTTTTAAAATAAATTTAGAGTACCCAATTGTTTTTTATCCAATTAAGGGGCAATTTAGCGTGGCCAATCCAGCAAACCTGCACATCTTTTGGGTTGTGGGGGTGAAACCCACATAGACACGGGGAGAATGTGCAAACTCCACACAGACAGTGACCCAGGGCCGGGATTCGAACCCGGGTCCTCAGCGCTGTAGGCAGCAATGCTAACCACTGTGCCACCGTGCTGCCCCTACTTTTCCCCATGTTGAGCTTATACCCTGAAAAGAGCCCAAACTCCCACAAAATCTCCATGATCCTGCTGCAGCACCCAACCAGATCTGAAATATACGACAGGGGATCACCCGCATACAAAGAAACACGGTGCTCCACCACCACCCAACCCCCCCCCCCCCCCCCCCCCACTCAATAACCCTCCAGCCATCGAGACCCTAAGCAGCATTGCCAAGGGCTCAATCGCCAGGGCAAAGAGCAGCAGAGAGAGCAGACACCACTGTCTCATCCCCCAAAGTACTTCGAGCTAACCCTGTTAGTCTGAACACTCATCTTAGGTGCCTTATACAATAGCCAAACCCAGTCCACGAATCCCTGCTCAAACACAAACTGCCCCAGCAGCTCAAATAAGTATGCCCACTCCACCCGATCAAAAGCTTTCTCCAGGTCCATTACCACAACCAGTTACACTTTCCGAGCTTCCGAGGGCATCACAATAACATCCAGTAACCTCCGAACATTCGTTGACATCTGCCGCCCCTTCACAAATCCCGTCTGGTGCTCACCTATTACCCTCGGCACACAATCCTCTGTCCGCATCATCTGTACCTTCACCAACAGCTTTGCATCTACATTCAACAGGGAAATTGGGCGGTATGACCCACACTGCTGCGGGTACTTGTCTTTCTTTAAAGTGAATGATATCGAAGCCTGACACAATGTGGATGGGGAACTCTGCCCTCTCCATCGACTCATTATTCATCTCTACTAACAGTGGCTCCTGCTCTGATGCAAACCTCTTGAAGAACTCGGTTGGGAACCTATCCGGACGCGGGGCCTTCCCCGTCTGCATCAACTCCACACAATCTATTACTTCCCTCGGCCCGATTTGGGGCCCCAATTCTCTGCACCTTCACCTCCGTCACCCTCGGGAACTCCAGCCCTTCCAAAAACCACCTCATACCCTCATCCTCTACCGGAGTCTCCGAGCTGTACAATCTACGGTAAAACACCTCAAACATCCCATTTAGCTCCTCGTACGTTACCCCCCTTGAGTGCCACAACTGGGCACTGATTTATCTGCTACCACTTGGATCTTAGCCTTATGAAGAAGCCCCAAAACGCTTCAACAGCATCATGGTGGAGATGGAGTCCGTTCCATGAATGCACGTTATGCACCGGAGAAAATAAGGAGAATACCCAACCCACAGGGTGCAAAAACTGTCATGGATCTGCTCCACCCTCGTCCTTCATAAATCCCGTCAGTCCCTTTGCTATCCAACGGGGCCATCAACTTCAGCTGAGACCAGTCCAATTTAGGGTTCAAAACACAATTCAGATCTTCCCCAAGATCAACTAGTCATGTCCATGCCTGGTATGGCAGCCAAAGTCCTTTTCATAAACTCTACATCATCCCAATTTGGAGCGTACGTACTTGTCAAAACCACCAACCTTCCTTCTAACATCCCCATTATATCCTGGCTGGGAGATTTGCGGAAGCTCTTCGGTAGGGTTTAAACTAGTTTGGCAGGGCGATGAGAACCAGAGCTATAGATCAGAGGATAGGGTAGCTATTAAACAGGCAGAAGTAGTACGCAGCAAGTCTGCGAGGAAGGATAGACAATTGTTAGGGCAAAGTTGCACTCAGTGGAATGCGTTAAAGTGTGTCTGTTTCAATGCAAGGAGTGTCAGGAATAAGGGATATGAATTTAGAGCATGGATCAGTACTTGGAACTACGATGTTGTGGCCATTACGGAGACATGGATTTCACAGGGGCAGGAATGGTTGTTAGATGTTCTGGGGTTTAGATGTTTTCAGAAGAATAGGGAGGGAGGTAAAAGAGAAGGGGACGTGGCACTGTTAATTGGGGAGTGCATCACAGCTACAGAAAAGGAGGTAGTTGAGGAAGGTTTGTCTACTGAGTCAGTATGGATGGAAGTCAGAAACAAGAAAGGAGCAGTCACTTTATTGGGAGTTTTCTATAGACCCCCCCAATAGCAGCAGAGAGATACAGATTGGGCGGCAGATCTTGGAAAGGTGCAGAAAGAAGTAACAGAATTGTTGTCATGGGTGACTTCAACTTCCCTAATATTGACTGGAACCTCCTTACTGGAAATGGTTTGGATGGAGCAGATTTTGTCAGATGTGTACTGGAAAGATTCCTGACTCAATATGTAGATGGGCCGACTAGGGGGAGGCCATATTAGACTTGGTGCTCGGCAACGAACCAGGCCAGGTTTCAGATGTCTCGGTGGGAGAGCCTTTCGGTGACAGTGACCACAATTCCTTGACCTTTACCATAGTCATGGAGAGGGATAGGAACAGACAGTATGGGAAGGTATTTAATTGGGGGAGGGGAAATTATACTGCTATTAGACAGGAGCTGAAGAGCATAAAGTGGGAACAATTGTTCTTGGGGAAATGCACAACAGTAATGTGGGGGTTGTTTAAAGAGCACTTGCTGCGAGTGCTGGATAGTTTTGTCCCACTGAGATGAGGAAGGAATGGTAAGGTGAAGGAGCCTTGGATGACAAGAGAAGCGGAGCTTCTAGTCAAGAGGCAGAAGGAAGCTTATGTAAGGTTGAGGAAGCAAGGATCTGGCATGGCTCTAGAGGGTTACAAGGTAGCCAGGAAGAAACTCAAAAATGGACTTTGGAGAGCTAGAAGAGGGCATAAAAAAGCCCTGGCAGGAAGGATTAGGGAAACCCCCAAGGTGTTTGACACTTATGTGAGAAATAAGAGGATGATCAGAGTGAGAGTAGGGCCGAACAGGGATAGTGGAGGAAACTTGTACCTAGAGTCTGAGGAGATGGGGGAGGCCCTAAATGAATATTTTGCTTCAGTATTCACTGAAGGGACCTTGTTGTCCATGGGAACAGTGTGAACCAGGTTAATAAACTCGAACAGGTTGATATTAAGAAGGAGGACATGCTGGAAATGTTGTAAAGCATCAGGATAGATAAGTTCCCTGGGTCCAACGGGATATACCCAAGGTTACTATGGGAAGCGAGGGAGGAGATTGCTATGCCGTTAGCGATGATCTTTGCGTCCTCACTCTCCACTGGAGTAGTACTGGATGATTGGAGGGAGGCGAATGTTGTTCCCCTGTTCAAGAAAGGGAACAGGGAAATTCCTGGGAATTACAGACCCATCAGTCTGTGGTGAGCAAAATATTGGAAAGGATTCTGAGTTATGGGATTTATGATTATTTAGAAAAACATAGTTTGATTAAAGATAGTCAGCATGGCTTTGTGAGGGGCAGGCCATGCCTCACAAGCCTCATTGAATTCTTTGATACTGTGATGAGACACATTGATGAAGGTCGGGCAGTGGATGTGGTGTATATGGATTTCAGTAAGACATTTGATAAGGTTCCCCATTGTAGGCTCATTCAGAAAATTTGGGGGCATGGGATACAGGGAAATTTGGCTGTCTGGATACAGAATTGGCTGGCCAAAAGAAGACAGCCAGTGGTAGTGGATGGAAAGTATTCCGCCTGGAGGTCAGTGACCAGTGGTGCCCCGCAGGGATCTGTTCTGGGACCTTATCTTTTTGTGGTTTTTATAAATTACTTGGATGAGGAAGTGGAAGGATGGGTCAGTAAGTTTGCCGATGACACGAAGGTTGGGGAGTTGTAGATAGTGTTGAGGGTTGTTGCAGGTTACAACAGGACATTGACAGGTTGCAGAGCTGGGCTGAGAAGTGGCAGATGGAGTTCAACCTTGATAAATGTGAAGTGATTCATTTTGGAAGGTCAAATTTGAATGCTGAATACAGTGTTAAAGGCAGGATTCTTGGAAGTGTGGAGGAACAGAGGGATCTTGGGGTCCACATACATAGATCCCTCAAAGTTGCCACCCAGGTTGATAGGGTTGTTAAGATGTTGTATGGTGTATTGGCTTTCATTAACAGGGGGATTGTGTTTAAGAGCCACAAGGTTTTGCTTCAGCTTTATAAAACCCTGGTTAGACCACACTTGGAATATTGTATCCAGTTCTGGTCGCCTCATTATAGGAAGGATGTGGATGCTTTGGAGAGGGTACAGAGGAGATTTGCCAGGATGCTGCCTGGACTGAGGGCATGTCTTATGAAGAAAGGTTGAGGGAGCTGGGGCTTTTCTCACTGGAGCAAAGAAGGAAGAGAGGTGACTTGATAGAGGTGTACAAGGTGATGAGAGGCATGGATAGAGTGGATAGCAAGAGACTTTTCCCCAGGGCAGAAATGGCTGTCATGAGGGGACATAATTTTAAGGTGATTGGAGGAAGGTATAGGGGAGATGTCAGAGGTGGGTTCTTTACACAGAGAGTGGTGGGTGTGTGGAATGCACTGCCAGCAGAGCTGGTGGAGTCTGAGTCATTAGAGACATTTAAGCGACTCTTGGACAGGCACATGGACAGCAGTAAATTGAAAGGGTGTAGGTTAGGTTGATCATAGATTAGGATAAATGGTCGGCACAACATCGTGGGCCTAAGGGCCTGTACTGTGCTGTACTGTTCTATGTTCTATAACTATGACATGCCTACCACTCTGGTCTGCCACCACCTTCCCCATCTGAAATCAAACTCTTTTATTAATTAGTATCGCCACCCTCCGGGCCCTGCTGTCAAAGCTCGATTGGAAGACATGACTCACCCAACCCTGACAGAACCTAATCTGGTCCCTCACTCGCCAGGGGCTCTCCTGCAAATGCACCACATCAGCCCCAAACTCTTCAATACGAGAAAACTCTTGCACACTTCACTGGGCCCCCCAAACCTCGCACGTTGCACGCAACCAATTGAATCAGGGGTCTCTTATCCCCCTCCCCTTCAAATCAGCCATTTGTACCGCGAGTGATTATCTCCTCCATCTCCAATGTTCCTGAAGCCAGAGCCCACCCAAGATGGAGCCCAGCCCCACCTAACAGATGGGACAAAAAAATAACCCCCAGTCACCATCAGCAATCCCCCTCCCCACCCCCGACATCTCAGAAATGCTCCGGCAACTTCCTCTCGAACCAACACCTGTCCCCTCCAACCCCTTCCCCGCACCATTCGCACCTTTGCGGTTCATCAAAACCTTCCTTAATAGGTTCATGAAACCGCAGCCCCGCCCCCCCCACTTTGTCCGCATACACTAGCCAACATCAGCCTGCAAGGGAGGTAGCCCCAACAAAAGAAAGAAACTAAACCCCAAACCACCAAACCAAAGAGCCAAAACTCCCCCACCCCCACCCTGAAAAATTAAGCACCCCTCCCCTTCCCCCAAGTCATACATGCCCTCACACCAAAAGTAACAACCCAAAACACGAAAACACACAAAGTTCAATTAACAACAATTCTATACAAAGAAAACAAGGGAAGGGGAAAAGAGAGAAATAAGAAAAAACACACAACTTTACAACAACGTCCCCATGCAAACCCATCCCAACCATCAGAAAAGTCCCAATCAAACCCCCGCAGCTCAGACCATGTCCTTGAACTTTAATGAAAGCCTTCGCTTCCTCCGCCGTCTCGAAGAAATGGGACTGGATTCTGCGTCCTGCCGCGCCAGATTTCTGGTTCAGCACGCCAGCGGGATGCTCCATTTCGCCGGCTGGTCAATGGGGTTTCCCATTGTGGGGCAGCCCCACGTTGTCAGAACACCCCCGGGCTGCTGGCAAAATGGAGCATCCCGACGGCGAAGAATCCAGCCACCTGTCTTTGGCATTATGCGTATCTCTCAGCCTCGTCGGGCACACCACACCAAAACGCACGCCACTCTTACAAAGCACTGACTTTGCCCTGTTAAAAGCTGCACACCTCCTTGCCAATTCTGCTCCATTATCCTGATATATACAAATATCGCTGCCTTCCCACTGCACCTCCCGAATATCCTTGGCCCACTTCAGGACCCTCTACGTCTGATAGTTGTGAAAACATATTATCATCACTCATGGTCTCTCGTTCACCCATAGTTTCTGCCGGAGCGACCCTATCCATTCCGATAGGGGGAACCATCCTCCTCCCCCACCAACTTCGTAAATATTGCCGCAAAATACTCAGTCGGTCTCAGGCCCTTCACTCCCTCAGGCAACCTCACAATCCTGAGGTTCTGCTGCCTCGACCTATTCTCCAGGTCCTCGAACTTAGTCCTCTGTCCCTTGTTCCATTCCTCCACCCTCCACAGCTTGGCATCCAATGAGACCAATTGTTCACAAAGTGTCTCCTCCACCCCTTTCAGCACCTCACCATGCTACTGCACCTTCTCCAAGGTCTTTCCCAACACCTCCTTTATCGGGACCAATGCGTCCTCCATTGACGTTTTGAGGGTCTCCAGCATCTCCCTCCCTTGCCTTTCAAAATGCTTCCTGAATTGTCTTTCAAATTCCACCACCACTACCTCCGTCAGCTTATCCACCATAATAGATGTGGCCCCACCCGACGAGCTTCCCTCCACCATCTTCGATCCTACTGGACTCTGCATCTTGCTCAGCTCCTCAGGAGGGCTACAACTCACATCTTTCTTCCCAATATTCCTTTGTGCATTTGTTGACATTCTCTTTCAAAAGGCTGTCCAATTGGATGAGTCTGTCCACCAATTACCCCCGGGAACCAGGTGAAAAGGACAAAGTCCAAGGACCCCAGCCGGAGCTACCTTACATGCAACTTTCTTCTACATGTCGCCATTGGAAATCCCCTCATAGAAAATTATTTTAACAACATTTCTGAAAAGTAAGGATTTGCTTATAAGTGTCTATACAATTCAGAGTAATATATATTGTTTAACAGAATAAAATGTATGGATAACTATCAGTTACCTGTACAGTTCGTTGCCCTGTTAATCTGGTCATCCATTCATTATTTTCAATATTGATTGGTTATCCAATTATTGATAGATATCCCAGCACATTTTGCTAAAGACACTCAATCCTTAGGGACTGATGCTGTTCAATAACTGCCAATAAAAATATTTGTTCTTCACACTCTGTGGTGGGAATTTTTTAAACAGTGTCGTACTCAACAAGGGAACCAGAAGTTCCACCTCTGCTCTCTTGTTTTACCCATTACCCACACGATCCATTTAAAATTTAATATGCCACCTTCGCATCTCTGCCAGAATTAAGTTCTGAGCGGGGAGGATCATGGTCGACCTTCCTTTTTTTTTTAAATTTAGAGTACCCAATTATTTTTTCCAATTAAGGGGCAATTTAACGTGACCAATCCACCTAACCTGCACATCTTTGGGTTGTGGGGGCGAAACCCACGCAGACACGGGGAGAATGTGCAAACTCCTCACAGACAGTGACCCAGGGCCGGGATTCGAACCCAGGTCCTCAGCGCCGTAGGCAGCAATGCTAACCACTGTGCCACCGTGCTGCCCCGTTGGTCGACCTTCCTGCCTCGCTACCCACTGAGGCCCTTAATGACCACTTATGGGCTTCATCCCATTGGTTTAACCCCAGTTAGAGGCTGGCCTGTTGCCATGCAGCGTGTCTGGCAGCTAAAACAATGCAGCCAGCTTGTCACTGGAGGGAGAGGGCAGGGGGACTCCTTGATCGAAGGACTCGACGTTGTGAATTGGGGGTCTGGTAAGAGCCACCTCCTTGCCTTTGCTGCTGACTCCCTTGCACCCTTCTCTTCATGACTTCCACCCTTCGACCCCTCAAAACTGCCCCCCCCCCACCCCCCCATCCAACATTACTTACTTGTGGCCTGGGTTGCTCCATATCTGAGTCTCTGTTACATGTTTTTCCTGCAGCAACCATTGTCTCCCTGTGGTGCCGGCCTCTGATTGGCAGCTCTGTCTAGGTGAGATTTATGCCCCGGGGTCTTGATTCCAAGGGAAGGCCCGCTGCCGGCCTTGCCACTGCTTGATTGGCCTGTGCTTCAGCAGGCCTTTCCAGAAAGAAGCACCATGGCTCTCTCACCAGCTTTTTAGCCGGCAAATGACAACAAGATTCCACCCATAAACTTAGCCCTTTAAAACGACATTGACGTGATTCTCCAGCCTTGTTGCGTTTTCACTTGAGCAAAGCAAGGTTGATGAATAGCAGGAGAGGCGAAAAACTAGAACCGTGGCAGGAGCCAAACAGTTTGTGATGCAACCGGCCCGCTCCCGCAGGCCAAATCAGGATCTCACCGGGGCGTGGTGTTGCTCGTTATGCTTTCCCTTAATTGCTCTGTTTTAATAACCTTTGCTCTAGAGTCGCCAGGTATCTTTCTGATACCGCCACAAGATTCAAGGCCAAGTACTGATCAATAACTCAGTACACCAGTTAGTAAGTTTGAAATCAATCCACATTTATTATACACACAGTCAATCACTACTCATGCATAAACGCTACTTACTAAACTATCACTACTACTAAAAGCCTTTGAATGGCCCACCAGGTCAGAGGAACAATGGCCTTTGTCCGGTTCTGATACTGCTGGCTTCGAGCTGGTACGGAATAGTAGCTAGGAGCGTCTATCTCGTAGCATGCATTGATCTGAGACTTACTTGGTTGATGCAGCTGCTAGGCAGGTCTCTCCTCGCTGAGAGCCAAGGCCAAGAAGAAGGAACTGAACTTGGGGACGCTATCTTATAGGCCCCAGGGGTTTCGCACCCTTTTGGGCGGACCTCGGACTTGGTCCCAATTAATTGGACCATGTCTCAATCGTTCTCATCGATTTTCTCCAATACTGGAGTTGTTCCCTGATCGTTGGGCGGGCCCTAGGTGTTTGTTGGCCTGCCTTTGTTCTAGCTCCCACTGGCACCGGGGAGTCTGTCTTGGTCCCGATTGTTTCAATGTCTCTGATTGTCCCTGGAGATCGCTCATTAATATGTTAATGGCTATTGGCTTCGGTTCTGTCTGGGTTCTGCACATCTTAATACACAAGAAACCTTGCACCTGCTTATGTTCTCTGTAGTTGTCCAATTTTCCCTACACTCCTTATGAGTGTCCATTTTGAAATCGGGACGTGGCCACCCTAGGTGGCTACAGTGGCGAGAAATCAATTATCACCATTTAAGCCCTATTTCCATACAATTAACGAGAGTGACCCCTATATCCAATGGCCTCCCGACATTCAGTGGCCTCCGCTGCAAATGGTGACGCTGGTGCCGATTAGTACTCCTTTTGATAAACGTGAACCTAGTGGAAGGGCTTCTATGGAGAGCCGAGGAGGTGAGTAGCCATCTTTGTTCACAGACAGGGAGTCCGGGAGCGCTGGTCTTCCCACCCCAGTGCATGTTGGAGGTGGAGGACCCTTGGCTGGGGATGGGGGACCCTCCTCAGGGGTGGGTCACGGAGAGTTGGGGGAGTAGATACTCGAGTGGGGACAGAAAGGTCTCCGGGGGGGTGGGTTGTTGGTGTCGACCTACTCGTGCTGCCCCGGTGTAGGTCGTTGACCTTTTTACGGCACTGAAGGCCAGTCCTCCTGATCACACTCCCTGAGCTCACAGCTGCCGCCACCTCATTCCGGGCAGCACTGGCTGCCTTGTGACTGACCCTCCAGGATTCTTTGGGGAACAGAGATCACTCCTGGC
This sequence comes from Scyliorhinus canicula, assembly GCF_902713615.1. Classification (NCBI taxonomy): domain Eukaryota; kingdom Metazoa; phylum Chordata; class Chondrichthyes; order Carcharhiniformes; family Scyliorhinidae; genus Scyliorhinus; species Scyliorhinus canicula. The sequence continues at coordinate 118,513,708 of NC_052150.1, forward strand.
CTCCACTGTGTCTAGGAGCCTGGCCCGATCTGCACCCCCGAATCTTGGGGCTGGTCTCATGAGCACCATTGTTGCGAGCTGGCTGGGGTTGGCTGAACAAGTACTGCTTGACCTTGTTAGCGGGGAGTGGGCTGGCGAACAGGGTGCCCCCCACCCCCCACCCACACCACCATTGTGCTATAGACATAAACAAGGAAAACGGCTGACTAAACACAGAACCGCACAATGTTGACTGGTGCACTTGAACTTTAAACAAATGTGAACCGGGTGCTTCAAGATTTTGAAATGAAATGAAATGAAAATCGCTTATTGTCACGAGTAGGCTTCAATGAAGTTACGGCGCCTGTTCGGGGAGGCTGTTACGGGAATTGAACCGTGCTGCTGGCATGCCTCGGTTTGCTTTAAAAGCCAGCGATTTAGCCCAGTGTGCTTCATGTGCTGCTGCATTTATCTTGTAAGTGGGACTTAATTCATAAAAGATTTCCATGAATGAGTATTTATGGCGTGCAAAATTTTACAAGTGCGGACCCACCACGACCGGTGTGAGTTCTGACATGCCACAAACATACCGCTGACTTTTTCTCTGCATCTCAACCTACCGTTGGGAAGTCAAGATTTCAGAGCCTGCCTAATTAATTCACATCACCCTTGCTGGCTCCATAAAATCCCCCTCTGTCATCTAACTTGATGAGACAATCAATCATATTGAAACATTCTCACAGACAACAAACCAGGAAGTAGCAAACAGATTTTATCATTCACTTTTTATGGTTGAACAGCAAGTGAAATAAAGATTGGGACATACACATGGAATTAAGGTAGAAGCCAAAATTATCAGCAGCGAATTATTTAATTAGGACTGTTTTAAAAAGCTACAGAATTTTTCATATGGAATGGAGAAAGTTGACATTTCACAAATATAAAATCAGCTTTTTCAGAGCCAGATAGGTTGTTCAACAATAATCATAGAAGTAATAAAAACCCAGTTGCACTGCATTTAATAAAACATCAGCTCTTCAAGGGTTTTTACAGTGACAATAATCGTGTGATAAGTGGGCGTTAATGAAATGACTGATTTTTAATTGATTTCCATCAGCAAGTGCACTCTGTGGGGAGAATAGAATTAATGTCCGGATATCTGTGTTTAACTTCCCAAGCGCAGGCGCCAGAAGTTTCACAGCGAACTGGTGGTGAATGCTGACTGTTTCATCGTCACCTGTCCCATCGCATCGCGCCCCCCCCCCCCCCCCTCCACCGGCAGCAGGATCCTCCGTTTCGCCAGCCGCCCAATGGGAATTCCCATTGTGAGCACCCCCACGCCGTCGGGAAATCCACGGGCGTGAGTGCGCTGCCGGCGAAGCAGAGGATCGTGGCGACGGAGAACCCAGCCCCATACTTCACACACAAAATTTACTGAAATTTGTTTTACCTTCAGTATTCTTGCATTGTCCCATTAGAAATCACCAATAATTGTTCTTGAAATGAGATGCATTAATGATTCAAATATATAAAAATATGTTTTCACTTTACAAGACATCTAGTTAAGTTAGATATAGCACTTAGGGTGAAGGGGATCAAAGGATATGGGAGGGAAAGCAGGTTTAGGCTATTGAGTTGGATGATGAGACATAATCATAATGAATGACAGAGCAGGCTCGTAGGGCTGAATGTCATCATCCTGCTCCTATGTTTCTACTTATTTCTTTTTCCACTTTGCTGTGGGTTATTTATGTGTTGATAAATGTAGATTTGGACAAAAATAGTGGCCCAGATCTCCTAAATCTGGATAGCTAGAGACCGGCTATACCCCCAAAGATATGCTACAGGACTCCTTGGAAGTCCCAATGCAAGAGCGCCATGGGAATTGCCCGGGAAGATTGGACTTCAGGGGCGGGATTATCCAATAATGGGGCTCTGTCCCCACGCCCACAAATAAAGTGCGCAAATCACTCTGGATTTACCTGGAGAAAGTCCAGGGTGATTCTCCGATTTGCAGGGGGCTAGCAGGGCCCAGGCGTGCTCCTTGCAGCTCTGGCTGCCAATACGGGGCCCCGCACTTCCGGTCGAGGGTCCGCGCATGCGCACGGTAGCGGCCCGCGCGACATGGGCGACCCACACCGCAGACTGGCACCGTAGACATAGGGCCCCCCCCATTGCTGGCGCCCGCGGATCGGTGGCCCCCGATCGGTAGCCTGGCCGTCCTGAAGGCCCCTCCCGATGAATGATCCCCGCACCCCCCACCAGGGTGGCCGTGGACTGAGTCCGCAGTCGCCAAACCGAGGTCCCGCTGGGTGGAACCATGAGAGAAGCACACCGTAGGTAACTCGGCCAGCTGCACTCAGTGAATCGCTACGGGGGCCTCTTTAATGGCCCCCGACCGGCGCCGCGTCAACCACGCAGGCAGGATTGGCGCCGATTCTCCGGGGATTTCAGGTTTGATGCCCATTCTCCGCCCCCATGCCGAGCGATATTTCAGCGCGGAGGCTTGAAGAATCCCGCCCCAGATGTGCAAATCCCCTACTCCCTGGCACCCTCTGAAAAGATCTCCAACTCTGAGCTTGAGTCAGAGACTTTGGACAGTTCCATCTTACTTTCCTGAAAAGCTATCCAGGAAATGGTAGCTAGGAAAATAAATCTAACACTTAAGTAGCTATACAACTGAACCCACCCAGCACTCTCACTGACCTGTCCATGACCAACCCAGCCGACTCTCCAACTACCCCCCCGATCCGAAATGACTCCCAAATCTTACCCCCCTCCATCTGCTCCCCTGCCCACTGCCACCCCGCCCCCTTACCCAGTCACCTTACCCAATCTACCTTGTTACCCAACTACCCTACCCCCTTGTCCACTTACCATACATAACGTACCCTCTTACCCATCCTACTTCCTTAACCCACTTACCTACCACCCTACTGTATCCATTTACCGTACACACTTACATTCTCTCCATAGCTTTTTAAAGCTGCTTTGGGACACTTTAACTCTACTTATTGGAATACAGCAGCCAATGCTGTAAAAAGGGACATGGTCTCTGTGGGTTCACTGCGCAGCTGCCTGAGGTTAGCTGCGTGAGTCGGATGTGTCGGATTTTCCATCGGATGACTGCCCTGAAATATCGGATGAAGGTAAGTGTGCAACGTTTCGTCTGATAGTTGCACATATTTAACTGTTCTCCTTCACTACAAACAAGGTTTAATGATGGTAGTCGACTCCTCTCCATGTTCCGATATAAAACAAGCATGGGAGCAGGAACTCAACTGTTGGATAACAGAAAAAGTAATAACAAGCACAAATTGTTGGGTGTGAATAGCCAATCATTAATTCAGACACTCATGCATTCATTCCTTCCATTTGTTCTACTATCTCTCGGCACTCAGATTGTGAAAATGTACAGATCTCATTTGACAGGCTTCAAAGTCTGACCTCAAAACTGTGATGAAAGTAAAGCCTATTTATTTGTAGCTTTGAATACAAATAAGCCCAAGCACCCACGTAGACAAAAGGTTGGGCCATCTAAAATTCATTTGTATTTTGCTTTCATGTTCAAATTTCTGATTTTGATAGATAAACGTTGCATTTTTTTCAACAGTGAGCCCTTTATTTTTGGCAGAATTACAATTGCAAACATAATGAAAGCTTGTAACACGAATTGAACTGACACATACATTTTTGAAAAATGACGCTTGCTGGCCAGGCTAGCTGACTGACTGGCAGCTAGGTTCTCACTTTTGCATCTTTCATTATATGATTCATTTACTTTGTTTGCTATGATTCACACTTTCAGTTGAAAGTTAGAATTTGTTTCTCTGAGATCGTTCATTTCCTTTATCCTTTTTTAAAACAAGCTATTGTTTTTTGTAGTTCCCTATCAATTCTGTTTTACCTGATTCGCTTTGAAACTTATTTGAATGTTCATCGGAGAAAATATTTGCATTGTTGCAGAAATAGGGAAAAAGCTCCTCTCTTTCGGATGGAAGATTGCAGATATCAAATGCAGACGATAAAAGGATTGAAGATAACGTGTAAACTCTACCATTGTTAAGATCCCCCTGCAGATCAACAAACTAAAAGAAGCTAATTTATTGAACAGCCTAAATGAAAGACCAGTGAATCATAGAATTTACAGTGCAGAAGGAGGCCATTCGGCCCATCGAGTCACACGGGCCCTGGGAAAGAGTGCCCTACTTAAGCCCACATCTCCACCTATCCCTGTAACCTAGTAACCCCACCTAACCTATTTTGGACACTCAGAGCAATTTAACATGGGCAATCCACCTAATCTGCACGTCTTTGGACAAAATCAGTGGACATCATTGGACAACATTTCACCTTTGAAGCTTTACTATAGCAATCAAACCAGAATCAACATGAATTCACAGGCAAATTAGGGTCAATAGAAATTATAGATTATGCATTAAATAGCAGATACAACAATGATAGATCTCACAACTTTATCAGGTAATCCATTCAACATATATGGCACCAATTTCAGCTGCAAAATCTTTCAAGACTGATCTTCCTCAGGTAGAATTCCTGTTCAAGGATTTATCCATTGATTCTTATCTGAAAGCAGCTCCCGCTCAACCCAATTTGCCCAGGTACCATCCACAACAAAATGGTGCACATCTCCACAACATTCACGGTTCTGCTCTCATCACTCTTGATTGTGTGCATCCACCAGAATCGCCTTTATCCCAAATGTCAGTAATGACCTTATGCACTCTATAGCCAATTCTGGTCATTTAATTATTTTGAAATAACAAACAGTGGCAGCACCCTTATTTTTTGATTATCTCCACTTCCCGAATCAGCCTCCATGATCTCCTTCTCTGACCACGTCGCACCTTCTACTCCCACACAAACCTGGTCATATCGGTCAATTTTTGTGTCACAACCCCAGGATCACGAGATTGCAAGTTTTCGCATGTTTACGCATCATGTGCAAAATCACCTTGATGTCACCAGGGCGTTGATGCACTTTTGCAAACAATGAGCCCGTATCCTCTTGATAATCTTCTGCTGGTACTTGGTGCTGTTTCAGCTGGAACTGCTGTTGGTTTCAAAGAAAAAGCCGCAAACCCATGCCAAAGTTTCCACCAGCCTCACCACGGAACCTGGGATCAGGAGGCTGGTGGGCCAAGCTTGCAGAACTTGCACAAGCTGGAGCTTGACGGCACAGCAGGGGCCGGCTGCCACCTTCAGCCCCGCACTGCCCTCAGGAAGCTTAGCAACTCTGCTCAGAATGGTTTCAGCTCTAGCCTGCTGGTCACCATCACAAAATATTTAAGAGAATAGAGCTTTATTTCAACTTTATAGTAATCCAAATGATTAAACATCAGGAAACTGCCTTTCTTAAGTAAACATGACCACATAGACCACTTATTTCATTTTTTTAAAGGCTGAATTTGTCTGGATGACTGGTGGTAGATGGAATTTATTGTTCTCCGTTGTTAATGAGACAGTGCTGGTGCCATGAAGGTTGGGATAAATTGCAATAATTTGTGGTCCTTGTCAATTAAGATAGTTATCTCACAGATGTACATGTGCTCTAGTGACTCGAGAAGATGCTTTAGGGTTAATTGTTTCAAGAAGCAGTATTATTTATCACTAAATTTAGATCATGTTCAAAGCATAGACCCATATAAGACTTTAAGAATGCTCAGATTGAGGAAGGCGGAATTATTTCTTCTTTGCGATATCACAGTTAATTTGTTCTGAAGATTGTGCGTTAGAAAGAAATGGGGGGAATATTCAGTATATATTGTTCATTTCAGATCTGCTAAGTTATAATGCCAATATTCACAAGCACCAGGAAGAAACTATTGTGAGTTTTACCATGTAAAATGCAGTCTGTTGCATCCTTGTATTTCAGTACATCTCTAAAGTGTAGATCTAACTGAAAGAAATCAAAGAAAATGGAGCCAGATGATATCTGATAGTTTTTTTACAACATCAAAAGCTGGAATGGATAGTCTAATAGCTGAGCTCTGAGTTCTGTGGTTTGGACCACTGATCTTTGAAAAGAGGGGGTCAGATCAAAGTGCGAACAACCTGCATTTAATCAGCTAAACAGCATATCAAATACAACCGAGAAAGATGTTTCAGCCAACTTCAGAACATGAAGATCACAATCGAATAACATAAGATATAGACTGAAACTAGAGCACCCTAATATATATGGATTTTGCAGCATTTCATTCAAATGATATTAACGAGGTGTGGCTGTGACGTGGTGATAATGTCACCGTAATAGTAATACAGAGGGCCAGGCTAATTCTCTGGGGACTAGGGTTCAGAACCTACCATAGCAGCTGTGGAATTTAAATTCAGTTAATAAATCTGGAATTAAAGTTAGTCTTGGTAATAATGATCACAAAACCTTTTGCTAGTTTATGCCCTGTCGGAGAGGAAATCAGCCGCCCTAACCTTGTCTGGCTTGCATGTGACTCCAGACCCACAGTAATATGGCTGACTCTTAAGTGCCCTCTGAAATGGCCTTGCAAGGCACTCAGTTGTATCAAACTGCTACAAAGCCTACAATAGGAATGGAACCAGACAGATCAACTGGTATTGACCGAGGCACCGTAAATGACCCAGCCCTGTCAACCCTGCAAAATCCTCCTTTGGGGAATTGTGTCAAGTTGGGAGAGCTGTCCCACAGACAAGTTAAGCAACAGCCTGACATTGTCATACTCACGAATCACACCTTACAATGTCCCAGACTTCACCATCACCATCCCTGGGTATGGACTATCCCATCGGCAGGACAAAAGTATACAGTGAGAGGGAGTTTGCCTGGGAGTTCTCAACATCAACTCTGAAGTCTCATGCATCAGACCAAACATGGGCAAGGAAACCTCCTGCTGGTTATCACCTATCGTCTTCCCTCGGCTGATGAATCCGTCTTCCCTTGGCTGATGAGCACCACTTGGAGGAAGCACTAAGGGTGGCAAGGGCACAGAATGGCCATCAACAGGAGTGGCTTGTTAGCAACATTCCATGTTGGTTGAGGAATAAATATTGGCCAGGGCCCTAGGAGAACTGCTCTTTGTAAAATACCATGGGAACCTTTACATCCATTGTTTTAACTGCTCATCTGACAGATGACACCTCTAACAGTGCAGTCATTCAGTAATGCACTGGAGTATCAGCCTCAATATGGACTCAAAGCCTGGAGTAAGGCTTAAATCCACAACCTACTGATTTAGAAGTGAGTGCTACACACTGAGCTATAGCTGATCAGTGTCAAAAGCGCAGCTCAGGGCCAAATAAGATGCTGAGTCTGTGAACTGGCAGGTTCAACCTTCAGTCGTGATCTGAAAGGGAGGTGTTGACAAGGCTATGAGGTTTACAATGAGGTCGGGAGGAGACGGATGTACAAAGACAATGGTTTCAGTCCTCCAAAAGTTTAAATGGAGGAAATGTGTACGTGTGGAAGCTGATTCTGCATCTGTGGTGATGTCATGAAGAGGAGCATGTAGTTGAGGAACAAGAGAGGGTCCATGATGCATCCATATGTAACAGAATTGGGAAGGGAAGCTACTGGCCCCAATCGGATATGTAATACTGGAATGAAGCGAGGGTAGTATTTACATTTTGCAGAGGTCAGGAGATTGAGCAGGTCATGAATTTACAGACCTGGCTGGTTTCCAACAGGTGCAGGGCATCATAGACTATACACTCCTCAGTAATGAAGGCACCCCCAGATCACCCAGGAGTGTTCATCAATAGCAAAGGCTTCCACTCCATCAATGGACAGCTGGTGTGTAACTGCAAAAATATCTTGATGCAGTAATGCACAAGATTCCTGGGCAGTTGCCACGATGCTTTCATCCAGGAGCAGTTCCCGCTTCCTGATCTCTTTGCACCTGGATACAGAGTTAACAGTTGGCAGATATCTACTCCGATGTGGCTGATTCCACCTTTCAGAACCCTGAGCCAAGACACACTGCACACAATGTATATCACCGTTAGACGTGCCATCGAATGAACCATTGGTTTGCTGAAGATATGCATCAGTTCCCTAGACAGATCTGGAGGTTGCCTTCCATAAACACCAGTCAAGATCTCCAGAATGATTATGATTGTGCAGTTTTCTGCAGTAAGGTTTGGACCTTACCTCTTTGGAGGTTTGTGAGGAGGAAGAAGAGGAAGATGAGGAACAAAAAGTCGAGGAGGCAGGAAGTATTACAAGCAATGCATCACAAGGTGCCCACGTTGCTGCTAATTATTGCAATTAACATTTCTTAGGCTCCAACAGTTCACTCATCTAACAACCACTTGCCTCTCCAATCCTACAATGTCACCATACGAAGCAGTTCTGCGTGTACAAACAAGCCTCAGTACCCCCCCCCCCCACCCCCCAAATCCGCTCCATTGATTGTCAATTCATGCCTTCCTATTCAGTGTAACATACTGAAATTCTGAAGCTGGGATTTACTGCTCCCGTTTTTGTCAGGCGGGTTCAGTGACGGGAGAGGAGAAGCTTGTGGGACCCTCAAATCATGTTTCACGCCAACATAAATGTGTGACGTGATTGTCCCCTCCCCCTGTCAGTGACAGGGCATGTTTCCTAAAGTGAACTCCTTTTCCCTTGAAGGCCTTGACAAATGGCGTCCCAATCTTTGAGGGACTTGATGATGAATCAAAACCCCTCCACCAACATTATGTCATGAGAAAATACTGGCCAAAATCCTAGCCAAAAGGCTAGAAGACTGTGTACCTGAGGTGGTCACAGAGGACCAGACGGGCTTTGTCAAAGGTAGACAGCTGACCGCGAACATCAGGCGCCTGCTGAACGTGATAATGACCCCCTCCGGGGAGAGAACACAAGAGGTGATCGTCTCCCTGGACGCAGAAAAGGCCTTCGACAGAGTCGAGTGGAAATACCTCATAGAGGTACTGGAGCGGTTCGGGCTTGGAACAGGGTTCACAGCTTGGGTAAAGCTCCTGTACAACGCTCCCATGGCGAGTGTACAGACCAACAATACCAACTCCCAATACTTCCAGCTGCACAGGGGCACCAGACAAGGATGCCCACTGTCCCCGCTGCTGTTCGCACTAGCAATCGAACCGCTAGCAATCGCGCTCAGGGCAGCAAAAAATTGGAGGGGGATCCGAAGGGGAGGTAGAGAGCACAGAGTCTCACTCTATGCGGATGATCTGCTCCTCTATATCTCGGACCCACAAAGCAGCATGGACGGAATCATCGCGCTCCTGAAAGAGTTTGGAGCCTTCTCGGGCTACAAACTCAACATGAGCAAAAGTGAGATCTTCCCATTACACCCGCAAGGGGGGGGGGGGGGGGGGGGGGGGGGGGGGGGGGCAGCACTAAAGGGGCTGCCGTTCAAACAAGCCCGACATAAATTCCGCTACCTGGGGATCCAAATAGCCCATGACTGGAAAGGGATCCACAAATGGAACCTCACCAGCCTGACGGAGGAAGTTAAAAAGGACCTGCAAAGATGGAACACACTCCCGCTCTCCCTCGCGGGGAGAGTTCAGACGATCAAAATGAACGTACTGCCCAGGTTCCTCTTCCTGTTTAGATCCATTCCGATCTACATCCCCAAGGCCTTTTTCAAAGCGCTGGACAAACTCATCATGGCGTTCGTATGGGGGGGTAAAAATGCTAGGATCCCAAAGAAGGTCTTACAAAAAACAAAAACCAGGGGAGGGTTAGCCCTCCCGAATCTACAATTCTACCACTGGGCAGCAACAGCCGAGCGAGTAAGGGGATGGATCCAGGAGCCAGAAGCTGAGTGGGTGCGTGCGGAGGAGGCCTCCTGCATGGGAACCTCCCTCCGGGCCCTCGCCACGGCAGCACTCCCATCCCCACCCAAAAAACACTCCAGCAGCCCAGTGGTGACAGCCACCCTCCAATCCTGGAACCAACTGCGGCAGCAACTTGGCCTGACCAAAATGTCGAACAGGGCTCCCATCTGCAACAACCATAGGTTCAAACCAGCACTGACCGACGCCACCTTCAAAAGGTGGAGGCAGGACGGGGGGACACTGACAGTCAGGGACCTATACACGGACGACAGGATCGCAACACTGGACGAACTGACAGAGAAATTTCAGCTAGCTGGGGGGAACGAGCTACGGTACCTGCAGCTCAAAAACTTCCTACGAAAGGAGACAAGGACGTACCCACAACCGCCACGACAGACACTACTGGAAGACCTACTGGACGCAAGTATCCTAGAGAAAGGGAACTGTAGTGACATGTATGACCGACTGGTAGATAGGGACGACACCGTACTGGACGCAACAAGGAGGAAATGGGAGGACGACCTGGGGATGGAGATCGGGTGGGGACTCTGGAGCGAAGCACTGCATAGGGTCAACTCCACCTCCACGTGCGCAAGGCTCAGCCTGACGCAACTAAAAGTGGTACATAGAGCCCACTTAACAAGAACCCGTATGAGTAGGTTCTTCCCGGAGGTGGAAGACAGATGTGAACGGTGCCAAAGAGGCCCGGCCAACCACGCCCACATGTTCTGGTCCTGCCCCAGACTCGTGGAGTACTGGACAGCCTTCTTCGAGGTAATGTCCAAAGTGGTGGGAGTGAGGGTGGAGCCATGCCCGATAGTGGCGGTCTTCGGGGTTTCAGAACAGCCAGATCTATTCCTGGGGAGGAGGGCGGATGCCCTTGCCTTTGCCTCCCTGATCGCCCGCCGTAGAATCCTGTTTGGCTGGCGGTCAGCAGCACCGCCCAGAGCTGCGGACTGGCTGTCCGACCTCTCGGAATCTCTCCAAATGGAGAAAATCAAATTTGCCATCCGAGGGTCGGACGACGGCTTCCACAGAACGTGGGAGCCATTCATGCAACTGTTCCGGGACCTATTTGTGGCCAATGTACAAGAGGAAGAATAGTCGGGGGAAGGTAGCGGGAGGGGGGGGGGGGGCTACAGGTTCGTTACGGGGGTTCGATGGCTAGCTAAGGCCCAAAACCAAGCTAAATAAACATGTTGAGGGGGGGGGGGGGGGCGCAGTTACTACTACGAAGATGCTTACCTGTAAATATGTATGTTGATTTTTGCGTGTTTGTTTTTGTTTGTTTTTTTTTTTTTTTTTTCTCTCTCCTAACAATTTGTAATTTGTTCAATATAAAATACGAAAACTGAATAAAAACATTTATAAAAAAAAAAAAAAAAAAAACATTATGTCATGAGACCTGCCCCTTTAAATATTTGACTCTATGTTTGGGACTAAATGGCGGAGAAAGCCACTGACGCTGCTATTCGTGCCGTCATTGGCCTTTGCCATTGAGGGGATTTTAGTTACCAGTGTAGCCACCTAGGGTGGCCACATCCCGATTACAAAATGGACACTTTGCAAAGAATGCAGGGAAAATGGACAATGCTGAGAAAGCATGCAGGTGCAAGGTTTGTCTGTTGATTGGAGTTTGCAGCTCCCAGACAAGACCGATACTGCAAAGCCATTACCATACTAATGAGCCATCTCCGGGGACAAAAGAGTAACATTAGGTAAACGATACTAAAAGATACCCCGGCGCCAGAGGAGACTAGAACAAAGCAGGCCAACGGCCACCTAGGGCCCGCCCAGCAATCAGGGCAGCCACCCCTTTATTGGAGGAAATCGACACCGATGATCAAGATTCGGTCCAATTAATTGGGACCAAGTTCAAGACCCGGCCAAAAGCGCACAAAGCCCCTTTTGGGTATAAGAATAAGCCCCCAAGAGAGAATCGCTTTCTTGGCCTTGGCTCTCAGCGAGAAGAGACCTGCCTAGCAGCTGCACCAGAACAAGTAAGTCCAAAGTCAACACACGCTACGAGACAGACGCTCCTAGCTACTATTCCATACCAGCTCGACCCCAGCAGCCTCAGAACCGGACAACGGCCATTGTTCCTCTGACTCTGTGGGCACCCAAAGCTAAGTATCGGCTTTAGTAGTAGTGATAGTTTAGTTGGTAGAGTTTTGTGCATGAGTATATTTGACTGTATGTGTAAATAAATGAGCATTGATTTCGAACTTACTAACTGGTGTATCGAGTCTTTGATCAGTATTCGGTTTTGAACCTTGTGGCGGTATCGAAAGATACCTGGTGACTCTTGAGCAAACGTAATTAGAATTGAGGAAGGCGACCATATTAACTGCCAAAAGCAGAGCCAATTAAAGAGAGAACACAACAAGCAACATTTACTGGCGACTCTGTCGGGACTCGATTTGGAAGTGGCCTAACCACTCAGAGAGAACCCAAAATTGAATTGAGAATCCAAATTAGAAACAGAAAAACCACAAGCGTAAGGACAATACTGATCAAGCCTCCGAGATTCGGAAGTGTGTTAATGCATGCGTACTAACGGGGATATAAGCTAAACCTGAGAGATTTTGTTGCGTAAAACTGTCGGGAGTTTTGTAGGCCGGAAAATAGCGTAAGCCGTACCCGTGTTTACATCACCACTTTATCACCCCCTGTTCTAAATTCAGTAGAGAACCTAGTTAGAGAAGATGGCAATGAAGGCAATGGAACGCCTCATGAACCCCCACGAATTTGAGGTCGCAGCGACTAGTAGAGTAGGACAGTGTCCCGTATGGGAAGATGAGATCAGAAAATATCTCAAAGGGAAAGGATGGCCCCTTTGGAGTGAATTCTGCGCCAATGACGAAACAGGTCCTGGGAGTATAGGACATACTTGGTGGGAGAACCTGTCAGTGATCCACAAGAAGAGCTTGGGGAAAGCTCGCAAGCCGATGGCAATCGTGTCCTGCTTGGCACAATTACGAGGCACAGAGGAGGTCGTTAGGACGCTCCGTAGAGAGATTGAGGAGAGAGACAGAAATAGTGAGGTAGATGTGAGCGAAGTTGAGAAGGAGAATAAGGATTTAAGAGAGCAGTTAGCAACGAAGGACAGAGAGGTGGATGATGCCAAGAGGGCACACCAATCTTGTCTCACGCATTTGAGTAGCTTCCAAGCCCAATACGATAAGGTCTGCCAGGACACGCAACGTGCGGTCTTGGTAAGACAAGAAACCGAGCAACAGGTAGAGAAATTGCAGAAACAGTGCAATGATTTGAAAGCAACCCTATGAGCACTCCACACTTTCACAACGGAACGAAGGCAGAGCTCCGGAGACCACGCAAAGTGCCGGAAGCAAATTGCAGAATTGCAATCTCTGCTTTCCGTTCAGAATGGGTTTCAAAGTACATTTGGACCCCAGTTAGATCAGGAAAATGGCCCTGATTGGCAGGAACCCCAGCCCAAAACCCAAGAATGCTACAATTGTGGACAGCTAGGACACTTTGCACGAGAGTGCAACACGCCCCAAAAGCAGCAGAGAAACCAACAGACGGGCACCCCAAGTAGAAATGGGGCAAAGCCTATCCATAGCGTTAGCGCCCGTTCAGACAATGGAGACATGAACGGCACCGACTGACGGTGTTCGGGCTCCCCAACTTGGGTCTGCGACACCCTTTGAGACAAGTCAGGTAGACCGGTAATAGCAGGCAAAGTCCGGGGACAGCCCATAGAATTTCTTTGGGACACAGGAGGGTCCCGCACCACACTCAATTCCTCCATGATGTTCCAACGAAACACGTGGCCCACAACAGACACCATCACACTCAGCGGCTTTACAGGTCATTTGCAACAGGGACACATCACAGCCCCTGTAGCGATACAAATCGGTAACATAACAACTAAGCACCCCGTAGTTTTAGTTGATCTGCCCCAGACAGCTGAACATATCCTAGGGATCGATTTTATGAGCTCCCACAACCTTTCTTTTCATCAGGTAAACAAGTGTGTTTGGGAAATGGCAAAGGCAGCACGAGCCCCCGCCACGCTCACAGTTGGAGAGTACGAGAACAGGAGAACAGGATTAGCTCAGTAGGAGACTTCTGGTTCGACCCTCGAGCAATTAGTCCAAACAGGTTAGGGCAGTCCTGCAGAAACACAAAGCAGCATTTGCACAGCACAAGCACGACTGTGGCAGAATGGCTGGCTCTGTGCAGATTACAGGTCCCGGCCCAAACCCCAGAAACAGTACGGATTTCCCCAGGAAGCAGAGGGAGAAATCTCAAAGGTAATAGAGTTTATTGACCAAGGCGTATTGAGATCAGTAGCCTCCACACGAGCAAACCCTGTATTGCATAAATGCATGTAAGGCATTTTCCACTGAAATTAGTGCCTATGGTTAAAATGGTGTCAACATTGTCCCTCCTGTTTCTAGTCAGCAATTTTTATTGAAATGCTCTAAATCCAACTTTTCTGCTGATTATTTTCCTTTCTCCCTCTGTGAAGCGGTCTCAACTTTCACCTGGTACATATAACAATGTTTAGATGGCTAAATTATGGCTAAAAGTTATGTTTCATCATTCCACCAAAATGTTTTTCTTGCTGCATAATTAGGCTTTTTAGCAAAGTTTAGTGCTCAGCAAGGTGAAGAGTGTTTGTGTGCTGAAATTAAATATTTTAGAGGCACATGAAACATTGTCAGATATAATTTGATTTGATACAAAGTCAATTCCATCAACTTTGGCCGTCTCAGATGATAATAAAAATTTCCCACAACAGCAATAACTCCAAGTAAACAGTAGATTCACTGTTAGAGAAATAGTCAGACAGATAGCTGGTGTATATTAAAGGAAACGGATACTGAAACATGGCTACTTGGTAAAGAAAAGTCCGCTTGAGCTCTGGGTACATTTTTTGTCCCTTTAACAATGTATCATTCTGGCCTTTTTGATGGGGTTTTCCAACTGTGTGCCACATTAGGAAGAGCTTTGTGTACATGTCTATTGAAATCTGGATTGAGACATAGAACATAGAACATAGAACAGTACAGCACAGAACAGGCCCTTCGGCCCTCGATGTTGTGCCGAGCCATGATCACCCTACTCAAACCCACGTATCCACCCTATACCCGTAACCCAACAATCCCTACCCCCTTAACCTTACCTTTTAGGACACTACGGGCAATTTAGCATGGCCAATCCACCTAACCCGCACATCTTTGGACTGTGGGAGGAAACCGGAGCACCCGGAGGAAACCCACACACACACGGGGAGGACGTGCAGACTCCGCACAGACAGTGACCCAGCCAGGAATCGAACCTGGGACCCTGGAGCTGTGAAGCATTTATGCTAACCACCATGCTACCGTGCTGCCCAACGTTTTTTGTTTTTTTGTTTTTTTGTTTTGTTTTTTGTTTTGTTTTGTTTTTTGTTTTGACGTTTTTTGTTTTTTTAAAAAATAATTTTATTGGAATTTTTTGAAAAATATATATCAACAGAACAATAATAATAATAATAAACACCCCCGGCACCCGTAACAACGCATGTAACAAACCCCCCACCCCCCCCCCAAACCCAATAAACAACAAAATAAATTAACAATAAGCAAAATTAACTTAAACAATACCCCCCTGAGACCCCCCCCTCCCCCCCCCCCCCCCCCCCCCCCCCGGGTTGCTGCTTCTGCTGACCTAGTTCCTTATCGTTGAGCCAGAAAGTCGAGGAAAGGCTGCCATCTCCTAAAGAACCCTTGTACCGACCCCCTCAGGGCGAATTTGATCCTCTCCAGCTTAATGAATCCCGCCATGTCATTGATCCAGGTCTCCACGCTCGGAGGTCTTGCATCCTTCCACTGCAGCAAGATCCTTCGCTGGGCTACTAGGGACGCAAAGGCCAAAACATCGGCCTCTTTCGCCTCCTGCACTCCCGGCTCCACCCCAACCCTAAATATCGCGAGTCCCCAGCCTGACTTGGCCCTGGACCCTACCACCCTCGACACCGTCCTCGCCACCCCCTGCCAGAATTCCCCCAGTGCCGGGCATGCCCCAAACATATGGGCATGGTTCGCTGGGCTCCCCGAACACCTAATGCACCTGCCCTCACCCCCAAAAAACCTGCTCATCCTCGTCCCCGACATCTGAGCCCTGTGCAGTACCTTGAACTGGATGAGGCTAAGCCTTGCACATGAAGAGGAGGAGTTCACCCTCTCCAGGGCGTCCGCCCATGTCCCCTCCTCAATCTGCTCCCCCAGCTCCACTTCCCACTTAGCCTTCAGCTCCTCTACCGACGCCTCTTCCACCTCCTGCATCACCTGGTAGATGTCAGACATCTTCCCATCCCCGACCCACACCCCCGAAAGCACCCTATCCCTTACCCCCCGCGGGGGCAGCGAAGGGAACCCCTCCACCTGCCGCCTAGCAAATGCCTTGACCTGAAGGTACCTGAACATATTCCCCGGGGGGAGCTCAAACCTCTCCTCCAGTTCACCCAGTCTCGCAAACCTCCCATCAATGAACAGGTCTCCCAACTTCCTAATGCCCGCCCTGTGCCACCCCAGGAACCCGCCATCAATGTTCCCTGGGACAAACCGGTGGTTCCCCCGCAGCAGGGCCTCCACCGAGCCCCCCACTTCCCCCCTGTGTCACCTCCACTGCCCCCAAATTTTGAGGGTAGCCGCCACCACCGGGCTTGTAGTGTACCTCGTTGGAGGGAGCGGCAACGGCGCCGTTACCAGTGCCTTCAGGCTCGTGCCTCCGCAGGACGCCATCTCCATCCGTTTCCATGCTGCCCCCTCGCCATCCATTACCCACTTACGTACCATCGCGACGTTAGCCGCCCAATTTTAACCCAGAGAGGTTGGGCAGCACCAGCCCCCCTCTATCCCTGCCCCGCTCCAAAAAGACCCTCGGAGTCCCGTGTGCCCAAACAAATCCCAGAACGCTGCTGTTCACCCTCCTAAAAAAGGCCCTCGGAATAAAAATGGGGAGGCACTGAAACAAAAACAAAAACCTCGGGAGCACCGTCATTTTAACGGACTGTACTCTACCCGCCAACGACAACGGCAGCATGTCCCACCTTTTAAATTCCTCCTCCATCTGCTCCTCCAACCTAGTAAAATTAAGCTTGTGCAGAGTCCCCCAACTCCTAGCCACCTGAACCCCCAGATACCTAAAACTCCTCACTGCCCTCTTTAGCGGGAGCCTACCAATCCCCTCCTCCTGATCTCCCGGGTGTACAACAGACAGCTCACTCTTGCCCAGGTTCAATTTATAGCCCGAGAAACTCCCAAACTCAGCAAGAATCTCCATCACCTCCGGCATTCCCCCCACCGGGTCTGCTACATACAACAGCAAGCCGTCCGCATACAGCGACACTCGGTGCTCCTCCCCACCCCGCACCAGACCCCTCCACCTCCTCGACTCCCTGAGAGCCATGGCAAGAGGCTCTATTGCCAGCGCAAAAAGCAAGGGGGACAGTGGGCACCCCTGCCTCGTCCCACGGTGGAGCCTGATGTACTCGGACCTCCTCCCATTTGTCGCTACACTCGCCATTGGGGCCTCGTACAGCAACCTCACCCATTAGGGGCCTCACGGTAGCATGGTGGTTAGCATCAATGCTTCACAGCTCCAGGGTCCCAGGTTCGATTCCCGGCTGGGTCACTGTCTGTGCGGAGTCTGCACGTCCTACCCGTGTGCGCGTGGGTTTCCTCCGGGTGCTCCGGTTTCCTCCCACAGTCCAAAGATGTGCGGGTTAGGTGGATTGGCCAGGCTAAATTGCCCATAGTGTAAGGTTAATGGGGGGATTGTTGGGTTACGGGTATACCGGTTACGTGGGTTAAGTAGAGTGATCATTGCTCGGCACAACATCGAGGGCCGAAGGGCCTGTTCTGTGCTGTACTGTTCTATGTTCTATGTTCTAATAAACCCCACCCCAAACCCGAACCTTTCCAACACCTCCCACAAGTACCCCCACTCAACCCTATTAAAGGCCTTCTCCACATCCAATGCCACCACAATCTCCGCCTCTCCTTCTGCCGCCGGCATCATTATCACATTTAGCAGCCTTCGCACGTTAGTGTTCAGCTGCCTCCCCTTCACAAAACCCGTCTGATCTTCATGTATCACCCCCGGCACACAGTCCTCTATTCTAGTGGCCAAGATCTTCGCCAGCAACTTGGCGTCTACATTCAGCAGTGAAATCGGCCTGTATGAACCGCACTGCAAGGGGTCCTTATCTCGCTTCAGGATCAGGGAAATCAGCGCCCGTGACATCGTCGGGGGAAAAACACCCCCCTCCCATGCCTCGTTAAAGGTCCGAACCAACAGGGGGCCCAACAGGTCCGCGTATTTCTTATAAAATTCAACCGGGAACCCATCCGGTCCCGGCGTCTTCCCCGACTGCATGTGGCCAATCCTTCTGACCAGCTCCTCCAACTCAATCGGCGCCCCCAGTCCCTCCACCTGCTCCTCCTGCACCCTTGGAAATCGCAGCCTGTCCAAAAAGCTCTCCATTCCCCCTCCCACCACCGGCGGCTCCGACCGGTACAGTTCCCTGTAGAAGTCCCTAAAGGCCCCATTGACCTCTGCCCCCTGCCGCACCACATATCCACCCCTATCCTTCACTCCACCAATCTCCCTAGCCGCGTACCGCTTGCGAAGCTGATGCGCCAGCACCCTGCTCGCCTTCTCTCCATACTCATAGACTGCCCCCTGCGCCTTCCTCCACTGTGTCTCCGCCTTTCTGGTTGTCAATAAATCAAACTTGGCCTGCAAGCTACGCAGTTCCCCCAGAAATCCCTCCTCCGGAGCCTCCGCGTACCTCCTATCTACACTCAACAGCTCCTCCACCAGTCTCTCCCTCTCCCTCCTCTCCCCCCCTCTCCCTATGGGCTCGGATGGAGATCAGCTCCCCACTAATCACTGCCTACAGAGCCTCCCACACCATCCCCACCTGGACCTCCCAGTATTATTGACCTCGAGGTACCTCTCGATACATCCCCGAACCCTCCTACACACCTCCTCATCAGCCACGTCCAGCCGCCAAAGCGGGCTCTGGTCCCGCACCTCCCCCATCTCTAGATCCACCCAATGCGGAGCATGGTACGAAATCGCAATAGCCGAATATTCGGCCTCCTCCACCCTCGGGACCAGTCCCCTACTCAGGACAAAGAAATCAATATGGGAATAAACCCTGTGCACATGGGAGAAAAAAAGAGTACTCCCGAGCCCTCGGCCTCCCAAACCTCCAGGGATCCACTCCTCCCATCTGGTCCATAAACCCCCTCAACACCTTTGCTGCCGCTGGCCTCCTGCCTGTCCTTGAACTAGAATGCTCCAGTAGGGGATCCAGCACCGTATTGAAGCCCCCCCCATGATCAGGCCCCCCACCTTCAGGCCAGGAATGCGGCCCAACATATGCCTCATGAAACCAGGATCATCCCAATTTGGGGCGTACACATTTACCAACACCACCCTCTCCCCCTGCAGCTTACCGCTCACCATCACATATCTGCCGCCACTATCAACCACCACCTCAGATGCCTCAAATGCCACCCTCTTCCCCACCAGGATCGCCACCCCCCGGTTCTTCGAGTCGAGCCCTGAATGGAAAACCTGCCCCACCCACCCCTTCCTCAGACGGACCTGGTCCGCCACCTTCAGGTGGGTCTCCTGGAGCATGGCCACGTCCGCCTTCAGCCCCTTCAGATGCGAAAACCCCCAGGCCCGCTTAACCGGCTCTTTCAACCCCCTCACGTTCCACGTGATCAGCCGGATCAGGGGGCACCCCGCCCCCCTCCCCCGTCGACTAGCCATGGCCCATTGACTGCTCGCCCCTGGCCAGCACCCATTCGGTCTATTTCCCACGGCGATAGAACCTCACCCCAACCCCCCCAGACCCACACCAGCTCCTCCCTGGCCAATCCAGCAGCAACCCGGTATCCCCCCCCCCCCCTCCCCCCCAGGCTAGGACCCCCCCTAGCCGCGACGCTCCCTCCATAGTACTCACGTGAGCCAGCTGACTTCTGCTGACCCCGGCAGCTCCCATCCTAACTCCGACCCCTCCCGATATGAGGTCACCCCTCCCTCCCTACATCAGCTCCTTGGCACTGCTTCAGCGCGGGAAAACGGATCTGATATCCACGCCCCTTGCCACCAGCTCCACCCCCTCGTCCCGCAGCACGGGAAACCAGAGGAAGCCTGCGCTTTCACACTGCCCCCCCCACCCCCCCCCCCCACCCCCCCAACGCAGCTCCCAAACAGCAGTCCCAACCCATCCACCAACCCCGTACAAACAAAAACAGATCAACCACAAACCCCAATACCCCCCTTAAGACACAAAACCATAACCAACATCATCCGAAAGCGAGAGAAAAAATAAACAAACAGAATAACCAGCAACAGCATAAACAGTGATACAGAAAAAAAACTCCCACAGCCCCCAATCTCTAGTTCAAGTCCAACTTTTCAGCCTGCACAAAGGCCCACGCCTCCTCCGGGGACTCAAAATAGTAATGCCGGTCCTTGTAGGTGACCCACAGGCGCGCAGGCGGCAGCATGCCGAACTTCACCTGCTTGCCGTGGAGCACCGCCTTCGTCCGGTTGAACCCGGCCCTCCGCTTAGCCACCTCCGCACTCCAGTCCTGGTAGACGCGCACTACTGAATTCTCCCACTTGCTGCTCCTCACCTTCTTGGCCCATCGGAGAACACACTCCCGGTCACTGAACCGATGGAACCACATCAGCACCGCCCGCGGGGGTTTATTCGCCTTAGGCCGCCTGGCCAGCACTCTGTGGGCCCCCTCCAGCTCCAGGTGCAGATGGAAGGATCCTGCCCCCACCAGCAAGTTCAGCATCACGGCCACATAGGCCGGCAGGTCCGGCCCCTCCAGCCCCTCCTCGAGGCCCAGGATCCGCAAGTTCTTCCTCCTTGATCGAAACTCCATCCCCTCGAAACGATCTTGCAACTTTTTGTTGAGCGCCTCGTACATCTCCACCTTCCCCACGAGGGCCGAAACCTCCTCCTCGCGCTCAGAGGCCTGCTGCTGCAACTCAAGTATCGCTGCACCCTGAGTTGTCTGGGTCTCCAGCAGCTTACTGGTCGTTACCTTCAGGGATTCCAACAACTCCCCTTTCAGCTCCGTAAAATAGCGCAGAAGGGCCGCCTGCTGCTCCTCCGCCCACTGCCTCCACTCCTCAGGGGCTCCACCGGTCGCCATTTTGTCCACCTTCCCCCGCTTTTCCAGGGGAGCTGCTGCCATTTTTCTCCTCGCCCCACTCCGAGTCCGCACCATAAATCCCGGGGGGTTTTGCTCGAGACCCCTTTATCCACCGGGAATCGTCGAATCAGCACCGTTTGGGGCCCTTAAAAGAGCCCACAAGTCCTATTAAAGCGGGAGCGGCCGAACGTGTGGCTTAGCTCCGCATAGCCGGAACCGGAAGTTCCCGAGACTTTTTTTTTAACAAACATTTTATTAAGGCATTTATGGTTTTATAACAACAAAAGATACAAATACAAATGTAAACATAATTCAGTGTGTAACCCGCCTCTCCATCACCCACTGTTCCTGCCTCAGCTAGACACAAATAGCCTAACTCCCCCTATCCCTCCTTACTCCCTACCCCCCACCCACCCCCTCATTGAATCTGCTAACAGTTTAGTTTTCCCCGAAGAAGTCGATAAACGGCTGCCACCTCCGAACGAACGATAACATTGATCCTCTTAGGGCGAACTTAATTTTCTTACAACCCGAGAAACCCAGCCATGTCACTAACCCATATCCCTGATTTTGGGGGCTTCAAGCCCCTCCATGCTAGTAAGATCTGTCTCCAAGCTACCAAGGAGGCAAAGGCCAAAACGTCGGCGTCTCTCGCCACATGGACTCCCGGGTCTTCCAACACTCCAAAAATCGCCACCTCTGGCATTGGTACCGCCCTAGTTTTTAGCACCATGGACATGACATCCACAAATCCCTGCCAGAATCTCCTGAGCTTAGGACATGCCCAAAACATGTGGACATGATTTGCGGGCCCTCCTGCACACCACCCACACCTCTCCTCATAAAACCTGCTCATCCGGGCCACTGACATGTGTGCCCAGTGAACCACCTTGAATTGCATCAGACTGAGCCTGGTGCATGATGAGGTTGCGTTAACTCTGCTCAGAGCATCCTCCCACAGACACGCCTCAAACTCCTTTCCCAACTCATCTTCCCATTTATGCTTTATCTCACCTATCTGGGTTTCCTCCCACTCCATAAGTTCTTTATAGATTTCCGATACCTTCCCCTCTCCCACCCTCCTTCTAGAAACTACCTCATCCTGTATCCCCTGCGTCGGTAAAAGCAGAAAGGTCGAAACCTGCCTTCGCACAAAATCCCTCACCTGCAGATAACAAAACCCATTCCCTCCCGGCAATTAAAACTTCTCTTCCAAATGCTCCAAACAGGGACAGCTCCCATCAATAAACAGGTCCCCAAGCCTCTCAACCCCTGCTCTCTGCCACCTCCAAAACCTCCCATCCATCTTCCCTGGTACAAACCAGTGATTACCAAAAATTGGAGCCCACACAGACGCTCCCTCCACTCCCATATGCTTCCGCCACTGCCCCCAAACTCTCAGGGCCACCACTACCACCGGGCTTGTGGAGTACCGGGCCGGCGAGACAGCAGAGGAGCCGTTACCAATGCCCCAAAACATGTGCCCTTACATGAGGCCGCCTCCACCCATTCCCACACTGACCCCTCCCCCACTACCTACTTCCTAATCATGGCTATATTTGCCGCGCAGTAGTAGTTCCTAAAGTTCGGCAGTGCCAACCCCCCCCCCCCCCCCCCCCCTCCCCTGGCTCCGTTCCAACAGCACTTTCCAAACAGTCAGAAGGCTGGATTCTCCAATCCCCGACGCCGAGGGCAGCACGGTAGCACAGTGGTTAGCACTGTTGCTCCACAGCTTCAGGGTCCCAGGTTCGATTCCCGGCTTGGGTCACTGTCTGTACGGAGTCTGCACGTTCTCCCCATGTCTGTGTCGGTTTCCTCCGGGTGCTCTGGTTTCCTCCCAGTCCAAAGATGTGCTGGTTAGGTGGATTGGCCATGATAAATTGCCCTTAGTGTCCAAAAGAGTTGGGTGGGGTTGCTGGGTTATGGGGTAGAGGTATTGGCTTAAGTGAGATGCTCTTTCCAAGTGCCGGTGCAGACTCGATGGGCCAAATGGCCTCCTTCTGCACTGTAAATTCTATGCTCCATGTATTACGAAATCACGATTTCGGTGTCGGGGAGCGGAGAATCCAGCCCTATGACTTTAAAAAAAATTAATTTAGAGTACCCAATTTTTTTTTCAATTAAGGGGCAATTTAGCATTGTCAATCCACCTAACCAGCACATCTTTGGGTTGTGGGGGTGAAACAGACACGGGGAGAATGTGCAAACGCCACACGAACAGTGACCCAGGGCAGGGATTTGAACCCGGGTCCTTAGCGCCGTAGTCCCAGTGCTGACCACTGCGCCACCATGCTTTTCAGCCCTATAACTTTTTAAGAATTATCTGAGATACCCCTATCTTTTCTTTTCCATTTTGTCTGTCTTTTTAAAAATCAAGTGCCCTGGGATATTTAGTTTCCAATCTTGGTCACCATGGAATCCCCTCTGTAATGGCTATTAGGACAGACCAATGTAACCATTAATTTATCAATCTCGTCATGAGTGCATTGAGCATTCAGGTAAAATTTATTTTATCTTTAAACATTTCTTATTTCCCCCACCCAACCCCACCCCTGACTTCCCTTTCAGCATTTTGGTTTAAAGCTTTCCCTCGCGTCTGAGTTTTATGATTTACCACGACACTTGTCCAACTTCAGATTAAGTAAGCTCATCTCAATGGAACAGCTCTCTCTTCCCTGGTACTGGTGCAGTGGCCTATGAATGGAAACCCCTGTCTCCCACGCCACTCTTTGAACCATGCATTCAACCCATGCATTCAATCCGATTGTCCCATGCCAATTTGCATATGATTCAGGTAATGTTCCAGAGATTGTTACCTTTGAGGGTAATTGCTTATTTGGACCTTAGATCCTAAAGCTTCCTCATCATAGCCTCATTCTATCCATGTACCTAGTTTACATGGCAACTGAATCCTCCCCCTCAAAATCCAAATTTTTCTCCAGCCATGAGGAGATGCCCTTAACCCTGGCATTGGGCAGGCAACACAACCGTTGGAATTTTAAGAAATTACACATCTGCTTTGTGAGCTCTTGCTCATATATTTAAAAGCTCAATGGACTTGGACTAGAGGGAGGCAACAAACCTGAATCAGGGGCTTTGCCTATTAAAGTAATTTCAATCAAAGACAAGTGAAGAGAACACTCAATGGAGTGCATACTTCCGGCACGCTGTGTTAACTCAATAATTATTACAATTACTCTGCTCTTCATTGAGGCTTTTCCTGCTTGGTTGAAGCTCTGTGATGACAAGCTGAAAAAATAATCTTTCTGTCAAGAACTTCCATCTCGCTGAGGAGGCTTCAGGTCATTCTACATCCAACAACCTGCCCTGAAAGTGCTGCCCACATTTTGACAGTTGTAACAAATTGCACATAGCAGCTGAGACAATCCATAACATTCAAAAACAATCAACAACATTCTAAATATGACAACCCACCACATTCTGAAAGAAAAGTCAATTCACTCTATCTCCCAATATTAATGGATTCTTTAGAAAAATTCCAGGATCCCAGATCCAGTTACTCACCTTTATCTGAAATGAACCAGTTCTTCCTAAGGCCATAACCTGCGTGGGATTCTCCGCCGGCGTGATTCTCTGTTTTGCCGGTGCCCGGGGGTTTCCCGACGGCGAGGGGCTGCCCCACAATGCCCCATTGACCAGCCGGCATAACGGTGAATCCCACCGGCGGGTCGGAGCCGAAATGGGGCGTGGCATGACGGAGAACTCAGCCCCCTATCTGTGTAACATATGGGGCGTGATTCTCCAATAATGGAGCTATGTCCCCACTTGAAAATTAAAAATTAAAATTGCTTATTGTCACAAGTAGGCTTCAAATTAAGAACGTGTCACTGATGATTCTTCTCGTCAATCCACATCCAACAACCTGCTCTGAAAACTCGGCTCACAATTTGACAGCTGTGACTAACGCCACCACGGCAGCTGAGACAATGTACAACATTCTAAAACATTCAACAACATTCTAAATAAAACTCACAACACTCTAAATAATTATCAGTCCATCCTACCTCCAATGTTTACTGATTCTTTAAAAACTCCAGGACCTGGATCCAGATCTGCAACTTTCCCAAACACAAATCAATTCTTCATAGGGCTGATCTATTTACCACATTTAGTTGCAATCCATCCATCAGTTTTTGAGACATAGGGTGCAATTCACCCGAAAAATGATACGGTGTCATTTTGGGCGGGATTTGTGGGCTGATTTGTGAAGACTATAATGGCATTTGAGATCGGTATTCAGCCACGCTTAGTCCAAAAGATAAGCCCTCATATGACATTCTCTTTGCAGAGTCCCCAAGCGCCTGGTTCATCCACCCTCGTGCCTCAGCTCGTAGCTAACTAGGGGGAGCATCATATAAACAGTCCCTCAGTGCTCACTCCCAGTCAAGCCAAAAGGATGGCAGCATGGAGACCTATCCCTCAATTTGTGAATGCCGATCTGTTGAGGTTTCTGGGTGCCCTGGAGGAGATGCAGGCACCCTATACCCTCGAGACGGTTGGAGGCCCAGCAACACGGTGACAAATGCAGTTGCAGTTAGTGTGGGCAGCATGACCAGCAGGACCGCCGTCCAATATAGGAAGCAGATGAACGACCTCCTGCAAACTGCAAGGGTAAGTTACCACTTCTCGTCTCTTGGCATCAGTCCCAATTGCTACCCCTTCAATTCCCCCCACAATCCACTGGCTGACACATCGCACACTCACAACATCCGACCTCCAAGCTTGTTCCTCAGACCTCCCTGGCACTCACCATCACAACTCCTGAATGTGTAGGCACGGTGCCCACACATGCCACCTGCTATAGACCCCCTGGCCTATCAAGTGTGTAGCTCACAATGTTCTCTCTTCGCCCCCGCAGGAGAATACAGCCCATAATAGGAATGAAAGGTAGAAACATACATAGAAACATACATCGAAAATAGAAGCAGCAGTCAGCCATTCGACCTTTTGTGCCTGCTCTGCCATTCAACATGACTGCTCATTAAATTCAATACCCTGATCCAGTCTTCCCCCATTTCCCTTGATCCCTTTAGCCTAATGAGCTACATCTAATTCCTCCTTGAAATCACATAATGTTTTTCAACGACTTTCTGTCCACAGATTCACCACTCTCTGGATGAAGAAATTTCTTCTCACCACAGCCCTATCCTTATCTTCAAACTATAACCCCTAGTTCTGGAATCCCCCACCATAGGGGACATTCTTTCTGAATCTACCCTGTCTAATCCTGCTAAAATTTGTAAGTTTCTGTAAGATCCCCTCTCTTCTAAATTCAATGAATATAAACCTAACCAACTTAGTCTCTCCTTGTAAGACAGTCCTGTAATCCCAGGAATCAGCCTGGTAAACCTTCGCTGCACTCCCTCCAAAGCTATGAGGAGGATGCAGAGATGCTTCAGCGTGATCTGTACAGGCACAGTGAGTGGGCAGAAGAACACCAAAACTGTAGCCAATACTCCAGGTGTGGCCTCACCAATGCCCTATGCAATTGCAGTAAAACATGTCTATTCCGATACTCAAATCCTCTTACTATTAAGGCCAACACCATTTACCTTCTTTACTGCCTGCTGTACCTGCACTCTAACTTTCAGCGACTGATGCTCAAGGACAGCAAGGTCTCTCTGAGTATTCGCAACTCTCAATTTACACCCATTCAAATAATAATCTGCCTTCCTATTTTTTGCTACCAAAGAGGATAACCTCACATTTATCCACATTATACTGCATTTGCAATGCTTATGCCCACTCACTCAGCCTGTCCAGATCACGCTGAAGCATCTCTGCATTCTCCTCACAGCTCACCCTCTCACCCAATGATGGTATCATTTGAAAATTTGGAGATATTTATTTCCCTGGTCCAAATCATTGAAATATACTGTGAACAATTGTGGTCCTAGCACAGATCCCTACGGTACACCACCAGCCACTACCTGCCAATCAGAAAAAGACTCATTTATTCCAACTCTTTGCTTCCTGTCTGCTAACCAGCTTTCGATCCATCTCAAGACGCTACCTGCAATTCCATGTGCTTTAACTTTACATAGTCATCTGCTTTGTGAGACATTGTTGAAAGCCTTGTGAAAGTCTAAATAAACCACATCCACTGGTTCTCCCTGGTCAACTCTACTCATTACAACTTCAAAGAATTCCAGTAGATTTGTCAAGCATGATTTCCCTTTCGTAAATCCATGCTGACTTTGTCTGATTACACCACTGCTTTCCTAATGCTGTGCTATGAAATTCTTGATAATGGACTCTAGCATCTTCTCTACGACCAATGCTAGGCTCACTGGTCTATAGTCCCCTGTTTTCCTCTCCATCTCCTTTTTTGAATAGCAGGTTTACATTAGCTACCCTCCAATCATTCCAGAATCTAAAGAATTTTGGAAAATGACCACCAATGGATCTACTATTTCTCGGGCCACTTCCTTACGTACTCTGGGATGAAGATTATCAGGCCCTGGAAATTTGTCTGCCTTAAATCCCATTAATTTCACCCAAACTATTTCTCTACTAATACTGATTTTCCTCAGCACCTCATTAAAACTTATGTTTCTCAGAACTTCCACTACATTATTCATGTCTTCATTTGCAAAGACAGAAGCAAAGTATAAATTTAGTTTCTCGGCCATTTTTCTGTTCCCCGTTTCTAACTGTAAGGGGCCTACATTTGCTTTTGTCAATATTTTTCTCTTTACATACTTATAGAAATGTTTACAGTCAGTTTTTATGTTCCCCATTAACTGACTTTCATACTCTATTTTCCCCTTCTTAATCAATCCCTTGGTCTGCCTTTGCTGAATTTTAAACTGTTCCCAATCATCAGGTCTATTGCTTTTCTTGGCAGTTTGTATGCTTCTTCTTTGAAACAAATACTATCTCTAATTTTCCTTGTAAACCATGGTTTGCCACAGTTCCCTTTCTACTCTTGCACCAAATAGGAATAAACAACTTTTGGAGTTCGCCTATTCATGCCTTGAATGCCTGCCATTGCCTGTCCACTGTCCTTCCTTTCAGTAATGTTGCCCAGTCTATCATAGCCAATTCATCCCTCATATCATCATTGATATTATTGATATTCAGGACCTGGTCTCAGAATTAGCAACCTCACTATCCACCTTGATAAAGAATTTTGTCATATTATGGTCACTCATCCCCAAAGATTCTCTCACAACTGAATTGCTAATTAATCCTTTTTCATTGTGCAATACCCAGTCCAAGATGGTCTGTTCCTTTGTTGGTTCCTCAACGTATTGGTCCAGAAAACCATCCCATATACGCTCCAGAAATTCCTCCTCTATTGCACTGTGACTAATTTAATTCACCCAATATCGATGTAGATTAAAGTCACCCACAATCACAGGTGCTCCTTTATCGTATGCATCTCTGATTTCCTGTCTAATGCTGTTCCTAACATTACCGCGACAGTTTGGTGGGCTGTATACCTCCACCACAAATGTTTTTTGCCCCTTAATGATTCTTAACTCAACTCATACAGATTCCACATTGCGTGTGCTAATATTTTTCTTCAATATTGTAGCAATATCTTTTTTATTCATTTATGGGGTGTGGGTGTCTCTGGTTAGGCCAGGATTTATTGCCCCCCCATCCCTAGCTGTGACGGACAGGTAGGTATTTAATTTAAACAGCACTGTTTTTTCTTCTCACCGTCCGCCTATAAACAGAAAGATGTTTTTGGTTTTTGATTTCCCCTTTTATAAGCGATGGAGACTTTCCAACTCCTCACTTTTAGTGTGATCCAGCTCTCTAATAATAACCCACAGAAAACGCAAGGGTTATTTTTTGCACACACTCAAACGTGAGTGTGGCAACATGGCCTCCTTTTCATTCGTAAAATAAAGGGGGATAGAGAAAAGAAAGAAGTACAGGACAAAGACAAAACAGACAAAATAAGAATTATTGTTTCATGTGAGTCCAAAATCTAGAATCAAAAGTTCAATGATGTATTCCTTCACAGAGATGAGATGGACAATTGCAGTCTGCTTTGCAGCTCCGCAAGACAGCGTAACTGGTTCTCCCAGCTGGGGGGGGGGGGGGGGGGGGGGGGGGGGGGGGGGGTCCATGTGATAGGGCTCCTAATTCTCCACTTTGGTTTGGACAAAGAATGTATATTCCTTTGTCTGAATTCTTGAGATGGCTAATGTTTCAACCAGTAATAATTTCAAGAGGTTTCAAGGCCCTTTGTTCTCTCAGATTGGTAGTCTCTGTTGGCCGGGACTGCCCTTAGAAATGTAAATAGACTTTGTACAATTCCCTTGGATTTGATCTCTGCCATCACTGGGGTAATACATAGAATCATTGTAGAATCCCTAGAGTGAAGGAGGCCATTCAGCCCATTGAGTCTGAAACAACTCTCTGAAAGAGTACCCTACCTGGCCCAAGCTCCCGCCCTATCCCCAGAACCCTGTAACCCCACCTAACCTTTTGGACACTAAGAGGAAATTTAGCATGGCCAATCCACCTAACCTGCACATTTTTGAACTGTGGGAGGAAACAGGAGCACCCGGACGAAACCCACGCAGGCACGGGAAAAACGTACAACTTAACATAGTCACGCAAGGTCGGAATTGAACCCGGGTCCCTGGCTCTGTGAGGAAAAGATGGTAACCACTGTGCCACCATGCTGCCCCGTGCTAGCAGGTAGACAATATGATGTCTACCAGACAACCTTCATTCATCGCCTTTGTAAGTGCTTCAAAAAATACATCAGATTATTCAGAGATTCTCTCATGATCCCTTGAGCACCTTACTACCTCAAATCCAACATATTTTCTGCCAGATAAAAACTTGTGGTATTGTTAAAAATATTTTAGCTGGTAGATTAAAATGAACTATCCTTACAAGGTATAGATCTAAAGTATCTTGGGGAAAAGGAAGGTCTTTGTTTTAACAGTACATACAATACAGTGCACTATGTTGTGAAGCAATAGGCAGAACAAATATAGAATTAGGACAATTCAGCATAAATCAGAAGCACCATATTGCCCTTGATTATGACTTTGCTTCGGCTTCATTTCAAATACGGTATCTAGCTTTGATCCTCCCACATAATGATGACTTGGAGGTTTTGGAGAAGGAACTGAAAGAGGGCTATAATAATATCCAGTTTAAACTATCTTAACTGCACTGATAGACTTAAAAATCTGAGTCCATTTATTATGGAGTGTGCAAACTATTGGGACACCCTGAGGAATATGATGGAGGTGTTTAACATAACAAAGAGACTAAACCAAATGCGTTAGATTACTTCAAATTAGATAGGTTGGAGTGAACAAGTTATGCAAAGGTAGAACTAGATTTGTTTTTTATTTATTTATAAGACTGGACATTTGTGGCTAGGCCAGTATTTATTGTCCATCCCTAGTTGTCCTTCAGAAGGTGGTGATGAGCTGCCTTCTTGAACTGCTGTAGTCCCTGAGGTTGAAGTACACCCCCAGAGTTGTTTGGGATGGATATTAGGAGGTTCTTCTATTTTCAGAAAATCGTAGACTATGGAACAAGTTTAAAAAAATTTTTAAAGTGCCCAATTCTTTCATTTTAATTAAGGGGCAATTTAGCGTGGCCAATCCACCTACCCTACACATCTTTGGGTTTTGGGGTGAGACCCACGCAGGCATTGGGAGAATGTGCAAAATTCTGTGACCCGGGGCTGGGATGGAACCCGGGTCCTCAGTGCCGTGAGGCAGCAGTGCTAACCACTGCACCATCGTGCTGCCCCTGACTATAAAGCAAGTTATCAACTCTCATGTGAACGTCGGTGGCATGTAGCGCAGTGGTTAGCACTGGGGCTGCGGCGCTGTGAACCCAGGTTCGAATCCCGGCCCTGAGTCACTGTCCGTGTGGAGTTTGCACATTCTCTCCATGTCTGCGTGGGTTTCACTCCCACATGCCAAAGATGTGCAGGTTAGGTGGATTGGCCACACTAAATTGCCCCTTAATTGGAAAAAAAATAATTGCGTACGCTTAATTTATTTTTAAAAACTCTCATGCAAGCTCTCATGGTAATTCCTGACTTGAGAAGAAATGACAATGGTCCCATAGGTGAGATAAGTAACATCAATGAAGATTTGATATGCTGAGTACCCTATTCTACAATTTACAATTAGATGTTTGTCTGACTTGAAGGATTACTCAAGAACGAATAAACTCAATGCAGGAACACACTAATTACATTTGTGGCTTTAAGGGTTATATACAAGTTATATACAGCAGAATGGTGCAATATGCATTACACAAGATTTTATTAAGCAACACAATTTGCAACTAACTCTGGTGAATTACCACAAGAGATCTGGAATCTAAAAACCTTACAAAAACACAGACAGAACCACTGACAACTGAATACTGTCTGTAGTAATCAACAGAGGAAGAGTTTCAGATCAAATTTGACTAAAATTGCCTGGACACAACAATACAAAACAAACAGATTTTTACTACGATGTTGATTTACTTCTGAAAAGAGTCAGTTGTGTTTTTTCTTGGCAGTTAACTAATTGTTTTTCTCATGCAACAAACATGAAATCAGGTTTTTTTTTCATGATTTGTGGCTCCATATCCCTGTTGCATTAAACTTGAGTGGGTTAGCACTGCTGCCTCACGGCGCCGAGGTCCCAGGTTTGATCCTGGCTCTGGGTCACTATCCGTGTGGAGTTTGCACATTCTCCCTGTGTCTGCATGGGTTTCACCCCCACAACCCAAAAATATGCAGGGTAGGTGGATTGGCCACGCTAAATTGCTCCTTAATTGGAAAACAAAATAGAGTACTCTAAATTTATTTTTTTTAAAGTATTAAACTTGAGTTTTGCCCATGGCTTTCCCTATTTGTCAGTAAAATACAGAAAATCAGGTACTCGATTGAGGCAATTAACTCCTTCTGAGTACCCCTAAAAAAACAGAAAGATTAATAGCAAGTTTGAACTACAGCACATAACTACAGTGAGGAAAGTTTGTCTTAATTAAAAAATACAATCCTTCTGAGTTGTATGCCTATAAGGTTTGTAGTATAATCGTTGCCTTTAACATTTTCTGTTCGGGCAGGGAAGTTTAATATTTAAAATCTAACAATGGAAAAATGAATCTTCCGTTCAGTTTTATTGCTGCTTTCGGGTTGGGGGATGGGGATGAAACTTGCACAATCTTCGCACTGGGGATGAAATTATTAGGTTCCAAAAAACGAGAAAAATGATCGAGCTTCTTTCACGAACTCAGGGCGCCCCGACGCGCCTTTGCAGCCGGTGATGTACTTTTGATGTAGAATCTGTCTTGCGATATACTGTCGAGCCAATGGTGGAGCAGATTACACGTGCATTGCGAGAGGGGCATCTCTTCCATGGACTAAACTTCGATTTATCATAGGTTATGTCCTGGAAGAGAGAAAAAGCAGATAATTGCACCACCAATTCATTTCATTGTCAGTACATTGGCTCCCCTCCGCCCCACCCCCATTGCTTTAACGAGTGGACTGCGTTGACATGGGTTCGCCCCCTCCCCAAAGGAAAAAAGAAAGAGTCCCTTTGATTCCACAGAAGGTAACTGTTAATAATAGACTTGCTCAAACTTCAATGCTGGGAATGAAGGGTGGCTGCCTGGCATACCTGTGGCTGCTGTTACAAGGTGGCGCCTGTATTCCTCGCATTCAGACAGCAGGCTGCCCAACCTGTCTCCCAGCATTTGATCCAACTCATCTTAGCTTTCATGGGATCTGGATGCCGGTTCATCTCATTCCCTCAGCGAGGGGTTGGAGGCCATGATGACAAGCCCCCGGGGGGAGGGGCGGACCCTTCCTCTGTCCCGTGCCTATCTCAGCCCAGAATCTCGCCTTGTCTCCCAGGCCCGCCCGTCATCACTCGCCTCCCACCCATCCCAGCGGCTGTATGAGCCACCGACTGGAATTAGCTGCTGCGTGAACAGGGGGCAGCGCCTAGTGCCTCCAGGCACATTACACACTGCAGCCCGGCTTCAACCACATCAATAGGCCGAATGTGGCTGACCAGTCTCCACTCCCCAATCCGTGAAACAGTGCATTTACTTCAAATAGATTCGTAGCTTTCTTTAGATTTCCAGAAAACATTTAGCTTTCTGTTGTCTTGGTTACTATATATATATCGCATGTTTAATGTTTACGTTGCAAAGTTAAAAGATTGTACACAAACAACTGTGACATCTGTTGATTATATTTCCCCCCTAATAATAGTGTATTTATTGGCCGGGCTGATTTATAACTAACCACATACCTGCAGAAAGCAGAGAACAAATACTTATTGTTGCTAAATATTGATTGGGATTAATCTAAAAATCACTGAGGACTTGAAGTTATTTAATAACCCCATTAATAATCTCCATGCGCTGGAAACACGTCTTCAGAAATTGGCAGTTGTCAGTCCCTTTCCAGGAAACATCTTTCACATTGCACATTACATTGAATCTGAATCCGAAATATATGGCTCATTGTGTTAATTTACATGGAAATAAAGACTATTGTTTAGATTCATGTAGATTGTATTAATAAACAGAACAACCGATCAGATATACAGGATTTTGCAACCGTAATTTGCATTTTAATCAAATTGTGCAGCACCTGAAATCTAATTTTTTTTTTAAAGTCACGCATATTAATCAAACGTAAATGATTTTATTTCTCTCTGCGGTGCTTTTCATTCAACAACGCCATCTTTCATGAAGAATTTAAGTTTCATATTTTCCATCTGTCAGTCTTGAAAAGGCCTGTCATCTGAAGCTTGAGGTACAGTTTGCCAACAGGCTTAGTCCACAATGACAATACAATCTGAGATGTGTGCTGCTGGGGTCCAGGTAATCCTTCACTTTCCTCCTCAGCACTCTCAACAACCCAGTTATGATCAGGCTTAAGTTGCATATTTTGTTTTATCAGCATTTTGCTGATGAATGCTATCAGCGCGAGTGAAATGAGATCCAGGTGATCTGAACGGAGGTTACATTACATTGAAAGCACTTCCCTTCCCAACAGCGACCTATAGTGTGGGAACGGAGTTAGAAGAGACAGGTTCAAAATTATATTAAATAATTTACCCAAGATCCTATCTAAAACAGCGTCTCCTCCACTGGATTCACCATTCTCACAGAATTACCACTAGTCCATGAAGAAGGGTTATTAGGTTATGAATAGAATATACACCTAATTGAATTCCAATTATCTAACCGACTGTAGCTTTTTTGGGGGTGGGGATTATCTTTGGGTCAAAGGAATGGATTGTTTTGTTGATTAAAGTTAGCGAAAGGGCCCATTTCAGGGATTTATTATAAATCGGTCAAATGTAATGGATAACGTGGAGTCTGCCAGAATTTATTTTTTTAAGTATGCAGAGATCGGGGCTCCATCTACTTTGGATATTTCCGGGATTAGCTGGGTTCCGCATGATTTTTTTTCCATCTTTCACAACACCCGAACTATTGCAGTGTCCGCCCTGCAAGAACCACTGCAATAGCTTGAGGCCAGAACCTTCCTCTCGCTCACTTCCCAGTTGACATTTCTTTCCGTGTCTCTCCTAAACCTGCTAAATCCAGTGGACTGCCAGGACCTGGTTTGTGGGGCGCAGCTCAGACCCCCGCAGTTTGGCAGAAACCCCAACCCCTGCCTCTCAGCCAGCTGTAGTGCGTCCATATTTACATTTCACTGCCTCTCAGGCAGTTTTTTAAAAAATGGATAAATAAACGTTGGTTTATGGGGTCGAGAATTTAAAAAAAAACTCCCGCAGACACTTTGTTCACAGTTTGGTGCAGAATCACACAGGAGTTTCTGGAACTTGGTTAAAACAGGAATCGTCATGTGTATGAACATTTGGAGGATTACACTCTCTCCGCACAGCAAAGACATGTTTCAGAGTAACGCAGTTCCTTTAGTGGTCTGCACTAAATATTATTCAATAGCATTCGCGAGATAATTAGCATTCGTTAGAAGTTTGTGAAAAGGATTACATTCAGGTAGACCAGGTCAGGCATGAGCATTTTATGAAGTGAACTGAAACAGAACAGTTTATAAATATAGTATGGAACCCAATATAGTTAACAATAACACAGTGCGAAATGTGGCAGGACTTGATAAATTCACCCCCAACATGAAACGTGGGAGCGCCTTGCTCTCAGTTCGCCTGTCGAGGTCGGCTGGACATTTCCAAAGATATTGCTCTGGGGCCGTCATTGTCTTCCTCAGTCCACAGAGTCACCATTTCACACTGACAGCAACAAATACTTTTATTTAGAGAGGCATTAGAACTTTAGTTGTGAAACATCAGCACTGTCAGCCTGCAAGGTCGGTGTCAGCCCAACTGCTAATTTTTTTAAAGGAATTCTTGAATGACTCATAATTTGGGAGGAGAATTTCATTTCAGTGCAGTGCACTGGAACCCAATAACAAGAAACGATATGGTTTTAATTAGATGATACCATGGTATTATATAATAGGTGTTATTGTTAAAGCTTTTCTGATTCAATGCATTTTCAACCTTTTAGTCTTATATTGACTGGAGACTAATCTGTTTTTGACGTTTTTCAGGAGCTAAAACTTTTTTTGACAAAAATCAAATTGCCCATAACTAAGACATTCTAGGTGTACAATCCAGTTTTAAGATTTTGTCCTTCAAGGTAAAATATTCTAATTTCCCTGTTTCCCATTCCTCAAATTCTAATCCACAACTTCAACTTTCTGAGTTATTTCACTCCTTCACAGAGAGTGGTTTGCACTGGTACATTCAAGTATTGGACATGAAACATTGCTAAAAAATGAATCTATGATCTGGTTTTAAAGTTTTGAGCAGATTGGGGAAGGTACAACAGGAAGTATCAACACAGTGATTAAAGAGTTGGACGACCCATTATCAACCATATTTTGGGATGATAGCCAACCAGCGTTACAAGAGGGGGTGGGGCAGGGTTCAGGGGGCACTAAACCTAATTAAGTTTCTGGGATAGGACATCCTATGAAAGAGGGGTTAGGCTGTAAACTGGAAGTTGATCACTGCCACCTATTTAATGGAACTCTGGCAGTAGGTTGGTGGCAGCTGCATGAGAAACCCATGTGTGGTAGCTGCTAACGCAATTTGAACTTATCTCCCAAGCCAACAATTCAGAAAGGAGAGGTGTCGTCTGCGAAGACTTTGGTGCTTTGAGACCTGAAAATAAGTCATCCTCTGCCCTTAGTCTCTCTGTGCACAATGGTGTCATCTCCCACTATGGACTGCTTGCTGTTTTTGTCTGTCTTCTGCTGTTCCTTGCACAGCAGCAGGTCCCTCACTTGGCTGGACCACAGACACACCTGCCCTTGGACTGCTGGCCTTGTCTGTCTCCTTCTGCTCTTTTCCCCTCACAGTCTTCTCCAGAGTGGGGGACTGCGAGCTAGGGTTTCTCTGCTGGTGTCCTCAACTTCCAGGATGTCCCTGTCTGTGTGCCCTCCTTTCCTCACACTCTCTCCTTATATATTCAGAGAGCTTAAAACAGTGAATAAATAAAGTCCTAACAACATTCAAATGTTGCCACCTTCACCAACAAACTGCTTACAGACCTTTTCATCCACCCTTGTGTTGCCTCCTGATACCTGGCGTAACTCACTCCCAATATTTTCCCCATGTGCCTAATGAGGAATAGAGTGGGCAACGTAACATCTCAGTCAGTTGGGTATTAAAGAAACTCAATAGCTTGTTAATTGTGTTTTTCAAACTGACAGACAGACTTTCAATTTCCAATTGTGTTGCACTTCCATCTTATAGAACAAGGCAAAAAAACTAATCTTTTATATTAACGTGTTTGACAACAAGTTCTGATGTACAAGGAAACCCAGAGACAATTCTGCTGTACAGTTGTTCCTTGGGGACGGTACCAGTCCAGGGACTATATATGGGCTTTATGTCCTCTAGTGTCATGTTTGGGTATCTATTGTGTCTGTTCTTGACCTTTACATGGGGTTCCAAAATTGGCCCTTTTCAGCTATTTTATGGCAGCATTTTAAGAATGGACTTTTCCAAGTCTACTTTTGTCCCTTTAAGGCTACCATAACAGTGATTTCTCCCTGACAGAGCAGGGAACTTAATCTTTTCAACCTCTTGTCAGGGTTCCACATTGAGTCGATCTGCTGTCATAACTATGTTCACCGGCTCTACTACTAGCTCTTCCCTTCCCATTTTATACTGCTGAAACTGTAGAACATAGAACATAGAACAGTACAGCACAGAACAGGCCCTTCAGCCCTCAATGTTGTGCCGAGCCATGATCACCCTACTCAAACCCATGTATCCACCCTATACCCGTAACCCAACAACCCCCCCCCCATTAACCTTACTAACCTTACTTTTTTTAGGACACTACGGGCAATTTAGCATAGCCAATCCACCTAACCCGCACATCTTTGGACTGTGGGAGGAAACCGGAGCACCCGGAGAAAACCCACGCACACAGGGGGAGGACGTGCAGACTCCACACAGACAGTGACCCAGCCGGGAATCGAACCTGGGACCCTGGAGCTGTGAAGCATTTATGCTAACCACCATGCTACCCTGCTGCCCCAGCTGCCCCAACTGTGTTGCTTCTCTGTCAACATTTTTCTTATCCAGTTATGATGTGGAGATGCCGGCGTTGGACTAGGGTGAGCACAGTAAGAAGTCTTACAACACCAGGTTAATGTCCAACAGGTTTGTTTCAAACACTAGCTTTCTCAGATTCACCTGAGGAAGGAGCAGTGCTCCGAAAGCTAGTGTTTGAAACAAACCTGTTGGACTTTAACCTGGTGTTGTAAGACTTCTTACTGTGCTTATCCAGTTGGTCTTGTTCTCACTTTTGGTCTTACTTTTTGGTCTTTAGAAACACTGAATCCAACAGCTGAAAGAGTTAACAATCACTACCTTCAAATTCATGCTGA
The DNA here is from genome assembly GCF_902713615.1 of Scyliorhinus canicula. Lineage (NCBI taxonomy): Eukaryota > Metazoa > Chordata > Chondrichthyes > Carcharhiniformes > Scyliorhinidae > Scyliorhinus > Scyliorhinus canicula. Next base: position 118,551,619 of record NC_052150.1, read on the forward strand.
AAGAGCATTGCAATTCATTTCTTTCAGGATTAGGGTTGGATTTAACACTAAAGCGGATAGAACTCAGTGTTAAATTTAGTTTAGAGGGTTTGTGAAGGGGTACAGTTGTGTATTCCTGGGTTGATATTCTGTTTTATGTTGGAGCGGAGTCAGCCACTTCTATTTGGCTCATGTTTTTTTATTAAGTCAGGTAACACTTTTTTGTCAATATCTGGTTACTTAAATCTATGGCTGGTTTATGGAACGTGAGGGTGGTCCTGGTCCCCATTACATTTGACTCCCTATAATTGAGGCATTTGCTCCACTGACTCAGTTTATTTACATATTGGGGTTAAGTCAACACCTTTTTGGCATTGTGTGTTGGGATTGGAGGCCTATTTTGGAGTGGCGCTAGTTTGGGTTCTGGGATCAGAACCTGGGGTTTGGGGTTATGAGCTAAGGCTCCTTAAGAATAGGGTTTCGGATTAGGGTTTGGGATAGGATTGGTGATTAGTGTCTGGGCAAAGAATACGATTGGTATATTTAGAGTTAGGCTTTAAACTTTGGGGCCAGGGTCAGGGTCCACACAGTCATGATCAAGATTTGAATTAGGGTTTGGAGTTTTTATTTTGGGTTAAGGTGTAGGAATCTAAGGGTGAGGATTTGCAGTTGAGGATAAGGTTTCCGCTTCGGATTAGGATGGTACTTTAGGTTCAGGCTTGGGTTTAGAATCACGGTCTGGAGTAGATTCATGCTTCCCTTCGATGAAGTTAGGATTAAGATAAAGATTGTTTTAGGTTTTGAGGACGAATTGTACTGTCAATAGTGGATATGGAGATTGAGTCCTTCATCAGCTATTTGATTGTGTTGAACTATCACAGGTGAGTACTGGCATTTCTGACCCCTCTACTGCCTGATATGCTTATGCACTTTGTGTAGATTTTTTGTACCTCTTCTAGGGCTGTAGTGCTTTTATTTTCTCCTGTTCTGGAAGAATATATTATATATAATATATTACATAAGTGAGTGCAGCATCCAGGGCCATGGGGATTGGTTGGCAGCTCTCCTGGGATGATGTATAGTTGCATTTTACAAACAATTTGACTATGGGAACCATCCTAGGCAAGATGCAGAATTATTACCATTTAGGCATCTGGGCACAGACAGATATACCTTTCAGTGGATTAAGTGCAGTTGCACTTCTAGTGCTGACCTCTTTGAGCCAGTCTTCCACCACATAAGTTACATGGCTGTCGATATATCACAGGCAAGCAATGATACAAACATATGTAGGCCATTTTGCCTCTCAAATCTGTTCTACCATTTAGTAAGAACTTGGTTGATCTATTTGTGTTGTGAATTTCACATTCCCATCTACCCCCAATAACCTTTGATCCTTTTGCCTATTAAGAATCCATCTACCTCCTCCTTAAAAATATTCAATGACCCTGTCTCCACTGAGGCAGAGGATTCCAAAGTCGCACAACCCTCTTAGAGAAAATAATTCCTTTCATCTCTGTCCTATAAGGGTGACTTTCAAACAGTGCCCTTAGTTCTGGACACGTCCTTTCCACATTCACCTTCCCAAGACTATTCAGGATCTTAAATACTTCAAGTCACCACTCAGTCTCTGAAACTCCAGTGGAAACAAGCCCAATCTTTTCAACCTTTCCTCATAAGACAACGTTCTCATTCCAGGTATCAATCTAGTAAACCTCCTCTGAACCGCCTGCACTGCATTTACATTCTTCCTTAAACAAGAAGGCCAAAACTGCACACAATGTTCAAGATGTTCTTTCACTGATGCCATGTATAACTGAAATATAACGTCCTTACTTTTATGTCTAATTCCTCTTATAATAAAGGATAGCGTTCTATTAACCTTCTTAATTATGTGTTTTCTCTGCATACTAAGTTTTTGTGACTCATTCTGGAACACCTATATTCCTCTTCACTTCGGAATTCTGCAGTCATTCTCCAAATAATTAAAGTTTACTTTTTTTATTCTTATCGCCAAAGTGAACAAATGCACAATTTCCCACATTGTACTCCATCTGCCAGATCTTTGTCTTCTTATTCAGCCTATCTCCATCTGCAACCTTCTTATGTCCTCTTAACAACATACTTTCCTTCCTATTTTTGTGTCATCTGAAAATTTAACTACGATGCCTTTACTCCCCTCATCTAAAACATTTGGCTGATTCTCCGCCCAGCGATGCCAACAACGCGGATCCTGATCAGGCGGAGAGTCGGGTGTCTGGCCAAAATCGAGGTTTGTGCTGGGCGCTGAACCGACAGCAATGCTCTGGCCCCCGGCTAGTGGTTGGATCAGGGTCCGCGCCTGTGCGCTAGCGTGAGCATGCTAATGGGTCCTAATGACCCATTTGCATCTACTTAACAGGTCCGGCACCAGAGTCTCTGGGCCCTCATGATTCTCCGTTCACATGGGCGCGGATCATTGCTGGTATTTACGAGCGTGGTTCTGGCATGGTGAACCTTGCCATGGACCAAGGGAGTAACCCCTTAAGGGAGCTGCCCCCAAAGTCCACCTGAGAGTCACCCTCATCCCCACAATGCACAACATGCCCACCCCTCCCCTACCAGACCACCCACTGCCCTCCCAGAAGCCCCCCCTAAAATGGGAGACACTTCAGAGACACCTCTCTATAGGGAGACCCCCCCCCCCCCCCCCGAGACCCTCTGGCTCGGGGAACCTCCCCAGAGACCACCTAGATAGGGAGACCCCACACAGACACCCCCTAAAATGGGAGACACTACAGGAGACCCCCTATATAGGAAGATACCTCCAGAGCCCTCCAGGACAAGAGAACATCCGCAGAAAGCCCTGAATAGGGGGACTCCACCAGAAGCCCCTGATAGGGGGACCCCAAGAACCCCTGAATAGGGGAACCACCCCCATGTACCCACTAATTAAAGAGACCCACCCAGAGACACCCTAAATAAAAGGACCCTCCACAGAGACCCATAACTAAAGGAACCCCCCACTGAGGCCCCTTAACTAAAGGGACCCCTAGAGACCCCCTAACGAAAGAGACCCACCCCAAAGACTCCCCCAAGAAAGAGCCTCTGCCTATAGTTTTCTGCTTTTCTGTTTCCTGTTTTCTTCCTCCCACCCTTCTTGGCAAAGATATTTCTGTTGTATTTAATGTTTTGAAGACTTAGATATGAGGAGTCCGAGGTTGTCTCATGGTTTGGGGTGAGATTTTGAGCTGCTGCCTGTTGTTTTAATTTAGGCTTTAACGTTACAGGGGTTATGATTAGCCCCTGAGCAAGTGATTGGGGCTAGCCCTTGAGATAGGCATGGTAGTTAGAATCAGGCTTAGAGTATTGTCTGAACTATCTTGAGCTCCAGGGTTTTGCTGACAGAATTTCTAGTTGGGACTGTCTCTCTTTTGTAATCCTGATTCAGGCCATTTGCTGACAGGATTTCTAGCTTTACGATCCAGTCTTCCTTTTCCTTTGTGACGGTGGACAATTATTTTTGAGTCTCATGATTTCCAGGCAATCACTATTCCAGAAAATATCTGGTGATACTTTTATCTTTTTTCTTCTTATGCCACTAAATTGTGTATGTCATGTTGTCCAATACACTTGCCATATATTGCAATTTATTCATACACATGTGAATTGAAGCTATTCAATTTTAGAACCTCACAATACTGGGTTGTGTTAAAGTTGCAGCAGCGAGTGCTGGTGTCATTCGCTACTGTTATTTGTCATCTATCCCTATTTGAATATGGAAGAATCAATCATGTTCTTGTAAGATTGGAGTCACATATCAGACTGTGAGCATGTTTATCAGAATATGGTTCAGTCATTGGGTTTCTCATAACTTGAAAGCTGAAAGATCACTTGCTCAATGAAACAAAAAACAAATCTGTTGTGCTGCCTTCTCTGTTTCTGTTCTCTCTGGATGCTTATAAGTGATGGCACATCTGCAGGAACAGACTGTGATGTGTTGTGAAAGCAGGGCTGACCTTCAGAAGGACAGTGATCTTGAAATTCATCTTGAAATTTTCTTGGGGAAATCTGCTGATACCGGCAATGTTAACTGAGAACTTGGTTTTGCTTAGCAAACAGTTGGTAGTTTTTGCAAAACAATCGTGGTGCATGAGCAATGGACAGCGCTGCATGGCTGCCAATCAGGGTTGAAATGTGCAATTTTGGCAGGTTGGGGGTGATGCAGCCATATCCAAATGTGTTCGACCTCCATCTGAATAAATCTACTAAAACAAGCATCAAAAGGAATAGAGTGCTGTTGGTGTAAAAGGCAGGATTACAGGAGGTTGGTCATGAGCTAAATGTCTTTTGATGTCTGAATGCTGCATTCAGAAATGGCAGTCGGCAGGGTATAAATAAGACAAAGTCAGAGTACAGAAGCCATTAGTAGAGACTTGTTCATTCTTCTCCTACCCCAAGTCTCCTAATATATCAATTCTTATAAAATAGAGATAGGTTACTGAAAGAAATTTGTTTTTATGAAACAAGTTACAGCACACTGCCAGAAACAGAAATTTCAATTAACAGATTGTTAAAACCTTTGCTGGTGTTTTCAAGCAGGTTTGCTTTCTGGAAGAGTTGGGTTGCAAAACCCCTTTCAAGCTGGTTCTGTCAGTGACTATTTGGTCCTAGTTGCTTCTAGTTTAAAATCTCAAATCCATTTATAAAAGTTGCAAAATCATTTTATTAATATGAAAATGAAAATCGTTATTGTCACAAGTAGGCTTCAAATGAAGTTACTGTGAAAAGCCCCTAGTCGCCACATTCCGGCACCTGTTCGGGGAGGCTGGTACGGGAATATTGCATATATTTTTTATTATGTGCTGAATATGGAGACCTGATTCGAGTTTGGTGAACATAAAAATCCCACTGGACAACACTAGCATGGATGACCTTATAGAATTGACATGTAACTCTTTGATTATTGAGTCTGAGGGTTAGCGTCACTGTTTCACACAGGTTTAGGGTTAAAGATGGGTTTAGGGTTAAAATTAAATTTAGGATCAGAATTGGATTCACATTAAACTTTGTTTTAAAACTAACTTTCATGGGGAACATCGGGGAATGTTGAAGTTTGAAATCCTAAAAGTCTGGGAGAAAGTTTTTGGGTAGTGTTATGTACTGCAGTTGCTGAGTCAAAAGTTATATCAGCTGGTTAGGTGCACTCTTATTTTAACTAATTTCTCTGTAACCACTGTTCAACTCAATAGCTAAATTACAAATATTATTTTCACTCTAAGTTACAAAGATCCAGGGGACAGTTGCAATGAATTATGTCTCAGTTATACAACATCAAACACCCTTGCCTTGCATCAACATTCCTTTTGTTAATTAATCTCTCCTGCCTTCTACTTTATCACGGACCTTCCTTTTTATTTTTTTTCTCCCCTCCAACTTTCCCTTCCTTTCTGCTTGCTTAAAACCAGTTACATCTCTCTAACTTTTTCCAGAGCTGAGGGGAGTCATTGATCTGAAATATTAACATTTGTTCTTTCTCCACAAGTGCTGGTAGATTTGCTAAGTATTTCCAACGTTTCCTGTTTTGTGCAGTTAATGAGTATATCTTCATGAACAATGCAAGTGGCAAATGGAATCACACTGGTTTGTGACAAAAATGGAACTTTGTCTGTTGAATTTTTAATTTGTATATCTTATTACTGGAAGTAGCATATACGGGAATAAATGGCGGCATGGTAGCACAGTGGGTAGCACTGTTGCTTCACAATGGCAGGGACCCAGGTTCGATTCCTGGCTTGGGTTGGGGTCGCTGTCTGTGTGGAGTCTACACGTTCTCCCCGTGTCTGTCTGGGTTTCCTCCTGGAGCTCCAGTTTCCTCCCACAAGTACCGAAAGGCGTGCTTGTTAGGTGAATTGGACATTCTGAATTTTCCCTCAGTGTACCCGAACAATTGCCATAGTGTAGCGTCTAGGGGATTTTCACAGTAACTTTATTGGAGTGTTAATGTAAGCCTACTTGTGACACTAATAAAGATTATTATTATTCCTTTCTCTTTTTAATTTAAATTAATCCGTCTGTTGGTTTGGAGCCCTGGCCTTCATCAGAAAGAGTACATTCATTCCACCTTCTGAAGAGAGAAGAATTACTTGAGCAGATTTCTCTGATTCATGTAGAGTAAGGACTCACTGTTCCACATTGTAACATTCATCTCGATATTGGATAAGTTAAATTTTAATCTGGAAAAAAGAAATGTGACATTCATTTTGTAGGATTGGTTGGCGACATTGAACCCAAGAAAATATCTAATGTAAAAACCCCAAAATGTGACATATAAATTTGCATTGCTCTGAAGTGGCATTGAGATATTTTCACAGTTAGTCACTTAAGTGTATGCAGCGCTTGTCACATCACATCTGATTGCTGGTGAAATTTTCAATGATTGGAAAAAGTTAGCAGTCATGATTTTTCTGTTATTAGAAATTTAGAAGTTGAAGACAGCTTTAGTTTTTAGTTACAAGCTTTGTTCATGTGAATTTCTCTCTACATCTATCCGTCCTGCTGGCATTGTCTCTGTGCTGTTATAGCTTGATTGCCACAGATCATTCTTCAACATAATCAAAACCGGTTTATTGGATTATGTAAAAATGCCAAATAAGAATTTACATAACTGTTTCCATAACTCATCCCAATTGTCCCATAAATTGGGCATTAGAAAAATTAACAGTCAGAAACAAATGAGGTCAATCTTAACACTACATGATTTGCAGGAATTAAACAAATTAATCCAAAGTACTTACCTGCTTTGGAGTTATAAAACCAGCAGAGTCCTTTCTAACATGTCCTGAAGTCATGTCAAGGACCCAACTGCTACTTTTAATGTGCTGTATGAATGGGAAGCAACAATGGATTTTCCAATGGGCAAAAGGAATTGGGACCAGAAAAGGCCCAAAAATTGTAAGTTAGTTTTTCTTTTAAATTTTTCTTGTGAAGCACTTTCATTGTAGCCCCAGGAGGAGTGGGCAGTCAGGACTCGACAGCAAAGATTAGATCTTCACGGCCTTGATCTTGTGCAACCACCATCTCCCCGCCCTCCACCCCCATGATTGATCTGCCTTAAGATAGCCCAGTAGCCAATACCAGCATTTGGGTGCGTGCAGGAGGCAACCTGTGAGTTGGGAGAATTTCTGTGGTTTGTGAATGCAATGGGTGCGAATTTGGCTTGTGGAAATGTAAATGAGGCCCAGGAGTTAAAACAGGTTGGGCTTATATTTAGAATAGTTTCTAACTCACACTCCTACTGAACTCAGCTGATCCAGAGTTAAAAGTATGGCCTCTGTTAAAAGTTTTGCAAGTTTCTAAACTTAGTTTGTAAAGTTAGAATTTCAATTTAAACCTATCATATAGAATTAAAAACGCTTCAAGTATTTTGAAATTCATGTTTAGCACCCTCAGTGATCCTGTTTTGAGTTACACACCAGGCAATTGAACAAAAGAGGTACTGAGTTTATTGCACTCCAAATCAGAAGAACAATATTCCTACAGGAATGATGAACATGATTAGATTCTCCCAATTTGTCATTAATACTGGAACTAGTTCCATTTTAGTCCAGGATACATAGCACATGGGACGCTAAAAGCAAAATACTGGAGGATGTCCACTTGTGTAAGCTTAGGTAATTGGATTTTATTTTTAGTTGGGTGTACTGATCCACCTCCCTGTCCTGGGGGCACAGGTTGCCACTCTTAAGTGCTTATCCTTCATCAGACTCTTAAGTGAGTGGCAAAGCAGAAAGTTTTAATACCTCTCTATTCTTCTCCTGTCATCTTTGCAGACTTAATGACATGTAAATGGCATCACATGTCAGATAATTTCAAAACCCTCTAAACTAGGTTTGTGCTTTTTTATCCACAGTGAGCATTTCCCCAGAATATTGATTTTTTTCATAAACGTGTTATTTGATGAGCTAGAAACCATTTTCAATAAAACAGACCTCAACCATTTTTGAAAATCTAACATATTCTCAACACGTGCTGTCTAAATGACAACTACCTTATGTGTTTTCAACAAGGATAACAGGATCATTGTTCTGTCAACAGGTTGACAAATTGCCTTAAAGTCTAAACTGAGTGAATTTTGAGGTAGTTCCTGAAGATTATTACAAATGCTAATTGCAAAATGTATTTGCATGCTGTTATTTTGGAACTTTCATGAAAGATGATGGCACAATATTTTTTTCTGCGGGGAAATGATACTGTGCAGTGCTCGTGTATGAATGCTTGATGCATGTGTGTGAAATTCCTTAGTCTAGTTAAGAGATGTCAGCCTATTATTTAAACACGTTAATACTTTAGTTAAAATTGTTGAATGAGATCAAGCGTTGGTAAATTTGATGTGCACTTTCACCCCAATAGATTAATTGGGAAATGATATTTAAATCCAGTTAATTCATGGTAAGAATTAACTTATATTTATGATTTTTAATCATGAAAGGAAGAAATATAAAGTGTTCAATAATTGGAAAAAAGGTTTCACTTTCAGTGACTACAAAACATTTGGTTGGGAATAACCTATGTCTAATACTATGTATAGAACGATGATTGTAATGGAATCAGGAGTTAATTGGTCAGTGACCATTTAACACTGATTAATTAGTCATTAACTTGGACAGATCATTAATCACATCTCAAAAGGAAACTACTTTGACATTAAACAGTCTGCATCTAAAACTAAACTTGTTAGGCAATTTCCATGCAAGATCTTCATGATTTAGAAGGGACCATAGCTTAAAGCAAATTAAAGAAATAAAAATGATGGATTGAGTTCCAGAATAAAAAGAATGACGAAGTGTCATATCGGTCATGAAAATCGCTGGATTCTGATCGCCATCTTCATGCACTTGGTAATTTTTTTGGAGAGGGGCACGTTTTACACCTGCATTGAGAGGGGCTGGGCTAAACATGGTGGCAGGACCAGCTCCTCAGACACCTCCATCTCAGAATAACTAAAGATCCCCCCCGTTTCCCGCCGGCAAAAAAACCCAATCACCAGCATTAGATCCCACGCCAATTGAAGGCCCTCCCCCACAAGGTGAGTGACAACCCACTCTGGGGTTGCCAAATGCCCCACCCCTTAATGCCACTCCCTTCCCATGCGCTTCCCAGTTGGCCCTGCCATGTTGGAATTGCCTGGGTGCCAGGTGGCAGTGCCAGGATATTTCCCTGCCATGTCCCCTACCACCCAGGGGCTGCAATGGCCTCCAAGCCCCTGGCGTGGTCATCACATCTAGTCTCAGTTTGTGGAGATGGCTTCACATTGTGCCGATGGGTGTTATTTAAAGAAGATTCTGCATATTTAAGTTAGATTTTTAATATGATAATCTGGTTCACTTCCAGTGAGGACGCGAACCAGATTACGTCATCTAGAAGAGCCCAGGAACATGACGCACTGTTTGGCATCTGGTGGAAATCCTGTTCGAGGGCTCTTTCGCAATTTTCTCGTCACTGCAGGATTTGGGCCCAGTACAACGTGGCTGGAAAATCACCCCCTATATATTAAAATAATATGAAAACATACACTTTTTCTGAATTATTCTAGATCTACTATCTTCCTTTTTCAAGTGAATAATTACGAAGAACAGGTTTCAAACCGAGTTTTTTGATTTATCCAGTTTAACGATTCGCCGGTGCAATTTTTAAGTGTGGTAGCGAGCAGGAGTTGAGGAGAGCTTCGCGGCCCTTGGCCCAGCGAGGCCGGCAACACTATTCAATGTTAGTTGATCTACTTAACGACATGAAGGTTCTCCAGCTGATTTGCCGGCACGGCACTAACCAATCCCCCCCCCCCCCCCCCCCCCCCCCCCCCCCCGCCAGCAAGGTCGAGCAGCACTTGCTTAGCCAACCCCAGCCAGCTTACAAGAATGGCGCAGAGGAGACCAGCTCCATTATTCGGGAATGCAGATCTGGGGAGGCTTGTAGACGCAGTGGAGGCCAGGAGGGATGTCCTGTTCGAATGGTCAGCCACAGGGCAGCCAGTGCTGCCTGGGATGAAGTGGCAGCAGCTGTAAGCACCGATAGTGTGACCATGAGGACAGGCTCCAGTGCCGGAAAAAGAGCAATGACCTACACTGGGCAGCATGAGTGAGTAGACACCAACGCCCCCCATGCACCCCCTCCGCCCTCCCGACCCCTTTCCGCCCCCACGTGAGCATCCACTCTCCATGCGACCCCAACCCTCCCTCCACTCTCCCTTCACCTTCCCAATCCTCCCTTCACACCCCTCTACTCCTATTGCTGTGCACCACACGTGTGGTTAATGATGCCCTTTCTGCGTCTCCTCAGGAAAAGCTCTCCCACAATCGCTGGGTGAGGATGCAGACTGGCAAAGGTGCGCTGCACATAAGAATTTTCACCTCCTTCGAGGAGCGGGCCGTGGAAGTGACCAGTGTGGCTGAGGACAGGGCAGTCGCCTACGTGGAGGCTGGCAGATACTGCAGAGGTGATTTTATGTTGCGACTTTATGCAACTTCTTCACTCACTCCTCATCCTCATCATGAAGTTGCTATCTAATCGACACTTCCGGTAGCGGCCATGTCCAAATAGGTTGCGCACACAGTAGCTCCCGCTGAGATTGGAGCTTCCGGCCCTTTAACGGAGCGGTAGCGGCACTTTGGGAGTGATTCCCAGGGTGGCAAAGGACGCTGGAGAGGTTCCCCTCACTGCTGCATGGTGGGAACCAGGAGCGGGGCCGTTAAAAGAGCGATTGCGGGGAAGCGAGCGGAGCGGGTCCGGGGAGACAAAATGGCGGCCGGCGCGGACCAAGCAGCGTGGGCCCAGTGGTCAAGTGAGCAGCAAGAGTTTCTGAGAAGCTGCTTCGCAGAGCTGAAGACGGAGATGCTGGCCCCTATGAAGGCCTCCATAGAAAAGATGGTGGAGCCTCAGAAGGTGCAGGAGAAGGCGATTAAAGAGGTGGAGAGGAAGGTATCTGTCAATGAGGATGAGCTCCTGGGCCTGGCGGTCAGAGTGGAGACACACAAGGCCCCTGCATAAGAGATGGCAGGAGAGACTGGATGACCTCGTATATAGGTCTCGGAGTCACAACCTGCGGATTCTGGGCCTCCCTGAAGGTGCGGATGGGCCGAACACGAGCACGTATGTGACTACAATGCTGGGGATGCTGATGGGCGCGGGGGCCTTCCTGCGGCCCTTGGCGTTGGACGGGGCGCATAGAGTCCTTGCGAGGAAGCCTAGAGCGAACGAACCATTGAGGGCGATGGTGGTAAGGTTCCACCGCTTCACAGACAGAGAGCGTGGCCGCGTTGGGCAAAGAGGGAGCGGAGCAGCAAGTGGGAGAAAGGCGAGATTCGCATATACCAGGACCTGGGAGCTGAACTGGCGAGGAGGCGTACGGGATTCAACTGGGCTAAGACGGTCCTCTACAGCAAAGGGGTGAAATTCGGGCTGCTGCATCCGGTGAGGCTTTGGGTAACGTACAAGACAGGCACCATTACTTTGATACGCCGGAAGGGACGTGGACATTTATTAAGCACGAAAAGCTGGACTCGAACTAAGGGGCAGCTGCACATGGATGAAATGCTCTGGTGGGGATGTGTAACCGGGTGTTGGCCTGATGTAAGATTGGCAGTACAATTTAAGTTGTTCGTTTTTCTTTTTCTGTTTTTTTTTCTTTGTTTCTCTCAGGGGGCGGGGTAACGGCCGGGTTGTGTTTCTCGTTGCACGGGAAGAATCTGGACGGCACCTGCCCTCTTACCCTGTGGGGGAGGGGGGGGGGGGGGTGGGGGTGGGGGGGTTGGAGGCCCGAAGAAGGAGACAATAGTAAGCCTGGAGATAGAGGCGGGAGCGGCCGGGGTCAGCATGAGTCAGCTGACTTACGGAAGCATAACGGGGGGGGTGGGGAATCAGTGCTAAGCGGTGGCTTGGCACGGGGAGTTGGGATTGGGGGGATGGGGGGGGATGGGGTGATGCATTGCTGACTGAAGGGGAGCCAACTGTTGGGGACGGATGGAGAGTCTCTTGAGTCTCCCGCCTCCGGCGGGAGGGCTGGAGCAAGCGGGGGGCGGGGGCACGTGGCTGGCCGAGAAAGGGAGATGGCTAGTTGCCGGGTGGGGAGGGGGAGGGGGGGGGGGGGGTGGGTGGTGATGTCAACCCCCCGTCCCGGCTGATCATGTGGAATGTGAGAGCTCTGAACGGGCCGGTCAAGGGGGCCCGCATGTTCTCACATTTAAAGGGATTAAAGGCGGATGTGGCTATGCTACAAGAGATGCACTTAAAACTCGCCGACCAACGAGGTTAAGGAGGGGATGGGTGGGCCAGATGTACCACTCGGGGCTAGACTCGAAGACCAGAGGGGTGGAAATTCTGGTTAGTAAATGGGTGGCATTCGAGGTAGGGAGTATTCTGGCAGACAAGGGGGGCAGGTACATTATGGTGGGTGGCAAGCTGCAGGGGGCCTGGGTGCTGTTAGTGAACGTCTATGCCCCGAACTGGGATGACATGGAATTCATGAGGCGCATGCTGTGTAAAATCCCGGATTTGGAGTCAAATAATTTGATCATGTGGAGGGACTTCAACACAGTCCTGGATCCGGCATTGGACCGGTCTAAGTCCAGGTCAGGAAAGAGATCAGCGGCGGCCAGGGCCCTGTAGGAGTTCATGGATCAGATGGGGGGATGTGGACCCATGGATATTCGCGCGGCCAAGGGCGAAGGAGTTCTCCTTTTTCTCCCACTTTCACAAAGTGTACACGCGGATTGACTTTTTTGTGTTGAGCAGGGCCTTAATCCCAAGGATGGAGGGGGTTGAGTATTCGGCCATTGCGGTCTCGGACCATGCCCCGCACTGGGTGGGCTTGCGACTGGGGACGGAGCGGGGGCAGCGCCCTCTCTGGAGACCGGATGTGGGGCTGCTGGCGGATGAAGAGGTGGGCGGATAAGGAGGAGCATTCAGAATTATGTGACAACAAACGACTCGGGGAGGTAACAGCAACAATGGTTAGGAAGGCCATGAAGGCGGTTATTAGAGGGGAGTTAATTTCTATCAGGTCCCACAGAGAGAAGAGGGAGAGGGCGGAGAGGGAGAGGCTGGTGGGAGAGATACTCAGAGTAGACGGGAAGCACGCGGAGATCCCCAAGGAGGGGCTGCTAAAGGAGCGCCGGAGACTGCAGGCGGAGTTTGATCTGTTGACCACTGGGAAGGCGGAGGCACAGCTGAGGAAGGTGAAAGGGGCAATCTACAAGTATGGGGAGAAAGCAAGTAGGATGCAAGTAGGATGGAATCTCTTGTTAAGAGGAAGAAGGAGGCCTATGTGAAGATGAGGCGTGAAGTTTCAGTTGGGGCGCTTGATAGTTACAAGGAAGCGAGGAAGGATCTAAAGAGAGAGCTAAGACGAGCAAGGAGGGGACATGAGAAGTCTTTGGCAGGTAGGATCAAGGAAAACCCAAAAGCTTTCTATAGGTATGTCAGGAATAAAAGAATGACTAGGATAAGAGTAGGGCCAGTCAAGGACGTTGGGGGAAGTTGTGTGTGGAGGCTGAGGAGATAAGCGAGATACTAAATGAATACTTTTCGTCAGTATTCACTCAAGAAAAAGATAATATTGTGGAGGAGAATGCTGAGACCCAGGCTATTAGAATAGATGGCATTGAGGTGCGTAGGGAAGAAGTGTTGGCAATTCTGGACAAGGTGAAAATAGATAAGTCCCCGGGGCCGGATGGGATTTATCCTAGGATTCTCTGGGAAGCCAGGGAAGAGATTGCTGAGCCTTTGGCTTTGATTTTTAGGTCATCATTGGCTACAGGAATAGTGCCAGAGGACTGGAGGATAGCAAATGTGGTCCCTTTGTTCAAGAAGGGGAGTAGAGATAACCCCGGTAACTATAGGCCGGTGAGCCTAACGTCTGTGGTGGGTAAAGTCTTGGAGAGGATTATAAAAGATACGATTTATAATCATTTAGATAGGAATAATATGATTAGGGACAGTCAGCATGGTTTTGTGAAGGGTAGGTCATGCCTCACAAACCTTATCGAGTTCTTTGAGAAGGTGACTGAACAGGTAGACGAGGGTAGAGCAGTTGATGTGGTGTATATGGATTTCAGTAAAGCGTTTGATAAGGTTCCCCACGGTCGGCTATTGCAGAAAATACGGAGGCTGGGGATTGAGGGTGATTTAGAGATGTGGATCAGAAATTGGCTAGTTGAAAGAAGACAGAGAGTGGTAGTTGATGGGAAATGTTCAGAATGGAGTTCAGTTACGAGTGGCGTACCACAAGGATCTGTTCTGGGGCCGTTGCTGTTTGTCATTTTTATAAATGACCTAGAGGAGGGCGCAGAAGGATGGGTGAGTAAATTTGCAGACGACACTAAAGTCGGTGGAGTTGTAGACAGTGCGGAAGGATGTTGCAGGTTACAGAGGGACATAGATGAGAGGTGGCAAATGGAGTTTAATGTGGAGAAGTGTGAGGTGATTCACTTTGGAAAGAATAACAGAAATGCGGAATATTTGGCTAATGGTAAAATTCTTGGTAGTGTGGATGAGCAGAGGGATCTCGGTGTCCATGTACATAGATCCCTGAAAGTTGCCACCCAGGTTGATAGGGTTGTGAAGAAGGCCTATGGTGTGTTGGCCTTTATTGGTAGAGGGATTGAGTTCCGGAGCCATGAGGTCATGTTGCAGTTGTACAAAACTCTAATACGGCCGCATTTGGAGTATTGCGTACAGTTCTGGTCGCCTCATTATAGGAAGGACGTGGAAGCTTTGAACGGGTGCAGAGGAGATTTACCAGGATGTTGCCTGGTATGGAGGGAAAATCTTATGAGGAAAGGCTGATGGACTTGAGGTTGTTTTCGTTAGAGAGAAGAAGGTTAAGAGGTGACTTAATAGAGGCATACAAAATGATCAGAGGGTTAGATAGGGTGGACAGCGAGAGCCTTCTCCCGCGGATGGAGGTGGCTAGCACGAGGGGACATAGCCTTAAATTGAGGGGTAATAGATATAGGACAGAGGTCAGAGGTGGGTTTTTTACGCAAAGAGTGGTGAGGCCATGGAATGCCCTACCTGCAACAATAGTGAACACGCCAACATTGAGGGCATTTAAAAATTTATTGGATAAGCATATGGATGATAAGGGCATAGTGTAGGTTAGATGGCCTTTAGATTTTTTCCATGTCGGTGCAACATCAAGGGCCGAAGGGCCTGTACTGCGCTGTATCGTTCTATGTTCTATGTTCTATGTGGGTCAAGCTACTGTATCAGGCCCCCATAGCAAGTGTATCCACGAACCGGCTGAGGTCGGAGTATTTCAGTCTGCACCGAGGGACTAGGCAAGGGTCCTCCCTATCCCCGCTATTAATTGCCCTGGCAATTGAGCCATTGGCCATAGTGCTGAGGACTTCAAGGAACTGGAGGGGGCTGGTCCGTGGGGGGCAGGGGAGGAGCACTGGGTTTTCCTCTATGCAGACGACCTGCTATTGTATATTTCGGACCCGCTAGGGGGGATGGGGGAGGTCATGCGGATCCTAAGGGACTTTGGGAGCTTCTCGGGGTACAAGTTGAACGTGAGGAAAAGTGAGCTGTTTGTAATCCACGCTAGGGGTCAGGAGGAGAGACTAGGGGAGCACCCGCTCAAAATGGTGGAGAGGTTATACAGGTGGCTAGGAACTGGGATGCCCTACGCAGGCTCAATGTATCTCGGCTTGTAGAGCAGATGGAGGGAGACTTCAAAAGGTGGGACATGCTCCCGCTTTCCCTGGCGGGAAGGGTACAGACTGTGAAGAGGACGGTCCTCCCCAGATTCCTATTCGTTTTCCAGTGCCTTCCCATCTTCATCCCCAAATCCTTCTTCAAGCGGGTGAACAGGATTATCACTGGATTTGTGTGGGCAAACAAGAACCCGCAAGTTAAAATACTGTTTTTGGAGTGTGGGGGGGGGGGGGGGGGGGGGGGGGGGTGTTTCCGCACTTCTGTAGCTACTCAAGGGCGGCTAATGTGGCCATGATTAGGAAATGGGTAATGGAGGAGGGGTCAGTATGGGGGCAGTTAGAGGCGGCGTCATGTAAAGGCACCAGCCTAGGGCCACTAGTAATGGCACCGCTGCCATTCTCGCTGGCACGATACACCGCAAGCCCGGTGGTGATGGCAGCACTGAGGGTCTGGGGTCAGTGGAGAAGGCACAGGAAGGAGGGGGCCTCAGTTTGGACCCCGCTACGGAACAACCATAGATTTGCTCCAGGCAAGATAGACGGGCATTAGAAGGATGGGAGAACTGTTTATAGATGGGACATTCCCTAGCTTGAAGGCGTTGGAGGAGAAATTCAGCCTGCCCCCGAGAAATGCCTTCAGATACCTCCAAGTCCGCAACTTTCTCAAAAAACAGGAGGGGACATTTCCGCGGCAACCCCCTCAAAGGATACAGGACAGGGTGTGTCTGGCATCTGGGAAGGAGAGGGGAAGGTGTCGGACATCTACCAAGAGCTGCAGGAGGCGGAGGAGGCCTCAGTGGAGGAACAGAAGGGCAAGTGGGAGGAGGAGCTGGGTGAGGAGCTAGATGAGGGCCTGTGGATTGATGCCCTGGGCAGGGTGAATTCCTCCTTCATCATGTGCCAGGCTCAACTTAATTCAGTTTAAGGTGGTACACCAGGCTCACATGACGATGGCGAGAACGAGCAAGTTTTTTGTGGTGGAGGACAGGTGCGCGAGATGTGCAGGGAGTCCGGCAAACCATGTCCATATGTTTTGGGCATACCCGGCGCTTAAAGAATTCTGGCAGGGTTTTGCAAGGGCTAAGTCCAGGATATTGGACACGTGGGTGAAGCCGAGTCCAACAATAGCGATCTTTGGGGTGTCAGAGGATCCGGGAGTGCAGGAAGTGAAAGAGGCCGAGGTGTTGGCCTTTGCCTCCCTGGTAGCCCGGAGATGGATCTTGTTAATGTGGAGGGACTCAAAACCCCCGAGCGTGGAGACCTGGGTTAGTGATATGGCGGGGTTTCTGGGTTTCTCAGCCTGGAGCGAATAAAGTTCGCCTTGAGAGGGTCCAGCAGCAGCAGCAATCGGGGGGGGGGGGGGGGGGGGGTTCAGGTGGGGGAACTGTTTATTTAATGTATATTTTCTTTTTGTATAATGACAACAGCCACCCAGTTCGTTAAATATTTTTTGTTTATTTTTCA
Source organism: Scyliorhinus canicula (assembly GCF_902713615.1). Classification (NCBI taxonomy): domain Eukaryota; kingdom Metazoa; phylum Chordata; class Chondrichthyes; order Carcharhiniformes; family Scyliorhinidae; genus Scyliorhinus; species Scyliorhinus canicula. The sequence goes on from NC_052150.1 coordinate 118,568,754, forward strand.
GTTATCAGTTATGTAAAAATTCTGTTCGAAAAAAGCTTTAATGAAAACAAATTTAAAAAAAAGGAAGTTGCTATCTAATGGAAACTCTGCTGGAGTGACCTGGACCTCCTGCTTCCCTTCCCTGTGCCCTGGTGGAGCTGGACTCCTCCAGGCTCCTGGCCAATGACTCTGGCAGATCTGTCAATGCACCACTACATCTCCTTGAAATCTCAGTATTTTTCTGTAGTCTGCCCCAACTTGGTCTTCACCTGAATACCCTACAGTAAAACTGGTCTGCGGCTTCATTCTCCAGGAAGTTCACACATGAACTAATCAACCCTCCAAAGTAAAAACAGAAAACACTCAGCAGGTCAGGCAGTATCTGTGCAGAGAAATTGTTTCAGGTCTGTGACCGTCATCAGAACCCGTTAACTGTTTCTATCCAAAGATGCTGCCTGTCCTCGTGAGTATTTCAAACATTTCCTGTTTTTATTTAAGATTTGCAGCATCTGCAGTATTTTGCTTTTGTGTGAGAGAGCTATCCCCCATCCTGGTTACAGCCTATTCATGCCCACCATACGCTGATCCTGACTCCAGATTACTCCCTAATGCACATATAGTGCCAGTATCTGAGATAAAGACTGCAAGTTTAAGTCCGGTGATACTTCTGTTCTTCAATAGTCTGTACTTCCTCTTGGCCTTCTCCGTGAGGTTGCAGTGGCTGACCCAATGGCAGTTGTTAAAGTACAAAAGCAATTGGGTAGGGGAAGGGTGAAGAGGACTGCCGGAGCTCCATGGTCATTGCAGCAGCAGTTTTCACTTCACGACTTTCTTCAGGACGGAGTGAGTAGAGAATATGCAGCAATTTACCATCACCCTTGATAGCCATGGCAGTGCATTGTGCCAATGACTCTGTGGCATTGGTCCTGGTGATTCTAAGCACAATGTCTTCCAGAGCGCTGAGGTGTCCCAGCATGCTGGGCTTCCACTGGATATTCGGGTCTCCTTTCTTGTGGCGGATGACCATCACTTGCAAGGCAGAGGGCAGAATGCCAGTGAGGCTGGGGTTTGTGCCTGCCATAGCTGAATAGCTGTAGCTTCATGTGAGCATGTTGAGGTATGTATGCAGTTGACATGATTGGAAGGTGTGTCGGGGATGTGTAATATACGGATGTTGTGGGTGAGTTTGGACTGTCAGCACGTGGTGCTGAGTGGGTGTTTGGGGATATGGTGCAGTGAATAGTATGAGTGAAAAACTTGATGTGCAGATGCACTCACCTTGACCACCCATGTCAAGTCATTAAACTTCTGGCATTGTTGCCATGTCCTGGATGCTTCACTCTTGGCATTTTTGCCATCTGGTCCCATCCCTTTCATTCTTGATGGTGTTCTGCCTCCAACTGGAAACATGACATTCACCTCACTGACCAGTGAGTCTAGAATAGTATCCTTAAACACAAGGAATCCTTTGCCCAGCATGGTGTGATTTGCTCCTTGTTTCTCTCTGCTCCAGTGTGATTATTCAGCAGCCTGCAGTGCTTTGCTGCAACTTTCCCTTTATAAGTATCACTACTTGGCTTGTGGTGTGTGGAGGATGCAGACAATACGATAGAGATCAAGTCTGCGTAGGAACTACTTGTGGCAATGCTATCATCAGGGAAATAAGATGAGCACATTAATTTTATTTACTGTCCAAGTTGTTTCCAATTGGTCAGGGTCAGAAATTGTGGCCCCTGTATGCAAAAATCAGTCAAATAAATTTCTTGCTTTAAAAGTTTAATTGACTATTTAGTTAGAGTATACTTGATGTGGAGATGCCGGCGTTGGACTGAAGTGAGCACAGTACGAAGTCTTACAACACCAGGTTAAAGTCCAACATGTTTGTTTCAAACACTAGCTTTCAGAGCACTGCTCCTTCCTCCGGTGGATGAAGAGGTACCTCTTCATTCACCTGAGGAAGGAGCAGTGCTCCGAAAGCTAGTGTTTGAAACAAACATGTTAGAGTATACTTGATATAGAGTATATTAAGAATCCTTAGCAAATGTTAACTGGAACTTCCAATGGAACTGGAGTTTATAAACAAGAGTGCATAACCCAAAAGAGGTCCCTAAATAAAATGATGCAACAGGAAGAAGTGGAACAGACTTCTTGTGGACTACACCTTAATTTAATAACTGGTAGTGTGCGTGATGTGAGTTAGTCGATATAAGATTCCAATAATTAACGTAAAGCAAAAAAAAGCTTCAAAACAATAATACAACTGAAGTTATGATTGTTTGAACCATATGGGTTCACTGGTAAAGTGTATGTTCGGCTTTGGGACAATCAAACCTTTCTGTTCTTGGAATGTTTTCTCTTGCATTCAGCTCTGGATTTCTTCCAGGAAGTCTCCAACAAGCACTAATTATAATGTCAAAAGGCAAGGATGAACTTCTACTCTTTAATTATCACTTAAGCTAATCACTGAATGTTGATTTGGAATTTTCAACCAACAGAACTGGCAACATTGAGGAAGAATATAATGTAGCATCAAATGCATTACAGGATTTTCTTTTTTGCAAAGGTTGCATTTCTTTAAATAATATGGAGAGGTGTTTAATATGATACATATGGTCCAGTAGCAATGCCTGGTTTAAAAAGTAGATTGCTTTGAAGAAGGCTGCAGAATGTCAGTTTATTTATTCACTAATTAAAACCAGTTTTGCAGCACATGTTCCCACATAGATTGATTGGAGTCCATTTTTCTGTGTATGAGGGAATCAGTGCAGAATGTGCAAATTAATGTTAGTGTACAGGTGTGGGAAACAGGCTTGTATAAATGCTGTAACTGATGTTTCAGAGTTTCTTTCTGTTTTCCATTGCAAAGTACCTGTAAGTTTTAACTTCACTGAAAGTCATTGACACTAGACTGTACCTGTAACAACAGAAAGTGATGTTTTTAGAAAAGTATGTGTGACTTATTAATAAAAAGGAAATGACACATTTCTCTCTCTGGCTTCCTGAGGAAATTGATCTTTGGGTTCATGGGAAGAAATATTTCAAGGTGAGCCATCCGGACTTGTCAAACTCTGCAGCCTGGCTCCTTACGTAGGGTGAAGGGAGAAATCTTAAAGTTAGGAAATTTGGAAAAGACCCAGCCATATCTACCTGAATATGCAAGCAAAAAGACACAGCTATTGAAGGCTTGTTGTAGTTAAGCACAGTTATAGGTTGGTAAAGTATCTGCAATTAACTTGAAATGATCATTTAAAATTCCTCCCAGTTCCCATCACTTTGCTCTTCTTTATTGCAGCTGATGCTTCAAACTGGGGTGCAGTACTACAAGAGCCAATGCTCTTTTGGCATATCATGCAAATTAAGTGTGTTCTTAAAATCTGAGCCCAGGGAAGCTATTTGATGCAGAAGCCAAGCTTGGAAATGTTTTGTCAACTGTCTGTGTGTAGATGTTTCAAGCAACAGTCACTGTATAATGATCAAGAACTAGGGCAGCACGGTAGCATTGTGGTTAGCACAATTGCTTCACAGCTCCAGGTTACCAGGTTTGATTCCTGGCTTGGGTCACTGTCTGTGCGGAGTCTGCATGTTCTCCCTGTGTGTGCATGGGTTTCCTTCGGGTGCTCCGGTTTCCTCCCACAGTCCAAAGGTGTGCAGGTTAGGTGGATTGGCCATGCAAAATTGCCCTTAGTGTTGGGTGGGGTTGGTGGGTTATGGGGATAGGGTGGAGGTGTGGGCATGGGTAGGGTGCTCTTTCCAAGAGCTGGTGCAGACTCGATGGGCCGAATGGCCTCCTTCTGCACTGTAAATTCTATGATAACTATCTTCGTCCAAGTATGGAATATGAGACCAGCTCTGGTGCTTCATTTGGATCTGACTGAGATTAGCTAACTTTGTGCAGACCAGCAATTCTTCCTAAAACCAAGCTGGTTCATAGAGTTGTACAAGACCCGGTGATAAATCTACCCATGCTGGAACGCAAAGAATTAAACTGGTTTCATTTTCATGAATTATATTTGATAAGTTTAAAGTTCCCACTTAAAGAAATCATATAAATGTTATTTACCAAATAAAATGTAGCTGGAGGGATTTTCTTAACCTTATCGTCATGTTGCTTTGGGGAATAAAACATTACATCAACCCTTCTCTTTCCCCCTCCATCTATAAATAGCAATGCCATCAAACTCACAATGCTAGCTCTGTAACTGAGAGAAACTAGTGTCACATGACTATCCCTGAATGCCATTTGTAAATTAAGAACTTTTGTGAAATAAGATTTTTTTTTAGTGGGAGGCTTAACTCCAGACAGCTAAGATTTTTTTACAAAAACTGGTTTAATTTGTGAATATTTAGCATTCCACATTTTTAAAGAGAAACAAAATGCAGCTACTATTAGTTTGGTTTGCACTTATTGTTGAGTAGATTTTGCTGAAACTAAATGAAATGAAAAAACCCCACAAATTAATACCTGCATTATTTTTAAGATGTGGAGATGCCGGCGTTGGGCTGGGGTGAGCACGGTAAGAAGTCTTACAACACCAGGTTAAAGTCCAACAGGTTTGTTTCAAACACTAGCTTTCGGAGCACTGCTCCTTCACCCGAGGAAGGAGCAGTGCTCTGAAAGCTTGTTTGAAACAAACCTGTTGGACTTTAACCTGGTGTTGTAAGACTTCTTACTGTGCATTATTTTTAGGTAAGGCGAAAGGATCAGCAAATGCTAGAAATGCACAAATAATCTGTTATAGTCTTAAAAGAACTGGGGCGAAATTCTCCTACCCCCAGCAGGGTTGGAGAATCGCCTGGGGCCGCCTAAAATCCCGCCCCCGCCGTGGCAGAGATTCTCCGCCACCCGGGAAGTGGCGGGGGCAGGAATCTCGCCACTCCGATCAGAGAGGCCCCTGCAGCGCTTCTCCGGCCCGGATGGGCTGAAGTCCCGCCGCTGGGAGGCCTCTCCCGCCGCCGAGGTTTAAACCACCTCTGGAACGGCGGGCTCAGCGGCGTGAGCAGGCCCCTGGGGTCCTGGGGGGGGCGATCGAACCCCGGGGGGTGCCCCCACGGTGGCCTGGCCCGCGATCGGGCCCCCCCCCCCCTCTCAGAGTCCGGGCCAGTGCCCTGGCTGCACTCTTTCTCCTTCCGCGTCTGCCATGGCCTTTGGGGAGGCCCGACCCCTGAGTGGTTGGCACCACTCCCCTACTCCGGGACCCTCCGTCACGCCGGGTAGGGGAAAATGCCGCCCCTGGTTCCTGCCACTTTTTGTTTTTATTTCAAATCTTAAATTGTTTTGTGTTATACTACTTTGATAGAGAATAAATAGCAGTGTAGTGGATAAATAATGATATCAACATGCTGTGCCTTTTCTTATTAAGTAAAAAGACATTGGGTTATTCCATACCGTGGGCAGCACGGTAGCACAAGTTGATAGCATTGTGGCTTCACAGCACCAGGGTCCCAGGTTCGATTCCTCGCTGGGTCACTGTCTATGCCGAGTTTGCACATTCTCCCCGTGTCTGTGTGGGTTTCCTCTGGGTGCTCTGGTTTCCTCCCACAGTCCAAATACGTGCAGACTAGGTGGAGTGGCCATGATAAATTGCCCTTAGAGACCAAAAAAGGTTAGGAGGGGTTATTGGGTTACGGGGATAGGGTGGAATTGAGGGCTTAAATGGGTCGGTGCAGACTTGATGGGCCGAATGGCCTCCTTCTGCATTGTATGTTCTATGTTCTATCATGCCATCAAACAAAAACCTAAGAAAAATGCTCATTTCTAGAGAAATACAATTAATCGAAATAAATTGCAAGAAAAGGAAGAATATCAAATTTTAAAAATACCCATGCCAAATCTATCCTTCAGCTCCTACAGATGCCAACAATGACACAGTTAGATTCTTTGGTTGTTAGTTTCAGGCAGCAGAATTGACTGGCTGCAGTAACCCAATGACAGACTGAATGACTTTGATTTTTATGGGGCTGGGGGAGAGAGGGAGGCGGGGATCATTGGGAAAGTTGAAGGGAGCCTGGTAGTAAGTGGCAAAACTAGACAAGGGTCGGGGTGTGGAGGTCCTACCAGATCAACAGAACCTCATTTGAATAAGTATTTCCAGAGAACAGCCCAACACCCAACCAGACTGACTCCCTGACCAGCAGGCGAGATCGGGAATCTGGCAGCTGCTCAGGTCTCATGGGAGTGGTTCCCAGCAGTCAGTACCTGCAGGGAATTTCCTTGTACATGTTTATATTCAGGAAGGTGGAGCTAGGAAATGTTGTGAACGCCATGGGGGTACCGGGGTTGGGGAGACTCAAGTATCTTGTGGCTAATCAGCTCCTCCTGTCAAGTTCCTGGTGCCAGGCAGCAGATGGTACAGGACTCCCCTTGCGTCACTTTTAAATCCAAAGGACATAGAAGCAGAATCAGGCCACTCGGCCCATTCAATCATGGCTGATATGTTTCTCACTTCCATTCTCCTGCCTTCTCCCCATAACCCCTGATCCCCATCAAGAACCTATCTATCTCTATCTTAAAGACATTCAGTGACTTGACCGCCACAGCCTTCTGCGGCAATAAGTTCCACAGATTCATTCTCCTCTGGCTGAAGAAATTCCTCCTCATCTCAGTTTAAAAAGATTGTCCCTTCAGTCTGAGTTTGTAAATCTTATGAATCTTACGCAGGCCCCAGCTTTTATTGGGAGACTTGCTTAGGGCCTGAACCACCTCTACAAACATGACACCATCCAAGAACACTGGCTTGGAAGTGGAATCCTAATTTTTACTATTTCAAACCACACAGCCAACTCTTCGTTGGAGGAAAAGGGGTTAAAATCAAGGCCATTGTGTGTTTTATTCCAATATGATTTAATGTGGTTGGATAAGAGTATCAGTTTTTAGTTAGTCTGGAGTCAGAGAATTTTACTAGGCTGGGCAGGGTCACAGTCATAAATAAATTGAGGCTATGTTTCTTCTCATGGGGGTTACATAAAATCTGTCTTTTCTTCATTTTGTATCCCAAATTTAATCCGAATTTCTTTGCAAGTACTGAATCTCCTTTGGGTCCTATTTCATGGCTGCTAGCCAAATGGCCATTTTTTCTCTGATCCCATTTAGTGAGGTTTGGCGGATTACTCATTGTGCAATATCACAGGTAAACCTATCCCTGTCCTCATTTGACAACCAAACCTTTTTGAGAGGGTCTAGAGGTAAGGACGCCTAGCCTGATTTTTCCCTCTTTAGTCGAAGAGTGCTGAGGCAATTGTGGCTGAAATCAGCAATACCAGTATCAACTGGGAATCTAACGTTCGATCTTTCTTGTCCATGTGGTAGTCATTGTACCAGGATGTACCTTTACGGACGAGGCAACAATGTTGCATATTGTGGATGAGAATTTTAAATCTATAATATCTTGCTGTTCATTGTGCCAAAACTAATTAAACACAGCTGTATCTATCGGTCTGCTGGGGCCATAAGCTGGTAGCTTTAATACAACATGTGCACCAACAACAGGCTGGAAGCAACCCATGGTTAATGGAGTATTTGGGAACATATGCTCAAAACACCTGTACTGTTGCATTGTGCCTGTTCTGAGTATTGTTCCACCTGTCATGGGTTGTATTGGTGAATGACTGCCGTCATTTTGCCACTTTCTAATTCAGAGGCTGCTAAGGTTAATTCGTGCTTAATTTTAATCTTCTGTCAGATTTAAAAATGCACTAAAAATCTTCCTGAATTTTAAATCAATATAGAGCATTATTCCTGAATATCTGTATGCAATCTTCCTTTGCGTGTGGGAAAGTCTTGTTCACTTGAAACAGAGCTCTTTCTTAATGTGCAAAGCAGCACTGCCATAACCAAGCACATGTATTTTGCGCTGACAATGTGCTGATTTTGTGAGCTAATGAATTATTTGCACTTGACTGCACGTTGTACCAGGCTAGCACCTCGGGGCTTCAGAAGCACAAGTTTCCTCTCCTGCCCTTCCTTCTTTGCGTGCTTCATATTTGACTTCAGTGCAATATTCCAGTCTTTATTCTGTATTTGCTGTTTGTTTTTCCTTTTATTTTAAGCTGTCTCATTGGCAACAAGAGATTTATAAAAAGGTTCAAGCTCCCTGTTAAATGACATTTTCGGGGCGGCACCGTGGCCCAGTGGTAAGCACTGCTGCCTATGGCGCTGAGGACTTGGGTTCGATCCCGGCTCCAGGTCACTATCTGTGTGGAGTTTGCACATTCTCCCTGTGTCTGCACGGGTTCCACCCCCACAACCCAAAGATGTGCAGGGTAGGTGGATTGCTCATATGACATTTTCATATTTGGAATGGTGGTGTATAAACGCATTGCTAGAGAATATGTAGAAACAGAATTATTTCTGTGCGGAACATTCTTTGTCTTGGGAACACCAAACTCATCACTGAGTGGTGGAAACCTCTTTTCATGCTCTCCTCCCAGATCAACACATTTACTGATCAATTTATACTCTTAAATGTAGCCACAGTCCCAGAGGACCGTAGGCTGCTTGCCCCTTTGAGGGGGAGAACTTACTCGCGTCAGGTGAGGGGCAAGGTTGAGAAGGCAAGGGCAGCACTGTGGCACAGTGGTTAGCACTGCTGTCTCACAGTGCCGGGGGCCCAGGTTCGATCCTAGCCTCAGCTCACTGTCCTTGTGGAGTTTGCACATTCTCTCCAAAAAGATGTGCAGGGTAAGTGGATTGGCCATGCTAAATTGCCCCTCATTTGGGAGAAAATAAAAATTGGGTACACTAAACTTAAAAAAAAGATTCAGAAGGCTATGCCTTCATGAATAATCTCAGCTTGTACAGGAATTGAACCTGAGCTGTTGGCATGGCTCTTCATCATGAACCAGCCGTCCAGCCAACAGAGCTAACCGACCCTTGGTTTATACTATTATAACACTTATTTAAACACACGATGAAACAATTTCCCCTGGAACTATTTGCTGTTGATTTCCAGTATGTTCTAGTTTGATTCTCTTCCTGCACCGAGTGGTGCACTGAGGCAGACTTTCATCTGTTTTAATAGCCAGTAATTCCTGGAGCAGGTCGCTATCTGTTGCCAGAGGTTTATAGCTTGAGGGGCAGCACTCCTCATCAAGTATAGCTGATCGGGAGTCTCTCCTGCTCTTACCACCAGCCATTGGCATGTTGGAAGAATTTGCAGGTTGACACGCAGCCTGTTTGGCCACGTTATGAACACACCTTCCTTGGCCATCAAGTCCTGGGGGTGGAATTCAAACCTGTAGCTTCTGGCTTAGAGACACGGACGCGACCCACTGTGCCACAAGACCATTTCCAGAATGTAGTGTGCGATAATTAATAAATAAAGAGTTTGCATTTATAGAACACCTTGAGCTGGATTCTCCGGGCCGAAATTGCGATTGGCGTGAGGGCGGAGAATGGACGTTTACGCTGAAATCCGGTTCAAGCCTGCTCCCATGATTGTCCGGTCCCCGGAGAAACACTTGCGAATCGCGCGTGCGCAAACTACACGGCGCGGGTAGAGGACCATTGACAGAAGCGCCCCCCTACCCCCCCTGTGATTCTCTGAGGAAACTGGCCGAGTTTCCGAAGGCATGGTTCTAACTATCAGCCATTGGGAACGGCCGGTGGTGGCTGAGGATTCAGTCCGCGACCGCCCTGGTGGGGCGGGAAGATTGATCACCGTAGGTGGTCTCACAGATGGCCAGGGGAGCAATCAGGCATCACGGACCCGTGGGCGTGCGTGATCTCGGGGGAGCCTACATTCCTGGTGCCGCTCTGCGGGCTGAGTCCACCATGTCCCACGGAGCGGCCGCTGCAGGCCGCCACTATGTGCATGGGCGGACTCCTGACCTGAAATGCGGGGCCCCATATCCGCAGCCAGAGCTGCGAGAAGCACTCCGGGGCCCTGCTAGCCCATTGCAGGTGGGAGAATCACTCAGGACTTTCTTCAGGGAACGTTGGTGTAGGGACATAGCCCCATTATTATAGAATCCCGCCCCTTATCTCATCCTTGGGCTATTCCTAAATGCTTCACGTGTGATGTATCTTTTTTTGGAACTAAAGTCAGGGGTGGTACATATGCAAACTGTCCCACTTGGTGCCTGGATAATCGTCCATCCAAATAGCAGAAGCTTGAGACCATAGGGCCTAATTTTAAAAAAATAATATTTTATTGAGGTATTTGACAATTTTTATAACAGTAACATAAACAATGATATCAACATGGTAAAATAAACATTTCCCCACCATCATCTGCGCCCATAGCCTCTGGGACTCCTCCAATCGGTTATGGAACTGGTGGAGTGTCGCTGACATCCCCCTCCGAATATCTTGGCCACACCCTAGCAACAGCATCAGCTCCAGGTAAATCTCATACAGAGGCTCAGCATCTGACTGGGACCCAGTTGGACCCTGGGATCCAGCAGATCTCCAACTGCTATCTTGCCTGGGCACTCCTGCTTCCAGCTATTGTGCATCAGAAACTGTGAGGTGCTCACCAGAATGTGCTCCAGAAGCCTGTCCACTACTGTCACCCACCCAGATGTGTCTCTCTGTGCTGGTGGAGGGTGGGGATGACAGCAGTGATGCGAATACGGTGTCTCCTCGGAGCTCCTCTCCGAGGGGTTCTCATGGGATGCAGGGTGCAGAGACCACTCTGGATGAGCTGACACCTTCGGATGAGGATCCTGCAGGAGAATGGACATGTGGTTAGTGGGGAGGGTTGGGTCATTCTTCATGGCAATAACAACTCACATGTGACAGGTCATCTGGGTGGCGGCCAGTGGAATCTTACTTCTGCGCTGTACGCCAACCTCTATGTCGGCGACATAACTGTCCTCGGCCATCCTTCAGGGCCTGTTCCTCATGGGGGGTGAGGGCTCTGATGTCCTGCACTCAAGTGAGGACAGCCTCCCAAGGGGTTGCTGTGGCCCGTCCCCTTTTTCAGGCCTTTCCACCACCCGTTTTGGGACCTCCCCCTTTCAGGACCCTACCCTTCATTCGCCCCCCAAAAACTTTAGGAGACCCCTTCATACCCATCCTTCACCTCCCACCCTTCATTCCCCTCCATCAGCCCCCCATTTCATGGGCATGGCCCCCCTCATTCCCCAGCCCTTGGCAGTGCAAAAGTGCCCAGGTGCCAGAGGGAGAGCCAGGGTTCCACCCTGCCCTGTACCTGACCACAAGAATCTCCAATGGCCAGGGAGAGCCACCCCCACCCCCCATGTTTGTGTGGGCCAGTACTAAACGGCACCCAGTTGAGGCCTCGCAGGGGAGGCCGTTAGTTCCCTGGTGCTGGGATAATCCAGCGCAGGTATAGGCTCATTTAAATATGTTAATCCGGATCTCGCCCAGTGAGGTTCGATCTGATTAGATCTCGTGAGGTGTTGCCTCTTGCAAGATTTAATGCCTCGTCGTGTCACGGAGTCGGGTGTGATGTGGACGTTCGATTGCGCCCTCTGGCTGCTATTTAATTGAGGTGACAGGGGTCTCACCCTCTGGCTGGAGTGCCAACAAGAGCCCTGTGTCACCTGCTTTTGAGAAAACTTCTTGAATTAAGTGCCATATCAGGCACTTAACTGGGCAGTGGCGGCTATTCTCTGGGATTAAGGATTCCTGAGGTGGATGACTCGCCTGTCGAGCGCTGCTGGCCAATCTTGCGTGGCAGCATGACCAGAGAGAAGTCTGGCTGCTGGCAGTCCTGCACCTACCCAAAGCCTGGGATTGCTGATGAGCCTAGGTGAGTGATGGTGGGGAGTCAGGTAGGAAGGAGTGTTAGTGGCAAGGGCAGTGGGATGCTCTCACTGGCACCCTCTTTTCTGATGCCGGGTCCCTAGATACTGAATGTCCCACCTTTGGAACACCCCAGCAACTCCTGCCAGGGTTTCTGTTGTGTTCTGTTGTCTTGTCCTTGCAATGATTCATACAGAACTGGTGATAACTTATTTATAATGGTGCTTTATTAGTTAACACATGGAAGGATAACATACAGAATGCTTTGCAGACTAGGTTGCGCTGGAACGACCTGATGTGCGGCTGTCTTTGTGTACACCTTACTACCAACTGCCGATAGCCGGATGACTGATGTCTGACGCCACCTGATGGTAGGGAGGTCGCATTGCTGAGCATATGCAATATTATTCACTTGCATAACACCACATCCCCCTTCCTTTGGCGATGTTGATCTTTATATACAAACATGATTAATATCTTTACTTTACACATGTGGTTTATGTATAAACAGATTTAACGAATGCATCCATAGACATGATATGCCTGCTCGGTGTGTGTCCCTTGTGCACAGCTCATTGTGCCTCCCTCACGGGATCATCACGCTGGAGGTCTGGGCTCTTGTCGGCTTTTTTGAAGACTGGTTTCTGTGCTGGTCTTTTATGTTTCCGCCTTTTTAGGCGATGTGCCTTGACACCTGGTATTCTGGTAGGCAACCTTGGTGTCTTCAGCTTTTTCCGTTTCTTTGCTCAATGCTGTTGGCTGCTACGTTGCGATGTGCTCTCGCAATGCTCTCTGCTGCTGCTCTGTTGTGTGATCTCCAGACTGTCAGTCACGTTGTCGATGTCTCCTTTCTTGGTGTCCTCGGTGAGACTTACAGTATCCCCCACTCTCCTTCTCTTCCTCTTTTTTTTGTTTTTAGTGCCAATCTGCGACTGCTCTATTTATCTTTTTTTGTGAGTTATCTTTTGAGTGCTTTTCATCCTTTGTTTGGCTCTGGTAGCATCCACCTTGTCATTGGCCTGCGCCATGGAATCAGTGTGTTGTGGGTCGTCTGCAGAGACGTCTCATGTCGGCATGTTTCTGAGGGACTGTGCAGTGGTAGTTAAGTCAGCACCTTCAACAACCAGCTTCAGACCCCCATCCTCTGGTATCTGGGATGAATTACCCTCTGATGTCTGGGTTGCCTCACATTCTGGTATCTGGGTAGGATTAGCATCGTCAGCACAGGGCACTGCACCTTCATCTTGTGCTTGAGCCCCAAATGATGGTTCCTTGTCTCTCAATCTCTATGCACACCTTATCTTTTTCAGATAGCCCAGGTGGGGACTCATCCTCATCGTGTGATAGTATGTACATGTCATCCGACGTCATGGAACTGCATCCAGATTCAGTATCAACTGTCGTTGTGGCGCTGCATACCATCTGCTGTTTAAACTCATCTTTGGGCGGATTAGCCACGAGTATCGGGGAGTCCACTCCTGGAACCATTTCATAGGTCTGAGATGATTCACCTTTTGTTGGCTCACTGACTGGGACAGGCATCCACTCCACTAGGTTAAGGGCCTCACATGCATCCGCCCCCTCGGATAGACTCACGTTTCGTGTCCACAATGGAGAATGGTACCACGTTTCTTCTGTTGTGTACCCATGCTTCGAGGACACATTCCCCCAACATCTCAAACTCATTCCCACTGTAGTTGATCAGCATTCTTGATCGGGCTACAACTTTCGGTGGCACTCGCAGGTTGAGCAAATCTCCCAGACTGAGGAGGTTTGCCTTCGCTCCTATGTCGAGTTTGCATTTTATCAATGTGTTGTTTAGCATCACTGGAATGGTCCATCTGTTTTCGACGGTATCAGCTGGAGTAGCACTATTGTTTCAACTAATCATTAATACCTCATTCTCTTTTGTCTTTAGACTCATCTGAAGCCAACTTGGTTGAGATTAGATCAATGAAAAATAATTCATCAAGGGTCATCTCATCAACTGCATTGATTAACCCCATTTGATCCACTGTAGGATATGAAAAACATTGTTTTGCAAAATGATTAACATGGCCACACCTGGAACATATTTTCCAAAGGCTGGACACTGCTGTGGACCATGTCGGTTACCAGATTTCTGGCACAAAATGGCGGCTCCTGTCGTCCGCTTAAAATGGCCGCTCGCACTGAGACCACATTTCTTTTTTTTTTTATTTTAGAGGACCCAATTCATTTTTCCAATTAAGGGGCAATTTAGTGTGGCTAATCCACCTATCCTGCACATTTTTGGGTTGTGGGGGCAAAACTCATGCAAACACAGGGAGAATGAGCAAACTCTACACGGAAAGTGACCCAGAGCCGGGATCGAACCTGGGACCTCGGCGCCATGAGGCAGCAGGGCTAACGCACTGTGCCACCGTGCTGCCCTAGACCACATTTCTTATTGAACTGTGTCACAGTGCTGATGGCGCTGGCGTCCTCCTCCATGATGCCACCAAATTGTTTTGAGCTGAGTGTACTGATTTGCTGTGCAGCCAACTCACTCGCATGACAAATCTTAATTGCTTTATCCAATAGCAAATCTTCTTCCCGCAGCAATCTCTCATGGAGCTTGTCATTTGATATGCCAAATACTATTTGATCACGGATCATTGGAGATTTCAGATTACTGAAATTGCAGGATTGGGCCTTCAATCTCAAGTCAGTGACAAAACTGTCGAAAGATTTGCCAGCTTGCTGGGTACGCATACCTAAAAGATATCTTTCAAATGTTTAATTCATTTTGGGAGAGCAATGCCGATCAAAATACTCTATCACTTGATCGTATCTCTTGTTTTCCTCTTCGCTATTGAAAGCAAGTGTGATGTAGATTTCGATAGCTTGTGAACCTGCCACCATAAGCAGAAACACAATGTGCCTCTCGGCAGCCTGTGCCTGCAGGCCCAGGGCTGAAACATAGATCTTAAACTGCTGTTTGAAAAAAATGACAATTTTCATCTTAGTTACCCGATACTTGAAGCTGGTGGGGTGCCTTTAAACCCTCCATCTCACGCTTTACCATCTTTCATTGCATTGAGTCGCCACAGGCTGTAGTTTACCAGGTCGGTTGCAGAATCTTCTTTTTTATATTTTGTTCTTCGGCCGGTTTTCCTTTGTCCTTTTTGCTGTTTCCTTGAATGTTCAAACCCCTGGTACCATGTTGTGTTCTGTTGTGATGTCCTTGCAATGATTCATACAGAACTGCTGATGATTTAGAATAATGATTTATTAATTAACACTTGGAAGGAGAACATTCAGAATGCTATACAGACTGGGTTGCTCTGGAACTACCCAATGTGCGACTGTCTTTGTGTGCACCTTACTACCAACTGCCGTTAGCCGGATGTCTCATGAATGATGTTTGATGCCATCTGCTGGAGGGAAGTCGCATTGCTGAGCGTATGCAATATTATTCACTGGCATATCACCACAGTTTGCTTTTTGGGCTTCTCACATGGCAAGATCTTACATGCTGCTGGGTAAATGCTAGGGCTGCGTAATATTGACCACTTACTGGTCTCAATTGACAGTGGGACAAGAAGTCCATTTACAGGCTTTCCCCCCATGGATGCAATTCGGCAATGGTAGAAAAGTGGCAGGATCCTCTCTCTCCTGCCTGATTAAATGCCCCGGCACGAAACGTGGCATTAAATTCTTCCCTATGTTTCTTTACATTTTTCAGTCACGCTGGGTGACTTGCTGGGCCTGGTTTGCATTTTCTTCTTACGGGATTAGGTAGTTCAATTTTCTGTGTGGGGTGTTACTGGTTGTTTTCTCCTTGTAGCTAGAGGAGTTAATGGGATTGAACTGGCAGTTCTCTTCCGGAAACCTGCAATCTCAGTAGGATTGTGTTGGCTGTTCTCTTTAAAATCAGATCAGTGTGTGTGATAGGGCTCACTGCTTTGTCTGTGGGATTCAACTGACTATTAACATTTACCTAAACCAAAGTAGAAACTATTGGTTCAAGTGAAGTCCCATTCTTAATTTGTTTTTAAATTAAGTATGGTTCAGATCTGTAATTTTTTACAATTCTGTGCTCTTACATTTTCAGGTTGAGAACTGTTCTAATTTTGTCCACATTATTGGTGCTGGATTGTTAACCTTTATAAAGTTTATGCACTGTTAGCTCAGCGTGTGAGCTTTTCAGCACAGGCAGCAGTGTAAAACAGCAGCCTAACCCAGGTTGTTTTCTATTGCAGTATCATTTATGCTGGTGCAAAACTGACTTAAAGCATTAATTAATTATGAATACCATCCTCATCCCAATATGGCAATCTCAAAATGTTTATATCCTTGGCAGACATGGTTTCTTCCAATAACTTAAAAAAATTTAGAGAACCCAATTATTTTTTTCCAAGGGGTAATTTAGCGTGGCCAATCCACCTACCCTGCACATCTTTGGGTAGTGGGGGCGAAACCCACGCAAACACGGGGAGAATGTGCAAACTCCACACGGACAGTGACCCAGAGCCAGGATTGAACCTGGGGCCTTGGCACCGTGAGGCAACAATGCTAACCACTCCACCACAGTGCTGCCCATAGTTTCTTCCAGTACCTGAAGGCATAAGATATTGTTCTATTACATCTCCATATGACGTGGCTGAATGTTAAAGGGTAGGCCCTCATCTTGGGGTTGTGACGTTGACAGCTATTGTAGCCCTTGAAAAATGGGACAGACCGTTGGTTGATCATTGCCTCCTGAGAGCAATAATTTAGTGGTCAGAGACTCCAATGTTAATCTTAACCTAACTCTTCACATAGAAAACCCACAGGAGCCAGTGGAACCCTGTCTGCTATTATACTGCATTGACTTTGCAGGGTGGGGTGCAAGTCAGCATTTCCCCATATCCTACTAAATCTCCAATGGGTCAGATTAGGTTTAAGTTGTCCCCCCAGCTCAGCAGTTTAAGGAAAACTGTCAAGAGATTATCAATGATTTTCCAAGGCTTGTTATACTTTAAAGTCTAAACCAGCTTAGCCTCGAAGTGTTAGGTCAGTAATTGCCCCCACCTATGTGCCCCCCCACCCTGGCCATGATCCCGTCATGACAAAATGACAAAGAATTGCTAGTTATCAGAAATCCGGTTTACTCCAGACTTAGATCTCAACAAAGGGCCCCACAAACACCCTTTGAGGAGGCCTGTGACCTCTGTTAATGACTATCATTTATACGCCAGATCCCAATGTGGCCTACAGAACAGGTTCCTTCAGAAGGGAGTCCCTAGACCTGGCTCCATCTGCTCTTTGTCTTTTAAGGGGTAGGTAGATATTGTACTTATTATAAGGTAACCATGAATTGCCTGGAAACAGGAATATCTAGTGTAACAATGTATCCTCCATTTACCAAAGAGTTCCTCTGTTCTTTTATCAGAGTTAATATAACAGACTGGGGAAAGCCTCAAGGTCCAATACTCTCTATAATACAGAAATGGTGGGGGAGGGGGCATGAAGTTTACTGAATTGAAATTAATCTAAATACCTTTCATCTGTGTGTCTTTTACAAATGGGTCTTTGACGTTGTGCCAGTGGCTTCAGTGATACTGAGCCATACGTACGACAATCATATGGACTCGAAACATTAACTCTGTTTCTCTCTCCACCGACAGTGCCAGATTGTGATTTGGACAAGTTGAATGAGTGGACAAATGCATGGCACATGCAGTAGTTCTCCACTTTGGTAGCAAAAATAGGAAGGCAGATTATTATCTCAATGGCTATAGATTGAGACAGGGGAATGTGCAATGACACCTGGGTGTCTTTTGTACACCAGCCACTGAAAGTAAGCAGCAGGCGGTAAAATAGGCAAACAGTATGTTGGCCTTCACAGCGAGAGGATTCGAGTGCAGGAGCAGAGATGTGTTGCTGCAATCATACAGGGCTTTGGTGAAAACACACCTAGAATACTGTGTGCAGTTTTGATCTCCTTTTCTGAGGAAGGATGTTCTTGCTATAGAGGGAGTGTAGAGTAGGTTTACCAACTGATTCCTGGGATGGCAGGCTGGACGTAAGGGTCGCAAGGGATTGTATTCGCTGGAGTTCAGAAGAATGAGGGGGGAATCTCAAAGAAAGTCATAAAATTCTAACAGGGTAGATGCAAAAAGGATGTTCCCAATGGTGGGGGTGTCCAGAACCACGGGTCACAGTCTGAGGATTCAGGGTAGACCATTTGGGACTGAGATGAGGAGACATTTCTTCACCCAGAGAGTGGTGAGCCTATAGAATTCACTGCCACAGAAAGCAGTTGAGGCCAACTGTTTTCAAGAAGGAGTTAGATACAGTTCTTGGAGCTAAAGGGATCAAGGATAAGGGGGAAGGCGGGAACAGATTACTGAGTTGGATGATCTGGAATGATCATAATGAATGGCAGAGCAGGCTCGAATAATAATCATTATTATTGTCACAAGTGGGCTTACATTAACACTGCAATTAAGTTTTTGTGAAAATCCCCTAGTCACCACACTCCAGTGCCTGTTCGGGTACACCGAGGGAGAATTCAGAATATCCAATTCTCCTAATGAGCACATCTTTCGGGACTTGTGAGAGGAAACTGGAGCACTTGGAGGAAACCCACGCAGACACGGGGAGAACGTGCAGACTCCGCACAGACAATGACCCAAGCCGAAAATCGAACTACTGTGCTACCATGCCGCCACATATAGCTGAATGGCCATCTTCTCCTCCTATTTTCTATATATCTATATTTCTATCTGCTGAGTATTTCCAGCATTTTCTATTATTATTTCAGATTTCCATCATCTATATTTTAGGAAGATCCCAAGTTCAACTCCAAGCCTGTGTTGAGTTTAGCTGAACCTAGCTGGGATGGTAACATAGGGGAAACTATGTTAGAATTGAACTCTGTGCTCCTATATTGAAAAAGGTGGTGGGGTTGTAGGAAGGTTTCTATTCCAGGGTCATGTTTATCCAGGATGGTTAAATAGCCTATTAATACACACCATTGAGGACCACAGTTTAAGAATAGGGATGAAGGTAATTCAATCACATTACCATCACTGAATCCCTGACTATCACCTGTGGGTTACCATTGATCAGAAACTGAACAAGATTAGCCATAAAAACTGTGGCTACCAGAGCAATTCTGAGGGTAGGAACCCTGGGGCGGGAAACTCACCCCCTGACTCCCCAAAGCCTGTCCATCATCTACAAGACACAAGTCCGGAATGTAATGGAATACTCTCCACTTGCCTGGATAAATGCAGCTCCAACAACACAAGAAGCTTGACACCATCCAGGATAAAGCAGCCCAGTTGATTGGCATCCCATCCACTAACAGTTACACTTTCCATCACCGACATACAGTAGCAGCAGTGTTTAATATCTACGAGGGAACTGCAGGAATTCACCAAGGCTCCTTAGACAACACCTTCCAAACCCATGACCACTACTATCAAGAAGGCCAAGATCAGTAGAAACATGGAACACCATCACCTGCAAGTTCCCCTCAAGTCATTCACCATCCTGACTGGCAAGTAGCTGGGTCAACATCCTGGCAGTCCCTCCCTAACAGCACTGTGGGTGTACCTACACCACATAGATTGCAGCGGTTCAAGAAGGCACCCCCCTCTCAAGGGTACGTAAGGATGGGTAATAAATGCTGGCCTAGTCCGTGACACCCACATCCCATGTATGAATAAGAAAAAGGTGATTGTGCAAAAAGTTAGCGTTCAAGAAAGGAAGAAGGGAAATACAAGAGCTGAAGAAAGAATATTTTTAACAGATTACAAGTGACACTTTTAGAGTCTGTAAAGAGAGATTGAGGAAAATGAGACAGCAAACCAGAGAACACCAGATGGAATCTAATTTTAATATTTTATTATCTTCAAAGGAAATCATAATACAATTTTCTATAATGTAGATTGATGACTACCATAAAGGATTTATTTGATTATGAATTTAAAAAGAGAATAATTGGATGAGATCCAATCTTACTACGTTGCTGGAAAATAATGATTTTTGTTTTCAATTTTCTCCACTGGATTTAGTATAGTGTCTCAGTTATAAACCTACTTGAAGATGTTATCAACGTACATGGTTTTGTTGTCTGAAATCAAATTTTGATATCTTGTTAAGAACTTAAAATAAAAGACATTCATTTGCTAATCAAGTCCTTTGGACAACAGAAAGAGTAGAAATGATTAAAGCAACATAATTTGCAAGGTGTTAGTCAAGGCTGTAGAATGAATAGTCTTTATCATGTCTAAATGGGGCTTATTATCCACTGCAATTTGGCTGCTTTA
The DNA here is from genome assembly GCF_902713615.1 of Scyliorhinus canicula. Classification (NCBI taxonomy): domain Eukaryota; kingdom Metazoa; phylum Chordata; class Chondrichthyes; order Carcharhiniformes; family Scyliorhinidae; genus Scyliorhinus; species Scyliorhinus canicula. The sequence goes on from NC_052150.1 coordinate 118,588,722, forward strand.
CTCATCAACTTCCTGTGTATTAGACTCAGGAACCCACCTTTTTATCTTGCACAGTTTCCACTTGAAAATTGAGGGTGGCCTTTGACTGGCCTCTAATTTCATGGCTTATTCCTTGCCTTTGATTTAGCGTCTGTAACAGTGCAACCCCTGAGAGGCGAGGTCCAGTGATAGCGTGACCAGTACTGACTTACAGACACACTTCCTACTCAATGCTGCACTTGTTCCAAGATGAGTTGGACAAGTTCAGACTTTCGTTTTTTTTTGTTTATACAAATAGCAGCGTTTTTGTGTCCAGGCTGAGCTCAGTCTGCCAGCTGGAATGTGCAGCTGTTGACAGGGTAGTGGGGTCCATGTGGAAGAGAGGTTAATCGTTACATCACTATTTAAAAAGAAATTCTACCTTTTTATCATTCAGACTCTTCCTCTAAATCTAGAGCATTCGTCAATGAAACATACAAATTTTACTTCCTTTAATAAATTGGTTTCCTTCTGCTATCTTTTTTATCGAGATGACTTTCAAGTATTGTAGGCTTCAACTAATTTGTGAACTTGTGTTTGGAAATACTCCAAAAGCCCCTTTTGACATAAATAACATGATGTAGTTGGGGAGGGACCGTGATTTTTCGGCTGTTCTTGCCAGCGGGATCTTCCGGTCCTGTCGATGGCGAATCCCCGCCACGTGCTTCCTGGCGGTGGTGAGTGGATTCAATGAGAAATTCCATTGGCAGTGGTGGGGCAGAAGATTCTGCCACTGACCGATGGCAGGCTGCCTCCTGCCTCCGAGCAACATGCTGCAGAGGGGCATGGAAAATCCCCCCCTCCTGTTTAGGAAAATCCCCCTTACCTATGGAGTCTGAAAATATGTGGTACATTACAGCTTTAGTGTTGTCAGTAAGCAACATGTATTGTTAGAAAACAATTTCTGACAACCGAGATGGGAAACATGTATTCTTATTTTAAGGTCCATGGTCTTCAGTAAAATGTATCTGACAAACTATTTTTAATTAAAAAAATTAAACACAGAAAGCTCTGCCACAATAAATAAATGATCTGAAATGCATTACACTTTCATGCCAATGATTTGATGAAAATTTTTCTTTTTCAAAGTGTGTTGAACCTTTATCATGAAGACAGTGCCCGTTTAATGTGCAATGGATTGACTGTTTATATAATTCATCTAATTATGCTTTTTTGTGCTTTAACATTTGTCTTGCTCCAAAAGATTATTGTAATTCAATCTTCAATGCTTTTTGCCAAAGACAATAAATTAGGGCATTAAGTCATTAGCTTTTTTATTCAGTCTCCAAATGTGAGCATCACTGGAATGGCAGCATCCCTAGTTACCCTGAGAAAGTGGTGGGTTTCACAGAACTGAATGACCAGGTCATTTCAGGGGGTAGTGAGTAATCTGTGTTGGAATGGGATTGGAATCACAAATAGGTAAGACTACGTAAGACAACTAGGACAATCAATACATGTTTTTACAATAAACTATGGTAGGATTTACCGAGCAACTGACAGCGTGTTTTGCTGAGGTGACCCACCAGCGGCCTTGTCAACGGGTTCCCTGTTGAATGCACCCCTCATCGCCGGGACACCGGAGGCCGGGGTGTGACGTGGGCGGGATGGAAAATCCCCAACACATGTCTTGTCTTCTTTGGCCAGGAGCCTTGCACACACATTCCACCAGCTACAGATCTCCCCTAAAACCCGTCTGCGAGTGTCCTTTCTGTGTCCCTAGCAATAAAGTGGACCATAATTAGCAGGAGCACCAGAAGGCGGGAGGTGGCATCCCAGATATTTGGGTCCACACTCTCTCAGAGGAAATGGCGCTGCAACTCATGGGCGAGGCTGAGGGGAGGGCAGTGGCTCCGATGGATGTCGGCATGCACCAAACCAGTGAGAGTCCAATGCAATGCAGATATCTCCAAGGCAGTGGGTCACCCCTCTCCCACAGACCATTCCTTCCCTAGACCTCACCTCATGCCTTTTGTTCTGCAGGATAACCATCAGCCGAAGCCGGGTTGTCCAGGATCCCCCCCCCCCCCCCCCCCCCCCCCCACCCCTCCCCACCATCGCAGAGACTTTCACCTCGTTGGGTAATGTTAACGATCAGACTCCTGGGTCACCATCTGGTGAGAATCATGCACATGCTGCATTACAGGTGATCCCCCCCACCTGACACTGCACAACTCATGGCTGTAGGCAAAACAGGTTGACATAGCATCACCTGTGACTGCCTAAAGTTGGCCGGGCTCACCCAGGCTCTGGCCCTCCAGAGGACACCTGCCAAGGGCATCACCGGGCAGCGGGCAAGGCAAGCAGAACGACTCCACCACTTCTAATGTGGTGTCTGGGTTAACACCTAGAAGAAGCGGTGGACCATGAATGAGTAGGAAAATAGATAACACCTAAGTTGGCATAGGTGTGTTGATAGTAAAGGGGAAAGGCACACTTATTGTAAATACTCACCATTAAACACTTTTGAACCAACAGTCATGATCTAACCTCTAGCCTTTGTCTCACGGGTGTGATGTGGGGGATGGGGTTGGTGTGCCTGTCACATGAATGTCCCACATAGTTACATCCTCACCAAGAGGTGGGAGGGCATGGTGACAGCAGTGTGAGCCCACCTTGTATGACAGCATTTCCAGTGAATGAGCCCGAACCATTCACCAACTCCCACAACTCCCCCCACCAACCAACAACATTTTTGGGCCCCTGGGAAGGAATCACCAGCACACATGCAAGGATCATCTGGGTGGACAGTAGTATGTTATCTTAAAGACAGAAGATGGACTTTGTCAGACAATGGGGGGGGGGGGGGGGGGCTCACAGCGAGTCATCATTGCCATCATACTCCGTTCCATGGACAAGACATGCGGATACTGCAAGCCCAAGACCAACACCGTGTGGTGATGCTGGTGTGACCCTTGAAGGGGGTGGGGTAGCTGTTGGGGTGGAAGGCTATGGGAAAGATGGATTGAAGGACTGAGGGAGAGGGAAGGAATGGAAGCACTACGGGAGAGGGAAGGGGCTGAGAGCTTCACGGGAAGATGGAACCTCTGTGGAGTGGACGGGGAAAGAGCTGGGAGAAGTCTACGGAGCTGCCGGGGGCCTGGCCACCTAGTTGGTAAATCGGGAGGTGATAAGGTTGCCCTGTGTGCAGTGGCCCTGGGGCACACGTTGGGCAGGCTGCCGTGCCAGCCTGGGTCCACACCTCGATCAGATAAGGCATTCTTCCTCCTCCTCCAACATGTGTGATGTTGTGAAGGATGCATTCAGGAGGGGATGTCAAGAACATTTCAACAACTGCATAGCTGATTGGAGGAGTCCCCAAGGCTTCGGTCACAGAAGATGTTGCTGACCAGGAGTGACACCAAAGCCAACACTGCTAGGTTGTCGACCGCAGTGGAAAACCTGGAGCACGACATCCGCGTCTTGAGTGGTGATGCCCAAGGCATGGCTCAGTCTGTGATGATCATGACTGAGGGCCTCAACATCATTTTCCAGTCAATGAGGAACATGTCCCAGATGCTGCTGGACATTGGATTGGATTTTGATTGGATCTGATTATTGTCATGTGTACCGAGGTACAGTGAAAAGTATTGTTCCGCGTACATGAAAAGAAAATACATAGGGAACATAAAATGCACTCCAGAGCATGGCCCAGTCACTGAGGATCATTGCTGAGGGCGTTGACACCATGGTGCAGACAATGGGGAGCTGCCAGGACTGTCAGAGCCAGATGTCTCCGAGGCCTCTGCAGCTCACTCCAGAAGTCGCTCCATCCCATGGAGACCCCCAGGGCCTACAAGCACCGTCATGGAGGGCGAAGTGCTGGAGGCCAACCTGGGGCCTTCCACCAAGGAGACGACGATGGTCTTCAGTTCTTCTGAACCCCCTTCCTCTCCTGACACCGATGCATCTCAAGGGCAGTGGGCAGAACGTAGTCGCATGGCGATGCTTGTGGCACTGTTAATTTGGCTGGGGCTCTCCGTCTTCAGGTCCTCCAGAGGACATCTGCCAAGGATGTCAAAGACCACAGGACGCGCAAAGCAGCAGGCTGCTTCCACCTTCAATGTGCATCCTTGGGACACACTTAGTCATAGCACAGAGATGAAGAAGATTGAGGAGCCCCCGAGTGGGCACCGGGGGGCACTGGCTGGGGGGGGTCACTGTATGTAGCTAGGCGAAATGGAAATGTCTAATGTTCACTATTAAAACATGTTACACTTGATACATGTGAAACCCCTATCATGTTAATCTTCACAGCCCCCCCCCCCCCCCCCCCCCCCCCCCAGGCACAGTGGTCCAAGATCAAACACCCCCGATGAAGACACCGTTCAGAGGATGGGTGCTAACACATTGCCAGAAGAAAAATAGGAGTCAGACCTTTGAAGAAACTGAGGAGCACCAGAGCTCTCCTCACAGTGAGTTTTCATCTCTTGTGCGGTGTATATTGACCCGCTGACAGTGCCAACACAAGCCCATCACTCATTGAGGCCGCAACAATGCGGGCAACTCTCTCAGCGCCATACTGGAAGACACCTCCAGAGCAGACCAGGCACGTGAAACGCATCTTGAGAAGACCGAAGCATCGCTCGATCATGGACTTGGTCGCTGTATGGGCGTCATTGTAGCAGGTCTCTGCATCGGTCTGTGCATCTCCGGATAGGTGTCATCAGCCATGACCACAGTGGATAACCCCTGTCACCCAGGAGTCAACACCAGGAGCATCTCAAACATGTAAGCAATCATTGAGTATTCCAGGATAAAGGCGTCGTGCACACTGCCCGGGTTTCGGGTGCGGACGTGTATGATGCACAGCTGATGGTCACATTTCAGCTGCACGTTCATCGAGTGGAACCCCATTTGGTTTGGGTAGAGTGACCTATCATCTGCAGGTTCTCATAGGAGAACATGCATCCCATCGATCACCCTCTGGACTTGGGGCATGTCGGCGATGGCGGCGAACTGTGCTGCCTGGTGGGCTGGGTCCACATTGAAATGGATGTATTGAGCCGCATTGGCATAAAGGGCCTTCATGACGGCGCAGATGCACCTGTGCACCAAGGCCGGTGAGATCCTGGACAGGTCCCCACTCGGCGCCTGGAAGGACCACATCGCATAAATGTTCAGGGCGACCATCACCTTGACGTCCCCCATACACCTGAGGTGCCTTTGTGCCATGATCTGGCAGATATGTCGCACTGTCTCCCTACTTAGCCGGAGTCTTCGACGGCATGCGTGGTCCGACAGGTCCATGGATGACAGGCGCTGCATGTACACTGTAGGACTCATGCGGCGCATCCTTGGCACCTCATCCTCATCCTTGGCCTGTTGGGCTGCCGGCTCTCCATCTTGGGCGGCTGCTTACTGTATGTCTGCTGCACGCTCCACTGCTGCAGCTTCCTTCTTTTTAAAAATAAATTTAAGAGTACCCAATTCATTTCTTCCAATTAAGGGGCAGTTTAGCGTGGCCAATTCACCTATCCTTCACATCTTTTGGGTTGTGGGACGAAACCCACGCAACCACAGAGAGAATGCACAAACTCAGAGCTGGGATCGAACCTGGGACCTTGGCACCGAGAGGCAGCAATGCTAACCACTGCGCCACCATGCTGCCCAGCTTCCTCCTCCTTGAGCAGCAGCAGCTCGTACAGTACAGCTGCAGGTTGAAAGGCCCCCCCCCCCCTCCGTACTGTTGGCCCCGTCATTTCCCGGCACCATGGTGGCCTCTGGCCCTGTAGCCTGTCCCTGCTGCCCGGGGTACCATTTGCTGGCGCTGCCCTTGCTAGCTGTACACTCCATGGCCCCTGCCCGGCACCCCCTTAGGGGCAGCAGTGGGCGTTGTCCTGGTAGGGCCGCTTGTGCCCCGCAGGTGGGTGGTGGCTGGGTTGGTGGGGGTATGGTGGAGTGTAAGGTGCGGGGGGTGTGGGTTTGTCAGGACACCCATAAGGCCAGTGTCACTCTACAGAATCAGGGGCTAAGCTGGGAGGTCTGTGGGGTATGCAGCAAGATGGCTGCCTTGCATGGCATTCCATGACTGGACACCGTCCCAGTCCCTTGGGGGGGGGGGGGGGGCACCCTGGCCTCACAGCCCTCCCCCCGCACCCCAGCCAGTGTCCAGTCTGACATCCCACAGTCGCTCCTCTCTGTGTCCTATCTCCTTTCCCTTCCTCATCAACTACGGCGCCTGTTTCATGATTTTTAAAAGCACAAGCGCGTCGGGAACTCCGCCCATCAGAGGCGGAGAATCGCGGAGGCCCCGTAGAAAACCGGGTCGGGCCCGCTAATGATATGCAAACGGTGTATATCAAACGCTGTCAAACTGATGGAGAATTGCGATTTGGCATCAAATCGGTGCACCCTGCGATTTTGGCATTGGAACCTATTCTCCACTCAATCGCCGGCCCCGATTTTGGTGTCAGCCAACGGAGAATCCCGCTCCATTGTCTCATTACTGTTTATGGATAAAAACCCTTGGAAATGTTATGCCCTGTTGACTGAGGCATCACTGGGATTTTTAACAGTATACTAATTTCATAGCTACTGCTAAACAGCTTCATTAGCCCTGAAAAAGTGATTTAACATTTGAATGTAAAATATCTATATTATGGTAATAAATTACATATCTTAAAAATAATTTTAAAATATCAAAGCTTCAATAGCCTCAAACCTTTTGCCTTGCATCAGGACATATGCAAGAACATCAAATCTCAAAGGAAACAACAATTTATACTGGATGAGAAAGGGTGCTGATTGGTTGGCAAGTAGACTCTGGTCAAGGCGTTGCTATAGAGAATGCAGCAGGGAACAATTATCCCCCAACCTTTTATTTAAATTCAAAAACAGCTTGCCATTGGCAAGTAAACTGAAAATTTGTTGTTGATTTTATTGTTTAATTTTTGATTTCCAGTAATTCATTGCATTGTGAGAAGCATCTTTAGCTATTATAACTTGTTGACAAATTAAGTATTTTAAGATTGTTGACAAAAGAGCCTTTTTTTTAACATTGGCAATTCTTGGCAACTAGTTGTTGATCTAGTCAATAGATTTTTTTTGTTGTAAATGCGGTTTGTTAAGTTTTCCATACTTGTGTAAATATTGGATGTTGAGAAGTTATGGGTGACACAGTGATTCGCGCCAGAGGGTGACTGTCTGTGTGGAGTTTGCACATTCTCACCGTGTCTGCGTGTGTTTTCTCCCAGAGTCCAAAGATATGCAGGTTAGATGGATTGGCCATGCTAAATTGCCCCTAAGTGCCCAAAGTTGTGCAGGCTACATGGGGTTAAGGAGTTACATGGATAGTGCGCGGAAGTGGGCCTAGGTAGGGGGCACTTTTGATAGGTTGGTGCAGACTTGATGGGCCAAATGACCTTCTGCACTGTCGGGATTCCAGGGTTCTAAAAATGTGCTTGCATAGTGCTGCTTCAAAGCAGTGGTACATTGATCCCGTAAACCAAACAGCACCATCGGGCACTCCTACATGGCCCGCGTGGTGTTCCCTATTGATATCATTAAAGAAACCCATGCAAGTAGTGATGCAGCCTGTCCTTGGGGAATTTCACCATTTTGAAGGGGTACTTGGTAAAAAATTTAAAGTCTCATCAATTTCCTGTAATTCAAAAACCTGATAAATCTTTTGAAAATGAAATGAAAATGAAAATCGCTTATTGTCACGAGTAGGCTTCAATGAAGTTACTGTGAAAAGCCCCTAGTCACCACATTCCGGCGCCTGTCCGGGGAGGCTGGTATGGGAATCGAACCGTGCTGCTGGCCTGCCTTGGTCTGCTTTAAAAGCCAGCGATTGAGCTCAGTGAGCTAAACCAGCCCCTAATAAGAATATGGAACTAATTGAAAAACTACGGACTGTGCATGAACTGGCTCAACCATTGTACTTTCATGATAATAACATTTAACATTTAATCTTTTATTGAACATAGAACATAGGTACAGAAGGAGGGCATTCGGCCCATCAAATCTACACCGACCCACTTAAGCCCTCCCTTCCACCCTATCCCCGTAACCCAATAACCCCTCCTAACCTTTTTGGACACTAATTTTAGTAGAATTGTGGGAGGAAACCGGAGCACCCGGAGGAAACCCACGCGCACACGGGGAGAACGTGCAGACTCCGCACAGACATTGACCCAGCGGAGAATCGGGCAGCACGAGAGCACAAGTGGATAGCACTGTAGCTTCACAGCGCCAGGGTCCCAGGTTCGATTCCCTGCTGGGTCATTATCTGTGCAGAGCCTGCACGTTCTCCCCGTGTCTGTGTGGGTTTCCGCCGGGTGCTCCGGTTTCCTCCCACAGTCCAAAGACGTGCAGGTTAGGTGGATTGGCCATGATAAATTGCCCTTAGTGACCAAAAAAAGGATAGGAGTGGTTATTGGGTTATGGGGATAGGGTGGAACTGAGGGCTTAAATGGGTCGGTGCAGACTAGATGGGCCGAATGGCCTCCTTCTGCACTGGATGTTCTAAGTCTAAGAACCTGGGACTCTGATGCTGTGAAACCACAATGCTATCCACTCGTGCTACCAACCATTAACTACCATGCAGGCATACTGCACCACATACTATTGGAGCATTGTTAGGATACTGGACCAGACCCCAATTTATGTTGGGATACCGGACAAGAAACTTCAACAATTTGCAATTTATAAAACTGTGAGGAAAGATTACTTCACCCCAGGAGTGATTTCACTGACAAATAGAGATCTTTTAGATTAAATGAAACTTTATTTGCAACACAGTATTAACCACATTAACATCACAGAAATACTTTTACAATTAACAGATAAACAGTTCTTAAATTAAAGGAAAAACTTTAACTTGTGCCCTGCACCTTCACGATAAATATTCCAACCAAGCAACCCAATACAGTTCAAATGCCATGATGGAACCATCAATTCACTAGACACGTGCTTTGAGATATGAACAGTGGTTTTAATCTACTTACTACAGAGCCAGCCTGTTACCCGTTGAACTCTCGATGAACTGCAGGCTGGCTCTGGACAAGGGTATTTATACAGCAAGTCCAGGGTGAGGAGTCGTGGGCGGAGCCAAGGGTGGATCCCTGTACAAACTCCTGAGCATTCCCAGAGCTACTCCCCCTAGTGGTCAGATAACGCTACTGCGCTTACAATGGCATTGGTAAATACAGTGTGAATTACTAAGTTACATTCACCACATGCCACTTATAAACAAAAGTTAACAAAACAGGTTTACTTGCTTATCTGTGCAGACCTTGGAAACTCTTTCAAGAGCATATCCAGTACACTTCTGTCTTGTTAGACTCTTCTGCTCAACATAACAGCATTTGGCAAAACTGCAAACTACCAACAGACTTACCTCCTCCCATCAATCACATCATCTGTATCCCATTAAGATCCCCATGGCCTAACACAATCTCTCAAATTATCTATATGCCAGGGAATCTCGAACTATCAAAACGTCATCCCATTAGCCATTTATATGTAAACAAGTGAGTAGTTAGAAAACATGGTTACCTCGCTTTTTCCGACACTGTAATTAAAGCTTTAGTAGATACACTGCCTGTATGTATTTTAAACCAGGATGTTTAACAACATTAGTGCCACAAATATGAAATATTATGTACATCAATTTCTACATTCATCACAAGCATCGTATTAAAAAAGACGTGATCTTGGTATTGCATACTATCCAATATTTTGTGACATTGCATGCAAGGACTGAAGACAAAATATCTTTTGTCAGGGGATTGTTAGAGTCTATAATTAAGGACAGGATGACTGAACACCAAAATTTTCAGCCGATCAGAGAGAACCAGCGTGGATTGTAAAGGGTAGGTCATGTCTGATGAATCTGATTGAATTTTTTGAAGAGATGACTAAAGTACTGGACAGGGAAATATCTACAGATGTCATTTACATGGACGTCCAGAAGGAATTTTATAAAATCCCTCATAAGAGACCATTAGCCAAAGCTCGTGGAATCGAAGGCAAATTATTAGAAACATTTAAAATTATGAAGGGAATAGGTAGGATAGATGCGGGCAGGTTGTTTCCACTGGCGGGTGACAGCAGAACTAGGGGGCATAGCCTCAAAATAAGGGGAAGTAGATTTAGGACTGAGTTTAGGAGGAACTTCTTCACCCAAAGGGTTGTGAATCTATGGAATTCCTTGCCCAGTGAAGCAGCTGAGGCTCCTTCATTACATGTTTTTAAGGTAAAGATAGATAGTTTTTTGAAGAATAAAGGGATTAAGGGTTATGGTGTTCGGGCCGGAAAGTGGAGCTGAGTCCACAAAAGATCAGCCATGATCTAATTGAATGGCGGAGCAGGCTCGAGGGGCCAGATGGCCTACTCCTGCTCCTAGTTCTTATGTGTCTCGGGGTGTCCCATAAAGGGGGCCTCAACCACTCACTGTATTCATCAATGGCTTAGAAGATGAAATAGAAAGCAACGTGTCCAAATTACCGATGTTTTGTAAGAAGAGTAGATAGAAGCATAAAATTAAAAAGAAATATTGTTACATTAAATGAATGGGCAAAACTGTGGCAAATGGATTTCAATGTAGGTCATCAACTGGGCCTAAAAGAATAAATCAGGATGATTTCTAAATGGTGACAAGAAACAGAGGAGATCCAAAGCGATTTTGGGGTCCAGGTGCATAGATCATTAATATAACATGAATACACTGATGAAATAATTGAAAAGACTAATTGAATCCTGGGGCGGAATTCTTCCTTCAGTCCTGCGGTGGGGTCAGGGGTGGGAGTGGTTCCTGCTCTGTCTTCCAGCCCTGACCTCATTAATTATGCACCTGGGGATTTAGCACCATATTCCTTGGCAGGGAAAGGCAGCGTTGATCGTGTATGTTTCGCCGTCATATCTGGGTGCCATATTTCAAAGGTGCCCAACATCACTGATCCACTGTTGAAAAAAGAATGGACCACCTGCAAAGGAAGATAGATCTCCAGGAACATGCTGAGGCTGGAATATGGACCTTTAGATGACACTGAAGCTGGAAGATCCAACTGTAGATGTTCCACCCACCCACTGCTGTGGCTTTCCAGGATCACTGGCGGCCCCAGGCATTCTTCGGGTAAGTCCTGTTGAGACCAGCATGTTTTCCCTCTGGAGTTGCGGAGAATCTTGTTGGGGGCCTTAATCTGCATTCCATTAGCAGGATACAAATCAGTTTCACGCCAGCCACCAGCGGGTTTCCTGATCCGTCATGGGCAGCATGGTAGCATGGTGGTTAGCATAAATGCTTCACAGCTCCAGGGTCCCAGGTTCGATTCCCGGCTGGGTCACTGTCTGTGCGGAGTCTGCACGTCCTCCCCGTGTGTGCGTGGGTTTCCTCCGGGTGCTCTGGTTTCCTCCCACAGTCCAAAGATGTGCGGGTTAGGTGGATTGGCCGTGCTAAATTGCCCGTAGTGTCCTAAAAAGTAAGGTTAAGGGGGGGTTGTTGGGTTACGGGTATAGGGTGGATACGTGGGTTTGAGTAGGGTGATCATGGCTCGGCACAACATCGAGGGCCGAAGGGCCTGTTCTGTGCTGTACTGTTCTATGTTCTATGTTCTATGTCAAGCACCAGCGAAAGATCCCATGGGAAATTCATACCAGCGTAAAAATGATTTTTGGGCCTCCTGCCAAATCGTCTCCCCTGGCTGCCACCAGTGGGGGCATGGGAGAATTCCGTTCTTGATTTTTGTACCTCGGGGAAAAGAATATAAGGGGCGAGAAGTTGTGATTACTTTTATTGTTATTCAAATGAATTAAGGGATATGGAACAAAAGGACATTTGGAGTTTGGTAGCAGAGTAGTCATGATCTCAGTGAATGGTAGAACAGGCTTGATATACCGTCAATGACCACGAGACGAGAATGGTGAAACAATCGAGGCTTTATTGCACAAGATGTTGTGCCTCCTGCAGCTGGAACCAGAATGGAAGCAGCGCAGGACAGCGTACACTTTTATACGCTGCCTGCTGGGAGGAGCCAGCAAGCTGGGATTTACTGTGGTACCTGTAATACAGTGGCAGTACCGTAATACATGCAATGTGTTACTCGTGGTGTTTACCACGTTCACCCCCTGTTTACAAAAAGCAGTCTGGTGGGGGTGAAGAAAAACATTACAGATGAGTCTGTCGGGGGCTCTGACCCTCCGCTGCGATAGCCTCAGTCCTGGTGGTGATGTGGGCGCTGATGTGGTTACCTGCGACTCCAGGAGCATGTTGTCCTCTTCTTCATCACCCCTTAGTGGATCCAGTGAGGGGACGGATCCTGCTGGGGTGGGGATTGCGGTGAGGTTCGCTGGTGGGAGGGTGGGTAGTGCAGGGGTGAATGAGGCAACGGGGGGGGGGGGGGGGGGGGGTAGGAGCGGTATCAGGTCGGGGGTTGTGGGTGGGGACCCAGCGGGTGCCAGGTCCCGGAGGAAGACTGTGTCCTGTCGCCTGTCGGGGTGTGCCATGTAGGCGTACTCTGGGTTTGCATGGAGGAGGTGGACTTTCTAAACCAAGGGATCTGATTTATGGCTCCGCACATGCTTCCGGAGGAGGACGGGTCCAGGAACTGTCAGCCATGTTGGGAGCGAGATCCCGGAGGTGGACTTCCTAGGGAAGGCAAACACACGTTCATGATGGGTCTCATTAGTAGCGGTGCACAGGAGCGACCGAATGGAGTGAAGCTCGTCGGAGAGGACCTCCTGCCAGTGGGAGACCGGGAGATTTCTAGACCGAAGGGCCAGCAGGATGGCCTTCCAGACTGTCCCGTTCTCCCTCTCCAACTGCCCATTTCCTCAGGGGTTATAGCTGGTCGCCCTGCTCGAGGCAATGCCCTTGCTGAGCAGGAACTGACGTAGCTCATCAATCATGAAGGAGGATCCCCGATCGCTGTGGATGTAGGTGGGGAAACTGAGCAGAGTGAAGATGCTGTGCAGGGCTTTGATGTCCGTGGCAGAAGTCATGTTGGGGCATGGGATGGCGAAAGGGAACCGGGAGTACTCATCAATTACATTGAGGAAGTACACGTTGCGGTCAGTCGAGGGGAGGGGCCCTTTGAAGTCCATGCTGAGGCGCTCAAAGGGGCGGGACGCCTTCATCAGGTGTGCTCTATCTGGCCGGTAGAAGTGCGGCTTGCACTCTGCAGAGATTAGCAGTCTCTGGTGACGGTCCTGACTTCCTCAATGGAGTAGGGCAGGTTGCGGGCCTTGACAAAATGGAAGAACGGGGTGACCCCCGGGTGGCAGAGGTCATAGCGGAGAGCCCGGAGTCAGTCCACTTGTGCGCTGGCACATGTACCGCGGGATAGGGCACCAGGGGGCTCATTGAGCTTCCCCGGGCGATACAAGATCTCATAGTTATAGGTGAAGAGCTTGATCCTCCACCTCAAGATCTTGTCATTCTTGATCTTGCCCCGCTGCGTATTGTTAAACATGAAGGCAACCGACCATTGGTCAGTGAGGAGAGTGAATCTCCTGCCGGCCAGGTAATGCCGCCAATGTCACACAGTTTCCACAATGGCTTGGGTCTCCTCTTCGACAAAGGAGTGCCGGGGAGGGAGCAGCGCCTTACCGTAGCAGGGTGGATGAAACTCTCTGTGCTCCCGGAGTCAAAGAGGCAGGTCGTCTCGTGCCGGTTGATCTTTACCGCTGTCGTAGCGGTCGCGAGGTTGCGGGGCAGAGACTGATCCAGGGTGATGGAGGCGAGCTGCAGAAGGTGTTGGGTGGTCTTGGGCTGATCAGAGGTGATGGAGGTATCAGTGGGCAGCGAACGGCCCAATGAGCAGGAGTCCTGAGGCGCGGTCCAAAATGGCGCAGAAGATGGCGGCGCCCATGGGGCGCACATGGCTTGTGGTGGTGAAGATGGCAGTGCCCCTGGATCACACGTAGGGGGGTGTGTAGCAATGCCGGGCCTGGAAACAGCGGCGAGCGACTGGGCCTGGCAAATGGAAACAAAGTGGCCCTTCTTCCCGCACCCATTGCAGGTCACGCTCCGTGCCGGGCAGCGCTGCCTGGGATGTTTGCTCTGGCAAAAATAACATTTGGGCCCTCCGGAGGTGTCTGGCTGCTGCGTGGCGCAGGCTTGCGGTGTACTCGGGTCGGCAGCTGGTGGGGTCCACGATGCCCACGAGGGTGCCGCGCGGGCGGAGGTGTAGGCCTCCAGATTATGGGAGGCTAATTCTAGGGAATTGGCAAGCTGCACAGTCTCTGCTAGATCGAGTGTACCCCTTTCCAATAGCCGCTGGTGAACGTACATAGACTTAACGCCCGTGACATAAGCGTCTCTGATCAGTAATTCGGTGTGTTGGACTGTCGAAACTGCCTGGCAGTCACAGTTCCTACTGAGAACCTGTAGAGCCCGCAAGAAATCATTCAGAGTTTCCCCCGGGAGATGCCATCTCGTGGCCAGGAGGTGCCTGGCGTACACATGATTCACTGACTTAATGTACTGTCCCTTTCGTAGCACCATTGCTTCTGTGTAGGTGGGCGCATCCCGGATGAGGGGAAAAATTTGATGGCTCACCCGTGAGTAGAGGATTTGGAGCTTCTGTGGGTCCGAGAGTTCTTCAGTGGCTGCTCTGAGGATGCCTTCAAAGCAGGCTAGCCAGTGCTTGAAGGCGGACGTGGCATTGGCTGCATGAAGGCTCAGCTCCAGGCGATCAGGCTTGATTAGGAATATGTTGTGCCTCCTGCAGCTGGGAGGAGCCAGCAAGCTGGGATTTACTGTGGTACCTGTAATACAGTGGCAGTACCGTAATACATGCAATGTGTTACTATTGGTGTTTACCATAAGGCTCAAGGCCTACTCCATTTCATACTTTTTTAGGTGAGGCAGAGTTAGAGGATACGGGATGTTTGGGACAGAGCGCAATTGCTAATTTAAAGCAATTCTGTCCTTATTTTTATGTGATACCTCAACTTTATATTCTTATTTACAGTTGACACAGTGAGTTAGAGTTGGTTGGGGCACAGAGTTCTCTGAAGATTAGGTTGTGAAACTGGGAGGCAGTATATTGTCAAGCTGTGAGGAAAGGATACTTCACCACAGGAGTGATGACTCTGACCAATAGATATATTCTATGATACAACAAACTTTAATGTAAACACACAATTAACCGCATTAACATCAAATAAATAGCTTTACAATTACCAGTTAAATGGTTCTTAAATAAAAGGAAAAAACTTGAATTTACTATCTACACCTGCCACTAAATCCAATTAAGCAACCCAATAAAGTTCAAATGCCACTTATAAATAAAGTTAATAAAACAGGTTACTTACTTAGCTGTGTAGACGTTTGGAGAGCATTCCTTTCTTATAATAATCTTTATTGTCACAAGTAGGCTTACATTAACACTGCAGTGAAGTTACTGTGAAAAGCCCCTAGTCACACATTCTGGTGTTTATTCGGGTACACAGAGGGAGAATTCAGAAAGTCCAAATTACCTAACAGCACATCTTTCAGGACTTGTGGGAGGAAACCGGAGCACCCGGAGGAAATCCACGCAGACACTGGGAGAGCATGCAGACTCCACACAGACAGTGACCCAAGCCGGGAATCGAACCTCGGACCTGGTGCTGTGAAGCAACAGTGTGAATCACTGTGTTACCGTGCCGCCCACAGAACAGATCCAGTACATATTTGCTCAACCTAACTGTATTTGGCAAAGCAGCTGTTCAACTGAGAATCCTATAAAAACTGTAAAACTAGAGATAGACCTGGCTCCTGCCATTAATTACATCATCCGTATTCCCATTTAATTCCAAGATCTGCTTAGCTAGGACTAAATACAATCCCTCATAAATTACCTATACTCCAGGGGAATCTCCGACAATCAAAACTTTATTTCATTGGTCCTTTAACTGTACCCAAGTGGCTAAAATCAATAATTACCTTGCCTTTTACAACTTCTTAATTTCTCTTTGGAGCGGAGGAGGATGAGAGGTGACTTAAGAGGTTTATAAGATGATAAGGGGGATAGATAGAGTGGACATTCAGAGACTATTTTCTCGGGTGGATGTAGCTGTTACAAGGGGGCATAACTATAAGATTCAGGGTGGGAGATATAGGAGGGATATCCGAGGTAGGTTCTTTACTCAGAGAGTGGTTTGGGTGTGGAATGGACTGCCTGCTGTGATAGTGGAGCCGGACACTTTAGGAACTTTCAAGCGGTTATTGGATAGGCACATGGAGCACATTAGAATGACAGGGAGTGGGATAGCTTTATCTTGGTTTCGGACAATGCTCGGCACAACATCGAGGGTCGAATGGCCTGTTCTGTGCTGTACTGTTCTATGTTCTATGTTAATTGCAGTACTGGAGGTAGAATATATTTATAACACAAGCTTACTTTAGCAGGCAGTTTCTATCATAAATGTAAACTTTAGAATTATTCATCAAACAAATCGTGTATGGACATAAAGGCTAGTTTCTCCCAATCTCCATCTGCCAGTCTGGCAGAGGCCTGGTAGAACACAATTTCCAACAATTTATGGAGCCTATCTGGGGGCTCCAATGGTCTCCCGCAGGACTTACAAATGGAGAACCTGAAGAAAATTTTGGGGCCAAGATTCGTAACATGATGGATGTTTTTTTTTTTTTTTTTTTTAAATAATTTTTATTGAAAGAGTTTTTCCATACAAACATTTACCCCTACTAATTTTTAAATTATTTACAACACAATCCCTCTAGGCAAATGTCCCTCCCTCGCCCGCCCTCTCGCGCGCACCAGTCCTCCCCCCCCCCCCCCCCCCCCCCCCCCAGGCAAACTTAACAAACAAGGCAGCCTACAGTTTCAGACATGAGCAGCGAGCAGACTTGCCCCCGTTACAGTCGTGCATGTCCCCCCCCGACCCTTGCTGCCCCCCCCTCCCCTCCCCCCCCCTCCCCTCCCCCCCCCCCCTCCCTCCCCCCTCCCTCCCCCCCCTCCCCCCCCCTCCCCCCCCTCCCCCCCCTCCCTCCCCCCCTCCCTCCCCCCCCTCCCTCCCCCCCCCTCCTCCCTCCCCCCCTCCCTCCCCCCCCTCCCTCCGCCCCCCCTCCCTCCCCCCCCTCCCTCCCCCCCCCTCCCCCCCCCCCCCGGGTTGCTGCTGCCACGACCCCGAACGTCTACCTCTGATCTAAAAAGTCAAGGAAAGGTTGCCACCCGCCTGGAGAATCCCTGTACCGACCCTCTCAGGGCAAATTTGATCCTTTCTAGCTGAATATAGCTAGCCATATCGTTAATCCAAGTTTCAACGCTTGGAGGCCTCGCGTCCTTCCATTGAATTAATATCCTTCGTCGAGCCACTAGGGACGCAAAGGCCAGTATTCCGGCCTCCCTAGCCTCCTGTACCCCCGGTTCTACCCCGACCCCAAAGATCGCAAGCCCCCATCCTGGTTTGACCCTGGACCCCACCACCTTCGACACCGTCCTTGCCACCCCCTTCCAGAACCCTTCCAGCACCGGACATGCCCAGAACATATGCACATGGTTCGCTGGGCTTCCCAGACATCTGACACACCTGTCCTCACCCCCAAAGAACCGGCTCATCCTTGTCCCCGTCATGTGAGCTCTATGCAGCACCTTAAATTGAATGAGGCTCAGCCTCGCACACGAGGAGGAAGAATTGACCTTCTCCAGTGCATCCGCCCACGTCCCGTCTTCTATCTGCTCTCCCAGCTCCCCTTCCCACTTGGCTTTCAGCTCCTCCCCTGATGCTTCTTCCGCCTCCTGCATTATCTTGTAGATGTCTGATATCTTCCCCCCTCCGACCCAGACCCCCGAGAGCACCCTATCACTCGCCCCCTTACTGGGGAGCAGGGGAAACCCCTCCACCTGCCGCCTAGCAAATGCCTTTACTTGTAAATATCTGAACATGTTTCCCGGGGGGAGCTCAAACTTCTCCTCCAGCCCTCCCAGGCTCGCAAACCTCCCCTCTATAAACAGGTCCTTCAGCTGCCGTATGCCCACCCTGTACCAGCTCTGAAATCCCCCGTCGATGTTCCCCGGGATGAATCTATGGTTCCCTCTTATTGGCGCCGCCAACAGACCTCCCATTTCCCCCTATGTCGCCTCCACTGCCCCCATATCTTGAGGGTGGCCGCCACCACCGGGCTCGTGGTGTACCTCGTGGGGGGGAGCGGCCATGGTGCCGTTACTAGGGCCCCCAGGCTTGTGTTGCCACAGGACGCCCTCTCCATTCGTTTCCAAGCTGCCCCCTCCCCGTCCATCATCCACTTGCGCACCATTGACACATTTGCCGCCCAGTAGTACCCCCGAAAGATTGGGTAGTGCCAGCCCTCCACTGTCCCTACTCCGCTCCAAAAAGACCCTCCTCACCCTTGGGGTGCCATGCGCCCACACGTAGCTCATGATGCTACTCGTCACCTTTTTGAAGAAGGCCCTAGGGAGGAAGATGGGCAAGCACTGAAATAAAAACAAGAACCTTGGGAGGACCGTCATTTTGATTGACTGCACCCTCCCCGCCAGCGACAACGGTACCATGTCCCACCTCTTAAATTCCTCCTCCATCTGTTCCACCAGCCTGGAAAAGTTCAACTTGTGGAGGGTCCCCCAGTTCCTTGCCACCTGCACCCCTAAGTACCTAAAGCTCTTTCCTGCTCGCTTGAAGGGGAGTCTCCCAATACCCTCTCCCTGGTCCCCCGGGTGTATCACAAAAACCTCGCTTTTGCCCAAATTTAGTTTGTACCCCGAAAAGTCCCCAAACTCTGCTAGTAGTTCCATTATCTCCGGCATTCCCCCTTCTGGGTCTGCCACGTACAGCAGTAGATCATCCGCATACAGCGATACTCGATGTTCCTCCCCTCCCCTAGTCAGTCCTCTCCACCCCCCTGAACCCCTCAGTGCCATCGCCAACGGTTCTATCGCCAGTGCGAAAAGTAGGGGGGATAGGGGACATCCCTGCCTGGTCCCTCGGTGGAGCCCGAAATACTCCGACCTCCTCCCGTTTGTCACTACACTCGCCGTCGGGGCCGAGTAGAGCAACTTCACCCACTTAATAAACCCTTCCCCAAACCCAAACCGTTCCAACGTCTCCCACAGGTACTCCCACTCCACCCTATCGAATGCCTTCTCCGCGTCCAGCGCTACCACTATCTCAGCCTCCCCCGCCACTGCCGGCATCATAATTACATTCAGCAATCTCCGCACGTTCGTGTTGAGCTGCCGCCCCTTCACGAACCCAGTCTGGTCCTCATGGATTACCCCTGGCACACAATCCTCTATTCTAGCTGCCAGGATCTTTGCCAGCAACTTGGCATCCACGTTCAGAAGCGAGATAGGCCTGTAGGACCCGCACTGCTCGGGGTCTTTATCCCGCTTCAATATCAGGGAGATCAGAGCCTGCGACATTGTCGGGGGCAGAACCCCCCCCCTCTCGCGCCTCATTAAAGGCTCGTACCAGTACCGGTCCCACCAAGTCCACATTTTTCTTATAGAATTCCACCGGGAACCCATCTGGCCCCGGCGCCTTCCCCGCTTGCATCTGACCTATTCCCTTGACTAGCTCCTCTAGCCCTATTGGCGCCCCCAGCCCTTCTACCAGCCCCTCCTGGACCCTTGGAACCTCAATTTGTTTAGGAAGTCCTCCATTCCCCCTCTCCTCGTCGGCGGCTCAGACCGATACAACTCCTTGTAAAAATCCCTGAAGACCCCGTTCACTTCTTGCCCCTTCTGCACTACCTTCCCGCCCCTCTCCTTCACTCCCCCAATCTCCCTAGCCGCATCTCGTTTGCGAAGCTGGTGTGCCAGCATCCTGCTCGCCTTTTCCCCATACTCATAGACCGCGCCCTGTGCCCTTCTCCACTGCGTCTCTGCCTTCCTGGTGGTCAGCAGGTCGAACTTGACCTGCAGGCTGCGCCGTTCTCCCAGCAGCCCCTCCTCTGGTGCCTCCGCATATCTCCTATCCACTTCCAATAGCTCCCCCACCAGCCTCTCCCTCTCCTGCCTCTCCTTTCTTTCTCTGTGCGCCCTTATGGAGATCAGCTCTCCCCTGATCACTGCCTTCAGGGCCTCCCAGACCATCCCCACCTGCACCTCACCCGTGTCATTCAAGTCCAGATAGCTCTCAATGCTCTTCCGGACCCTTTTACACACCTCGTCGTCCGCTAACAGCCCCACATCCAGCCGCCACAACGGGCGCTGGTCCCGCGCCTCCCCCATTTCCACATCCACCCAATGTGGTGCATGATCAGAGATCGCAATGGCCGAGTACTCAGCTTCCCGTACCCTCGGGATCAGCCCCCTGCTCAACACGAAGAAATCGATTCTGGAGTACACTCTATGGACGTGGGAGAAAAAGGAATACTCCCTCGCCCTCGGCCTACCAAACCTCCATGGGTCTACTCCTCCCATCTGCTCCATGTACCCCCTCAGCACTTCTGCCGCTGCCGGCCTCCTATTGGTCCTTGAGCTCGACCTGTCTAGCCCGGGGTCCAGCACTGTGTTAAAGTCCCCCCCCATGATCAAGCCCCCTGCCTCCAGTCCCGGAATGAGGCCCAATAGGCGCCTCATAAAACCCGCGTCATCCCAGTTCGGGGCATATACGTTGACCATCACCACTTTCTCCCCCTGCAGCTTACCCTTCACCATCACATACCTACCCTCCTTATCCGCCACCACCTCCTCCGCCACGAACGACACCCTCTTTCCCACCAGAATCGCCACCCCCCCGGTTCTTTGCGTCCAATCCAGAGTGGAACACCTGTCCCACCCACCCCCTTCTCAGGCGAACCTGGTCCACTACCTTCAAATGGGTCTCCTGTAACATTGCTACATCAGCCTTCAGTCCCTTCAGGTGTGAGAATACCCTTGATCTCTTGACCGGCCCATTCAACCCCCTCACGTTCCAAGTAATCAGCCGGGTCGCGGGACGACCCGCCCCCTTCCTCTGCCGATTAGCCATGTCCTGTTCCCTGCTCGCCCCGGGTCGACCCTCCCCTTCTGACCCGCTCCCCATGGCGATGTCCCCCTCCCCCCACCTCTCCAGTCCTCCACTTCCCGTTTCTGGTCTTTTCAGCAGCAACCCGGTGTCCCTCCCTAACCCCCCTCCCCCCCCCCCCCCCCCCCCCCCCCAGGCTAGGACCCCTCCTAGCCGCGATGTACCCTCCATCGTACTCCCGTAAGTCAGCTGGTTCACGCTGACCCGGCTGCTCCTGCCACACTCCGACTCCTCCCGGCTCGGGGGGGGGGGGCCTCCCCCCCCCTTGCCACTCCTCCCTGGCCCCGCTCCAGCGCGGGAAAGGTCGCCATTGCTAGCCACGCCCCGCACTCCTCCCCTCCCCCCCTCCTCTGCCCCGCGCGCGGGAAAACAGAGGAAAGCCCGCGCTTTCGCCCTGCCACACCCCACCCCGCCATCTTCAGTTCCACCCCCGTCTCCGTCCATGCCTGTAAAGAACCCCCCCTAGGAGCCCTTATCCCCGATCTGCTCTCCCCCCGTCCCGCCTCCCCAACTTAACATCATAAATAACAGATAAATAACAAGTAACAATGTACTTAACAATCGCCCTCTACCAAACAGCATAAATAACCATAAATAACCATGAATAACCACAATAACAATAACTAAGGGAAGTTGGCAAAGGGGGAAAAAACATCAGAAGAAAAACCACAGCAAGAGTTCAAAATCCAAACAAAGCATTCAGCTGAAAGTACCCGAGCGGCTACGGCCGCCAAGTATCCCCTGGGTCTAATTCGAGTCCAGTTTCTCTTCCTGTACAAAGGCCCACGCCTCCTCTGGGGACTCAAAATAGTGGTGTTGGTTCCTGTAGGTGACCCACAAGCGCGCTGGCTGCAGCATTCCAAACCTGATCCGTTTTGCATGTAGCACCGCCTTCGTCCGGTTGTACCGGGCCCGCCGCTTTGCCACCTCCGCACTCCAGTCCTGGTAGACCCTCACCGTCGAATTCTCCCACTTGCTGCACCTTTCCCTCTTGGCCCACTCCAGCACTCTCTCACGATCGCTGAGTTGCTGGAACCGCACCAGCACCGCCCTCGGGGGCTCATTTGCTCTTGGCCTCCTAGCCCTGACCCTGTAGGCCTCTTCCAGCTCCAGGGGCGAAGGGACGGCCCCTGCCCCCATCAGGGAGCTCAGCATTTCTGCTACATATCCCGGGAGGTCTGACCCCTCCAGGCCTTCTGCCAGGCCCAAGATCCTCAGGTTCTTCCGCCTCATTCGGGTATCCAGCTCCTCAAAACGGCTCTGCCATTTCAGGTGGAGTGCCTCGTGCACCTCTACCTTTCCCACGAGGACCGTGGCCTCCTCCTCCCTCGCAGTCATCTCCTGTTGCAGCTCCCGAATCGACGCCTCTTGGGTCGCCTGGGCTCCCATCAGCCTGGTGGTCGTCGCATTCATTGACTCCAAGAGCTCCATTTTCAGCTCCGTAAAAAAGCGCAGGAGAGCGGCCTGCTGCTCCTCCGCCCATTTCCTCCATTCCTCGGGTGCGCCACCAGCCGCCATTTTGGTCTTCTTCCCCCGCTTTTTTTTGGGAGCTGCTGTTGCTTTCTTTACCACCCCACTCCGGGTACCGACCATAAAGTTGGTCTGGTTCTCTTCAGGGAGCCTTCCCCCACCGGGATTTGTCCTTACAGCGCCGTTGGGGCCCTCCAATCGGCCCGAAAACACCTTTGTAGCAGGAGCAGCCAAACGTGCGACTTAGCTGGTCATAGCCGCAACCGGAAGTCCGATGGATGTTTTAATATATTATGCTGCTCACATGTACTCTGATGTGCAGGAATAGGCAGAACTCTGTACATATACCTAAACATATGTATAACTCTGCCATTGAAATGCAAGGTTAGAAAATGCTGAGGGGAAGGTTTGCTCCATTTATCAACACCAATTTAAAAAGCACAGCAGGTTGCTTGGTTCTTATTAAATTTCAAATGTAAAACATTAGCTGAATCCTGACTGCCTTGCCATGCTGCAGCTCCAGCAGGTGCTTAACTGTTGCTGTCAAAATCTTGTTTTCAACTGCTTTATTGGTCAATATGATGCATAAAGTGGCATCCCACAAGGATTAAAGAAGTGGTACAACTGGAACATAATTTACAATGAAATCAACATCATGCTTGTGTGTAAATAATGCACAGTGCAGAATTCTGAAGAATCAGAGAGGGAATGAATAGAAAATAAGCACTGTTAATGAAGAGCTTTGAAAGCCATCAATTGCATTGGGAATTGATTTTGATGTTTGTCCGAGATCAAACAGTATGATACGCAGGGAACTGTTGAAAATGCTGGGTAGTAAACTGTGTTTTGCTACTTTAATTCGAGTTATTTTCTGAGTAGACAAAATTGCTTTGCCCACCCACAAGTCTGTCTTATTTTTCTTGTCTCTTAATTTTTATGGTTACAATACAAGGGAATAGTCTAGTGTTTCGCAAATTAGTAATGAGTTCAAATCTGAAACAAACATGACGAAGCATTGCGTTTGGTTTAGAGACTTTGCTTTGACCTTCATCTTTAAACTCTTCTGCTTTATTAATCATGTGTTTCCTGAATCAAATGGGATATTTTGGAGGAAAGAAAATTGTTCTGGGACTGAAGGAGTGTTATGTGCACAGCAGACATGACCAGATGACAAATAACCCAGCATGACAGCCAAGGTTCATCCAGCTGGTCTCCGCTGCACAATGTGATTGATGGTGTTGATGTTCTAAATAGGCCTCAGATATGCTCTGCACAAGAATCATAATACAGTCCTTCAGCTTCAACTATAGAGGCAGAGAAAGTGAGCATATTCCCAGCATCTGGTAGCACTGTGGATGGTGTCACCATTAAGGTTAACGTTATTCTGGCTGTCTGGTTTGTTTCTAAGTCACACAAAAGATTTTCTCAGTAACAATGAACAGGATTACATGGGGGATATCTGTTTGTACAGCAGGTTAATAATGGTTCCTGCTTACTGATGGAATTCTTTACTGAGCCAAATGCTGCACAAATGTAACCTTTTTGGATTGATGTACTTATTCAAAATTATAAAAATATTCTGGGATAAAACTTGCACTTTGAATTTGGGTAATTCTAGCTGTGTCATATCAGTATGTCCCTGTTTATTACATTCTGGATTTTACTGCCATGAGTTAATTCCTGACTTCAGGACCTATTGTGAATCTGGAGGCCAGCAGGACCACAACGGTGATCTTACCCCACCATTTGACAACTCAAAACTTCTTTTTCTTGGTGCCAAGAAGGCCGAGTTCCAGGTTGATGTGGTTAAATTCCCTGTGCATTGTTGCTTGAGGCCACTTTACAACGACAGTGCGGCCTTTCAAAGTCACTTCAACACTGTCAGGAATGTCAACAATCTGGTTGCTGAGAATGGCCTTCATTCTCACGAGCTGCTGGTTCAATCAGAGGGCTGACATCTCTGCAACTTCTGCAATGGCCACTGCTGCAGCGACTGGGAGAAAAAGTGGGTGCCTCCTATTGAGAGGCCTAGCAGAGAAGCTGAAAAGTTTATTTCTATGCCGAGGGCCAGGTGGCCTGGCACCAATGAGGTGCAACCCCTCCAGCGATGCCATGAGGACACTGAGCCAGTTATTTGCCACTGGGGATCCCCTCTTCGGTGCTTGGAGTGTCCAGAAACCAAGGTTTCTCCTCCCTATTTCCCTGCCTTGGAAAGCCGCTGAAGGGCGTCTCCATGCAGCTCACAGCATCATAGTGGGTCGGGGGTGGGGAGGGTTCACTGTGTCACTGGCAGGAGTGACCATTAATCGGCCTTCTGGTTATTTAAATTGGCCAGCCACCTTCGGTCGTCGAGCAACTGAGCTGCTGCTGGTGCCAATAATGGGAAAATGATCCGGAGAGCTCTGCCAACATATTTTCCCAATCTCTGCCTCCGATCTGGTCTCTAGAGTGCTGGCAAAATCCTAGCCTTCATTTCAGTACAGTTTTGGTATTCTAACTGATGTAGATGAGGTATGCCAATGATCATATTCATTTGCACATCAATGTTCTTCTTTTAATAGTGCAAACTAGGACGCTCTGGGTTAATTCAGTGAATCAGGAAATTGTCGTACTATAATAACATTAGCATTGCTGGCATTCACTATTAGGATGTTGTCATCTTGTCACAGTTGGCCAAGACAGTTGTAGCGTTCCGATTCTGTCTCAGTCCCTTGTTCCAATAAAATTAGTGTACCAAGATTCTGCTGCTCCTTTACTCTCCATTCTTTACTCTCCATTCCTAATATTTTTCTGTTTGTCTGTGTCACACTTTTTCCACCTTGGATTTATTGAAAGCTATATTTTTCATACTATATATGTCTGCAGTTCCCCCATTAGTACCTCTTCCCTTTAAATGCATTAAAATAGGATTCCCATTTATTTTCCCAGGTCCTCAGTTTTGCAAGAATGGCTGTGGCCAATGAATTCTTACCCAGAGTTCCCTCACATTTTGATAGGATGTTGGCTTTCATGGCCATGCCATGGGTATTTATATAAAATAGGGATACCCGTGTTAAATGGGCAGTTTGGTAACATGGTTGTCATACTCGTATGATGAATGTTGTTATATACAACGTCAATCTGCAATCAAGTATTTGGGTATTGTACTTTCTGGTTTCTATTTGCTTCTATTCTTAAACTGAGTTGTTAATGAAAAACATAATGAAAAACGGATGCCTTGAGATGCGATGGATAATTCTAAATAAGCAATGCTGCTCCAATGTAAGTACAGTTATGTGATCTTTCACATTTTCATTCGAACAGTCTGGACAGCCTAGGACTATTCTGGCTCTTTACCAATAGAGTAGAGATCAATGTTCTATTCAATTGATACTCATGTGTCTATTGGTCTACATGTGGCACATAGCCTGCTTGGATTTTGAACCTCCTGTGTCAGCAATCAGGCTTTCTTTGCCCACTTTTCAATGTTCACTCAGTAGGGGGCCGGGGCCACTCACTTTAGGGGCCGGCTTAGCACAGAATCATAAGAAGCTGCTTGTAATGCAGAACAAGACCAGCAGCACGGGTTCAATTCCCGTACCAGCCTCCCCGAACTGGCGCTGGAATGTGGCGACTAGGGGATTTTCACAGTAACTTCATTGAAGCCTACTTGTGACAATAAGTGATTATTATTATTAGCATGAGGGGTGCATGCTCTCAGTACCTACAAATAACATGGCTGCATGTTGGATATATCTCTCCTTACTTTTGATGCCACAGAACAGTGCACCTGTACATTGCCTTCACAATAATTTCATTGTATGTTGGAAGATATCAATTTTTAACTCCCCCTGCCTCCCAACATCACATCATCTCCAGTATAGAACATTTTGCTTATTTGTGTTGCACTACCTAATGGTCCTTCCAAGATCTGATCAGATTTGCCCAAATGAGGCAAATTTACTTGAGTTCCTGAAAAATAGACTTTGTGATTACGTGTTCAAATATTTTCCTTTTGTTCTATTCTCAGTCAACTCTAGCAAATTTGCTCAAAACCTAAGGCTTTAATTTCTTTAATGAACTGTCTACAATGTGAACATTCATTTACTGATTATATGACTCAGAAATGTGTGTTTATTCGTTTATAGGGTGTGGGTGTCGTTGGCATCGATTGTCCATCCCTTAAACAATTTAAGAGTCAACCACATTGCTGTGGATCTGGAGTCACATGTAGGCCAGACAAGGATGACCGATTTCCTTCCCAAAAGGGCATTAGTGAACCAGATGGGTTTTTAACAACAATTGACAATGGTTTCACAGTTGTCATTAGACTTTTTAATCTAGATTTTTATTGAATTCAAATGTCACTATCTGCCCTGATGGGATTCGAATCTAGGCCCCCAGAGCATTATCCTGGGTGTCTGGATTACTAGTGCAGCGACAATACCATCCCACCACTGCCACCCCTTATGCAAGTCCTATTTCAACTTGTATCATCTGGGTTGGGTGGGGAACCCAAGCAGAAATCTGAATATGGGGCCTGTGGTATTTTAACACCTGGGATTGATTTGTATTTTTTCTGGACTGAACCGTGTTCTGCCCAAATCCAGCAGTAAGAGTTGGGTGGATTGGAATAGAAAACTGTTTGTTTTCTGTTTGAAGAGAACTGGTTTGGAGAGGTGGGACGTCAGAAGAGGGGCCGGGGGTGGGGGGGGGGGGGGGGGGGGGGGGGGGGGGGGGGGGGGGGGGGGGGGGGGGTGGGGGGGGGGGGGGGGGGAAGAGAAAGCCCATTGAAGAGGCCCACGGTTTTCTTACTGAACCAAAAGGAGCACTCTTGTTTTCCTTGGTCACAAGGAACCTTGTGCAAATGCGTAAATAGGCGTCTGCTGGCAAGTTGCTGATTGGGTTATAACTTTCCGAGTAATGTGTTTACTTGGGGAAGCCAACCATACACTCCTGGCATCCCAGCAAGAATGCATTTTACCTACCCACCCAGCTTCTTTATGCCGGGTAAGCTGTGCTAAAATAAGAGCTGTATTAAATATTTCTGTTCGAATACAAATCCATTTGGCTGTAAAAATAACGTTGAGAACCATTAGCAAATTATTGGTGTGCAGATTTTACACCAACTTCACATAAGGACCATCTGTGTCGTTAAATGCGGAAAATCCAAAAGTAGTTGTCTGAGATGCATCGTTCCAATGTCAACTTCGCGAAAACAGTGGGTGCGATCGAATGGCCTCGTCACACCCGACTCGGTGATGCGATGAGGACCATTGATTTGCGACCCTCGGAGCACCTCATGAGATCAACCAAGATCTCATGAGATGTCACGATCTGGATCTCACCTTCACTAGTCCAGATCAAGATTAACATATTTAAATGAGTTATTCGTCTCATTTAAATATGTCGCCGCCTGATTCTCCCGGGACTGGGGGACAAATTCCTGCGCCTGGGAGACCGCGTCTTGGTGCCGTTTAGAACTGGTGTACGCAAACGTGGATTAGGCTTACCAATTCATTCTAAGTACACTTGTAATATAATGATAAATGTTGATTACTGGCAAACAACCCCCCCACCCCCCCCCCCCCCCCCCCCCCCCCCCACACACTGACTATAAATGTGGCAATTCATTCAGGTATTAATTCTTGTTGGAGATTTTAAAATGGTAAAATGTGAAGATTTTTAAACCTTTTCCACTCTGAGTTTTTCTCTCTACCAAATATTTCTTTCCCTCTCTTTATTTCTCTTCCTATATATGATTTGACGCTGAACTCACCCACTCTAATATATATTTCCTTCTCAATCTTTACCATGTTGCTTTCACAAACTTTCAATCTCATTGGTTTGGAAGATACAGAATTGCTGTATTCACTCAGAGATACCCTATTTCACTCAACGCACCATTACTGGCTCGCACTTCAAGCAACCTGTAACACACAAAAAATCTGAAGACATTAGGACAAGCTTAACTAACAGAAGACACTAAGTTGCTCTGTGTAACAAATTATAAATTTTATATACTGTCATATCTGTACATTAGAAATAAATTAACATAATTAACAAATGTTTCACTGTTTTCATTCTCATTCACACTTCAAACCTCTCAGATTTTGCTTGATTAGTTATGTTATTTTTATATTTGAATTAGTATAAATGAACGTATGCTAATCATAACTACTGAGTGATGATATCGGGTTAATTCCTTTAATTTCCAACAGCTTCCCTTTCTTTTTTCAAAGATGCTAACTCTTAATGGGACGCCAATTCAGACATTACCACTCCTGCATACCCTGGCAAACTCTAGGAACAAATTATTATATTTTTCTTACGTGGGCCTAGTTAAACTATCTGATCATAGCTGAGCCTAGATAATCCATTTTTTAGCTGGGTTCATGTACTAGTAAATAGGAGTGGGAGACATAGCTGATTGTTCGCTGTATTTCATAAAGGGCCTCACGGTAGCATGGTGGTTAGCATCAATGCTTCACTGCTCCAGGGTCCCAGGTTCGATTCCCGGCTGGATCACTGTCTGTGTGGAGTCTGCACGTCCTCCCCGTGTGTGCGTGGGTTTCCTCCGGGTGCTCCGGTTTCCTCCCACAGTCCAAAGATGTGCGGGTTAGGTGGATTGGCCATGCTAAATTGCCCGTAGTGTAAGGTTAATGGGGGGATTGTTGGGTTATGGGTATACGGGTTACGTGGGTTTAAGTAGGGTGATCATTGTTCGGCACAACATCGAGGGCTGAAGGGCCTGTTCTGTGCTGTACTGTTCTATGTTCTAATTATGCCCCCATCCAATTTTTGAAAGATATTTTCTCACTGACTTTATGCTTCTACCTGTGCCTCATTCTGCCTGTGAGCAGTATACTTTTAGGCTGCTGTTCATTGATACTTTTTGATTAATTTTTACATCCCCCCCCCCCCAATACACACACTGTCATTTCTGGATGAATGACTTGTAATTTTTTTTTAAAAAGAACAACGGTGTCCACTTAAATCAAATTAAATCCAATTTACAAAATAAATAGGACTGTTTGTTCAAAAGTACTCCATCTATGCTGCTAATGCAGGGTTTAGTTAAACTTTGGTACAGGTTTGGGGCGAGTATCTGTTGTAAGCGATCATCTCCTGTAAACATGGAGGTCTGAGCTTTGAAAACGCATTGTTGCCTGTGTGAGTAGAGCTGGGCTTACTGTTGTGAAAATTCCAGTTCATCTTAAAAATCATTGAAGATTGAAGTGGACAGGCCACTCTCCACTGACATAAAATAGTTAAAAGCAAAATTCTAAACTGTGCTTTGCTTATATTGTGCATTGAATTAAGCTGAAGTGGTTTTGGCGATAACCTCAAGATGATCCGATAATATTTGCTAAAATATGAAATGTTATCAGTTTGGTAGCTTCACACCCACATTGTATTACACAAGTTACCTCAATGTAAAGTATAAACTCTGTTTTCACTGATAGGAGTGTAATATGACTGATCAATTAGTGGCTGGTGGATTAAGCAGTAAATCCAAACTAGTTAAAATACCTTAAGGCTTCCTTTTTCCATTTAAAACCTATTTTTACCTCCCCCTCCCAAGACCTCTTTGAAACATTGATTTCCACCGTCCTCAGAGGCCTTAGAGCCAGACTTCAGACAAGTCATTACTTTTGTTTTTACTTGACATGTGTGCAATTTTCACTATTTTTGTCCAGAAGTGACCTTTGAAATTCCTCAATAATTTTCCCTCTTTTCCTGGTGCCCCCACGTGACATAGGAGCAAAACATCTGAGAGACCTCTGGGCATCTTCACATCTGCCAAAGCTGGAGCCGAGACTCATTGAATGGTGTATTTTTAACAGCAGGTGGTGGGTACTGTGAACGGTGTGCGAGATGTTAAGAGAATCGTAAAATTATCTCTTTAACTCCGTGAGAACCATTTGGAGAGTTTCACAAACACAAATAAAGGCAAAAATGTGGAAAAGTAAGTTTCCTCTGAATACAGTATCTGATTGCATATTCCTTCTACTCTAGAATGGCTTTCAAAGTGAGTTTTGCTTCAGTAAACTTTGATCATCCAAATGGTATCAGCAGAAATGCTTTACAGTGGGATTCTGGAAAAAATGTGCTATGCATTTGGATGAAAAATATACTTGGAATGAATCAGTGTTCAAATTCAAAATTGCTGGGTTTCATAACTCTGCACCCCAGCTTCTTCAATCTATCTACGTAACTGAAGTCCCTAAATCCTGGCACCGTTCTCATAAATCTGTTCTGCTACCTCTCCACTGCCCCCATGGCCTTGTGAAAATGCGATACCTGGAATTAGAGACAATACTCCAGTTGAAGCTGAACCAGAGTTTTATAAAGTTTCAACATCACATCCTCCCTTTTGTACTCTTGAGTAACCCACGCCGTCGGGAACTCAGCCCATTGGGGGTGGAGCATCGGGGGAGGGCTTCAGCTGGCATCCTGAGGCCGCCTTGAAGGCGTGCGGCATACTCACAGGGTACCCTGTTTTTGCGGGGACGGAGAATTGCAAAAGCGGCGGCACCGCCAACGGGGATTCTCCGGCCGACCGCCGAACGGGATTTCAGCATCGGAGACCAGAGAATCCCACCCACATAGTCTCACTCTAATGTGCAGATTCCCAAGGTACCTGAGGCTTTGGGATTCATCCCCATTGCCTCGGAGATCTTGGATGAGCACTGGCCTACACAAACGGGTCCAGACGGAACAGCACTTGAAGGGGGTCTCCTCAGGGATTGGAGATCCCCCAGCTGCATGCCCTTTGGGCAAGCTGGTGTCCTGGTACTGCTGGTACCATGTGGGCACCCTGGCTGACACTGCCAATCTGCCCACGTGGCATTTCCAGCTGGCATCAGCACTACCAGGGTGCTAGATTGGCATTGCCCAGCTGGCATTATTTGAGTGCATGCAATTGGGCTGGGGGCTTCTCTGCGTGGGTGTTGGGGAGGGTGTGGGGAGGACTGGGGGCCCTCCCAGAGTGCATTTGGGCTGGTTGTTGGGGATTGCATTGGGGGCTTTGGAGAAAGGGCGTACATATCTCTCTCAAGACTACGGAGTTCTGGCTAGCGGAGCTCCCTATTGTACAAAACGGTGCTATGTGCATCCTTGGCCGCGTGTTCCCCGCCGAGGCCCCTTATAGAACACAAATTGTATTGAATAACCATGTGTTTCTCGGCATAGCACGCACCGGCAAACATGCGGCTAAACGCGTTCGGTATGGGACTTTGTTCCCATTTAGTTGAATCAGGCCGTATGCCTCCATTTATAAAATCCAGGATCCTGCAAGGCCATTTAATCACTTTCTCAACCTGCCTGCCACCTTTAACAATTTGTGTGCATCTGTTTCTGCTTCCCCTTTCGAATTGTGCCCTTTTATTTAATGTTGCCTTTTCTTGTTCTTCATAGTTTAATGTACCACTTCACACTTCTCGTCTTTAAATTTCATTAGTCACATGTCTGTCCATTCCACCTGTGTTCTTGGGCAGTCTATCTCTGTTTCCTCATAATTCACAATATGTTCAGGTTCTGTGCTATCTTCAGATTTGTGCCTCGACATTTAAGTTGAGATCATTAATTCACATGAAGAAATGTCTTGGTTCTTGAAGAACTTGAATATTGCTAAAAAGGGAGACAAGTTGCCGAAACCTATTGCCTTGCACCCATCAGGACAAATGCAGGAATGCCAAATTTCAAATGATCATGACAATTTATACTGCAGAAGAAAATCGTGCTAAGTGATTGGCAACTCTATTCTGATTAGCTAAAGGCATTTCCATGCAGAAAGCAATAGGGAACTATATGCTCCATAAGCTCATGGATAATTCAAAAAAGGTACAAGCCTAGGACATATTCCTTTTGTTTGCAGAGAACGGGCTCCTGCACATAATGGACTCCTACACATGAATGTATGTTGCTTCAAGCAAGCATAAATGAGCCACACTGTGAGCTTTATTGATGATCTTCAATTGGTTGTTATTGTAGCTATTAGTGCACTCATTTCTCCATTGGAGAATGTACTACATTAGTGCAAGAATCACATCTAACAGTAGACATTTTGTTTAGGGTTTTGTAAGCATGGACTGGTTGAGTATGGTCTGTATTTGCCTATTATGAACAACCGAAGGAACATATTGTTTGATTAAATAAGCCAATCATTGTGATGTATGGCCCACACACCTGGCATCACATCAACACTGACTTCAAACATGACATTACTCATTTGTGTGGTCGGCAAAACATCTTTTTGGACTAATGGCAGCATCCTATTGATGGAAAATACCACTGCCATTGCCACTGCGTAGGAGTAGCAGATAACATTTTGCTTATCCCGTGGTTCAAATTTTTGAGATGCTTTGCGTTTCCAGGATGTCTTGAGGTAAACCACGCATCTGCAAGAGAAATAGAGAAATATATCAGTGAGGACGGTGCAATATGGTGCCTGCCACAGTCAAATAGCTGGCAGTGTGTAGCTTGGAGTAGTGCCAAGAATGAGGGTGTGATGGGACTATGGATGTGAGGTATGGGTTTGGGTTGATATACATTAGTGGTAGGTGAGTGAAGTGTGTGAGCTGTTGCTTTATTTGGATGGAAATGAATATGCATTCAGACACCTTGACAACTTGTGCGATGTAATTAAATTTTTTGCAGGACTGTATCCAGGTCCTCGGACGGCTGGTATTGATTCCAACAGCCAGTTACTTGCTTCCATCCACTGCCTCCTGGATATCCTGACCCTCAAGGGACGATGACCTCTTTGCTGCTGTGCAACTCTTGCATCAAGGCCTCCAGTGCTGCACCAGAGAATCGTGGGCATGCTGTCTGCAATGTGCCACTTTCCATTCTTCTCCCTGCTTATTAACTTCTAGTTTGCAATTCACAGCCCCTGCCTCAACCAGAATGCAACTTACCTTTAAGAAGTACAGACTGGCTTTAAGTAGTACTAGCCCTCCATGAACTTGGTGCCCAGGCTGAGGTGTGCACCCACTTTTCAGGACTTGAAAGTTTTTTGTGCTGCCTACATAACTTTAAATAGATTCAGATTAATTGCCTGTCACGATCCTCACCCCAATTTTGGGGGGCTGACTAACCTTTCTCCCAGGGGGCGGCATTTTTTTCATTAAAATGTTTTCCAATTAAGTGGCGATTTAGCGTGGCCATTCCACCTATCCTGCACATCTTTTGGGCTGTGGGGGTGAGACCCATGCAGACATGGGGAGAATGTGCAAACTCCACACGGACAGTGACCCGGGGTGGGGATCAAACTTGGGTCCTTAGCGTCACTGTGCCACCTGGGGCGGCATTTTCTACACTTATAAAAGTTTCAGGTGGTGGGACCAATTCCGGATCCAGAACCTGATCCTTTTGGGTCGGCAACACACTGGATTTTCCAAGAGCCAGTCAATTAGTAGGCCACTTCTGTGTTCACTGCCCAGCTAAGGGCAGGGTGAATGGGAGGCCCTACACGAATATCAGACCAGAAGCTCACCTGCCAAAGGTGAGCGATGCTGCAGAGGTGAAAGGCCTCCGAATGGAGGGGAATTCTCTTCCATAGGAATCTCTGCATTGGACCTCTGAGCCTTGAGGCTCCCTGCCACCGCATTTCATTCAGTCTCTGCCCTTCTTCCGAGACGATGCTTTTGAAACATCGATGGGCTCCCGACATAGCGGGAGGTTCTTGCGATGTCAGGAAAACACGACTAATGTCGACATGGCATTTGTTTGAGGCCTTAATTATGCTGATTGCCTGCCCTCCTCTGCTGAACTGCCGATTCCAGTGGCAGCTCACCGTTGGGAAATGTGCCCATGGGACCACAGTGGGAAGTCACCCTGAAGGGAATTTCTGCTACTTTGCCGACTCCACCACCTCCAAAGCCTGCATCATGAGGCCAGATAGATTCAGCCCACTATATCTTGACTAACATTCTACCTTTAACCAATAATAACAAAAACTAAATAACTGATTATTCATCTTGGTGTTGCTTGTTGAATGATACTGTATGGCACTTGTGTGCAAAACAACAATAACTGTATATGTGAGTGAAAGCAATACATGTGAAGAGCTGCAAGGGTTTATTGAGAGATGTGGGGCTGGATTCCCCGCCCCGCCATGCCACATTTCTGCCCCGACCAGCCGGCGGGATTCTCCATTACGCCGGCTGGTCAATGGGGCTTCCCATTGTGGGACAGCCCCACGCCATCGGGGGAACCCCCGGCAAATCAGCCGGCAAAACGGAGAATCCCGCCGGCGGAGAATCCCACCGATGGAGAATCCCGCCCATGATAGGTGTTCTATAAATGTTTTTTCCTTAAATGCCCACCTATTGATAATGTGATAATGATTTTGACTGGTGATTGTCAGCTGAAAGCCTCTCAATGAAATAAATGAAAATCGCTTATTGTCACAAGTAGGCTTAAAAGAACAAAGAAAATTACAGCACAGGAAACAGGCCCTTCGGCCCTCCCAGCCTGCGCCGATCCAGATCCTTTATCTAAACCTGTTTCCTATTTTCCAAGGTCTACTTCCCTCTGTTCCCACCCGTTCATATACCTGTCTAGATGCCACTTAAATGATGCTATCGTGCCCGCCTCTACCACCTCCGCTGGTAAAGCGTTCCAGGCACCCACCACCCTCTGCGTAAAAAACTTTCCACGCACATCGCCCTTAAACTTTCCCCCTCTCACCTTGAAAACGTGACCCCTTGTGACTGACACCCCCACTCTTGGAAAAAGCTTGTTGCTATCCACCCTGTCCATACATCTCATAATTTTGTAGACCTCAATCAGGTCCTCCCTAAACCTCTGTCTTTCCAACGAAAACAATCCTAATCTACTCAACCTTTCTTCATAGCTAGCACCCTCCATACCAGGCAACATCCTGGTGAACCTCCTCTGCACCCTCTCCAAGGCATCCACATCCTTCTGGTAATGTGGCGACCAGAACTGCACACAGTATTCCAAATGTGGCCTAACCAAAGTCCTATACAACTGTAACATGACCTGCCGACTCTTGTACTCAATACCCCGTCCGATGAAGGCAAGCATGCTGTATGCCTTCTTGACCACTCTATCAACCTGCGTTGCCATCTTCAGGGTACAATGGACCTGAACTCCCAGATCTCTCTGTACATCAATTTTCCCCAGGACTCTTCCATTGACCATATAGTCCGCTCTTGAATTTGATCTTCCAAAATGCATCACCTCGCATTTGCCTGGATTGAACTCCATCTGCCATTTCTCTGCCCAACTCTCCAATCTATCTATATTTTGCTGTATTCCTTGACAGTCCTCCTCGCTATCTGCAACTCCACCAATCTTAGTATCATCTGCAAACTTGCTAATCAGACCACCTATACCTTCCTCCAGGTCATTTATGTAGATCACAAACAACAGTGGTCCGAGCACGGATCCCTGTGGAACACCACTAGTCATCCTTCTCCATTTTGAGACACTCCCTTCCACCACTACTCTCTGTCTCCTGTTGCCAAGCCAGTTCTTTATCCATCTAGCTAGTACACCCTGAACCCCATACGACTTCACTTTTTCCATCAACCTGCCATGGGAAACCTTATCAAACGCCTTACTAAAGTCCATGTATATGACATCTACAGCCCTTCCCTCATCAATTAACGTTGTCACTTCCTCAAAGAATTCTATTAGGTTTGTAAGACATGACCTTCCCTGCACAAAACCATGCTGCCTATCACTGATAAGTCTATTTTCTTCCAAATGTGAATAGATCCTGACCCTCTGTATCTTCTCCAACAGTTTGCCTACCACTGACGTCAAGCCTACAGATCTATAATTCCCTGGATTATCCCTGCTACCCTTCTTAAACAAAGGGACAACATTAACAATTCTCCAGTCCTCCGGGACCTCACCTGTGCTCAAGGGTGCTGCAAAGATATCTGTTAAGGCCCCAGCTATTTCGACCCTCGCTTCCCTCAGTAACCTGGGATAGATCCCATCGGGACCTGGGGACTTGTCCACCTTTATGTCTTTTAGAATACCCAAAATTTCCCCCTTCCATATGACAACTTGACCTAGAGTATTTAAACATCCATCCCTAGCCTCAACATCCGTCTTGTCCCTCTCCTTTGTGAATACCGATGCAAAGTACTCATTAAGAATCTCACCCATATCCTCTGAGTCCACGCATAAATTCCCTCTTTTGTCTTTGAGTGGGCCAATCCTTTCTCTAGTTACCCTCTTGCTCCTTACATACGAATAAAAGGCTTTGGGATTTTCCTTAATCCTGTTAGCCAAAGATATTTCATGATCCCTTTTAGCCCTCTTTATTGCGCGTTTGAGATTCGTCCTACTTTCCCGCTATTCCTCCAAAGCTTCATCAGTTTTGAGTTGCCTTGGTCTTATGAATGCTTCCTTTTTCATCTTAGCTAGTCTCACAATTTTACCCGTCATCCATGGTTCCCTAATCTTGCCATTTCTATCTTTCATTTTCACAGGAACATGCCTGTCCTGCACTCTAATCAACCTTTCCTTAAAAGACTCCCACATTTCAAATGTGGATTTACCCTTAAACAGCTGCTCCCAATCCACATTCCCTTGCTCCTGCCGAATTTTGTTATACTCTGCCTTTCCCCAATTTAGCACGCTTCCTTTCGGACCACTCTTGTCCTTGTCCATGAGTATTCTAAAACTTACGGAATTGTGATCGCTATTCCCAAAGTAATCACCGACTGAAACATCAACCACCTGGCCGGGATCATTCCCAAATACCAGGTCCAGTATGGCCCCTTCCCGAGTTGGACTATTTACATACTGCTCTAAAAAACTCTCGTGGATGCTCCTTACAAACTCTGCTCCATCTGCACCTCCAACACTACACGAATCCCATTCAATGTTGGGGAAGTTAAAATCTCCCATCACAACCACCCTATTGCTCTGACATTTTTCTATAATCTGTCTGCATATTTGCACCTCTACTTCATGCTCGCTTTTGGGTGGCCTGTAGTAAAGTCCCAACAATGTTACTGCACCCTTCCTATTTCTTAGCTCCACCCATATTGGCTCAGTGCTCGAATCCTCCATCGTGCCCTCCTTAATCACAGCTGTGATATCATCTCTGATGAGTAATGCAACTCCTCCCCCCCTTCTACCTCCCTCTCTATCCCTCCTGAAGCATCTATACCCTGGGACATTCAGTTGCCAACCCTGCCCTTCCCTCAATCAAGTCTCAGTAATACCAATAACATCATATTCCCAGGTACTGATCCAAGCCCTAAATTCATCTGCCTTACCTGCTACACTTCTCGCATTAAAACAAATGCACCTCAGACCACCTGTCCCTTTGCGTTCATCAACTCTTCCCTGTCTACTCTTCCCCTTAGTCACATTTAGTTTATTATCTCGTACCTTACTGGCGTTCGTTGCTGCTTCTTTACTGACCTCTAACTTCCTAATCTGGTTCCCATCCCCCGCCACATTAGTTTAAAACCTCCCCAAATGAAGTTACTGTGAAAAGCCCCTAGTCGCCACATTCCGGTGCCTGTTCAGGGAGGCTGGTACAGGAATTGAACCGTGCTGCTGGCCTGCCTTAGTCTGCTTTCAAAGCCAGCGATTTAGCCCTGTGCTAAACTAGCCCCTAACACAAAGTGAGCTTTAGCTAAAAGTGTCCTGCTTCCCAATGTCACCTGTAAAACTCTAGCTTTGACTGAAAGAAGAGGGGCAGGATTTTCTGAGTTGACGGCGATGCAGAATTCAAGGACTTATACGACAGTAAAACTGGCGCCACGCCTAGATCGATTCCGCTACCGTTAAGGGGCTAACATCGGCACCACGTGGAACACAATCGATTCCAATGAGAAACGGTGCTGGATTCGCCTGTTTTGTGATTGACACTCAGGAGGCTGGCAAGCTGTACCCAGATATACACAACTCCCCACACACACCATCCCAGCCAACAAGATGGCAGTGAGAAGAGCAGCTCCAAGATTTGTGGACACAGAGCTCGAGGCCCTCTTGGACGCCATGCAGGAGAGGAGGATGACCGTGTACCCCAGCCTAGGAAGAGGCTGCCAGCCGCCACTGTTCGCCGTGCCTAGGGGTAGATAGCAGAGGCAGTCAGCACCGTGGGCAACATCATCCGGACCGGTGCAACAAAAATCTGCACAATCAGGGCGGCCAGGGTGAATAGGCAGCACTGAGCCCCTGGCACTAACCATCCTCCCACACGCCTGTAACCTGACACCCCCCCCCCCCCTTCATCCAGAGGGCGGGCAAACGCCCACCCTACACCTCATGCCCATTCTGGCTGCCATGACCGGGTGCCCTGGCCACTGAGGCCACCAACTACCCACCCCCCTGAGCTGCATGCATTGGACTGTCTAACACTGTTATTTTCTTTCCCCCCTCCGCCCCCTCTCCCCCCAGGAAAAGGCCGCGCACGAACGCCGGAAGCAGAAGAAGTCAGAAGGGGGACCGCCGGACCTGTGGCCCCTCAATGTGGCTGAGCAGAGGGCCCTCAACATGGTCAGCGGAACAGAGGATAGGGAGGTCACCGAGGTGGAGTTTGGCTGCGGGCGAGGAAGTGAAACCTCGCTTAGTTGCTGTTCCCCGGAACACGTGTGTCAACAGCCCCCCCCCCCCCACCCCAACAACACCATCTCCACACCACCCTCACCCTCACCCCCTTACCACCCTCCCCCCCCCCCACACTATCCCGACACCACCCTTCACCCCTCCCCCTCCAACACTCTCACCATCCCCCACTCACCGGCCCACGGTCTGATCATGTGTCTTGTCGTGTGCCTTGCAGGGCCTGTTGGTGATGGGGCGGGTCCATCTCGCATCCCCTGCCTCCAGCCAGTGACACAAATGGAGCCCACCCATGTGAGCTGAGTAGCGATGTGAACAGCCCGGTCACTAGCCCTCCGCCCGAGACTCAGGAGACCCCAGAGCTCAAGTCGGAGGATGACACAGATTTCCATCACAGCTGTCTCCAACACCCTCCACCATCCCAGAGACACCCACCTCATTTGGGCACTTTAGTAAAGAGGCTCCTGCGACACTATCTGGTGCTCACCACACAGCTGCTCCAGTACAGCAGGTGGAGGTAGAAACACCCGAGGGGGTGGACAGTTGAAGCGCAGGCCAACTTCAGGGAGGAGCAGCTGTCCAGAAGGGTTTGGGGCTTCTGGAACAGACAGTCCCATCTATAGTGGAGATGCAGTCGCACAGCCAGGGCCTACATGAGGGGTTGTCGGCGAGCATCCAACACCTGCAGATGCAGTTGGAGGAGTCCAACTTGTGCAGCAGCAAGAGGTGGTGCCACCAATGCATGCTGCCCAGGTCAACACTGCACGGGTGGAGTCTGCGGTGGAGGCATTGGGGGTGACGATTTTGGCTACAGAACAGCATGTCCAAGGCCTGGGGCATTATGTCCGGGTGCTGGCCAAGGCCCAGGGCAGGGCTGCCATCTCACAGGCAGCTATGTGCCAGAGCCACCTGGCCATCTCAGTGGCATTCCAGAACATGGCCCAGTTACAGCAGGCCATGGCTGGGAACATTGGTGGCATTGCCCAGGCGTTGGCCGACATGGTGCAGACATAGAGGGAGATGGCGCAGTTACTGGCTGATGTGACACAAACCCAGAAAACAAAGTCATAGATACATAGATACATACACAGAAGATAGGAGCAGGAGGAGGTATTTTGGCCCTTCGAGCCTGCTCCACCATTTATCACAATCATGGCTGATCATCCAACTAAATAGCCTAATCCTGCTTTCTCCCCATAGCCTTTGATCTTATCAACGCCAAGTTATATCTAGCCACCTCTTCAATATATATTCAGTGTTTTATCATCAACTACTTCCTGTGGTAATGAATTCACAGACTCACCACTCTTTGGGTGAAGAAATGTGTCTTTATCTCTGTCCGAAATGGTTTACCCTTAAAACTCAGACTGTGATTCCTGGTTCTGGACACACCCACCAGTCAATGGGTGATATGGCGCAGTCCCTGACGGAGATGGTCCACTGCCTGTGCTCCATGGCCATGAGTGTGCGGACCCTGGCTGAAACGAGAGCAGGCCTTCAGGACTGGCAGTGCCAGGTGGCAGGGGGAGCCTCAGGGGTTTGCTCCGCTTGTACCCCTGTCCCATGAAGTAGCCCAGGGGCCATTGGGCACCCTGAGGGAGGAGGAGGTGATGGGGCCCATCCTGGTGACTCCCGCAGGGACACAGCACCTCAGACTCCCCCATTCCTGTCTCTGATGCATCAGGTGGGCAGTGGGCAGAACAGGGCAGCACCATGTCAACTGGGATGCCAGAGGAGCAGCCGTGTCCATACCCCTGGCAAGCCCCACCCCCTCTCCCTCCCCAGTTGGTGAACCTGGAGGCAATAAGAGCACCCCATGTGCATTGGCCTGGCACACGCGTCGTGTGGCCTCCCATGCCTGCCTGGATCCCATGTCCTGCCCATCCTCCTCCTCCCCCGCATCCTCGCTTCGGACAGGCCTGCCGTTCGTTCTCCTCCTCCAATGCCTCTCTGCTGCGTGATGTTGTCCAGGACGCAGCAAGCCACCACGATGCGGGTGACCATCTCAGCATCATCCTGGAGGCACCTGAACCGCATCTTCAGAAGGCCAAAGCACCGCTCGATCACGCTCCTGGTTGGTGTATGGGCATCGTTGTAGCGGGTCTCCACATCGGTCTGCGGCTTCCGGATAGGCGTCATCAGCCAGGACCGAGGTGGATAATCCCTGTTGCCCAGGAGCCGACACCCCAGTAAGGGGGTGGGGGTGGGGGGGGGTCTGAAACATGTGAGGAATCCTCAACTGTGGCAGGATGAAGGCGCCGTGCCCATTGCCCGGGTATTGGGTGCAGAAGTGAATGATGTGCAGGTGATGGTCATATATCAGCTGCACGTTCATCAAGTGGAAGCCCTTTCGATTTGTGTAGAGCAGCCTGTCATCTGCAGGTGCCCGAAGGGGACATGCATCCTGTCGATCACCCCCTGGACCCCGCGCATCCCGTCGATGGCGACGAACCCCGCCGCCCGGGCAGACTCGATCCACATTGAAATGGATGTATTGAGCCGCTTGGGCATATCGGGCTTCCGTGACGGTGCAGATGTACCTGTGAACCGAGATCTGTGAGATCCTGGACAGGTCCCACTCGGGCGCCCGGAAGGACTCCATGGCGTAAAGGTTCAGGGCGACCATCACCGTCACGGCCAATGGGGGTGAGTGTCCTCCCCAAAAGCCCCATAGTGCCAGGTGTGCCATGATCTGGCAGACACTGTCTCCCTGCTCATCCGGAGTCTTCAATGCCATGTCCGGTCCAGCAGGTCCTCAAATGACAGGTGGTGCCAGTACAAATAAGGCCTCATGTCGCGCCTCCTTGGCACTTCCTCTTCCTTGGCCTGTTAGGGCAGCCGGCTTTCC
Organism: Scyliorhinus canicula; assembly: GCF_902713615.1. Classification (NCBI taxonomy): domain Eukaryota; kingdom Metazoa; phylum Chordata; class Chondrichthyes; order Carcharhiniformes; family Scyliorhinidae; genus Scyliorhinus; species Scyliorhinus canicula. Next base: position 118,630,525 of record NC_052150.1, read on the forward strand.
ATCCTATGTTGCTGCCTCCTGTACCACTGCTGCACGCTCTGCTGCTGCCCTCCCTGCTGCTGCGTGCTCTGCTGCTGCAGCTTCCTCCTCCTGGAGCTCCAGCTCGTACAGCCACAGGGCATCCCCCAGGGCTGCGGCGACTAGCAGGAAGGCCACCATTGCTGGTTGAATCCCAATATCCATTGTCTGCAGGAGCCGAAAGGCAGACATGTCAGCACTGTGCATACCCCCTGTGCCTAATCAGTTTCAATGGGCTAGACAGTGGCCCCAGTTCGCACTGCAGTCTCTTCCTCACATGTTCCCACTCCCTCATCCCCGCACCCCTGGCCATGTCAGTGGCTAGTACCATGGAGACCTCTAGCCCTGGTGACTGCTCCTGGTGCCAGGGGTACCATCGGCTGGCACTGCCCTTGCCAGGGGTACGCCCTGCGGACCCCGCCCCGAGTCCCTGTTGGGGTTACAGTGGGCGTTGCCCGGGATGGGCTGCCAGCAGGTGGTGGCCAGGTTGGGCGTGTGGTGGAGGCACCCATGCGGCCGGGGTCAATCTTCAGAACCAGGGGCTAAGGTAGGTAGTCAGTGGGCTGCGCAGCAAGATGGCTGCCTTGCAGGCCATGGTAATGGCGTTCCATGTCAGGGCAATGTCCCAGTCCCATGGGCAGTCAGCCGGCCACTTGGCCTGTTCCCCCGTCACCCCCCTCCTCTCCCAAACCCAGCCAGCCCGGCCAGTGTCCGGCCCGGCAGCCCAGTCACTCCTCTCTGTTTCCTACCTCCTCTCATCAGCCACAATGCTGGTTTCATGATTTTTCTGAGCACAAGTGAACCTTGCCATTGGGAACTCGGCCCATCGGAGGAGGAGAATCGCAGAGGCCCGCTAATGATATGCAAACGGTGGTAACTGTATGTGCGTTCCGGAATGCATCGACACTGCTGTCGAGGTGACGGAGAATTGCAATTTGGTTTCAAATCGGCACCCGCTGCAATTTTGGCGTCTGAACCTATTCTCTGCCCAATCGCGTTTCTAAATTCTGCCATCGGCCAATGGAGAATCCCACCCGAGATCTTTTTGAGGGGAGAAACAGGGCCAATGGTTTGTATAATCTGTAGTGACATTTCAGAACTAAAAGACATGAACATGGGTCAGCAACTTCCAGTCCTTATCTGGCATTATTTCACTCTTTGGCAGTAACCTTTGCTTATTGTCACGCTATTGGCACATTTCAAATAAAGAATACAAATTACCTGAGGGACTTTCCTTTATGAATGAGTACAATATCACCATTTATCCACTGAACCATCAACAATTTATGGGATTCCAACTTTGTCTATTTACTCCAAGTACTCAGGGGACGATAAGGGACTAAATTCTCAGATGGATTGTAATCCTAAATCTGCTTCAATTTTGGGTCAGGAATGTGATGTTGGACATGTTCTTCCCAGAGGTGGCCACTTAAGAAGCTGCCTCCAGAAGTCTTGCCCAATTATATTGGGTCTGGGAGACATCACAACAGGAGGACTGTGTACAGTTTTAGGCTCTCTATCTATGAAAGAGTATAATTGCCTGAGATTGTGTGCAAAAAAAACATTCAATTCGCTGATTCTTAGGAGTAAGAGATTTCCCTATGAAGAGAGAATAGATTGTTCCCTGGAATTTAGAAGAATGAAAAATGATCTCGGTGAAACATAGGGGAGGGGATGAAATTGTGGTATTGTCATTGGACTAGTAATCCAGAGGCCCAAGGAAATTCCTGGGATCCAGGTTTGAATCCCAATCTGACAGTAGTGACATTTGAATTCAATAAAATTTTGGAATTAAATGTCTGATGATTGTTGTGTTTGGTCCTTTGTACTTTACAAAGGAATCCACCAAACACTTTGACTTGGCAAACCAGAATCTTTTATTGAGACTCATGTGGTATGATCAGCAATCTGACACAGAGCACATTATCATGGAGTCTGCTAACTACTCCTCTGGAACTTGCACTTAGCACTGACCATTCACATGTACGTCTTATTACCCTCTCAATCTTCTTCTAAAGATGGCCGGATGTGTTTCCCCTTATAACGGAGCGACAGGTCACATGGCCTTTGATCTAGAGACCGCATGGTGTATCTGTACCGCCACCTGCTGGTTGGAGGTCACACACCATCCATCTATGATATAGCCTATAGGCATATCACCACAATGATGAAACCATTGTAATAAAAATTTATCTGGTTCACTAATGTCCTTGAAGGAAGGAAATCAGCCATCTTTACCTGTCTGGCCTACATGTGACCCAGACCCACGGCAATGTGGTTGTTACTTAAATGCCCTCTGAAGTGGCCAGGCAAGCCAATCAGTTCAAAGGTGGTTATGGGTGGGCAATAAATGCTGGCCTAGCTAGCTATGCCCACATCCCATGAATTAATTTTTAAAAATAAAATTCTTAAATGTTTGATTGAGTTGATGCTGGGAGGATATTTTCTCCTGTTTGGGGAGTATAGAACTAGGGGTTACAATTTCAAAATAAGGAACTAGCCATTTAAGATTGAGATGAATGTGGTATTATCATAACTATCAGCATTACAAAGGTTAATAGAGTGTCGAGAGTAGCCACTAGAGGGAGCTACAGATACAACTATATAAGGCAGTGATGCTAGGGGAGGTGTTTGCAGGAGACACCTGGTGAAGGTTATACGAGCAGACAGTGTGAGTAAGGTTAGATTATAGTTTATACTAGTAGTGAGATTAGCAGTAGATGAGTGTAGTTAGATGTTATTGATCAGTTAGGAGGTGTGTGCAGGAGACACCTGGTGAAGGTTATACGAGCAGACTGTGTGAGTAAGGTTAGATTATAGTTTATACTAGTAGTGAGATTAGCAGTAGATGAGTGTAGTTAGATGTTATTGATCAGTTCTGTATTCTTAAGGACTGAGTATTGAATCCCAGTTTTCATAGTATAAATAAAATCATAGCTTTGTTTAAGGAAAAGCTATTTTGTGGTGTTTGCGAACACTATGCCAACCATCCTGAAATAAGTAACACAAAGAACACCACATGGTACCAGGAATCTATTCCTTTAAAGAAACAGCAATTAGTTTTTAAAAAATAAATTTAGAGTACCCAATTATGTTTTCCAATTAAAGGGCAATTTAGCATGGCCAATTCACCTATCCTGCACATCTTTTGGGTTGTGGGGGTGAAACCCACGCCGACACGGGGAGGAATGTGCAAACTCCACACGGACAGTGACCCTCGGTCGGGATTCGAACCCGGGTCCTCAGCGCCGTAGGCAGCAATGCTAATCACTGTGCCACCGTGCTGCCTCAAACAGCAATTAGTTTAGGTTAAAATAGCATTGGAGATTGAAGAAGCAATCCAGAAGCTACAACTCAGAAAATATCTATAGTAAAGACTGATCAGAAGATGGAAGGTCTCAAAAAGCCTGACCACTTCAAGACACACGATAAACTATGCTTGAACTGGGCTTTCTTTCAGCAACAGTTTGAAGTCTTTATTTATGCCTCCGCACTTGAAAATGCATCAGACCAATGCACAATAGCACTCCTAATAAATTTGGCCGGACCACAAGCATTGGAGCTCTTTAATTTGTTTGAATTTAGTGCAGATGAGGACAAAAATAAATACAGCATGATGCTTCAAATGTTTGATACACACTGTAAGAAACAGGTGAATGAATACTATATGTTTTGGAAAAGGCTGCAGTTAATGGGAGAATCAGTAGATTCCTTCATCACAACCAAGTTGTGTTCGGAATAAACGATGAACGGTTGCGCAAGAAAAAGTTAAGAAGACCGGTTTTGTTGATGGAAGACTCTATAAATATGTGTAAAGCCAGTGAACAGGCATCGAGCGCAAATGCCAAAGCCATGGCTAAAGAAAAGAGTGTGAAATTGATAAACGTGGCTGACATCATTAATGCTGTGTTGCAGCAAAGAAAACTTTGTCCAATGGCTGGTGGCCATTTTGATTGTGACGTCACCGACGTGATGATGTGCACAGGCTGTGGACACGCCCACAGTAAAAACATTTGTCCGGCGAGAGGGAAACATCGTTCTAATTGTGGTAGACTGAACCACTTCGCAGCACAGTGGGCGCGATTCTCCGCAACGGCCGACGCCGGAGTGAAACCCGGAGTGTTTCACCCCGGCATCGGAGGCCGCTCCTCACCCCCTATTCTCCCCCCCCGGGGGGCTAGGAGCGGCGTTGCGAGAAACTCAGCCGCTGGGCCTTGACGCTTGCGTCAAGGCGCGTGCCGAGAATGACGTGGCCGGCGGCGCCTTAGTGACGTCAGCCGCGCATGCGCAGGTTGGGTGGCTCCAACCCGCGCATGCGCGGTTGCCGTCTTCCGCTCCGCTGCCCCGCAAGACGTGGCGGCTTGATCTTGCGGGGCAGCGGAGGGGAAAGAGTGCGTCCTTAGAGACGCCGGCCCGACAATCGGTGGGCACCGATCGCGGGCCAGTCCCCTCACGAGCACGCCCGTGGTGCTCGATCTTCTCTCCGCCCCCCACAGGCCCCACACTTACCTGTCGCGCGCTGTTCACGCCGGCAGCGACCAGTTGTGGTTGACACAGGTGTGAACAGGTCAGGATCGTCAGGCTGCTCGGCCCATCCGGGCCGGAGAATCGCTTCACGGCGACCGGCAATTCTCTGAGCAGCGTGTTGCAAAGCGCGACACGCCATTTTAGGGGGGTGGGGTGGGAGAATTGCACCAGAGCAGCCCTCCTGCGATTCTCCCACCCGGCCTGGGGAGCGGAGAATCGCGCCCAGTGTCTTTATCAGCAACAGTTCCAGTAACCAAATTTAAACTTTCTCACAGTGATTGCAGATGAATCCAAAGTGTGCAAAGTGCTGAGAAAAAATCCAAAATCATAGCGGAGTGAAAGGATTGCTTACCATATTCGCTGCCGGATACTTTCATGATAGAAGCTATCGGGCAGCACGGTGGCGCAGTGAATAGCACTGCAGCCTCATGGCACCAAGGTCCCAGGTTGATCCCGGCTCTGGGTCACTGTCTGTGTGGAGTTTGCACATTCTCCCCGTGTTTGCGTGGGTTTCGCCCCAAAACCCAAAAGATGTGCAGGGTAGGTGGATTGGCCATGCTAAATTGCCATTTAATTAGAAAAATGAATTGGGTGCTCTAAATTTATTTAAAAAATGATAGAAGCTATCACTAGGATTGATTTACTGGATCGAGAAGAAAGACCAGTAAACGCACTCTCAAAGATAATAGAGAAGTGACGGTGTCATTAAAAATAAATGGAGAATTGATCCCATTTAAGATTGATACAGGTGCGCATGCAAATATTATCAAGTACCAATCTTTAAGGCAAACAATTGTAAAGCCTCTGATGAAGCAGTCCGCCTGTAAACTCACAGATTACAATGGTATCACGATAGCCACAGGTGGGTCATGCTGTCTCGTCGTGAAGAATGGGATTAAACAGATACCCATCAACTTTGAGGTGGTAGAGGGTGAGAAATTTTCATTGACTGGAGTTGATGCTAATGGAAAGGATTCACTCAACCAGATGACCAATATCAAGAATCAAGGGAAGACTTAGGTGATGTGAACGACTTCTCCAAAGCTGGTACTGATGCTGACACATCAGAAAACAGGGCAACCACTGATGCTGAATATTCAGAACTCGAGTTAGTCTGAATAGTGGAATCACAAACTTGTTTAATTTCTGAAATACTACCAGTATCTGATCGCAAACCACTGACCATAAAAGCCGAAACTGAAAAGGACTTGATGCTCCAGAAGATAAAACAATACCTCAGAGAAGGATGGCCTGCTGGATGCAAATCACCCTTTAAAGACATAAGAGATGATCTGACTACAATTGATGCTGTCCTGATAAAAGGAGACAGGATAGTGATAACTGCCAGTTTACATTTGGGATTTTGCAGCAGATTCACGAGGGTCATCAAGGCATCAATAAGTGTCGTGGGTGAGCCAGACTATCGGTGTATTTGCTGGGAATAAACAGAGAAATTGATTAGTATGTTCAAGCATGTCCAATTTGTCAGCTGTATCAGAGCAAAGAAATCAAACAACGGATGGAAATTGTGACCAGTCCATGGAGCAAAGTAGGTATGGATCTATTTCATTTCCAGAGTCATGACTACTTGACAGTCTTTCCAACTTTCCAGAGGTGATGTTGTTGAAAGATTCGACTGCCAGATCAGTGATAAAGGTAACAAAATCAATTTTTGTACACCATGGTATTCCGCTTAACGCCGTCTCGGACAATGGTCCATGTTTCCCGAGCTGGGAGTGGACATAGTTTGCAGAGCAATATAATTTCAACCATGTCTATCCCACATTATCCACAGGCTAATGGGAAAGCAGAGAAAGGAGTATGGATAATTAAGAGATTATTCCGCAAAGCGAGTGAAGATGGTCAAGACGTGTCATTAGTGTTGTTAGCATACCGAGCAACACCGTTATCGATGGGTCACTCACTGCTCAAATGTTGATGGGGAGAAGACTACGAATCACTTTACTAGAGATCATCAGTCCAGAAACTGAACATAAGAAGATACGTGAAAGAATCACGACAACAAAAAAGAAGCAACAAGAGGTCTACAAAAGACATGCCAAACCTCTGGCTGCACTTCAAGAACGTGACTTTCTGAAAATTCAGAATCCTGAAGGTGGCTGGCAAGATGTTGCAAAGGTTCTGAAACTGGTAGCACCTAGTTCCTACTTGGTACAAACAGAACAGGGATCGCTGTTCGGGAGAAACAGAATATTGTACCACGTGATGACATATTCAAGGACATTGCTTTTCCAGATCCATACTTAGCGCTGACACAGCTAGAAGATGTGACAGAACAATCCAACACCTTGGACATCCCACTGAGAAAATCTACGAGAAGAAGACGACCTCCACAGAGACTGAATTTGTGATTGTATAATGAACCTATACTCATCTAAGTGATGTAATAGTCATTACAAATTACGGTATTGTATGATAATAAGTTAGTGATAGTTGCGAGCTATTAGTCAGAATTACACCTGTAAGGTCAGGGTTAAAGAAAATATCACAAGCAATGTTATAATAAGTATTATAAGTGTGTTCTAAGTATTATTATAAGTATGTTCAAGGTTGAGATCAATAAATTTTTAGATACCGAGGAAATCAAAGGATACAGAAAGGTGAAGTTGAGGTGCAAGATCAGCCATGATATTATTGAATGGTGGAGCAAACTCGAAGGGCCATGTGGCCTACTCGTTCTCCTGTGTATAACATTCTTATGTTTTGTCTAAAATTAAAGACTCCACAAGTGTTTCCTGATGTAGATATTCAATTAATCATTCAGCTCAACTTTGTCTCACTTCTTTAATATGGGCCACCCCCAGTCCTGCAACACACATCCAACTCCAATAGGAAACGTGGGGCTGAATTCTCCGATTTTCAGGCTATGTCCTGAGGATCCGTGCCGTTTTACGTCAAAAAAATCGGCGGCACCCCAGCACCAATCCTCCGACAAGTAGCCGCGCTATGTAAAACGCCCAGCCTCCATAAAATAAACGGCTGGAGAATTGATGGATCCATGGCCAGCGCATGCGCATGGCGCCGACCTGTAGTGGTAGCACCGCACAATATGGCGTCAGCCGTGCGCGGACTTGATCTGCCCGATAGTGCCTCCTGGACACCCCCTCGCCACCCCCTCGCCAAATCCCCCCTTACCAGCAGCACGGCCCCCGCCCAACTGTGGTGGAGCTGGACGCAGTCCTCAGCCACCACACTGAGTTCCCAATTGCTGAGACCATGAGAAGTCTGTGCAGTCGGGAACTCGGCCCATTGGGAGGGGGCCTTCAGGTGATGACCTGAGGCTGTCCCTAAGGCGTGCGGCGCGCGCCGTGATGATGCCATTTTGGGCATGCGAAAACAGGCGCCGTCCCTGATTCCTTCTTAAAAAGTGATTCTCCGCCCGATCGCCGATTATTCCACCTGTGATTTTTACGAGTTCGGTAATTTTTCTCCTTGGGGACAAAATTATTCATGCAAAGAGGGATCAATTCATGGTATAAAGTGACAGGTGGAGCAGTGGAGGCAAAAAGCTTGGAATTACTTAAACATTTGGATGCTACAATAAAGGTATGTTGAGAGCAATCAAGGGTAAATCTAGATGGGCTGACTGGCTTCAGATCTCTAATTACCTTGTGAGTTTGTGATGCTAGTGAACAGGCATATTTGCACTTTAAAAAATCATAAAATGTAATAAAGCAGGGCTATTGTTCATAGTTCTGATTATAATAATGGTATTTTGTGCTTTATTAAAGTGTCTATCACTATCACTATCATGCAGGTCTCATATCATTTCCAATTAGAATCTCATGTCAACCAGCAGGGAGCTTCTCATTTAAAATGTTTGCCATTATGCATTGTTTGTTTTTGTAACAATTTTACATTCCAGGTGATTCTTAAATAAAGCAAATGGCACAGCTTTGAATACAAATATAAACTTGAAGAATCAAGAAAAGGTTCAATCAATGTTTGTTTAAAAAAGTTCCTAACTTTGAAAAATGTGTAATGGCGGGTTTCGGTGATTTGAAAATAAAGTATTCTGTATTCGATTGGAGAAGGAGGGAAGTTTACTTGTTGTGAACCCTGTGCTGTTTTAATAATCTTTGTCAATCTCTGAGAGTTACACTCTCTGAGCCATGTAGATAACTCAGAAGGTATTTAAGATTAAGCCTTTGATTACTCCCATAGAACAAATTACCTTGCCTCTGGACATTTGCCAGGTAGGTAGAATTGATTAACAGACGTGTTCCTTTCTCCATGAAGCAGAGGCTGTGAAGTTTAGTTAAAGTGGCAGGATTCTTTTTATAGGGCCAAGTAAGCTCAGATAAATGCATATAACATTCTCCGTCGCATATTGCAACCTTTGACAAGCATTTCTGAATAAAGTCAAGACCTATGGCATGAAATTAGGAGCTGTTGTTTGGCAGTATGAGCGTGCCCTGTGAACCTAAATAAAGTCCGTAGTCTGGGGCAAGTCATGCCAGACACGATATTAATGAGGGCATCATAATGCGAACAGTGAATGGCTGCCAGAAGTGTGCAGAGCAGGAAGATCATGATGTAAATCAGAAAGCTAGCATTGTCAGTGTGGAGCTTACTGACTCTCATAACTTTGCGCAGCTGAGCATGCATTCAGCAGCCCAACCACCGCCTCCCTGCCCCCATACCCCTGCCAAAGTCCCACCACTGCAATTTTAAAATTTATTATTTCATGGGATGTGGGCGTCACTGGCCAAGCTAGCATATATCCCAGCCCTAATGTCCCTTGAGAAGGTGATAGTGAGCTGTTTTCTTCAACTTCTGGAGTCCATTTAGTGTAGGCACATCCACAGTGCTGTTCGGGAGTTCTAGGAATTCGACCCAGTGACAGTGAAGGAAAGGTGATATAGGGCGCGATTCTCTGGTCTCATTGCACTCTCGCTTGAGAGAAACGAGGCTGTTGAATAACAGGAGAGGCTGAAAATGAGAACCATGCAGACGTCAAACAGTTTGCGAGGCGAGAAACCAATTTTCACCACTTAAGCCCTATTTCCATACAATTAACGGAAGCGACCCCATATCCAATGGCCTCCTGTCATTTATCGGCCTCCCCAGCAAGTGGTCACGCTGGTGCCGATTAGTACTCCTTTTGAAAAATGTGAACCTGGCAGGGAGCTGAGGAAGGGAGTAGCCATCTTTGCTCACAGGCAAAGAGCCCGATGGCGCTGGGCTTACCACCCCAATGCACAGTGGTGTGGGGGGGCCCTCGGCTGGGGGGGGGGACCCTCCGCAGGGGTGGGCCGTAATGGGAGGGTAGGGAAGACGCTGGGGGACACCCGGTGGGCAACCAATCGCAGCACCACCATGCCAACCTTGGATCGTGTGTACCCATTCCCAGGCAGCCCTTGTCTCTGACTGTCTGCCCAAACTGTTTAAAAAAAATAAATTTAGAGTATCCAATTAATTTTTTCCAATTAAGGGGCAATTTAGCGTGGCCAATCCACCTACCCTACATATCTTTGGGTTGTGGGGGCGAAACCCACGCAAACACAGGGAGAATGTGCAAACTCCACACGGACAGTGACCCAGGGCCAGGATCGAACCTGGGACCTTGGCTCCATGAGGCAGCAGTGCTAACCACTGCGCCACCGTGGTGCCCTCCACTGACCACTCATAACCCCCACCGATGCTGAGGCCTCTGGCCATGTGGTTGAAGTCTACAGCTAATAGAGAATTGCCAGCCATGGTTAAGTGAGCACTTCACACAACCAAAGTGGATTCCCATAGGTGTGTGGGCCATGGGCCATGTAGCATGTGGGTGTCATTGCCCAGTATCCCAATTAGACCACCATGCCTGGACACTGCGGGAGGCAACATCACACATGCAGGGGGTGGGACACAGCTCTGGAGACATGTCCACAGCTGGAGGGTGGGTGGGTGCTACGGGGAAGAGGCCAGTGCCCGGTCCAGATGATGTTATGTGCGGGTATCTGGGGTACAGGGTCTGGGGTCCGGTGAGGGGAGTCCACTGCGGCCGGGAGTGCGTGGGCAAGGCATTCCGGTTGTGGGGGAGGGGGTGGGATCAATGTGGGAATGCAGGGCCCTGGGGTGGGAGTGGTGGGAGTGTTTGTCAGTCTAACACTGTCTCCCACTGCCTTACAGAACATTATGGCAGGGATGTTGGACACAGATCTTGCTCTACTGGTGCTACTGCTGGGCTGGGTGGCCAGACGCCGGAGACGGTGGCAGCAGCAGCAGCAGCAGATGCTCAAGGCCCCAGACCATGTGTCGGACTCCGCCCCACACCCTAAGTACCGGTCGCCCATCAGGCCAGGGAGGGACCCAGAGGGGGAGTCCCATGACGGCCCAAGGTGTTCAGGCATCGCTGGTCTTTTGAACAGATGATGGACAGTGCGTGCCGCAAGAGACTCCACTGCAACAAAGAGATGGTGCGACACCTGTGCCATATCCTTGCAGACTTGGCACCACGTGGAGGAGGAGGGCACCCGCTCCCAGTGGGTATCAAAGTCACCGCAGCTCTGAACCTTTGCACCTCAGGATCCTTCCTGGGCTTGAGCAGGGATCTGTGTGGTATCTCACAGGCCACAGCCTACAGGTGCATCCGCCAGGTCACGGATGCCCAGTTTGCCCGGGCAGCAGCATCTTTGACAGCAGATTTCTCTGCCATAGCCGGGATGCCCCAGGTGCAGCGGGTAATAGATGCCAGGCATGTTGCCCTGTGCTCACCGAGCCATCTAGAAGTGCCCTAGATGGGCACAGCAAGGGGTTCCACTCCCTCAACATACAGCTCGTATGCAACCACCAGATGAAGATCATGCACATGTGTGCATGCTTCCCAAGGAGTGTGCAAGACAGCTATATCCTGGGGCAGTTGGTCATCCCCGGCCTCTTTGAGGAGCACCCCAAGATGGGTGGCTGGCTCTTGGGGGATAAGGTGTACCCGCTCAGGACCTGGCGAATGACATCAGTAGGGTGGCCGGAGACCGAAGTGGAGACCCGGTACAACAAGACCCATGCAGCACCCAGATTGTCATCGAGCGGTGCATCGCATTCCTCAAGATGAGGTTCCGATGCCTCGACTGCTCCGGTGGTGCCATCCAGTACGCAGCTCAGAGGGTCGGCCACTTTGTGGTGGTATGCTGTGCCCTCCACAACTTTGCACAGCAGCGGGGTGATGAGCTGGAGGTTGGTGATGAGGAACAATTGGCCACTTCCAAGGAGGAGGATGAGGATGATGAAGCGGCCCCGGAGGGGCTGGAGGATGAGCCTAGGGAGGAATCCGGAACAGCCAGAGGCTGCAGGACAGGCGGCAGCGCCGAGTGTCCAGAAGCCTGGAGGATCAGGGAGACCCTCATACTCACTCGCTTCATTAAGGTCATGGCCTGGTCCATCACCCCCCAGTCCCATATCCCACCCTTTCAGGGTATGTGCTACATCACTCCAGGGTGCTAGTCCTCCTCAATATATGCCATAGTCTGACCCCTATCTGTCTGCTGATGTCGCTCATGCCCATCACCTGCACGCAGTGGCCGGGGAAGGGGGATGACTGGAGAGATGGGCCAAGGGCCCACATTACTAAAGAAAGTGACAGAGGCGTCATACTGGTTGTGCACAAGGGTGTTTATGTGTGTAACAATTCCCCACTCTCCCGATGATGCCGCACACCAACCCTCCCCACACCCCCTTGCCCCGCTACCTACCCTCCCACTCCCCTCCTCCCTCCCCCGGTGCCCTCAGTAATCCTCCATATGCATGACCTTTCTCACTCTGCCGCTATATCTAGGTGTGTCTCCAGGATGCACATCAGAGGTGGAGACAGCCAGCTTCTTACCACATCCGATGGCCTTTGATGCCCCTGGCAGGCGCTGGGGGCTCTGGCGCCAGAGGGTCCCGTGCCGCCCTACTCTGGGTGCTGGCTGCGAGATGCGGCCTCAGAGGGGTGAAAGTCGGGGGAGCTGGTGGCCACCATCGCCACTCCATGGGACAGGACCGGGTTCTCACTCAGTGGCCCCTCTTCCCGCCCGGTGCCCATAGGGCCCTGGGGTTCACCATGGGATGGAGGGGCAGCTGGTTCGAGCCCCAGCGGCACCTGCATCATTTGGCTCTGCCAGCCCTGGTGGTTCCCCATGGTCCGTACCATCGTGTCAGCGTGTTCGGTGATACTCCTCGGTGACTGGAACAAGCTCTGAAGTGCCTCGGATATTCCCATCGGAGAGTGGGACATGTCCCGCAGAACCTTAAGGTTAGGCTGGTACTGGGAGACATGCCCCAGTAACACACACCCTTCTCTCCTGGCCTGTTTTGTGGAAAGCTTTGGGCAAGGGAGGAGGGATAAATCCAGGCTGAAAGGCAACTTGCTTCCAAAACCCCACTTTTGAATGAATTCCACCAAAGCCAGTTCGGAGTGTATGCCACCAGAGGCCGACTCACGATTAGTGTTATTTTAACCCAATTCCTTAGTTTGCCCATCCCTTCCCACGTGACCAGGTCTTGGGGCCGATACCATCTCTCTAGCTCTGCTTTTTAAATGAAAAGGCAAAACAATGGGCTGCATTCTCCGTTTTGGAGACTAAGTCCCCACGCCGGCATGAAAATGGTGGTCTTTTACGGCAGGAAAACTGGCGCAAAATGGTGACCGATTCCCTGTTTTGCCGGGGCTAGCGGGAAGCAGCCTAGAGCTCGCAGCTCCAGCTGCTGATATGGCCCTGAGCATTTCCAGTTCCGTGGCCTCGTATGTACACAGCGGCAGCCTGCAGCGGCCGCGCCGTGCTTCATGGTGGACTCAGCCCACGGACCCGGACCTCAAAAGTAACACCCCCCCCCTCGGCCACTCGCTTGCCCCAGACCTCCTGGCCACAGTGCCCCCAGCCCCGAATGAAGCCCCCCCTGCCCGCGGATCAGCTCTCCCCCGACTGTGGAGGCCCCAGACTGAGTCCGCAGCTGCCATGCGAGGTTCCCGAACGGTGTGAGCACACGTAACCCACGCCGTCAGGAACTCGGCCGGTCGGGGATGGAGCATTGTGGGGTGGGCTTCAGGCAATGGCCTGAGGCCGTGGATACTTGGCGTGGTGTACTCCTAGAGTATGCCACTTTTCTGGGGGTGGAAAATACGAAAACTTGCGCCGCTGCCAATATTGCCGTCAAAACGGATTCTCCGCCCCGTCGCCGAATGCGATTTCGGCGTCGGGGAGCGGAGAACCCAGCCCAAATGTTTTATTGGTTAATTCTACTGCTTGCCCATTTTTAATGGTAATTTTTAAAATGACCAATTTATTGCTTTGACATCAATTATTTTTTTGTTTGAAATTCATGTTTAAAGTTGTGCCTTTATCTTTCTGCAATTTGCTCATTGGCCCCTTGAGTGAAGAAGAAATTTAATTGTGGCCCCTCGAAAGGATCATCAACTATTTACAGATGAGTTGATGGTTGATTTCTTAAGAATTATTGCTTCAATTCTACAGGTGTTTGTTGTTTTCTATAGTTGTTTAAAGTTGTTGAAGTTTACAAGGAATAGTTTGGTGCTCAATTGACTTCAAGGCTTTTGCACAAATCAATTGCTCCTAACCATGGGTGCACTAGTAGGTATTTCCTTTTGAATACAACATGACGGTAAGAATGAGCTAACTACATTTGAATATCTTTTTGTGCCAGGGACAAGCAGGCACAGTGAGCCAAGATGTCATTGACTCCACATAATTTGCTTTGTGGACAATGCCAACTTCACACTGTTGAAAGCAAAAGGGATTCCAGCTGGTATGTGTCCATTTGCAGGCCAATATCACGTACCCTGGCAGCATCACTTTCCCAAGGGCAATTAGGGATGGGCAATAAATTCATGCCTTGCCAGAGGTGCTCACATTCCAAGAACAAAGTTAAACTAATTCATGTACTTGTTGGGAGCACGTGTAGAATAATTTTATTTTTGAGATTTTCTGAATCCTCGGTATTTTGAACAGAGGAGTCCTATTGTACTTGAGAGAGTGGATGTAAATATTAGTGGTTATCCTCTGCAAGCTGCACAATCTAGCCATTAAGTAGGCAGCTCTTCTAACCAGCTACACAGTGAGCAGCCACGGAGCAAGAGGACCAGAAGAGACAACACCGCATGGGTGGCATCCGCAGTGGAGGAGTAGAGGGCAAAGGTATCGGCTATGGGTCAGGATGTCCAAGGCTTGGGGCACAGTACAGGCAGTGGCTGAGGCACAGAACGGAGCTGCCCTGTCACAGGCAGCTATGTACCAGGGCTACCTGGACATTACAGTGGCGCTACAGAGATTGGCCCAGTCATAATGGGTCATGGTTGCAGGAGTCAAGGGCATTGGCAGGGCGCTGGCTGACATGAGCCAGTCACGGAGCGACCTGGCACAGTCACTGAGTGATGGAGTGATACAGTCCCAGATGGAGGTGGCCCATTCCTCTTCTCCATGGCCACGAACATTGAGACCCTGATCGAGATTAAAGCGGATCACCTGGACTGGGAGCTCAGGCCGCACCTCTTGGCCAAGGAGTAGCCTGGTGGTAATCGGACACCCTGAGGGAGGAGGTGGTGATGGGGCCTGTGCCAGTGACCCTCACAGGGCAGGTGCTTGAACACCACAGTGTCACAGGGCGGGAACTGTAACAGGGTGCCTCCACCTCTGATATACCACCTGATGATGCATCTAGACATAGTGTTAGCGCCTGTAAGGCACAGTACAGGCAACTAGAAAGTTAGACACCAGTTACGTTGGCGCGGGTGCAGCACACAGGATAGCGTCAGGAGCTAGGACACAAACCTGTAGATACATGTTCACAATAAATACCTTTCAAATGCCTCAGTGCTCTGTTAGAAAGGTATGAGGGATGGGCTGGGCTGGCTGCAGAAGCTGGCACCACGCTGGGGGGGGGGGGGGGGGGGGGGGGGGGAACGAACGGGCAGGGAATGGGGGGGGCGCCAAGTTAGCCACCACTCACCAACCGGTTCCGGCCCCACCCCCATCCCTCTTCACCCCTCCCCACCCCCATCGCACCTCATCCCCAGCTCTGCCAGCCAATGGTTCGGTGGGACTGTGTGATGGAATGGCCAGCTTGCATGCAGGGATCACTCAATTGGGCGGTGGAAAGTGCTCCTGTTGTCAAATGTTGTGGAGCCCCAGAGCTCATCACAGAGCAGGTCTTCATCGTCCTCCATCCCATGGATCTAACACACTGTTACTGCCAACCCAGGGCCCACACTCCATAGTGAGGCAGGTTGGAATCACAGAGAAGGTAGCAGGTGCGGGGTAGGGGTGCTGGTGCAGGGATGGTGGACGTTGGAGGGGGTGGTCAGCCAGGGGTGGGGGGGTGCAGGTGTGTGATGGGATGTTCGTGCCACCGTCAGGCAGGCCGCCTAGTTGCCAAACCTGGAGGCTCTGGCGCACACGTTATGCGGCCTCTTATGCCTGCCCTTGCCCTGCCCATCCTGCCCTCCCCCGCATCTTCCTCGCCGGACAAGGCATGGCATTCATCCCTTTCCTCCAGCATGTCGCCCCTCTACTGCACGATATCGTGGAGGACACAGCAGGCTGCCACAATGTGGGAGACCCTCTTAGCACTGTATTGGAGGGACCCGGCAGAGCGGTCCAGGCACCTGAACTGCATCGTGAGCACACCAATGCATCGTTCGATCATGTCACGGTCACAGCATAGGCATCGTAGCGGGTCTCTGCGTCGGTCTGTGACCTCCGGATAGGCGTCATTAGCCACAACCACAGTGAGTAGCCCCTGTTGTCCAGGAGTCAACCCCTCACTTGAGGTTGCGTCTCGAATGTGTCGGGAACCGTTGAGTATGCCAGGATGAAGGTGACGTGCACACTGCCCTGGTAACGGGCGCAGACGTGCATGATGTGCATCTCGTGGTCACACACCATCTACACGTTCATCGAGTGGAGCCCCTTTTGGTTTGTAAAGACCACTCCCCCCATGTGCCAGTGCTCGTAGGAGGACATTCGTCTAGTTGATCACCCCCTGAACCAGGGGCGTTCCAGCAATGGCGGTGATCCCTGCTGCCAGGGCACCCTGGCTCTGTCCAAATTGATTCTGATATATTGTGCTGAGCGAGTATACATAAGAACATAAGAACATAAGGGCCTTTGTGACAGCGCTGTATGTACCCATATGGCCGGTGTCACTCTATGCAACCACAGGCCATCGTGGACGGTCAGTGGGGTGCCCAGCAAGGTGACTACCTTTCTGGCCACGGTAGTGGCCGTTCGTGCCCCCCGCCCCCCCCGGTGCCTGGAGAGAGTTGAATGAAGGGAACTGCAGATTGTGTTGTCCTGAGGTGTGCTGAGCAGGAAATGCTGGGATAGTGAGTGTGGGACTTGGCACCTGAATGCATAATGTCACTCACCTTCACCACCCTCTTGAGAGCCGGGATTCTCTTGGTGCAATTACTCCACGTTGGAGGGACCACACTTCTGCTTTTGGCTTCCTTGCCCACTTTCATTCATTCTTCCACAGTTGCAGAGACTATCCTCTTGCTCCCTTCCTTGGGAGAGTTCACTTCACTGCAGTCTGTCAGATCCCAGGGCAAAATCTCTTGATATGAGTGGGACATCCAGGGAGTAGCCTTCCAAGGTTTCCCCTCTATTCCTGAGATTGCAGCAGCCTCTAAAATCAATGTTCAGCAAGGCACTCTAGCCCATACCGTGGACACTTTTAATTAGAGATTTTTTTTCTTTTGAATGGACATGTCACCCCACCTTCCATCCTATTTGTTTGAGAATCCCAGATGCTGGTTTATCTCACTGGGCTAAATCGTTGGCTTTTAAAGCAGACCAAGCAGGCCAGCAGCACGGTTTGATTCCTGTACCAGCCTTCCCGGACAGGCGGCGGAATGTGGCGACTAGGGGCTTTTCACAGTAACTTCATTGAAGCCTACTCGTGACAATAAGCGATTTTCATTTTTCATTTTTCATTTTTCAACTTAAATAAAGGCAATTGCAAAGTTATGAGGACAAAGTTGGTGAAAGTCAGCTGGGCAAATAGATTAGATGGTAGGGCAGTAGAGAAACAGTGGCAGACATTTTAAAGAAATATTTCATAACTCTCAGCAAAGATATATTCAATTGAGAAAGAAAGACCCTGAGAAGGAGGCATCCTCCATCACTAACTATGAAAGTTAAGGGGCAGCATGGTGGTGCAGTGGGTTAGCCCTGCTGCCTCACGGCGCCGAGGTCCCAGGTTCGATCCCGGCTGTCCGTGTGGAGCTTGCACATTCTCTCCGTGTTTGCATGGATTTCGCCCCCATAACCCAAAGATGTGTAGAGTAGGTGGATTGGCCATGCGAAATTGCCCCTTAATTGGAAAAAATGAATTGGGTACTCTAAATTTAAAAAAATCTATGAAAGTTAAGGATGGTACAAAATAGAAAAGAGAAGCCCGCAATACTGTAATGATTATTGGTAGGGCAGGAGATTGGGCAGATTTTAGAAACCAGCAAATAAAGATGAAAAGAATAGGAGGACACCAGAGTAACTCAAGTGGTCATTGATTCCTTCGAGAGTGAGATTTAGGAATGAATAATGGGAAACCAGGAGGTGGTGGAAATGTTGAACAGGTATTTTGTGTCTCTCTTCACTATAAACGACGCAATCACATCCTAACAACACTTAAATATCAAGAGGGATGAACTTGAAATGGTCACAATCACTAGAGAAAGGATACTGGGAAAACTATTCAGACTGAAGGTGGCCAAGTCTCCTGGATCTGATGGATTTCATTCTAGGATCTTAAAAGAAGTGGCTGCAGAGTTAGTGGATGCATTGTTTGTGATTTTGCAAAATACCCTGAGGGCTGGAACAATCCCAGCGGATTGGAATTAAAAATAAAATAAAATGAGAGGTCTCCCATTTAAGACTGAGGTGAGGATATGCTTATTCTCACAGAGGGTGTAAATTTCCCATAATTTGTCAGTGTCAGCTTCTGACTAAAACCTGGCATGTATCTCTCCAGATTAACTGCCCAGTTTTCAGACCAGATCGTGAGCCACTTTGCCAATTGAGGGATTGTGGTTTTATGCCATCAATCTGGTGGGCTAGGGCATGATAGACTGGCACCATCATTAAATGGGGCCCCGATCAGAACTGAGGTGTAAATTTTTTATTTTAATAGTCTTTATTGTCACAAGTAGGCTTACATTAACACTGCAATGAAGTTACTGTGAAAAGCCCCTTGTCTCCACATTCTGGCACCTGTTCGGGCATACGGAGGGAGAATTCAGAATGTCCAAATTACCTAACAGCACATCTTTTGGAATTTGTGGGAGGAAACCGGAGCACCCAGAGGAAACCCACACAGACACGGGGAGAACATGCAGTCACCCAAGCTGGGAATCGAACCTGGGACCCTGGCACTGTGAAGCAACTGTGCTAACCACAGTGCTACTGTGCCGTGCCCTCCCCCTCCACGCCCACCATAAAGCAATTGGAGGCTCTCCACCACATCCCACAGGACAATTATCCGGGGCTACTCCCCTTCTGTTTCCCAGAGAGCAGTGGAGGCTAGGTCATTGAATATATTCAAGGCTGATAGTTTTTTGATCAACAAGGGAATCTAGGATAATGGAAGAAAGACAGCAAAGTAGAATTGAGGCCACAATCAGGTCATCCATGATCTTACTGAAGCAAGCTCAAAGGGCTGAAAGGCCTCCTTCTTCTCCTAGTCCTTGTGCTCTTGGTTTCTGTTTAACCTCCACCACCAAAGCCTCCAGTGCAGCAGCCCAAAACCTTCGAGACCAACCACTCGTTCCCATTTTGTGCCATTCTTCTATATTTGAAATGAAATGAAAATGAAATGCAATGAAAATGAAAAAATGAAAATCGCTTATTGTCACGAGTAGGCTTCAATGAAGTTACTGTGAAAAGCCCCTAGTTGCCACATTCCGGCGCCTGTCCGGGGAGGCTGATACGGGAATTGAACCGTGCTGCTGGCCTGCTTGGTCTGCTTTAAAAGCCAGTGATTTAGTCCAGTGAGCTAAACCAGCCCCTTCACAGGTCAGAGATGGTGGGTTGGGCTCTCCACCACATGCCGCCAGTAGTGGAATTGCTGATGTGACACAGAATCCGGCATCAATGAAAAGGTGCTGATCTGTTTTTAATGCTCCGGTCCCCCGCTGGCATCGGGATCAAGATTCGGCCCCACGCCAGCAGGAAGATGCCAATGGGCCATTCATCCTATTAACAGGCTGTGCACCATATTCTCCTGGCCCTTGTGAATCTCCAGTCCTCAGGGTCGGGATCACATTGTTGAGGTTTGCTGCAGGTCCTGACAAGTGTCTACCTAATGTGGTGCACCAAAGGGGTAACTCTTTAGGGGAGTTGCCCCCAAAGTCCATTAGAGGCTACGCTCCCCCACACAATCCAAGACCTGCCCATCCCACCCCCACCGGACACCCACTCCAACCTCCCAGAGATCCCCTAAATAAAGAGTTCCCCCCAGAAGAGAGACCCCTGTCAGGAAGCCTCCTAGAAAAGAGATCGTGCCTGCAAGCCCCCCAAAAGAGAGACCCCTGTCTAGAATTGAGAAAGCAGTCCAGACAGAGGCAGTGAAATAAACATCACTGCTTTAAAACTCATCTGGGAATGCCCCTGCTGGCTCAGACAGAGGAAGCAGAATCTATCAATTCCTGGAAAGAGAAAACCAGTCATCTTGGTTTAAACACACTCAGATCTTTGATCTGCAAGTCATTCATTCCTCTTTGATATTGATTTTACCAGGCTGTGATTGACAGCTTCCACATACACCCAGCTGTCAGCATTGTTCCATTCATCTCCCTTGAGTGGTTAGCTGTGAAACTAACCACAATGTTTGTAAACATCAAGCTTTGTTTGACAGATCCTGGACCACATCAAACAGAGTTAAATGCTTTCTGTTAGATTCACTGATGACCACTTCAAAGTCACAAAACTGTGAAAAGAGATGAAAGGAAAGCACTTAACTGTGTTTGATATGGTCCAGGAGCTGTCAATCAAATCTTGATGTTTATAAATATTGCCGCGGGACCTTGCTAATGGATCTTCCGCTCAGTATGTCAGCCCAAAACACGATGCCCTCGGGAATCTCTTGCATTTTGCACGGCTAAAACTTTGCACGGCTAAGGGTTGGGAATCACTTCCTGAATTGCGCTCCCAACATAGCACAAATCAGGTGCAATTCAGCTCTGATGGGAGAATATAGACTTCCAAACAGAGAATCCTGCCCGACAAGTCACAAGTCAGATTCACTTCCTGCACTAGGCTCCTATTCTCGTCACAATGCAACCCCCTTTTAAGTCATGCAGACTAGCCACTTACAATATTGGCCTCCTGCCCAGGCTTCTATCCAATCAACAATCCAGTTAATGCTGGTAGAATGCTGAAAACAGCAGACAGCACGATATTGGCATACTGCTTAAATTGTGGTTAATGGGTGGAAGTTAATTGCGCATCGCAATCACTCCACTTGTTTCTGAAGGCTATCACGTTTAGCCACGATAATATTTATAACAGGGAATGCTATATTTTGTTACTTTTGTGTTTTCAAAAATTGCTTTATTCCAATTAAACTAAATTCCCCAGACAAAATGTCATTGGAACAGGCTCTGACTAATTGTCCATTTTATCAGCCTAAGAACCAAAATGTGATTGAGAATACAATTCTGCCCTGAAGATATCCAGAAAAGTTTGAAATTGTGCCCTGAACAAGAGTTGAACTTGAACTTAACCAGCTACTGTCTATTCAAGCAGTGCACCTGACTTGAAGTTCACTGTAAGTTTTAGGAGAAAGAACAAGAACGATTTTTCTCTTACCAAGTGGTAATAGTTATAATCAGCGCCGCCATCATTTTCCACTGCTGATGTCAGGGGACCTATTGAAATATTTCAATGTTGACAAATCCTATGGCTGAAATATGTGCTGAAATGTGAAATACAGACAGAAGGAAAATAAATGCATAGCCTCTCAATGAGTTACCTTGGCAATCCTCCATGTTGTCCTCGGATTGTTTTGAAGTCATCGGGCTGGAGTCAGCTCCAATTAGTAATTAACTTCAAACATGTCAAAAACGGGATTACATTTGCCAGTATTGTTTTGTGGGAGGGTGCAGAGATTAGGGATACAATTTTGAAAACCGCAAAATCCAGAATAATCAGTAGTTTATGCTTCCCCGTCTCCAATTAGTATAATCTGCCAAAGTACATTTTAAGCTCTTACCAGAGTATGGGTTTGTCATGAAAAACTAGTGGAGGCCAAGTAAACTTCAAAATTAGGTGGTATCAAAACCACACACCAGAAAATTATATCCCCATACATGTGCAACTGCATGTTTTCTTTAGCTAAACTGCAATGAATGCTTTTTAGATATGTGATGATGTACGTGGAAATAAATTAAACATTTTATACAATTTTGGCAGCACGGTAGCACAGTGGTTAGCACAATTGCTTCACAGCTCCAGGGTCCCAGCTTCAATTCCCGGCTTGGGTCACTGTCTGTGCAGAGTCTGCACGTTCTCCCCGTGTGTGCGTGGGTTTCCTCCGGGTGCTCTCCGTGGGTTTCCTCCAAAGATGTGCAGGTTAGGTCGATTGGCCATGCTAAATTGCCCTAATGTCCAAAATTGGCCTGAGTGTTGGGTGGGGTTACTGGGTTATGGGGATAGGGTGGAGGGGTGCTCTTTCAAAGAGTCGGTACAGACTCGATGGGCCGAATGGCCTCCTTCTGCTCTGTAAATTCTATGATTCTCTCAAAAGGCAAACTATTGCAGATGCTGGTAATC
Organism: Scyliorhinus canicula; assembly: GCF_902713615.1. NCBI lineage: Eukaryota > Metazoa > Chordata > Chondrichthyes > Carcharhiniformes > Scyliorhinidae > Scyliorhinus > Scyliorhinus canicula. The sequence continues at coordinate 118,652,838 of NC_052150.1, forward strand.
TGAAATACAAACAGGAAATTCAGGAAACAATCAGCAGTACAGGCAGCATTTGAGGAGAGAGACAAAAGTTTCAGGTCCGTGATATTTTGTCAGTTTTAAGACTTAGACTGAACCTTCCTGAAACTTTTTTGTGTTGGGACCATTTCCTCTCAGTTCCAGGACATCATCCCAGGAGTTCCTTCCATCATGAAGGTCAGAAATGAAGATGTTTACCACTGGGCAGCAACAGCCGAGCGAGTAAGGGGATGGATCCAGGAGCCAGAAGCTGAGTGGGTGCGTGCGGAGGAGGCCTCCTGCATGGGAACCTCCCTCCGGGCCCTCGCCACGGCAGCACTCCCATCCCCACCCAAAAAACACTCCAGCAGCCCAGTGGTGACAGCCACCCTCCAATCCTGGAACCAACTGCGGCAGCAACTTGGCCTGACCAAAATGTCGAACAGGGCTCCCATCTGCAACAACCATAGGTTCAAACCAGCACTGACCGACGCCACCTTCAAAAGGTGGAGGCAGGACGGGGGGACACTGACAGTCAGGGACCTATACACGGACGACAGGATCGCAACACTGGACGAACTGACAGAGAAATTTCAGCTAGCTGGGGGGAACGAGCTACGGTACCTGCAGCTCAAAAACTTCCTACGAAAGGAGACAAGGACGTACCCACAACCGCCACGACAGACACTACTGGAAGACCTACTGGACGCAAGTATCCTAGAGAAAGGGAACTGTAGTGACATGTATGACCGACTGGTAGATAGGGACGACACCGTACTGGACGCAACAAGGAGGAAATGGGAGGACGACCTGGGGATGGAGATCGGGTGGGGACTCTGGAGCGAAGCACTGCATAGGGTCAACTCCACCTCCACGTGCGCAAGGCTCAGCCTGACGCAACTAAAAGTGGTACATAGAGCCCACTTAACAAGAACCCGTATGAGTAGGTTCTTCCCGGAGGTGGAAGACAGATGTGAACGGTGCCAAAGAGGCCCGGCCAACCACGCCCACATGTTCTGGTCCTGCCCCAGACTCGTGGAGTACTGGACAGCCTTCTTCGAGGTAATGTCCAAAGTGGTGGGAGTGAGGGTGGAGCCATGCCCGATAGTGGCGGTCTTCGGGGTTTCAGAACAGCCAGATCTATTCCTGGGGAGGAGGGCGGATGCCCTTGCCTTTGCCTCCCTGATCGCCCGCCGTAGAATCCTGTTTGGCTGGCGGTCAGCAGCACCGCCCAGAGCTGCGGACTGGCTGTCCGACCTCTCGGAATCTCTCCAAATGGAGAAAATCAAATTTGCCATCCGAGGGTCGGACGACGGCTTCCACAGAACGTGGGAGCCATTCATGCAACTGTTCCGGGACCTATTTGTGGCCAATGTACAAGAGGAAGAATAGTCTGGGGAAGGTAGCGGGAGGGGGGGGGGGCTACAGGTTCGTTACGGGGGTTCGATGGCTAGCTAAGGCCCAAAACCAAGCTAAATAAACATGTTGAGGGGGGGGGGGGGGGGGGGGGGGGGCGCAGTTACTACTACGAAGATGCTTACCTGTAAATATGTATGTTAATTTTTGCGTGTTTGTTTTTGTTTGTTTTTTTTTTTTCTCTCTCCTAACAATTTGTAATTTGTTCAATATAAAATACGAAAACTGAATAAAAACATTTATAAAAAAAAAGATAGGCTCCTGGATGTAAAAACTCAAGCTGAAATGAAGAGTTTAACAATTGAGTGTTGAATTGAGGTGGCATTAGGTAAAAGCCAAAAAGATGAAATGGTGTTCCCAGGAATTCGCTGCTTGATGTAACTGATACAACAATATATGAATCAATAATATATGAACCAATAAAACAAATTTATTTGAAGCAAAAAAAAAAAAAAAAAAAAAAAAAGAAATGAAGATGTTTGCACAATGTTCAGCACCATTTTTGACTCGTCAGGCACTGAAGCAGTCCATGGCCTATTGCCCAAATGCAGCAAGACATGGACAATATCCAGGCTTGGGCTGACAAGTGTCAAGTAACATTCATGCCACACAAGTGCCAGGCATTGGCCATCTCCTACAAGAGAGGATCTAACTATCGCTCCTTGAAATTCAATGGCATTATCTTTGCTGAATCCCCGACAATCAACAACCCGGGGGTTACTGGAGCCCTGAGGCCTGCAAACACTCATTTTTGCCATTTGTATTTTGCATTTTATTTCTGCTCGGTTTTGATTTTTAATATTTAAAGTCATTTTGTATTTTCTCATTTGATATTCACTGACCTTAACACAGTTATGATTGTGCTTTGATTAATTAATCAATAATAATCAGTAGTGACCTATTTCGTTACATCATGTTTTCTCTTCATACTGGCCAGCATAACAGTTTTAGGTTACATTTTTGTTTTCCATTTTTTCAAGCATGGCTACTAAAATAAGCTGTTTTTTGTTGTGATCAGAAATACTCTTCTACAACTTGGATCCTCTTTTAGTTAGCTGTCAGTCACTTCTCACACTCTACAACTATGGAGAAAGTCGCTGAGTAATCAGATCTGATGTGGTCACCTGAAGCATCACAAGATGACGTTACGTCCAGTGTATGGTTCTGAACCTAAATGAGACTCTGAAAGAGATTTATAACTCTTTACATTGTCACTGATTAGAAACTGAACAGGACTAGCCACATAAATACTGAGGCTTGGAGTAACTCACCTCCTGCCTTCCCAAAGCCTGTCCACCATCTACACGACACAGGTCAGAAGTGTGGTGGAATGCTCCCCACTTGCCTGATGAGTGTCGCTCCAACAACTCTCAAGAAGCTTGACATAATCCAGGATAAAGCAGTGCCCTTTATTGGCATCTCATCAACAAATAGTCACTCCTTCCACCACCAATGCACTGTATGAAATGAAATGAAAATCGCTTATTGTCACAAGTAGGCTTCAATGAAGTTACTGTGAAAAGCCCCTAGTCGCCACATTCCGGCGCCTGTTTGGGAAGGCTGGTACGGGAATTGAACCGTGCTGCTGGCCTGCCTTGGTCTGCTTTCAAAGCCAGCGATTTAGCCCAGTGTACTAAACCAGCCCCTGCAGCAGCCGTGTGTACCATCCACAAGATGCACTGCAGGAATTCACCGAAGTTCCTTAAACAGTACCTTCCAAACCCACAACCGCTACTATCTAGAAGGACAAGGGCACCAGAAACATTGGAAGACCACAACATAGAAACTTCAAAGCTACTCTACCATCCTGACTTGGAACTATATTGCCGTTCTGTCACTGTCTTGGGTCAAAATCCCTATCTAACAGCACAGTGGATTTACTTGCACTACATGGGCTGCAGTGGTTTAAGGAGCTAGGACACCACCAACTTCTCAAGGGCAATTAGAAATGGATAATGAATGTTGCCCTAGCCAGTAATGCCCACATCACACAAATGAATATTAAAATTCAATCTAAAAGGGATTATGGAGCATAGGGACCTGGGGTTAAATGCACACAAGGCAATGGAGAAGGTGCAGAAACAATGAGAATGGTTTCATGATGAAGAGCTTCACCTACATGGACCAATTGAAAAAGCTGGAGATGGAGAAGAGAAATTTGAGAAGAGATTTGATAGAGATGTTCAAAATAATGTGGGCCAGGACAGATTGGATATGGAGAACCCCTTGGTGGAAGGATCAAGAACCAGAAGAGGCTGATTTTAGTTGAATGGTTAAGATCTGGAATACACTGCCTGACAGCATGGTGGAGGCAGATGTAATCAGGGCCTTCAAAAGAGAATTGGATAACAATCCGGAGAGAAACAAATGGAAGGATTATGAGGAAAAAATGTAGGAATGGGACTAAGTGACTTGCTGTTGCAGAGAGCAGGCACAGGCATGATGGGCTAAATGGCCACTTTCTCTGCTGTAACCATTCTATGGTTCTATAATTCCCTCCTCTCCTTCAGCATTATATCCAGACCAGCATTGATGAAATGAGGGGCAGCCCAGCCCTGGTTCCAGGACTCTTGTCCTCCTTTGACATCTTGCTTCCCTCTGCCATTTCTCCCTCAGAACAATCAGCAGCTTCAGTGGGGAGGCTGCTGAGAGGAGTATAAGTCAATTTCACACATCATCTGACCACATCAGTCTGCCCCCACTCACTCATTAATGGACAGGAAACTTGACTTCCGGTGGCGACCATGGAATGAGTAGCCACAGGCTGTTTCTGTCTGAGGTTGGATTCTTTGGTCGTTTTCGCCTGTTTTACGGGGTGATATGCAGGTGGAAAGCATAGGAACATTGAGAACTAGTGATTGTCCTTCGGTAGGGAATGTCTAAGGCCTACCAAACGAGATTGAAACAGACAAAGGGCAACAGTCAGACCAGGAGGACTCTCGAGGTGCAATAGAGGAAACAATGGCAGAGAGTCCTGTTGTGTTGTTGCACACACAATGGTCAACGGAGCAACATGGCTACACATGATGTAGATGTGGGAAATGCTGTTCCTATCAAACAATATCCATATAGACTTAATCCTTTAAAATTGGCACAGGTTAACAGAGAGATTGAGAGTATGCTAAAAAATGGCATAATTGAAGTGGGTTGCAGCCAATGGAGCTCACCCATAGTGATGGTACCTAAACCAGACGGTACCCAACGGTTGTGTGTGGACTATAGAAAGGTTAATGCAGTTACAAGAATGGACTCTTATCCTATCCCATGTTTGGAGGATTGCATTGAGCAAGTTGGACAATCTGCTTTTATTTCCAACTTCCAGACGTGGAAAGAACATTTAAAACATCGGATGGAGTTCTTTGATCGACTTCAGGAGGCGGGTTTGGTGATGAACCTAGCTGAAAGTGAATTTGGAGAAGTCCGAATCACTTTCCTTGAGGAGTTTCCAATACCCTCAAGACGAAGGGAAATAATGCGATTTCTTAGCATGAGTGGATTTGATCAAACCTTTGTGCAAAGGTGATTATTCCACTAATGGACTTGCTAAAGAAACATTAAAAAATTCAATGGACAGCGGACTTTCAACAGGCATGCGACTGCCTGAAAGCTGTGATCACCTATGCTCCTGTATTGGAGAATTGTAAGAGGCTTTGTGATCAGATTGAACTGAAGTATCTAACTTTAAAGAGAATTGCCGAGGCATAGAGGAATGGATGGATCGTGCATTGACTGTCTTGTTCAAAGAGACTGTCAATCGAGAAGGATTTCAGTTGGAGAAAGAAGAACGGGAAATATGGACTTTATTATTATGCCTGTTTGCATGTGTTGTTTTTTTGTGAAACGAAAAAGTATATTTACTGTGTACATTTCTTAGTGAATGGTGCAAAATGAAAAATGAAACCACCTTGAAGTTGATGGTTTATTTTTTCTCTTGGGGGGAGGTGTCATGTGAGAGTACCTTTAAGAAATGGATGTTTAAGAAATGTACCTTTAAGAAATGGAGCAGCTCATATTACTGAAGTGATGTCAGAGTGTGGGTGGAGTTGGGTTTTTAACTCAGCCATTAGGCTGTGTTTTCGTTTCAGTTTTGAGGAAAAGAGCTTGGCTGTGTCGGTGTTTGCAGTAAGCTGGGTCTGCGGTGATCTCTGCCAGGAAAGATTATCTCTCAATCATTTGGGTGATTTAAACTCATAATAGTAATGTCTTTAACCTGTTGTGTTTCTGTTTAAAGGTGTTAAGTCTTTTGGAGGTTTGAAGGAATATTTTGAGGGATTATTTAGTGTTGTATTATTTTCGGGGTTATCCTTGAAGTAAGGGGTGTTAAAGGATCCAATGTTTATTTAAAAAGTTTAAGTTGAATTCATGGAATCAACATTGTTTTGTGTTTAAAAACCCACGTGTCCATAATTGTCAAACCACACCTGGGGAACAAGCCGTGTGCTTCAAAAGGAACAATCCATTAAAGGGAGAGGTTGGTTGAACTCCATGATACATTTTGGGGTTCTGAAACCGCCTTCCCATAACAACTGTCACCGCTTAAACTGTCGTCTAGACTGTCACTGATTAAACTGCCGTCTGGACTGTCACCGCTTAAACTGCCATCTAGACTGTCACTGCTTAAACTTCCGTCTGGACTGTCACCACTTAAACTGCCGTCTAGACTGTCACTGATTAAACTGCCGCCTGGACTGTCACCACTTAAACTGCCGTCTGGACTGTGACCGCTTAAACTGCCGTCTGGACTGTCACCGCTTAAACTGCCGTCTAGACTGTCACTGATTAAACTGCCTTCTGGACTGTCACCGGTTAAACTGCCGTCTGGTCTGTCACCGCTTAAACTGCCGTCTGGACTGTCACCACTTAAACTGCCGTCTGGCCTGTCACCGCTTAAACTGCCGTCCGGACAGTCACCGCTTAAACTGCCGTCTGGCCTGTGACCGCTTAAACTGCCGTCTGGACTGTCACCACTTAAACTGCCGTCTGGGCTGTCACCGCTTAAACTGCCGTCTGGACTGACACCACTTAAACTGCCGTCTGGCCTGTCACAGCTTAAACTGCTGCCTGGACTGTCACCGCTTAAACTACCAACTGCACTGTCACCGTTTAAACTGCCGTCTGGACTGTCACCGTTTAAACTGCCGTCTGGACTGTCACTGCTTAAACAGCCGTCTGGACTGTCACTGCTTAAACTGCCGTCTGGACTGTCACCACTTAAACTGCCGTCTGGACTGTCACCGCTTAAACTGCCGTCTGGACTGTCACCGCTTAAACTGCCGTCTGGAATGTCACCGCTTAAACCGCCGTCTGGACTGTCACTGCTTAAACTGCCGTCTGGGCTGTCACTGCTTAAACTGCCGTCTGGTCTGTCACCGCTTAAACTGCCGCCTGGACTGTCACCGCTTAAACTGCCGTCTGGATTGTCACCGCTTAAACTGCCGTCTGGACTGTCACCGCTTAAACTGATGCCTGGACTGTCACCACTTAAACTGCCGTCTGGAATGTCACCGCTTAAACTGATGCCTGGACTGTCACCACTTAAACTGCCGTCTGGACTGTCACCGCTTAAACTGCCGTCTGGGCTGTCACTGCTTAAACTGCCGTCTGGACTGTCACCGCTTAAACTGCCGTCTGGACTGTCACCGCTTAAACTGCCGCCTGGTCTGTCACCGCTTAAACTGCCGTCTGGTCTGTCACCGCTTAAACTGCTGTCTGGACTGTCACCGCTTAAACTGCCGTCTGGACTGTCACTGCTTAAACTGCCGTCTGGACTGTCACCGCTTAAACTGCCGTCTGGACTGTCACCGCTTAAACTGCCTTCTGGACTGTGACCGCTTAAACTGCTGCCTGGACTGTCACTGCTTAAACTGCCGTCTGGACTGTCACCGCTTAAACTGCCGTCTGGACTGTCACCGCTTAAACTGCCGTCTGGACTGTCACGGCTTAAACTGCCGTCTGGACTGTCACCGCTTAAACTGCCGTCTGGACTGTCACCGCTTAAACTGCCACCTGCACTGTCACTGCTTAAACTGCCGTCTGTACTGTCACCGCTTAAACTGCCTTCTGGACTGTGACCGCTTAAACTGCCGGCTGGACTGTCACCGCTTAAACTGCCGTCTGGACTGTCACCGCTTAAACTGCCGTCTGCACTGTCACCGCTTAAACTGCCGCCTGGACTGTCACCACTTAAACTGCCGTCTGGACTGTCACCGCTTAAACTGCCGTCTGTACTGTCACTGCTTAAACTGCCGTCTGGACTGTCACCGCTTAAACTGCCGTCTGGACTGTCACCGCTTAAACTGCCGCCTGGACTGTCACCGCTTAAACTGCCGTCTGCACTGTCACCGCTTAAACTGCCGTCTGGACTGTCACCGCTTAAACTGCCGTCTGGACTGTCACCGCTTAAACTGCTGTCTGGACTGTCACTGCTTAAACTGCCTTCTGGACTGTCACCGCTTAAACTGCCGTCTAGACTGTCACCGCTTAAACTGCCGTCTGTACTGTCACTGCTTAAACTGCCGTCTGCACTGTCACCGCTTAAACTGCCGTCTGGACTGTCACTGCTTAAACTGCCGTCTGTACTGTCACTGCTTAAACTGCCGTCTGGACTGTCACCACTTAAACTGCCGTCTGGGCTGTCACCGCTGAAACTGCCGTCTGGACTGTCACCGCTTAAACTGCCGTCTGGACTGTCACCACTTAAACTGCCGTCTGCACTGTCACCGCTTAAACTGCCGTCTGCACTGTCACCGCTTAAACTGCCGCCTGGACTGTCACCGCTTAAACTGCCGTCTGGTCTGTCACCGCTTAAACTGCTGTCTGGACTGTCACCGCTTAAACTGCTGTCTGGGCTGTCACCGCTTAAACTGCCGTCTGGACTGTCACCGCTTAAACTGCCGCCTGGTCTGTCACCACTTAAACTGCCGTCTGGACTGTCACCGCTTAAACTGCCGTCTGCACTGTCACCGCTTAAACTGCCGTCTGGTCTGTCACCGCTTAAACTGCTGTCTGGACTGTCACCGCTTAAACTGCCGCCTGGTCTGTCAGCGCTTAAACTGCCGTCTGCACTGTCACCACTTAAACTGCCGTCTGGACTGTCACTGCTTAAACTGCCGTCTGCACTGTCACCACTTAAACTGCCGTCTGGACTGTCGCCACTTAAACTGTTGCCTGCACTGTCACCGCTTAAACTGCCGTCTGGACTGTCACCGCTTAAACTGCCATCTGCACTGTCACCACTTAAACTGCCGTCTGCACTGTCACCGCTTAAACTGCCGCCTGGACTGTCACTGCTTAAACTGCCGTCTGGACTGTCACCACTTAAACTGCCACCTGCACTGTCACCGCTTAAACTGCCGTCTGGACTGTCACTGCTTAAACTGCCGTCTGGACTGTCACCGCTTAAACTGCCGTCTGGACTGTCACCGCTTAAACTGCCTTCTGGACTGTGACCGCTTAAACTGCCGTCTGGACTGTCACCGCTTAAACTGCCGTCTGGACTGTCACTGCTTAAACTGCCGTCTGGACTGTCACCGCTTAAACTGCCGTCTGGACTGTCACCGCTTAAACTGCCTTCTGGACTGTGAGCGCTTAAACTGCCGTCTGGGCTGTCACTGCTTAAACTGCCGTCTGGACTGTCACCGCTTAAACTGCCGTCTGGACTGTCACCACTTAAACTGCCGTCTGGACTGTCACCGCTTAAACTGCCGCCTGGTCTGTCACCGCTTAAACTGCCGTCTGGGCTGTCACCGCTTAAACTGCCGTCTGCTCTGTCACCGCTTAAACTGCCGCCTGGACTGTCACCACTTAAACTGCCGTCTGGACTGTCACCGCTTAAACTGCCGTCTGTACTGTCACTGCTTAAACTGCCGTCTGGACTGTCACCGCTTAAACTGCCGTCTGGACTGTCACCGCTTAAACTGCCGTCTGCACTGTCACCGCTTAAACTGCCGTCTGGGCTGTCACCGCTTAAACTGCCGTCTGGACTGTCACCACTTAAACTGCCGCCTGGACTGTCACCGCTTAAACTGCCGTCTGTACTGTCACTGCTTAAACTGCCGTCTGCACTGTCACCGCTTAAACTGCCGTCTGGGCTGTCACCCCTTAAACTGCCGTCTGGACTGTCACCGCTTAAACTGCCTTCTGGACTGTCACCGCTTAAACTGCCGTCTGGACTGTCACCGCTTAAACTGCTGTCTGGACTGTCACTGCTTAAACTGCCTTCTGGACTGTCACCGCTTAAACTGCCGCCTGGACTGTCACCGCTTAAACTGCCGTCTGTACTGTCACTGCTTAAACTGCCGTCTGCACTGTCACCGCTTAAACTGCCGTCTGGACTGTCACTGCTTAAACTGCCGTCTGTACTGTCACTGCTTAAACTGCCGTCTGCACTGTCACCGCTTAAACTGCCATCTGGGCTGTCACCGCTTAAACTGCCGTCTGGACTGTCACCACTTAAACTGCCGTCTAGACTGTCACCGCTTGAACTGCCACCTGCACTGTCACCGCTTAAACTGCCGTCTGGACTGTCACCGCTTGTTGCGCTAACAATTGCACACAGAAACACGAAATGGTACAAAAGAGGCTTTATTACCGTAAGATGTTATTACCTCAAGTGGAGCTGTAAAATGGCAGCTCACGAAACCTCATGGATATTTATACTGCTCCTGTGGGCGGAGCTAGCCGGCAGGGGCTTACCGACACACTATGCAGGGGTTTACCGACAAACCTGTAATAGCCGGTACTATTGTACATCCCCTAATAGAGGCACACACATATATATACAGTGGTATTACCACATTCACCCCCTGTTAAGAATGAGTCCGGCGGGGTGACGTGAAACTATAATACATAAGCAGTGATTTATTTACAGAGGAGGGGTGGAGAAAAAAAATCAGGTGCCCATCTTGCAACCCGGTGCCCGTCATAGGTTGAGTCTGACCGGCGGTCTGACTGTTCGTTGTGAGCGACGCAGCAGCGGTGGCGATGTCTGCACAGGTGGTGTCGGCGTCGACGGCATCGGTGGTGGCCGTGTTGGTGCTGGCCAGTGGCTGGATGACTCCGGGAGCGTGCCGAAATCTTCCATGTCCTCTAGTGTGGGCAGGGGAACGACGGATGGACCTGGTGGGGCTGATGTTGGGGGCGCCGGGGAAAGGGAGGGTGGCGCATGGGTGGGGAGGTGTGTGAGCGTGGGATCGGCACCCGAGGGAGCCAGGTCCTTGAGCGAGACTGTATCCTGGTGACCGTCGGGGAACTCCACGTAGGCATACTGGGGGTTCGCGTGGAGCAGGCGTACCCTGTTCACCAGAGGGTCCGCCTTGTGGAGTCTGACATGCCTACGAAGTAGGACGGGCCCTGGAGCTGCGAGCCACGTCGGGAGCAACACCCCGGATGTAGACTTCCTAGGGAATGTAAAAACACGTTCATGGGTGTACTGTTAGTTGCGATGCACAGCAGTGACCGAATGGAATGGACCGCGTCAGGGAGGACCTGCTGCCAGCGAGCGGCTGGGAGGTTCCTGGACCATAGGGCCAGCTGGACGGCCCTCCATACCGTCCCATTCTCCCTTTCTACTTGTCCGTTTCCCCGGGGGTTATAGCTGGTCGTCCTGCTGGAGGCGATACCCCTGCTGAGCAGGAACTGACACAGCTCATCGCTCATGAATGAGGAGCCCCTGTTACTGTGTATGTCATCAGGGAAACCGAACAGGGCGAATATGGAATCGAGGGCCTTGATGACGGTGGCAGACGTCATATCCGGGCATGGGATGGCGAAGGGGAACCTAGAGAATTCATCGACCACACTAAGGATGTAGGTGTTGCGGTCGGTGGAGGGGTGGGGCCTTTTGAAATCCACACTGAGGTGTTCAAAGGGGCGGGACGCTTTCACCAGGCGCGCGCGGTCTGGCCGGTAGAAGTGCGGCTTGCACTCCGCACAGACCTGGCAGTCTCTGGTGACTGTCCGTACTTCCTCGATGGAGTAGGGCAGATTGCAGGCTTTGATTAGATGGTACAAACGAGTGACCCCCGGATGGCAAATGCTCTCGTGCAAGGCACGGAGCTGGTTCACTTGTGCGCTGGCACATGTACCTCGGGAGAGGGCGTCTGGGGGCTCGTTGAGCTTGCCGGGGTGATACAAGATCTCGCAGTTAAAGGTGGAGAGCTCGATTCTCCACCGCAAGATTTTGTCATTCTTGATCTTGCCCCACTGCGTGTTGTTGAACATGAAGGCTACCGACCGTTGGTGAACCTCCTGCCGGCCAGGTAATGCCTCCAGTGCCACACCGCCTCAACGATAGCCTGGGCCTCCTTTTCAACAGACGAATGTCTAATTTCGGAGGCATGGAGGGTGCGGGAAAAGAATGCCACGGGTTTGCCTGCCTGGTTTAGAGTGGCGGCAAGGGCGACATCTGAAGCGTCGCTCTCTACTTGAAAGGGCAGTGTCTCGTCTACTGCGTGCATCCCGGCCTTGGCTATGTCTGAGCGAATACGGGCGAAGGCCTGTTGTGCCACGGCTGCGAGGGGAAATTGCGTGGACTGGATCAGTGGGCGGGCCTTGTCCGCGTATTGTGGGACCCACTGGGCGTAGTAAGAAAAGAACCCTAGGCATCGTTTGAGAGCCTTGGGGCAGTGAGGGAGGGGGAGTTCCATGAGGGGGTGCATGCGGTCGGGATCGGGCCCCAGTTGTCCGTTTTGGACTACGTAGCCGAGGATGGCTAAGCGGTCTGTGCTGAATACGCACTTCTCCTTGTTATAAGCTAGATTGAGGAGAGATGCAGTGTGGAGAAATTTGGCAAGGTTGGCGTCATGTTCCTGCTGGTCGTGGCCACAGATGGTGACATTATCTAAGTACAGAAACGTGGCCTGCAGTCCATACCGGTCAACCATTCGGTCCATTTCTCGTTGAAAGACCGATACCCCATTAGTGACGCCGAAGGGAACCCTAAGGAATTGATAGAGGCGACCGTCCGCCTCGAAGGCATTGTAGGGACGGGTCGATTTACGGAATGGGGAGCTGGTGGTAGGCGGGTTTCAGGTCATTTGTTGAGAAGACCCGGTACTGTGCAATCTGATTGACCATATCAGATATGCGAGGGAGGGGGTACACGTCGAGCTGCGTGTACCGGTTGATGGTCTGGCTGTAGTCCACGACCAGCCCGTGTTTCTCCCCAGTTTTAACCACCACCACCTGGGCTCTCCAAGGGCTGTTGCTGGCCTTGATAATACCCTCCTGAAGCAGCCGCTGGACTTCGGACCTGATGAAGGTCATGTCCTGGGTGCTGTACCGTCTGCTCCTGGTGGCGACGGGCTTGCAATCTGCAGTCAGATTGGCAAAGAGGGAGGGAGAGTCAACCTTGAGGGTCGTGAGGCCGCAAATGGTGAGTGGGGGTAAGGGTCCACTGAATTTGAGGGTGAGGCTCTGGAGGTTACATTGGAAGTCCAGGCCCAGTAAAAGTGTCGCACAGAGGTTGGGGAGAACGTACAGGCGGAAATGGCTGAATTCCACGCCTTGTACGATGAGTTTGACCAGACAGAAGCCCCGGATCGGGACAGAGTGGGATCCGGAGGCCAGGGAGATCCGCTGGTTGGCGGGATGGACCACGAAGGAGCAGCGCCTTACCTTGTCCGGATGGATGAAGCTATTGGTGCTCCCGGAGTCAAGTAGGCAGTAGGTCACGTGGCCGTTGGTGAGCACCGTCGTTGAAGCGGTGGCCAGGTTGCGAGGACGGGATTGGTCGAGCATCATGGGAGGCAAGTAGCGGGTGATCGTCTGAAGAGTCCGAAGATTCCGATGCGTAGCGGCAGCGACCCGGGTCCTGTGATCCAGTCCCGAGGGGAGGACAAAATAGTGGCGTCTGGAGTACATTCGGAGAAGAAAATGGCGGTGCCCATGCAGCGCACGTGGCCCTGGGAGCTGCGGACGGTGGGGCCCATTGTGCGATCGGCTGGGGAGAGGGGAAGAGGTCGGGCGCGATAGAGGCAACAGTGCGGGCCTGACAAACCGCTGCAATGTGGCCTTTCTTGCCACAAGATTTGCAGGTCGCGGCGCGGGCCGGGCAGCTCTGGCGGGGGTGCTTCTGCTGGCCGCAGAAGTATCAGCGGGGACCCCCAGGATGCGCGGTATGGCGAGCAGTGCAAGCATACTGCTCGGGAGCGCCCCCAGTCAGGGGGGTCGGTAGCGGGGTCCACGAGGGGTAGAATGGGTGGGCCGTGCGGTAGGATGAGTGGGCGGGGTAGGATTGCACATTACGGGAAGCGGCCGTCAGAGAGTGCACTAAAGTCTTTGTCGCTGCTCGATCGAGCGCGGCCCCTTCCAGCAGTCATTGCCGGATGGGGTCCGATGCAATACCCGTTACAAATGCATCCCACATGAGGAGGTTGGAATGTTCCGTGACCGTGATGGCCTGGCACTCGCAGTCCCGTACTAGAGGGATAAGGGCCCGCCAGAAGTCCTCAATCGACTCACCCAGTTGCTGGACGCGAGTGGCGAGTACATGCCTCGCAAACAGAGTGTTCGTCGACTGGACATAATTCTCTTTGAGCAGTTCCATTGCACGGGCATAGGTCAGCGCGTCCTGTATCAGCGGGAACACGCTGGAGCTCAGTCTGGAGTAAAGGAGTTGTACCTTCTGAGCCTTCGATGGTGCAGGGTCCGCTGAGGAGATGTAGGCTTCGAAGACAGCCAGCCAGTGGTTAAAGTCTTTCCTGGCGTTCGGCGATTGCGGATACAGCTGCAGGCAATTAGCCTTGATTCTGATGTCCATGATTTGTGAACTCTCACGGTAATAAATTGTTGCGCTAACAATTGCACACAGAAACACGAAACGGTACAAAAGAGGCTTTATTACCGAGGGATGTTATTACCTCAAGTGGAGCTGTAAAATGGCAGCTCAGGAGACCTCATGGATATTTATACTGCTCCTGTGGGCGGAGCTAGCCGGCAGGGGCTTACCAACAAACTATGCACGGGCTTACCGACAAACCTGTAATAGCCGGTACTATTGTACATCCCCTAATAGAGGCACACACATATATATACAGTGGTACAACCACACCGCTTAAACTGCCGTCTGGACTGTCACTGCTTAAACTGCCACCTGGATTGTCACCACTTAAACTGCCACCTGGACTGTCACCACTTAAACTGCCGCCTGGACTGTCACCGCTTAAACTGCCGTCTAGACTGTCACTGCTTAAACTGCCGTCTGGACTGTCACTGCTTAAACTGCCGTCTGGACTGTCACTGCTTAAACTGCCGTCTGGACTGTCACCGCTTAAACTGCCGTCTGGACTGTCACTGCTTAAACTGCCGTCTGGACTGTTACTGCTTAAACTGCCGCCTGGACTGTCACTGCTTAAACTGCCGTCTGGACTGTCACCGCTTAAACTGCCGTCTGGACTGTCACCGCTTAAACTGCCGTCTGGACTGTCACCGCTTAAACTGCCGTCTGGACTGTCACCGCTTAAACTGCCGTCTGGACTGTCACCGCTTAAACTGCCGTCTGCACTGTCACCGCTTAAACTGCCGTCTGGACTGTCACCGCTTAAACTGCCGTCTGGACTGTCACCGCTTAAACTGCCGTCTGGACTGTCACCGCTTAAACTGGCGTCTGGACTGTCACCGCTTAAACTGCCGTCTGGACTGTCACCGCTTAAACTGCCGTCTGCACTGTCACCGCTTAAACTGCCGTCTGGACTGTCACCGCTTAAACTGCCGTCTGGGCTGTCACCGCTTAAACTGCCGCCTGGACTGTCACCGCTTAAACTGCCACCTGCACTGTCACCACTTAAACTGCCGTCTGGACTGTCACCGCTTAAACTGCCGTCTGGACTGTCGCTGATTAAACTGCCGTCTGGACTGTCGCTGATTAAACTGCCGTCTGGACTGTCACCGCTTAAACTGCCGTCTGGACTGTCACTGCTTAAACTGCCGTCTGGACTGTCACTGATTAAACTGCCGTCTGGACTGTCGCTGATTAAACTGCCGTCTGGACTGTCGCTGATTAAACTGCCGTCTGGACTGTCACCGCTTAAACTGCCGTCTGGACTGTCACTGCTTAAACTGCCGTCTGGACTGTCACCACTTAAACTGCCACCTGGACTGTCACCGCTTAAACTGCCGTCTGGGCTGTCACTGCTTAAACTGCCGTCTGGACTGTCACCACTTAAACTGCCACCTGGACTGTCACCGCTTAAACTGCCGTCTGGACTGTCACCGCTTAAACTGCCGTCTGGGCTGTCACTGCTTAAACTGCCGTCTGGACTGTCACCGCTTAAACTGCCGTCTGCACTGTCACCGCTTAAACTGCTGTCTGGACTGTCACTGCTTAAACTGCCGTCTGGTCTGTCACCGCTTAAACTGCCGTTTGGACTGTCACCGCTTAAACTGCCGCCTGGACTGTCACTGCTTAAACGGCCGCCTGGACTGTCACTGCTTAAACTGCCGTCTGGACTGTCACCACTTAAACTGCCGTCTGGACTGTCACCGCTTAAACTGCCGCCTGGACTGTCACCGCTTAAACTGCCGTCTGGCCTGTCACCGCTTAAACTGCCGTCTGGACTGTCACCACTTAAACTGCCGTCTGGACTGTCACTGCTTAAACTGCCGTCTGGACTGTCACTGCTTAAACTGCCGTCTGGACTGTCACCGCTTAAACTGCCGTCTAGACTGTCACTGCTTAAACTGCCGTCTGGACTGTCACTGCTTAAACTGCCGTCTGGACTGTCACTGCTTAAACTGCCGTCTGGACTGTCACTGCTTAAACTGCCGTCTGGACTGTCACCGCTTAAACTGCCGTCTGGACTGTCACCGTTTAAACTGCCACCTGCACTGTCACTGCTTAAACTGCCGTCTGGACTGTCACCGCTTAAACTGCCGTCTGGACTGGCACAACTCCCACCTCTTGAACTGTTGTCGCTGCTGCTGCCTGAACTGCCACCTGGATTGACACCGCTGTCACCGCCTGTACTGCCACCTGGATGGCTGCCAGCTCACCATTGATCCTTATTGTTGGCCTGGGCTTTTAAGTCTGGCAACATTGAGAGTGAATAAATCAAATTGGTCAATCAGAACAAGGCTTCTTGAAGTATTAGGTGCTGATTTTCCTGCTTATTTTTATATCTAGAGCGGTGCTGCAACCAATACTTATGTTGGAGCCACCGGTGGCACAGACCATCTGGAAACCCGTCACAGACATACGGGAGTCTGTGGTCCCCAGTTTGGGTATCCTGGCCTTAACAAATCTATGTTGACTGTCTTTGAATAATCTCATGGACGTGACCTCTCCCCCCCACCCCTTGGCAGGTTTCTCCGCAGTGGAGGGGGCAAGCCGTTGGCCGTCGGTGGGATATTTCCTGTCCTGCCGAAGTCAGTGGTCATTCGCATGGTTCACCGACCCTGCTACCAGGGAACACTGTGGGAGAGGTGGGGGGGGGGGGGGGGGGGGGAGGGGGGGGGGGGGGGTGTCGAGCCTGGTGGAACCAGAAGAAAATCCCGCTCCGTGTCTTTCTAAATGACTATTTACACTCAATGTTTTCAATAATTTACCCACAATACGGTTACTTTAACTACAATTACTTGAAATTATTCGGTTTATCCATTCCTCCGAATCACGTGATGGGTCTGGAGCTAATTCGTCCCCCCTGCCATTAACTGGCAAGGTTGAAGTTCCGGCGGCCATATTTAAATGGCAACTGAACATGCACATCGCACTCTCTCCTGCCCATTTGTTTCCAGGAGACATGCACAGATGTCTTCAAGCCAGAAGAAGAATGCTAGATTAAAGATTTAGAAAATGATTGCTCTAAAATTTTCATTCAATCAATCCCATTCGGGGAATTTTGATTCCTGGGCAATCATTGACAGAATGTATGGTGAGCAGCCAGTTTGAAACATGCATCCCGCAGAAGCTTGCTGGCCTCAGGTGGGCAACTATCAGGCAGTCCGTAATTTCCCTTCCGGTAGTCTTTGGCCAAATGGCCAGGTGACCGGGAAAGTTAGACAATTGCAGTTGTGGGGAACTGGAGCCACAGTGCCCCAAACATTCTTTCCAGGGTTTGCTCCTGCCCTCACATAAATAGTTTTTATTCTTGGCCTTTTTTTCTCCCAAAATATAATTTATTCATAAAATTTGTATAATATATTAATGAAGTTAAAATTTGACTACATAAAAGTGCAACACAGTTGTGGTAGTATGACTAGGGGTATTACGGTACCTGGAAGTGTGAGCTGCCATTGGTGCAGAGGACTCGCCCATTGCCCCAGGTATGTCATGTGCCTCTCAGCCGACTGGCTGAGAGGTAGGTAGCTCCGCCTACAAGGTGGGGTATAAGAACCCGTGTTCCCCGGCAATCCGCCATTCTTCTGTACGTCTGCTGCCGGGTCCACTTCTTGTGTATTAAAGCCTATCATTCAGACTTTATCTACGTTTCGTGTCCATTGATTGTGCATCAATTGTTCAATTTATTTTATTACAATACGTGTGTGCTAAATATAGTGAGGCATATCAATACCAGGTTATGTTTACAATATACATTTACATTTACCTGTAAAGCCTCTGTTCCTTGTCCAGCATATTGTCAAGGGCAGATAATCATGCCAGTAAACTTTCAGAAAAAGCCGTTTGTTCCTTTTTACATCATAGAATCAGTGTTCCTTAAAAATGTAATTTTTGAGCATGGACTGTTTTTAAAATATGTAGTCCCTTTAAATGCAAGCATTTAAGTGGAGCAATGTCTTTTCCGCACCTTCCAGGCTACAGAATGGCCGTGCAGTGCGTGGCTCAGCAGACATTGTATAAAACACTAATTTGGCTATTCTCATGAGGTTCCTACCTGAGTCAGGAGGAAGTGGGGGTGGGGAGAAGGGAAGTGGTAGGACAGGAGGTTCTCAAATGCCCATGAAAACGGTGGTGTTAAAATGACTTCAGGGCAAGAATGTACCGTTTGAATTTTAACTATACTGGGTGGAGGGAGTTAAAAATCCCCCTTTCTCCCTTTGAGACATTACGGCACAAAATGAAACAAATGCATACAATTAAAGTGCCATGTTGCAATTTATTTAAGACCATTAAATCATTTAGTACCACTAATATGTTTACAGAGCTGTTTTATGGTGCTATAAAAAAGGTTCTGTTTGAACAAGTACCATTATAAATAGCTCTTGTGATTGCTCAGGGCAAATTTGTTCCTGAAATAACAGAGATCTGAAGAATCTTGCTATGCACAAAATTTATTAATCTACTAATGAAGCTATACTTTTAAGAATTATTATGCCTTCATTACTGTTGCTGGCGACATATTGTGATTTTTACCACCACTTAAAAATGTTTTCTTAATTAAGAATAGACTATCACTCCTCCTATGCAGGCAGCAATATTGAGGGGAAGTGATTGAATGAATGGAAGTCTCACTACTGCCTTTCACTCTGTCCAATCCAGGAAACTTCAGTTGACTAGCTGAGAATTATTTGTGCTACTTCACCCATACATTCTTCAAAATATACAGGTTTTTAAAAAGCTATGTAACCTTGGTGGTTTAGAACTATGACATAAACAGTTACTTGAATATTGCTGAAAAGAGAGGCATGTTGTCAAAGCTTTTTGTCTTGTACTCATAAAGACAAATGCAAGAATGACAAATTTCAAATGATCTCAACAATTTATACTATAGGAGCGCTGATCGTGGGCAGGTAGACTCTAATTGTTTTCTCCATGATCACGCTTCATCCAAAGGAGAACTGGAGGCGTGCCAAGTTCCCGGATAATTGAAAAAAGACACAAGGCTTGGACGCAATACTTTTGTTTGCGTAGACTGTATCTTTTCATATGAATGTATGTCGCTTCTAGTAAGCGTAAATGAGCCAGGATTGTTCAGCAAGTGCTACCCAATTGCAGAATCAAACCAACAGTAATCATATTATTTAGGGTTTTACATGTGCAGGCTGGTTGAGTATGGTCAGTACTCACCTATTATAGATCATTGAAGGAACATGATATTTGTTTCAATCAGCCAATCATTAGGACATATGGCCGACACACCTGGCATTGCACCGGGGCCAAAATTCATACACAATGTGCACGATTGTATGATGGGCAGAAATTCAATTTTGGGCTGATGGTAATATCCTGTTGGTTGAAAGTACCACTTGTGACACCACTATATAGTAGCAGCATGAAATAGTTTGTATAAGCTGTTATTCAATTTTTTTTTAGATATGTTGTCTTTCCTCAGTAATTTGAGGTAGACTGAGCACTTTTCAGGTCTAAAAATTGTGGTCTATGGCCCATTTGTGTGTTTGCACATTGCATAGCAAAACATCTCTTAAAGGCAGGCTTTTGCATAAAGGAAAACTACAAAAATCAATTTCTGCAATGGGAATTCTTGCATACTAAATGCTGAGGCACACAGAAGGATCCAGACTGACAGATGTGATGCAGGTGCAGAGGAGAGATGACCTGGTGTTGCAGGGGCACAGGAAAACATCAAGGACCATAGTCAGTCAGAAGAGTATTGTAACAGCTAACCAAGAAGACCATCTCCTGGAGCCTGCCCCCATGACCTGACAGCAGTGCCACAAGAAGTCCAATGGCCTCACTTGGGTGGTCAAGGTCAGCAAATGCATTTTCATATGAAATCTCTTCCCACTACACCACAAATGCGCTCGTGGTAATTTACCAAAATTCGCTGGAATCTGGGGCGGTTCCAGCAGATTGGAAAACAGTAAATGTGACGCCACTGTTATAAAAAGAAGGTTGACAAAAGGCAGGAAACTATAGGTTGGTTAGCTTAACTTCTATAGTGGGGAAAAGGCTTTAATCTATCGTCAAGGAAGAAATAGCAAGACATCTGGACAGAAATTGTCCCATTGTACAGATGCAGCATGGGTTCATGAAAGGCAGGTCATGTTTAACGGATTTACTGGAATTCTTTGAGGATATTACGATCGCGGTGAACAACGGGGAACCTGTGGATGTGGTATAAATGGATTTCCAGAAGGCATTCGACATGGTGCTGCACAAAAGGCTGCTGCATAAGAAAAAGGTGCACGGCGTTAGGGGTAACGTATTAGCATGGATAGAGGATTGGCTAACTGTCATGTGAGGGTCCTTTTAAGAAAAGTGTGTTTTATCAAATGCCTGCAGTAATGTCATTGTGTGGGTGGAGCTGGGCTGTGATTCTGTCTTTTACTTTTGTTTTGAGCTGGAAGCTGCTTTGTGGCTCTGAGTTTTTTTGGTTTCGTTTTCAGTTGGGAGCTGCATTCAAACAAAGAAGGTGTATTTTGGTCTCTCTATCTGAATGCTAAAGAATGTCTCCAGACCACTTGATAACTTCAAAGTAATACCTGTTTTCTGTAAGGAATTCAAACCTACTGTTTTGTAGAAAAAGTGTGTTTAGCTTATGGATGTTGTTAGGAAAGCTATTAAGGGTTACCTATTGAGTACTGTATCTTTGGGGGTATTTGTGTTGGTAGTTGATAAGATGTTTACTGTGTGTTTGTAAAATGTTAACTGGATTCAAAGAATAAACATTGTTTTGTTTAAAAATACTTAAGATATCTGTTGCATAACACCTGGAAAGTGGGCCCTTGTGCTCCTCGCAACCAAATCTATTAAAAGGTGTAGGCCAGGTGAACTCCATGATATACTTTGGTGTTCTCTAAAGCGTGGCCTATAACAAAAACAGAAAGCAAAGAGTGGGGATAAATGGGTGTTTTTCTGGTTGGTGATCACTGGCTAGTTGTGTGCCTCAGGGATCAGTGTTGGGACTGCAATTGTTTACAATTTACACAAATGATTTGAAGTTGGGACCAGGTGTAATGTGTCAAAGATTGCAGATGACACTAAGATGAGTGGTAGAGCCAAGGGTTCAGAGGACACTGAAAGTCTGCAGAGGGATATACATAGTTGAGGTAGTGGGCAAGAGGGGGCAGCACGGTAGTGCAGTGGTTAGCACTGATGCCTCACACCGCCGAGGACCCGGGTTTGATTCCGGCCCAGATCGCTGTCTGTGTGGAATTTGCAGATTCTCCCCGTGTCTGCTTGGGTCTCGGCCCCACAACGCATAAAGTTGTACAGGGTAAGTAGATTGGCCATGCTAAATTGCCCCTTAATTGGAAAAAAAAGAATTGGGTACTTTAAATTTATTTTTTTTCAAAGTGAGTGGGTTAGGGTTTGGCAGATGGAGTACAATTTTGGTAAATGTGAGTTCATCCATTTTGGTAGGAATAACAGCAAAATAGACCATTATTTAAATGGTAAAAAATTGCAGCACGCTGCTGTGCAGAGAGACCTGGATGTCCTTGTGCATGAATCGCAAAAGTTGGTTTGCAGGTGCAACAGGTAATTAAGAAAGAAAATGGAATGTTGGCCTTCATTGGTAGAGGGATGGAGTTTAAAAACAGGGAGGTTATGTTGCAGCTGTATAGGGTGCTGGTGAGGGCACACTTGGAGTACTGTGCACAGTTTTAGTCTCCTTACCTAAGAAAGGACTGGAGGGGGTGCAGAGTTAATTCTCTAGGTTGATTCTGGAGGTGACAGAATAAGAGGAGAGATTGAGTAGACTGGGATTGTATTCACTGGAAGTTAGAATGAGGGGAGGTCTTACAGAAACATACAACATTATGAAGGGAATAAATAAGATAGAAGCGTGTTTCCACTGGTGGCAAAACTAGAATGAGGGGACATAGCCTCAAAATAAGGGGGAACAGATTTAGGACTGAGTTGAGGAGCAACTTTGTCACTCAAAGGGTTGTGAATCTGTAAAATTCCCTGCCCAGTGAAGCAGTTGAGGCTACCTTGTTGAATGTTTTTAAGGCAAAGATTTTTGAGCAGTAAAGGAATTAAGGACTATGGCCGGCTGGCGGGTATGTGGAGCTGTATGCACAAAAAGATCAGCCATGATCTTATTGAATGGCGGAGCAGGCTCGAGGGGCCTGATAGACTACTCCTGCTCCAAGTTCTTATGTTCTTAACCACCGCACCAGTATGGTGACACTGAATTATGCCAACAATTCAAGGTGGCAGTTGTTGCGAATGATGTGAGTATTGGTGCTGTACTGTTTCAAGAAGGCTGCAAAAGGATAGAAAGACCTGTTGGTTATTTTTCCAGAAAACTAAATATTCCTCAAAATAAATCTTTGAGAAGGAGACAGTTTGATATTTGCATTGCAAAGTTTTGAGATTTCTGTTTAAGTAATATTACAAAGAAATCTCGGTTAAGGTATCCAGGCTGCAAAAGGTGCAATTGAGATGTCAAAAAAGTGAGATAATCGTTCATTCTAACCATATATGTGTTTACAAAAAGAAGCCCAATAGAATTTTGTTGTGCTTACTGGTAATTCCTAGGAGAGTAGATAATTTGAGACGTGTTTAGACTTAGATAAGCAGGTCAGGGAATCTGAGTGGGATGAAGATGTAATTAATGGGAGGAGGTTATCGCAGGCAATTTAGTTTGAGTTTGCTAGGAGCTTTAAGTTGAGCAGCAGCTTTTGCCAAATGCTGTCAGGTTAAGCAGTAGCCTGGCCCAGACAGAAGGATCTGAGTGCTGTTTCCTGAAAGGAAGTCTCTCTCTCTTCAAGCGTTCTCTCAAGGAATATCTATACAAGTGTACAGCAAGTTACCCTGCATTTCCTAACTTCATTTATAAGTGCTTTTTGACACCTGTGATGGGCTTTGCTTAATTGGATATAGAGAAGGCATCAGTTAGTAGTAAAAAGGGTTTCCTTTTATATTAAGAATGATTTAACTGTTAATCAAAAAGGTATTTTCTACAATGTCAATGTGTTTAATCCTGTGTTAATATATTGTCTTAATGTAGGATGACACATGGCGCAGTGGTTAGCACTGCAGCCTACAGCACTGAGGACACAGGTTCAAATCCCAGCCGTGGGCCACTGTCCATGTGGAGTTTCCACATTCTACCCGTTTCTGCGTGGGTTTCAATCCCACAATCCAAAGATGTGCAGGTTAGGTGGATTGGCCACGCTAAATTGCCCCTTAATTGAAAAAAAAATTGGCTAGTCCAAATTTATTTTAAAAAATATATATATTGTCTTAATATATGATACCTATTGGTCAGTGGAGTCACTCCTGGAATGAAGTATTCTTTCCTCTCAATTAAAAAAAGTGTTTGGGATTCTTGTCTGGTATCCTAGCAAATGTTGGGGTCTTGTCTGGGATTTTATCAATAGGTTCTTCCAAAGTAGCCTTTCAAAGTCGCCATCAGGCTAATAATTTATGTAGCTCATATCAAAACTCCAAAACCTAGGACTTGCCTCCTCCCTCTGCAACTGGATCCTCAACTTCCTGACCCATAGACCGCAATCAGTAAGGATAAACAACAACACCTCCTCCAACGATAGTGAGGCCTTGCAAGGCTGCATCCTCAGCCCCCTACTATACTCCCTATACATACAGGTCTGTGTGGCAAAACTTAGCTCCATCTTCATCTGCAAGTTTACAGATGACATGATGGGTCACATCTCGAACTACGATGAACCAGAGTACAGAAGGGAGAAAGAGAACCCAGTGGCGTGGTGTAACGCCAAAAATCTCTCCCTCAACATCAGTAAAACTAAGGAGCTGGTCATTGACTTCAGGAAGCAAAGTACTATACACACCCCTGTCAGCATCAACGGGGCCAAGGTGGAGCTGGTTGACAGCTTTGAATTCCTAGGTGTGCCATCACCAACAATTTACCTGGTCCACCCACGTTGATACTGCAACCAAGAAAGCACAACAGTGCCTATACTTCCGAAGGAAACTAAGGAAATTCGGCATGTACCCATTGACTCTTACCAATTTTTACAGATGCACCATACAAAGCATCCTATCACACTGCATCACAGCCTAGTATGGCAACTGCTCAGCCCAAGACCTGAAGAAACTACAGAGGGTCAGGAACACAGCCCAGTCCACCACACAAAACCTGCTCCCATCCATTGACCCTGTCTACACCTCCCACGGTGGGCAGCATAATCAAAGACCTCTCCCAACCAGGTTATTCTCTCTTCCAACCTCTTCCATTGGCAGGAGATACAAAAGTCTGAGAACACTCACAAACAGGTTCAAAAACAGGTTCTTCCCCACTGTTACCAGACTCCTGAATGACCCTTTTATGGACTGAACTAATCTCTCCATTCATCTTCTCTACTGATTAGTACTACACTACGTATGCTTCACCCGATGTCTGTGTCTATGTAGTTACATTGTGTGTCTATGTATGTCCTATGTTTTTTTCATGTATGGAATGATTGGTCTGGACTGTACGTGGAACAATACTTTTCACTGTACCTTAAATCAAATCAAATCAAATTTGCCTGAAAATGATCAATGATTCTCGGTTCAAATTTCCTTGTGGCTTTTATCATAGACATGATGGATTTGATCAATACTTTTAACAAAGTCTGGGTAGTGTATGTTGCAGGCGCAGTTAAATAACAATCTGCAATATACAAGAGAATTGCAGCATAGTACAACTCCCATTGCCTGGCTGTGTGTTGGACAATTAAATATATGATGGTCATATTTTAAACTGGTTACATTAATTAAATTGAAATAATCCCTGCCTCTGCAATATAACAACGAGCTGTGTGATACTCAGAAAAATACTTATTGGTACACAAAAGAAAGACTTGTCGTTGTAAGTGCAGAATACCCCAAAATGCTTCACAGCCACTTTTGAAATGTGGATACTGTTGAAATGTAGGAAAGGCGGTAACCAATCTGGCGCAGCAAGCTCCCACAAATAGCGATCTAATAATAAACAAAATATCTGGTTGTGTGATGTTGGTTGAAACAGACAGCATTAATTTGTTTAAAAATAATCCATCAATTATAATGTTTCCATACTTTTGAAGCCTTTGTTTAGTTTCTCAACCGCCACTGAAAATTTTATTAGCAAACTTGAGTATTTTTAATTTATAGTGTCACAGGTGTCTTTGCCTAACATCTTGAACATTCCAGGTCGCAATTTTCTTTTTGGCCTTTGTCCATGAGAATATTAAAGAATTCCTTCGGGAACAGACTGGGTTCTTGCAAAATATCGTTTTAATGAATACATTGCTTGTGATTCAAAAATGCCACTTAAATTCCTTCAGTTTAATGCAGGGGATTAATATTTTAAGATACTATTTGACAACTCTGATCAGCATGTTGGCCACAGCCTGATTCCTACAGCCTGGATGTCTTTCAAATAATGACAAATGTTCTTTTAAAATTCATGAAAAATTCTTTAATTGTTGTTCTCCATGCCTGCCAAATTGGTTTAGTCTCACTATGTAATCTGGGATATTTAAATAAGGTACTAATGAACTGCTGGAGTAATTATAAAGATGAAGGTAGTTCTGACTTTCTTTGGGGCCACTAATAGGTACAATGATATTGAACTTACAATTGTATTCACTTTGCATTGACACAAAGCTGATTTGAATGGTTCAACTCAAAAGCACCCAGACAAAATGGGAATTGGACACTGATCTAAGTTCCTAACACACTACAACCAATCAGGGAAAGACTCCACACAGGAGGGTGACTCATGCTTAAGTGGCACTGACAGCTGGCATTTTTTTGCATATGCGCAATCGGGCTGGGGGTGCTCTGCATGGGTGTTGGGGGGTGGGGGTTGCAGGGATCCTCCCATAGTGCGCTTGGATTGGGGAGGTCTGTGATTGTTTTGGGGGCCTCAAAGATCAGGATGCCATTTTTAAATGGTGTCCTGATGTCTCGCTACACTGGGTTGTTCCGGTGTGAGTGGAGCTCCCCAGTATCCAGAAACGGAGCTATCTGCAGCCTCGACCGCACGTTCCACTTTCAGGCCCCTTATACAACAAGAGCTGTATTGAGTAGCTATGTGTTTCCTGGCACTGCAAGTGCCAGAAAACACACGGCTAAACGTGCTCGCTATGGGACTTTGTTCCCAATTAGTTGAATGGAGCTCATCTAGCTGCTAGCAAGCAAGGCAAGAGGACTGTGAAGATGAATCATGTTGTTCCAAGAAAGAGACGGCCAGAGACACAAATAGGCAGAGTATCTACTGGCCTGAATCTGTTAGAGAGAGCTGCACAGGAGAGTTCATCGCAGGACAGAGCAGTGTTAGTGTTAGCTCTGTAAGTGGACAGAGCTGTAGGGCCTCCAGTAAACGGCCTGCAAAGAAAAAACTTAACTTGCAACAAAGCAGTATAAGGATGATTTCTTGAGGTATGGTTTGTCAATTGTCCCAATGCAAATAAGGATGCAAAGCCCATGCAGGGATATACTGGCAAATGAAAGAAGTTTTGGATTTTGAAAGAGAAGTGGTGGGTGAAAAGTTCCTGGTGAGGTTGACACCCCAGAGTCAGTGTTAATTAACATACAACTGACTCCAAATGAAAAGACTACACTGCTGTATCTGACCTGTGATCCCACATTAAAAACAAACCAAAAGCTCATGAGACTCCCAAAATTCTGGAGTAGCATCTCTCAGGGGTAGCCAGAGCTGAGTAAAACCAGCATTTTGTTGCTATTGTCCTTCACAATGCCCTACATGTGTGAGGTTAGATTTTCTGTAAAGGTAAAGACACAAATGAATTGGCTGAAGTCTACATCTAATATGCACGTTGCCCTCTCCTCCTGTGAACCTTATTGGAATAAGGACCAAGCAAGCTTCACTTTCACATTAAAGGTAAGTGAACGTGGCTTGTGTTGTAATTTTACATTTTAATTTCCCCTAGCTACAGATAGCGAAACCCCCATGCCCACCTAATGCTCCTCACTCTTCATCTTTCATGGTCTTGTGCTATATCTAGGTGTGTCCCCAGGATGCACATCAGAGGTGGAGGCAGCCTGCTGATTTCTGTGCCTCCAGCCTTTGATGCCCTTGGTAGAAGACCTCTGGAGGGCCTGGAGCTGGAGGGACCTGGCCAACTTACCGGTGTCACAGGTGTCTCCGTGCCACCCTGTTCTGCCCTCTACCAGTAGCAGGAGGATGGGATTCGGAAGAACTGGAGATTACCATTGTCTCCTTGGTGGCAGGCCCCAGGCTTCCCTGTGGAGCTTCCTCCTCCCTGACAGTGCGTGCTGGTCTGCCTCTTCCTCCTCAGACAAGGTTGCATGTCCCAATTCTTCCTCCTCCAGCATGTCGCCCCACTGCTCTGCTAGGTTGTGGAAGACACAGAGACCACCACAAAGTGGGAGACCCTTTGGGGGGTGTACTACAGTGCATTCAGACAGGTCCAATAATCGGAATCGCATTTTCAGCAGTTCGATGCCTGCTCAATGACAGCATGGCTGGCAACATGGGCCTCATTATGCCAGGATTCCACATTGGTCTGAGGCCTCCACACTGGGGGCATCAGCCATGTCCTCAGCGGATATTCCTTGTCCGTCAAGAGCCAACCCATCATCTTGGGGTGGTCATTGAAGACATCGGGGATTTCCAAGCGCCCCAAGATGCAGCTGGCATGCACTCTCCCAGGGTAGTGGGCACACGCGCCCATGATACAGAGGCGGTGGTCACATGCAATCTTAACGTTCAGGGAGTGGAACCCCTTTCTGTTCATAAAGAGCACTCCCTGATGCCCTGGTTCTCGCTGGCAACATGCATGCCATCGATTGTCCCCGAACCTGGGGCATCCTGGTGATGACATAAATGCTGCAGCCTGGGCACCTTGTTGGTCTGGTCCAGCATAAAGGTGATAAAGTCTGTTGCCTGGGCTTACAGGACATCCGTCACCTCCTGGATGCACCTGTGGGCAGAAGATTGGGATATGCCACACAGGTGCACTCTCGAAACCTGGAAAAAAAACAGTGGCTTAAATGGTGAGAGCTGGGGTGACCTTCACAGCCAGCGGGAGCGGGTGTCCTCCTCCTCCACATGTGGCACAGGTGCCGCACTGTCTCTCTACTGAGATGGAGGGCGTGATTTAATGGAAAAGTGTCTAAGTGTTGTAACGAATGGGAGCTGTTCCTTGGGCATTGCTAGGGCACTCCAGAGCATGTTCCAGTCACTAAGGAGCATTACCGAGGGTGCAGCACTATGCTGCAGGTATTGGGGACCTGCCATGGCTGGCAGAGCCAGATGACACAGTGACAGCTGGGGGTCAATTCAGCTGCCCCTCCATCCAGTGGTGACCCCCAAGGACCTATGGGCACCAACCGGGAGAATGTGGTGCTGGGTGCCAACCTGGAGCACCCTATGGAGTGGTGACGGCGGCCACCAACTCCCCTGGGTTCCAACCCCCTGACAACGACCCGTCTTAGAGTCAGCACCAGAACCGGGTGGCACAGCAAGTCATGTGTCACCAGGGGCATCAAAAGCCGCAGGATGCAGAAACAGCAGGCTGCCTCTACCTCTGACGTGCATTCTGGGGACACACCCAGACGCAGCAGTAGAACAGGAAACGCTAAGCAGGTCGAGGATCACTGAGAGAGCAGTGGGGGGGGGGGGGGAGGCGGGGGGGGGGCAGTTGGGGTGAGGCCGGGCGGGGGTGAGGGGGGAAGGGGTGGGGGAGAGGTTAGGTGGGGTGGGGAAGGGGGGTGGCACCACCGTGGGCAAGGGGTATTAGGGGACAGATATGTAAGCATTAAAAACTGTTGCACTCAAGAAATATGACACCTCTGGCACTTTTTTCTGCAACGCGGCCGGCCACCAATCCCCTGCCCAGCCCCCTGGGTATATGGTCCTGAACCTCTTTCCCCCCATCTCCCGCAGGCAAATTGCAGGTGATGGGTGTGAGCAAGCACTCAGCAGACAGGCAGGAGTCAGACTATGGCATAGATTGAGGAGCACCAGCGCTCAGCTCACAGCGAGTTATCATCAACCCCCTGCCTTCTACAGTGATCCACTCGCGGACAATGCCATCACAGTCCCGTCACCCTGGGGTGATATCACATAGGGTGGTGGAGGTGAGGGGGTGAGGGTTGGGGGGGAATGGGTCAGCGGGAATTGTAAAGGTGCTCAAGGGGGAGGGGGTAAGATGATAGATAAAGCCACACCCTATGTGAAGCGGGCAAGGATGAGGGCCTCCTTGGCCCTCTGGGTTTGCCAGGCCCATGCCGCTGCTACCTGTCCTCCATCCTCCACTGGTCCTCCGGGTCCTTCTCAGGCTTGTCCTCAAGTCCCTTCTGGTCCGGTGCCACCTCATCCTCCTCTTCAGGGTTGGCCACCACCTCCAGCACATCGCCCCGATGCTGTGCCAGGTTGTGGAGGGCACAGCAGACCACCACAAAACGGGGGACCCTCAAGGGGGATTTATTGCAGTGCACCACCAGAGCGGCAAAGGTATTGGAACCGCATTTTGAGGAGTCCAATGCACTGCTCACTGACAACCCGGCTAGTCACATTAGGGCAGCACTGAAGCACAGTAGTTGGCACTGTTGTTTCACAGCTCCAGGGTCCCAGGTTCTATTCCCAGCTTGTGTCACTGTCTGTGTGGAGTCTGCACATTCTTCCCCGTGTCTGCATGGGTTTCCTCCGGGTGCTCCGGTTTCCTCCCACAGTCGAAAGATGTGCAGGTTAGGTGGATTAATCATGCTAAATTGCCCTTAGTGTCCAACAAAAAGGTTAGGTGGGGCTACTGGGTTTCGGGGATAGGGTGGAGGTGTGGGCTTAAGTAGGGTGCTCTTTACAAGGGCCAGTACAGACTCGATGGGCCGAATGGCCTCCTTCTGCACTGTAAATTCTATGATTCTATGGGCCGTGTTGTATTGGGTCTCCGCATTGGTCACCGGCCACCGTACTGATGTCATTACCCAGGTCCTTAGCGGGTACCCATTATCCCACAAGAGCCAACCAGCCATCCTGGGATGGTCCTTAGAGAGGCCGGGGATGTCTGACTGCCCCAGGATGGAGCTGGCGTGCGAACCCCCTGGGAAGCGTGCACACATGTGCATGATCTTCATATGGTGGTCGCATATGAGCTGGACGTTCAGGCTGTGGAAACCATTCCTGTTGGTGCACGCAAGGCAA
This sequence comes from Scyliorhinus canicula, assembly GCF_902713615.1. Lineage (NCBI taxonomy): Eukaryota > Metazoa > Chordata > Chondrichthyes > Carcharhiniformes > Scyliorhinidae > Scyliorhinus > Scyliorhinus canicula. The sequence continues at coordinate 118,683,188 of NC_052150.1, forward strand.
CATGCATGCCATCTTTTGAAAATATTTTTATTTTCCAATTTTAATAGTTTAACAGTTGGACATATAAAAGACATGGGACGGAATTCTCCGAATCAAGTCACGCCACCCTATGCCGGGACGCAGAATCGGTGCCATCGGCGCCGGCATGGTCGGCGCGGTGCTGGTCGTGGTATGTGCCAACTCTGAGGCCCGTGCCGACAGAGGCCAGCGCGCCGCTTCTCCAGCCTGGATGGGCCAAGCAGCCGTCATTAAAAAGCCGAGTCTCGCTGGCGCCGTTCTAACATCCTCCGAGCCTACGGGACCTCGGCATTGAAGGGTCCAGGGGCGGCCTGGGGGGGGGGTGGGGGTGGGGTGGGGGGGGGTGGGGGGGGGGGGGAGTTAGGGAGGTCCGACCCTTGTGCGGGCCTCCACAGTGGCCTGGCCTGTGATCGGGGCCCACCGATCGACGGGCCGGCTTCTCTGCCCCACGGCCTCCTTTCCTCCGCGCCGGCGTCTGTAGCCCTGCACCATTTGGCGTTGGGGTTGGCGGGGGGGAAGAAGGCCACTGCGCATGCGCTAGTTGGCGCCGGCCCAACTGAGCATGCCCGGACCCCGCGGCGCCGGGTTCAGGCCGGGATCGGCAGCTGGAGTGGTGTAGGCCTTTCCAGTGCCGTCCTAGCCTCCTGTGGGCCGCAGAATGGGGTCCTGGAACGGGCAACGACGCCGGAGTAAAACACTCCCGTTTATACCCCGGCGTCGGCACTTAGCCGCCCGAGGGAGAATCCCGCCCATAATATTTACAGAATAAGATATTTTTTATGTACAATTTTATACGTACCCATTTTATCGCTCTCCCCCTCTCCTTGGCCCCCCTCCCCCTCCCTCCTCCCCTGTTGATAGTCGGGCTCCATCGTGGCCCCATCTTTCACCCTGGATGTTGTATTGTTATATCCTTTCCTTCATTTTGTGATTTTTTTGCTGTTACCCTTGTGGCTTTGCCTGCCTCTCTGCCCCCTTCCCCCCCTCACGCTTTTCCCATGTCCCTCCCTGATACTTCCCTCGGTTCGTTCCCTGCTTACACCCCCCCTCCCTCCCACCTGCTCTGTGTGATATAGTCTGCCCTCACTGGTCCCCCCCTTTCTTCCTAATCACTATTGGCTTTGACAGGTATTGGAACAGGCTGATGAATTGTCCCATGCTTCGTGGAAGCCTTCCTCCAAGTCTCGGATGGTGTATTTGATCTTCTCCAGATGGAGAAATTCCGACATCTCTGCCAGCCAGTCTGCAGCTGTGGATGGTGCTACTGATCGCCAACCGAGCAGGATTCTCCGGCGTACGATTAAGGAAGCAAAAGCAAGAGCATTGGCCCTCTTCCCTATGTGTAATTCTAGCTGCTCTGATAACCCGAATATTGCCACGTGTGCGTATGGCTTCACCCTCACCCACACTACCTTGCACATCACTTGAAGAAATCTGTCCAGAACCCAACACGACTGGGGCAGGTCCAGAAGATGTGGGCGTGGTTAGCTGGGCCTCCCTGGCACCGTTCACATTTATCCTCCACCTCCGAGAAGAACCTGTTCATTTTGGTTCTGGTTAGGTGCGCTATGTGCATCACTTTAAACTGCATGAGGCTGAGCCTTGCGCAGGAGGAGGTGGAATTGGCCCTACTTAGTGCTTCACTCCAGAGTCCCCATGCTAATTCTGTCCCAGGATCGTCCTCCCATTTCTGTCTTGCCCCGTCTAATGGTATTCTTGCCCTTTCCAAAGGTTGTTCGTACAAGTCTTCACAGTTCCCCTTCTCCCTCCTTTCCGTGTCCAGCAGTTCCTCCAGCAATGTGTCTCTCGGGGCCCAAGGATACCTCATCGTCTCCTTGCAGAGAAACTTTTTGATTTGTAAGTGCCGGAGCTCCTGTCCATTTGGTAGCTAGGGTTGCAAGTCGGTCCCTCATGTAAAAGCCCTGTCTCCACTTCTTAAAGGTGGCGTCTAGTATGGCTGGTGGGAATTTGTGGTTACTGCAGATGGGGGCCACGTCTCGGTTGACTCAAAATGTTGCCTCATTTGGCTCCATGTTCTCAACGTGCCTACCACCACTGGGCTGGATGTGTATTTTGCCAGGGACTGCTCCAGCCTCACCCATTCTTGCTGGGGAAAGCGGGAGTGCATCCCATCTCTGCAGGTCCTTTTTAACTTCCTCCGCCAGACTGGTCAGATTCCACTTATGTATCTGTGATCAGTCATGGGCTATCTGGATCCCTAGGTAGTGGAATTTGCTTTGGGCTAGGTTGAATGGTAGTCCTCCAGCTCAGACCCTCTCCCGTACAGGTTCACCGGGGGAATGCCTCACTCTTGCCCAGGTTGAGTTTGTAGCCCAAGAAGGCCCCATACTCTTCCAGGAGCTTCATGATTACTTTCAGACATTCTGCGGGTCCGAGATGTAGAGGAGCAGGTCATCCGTACAGAGTGAGACTCTGTGTTCTCTGCCTCCTCTTCGGATGCCCTTCCAGCCTCTTGCATCTCGCAGGGAGATCGCCAGGGGTCTGATTACCAGGGGAGGACAATGGGCATACCTGCCTTGTGCCTCTGTGCATCTTGAAGTACTCAGTGCTGGTGGTATTGGTCCAAACGCTCACCTTGGGGCGTTGTACAGGAGTTTCAACCACAAGGTGAACCCCGCTCCTAGCCCAAAATGCTCCAGTACCTCTATGAGGTATTTCCATTCGATTCTGTCGAAGGCCTCTTCTGTGTCCAGGTAGCCGATCACCTCTGGTGTTCTCTCCCTGGTTGGGGTCATTATTATTCAGTGCTGCCTGATGTTTGCAGTTAGCTGCCTACTCTTGTCAAAGCCCATCTGATCCTCTGCAACCACTTCTGGTACGCAGTTCTCCAGTGCCGTAGCCAGGAAATTCGCGAGTATTTTTGCCTACACGTTGAGCCACAAAATGGGTCTGTATGATCCGCATACCGTCGGATCTTTGTCTTTCTTGGGTATCAGCGATATTGTAGCCTGTGTTAGCATTGGAGGCAGGGTGCCCCCCCCCCCCCCCCCCCCCCCGCTAGCGAGTCTGTGAATATTTCCCGCAGGTGCCGGGCCAATGTCGGTGCAAATGTTTTATAGACGGCGGCACGGTAGCACAAGTGGATAGCACTGTGGCTTCACAGCGCCAGGGTCCCAGTTTCAATTTCCTGCTGGGTGACGGAGTCTGCATGTTCTCCCTGTGTCTGCGTGGGTTTCTTCCGCGTGCTCCGGTTTCCTCCCACAGTCCAAAGATGTGCAGGTTAGGTAGATTGGCCATGCTAAATTGCCCCTTAGTGTCCAAAAGGGTTAGGAGGGATTACTGGATTACGGGGATAGGGTGGTAATGAGGGCTGAAGTGGGTTGGTGCGGACTCGATGGGACGAATGGCCTCCTTCTGCACTGTATGTTCTATGTTCTAAGAAGTCCGCCTGGAGCCCATCAGGTCCTGACGCCTTCCCCGCCTCCATGGAGTTGATGCTCTCCATGACCTCTACCAATCCTATTGGTGCTTCCATCTCCCTCCATCTGTCGTCCCGCCCGGCTGGAATGTCCAGTCTATTGAGGAACCGTTTCCAAGCGTCCCCATCGGGGTCTCAGAGGTGTACAGTCCCCGGTAGAAGGCCTCAAATGTTTTGTTGTGCAGCCAGTGGTCACATGCCAACTGCACATTCATGGAGTGAAATCCATTCAGGTTTGTGAAGGGCACTCCTTTATGTGGCTCATCAGAGGACATGTGACCCACTGATCACCTCCTGGATCTGGGGCATCCCAACGATGCCGGCGAATCCCACTCTTTTTTTTTTTCTTTTTTTTTTATAAATTTAGATTACCCAATTATTTTTTCCAATTAAGGGGCAATTTAGTGTGGCCAATCCACCTACTCTGCACATTTTTGGGTTGTGGGGGCGAAACCCACGCAGACACGGGGAGAATGTGCAAACTCCACACGGACAGTGACCCAGAGCCGGGATCGAACCTGGGACCTCAGCGCCGTGAGGCGGTTGTGCTAACCACTAGGCCACCGTGCTGCCCTCCGAATCCCACTCTTCAAGCAATTGGTGGACTCGGTCCATATCCAGGTGGATATGTACTGTGCTGCCCGGGCGTACATCATCCAACAGATGGGAGATAAGAGGATTCTGGAAGAAGTCAACTCAGTCCCCCGGCTGTACTGTGGGTAGCCAAGGAACTGGTGTCAGGGAGTAACACATCTCTTCACAGACCATATAGTGTGGTTGGAGCAGCAGCTGGACACGTTGCAGAGCATACAGGGAGAGTGTGATAGACACTAACTTCAGCGAGGTGGTCACACAGATTCAGACAAGGCTGACCACCAGAAGAGGCAGGCAGGTAAGGCAGGAGCCTCCAATGGCTATTCCCCTCTCATACAGGTATACTGTTTTGGATACTGTTGGGGGGGGGGGGGGGGGGTGGTGGGGGGAGATAGCCTCTCTAGGGAAGATACCAGCAGCTGCCAGGCCTGTGGCACCACAACTGGTTCTGCTGTAGAGCAGAGTTGGGCAACATCCAAGCGAGTGATAGTAGTAAGAGGCTCGATAGTCAGGGGCATAGAGAGGCATTTCTGTGGCTGAAAACGGAACTCGAGGATGGTGCCAGGGTCCTGGATGTCTCTGAATAGCTACAGGGCATTTTGAAAAAGGAGGGTAAACAGGCAGATGTTATTATCCACATTGGTATTAATGACATAGGCAGGAAGAGGGACGAGGTCCTGCAAAGACAAGTAAGGGAGTTAGGGCAGGAGCTAAAACACAGGGAACAGGGAGATAATACAGTTTAACACGTGGCGAAAGAGCTGGTGTAGGAGGGAGGGCTTTAGATATATGGATCACTGGGATATCTTCTGGGGAAGGTGGGACCTGGACAAGAAGGACGGGCTGCGCCTAAATAGGAGGGGCACCAATATCCTGGGCCAGAGTTATGCTCGTGCTGTTTAGGAGGATATAAACTAGTGTGGCATGGGTGTGGGAACCGGAACAGCAGGCCAGTAAGTGTAGAGACTGGGGAGAAAAGTGAGACTGAGATAAACATAGTGCAGAATAAGAGCAGAGGGAGGCCGCAGGGCTCAGCGGGAGTGCCAGTCTGGAGTGCATTTGCTTCAATGCAAAAAGTATAACAGGTAAAACAGATGAATTGAGAGCCTGGATTACTGCATGGATCTATGATGGAATTGCAATTACGGAGATATGGTCAAATGAGGGACAGGACTTGCAGCTAAACGTTTCGGGAACGTTGTTTTAGATGAGACAGAAGGGGAAACAAAAAAGGTGGAGGAGTTGCATTGCTGATTAGGCAGCTGTGTTGAGGGAGGACACATTGGAGGGATCTTGGAGTGAGGCACTGATGCACGATCAATTGTACAAAGACTAAGGTTAGATACAACTGTGGCTTTATTGCAGTAAGATGTGTGGCCTCCCACAGCAGCTGGCAAAATGGTTGCTGAATAGAGGACACACTCCTCCTACTGGGCAGAGCCAGCAGGCAGGGGCTACCGGCGAACATGTAGTACAGGTCCTTACCTTACATCACCTAATACAGGTGTAACAGTGGTTTACCACATTCACCCCCTGTTAAAATGAGTCCGGTGGCGGCGGTGGAGAACTATATACAGTAGTGAATTTATGTACAGTGTTTTATCAGAGAAAAAAAAAATGTCCTTTGAAAATCTGGTGCCAGTTAGAGATTCAACCGGTCTGGTGCCTTGACGTTCCGCTGGGAGCGACATAGCGGTGGCAGCGATGTCAATGCTGGCGATGTTGATGCTGGCCTGATGTTGGATGACTCCGGGAGTGTGTCGAAATCCTCTTCATCCTCTGGCTAGGGCAGGGGAAGGAGGGATGCTCCTGGTGGGGCTAATGTTGAGAGCGCTGGGGGAGGGGAGTGTGGCGCTGGGCCGGAGAAGTGTGTATGGGTGGAACCTGCTGGTGCCAGGTCCCTGAGGGAGATAGTATCTTGGCGGCCGTCGGGGTACGCCACATAGGCATACTGGGGGTTGACATGGAGCAAGTGTACCCTACCCACCAACAGGTCCGCCTTGTGGAGTCAGACGTGCCTACGGAGCAGGACCGGTCCTGGAGCTGCGAGCCAAGTCGGGAGTGACACCCCAGATGTGGACTTCCTAGGGAAGGCAAAAAGGCGTTCATGGGGTGTGTTATTCATAGGGGTGCACAGTAGTGACCGGATGGAGTGTAGTGCATCAGGGAGGACCTCCTGCCAGCGAGAGGCTGGGAGGTTTCCTGAACCGTAGGGCCAGTTGGACGGCCCTCCATACCGTCCCGTTCTCCCTCTCTACCTGTCCGTTTCCCCGGGGATTATAGCTGGTCGTCCTGCTGGAGGCGATACCCCTGCTGAGCAGGAACTGACGCAGCTCATCGCTCATGAATGAGGATCCCCTGTCACTGTGGATGTAGGCGGAGAAACCGAACAGAGCGAAGATTGTGTTTAGGGCTTTGATGATGGTGGCAGACGTCAAATCGGGGCATGGGATGACGAAGGGGAATCTGGAGTACTCATCGACCAAACTGAGAAAATACGTGTTACAGTCGGTGGAGGGGACGGGCCCTTTGGAATCCACGCTGAGGTGTTCAAAGGGGCGGGAGGCGTTCACCAGGCGCGCACGGTCCGGCCGGTAAAAGTGCGGCTTGCACTCCGCACAGACCTGGCAGTCTCTGGTGACTGTCCGTACTTCCTCGACAGAGTAGGGCAGATTGTGAGCCTTGACAAGATGGTACAGTCCTAGTGACCCCCGGGTGACAAAGGCTGTCGTGTAGGGCCCGGAGTTGGTCTACTTGTGCACTGGCACATGTACCTCGGGATAGGGCATCTGGGGACTCGTTGAGTTTGCCGGGGCGATACAAAATCTCGTAATTATAGGTGGAGAGCTCAATTCTCCACCGTAAGATTTTATCGTTTTTGATCTTGCCCCGCTGCGTGTTGTGAAACGTGAAGGCTACCGACCATTGGTCAGTGAGGAGAGTGAATCTCCTGCTGGCCAGGTAATGCCTCCAATGATGCACAACTTCAACGATAGCTCTTTTCGAAGGACTAGTGCCGAATTTCTGAGGCACGAAGGGTGCGGGAAAAGAATGCCACGGGTCTGCCTGCCTGATTGAGGGTGGCGGCAAGTGCGATGTCTGATGCATCGCTTTCTACTTGGAAGGGCAGTGTCTCATCTAATGCGTGCATCCCGGCCTTGGCTATATCAGCTCTGATACAGGCGAAGGCTTGTTGTGCCTCGGCCGTAAGGGGAAAGTGGATGGACTGCATGAGTGGGCGGGCCTTGTCCGCATAGTTTGGGACCCACTGGGTGTAGTAGGAGAAGAACCCAGACAGTGTTTGAGGGCCTTGGGCCAGTGGGGGAGGGGAAGCTCCATGAGGGGGCGCATGCGGTTGGGATCGGGCCCCAGAACTCCGTTCTGGACCACATAGCCGAGGATGGCTAAGCGGGTTGTGCTGAACACGCACTTCTCCTTGTTGTAGGTAAGGTTGAGGAGAGTGGCGGTGTGGAGGAATTTGGCAAGGTTGGCATCGTGGTCCTGCTGATCTTGGCACAGATGATGACGTTGTGTAGGTATGGGAAGGTGGGCCTCAAACCGTACCGGTCGACCATTCGGTCCATCTCCCTTTGGAAGACAGAGACCCCGTTAGTGACGCTGAAGGGAACTCTGAGGAAGTGATAGAGACAACCGTCCACCTTGAAGGCAGTGTATGGACAGTCCGATTTACGAATGGGGAGCTGGTGGTAGGCGGATTTCAGGTCAATTGTCGAGAAGACCCGGTGCTGCGCAATCTGATTGACCATATCAGATATGCGAGGGAGGGGGTACGTGTCGAGCTGCATGTCTGACTGTAGTCCACGACCACCCTGTTTTTCTCCCCAGTTTTAATGACTACCACTTGGGCTCTCCAGGGGCTGTTGCTGGCCTCGATGATGCCTTCCCGAAGCAACCGCTGGACCTCGGACCTGATGAAGGTCTTGTCCTGGGTGCTGTACCGTCTGCTCCTGGTGGCAACGGGTTTACAATCAGAGTTAGATTGGCAAAGAGGGAGGGTGGGTCGACCTTTAGGGTCGCGAGGCCGCACACAGTGAGGGGTGGTAGGAGCCCGCCGAATTTGAGGGTAAGGCTCTGGAGATTGCACTGGAAGTCCAGGCCTAGCAGTAGTGCAGCACAGAGATTAGGAAGGATGTAGAGGTGGAAGCCGCTGAATTCCACGCCCTGGACCGTAAGAGTGACCGTGCAGAACCCCCGGATCGCGACGGAATGGGATCCGGAGGTCAGGGAGATTCTTTGATTGGTGGGGTGGACCGCGAGGGAGCAGCACCTTACCGTATCTGGTGGATGAAGCTTTCGGTGCTCCCGGGGTCCAGCAGGCAAGAAATGAATGAAAATGAAATGAAAATCGCTTATTGTCACGAGTAGGCTTCAATGAAGTTACTGTGAAAAGCCCCTAGTCGCCACATTCCGGCGCCTGTCCGGGGAGGCTGGTACGGGAATTGAACCGTGCTGCTGGTCTGCTTGGTCTGCTTTAAAAGCCAGCGATTTAGCCTGGTGACCGTTGATTCTCACACTGGTCGAAGCGGTGGCCAGGTTGTGCGGACGAGATTCGTCGATCGTCACTGAGGCGAGCTGCGGTCAGTCGTCGCTGGTGTCAGAAGATGGGGAGCATGGGGGGCCAAGGTCGTGGAATGCTGTCGGCGTCCATGCCCCGTGGGGAAGACAAGATAGCGGCACCTGAAGATCCTGCGGGGGACAAAATGGCGCCGCCCATGTGCCGCACATTGCGGGGGCTGGACAGGATGGCGGCGCCCATGGGCCGCACGTGGATTGAGGGGGGAAGATGGCGGCGCCCTCTGGCCGCACGTGGCCCTGGGAGGTGAAGATGGCAGCGCCCACTCGCTGCACGTAGTCCGGGGAGGTGAAGATGGCGGCACCCATTGGCCGTGTGTGGTCCGGGGCGAAGATGGCGGCACCCATTGTGTGTAGGTCAGGGGGTAGGGTGCGATAGCGGCGACTGTGCAGGCCTGGCACACCGCGGCAAAGTGCCCCTTTTTGCCGCAAGCCTTGCAAACGGCAGTGCGGGCCCGGCAGCGTTGGCGGGGGTGCTTCTGCTGGCCGCAGAAGTAACATCGGGGACCCCCGGGGTGCGCGGGTTGGCATGTAGCGCAGGCGTACTGGCTGGGTAAAGCCCCGGCTGTGGCGACCATCTGTGGGGTCCACGAGGGATAGGAGGGGTGGGCTGCGCAGCCGGAGGGGTAGGCCTGAGCATTACGTGTGGCGGCCGTCATGGAGAGTGGTAGCTTTTTAGTCTCAGCTCGGTCGAGCGTGGCCCCTTCTAGCAGTGTTTGGCTTATGAGGTCCGACCCAATCCCCGTTACAAACGCATCGCGCATAAGATGTTCGGTGGCCATAACGGCCTGACAGTCATGAGTGGGATTAGGGACCGCCAGAAGTCTTCTATGGGCTCAGCAGGGAGTTGAGAGCGAGTGGTGAGTACGTGCCTGGCGAAGAGTGTATTCGTTTTCTGTGCGTAGTTTTCTTTGAGGAGCGCCATGGCATCTGCGTAGTTCAGGGCGTCCTAGATCAGCAGAAACACGTTGGAGCTCAACCTTGAGTACAGGATCTGTATCTTCTGAGCCTCCGTCGGAGGGGTGGTCGCTGAGTTGATATCGGCCTCGAAGCAAAGGTAGCCAGTGATTAAAGTCCTTTTTGGCGTCGCTTGATTGTGGATCCAGCTGCAGGCGATCTGGTTTGATTCGGAGGTCCATTTTATAGAAAATCTTACTGCAATAAATTGATGCACGATCAATTGTACAAAGACTAAGGTTGGATACAACTGTGGCTTTATTGCAGTAAGATGTGTGGCCTCCCACAGCAGCTGATGAAATGACTGCCGAATAGAGGACACGCTCCTCCTACTGGGCGGAGCCAGTAGGCAGGGGCTACCGGCGAACCTGTAGTACAGGTCCTACCTTACATCACCTAATACAGGTGTAACAGTGATTTACCACAGCCACTATGGGTGGAGCTCAGGGATAAGAAGGGTGAAATCACAATGTTGGGAGTGTACGTAGACCTCCCAACAGCCCACAGGAGACAGAGGAGCAGTTGTGTAGTCAGAAACAGAAAAGGTGTGAAAAAAGCAGGGTAGTTGTGATGGGCGAATTTAACTTCCCTGATATTGACTGGAAAGCCCTTACAGCTGGGGGCTCGGATGGAGAGCAATTTGTTAGATGTGTACAGGAGGGCTATTTGATACAGCATGTTGACAATCCAGCCAGGGAGGGGGCCATACTACACTTGATATTGGGGACTGAGCCAGTCCAGGTGATTGATGTTTCAGCAGGGGAGCATTTTGGGTTCAGCAACCAGAATTCTATAAGATTTCGAGCAGTCATGGATAAGGACAAGAGTGGCCCATGGGTGAGGGTGCTCAATTGGGCGAGGACTAATTACATCCAAATTAGACAGGAACTGGGGTATGTGGATTTTAGCAGCTATTTGAGGGTAAATTCACGTCTGACATGTGGGAGGCTTTATATATAGAACATAGAACATAGAACAGTACAGCACAGACCAGGCCCTTGATGTTGTGCCGAGCAATGATCACCCTACTCAAACCACGTATCCACCCTATACCCGTAACCCAACAACCCCTCCCCCCCCTCCCCCTTACCTTACTTTTTAGGACACTACGGGCAATTTAGCATGGCCAATCCACCTAACCAGCACATCTTTGGACTGTGGGAGGAAACCGGAGCACCCGGAGGAAACCCACGCACACACGGGGAGGACGTGCAGACTCCGCACAGACAGTGACCCAGCCGGGAACCGAACCTGGGACCCTGGAGCTGTGAAGCATTTATGCTAACCACCATGCTACCGTGCTGCCCCAAATATATATATATAATTTTAGAGTACCCAATTCATTTTTTTCCAATTGAGGGACAATTTAGCAAGGCCAATCCACCTATCCTGCACATCTTGAGTTGTGGGGGCGAAACCCATGCATACATGGGAGAATATGCAAACTCCACACGGACAATGACCCAGAGCTGGGATAGAACCTGGAACCTCGGCGCCGTGAGGCAGCAGGGCTAACCCACTATGCCACCGTGCTGCCCCATGTGGGAGGCTTTTAAAGGCCAGTTGATTGAAGTGATGAAAAGGGATGTCCTCGCAAAAATGATGGATAGAAATGGCAGGATTGAGGAATCATTGATGACAAGGGAAATTGGAACTTAGTCAAAAGGGAAAAGGAAGCATTTATAGGTCTCGCCATCTAAAAACTGACAAAGCCCTTGAGGAGTACAGTGAAAGCAGAAAGGAATTTAAATGTGGAATTAGGAGGGCTAAAAGGGTCCATGAAATGTCTTTAGCAACATGATCAAGGGGAATCCCAAGGCTTTTTATGCATATATTAGGAACAAGAGGCTAGCAAGAGAAAGAGTAGGCAGCACGGTAGCACAGTGGTTAGCACTGTGGCTTCACAGCGCCAGGGTCCCAGGTTCGATTCCCGGCTTGGGTCACTGTCTGTGCGGAGTCTGCACGTTCTCCCCGTGTCTGCGTGGGTTTCCTCCGGGTGCTCCGGTTTCCTCCCACGAGCCCAAAGACATGCAGGTTTGGTGGATTGGCCATGCTAAATTGCCCTTGGTGTCCAGAAAGGTTGCGAGGGGTTCTTGGGTTGTGGGGATGGGGTGAAGGTGAGGGCTTGGGTGGGTCGGTGCAGACTCTATGGGCTGAATGGCCTCCTTCTGCACTGTATGTTCATATGTTCACTCAAGGATAATGGAGGGAAGTTATCTGTAGAACTACAGGAAGTGGGTGAAATCTTTAATGAGTACTTTGTATCGGTATTCGCCAGGGAGAAGGACATGACAGATGTTGAGGTCAGGGATAGGTATGTGAACGCTCTTGAGAATGTCAATATATCAAAGGAGGAAGTGTTGAATATGCTAAATTGCATTAAGGTAGGCAAGTCCCCGGAGCCGGATTGGATCTACCCCAAATTACTGTGGGAGGCAAGGGGAGAAATAGCTGGGGCCTTAAAGATATCTGCACATTCTCTTTGACCACAGGCGAGGTTCCAGAGAACTGGAGAATAGACATGTTATTCCCTTGTTTAAGAAAGGAGCAGGGACAATCCAGCAAATTATAGGTGAGCCTGACATCAGTGGTGTGGAAGCTTTTGGAAAAGATACTGAGGGAAGGATATGCACACTTGGAGGAAAATGAACTAGTTACTGACAGGCAGCATGGTTTTGTATGGGGAAGATCATGCCTCACCAACTTGATTGAGTTTTTTGAAGAGGTGACAAAGAAATTTGATGAGGGAAGGGCTGTGGATGTAACTTATATGGACTTTAGTAAGGTGTTTGACAAGGTCCCACCTGGCAAACTGGTACAAAAACTAAAATCATATGGGAATCAGGTTGCGCTGGCTAGATGGATACAGAACTGGCTTGGTTATAGAAGACAAAGAGTAGTGGCGGAAGGGTGTTTTTCAGAATGGAGATCTGTAGCTACTGGTGTTCCGCAGGGATCAGTGCTCGGACTTCTGTTGTTTGTAGTATGTATAAATGATCTGGAGGAAATTGTGAGTGGTCTCATTAGTAAGTTTGCGGACGACATGAAGATTGGTGGAATTGCTGATAGTACTGAGGATTGTCAGAGGATAAAAAAGAATATAGATAGATTGGAGACTTGGGCACAGAAATGGCAGATGGAATTTAATCCGGACAAATGTGAGGTGATGCATTTTGGAGGATCAAATCTAGGTATGAATTATACCATAAATGGCAGTACCCTTCGGAGAATTAACATACAGAGAGATCTGGGCAGGTCCACAGTTCCCTAAAGGTGGCAACAGGTGGCAAGGTGATTAAGAAGGCATATGGCATGCTTGCCTTCATCAGCTGGGGCATTGAGTACAAGAGTTGGGAAATCATGTTGCAGCTATATAAAACCTTGGTTAGGCTGCATTTAGAGTATTGCGTGCAGGTGTGGTCATCACATTATCAGAAGGATGTGGAAGCTTTGGAGAGACTGCAAAGAAGGGCCACCAGGATGTTGCCTGGTCTCGAGGGTGTTGGCTATGAGAGGAGGTTAAAGAAACTAGTTTCCACTGGAAAGACGGAGGCTGAGGGGAGACCTGATAGAGATCTACAATATTATGAGAGGCATAGTCAGAGGGTTTTTCCAAGGATGGGAGTGTCAATTACAAGGGGGCACAGATTCTAAGGTGAGAGGGGAAAGTTTAAGGGAGATGTGCACGGTACGTTTTTCATGCAGAGAGTGGTGGGTGTCTGGAACGCGCTGTCAGAGGATGTGGTGGAAGCAGCACATTAGCAACATTTAAGAGGCATCTGGATGGATATATGAATAGGGCGGTAATAGAGGAATACGGACCGAGTAAGGGCAGAAAGTTTTTTTGTTTAGTTAGGGCATCATGATCGGCACAGGCTTGGAGGGCCGAAGGGCCAGTTCCTGTGCTGTAATTTTCTTTGTTTCTTTGTTCTTTGATTTCTGTGATGGTGCAGATGCACCAGTGCACAGAGGTCTGGAAGATCCCAGAAAGGTCTCCATTGGGTGCCTGGAAGGACCCCGTGACATAAATGTTCAGGGTGACCATTACCTAGATGGCCCTTGGGAGCAGGTATCCTCCTCCATACCACACCGGTTCCAGGTACGCTATAATCAGGGAGATCCGGCATCCGGAGCTTTCGGAAACACGCTCGGTCCAGCAAGTGCTGAATGACAGATGCTGCCGGTACACAGGAGGCTTGAGGCGGCGTCTCCTTCCCACCTCCTCCTCGGCCTGTTGCACGCTGGCTTTCCACCCTCACTGGCTGTCCCCTGCCACTCTGGCCCTCTTCCCGAGCAGCTCCTGATCGTGCATCCGCAGTTCGTCTGCATGGGCAGCTGTGGCCAGGCAGGTGCCAACCATTCCTGGTTGGATGCTAAACTGGTTGGATGGCATATTAGCATGGTGAGTATTCCCGTGCCCAACCAGGTCTAATGGGCTGCACAGTAGCCCTAGCTTGTACTGCAGCCCCTGCCTGCACATGTTCCCACTCTGCCCCTCACACTCCCACCCCCTGACATTTTTCCCTCTGCACTACACCCTTGGCTGCATTGGTATCTGGCACCGAGGGGCCTCTGACCCTGCCACCGATCCTTGCCGATAGGGGTACCGGTGGCTGGCACTATCCATGCCAGCAGTACATTCTGCAGCCCCTGTGCTGCACCCACCTATGGGGTCTACTGTGGGGGGTCTTCTATAGGTGGTCAGTGTGATACCTCACCAGCAGGGTGGCACCAGGTTGTGGGGAGGCACAGTGTGCCACCCACTGGTGCCATTCTTGGTGGCATGCATGTGGCCAGTCCCATGGATGTAGCTTGGCCAGGGAATGGGCACCTGTTGGGACCATAGCTGGAGTGTGTAGTGGGTCCTTTGCGAGTGTACCGCTTGTGCCTACTTGTCCGGGGGCAGGATGGATGGGGATATGGTGTAGTGAGCAGGCAGGGAGGCTTGGCGGAGACGGAACATTGCGGGAGGCCAGAGACTATCGGGTCGGGCCCGTTAATCAGATGTTAATTCATGCTACTGTACATTTTGCATGCCCACGCTGACGCGTGATGTGTACCGTATCCATGTCTCTATCGAGGCGCTGGAGCATGGCGCTCCATATGGCGCCTGGCGCTGACCTCGATTTTTGGCTGACGCCGTATTCTCTGCCCAATCGCGATTTTAAATTTTGGAGTCGGCCGACAGAGAATCCCACCCAAGATTCTCTGCTTTATCTGGATTTTGAATGCCTTGCAGAGATATCTGAAAGTGTCAAATCTACTTTTGTCACAAAGTTGCATTTGTAAAGCAATTTTCCTGAAATTGTTCCTTTCTGTTTTAGTATATAGAATAAACACGCTACCTCCTGGAGTGCAATTTGAATTTTATCCGACTTGTACCTTATTTCATCTTCATTTGCAAGGTAATCTCACAGCTGATCTGTGGGATATCCATTTTCTGCAAGTACATCTGGATAATTTTATAAAATGTAAAGAAGTTTTCCACAGTAGGGTGTTGCATTGAATCAATCCATTTCTCACAGCATGCAATAAAAGTGCAAACTACAATAGGAAGTAATGTCACCTTTTCACTTCCCGTGGCGCATGCATTCAGTGCCCTTGAGATTTATGAATCAGATCACAAATACCTGATTCGCTTTACTGCCACTCCTTTTTAGTAGTTTTTACAATAATATTTCTGAATATAATGTGGGTGAAACTGGAAAAACCTTGCAAATGGATGCAGGGATCACTGTGCGCAATCAACCTGCAACAGTACCTTCCTGTGCGAGCAGCAAGCAAACTTTGCACTGCCTGCTCGTTACCATGATTGTAGTGTGCATCCAGCACTAAATACACTGTGGACTGACTGCATGCCTCAGCAGGATGCCAAAGTTTGAACAAGACAAGTGTCTCTTAAAGCTAATCTACACTACTGAAATGAGAGATGCATTCTGGCTGCAGTAGATGGCTTCGGCAATGTGTCTGATAAGTAGCATTGCGTAATGGTTCAACAAGGCAGACAGCATGATCCAAGATTTTGCGACGGTGCACTGGGAATCTTTGTGCAGGTGGTGGGCAGGGGAAGAGAGCTCCTCTATACACAAGAGACAAGGAGGCCCTCCAGACAGATACTGTAGAGGCAGAGGGAACAGGTAGCTGTTGCAGTCAATGTCAACATTGTAGCCCTGAGGAAATGGAAGAATGCCTCAAGAAGATCAATGCCCTCACACAAGTGATGAAAGTCAGGGAGCATACATTCAAATGCCATTTCCCACACACAACACAATTCACTATCTCCCCTTCATTCACCTACCAACAATCTTAATCAGCTACAATTCATATCTGAAAACAAAAATGGTGACGTGTTGTTCACACTAATCCCCCTTCTTACATCCCACTTCTCCCTCAACTCTTCAATGTCTACTGATTTCTAAGCTGCAGATTGTCTAAGCTGTGCTTCCTCCCCTCTCCCCAGACCACAAACCTATACTTGTCCCTTTCTCCTTTCAGATGCCCAAGAACTGCAACCTGG
The DNA here is from genome assembly GCF_902713615.1 of Scyliorhinus canicula. NCBI lineage: Eukaryota > Metazoa > Chordata > Chondrichthyes > Carcharhiniformes > Scyliorhinidae > Scyliorhinus > Scyliorhinus canicula. The sequence goes on from NC_052150.1 coordinate 118,699,306, forward strand.
TCAGGCACTGGTGCAGCCGCAAGAAGTGGAAGAAATGAAATGAAATGAAAATTGCTTATTGTCATGAGTAGGCTTCAAATGAAGCTACTGTGAAAAGCCCCTAGTCGTCACATTCCGGCGCCTGTTCGGGGAGGCTGTTACGGGAATCGAACCGTGCTGCTGGCCTGCTTGGTCTGCTTTCAAAGCCAGTGATTTAGCCCTGTGCTAAACATCCCCTGCTAATACGAAGAAGAGACTGATGATGAGGGGCACCTTCATTCCACCTCACACCTGCAGCGGCCAGCTCAGATACTGTGTGCACTTTGGAGGGTAGTTTAGTGTAAGGATCTGAACATAGTGAGTCATTGGGCACATGCAGCCTGCAACCAGAACAGGAAATACGTAGCACAGGAATTAGCTCACAGGAGGGTGAGGTTACACACAGACTTTGCTGCAGATGAGGATCTGAATAATGTAACGTATAGAAAAAGGCTGATGGGTATGCACACAGAAATGCTTGGTGCATTGCCAAGCCTGGTAGAGAGACTGTGGTCACTGCCAAAGGAGCCTGGAGGAACCCTACACCAACCAGGCACAGGGCTTTTAGCAGAGCTCGGAGCCCATCCTTTCCAGTGTGGTAGCGGTGGTCAACTCTATTCTAATGTGTGGATCCAACCATGAGGCAGCATTTGATGGTCAATATCTCAGCTTCTATTGCAAAACAAACAGAAGCTATCCAGTATCTAAGAGCTGCAGCGGAATCTTAGAAACGTGTCATCTAAGCGCAGCTCGTTGCCATGCAGGCTCAGATTTCTGTTACCCTGGCTGTGAATGCTGAAGAGGTAAAGGCTCCAATAGCAGTCCAACAATCTGTCCTCCAACTTATAGTCCGGGCTGATGAGACACCGCCCAGGGGAATGGCAATGACTCTGTTGGGCAACATAGGTGGAGAAGGTAGTCAAGGAAGCATATGGCATGCTTGCCTTCATTGGCTGGGGCATTGAGTATAAAAATTGGCAAGTCATGTTGCAGCTGTACAGAACCTTAGTTAGGCCACACTTGGAGTATAGCGTTCAATTCTGGTCACCACACTACCAAAAGGATGTGGAGGCTTTCAAGAGGATGCAAAAGAGATTTACCAGGATGTTGCCTGGTATTAGCTATGAGGAGAGGTTGAATAAACTCGGTTTGTTCTCATTGGAACGATGGAGGTTGAGGGGTGACCTGATAGAGTTCTACAAAATTATGAGGGGCTTAGACAGAGTGGATAGTCAGAGACTTTTTCCCAGGGTAGAGGGGTTAATTACTAGGGGGGCATAGGTTTAAGGTGCGAGGGGAAAGGTTTAGAGGAGATGTACAAGGTAAGTTTTTTACACAGTGGGTGCCTGGAAATCGCTGCCGGAGGATGTGGTGGAAGCAGGGACGATAGTGATGTTTAAGGGGCATCTTGACAAATACATGAATAGGATGGGAATAGAGGGATATGGACCCCAGAAGTGTCGAATATTTTGTTTAGATGGGCAGCATGGTCGGCGCAGGCTTGGAGGGCCGAAGGGCCTGTTCCTGTGCTGTACTTTTCTTTGTTCTTTGTTCTTTGTCAATCTACTATCCTCTCAGGATGTCAGCATTCATTGTCCTGTTACTGTTGTTTGTAAGCCAGCCCAGGCTGTTACTTCCAATACCAAGATGGTGCAGTCTAAAACTAGACCTGCTAGGGCCAGAGCTACTTGAGATCCAATCGCAAGACCATCTGCAGTACCTTTACTGAAATTCAGCAGCCTTCCACCAGCTATGCAGCAGCCACTGTGCAAACCACCAGGACAGGTAAAGACACCTGCAGGATAGGCATTAAGGTGATGCCCAAGGGCAATTAATTTACTTCTTTATAGAATATTGGATGGTGCGTTCCATAAAGTTGTTTTGGAATGTTTATTTTATCATGGCTTTTATTTCAACATTGTGGCCAAGAACATGCTGTAATAGACAGTAACATGGGGGAAGGTACGATATATGATGAATGAGGAATTAATGTTTTATTCATTGTGCGGTGATATGCATCACTGTAAATACACAAGGGGTTCATGTAAATACACTACAACTAAGTAAACATTATGGGGAGCACCAGAGACATCATGACAAGCAGACATACAGCTAATGAACACATAGAATAGGACACAACCAATGGGCAGTCAAGACACCCACAGGTGACACTTAGAGAGTAGGACAGGGGCAGATCAGATGCATCACACCCACCACGTGGCTTAGAGCAGACTGGTTAGTTAGACTGAGTTACTAAAGCAAGATTAGCAGAGTCGAACTCATAGAGAACTGTGTTAATGGTTCAAAAAATCATATTGAACTTACTTCAAAGTCTGGAGTATCTTTTGGTTGAAGCTGCATCGAGTTGCAGCCTGTGTTATCCCAGAGTACATAACGTAACACACTGATACTGCAGTTGGATAAGCTGGCCATGAACAACTGAGTCAGAAAGGGGATGGGTTGGTTGCCTCCTGCCCTTCCTCCTCCTCAGCTACTCGCCTTGTGGCTAGAATTGTCCCTTCAACTTAAACTCCCCCCGCCCCCGGACATTAATTGGAAATACCTCACTTTTCCCACCATTGAGCTTATAACCCAAAAAAAGACTGAACTCACCCAAGATCCCCAAAATCCAATTGAAACTCTCAATTGAGTTGCAATATATAGAAGAGGTCATCAGCGTATAAAGAGACCCAGAGCACCACACCCTCCACTCTCAATGCTCCGCCACCCCCTCAAAGCCCTATGTGCCATTGAAAACAGGTTCAATCGTTAGGGTAAAGAGCAAAGGGGTCACCGGGTACCCTTGCCTCATCCCCAAGTGCAACCCAAAATACTCTGAATTGACACGATTGATATGCACACTCGCCATTAGGAGCCCTATACAACAATCTCACCCTGTCCAAATCAGAACCATCCCAGTATCTCGAATAAATACGGCAACTCAACACAGTCAAATGCCTCTTCCACTCCACAGACACAACCATCTCCACCACCCGGCCTATCGAGGGCATCATTACCACATTCAATACCCTTCAAACATTGGCCAACAGCTGCCGCCCCTTCACGAACCCTGTCTGGTCCTCCCCCCGGTACACAGTTCTCTAGCCGCACCACCGGCACCTTTGCCAATAACTTTGCATCCACATTAAACAACGATATCGGGCGGTACAACCCACACTGCTCTTGGTCTTTGTCTGAGTGAGATCGGCGCCTGACACATCATGGAGGAAGCTCGCCCCTTCCCACCGACTCAATGTGCATCTCCACTAACAGGAGCCCCAGCTCCAACCCAAACCTCTTATAAAACTCCACTGGGAACCCGTCCACACCATTGAGGAAGGAGTTGGGTTTGTTCCTGCAGCTGCTGCTTCCAGCACTGCAGGACAAGCTTCTGTCCGAGGATGAGATAAGCGAGGGCAAGGTGTCAGATATATATGGGGAGCTGATGAAGAGGGAGGGTGCCCCGGTGGAGAAGGTTCGGCACAAGTGGGAGGGGGGATGCAAGCTGGGGTATGGAGTGAGGCACCAGGGGTGAAACATAGGTGTGGGGTGTGTGCATAGAATCCGGTGAACCCAGTCCATATGATGACAATAATAATAATAATTGCTTATTGTCACAAGTAGGCTTCAATGCAGTTACTGTGAAAATCCCCTAGTTACCACATTCTGGTGCCTGTTCGGGGAGGCCGGTTTGGGAATTGAACCTGCGCTGCTGGCCTTTTTCTGCATTACAAGTCAGCTGTTTAGCCCACTGTGCTAAACCTGCCCCTAACACATGTTTTGAACATGTCCAAAGTTGGAGGGGTGCTGGAAGGAGTTTTCGAAAGTAATATCAAAGATTTTGGGAATGGAGGTGGCTCCGAGCTTATGGGTGGCGATATTTGGGGTGTCGGAGGATCTGGGATTGCAGGTGGGAGGAGAGACTGATGTAGTAGCCTTCGCCTCTGTGATTGCCCAGAGTGTGATCTTGCTGTGCAGGCAGGACTTGGAGCTGCCGAACGTGGGGGCATGAGTGAAGGACTTGGCAGGGTTCCTCCACCAAGAAATAAATTGGCCAGGATTCTCCGTCGGCTGACGCTGATATCGAGTAACGCAATTGGGTGGAGATTCGGTTCTGACGCCGAAAAGTGGCAGACGCTAGGTTCGCACAAAATCGGGATTCTCTGGTGTCTCAACAGTGGCGTCAATGTGTTCCGCTCCGCATCTACAGTAAATGCCATTGGCATATCATTAGCAGGCCTGACCCAGTATTCTCCGGGGCCCCTGCGATTCGTCGCCCCTACTGGGGTGAATTGCTGATGGTGAGGTTCACTTGTGCTTTTAAAAATCGAGAAACTGGCCCCATGGCTGCTGAGGGAGAGAGAGGAGGTAGGACACGGAGAGACGCGACCGTGCGCTGCCAATCAGGACACTGGCCAGGCTGGGGTGGGGGGGCTGACCAGGGGATGGGCCAGGGGCCGGGGGGACGCCCCACGGGACTGGGGCGGTGTCCAGGCATAGACCGGCATTGCCATGGCCTAAAAGGCAACCACCTTGCTGAGTACCCCACTGACCCCACTTTAACCCCTGGTTCTGCAGAGTGACTCCAGCCACACGCCAGCTCCCACTGTACCAGCCCTACACCCCACCCTCCTGCATACCATCCCTCCAACTGGCTGCCACCACCGGCACGGCATCACGTGGCTCGCCTGAGAGAAACGGCCACAGTAGCGATGGACGGGGGTCTCAGACTGTACAGCTGACAAGGGCAGCGGCAGCCGACAGTAGCCCTGTCAGCAGGAACAGCTGTTAGGGACAGAGGCCCACACGGTGCCGAGCACCGAGCACTGCCAGTGCTGCAGGGATGGGAGAGGGAGGACATGTGGGGGTAGGATCTGCAGTGCCACCGTGTAGCCCGTTGGGCCTGGTGGGCACAGGGGTAGGCACCATGCTAACATGCTGGCCTTTCACACTCTGCAGACAATGGATATTGGAATTCAACCAGAAATGGTGGCCTTCCTGCTAGTTGCTGCAGCCCTGGGGTGTGTCCTGCGGCTGTACAAGCTGGAGCTGCTTGAGGAGGAGGAAGCTACAGCAGCGGAGCCTGCCACAGAGGAACAGGAGGCAGCTGCTGAGGATGGAGAGCTGGCCGCCCTACAGATTGAGTTGGAGGAAGAGGATGAGGTATAAAGGAGGCGCCACTTGAGGTCTCGTGTGTACTGGCAGCACCTGTCATTCCAGAACGTGTTGGACCGGACATGCCATTGAAGACTCCGGCTGAGGAGGGAGACAGTGCGACATATCTGCCATATCATGGTGCACCTGACACCACAGGGAATGGGATGGGGGACGACGTCCGCTCCCGCTGGCCATCCCTGAAGAATCTAGTTAGGTATGGGCCGGAGTTCTCTGGCTGTTGGGATTGTTTGTTCCCACCGACAGCAGCCCAGCCGGTTTCCCGGCGATGTGGAGTGTCAATGGCATGCTGCCGAGAAGCAAACAGCTGGGGGACCTGGGAATCCAGCACCTGGCCTCCTCCTGAGAGCCCTCCTCACCTCCTTGTCCCTCGTGGAGCAGCTTGACCTCTGTGTTGCCTTTACTCATTCCTGTCATGCTGCAGGCCGGGCGGAATAGGAACTTCAGCAGCTAACTCTGGGAGCCACTAGTCTGACCATAACCTTTGAAGTCAGAACCAAGGCATTTACCACGTGCCACATCACTCCATGTAGACTTCAACAACTTTAAATAGCAAAAAACCAAACTATTCTACCCTTTTAGCAGCAGCCCATGGGAATCAATCAACAACAAATGCATACTGCTGGTGGGAAGGGATCCTTCATACTTCTCAGCATATGTTGAGCTGGGTAGAGTTACGAGAGAACAGTGACTGGAGAACTTAAATTGAAAATGACACCACTGGCATCAAACCAGCATGACATTCTGACTGGCATCACAATCTGCCTACTCTGCACAATTCCAGCACTTGTCTCCAGCGCCTGTGCTAATCACTTACCCAATGTGGTATCCAGTGTGTCCCCACCATAAGTGCGGCCCACACAGCATTGAATGACATTTTGGCCTGAATTAATAGCCGTAGCACTGAAAATATGGGTGCTACACCACTAAATGATGTGGGAGAAATGCTTAGCGCCTTACATCACACTACGATGCTACAAATGAAAGTAATATGGTCGTAACAAGGCTACATAAAAAATAGGAAACTGTTACTGCAATGTTAACTGTAAATCACCAAAGGAGAGAAATATTTTTTACATTTGATAAAACATTGAAATATTTCCCAGTTCTCATCCTGATGTCTTCCTGCCTCACTCCAATGTTCTCTTTTCCTTACATAACAGACTACACTTCAGAAGTAATTTATGGATGTGAAGCGCTGAGAAATCCTGACCATGTGAGAGGCACTATATAAATGCAAATTAGCACCACTTTCCTATTCTCTTTCTCCTGCATTTTTTACTCCGGTTTATTTTTTGCCTACATAAATTCATTGGCCTCTCTTATTTCTTTAAAACATAAGTTTGAAGTTTTCCAATCATTATACCTCCTTTCAATTCTAAGAGGAACGACTTTATTTATTATCCTCTTGTCAGTTAAAAATTGCTTTGAACAAAAGAATGCAAAAGTAGTGCTTGGTGAATTGAAGGAGGGTTAGTGAATTGAAGGGGAGGCGGTAACAATGAAATTGTTGCTTTTTGTTCAGGAGATAGGGAATGTTTTTTAAATGTTTCCTAGAATGTTCCAAAGTAATTATGGCATAAGAACTGTGAAGTTCTTATTCTTTTGCAAATAAATTTACACATTACCGATTTACGGCAGTCTTGTTCTGAAACATCATTCACATGGCTTTGGAGATACATTCTCCACACCTTCTGCCACTCATTTATGAAAATCAAATTTTCTTCTGCCCAGTGGTACAGTGGTTAGCACTGCTGCCTCACAGCGCCAGGCACCCGGGTTCAATTTCAGCCATGGATGACTGCCCGTATGGAATTTGCACATTCTCCTTCTATCTGCGTGGATTTCTTCCGGGTGCTCCGGTTTCCTCCCACAGTCCAAAGATGTGCCGGTTAGGTGGATTGGCCATGATAAATTGCCCTTTAGTATCCAAACAATGTGAGGTAGGGTTACAGGGTTTTGAGGATCGGGTGGGAGCGGGGGCTTAGGTAGGGTGTTCCTTTGGAGGGTTGGTGCAGACCCGATGTGCCAAATAGCCTTCTTCTGCTCTGTTGGGATTCTATGATCCTATGATTCCAGCCTCTGCATTCATATTTGCTGTCGGGAATTAACGAGTGGCCTTGACAATCGTTCATGGGCCTTTGGTCTGGACAGCTCGACCCTCCGGTTTGAGGGAGGAAACAGGATTTGTGGGTACGTTCTAACTATAAATTCTAAAAATGAAACGTGGGTTGAGGAGGTCTTTGAAATCTATAGCACTCAAATGGTTTGAAACTGTTGGGCATAATTCAGTGCCAACATAAAAAAGATCTCTGATGTTTCACTGGCCCTCAGTATAATGCTACCCAGGGGTAGAAATGTAAAATGTTCTTTCTGGAAGTATTTTGAATCTTTCCCTCTTTTCTTACAGTTTACTATTGCTTTCATTGCTAAAAATAGGAGCAAAGTACATACTGACAGCAATTATTGTTTGCACACCCCACCCGCACATGACAAATTCCTGAAAGAGGGCTGAGTACCTGATTTCCGCTCAAAGGAATCTGGGAATTGGTTATGTTCCAGTTATGGGAACTCTACCTGTTTAGACCCACCCTTTAAATTCTGGGAGGGGGCCGTAGGAAGGCTTCCTTGTGGGCCAGTCTTTCTTCTCAGAGTAGGTCACAGCAGATGTCACTAGCCCACGCTGAGAAAACAATTAATTATGCCCCTGAAATTTGAGATATTCTGAGGCTCGAGCACGTAGGTGTCCTGTTCTGCCCCATGCTCTGGCGCACAGGAATTTTGGGCCTGCAGTTTTAGTGGTTGTTTTATAATTAAAATTACGGCTAAACTTTCAGCAAAAACTACAGGGGAGGAAAATGAACTTATGTTCCCATTGAGTAAAGGTCAGTGATAGGATCCAAGGCACATAAAATTTACTCTTAGAACTGAGAGACTAAAATCAAAGTGATGAACTAAATACCGAGATAATTTCTGTGACTGAAACATGACTTCCAAGTTCACCCCCACCACACAGTCTTTATCGGGCAATAAGACAAGCAGCCATTTCCTCTCGTACCTATGATAGTGTTGCTATATCATCAATGCACAGGGAGGAGTGCCACGTTTGGCTCCTGTTCATAGCCTGATCGGACAAGACTGGGATCTTGCTGGGTCTCTGCTCCAATATGAATGCTGCAGTTACATTTCAACACTGTTACCTCCTTTTAGAGCACTCGGACAGGTAGAACTTTCTTATATAGCATCGTTTGCATCCTTAAGAAGTCAGGTGGAGGTAGGAACTCCCAAGGGAGTGGACAGTTGGATGGTTGCCCGATCCCAGGAATTAGTTGAAGGCCACTTTCCAGTGGTGGCCATGGAGTGAGTGGTCGCTCACAGGGCAACTCAAAGGCCCAGAATTGAGCTCTTTTTACCTGAAAATGGGAGATTTTAATGGGAGAGTGTAGCTGAAGGTGTGGAGGAGAAGATCCCCCGGCAGTGGTATGTCTGCTGGTTATCAAACCCGGCAGAAGAAGGTGAAAGTCCTGGCCAAGGAGCTGGAAGAGACTTGTGGCGCAGTTGCAATTGGAAAGATGGCGGAGGGGGAGGGTCAGCGCAGGTTGGAAAACCACAGATGGAGCAATTGATGCCTTTTATTAGAAAGGAGTTTCGGCAACAAAGAAAGGAAATACAGGAGGACCGATTGAAGGCCACCGAAAGAGCAGTTGCACCCCTGAAAGGCTCGATGGAAAGGGTCGAGAAGTGTTTGGAGGCACAGATGTCACAGATCCAGGAGATGGAGAGGGTAATGCTGGGTGGTGGCATTGGAGGCGGAGGTGGGGCTCCTGGGGGACCTTTGCAAGTCATTCAGGGCAAAGGCGGAAGAGCAGGAAAACAGGTCTAGATGGTGGAACCTGCGTATCATCGGCCTGCCTGAAGGAGTGGAAGGAGTAAACCAGGGGAGAACTGAATGTTGATGGGAGACAGAGGTGTTTGTACAACAGAGTTTGGAGAATGTGGGGACTTTTCTTTCTTCTCAGGTGGAGGGTGTTCATTGGGTGACTATTTGTCAGGGGGGTAGTTTTGAGGATGATGGTGGGGCTGGTGACAGAGGGGATGCTGGGCAAGGCCCAGAGGTGGATAGAGCGCAACTGTCTCTGAGGCAGAAGCCAAGGTTGGGGGAGCCGCCACGGGCAGTGATGGTGAAGCTCCACAAGTTTGTGGAGAAGGAAAACATTATGCGGTGGGCCAAGGAGAAACGGAATTGTGAATGGGAGGGGAACAAGGTCCGAATATACCAGGACATTGGAACGGAACTGGCAAAAATGCGTGCAGGGTTCAACAGGGCCAAGGCGGCTCTCCATTGACGGCAGATTAGGTTTGGGGTGCTGTACCCAGCGAAATTGTGGGTGACATTTGAAGGCTGGGTGTCTTATTCTGAAACCCCAGAGGAGGCCAATGACTTTATTACAGAGCATAAACCGAGGGAGAACTGAAGGTTGATGGGAGCCAGAGGTGTTGGTACAACGGAGTTTGGAGGATGTGGGGACTTTTCTTTCTTTTCAGGTGGAGGGTTTTCATTGGCTGACTATTTGTCCGGGGGGGGGGGGGGGGGGGGGGGGGGGTAATAAGATAGTGCCGCCCTCTCCCTCCTGCCGCCTATGGTGGGTTTTTTTCAGAGGAGGCGACCTGTGGTTTTGGCTGTGTCTTTGTTTGGGTTGGGGAGGGCGAGGTCCACAGGGAGCTGCCTGCACAGAGCAAGAAGAAAGGATTGGAGGGAGGGCTGGAGGGGTAGATAGGAGGAGCCTTCGGGCAGGTGCTGCCAAACTGGTAGGCGTTGCTGGTGAACGGAAGTGAGATGGGGGAGATGGCCACGAGGGATGGCCAAGAGGGTGGGGGAGGGGGAGGCAGGAGTCAGACTTTGTCAAACGACGATGAGCACCAGAGCTCATCTCACACTGAGTCGTCATCATCCTCCGTCCCGTGGACAAGACCTGCTGAGACTCCCAACCCAGGGCCAACATCATGTAGCGATGCTGGTAGGACCCTTGGAGGGGGGTGAGGGAGCTGGGGTGGTGGGATGGAATGAAGGGTGGAGGAGCAGGAAGGATATGAGTGGCTATGGGGGAGTATGGAGAGATGGGGCAGGATAGTAGAGCTTGTTTTTTTAAATGTATTTTATTGCAAACATGTATCAAAACAGGTTACAGCAAGTAAACACCCCAGGAAACCTACTTCCCAACAATCAGCTATACGGTCTGTACAGATTTTTCCCCTTTTTCACCCTCCATCATTCCACCCCTCCCCCCACGCCCCTGCGACGAACAGTTCCTCAAACACGGTCACAAACATTGCCCTAACTTTTCTCAAACCTCCCTGCTGAGCCCTTAACTCATCACCACCCGCATCTTATCACAGAAACATCCATCCGCCAACAAGCCCGAATCAAACCTCCACCCGGCCTCTGCTCTCGTCCCGGTCTAAACTGAATCTCCAGCCAGTGGGGCGCATGGTTCGAGATAACTATCCCCTCATACTCTGCCCCCTCCACCCCAACTAAAATCCCCTGACTCACTACACAGTAATCAATCCTCAAATACACCTTATGGACGTGTGAAAAGAAGAAATACTCCCTTCCCCCTGGGTCCACCATACCCATCCTTTCCATAAACCCCACCAGCGTACTCGCTATTCATACCCTACCCATCGACCTGGAGCTCAGCCTATCCATCCTCGGCTCCAGGACACAGTTAAAATCTCCTCCCATGATCATCTGGTGCGTGGCCAAATCCGGGTTCGCTGCCAGCAACACCCTCATGAAAACCCACATCATCCCAATTTGGGACATACGCATTTACCAACACTACCGGTGCCCCTTCCAATACCCCACTCACAATCACATATCTCCCACCGGATCCCTCACCTCCTTCACACTCACAAATCCCATCTTTTTGCTCATTAAAATCGCCACTCCCCTTGATTTCAAATCAAACCCCCGAGTGAAAAACCTGCCCGACCCACCCCTTCCTTAACCTAACCTGGCCCTTCACACGGAGGTGCATCACCTGCAGAAACACCACCCCCGCTTTCAGGTTCATGAGGTGCGCGAACACCCGTAACCTTTGAACTGGTCCATTCAGTCCCCAGACATTCCACGTTACCAGCCTTACTGGATTCCTACGCCTCCAATCCCCTCTACTGTCCGTCATTTTCCCCACTTAACTCCCGCCCCCTTAATGCCACCCTATACCTAGCCCATCCCAGATGGTGCATTCCTCCACCCCTGACCATGTCATCTCCCACCCCCTGTCACATCACAACACCCTCCCCCACCTTTGCGTCTTCCCCCCTCCCCCCCTTCCCCCCACCCCTCCCCTCGGCCACCCCTCTCGGCCTTCTCCCCCACCACCTCACTTCTGTTCACCAGCATAACCTGCTAGCGCGGCTGCCTCTGCCCAGAAGCACATCCCAATGAACTCCCATTCCCTCCCCCCACTCCTCAGCTCAAGGATGACGGCACCCTGTGGCCTTACCCTCCCCCATCCAAACAAGGGCTTCTCCTGAACTCCAGGCAGCCTTCTCCAAAAGCAAACAAACAGATGTTAAACACAAACAGTCCCATAAAACAGGAGGGGGGGATTGGAATATCCATCCCCACATAAACTCTTCACCCCTACAACCTCTTACAATCTTAACATTAAACAGCAAACCCTCCCCCCCCACCCGGCCCACCCCCCCCCCAAAAGACAAAAATCCCTCAATCCTTATACCCACTTCAAACATGCTTCCAACCATTAAAAACTGCCGGAACCCAGTGGGCAGCACGGTGGCACAGTGGTTAGCATTGCTGCCTACGGCGCTGAGGACCCGGGTTCGAATCCCGGCCCTGGGTCACTGTCCGTGTGGAGTTTGCACATTCTCCCCGTGTCTGCGTGGGTTTCGCCCCCACAACCCAAAGATGTGCAGGATAGGTGAATTGGCCACGCTAAATTGCCCCTTAATTGGAAAAAATAATTGGATACTCTAAATTTTTTTAAAAACTGCCGGAACCCCAGTTCCCAAGCATTGTCCGTTCAGTTCTCCCCCAGTTTATGTTCCTTAATGAAGTGTTTGGCCACTTCTGGGGTCTCGAAATAATACTCCCTGCCTCCGAACGTCATCCATAATTTCTCCGGGTAGAGTACCCCAAACCTGGTCTGCTGCCGGTACCGCACCGCCTTGGCTTTGTTGAAGCTTGCTCACTGCTTTGCAAACTCGGCCCCTATGTCCTGATAAATTCAGACATTATTCCCCTCCCAGTCACAGGTGCACTTCTCCCTGGCCCATCGCAGAATTCTCTCTTTCTCCACAAATTTGTGGAGTCTCATGATCACCACCCACGGCGACTCCCCAGCTCTAAGCTTCTACCTCAGGGACCTATGTGCTCTGTCCACTTCAGGCACCTTATTTAGCACCCCTTCTGCTACCAGCCCTGCCTGCAACTTCGAGACGTACGTCGTGGCACTCACACCTTCCACTCCTTTAGGCAATCCCAAGATTCGCAGGTTCTGCCTTCTTGAGGCATTCTTCTGCTCCTCCACCTTTGACCTCAACATTTTACACAGGTCCCCTAGGAGTCCCACCTCTGCCTCCAGAGCCACCACAAGATCGCTGTGGTCCGAGATCACTCCTTCCATCTCCCAAATCTGCAATCCTGCCCCTCCAAACACTTCTGCCCCCGTTCCAGAGAACTCTTCAGGGGTGCCACAGCTCCTTCGATGGCTTTCAAGCGATTCTCCTTTGCCGGCAGAATTCCTCTTTAATTTTATTTTTTAATAAACATTTTATTGAGGTATTTTTGGTATTATAACAACAACAAAATAAACATTGTACATGGAACTATAAACATAGTGCCAAAAGCCATCTCCCTCCCTTACAGGTCCCACCTTTATTAACCCCCACTCTAAGCTAAATTAACACCCCCCCACTTCTGCCAACGATTAATTTTCCGCGAAGAAGTTGACGAACGGCTGCCACCTCCGGGCGAACCCTAATAGTGACCCTCTCAAGGCAAACTTGATTTTCTCCAAACAGAGAAAGTTAGCCATGTCAGATAGCCAGGTCTCCGACTTCGGGCGCTTTGAGTCCCTCCAAGCTAATAGTATCCGTCCTCCAAGCTAATAGTATCCATAGAATTCCTCTTTAATAAATGGAATAAGCTCCTCCATCTGGGGCCTTCCAGTTTGCATCAGCCCTTCCCCCGCCGCCTTGCTTAAACTGGCTGTTTGTGCAGAACACGACCGGAAGTCGACAGGGTGGCAGAGCTGCCGCTGGCTACACCTCCGAGTTGGACGATCTGGAGGTGATGAGGTTGTCACATGTGTGGTGCTCCTGGAGTACATGTAGGGCGTTCTCCTCTGTTCTTCCTGGCCATCCTTCACATTCTCCTCGTCAGATGAGGTCTGGCGTTATTCCTCCTCCTCCAGCATGTCCCTCCTCTGCTGCACGATTTTGTGCAGGGTACAAGAGGGCACCACGATGATGGAGATCCACTTGGGACTATATTGGAGAATCCCACCAAAGCGGTCCAGGCATTGGAAGCAAATCTTCAGTAAGCTGATGCACCGCTCAATGACGCCCCTGGTTGCAGCATGGGCAACATTATAGTGGTTCTCGGCCTGTGTGTGGGACCTCCGGATGGGTGTCATTAGCCAAGACCTCAGCGGATAACCCTTGTCACCCAACATCCAACTCCTCAGCCGAGGGAGTCTCTCGAAGGAACCGGGAATAAACGAGTGAGCCAGGACGTATACACTGCCTGGATATCGGCCCCAGATGTGTAGGATGTGCACGAACTGGACAGTCAGAGAGTGGAAGGCCTTCCTATTGATGAAGGGCACCCCATGATGAGCTGGTTCTTGTAGGGGGATAATCACTCCCTCGACCTCGGGCATGCCAGCAATGTCGGCAAATCCTGCTGCTTGGGAATCCTGGTGGGCTTGGTCCAGATTGAAGATGATATAGTCCGTTGCCCAGGCATGGATGGACCTGTGTATGGATGTCTGAGAGACCCCAGTCATGCCCCGCTTGGCCTCTGGAATGATCCAGTATCATAAATATTCAGGGCGAACACCTTGACGGCCACCGGGAGCGGGTGCCCTTCTCCATACCCGAGGTGCCAGGTGTGCCATCATCTGGCACAGATGGTGCACGGTCTCTTTGGTGGCACATGCGGTCCGGCAGGTCCCCGAATGACAGGTGCTGACGGTATAAACGTGGCCTCATGTGGCGCCTCCTTCGCACCTCCTCCTCGGTCTGTTGGACAACCGGCTCTCCGCCTCTCTGGCCCCTGCTCTCTGGGGCAGGTTCCTCTTGTAGAGGGACTTCCCCAACAGGCCCTGTGCCTTCAACCTCTGTGCGTCCGTAATGGCAGCTGCGGCCAGCACAGCCATTCATGACTGTACTCCGAAATTCATTCTCCGCAGCGGGGGAAAAGAGATAACATGTTAGCAAGATGGGTATCCCTTTGCCCATCCAGATCAAACAGGTTACATATTGCACTTCAGCTCCATCCTCCACATGAACCCCCCCCCCCCCCCCCCCCATCACCCCCTCCCCCACCTTGGCTGATATGTTGCCTTCCGCATTGCACCCCTGTCCCCAGCAGTGAGTGCGCCTCTATCCTCACCACCCATCCCTGTCAACAGGGGACCCGGTAGCTGCTGCAACCTGTGGCCACGATGGTCTCTGCAGCCCTGTCCTGTCTCACCAATGGGGTCTACTGTGGGTGACCTAATTGGGTGGGCCATGTGTTATGTTGCCAGCAGGGTGGCAACTGGTTGTGCAGTGGAGAGAGTCATGGTGTGCCACCAATTGCCTCCATGCTAAGAGGCTTGTGTGTTGTACAGATGGGGGTGAGCAAGGAAAATTTGCATCTGCTGGGAGCTTAACTACAGTGAGAAGTGCGTTCTGAGTGTGACACAGGTTGTGACAACCTGACCGAGGTCAGGATGGATTGGAGCAGGGAGATAGTGGGCGGGCAGGGTTTGGAGAGAACTGGTGATCTTGCGGAGTGGGCTAGCTGGTGGGGTCTCTGCCCTGAGAGGGGCAGTGTGCCAGGGAGGGTGCCAAAGGCAAGGTGCATGTGTCCTTTCTTTGGGGTGAGCTCTGCTATTCCCCAGCTTCCCCTGCAGTGGGGCTGTCCTTTTGATGAGCGCACTGAGGAGTGGCAGCACCTGGTGTGTCACTGAGTGAGCTTGGCCACGCCCATCCCAGTGATGGGTTCTGGGGTCTGAGGGTTTCCAGAGGGGCGGCCTGGGTGGGCTCCCAAATGACCAGAAAGTCTGTGAACATTTACAGGACACAGTAAGCAGTCAGAAGAGTGAGCAGCCAGGGGCCTGTAACTTGTACCGAATGGGTGCTTTAAACCAAGTATTGCAGCAATGGCGGTCTGAACCAGGCCACCTCGATCCCGAGGGGACACCCTGAATCTACAGATCTGTCACCAAGTCGCTCCCACTACTCCCCGGCCATGGCAGCCACTCCCTAGCAAGCAATTGTAACGTTTTTTCAAACTTTGCTCACCTTCTCCCTCGCCCTCAGCAGCCATGGCGCCTGTCATGATATGCACTCATGCACATAATGAGATACAGAAAGGCAGTGACAGACACCCAGTACAGCCAATCAACACACAGGACAGAACACAACCAATCACCAGACAGAACACTAGAGGGTGGTCTCCCACTATAAAGCACACGAGGCATCAGCACTCCGCCTCTTTCCACTGGTGACAACTGTAGGGACAGTCAGGGTGTATATATCAGTTAGCACCTTCTACATGTGGATCAGAGCTAGTTTGGTCCAGTTAGTTATAGTTAGCACACTTAGAGTAGGAGAGTACAGCAAGCTGTGTGCATTGTTCCAGAAGTTCAATAAATCGTATTGAACCAACATCTAAGTTTTGTGTCTGCTTTACAGTCTAACTGCATCCAGTTGCAGTCCACGTTACCCCAGGGTGAATAACATGCCAGCTCCCAGACCCCATTTGTAAATACCTGTAGTAAACAGCGACCACGTGGCTTCCGCCTGAGAGGGGTGGAGGCCTGGAGCATTCTGGGTCAAAAGTGCTAATCACATTTAAATGAATGTAAATGGTGGTTTACATGCTGCCGCCGACGCAGGGAGCAAATCTCATTCTCGCCAGAAGCGAGGGACCAGATTGTGGCATTCGATTCGGCGCCGGTCGTGGAGTTTGATTTTGGCTAGTGCGGGTGGTATGATTTGCATATCTGTCTGCCATTGGTGCAGAACACTGGCTTACCATTGGCCCTGGTCAGTCATGTGCCTCTCGACCAATTGGTTGAGACCAGTCATGTGACGGCTCCTCGAATGGTCGAGAGGCTGAGTTAACCCCGCCTCCAGAGCGAGGTATAAATACCCAGAATGCCCGGTGGTCATCCATTTATTGTAGTCGACCGCAGGGCTAACGTCTAGCTTATTAAAGTCTAACTTTTGTACAGCAACTCGTCTCGCGTTCGATTGATGGTTCATCAGCTAGCCACCCGATTCTCTGCCCAATCGCAGTTTGCGTTTGCGGCTTTGTGAGAGGGATGATTCTGTCCTCGGTTCCTAATCCCCTGACCCATCCTTGACAAGTTAATCCTGCCAATTGAGTCAGTATTGCAATGCATGACTGTGCCGCCGATTATCGTCCAATAGTTAACCCTTTGGGAGCTGAGCCACCAATTGTTCCACTCCATGGTTCACACACACCTCCCCATAACAGAGAGGTGACAAAGATATTTCTCCCAATGTGAGGTGCAAGGGCAACTGAGCTCATCAGTCAGCCATAACAGAACATGACAGGAGACAATGTTTCAATGGCAGGAAGTCAGATCGCAGGTCAAGGGAATGCCCTCACGTGCCCTCAGCCCTCACCCTGGGGGCCACACTGGCCACTGAGGCTCACAAAGGTGGAAGTGCATCTATCAAGTGGAGCTGGAAGAGGTAAATATGAGGAACTGGCCATTGTGTGAGAGCGGAGTAAGAGGGGCTCATTGAAAAGGCGCTCATATAGTGGGATATGCACGGGTGGATGTCCCAAATCCTGAAAGCGCTATGGGTCAGGACATTGTCAGGGCTCCTCATTGCTCCCATTTTAGATTATTTCCTTTCAGTTTTTGAATTGAGGGGATGATGGAGCTAGTCGAGCTGGCAGCCTATTGATCGCTGTAAAGCAATAGCAACAGGATCAACATGCGGCTGCACCTGAGTGGGAGCAGTGCCCTGCAGAGGAGGGTGTGCCAGGGCCCACTG
Organism: Scyliorhinus canicula; assembly: GCF_902713615.1. Classification (NCBI taxonomy): domain Eukaryota; kingdom Metazoa; phylum Chordata; class Chondrichthyes; order Carcharhiniformes; family Scyliorhinidae; genus Scyliorhinus; species Scyliorhinus canicula. The sequence continues at coordinate 118,716,772 of NC_052150.1, forward strand.
ATCAAATGGGTGCAGGGCCATACGTGGAGATGGCTAGGAGGAGACACTACTGGCTAGGGGTTTACTGGAGGAGAGCATCATAACTTCAAATGTCAGACATCCAGTGCTGAAGATGACTGCATCTGGCCACCTGTGCCAGGTGATGCACTGAACAACTGTGTTGTGCTTTTAAGCCAACAGCTCATTTCAGGGCTGCACAAGTAACCTGTGCAGCATCTCCCAGTCAGTTGCACATAAATGCATAAGGGAAGTGACAAATGCGCTATTTGCTAAGTCCCACATGTACATCAACTTTGAACCAGCACACCCAGGTCCATGGGCTTTGTAAGCACAGCTGGCTTGCCCTAAGTGTAGGGTGTCATGGCCATAAATATATATGCATGTGGCCTTTCACTCGCCATGGTGACATGTGCACAAATTTATCAACTGCAATGGATTGATGAGGGTTACCAGAGCATTTTTACATGGTGCAGCCGTTGTTGGCTAGGGCAGCGTTTCTTGCTCATCCCTAGTTGCCCTTCAGAAGAGCTGCAGTCCCTGAGGTGTAGGTACATACACAGTGCTGTTAGGGAGGGATTTCCAGGATTTTGATCCAGCGACAGTGAAGGAACGGTGATATATTTCCAAGTCAGGATGATGAGTGACTTGGAGAGGAACTTCCAGGTGGTGTGGTTCCCAGGTTTCTGCTACTCTTGTCCTTCTAGATGCCAGTGGTCGTGGGGTTGGAATGTGCTGCCTAAGGAACATTGGGGAGTTCCTGCAGTGCATCTTGTAGATGGTACACACGGCTGCCACACTTTGTCAGTGGTGGAGGGACTGAATGTTTGTGGAAGGGGGAGCAATCAATGGGGCTGTTTGTCCTGGATGGTATCAAACGCGTCTTAAGTGTTGTTAGAGCTGCACTCATCCAGGGAAGTGGAGATTATACTCCACTATTATGCTCAGGACTTGTGCTTTTGGCTGGTGCACAGGATTTGGCAAGGGGGGAGGGGGCAGGCGGTGCGGTCAAGAGGTGAATTACTTGTCGCAGGATTCCTAGCCTTTAACCTGCTCGTGTAGCCACAGTATTTAGATGGATGGTCCAGTTCAGCATCTGATCTATGGTAACCCCCGGGATGTTGATAGTGGGGGATTCATTGTTGCTAATTCCATTGAGTGTCAATGGGCGATGGTTAGATAATAATAATAATAATATTTTATTGTCACAAGTACGAAGTTACAGTGAAAAGCCACAGTCGCCACATTCCGGCATCTTTTTGGGGAAGCCGGTATGAGAATTGTACCCGCGCTGCTAACTTTGTTCTGCATTACAAACCAGCTGTCTAGCCCACTGAGCTAAACCATCCCATCCTCTCTTGCAGGAGATGGTCATTGCCTGGCACTTGTGTGGCACAAATGTTATATGCCACTTGTCAGCCCAAGCCTGGATATTGTCCAGGTCTTGTAGCATTTAGACCTGAACTGCCTCAGTATCTGAGGAGTCGCAAATTGCGTTGAACATTGTGCTGTCATCTGCAAATATCTCCACTTCTGACCTTATGATGGTAGGCAGGTCATTGATGAAACAGCTGAAGGTGGTTGGGCCAGGGAAATGACCCCAAGGAAATCACGCGCTGATGTCCTGGGGCCGAGATGACTGACCTTCAACCACCACAACTGTTTTCCTTTGTGCCAGGTATGGCTCCAACCAGCAGACAGTTTTCCCCCTGATTCCCATTGACTCCAGTTTAGCTAGGGCTCCTTGATGCCATACTCTGTTAAATGCTGCCTTGATGTCAAGGGCAGTTACTCTCACCTCACCTCTGGCATTTAGCACTTTTGTCCATGTTTGAACCAAGGCTGTAATGTGGCCAGGAGCTGAGTGACCCTGGAGGAACCCAAACTGAGCATCCGTGAGCAGGTTATTGCTGAGTAAGTGCCACTTGATAGCACTGTTGATGACTCCTGAGAGAGGGGAGGCACTTTATGAGTGATCAACGTGACTTTTATTACGTTTGATGGTTCCAACACTCATGACTTAGCTTTACTTGTGCCCATGTTCACCCATACCCATTGGGCGCGATTCTCCCAAACCGGGAGAAATCGTAAGGCTGGCGTCAAAACGGGCAGGTTTGACGCCAGCCTCCGCCCCCCCCCCCCCCCCCCCCCCCCCCCCCCCCCCGGACCGGGAACCGATTCTGGTCCCCGGTTGGGGCTAGCATCCCGCGGCCATAAACTCCGGCATCGCGGGCTTAACGAATTTCGTTAAGCCCGCTTGCCAGAGTTTGCGATGGCTGACGCGTCACATGACATCAGCCGCGCATGCGCGGATTGGAAGACTCCAACCCGCGCATGCGCGGATGACGTCATCGCGCATTTGCGCGAAACCCACGCATGCGCGGGCCGGGATGCCCCTCAGTCGCCCCGCGAATGGATACAGCGGGGCGGCGGAAGGACAAAGAGTGCGCGGGAATCAGACCCGCTGCCCACGATCGGTGCCCACCGATCACGGGCCCATGGCACCCTTGGCACGGCCGTGGTACTGCCGTGACAATCGGTGCCATGGTTGCCAAGATCCGAACTTTACGGCCGTTTTTACGAACGGCCAGACCAGGTGTGTTTGACGTTCGTATAAAAACGGTCGTAAAGGGCTTGGACTTCGGCCCATCGGCCAGCTGAGAATCGCTGCTCGCCGTAAAAAAACGGCGGCAGCGATTCGTGTCGGGAGTCAGGCGTGGGGGGGGGGGGGGGAGAATAGCGGGAAGGCGTCAGACTAGTGTGGCCGTAAAAATTTACGACCCCCGCTATTCTCCGCACCGTCGTGAGTGCGGAGAATCGCGCCCATTATGTTGCTATCATTTCTTTGCCTTCCTCACCCTTCCACTAAATCTAAGTGGATCCACAGCTGGGGATGAGGTGGCCTGTTGAATTCCATTCCCTGCTGCCTGAGATGACCTTGACTGGCATCCACTAGAGGGCTGGGACCTTGAGGATCCGGACTTGCTTTCGAGCAACATGGATGTTAACGCGCTACACTCTTTGGTGCATGGGGCTGGAGGTGTGTCGTCTACAGGGATGGAGGAGTCCGATGGGCTGGACACCCCCAGGGTCTCCTTAGTGGAAGGCTACTCACTGTGCAGCAGCCAATCCTCTTCCCTGTGGGTACCCAGGTGCCCCTGGGCTCCTCCTTCGAATATCTAGATAACGGATTGAGATCCAAAAGCCCTGCCGTCCTCTGGCTCTGACACTCGTGGCTCCCCACAAGTGACTGCACCATGCAGTTGAAGTCCTGCACCATGCGGCTCATGCCATCCAAGATGGACTGCATGACCTGAACCATGGAGTTGACATCCCCTGCCATGGAGTTCACATCCTGTGCCAAGGTCTCCACTGCAGACGTCACCGTCACCCTCGCCGTGTTGGCTCCATTGCCTTGGAGTGACAGCACCATCTCTTCAGACAGAAGGAGATGGGACTCCTCCAGTCAGATTTGCAGTTAACCCTTCCCGATATTTCTGCTTATGCCTTTGTAGCTCCAGCAGCCCTGGGATGACTGTACCCTGGGGCACGTTATCGGCCTGTGGCTCAGCAGAGTCCTGGGCTTCAGCACCCCCCGAGGATGTTCTTGCATCCACCTGCTGTGGATCATCATTTGTGAGATGCTCACTAGTGAATGGCCCAGAAGCTTGCCTACTACTTAGACCCACCGAGGAATGAGTATCTGCCCAGGTAGAGGATGCAGGTGACAGCTGTCACACCTCTTCAATACTCGTCTCCAAGATGTCTCGCTCAGGTCTGTGGTCTCCAGAGGCCGAGGAGTGTGATGACTGTCCTGCAAGTTGCGCGAGATGGCATTAGAGCAGGGCATGGGCAGACAGACTGATAGAAGGAAGTTAACTCACGTGAGGCTAGCCCCATGGCTGGAGGTGTAGAGAGTTCTCACAGAAATGTGGATTGAAGTGTGTCCAATTCAAAGAGCATCCGGAATAAGGTAGGTGAACTTGGAGCGTGGATTGGTACTTGGGACTACGATGCTGTGGCCATTATGGAGACATGGTTAGAACAGTGGCAAGAATGGTTGTTGGAAGTTCCGGGGTATAGATGTTTCAGTAAGAGTAGGGAAGGTGGCAAAAGAGGTGGAGGCGTAGCATTGTTAATCAAGGATAGTTTAACAGCTGCAGAAAGGCAGTTCGAAGGGGATCTGCCTACTGAGGTAATATGGGCCGTAGTTAGAAATAGGAAAGGAGCGGTCACATTGTTAGGAGTTTTCTATAGGCCCCCAAATAGTACTAGCGATGTGGAGGAAGAAATTGCAAAACAGATTATGGATAGGTATGGAGCTCTCAGGGTAGTTGTCATGGGTGACTTTAACTTTCCAAACATTGATTGGAACCTCTATAGGTCGAACGGTTTGGATGGGGCAGGTTTGGTACAGTGTGTGCAGGAGGGTTTCCTGACACAATATGTGGATAGGCCGACAAGAGGGGGGGGGACGACATTGGATTAGGTACTGGGTAATGAACCGGGCCAAGTGTTAGATTTGTTTGTGGGAGAGCACTTTGGAGATAGTGACCACAATTCCGTGTCTTTCAATATTGCAATAGACAGGGATAGGACCATATGGCAGGGCAAGGTTTATAATTGGGGGAGGGGTAATTATGATGCGATTAGGCAAGAATTAGGGAGCATAAGATGGGAACAGAAACTGTCTGGGAAAGGCACAAATAAAAAGTGGAGCTTGTTCAAGGAACAAATACTGCGTGTCCTTGATAGGTATGTCCCTGTCAGGCAGGGAGGAAATGGCCGTGTGAGGGAACCATGGTTCACAAAAGAGGTTGAATGTCTTGTCAAGAGGAAAAAGGAAGTGTATGTAAGGATGAGAAAATAGGTTCAGTTGGGTCGCTTGAGGGTTACAAGGTAGCAAGGAATGAGCTAAAAAAAAAGGGCTTAGGAGAGCTCGGAGGGGGCATGAGAAGTCCTTGGCGGGTCGGATCAAGGAAAACCCCAAGGCTTTTTACTCTTATGTGAGAAATAAAAGAATGACCAGGGTGAGGGTAGGGCCGGTCAAGGGCAGTAGTGGAACTTGTGCATGGAGTCAGCAGAAATAGGAGAGGCGTTGAATGAATACTCTTCTTCAGTGTTACCAAGGAGAGGGACCATGTTTTTGAGGATGAGAGTGTGATACAGGCGGGTAGGCTGGAGGAGGTAGATTTTCTGAGGAAGGACGTATTAGCAATTTTGAAAAACCTGAGGGTCGACAAGTCCCCTGGGCCAGATGGGATATATCCAAGGATTCTTTGGGAGGCAAGGAATGCAATTGCAGAGCCTTTGGCTTTGATCTTTGGGTCCTCACTGTCCACAGGGATAGTGCCAGAGGACTGGAGAGTGGCAAATGTTGTTCCTCTGTTCAAGAAAGGGAATAGAAATGACCCTGGTAATTATAGGCCAGTTAGTCTTACTTCGGTAGTTGGTAAGTTAATGGAAAAGGTCCTGAAGGATAGGATTTATGACCATTTGGAAAGATGCAGCTTAATCCGGGATAGTCAACACGGATTCGTGAAGGGTAAGTCTTGCCTCACAAATTTGATTGAATTATTTGAGGAGGTAACTAAGTGTGGATGAAGGTAGAGCAGTTGATGTCATATACATGGATTTTAGTAAGGCGTTTAATAAGGTTCCCCATGGTCGGCTCATGAGGAAAGTAAGGAGGTGTGGGATAGCGGGAAATTTGGCTAATTGGATAAGTAACTGGCTATCACATAGAAGACAGAGGGTGGTGGTGGATGGAACATTTTCAGACTGGAGACCAGTTACCAGCGGTGTACCACAGGGATCAGTGCTGGGTCCTCTGCTATTTGTGATTTTTATCAATGACTTGGAGGAGGGGGCTGAAGGGTGGGTCAGTAAATTTGCTGATGACACCAAGATTGGTGGAGTAGTGGATGAGGTGGAGGACTGTTGTAGGCTGCAAAGAGACATTGAAAGGATGCAGAGCTGGGCCGAAAAATGACAGATGGATTTTAACCCTGAAAAGTGCGAGATGATTCATGTTGGTAGAAAAATTTGAATGCGGATTACAGGGTAAACGGCAGGGCTCTGAGGAATGTGGAGGAACAGAGAGATCTTGGGGTTCATGTCCACAGATCTCTGAAGGTTGCCACTCAAATGGATAGAGCCGTGAAGAAGGCTTATAGTGTGTTACCATTTATTAACAGGGGGCTTGAGTTTAAGAGCCACGGGTTTATGCTGCAACTATACATGACCCTGGTGAGACCACATTTGGAGTATTGTGTGCAGTTCTGGTCACCTCATTATAAGAAGGATATGGAAGCATTGGAAAGGGTGCAAAGGAGATTTACCAGGATGCTGCCTGGTTTGCAGGATAGGGCTTATGAGGAAAGGTTGAGGGAGATAGGGCTTTTCTCTTTGGAGCAGAGGAGGATGAGAGGCGACTTAATAGAAGTTTATGAGATGATGAGGGGAATAGATAGAGTGGACGTTCAGAGACTATTTCCTCGGGTGGATGTAACTGTTACAAGGGGGCATAACTATAAGATTCAGGGTGGGAGATATAGGAGGGATGTCCGAGGTAGGTTCTTTACTCAGAGTGGTTAGGGTGTGGAATGGACTGCCTGCTGTGATAGTGGAGTCAGACACTTTAGGAACTTTCAAGTGGTTATTGAATAGGCACACAGAATGACAGGGAGTGGGATAGCTTGATCTTGGTTTTGGACAATGCTCGGCACAACATTGAGGGCCGAAGGGCCTGTTCTGTGTTGTACTGTTCTATGTTCTATGTTTTGTCTCTTGTCCCCACCTTGCCCTATGCACAGGTGCGGTCTTGCTCCTCACCGGCCAGCCCAAATGCTCTTACCTCAAATAGGGTTAGGATCTTGAGCTTGGACATGACTCTGGCAGTCTGTGCTTGCTCATGCTGGTTTGCTTGGGTTTGCGTGCAATGAGACAGATAGGGAACGTGTAGGCAGGACTCGTGCCAGGTCAGATGGTTATGAACTCTGGCAAACTTGGGAGGTGAGTGGGAGTGAGGATTTGAGGAGCAGATCATCTACTGAGGGTTATTGTGGAGGGAGGGTGGTGGGGAGAAGAGGGTAGCATTCCAAGTTTTGGGACCCCGTGAGGTGCTTGGGAGTGGGATCACCATGGAAGTGTGATGGGTGTTTTGAGGGGTGCAGCGGAAGACATGAGGAATGTTACAAACCCAGTTGATGTTATAACTGGATGGGAAGATCTCAGAATGGCACCCTGGCTCAAAAGACCATGGGCGGGATTCTCCGGTCGCTGAAGCCGAATTCGCGTTCGCCGATCAGCCAGAGAATCACAGTTCCCAACCAAATTGGGGGCGGCGCCATGTTGCCATGCGTATGCGCAGCCTCGGACCCGGCAATTCTCCAGGCCCCAGCTACACGGAGGATCGGTGACCATTTTGCGCCAAATGTTCGGTCGTAAACCACCACCATTCCCACGCCAGCGTGAGGACATAGTCTCACAATCGGAGAATCCTGCCTCATAACCTTTATTTGTAAAATGTGGAGGAACAGAGGCTCCCTTAGTTTAATGGTTACACACAGATTGTAAGATTAAAATGGATTATAAAATACATCTTAAGCTACAATGGACTCATTAACAAAAAGTCCCTTTAAGTACACAGATTGGTTATGATCAAATGCACTCTCCACTCTGAACCTAAGTTAGTGTTTGTGGATTTCTCCTCAGAAGCTCCCCAGATGACTGTTATATGAGAGTTTCCAAACTCCAGTTCCAAAAACGGGCTTTAAAATATTCTCATATTAATACTTTCCCTTGGCGGTTTTCATTCTGAAATCCAGATCAGGTTTTCCAAGTGACACTTTTAAATACAGCTCCCACACTACTTTTAACAGTGAATCCAGACCAGGATATCTCACCCACCCCTTTAGGATTTCTTTGAATTGACTGCTGCACAAATTGCTTTAGCTCTTGGTTCCCAGACTGTATTAAAACGGCATCAGATGTTTGATTTACCATTGAACGCTACGGTCCCACTTTAAATCTGGTTACTACAATTGTCTCTTGAACTTAGAACCGTTTCGTAGAATCATAGAATCATAGGATTTACAGTGCAGAAGGAGGCCATTCGGCCCATCGTGTCTGCACATGCTCTTGGAAAGAGCACCCTACCCAATCCTACACCTCCACCCTATCCCCATAACCCAGTAACGCCACCCAACACTAAGGGAAATTTTAGACACTAAGGGCAATTTAGCATGGCCAATCCCCCAATACACCTAACCTGCACATCGTTGGACTGTGGGAGGGTTTACTCTTCCTTGATTTCTTCTGAACTACACCATGGTCTCAGTTCACTTAACTCCAGACATTTTTGATACATCTCTTCATTTCTCAAGTTTCCTTTGCTAGCTGGAATTTAGATTTCTGGCATTGTTTTGTTAACCATTACTCCATAGTATGGGTTTTCTTCTAGCAAGACTGAGAGAGATATTCCTTCTTTAGCTTTCCAAACCAACTGCTTCTCGCAGAGCTGTGAGAACTGTCTTCTCTCTCATTACCTATCTCCTACTCCAATCAAATTAGCTAAACTAAAAACTTTAAAACTTCTCTATCTTTCAAAGCCCCAGTTACTAAGCAACCACTGCTGGTGTATTTAACCTTCGTGTTGTAGCACTCTCTAAACACAATAGAAACACAGTTGGAACTTAACCAACATGCACACATACAAACCCTTCCTCCAGCACAAACCTAACTATAGATTTTAAACTTCCAGGCACAGGAGCATTAAATTAACCACAATTAAAATGATATCTTACTTCTAATGTTTACCAATACAAATATTAAAAAATCCCTTAAAACTAGCTTTGTTTTTCGAACACCTCCCCCTTTGAAATAAATAAATCTTCTTAATCATTGAGGTTTCTTTACACTCGTGTTACATCCACTATACACAAACCTAACATGGCAAATATTCTTACACATAACTTATTACACTTTACATGTATATTTTTCTTAGTTCACAATCACACATATCATATTATATAATTACAATGATTTACCCAAAACAAAACAATAGGCTGGATTCTCCATTCCTGCGGATAAATGCCGACGCCAATGGAGGACCCGTGGTCTTTCACAATGGTAAAATCGGTGTGCACCACTCACCTATTCCAGTACAGGTGAGGGGCTAGCACCGGCACTGCATGAATACCTGTGGATTGTGTGGAGAATGGTCGGAGAATCGTCTGGTCCCGGGCCGCGCATGCGCAGGTCTGTCAAGCTGCAGTCGTGCACACCTACATCCCTCCGGTCGCACCGGAAAACATGGCGCTGGCCATGCTGGACCGTGTACCCGCCCACCCTGACCCCACAGCACACACCATGGCCACTCCCACCATTCCTCCCAGCTCTAGCAGAAACCCCCCCCCCCAGCCAGTGGCTTGGATCTCGGCCGAGTGTGGCGGTGCTGGACACTGTCCGCAGCCATCATCGTAGGCTCTCGAATGCTGGGACCATACGTGGCCCGCACCATTGGGATCTTGGCCCATCGGAGGTGGAGCATCACGGCTGGGCCAACTGATGATGCACCAATGGTGTTGCGGCTGCACGCAACGCGTATCCCGATGATGCCAATTTAGAGGGTGCGGAGCATCGTGAATTGGCATCAAACCGGTGCCTGCCCCAATTTCGGCGTTGGAAACCATTCCCTGCCCGATCGCCATTTTTGATTTTGGTGTCGCACTATGGAGAATTCCGCCCAATAACTTCAACAGCATCATCAGAATCTATACATGGTAACATTATCAGTCACAAGTCTTGTGTTTCTTTTTCTTCTGATTTCCAGTTATTAACTCAGACAAGACTGTTTCATTTAAATCTACAGTGCAATTGCCCTTTTCACCACTTGTAGGCATAGTTCCATTCTCAAGCTCACTTTCCACACACACGTGGTAAATTCATTTAAATTTAACACAGTCAAAATGTCATTTTTGTGCATTAACATCTCATTTCCTCTCTTGTCAAAATCTCTTTTAGTTGTTTCAAGAATTTTGTTAAGGTGTTTATGGTCACTCTACTCAGAGTACTGCATTGTACGCTTGCTTTGTTTGCCCCTTGAACTTTCTGATATTGTTCCTCTCGGTTCCATTTCAAACAAGTTCTTTTCAATTCTGTTTGAGCCATGTCAATCATTTCTTCTTTCTGAAGCTTCATAGTTCATTCTAATCCTTCAACGTCTTTGCACAATTCCTGAACTACCTCAGACGAGTTCTCAGTAGAGTTTGAATGGTCTTTGGCAAACTGTTCATTTGCTTTATTCCAGCTACTACACCTTGTGCAGTGTGACTGATGAGCATTTTAAAATCAGAATCTCTGGTTATTGAATAACAAAGATAATTTTGCAATGTTAGCCCTTCTAGCTGACGATTCATAATTTCAATTTTGCAAGTAGAATCATAGAATCTCTACATACAGAGGGAGGCCATCAGCCCATCGAGGCTGCAGCAACTCCCTGAAAGAGCACCCGACCTAGACCAGATCCCCCATCCAATCCTCGTAACTCTGTAGCCCTACCTAACCTTTGGACACTTCGGGGCAATTTAGCATGGCCAATCCACTTATCCTGCATATCTTTGGACTGTGGAAGGAAATCAGAGCAGCCGGAGGAAACCCACGCACACACGGCGAGAAAGTGCAAACTCCACACAGTTATCCAAGGCCAGAATTGAACCCGGGTCCCTGATGCTGTGGAGTTAACCTGCACTGCAAGATCGCGCCGAACTTTCCAACTCCAGCAGGAGCCTCAGGCCTGTGATGGGACACTCTGTGCAGGCCTCAGCATCGAACAGTTTGAATGTAGCCACACTGATGCACTATCAATTATGACGAGACGAGAGTAGAATGTAATCGAGGCTTTTTGACACAGAGATGTGTGGCCTCCTACACCAGCTGACGAAATGGCTGCTGTTCGGCGAGCACACACATTTATACTCCGCCTACTGGGCGGAGCCAGCAGGCAAGGATCTACCCCCGAACCTGTAGTACAGAGGCCTTACCGTAAAACCCATATATACAATATAATACAGCAGTGGTGACTACCAGATTCACCCCCTGTTAAAAATGAGTCCAGCGGGGGTGGTGGAAAACTATATACATACAGGTTGGCTTTAAAATTACAGAGGCAGTAACAAATTTAGACGTTCGGGCGCCTTGATCTGTCGTTGAGAGCGCCGCAGTGCTGGTGGCGACTCAGGCGTCGGCTTAGTCTTCGGTGACTCCAGGAGCGTGTTGAAATCCCCTTCATCCCCGGGTGGGAACAAGGGGAGGACGGATTGTCCTGGAGCAGGGGCTGTGGCGGGGTGCGCAGGGTCGGGGGGGGGGGTGGGGTTAGGGTTAGGGGGGGAGGGAGGGTGGCGCCGGGTCAGGGGGTGTGTGTGTGTGGGGACCCAGCTGGTGCCAAGTCCCGAAGGGAGACTGTGTCTTGGCGGCCATCAGGGTATGCTACGTAGGCGTACTGCGGGTTTGCGTGAAGTAGCTTTAACCTCTAAACCAACGGGTCTGCCTTGTGGATCCGCATGTGCTTGCGGAGGAGAACGGGTCCTGGAGCTGCCAGCCACGTTGGGAGCGAAACCCCTGAGGTGGACTTCCTGGGGAAGGCAAAGAGACGTTCATGGGGGGTTCCGTTAGTCGCAGTACACAGAAGCGACCGAATGGAGTGAAGTGCGTCGGGGAGGACCTCCTGCCAGCGGGAGGCCGGGAGATTTCTGGACCATAGGGCCAGCTGGACGGCCCTCCAGACCGTCCCATTCTCCCGCTCCACCTGCCCGTTTCCCCTGGGGCTGTAGCTGGTCGTCCTGCTCGAGGCAATGCCCCTGTTGAGGAGGTGCTGGCGCAGCTCCTCGCTCATAAATGAGGATCACTGGTCGCTATGGACGTAAGCGAGGAAACCGAACAGAACGAAGATGGTGTTAAGGGCTTTGATGACGGTGGCAGACATCATATCGGGGAATGGGATGGCGAAGGGGAATCTTGAATATTCATCGATGTGTCAAGTACGTGTTGTGGTCGGTGGAGGGGAGGGGCCCCTTGAAGTCCACACTGAGGCGTTCAAAGGGTCGGGAGGCCTTCACCAGGCGCGCACGGTCTGGCCGGTAGAAAGGCGGTTTGCACTCCGCGCAGACCTGGCAGTCTCTGGTGATAGCCCTGACTTCCTCGATGGAGTAGGGCAGATTGCGCGTCTTAATGAAGTGGTAAATGCGGGTGACTCCTGGATGACAGAGATCGTCGTGCAGGGTCCGGAGTCGGTCCACATGTGCGCTGGCACATGTGCCTCAGGACAGGGCATCGGGGGGCCCATTGAGCTTACTGGGGTGATACAAAATCACGTAATTGTAGGTGGAGAGCTCGATCCTCCACCTCAAGATTTTATCATGTTTGATCTTACCCCGCTGTGTGTTGTTAAATATGAAGGCAACCGACCATTGGTCAGTGAGGAGAGTGAATCTCCTGCTGACCATGTCATGCCTCCAGTGCCGCACAGCTTCAACGATCGCTTGGACCTCCTTTTCGACGGAGGAGTGCCGAATTTCGGAGGTATGGAGGGTGCGTGAAAAGAATGCCACGGGCCTGCCTGCCTGGTTGAGAGTGATGGCCAGAGCGACGTCTGATGCATCGCTCTCGACTCGGAAGGGGAGTGTCTCATCGACCGCGTGTATCGCGGCCTTGGCGATGTCGGCCTTGATCCGGTTGAAGGCCTGGTGAGCCTCGGGCGTCAGTGGGAAAGCGGTGGAGTGGATTAGTGGGCGGGCCCTGTCCACATAGTTATTGACCCACTGGGCCTAGTACAAAAAGAACCCCAGGCATCGTTTGAGATCCTTGGGGCAGTGGGGAAGGGGGAGTTCCATGAGGGGGTGCATTCGATCGGGGTTGGGCCCCAAAACTCCGTTCTGAACCACATAGCTGAGGATGGCTGATCAGTTCATGCTGAACACACACTTCTCCTTGTTGTAAGTTAAGTTGAGGAGTTGGGCGGTGTGGAGAGAATTGGAAAGGTTAGCGTTGTGGTCCTGCTGGTCGTGGCCGCAGATGGTGATGTTGTCCAGGTACGGGAAGGTGGCCCGCAGTCTGTACCGGTCAACCATTCTGTCCATCTCCCATTGGAAGACCGAGTCCCCGTTGGTGACGCCACAGGGAACCCTAAGGAAATGGTAAAGGCGGCCGTCTGCTTCAAACGCAATGTATGGGTGGTCCGCCTTGCGAATGGGGAGCTGGTGGTAGGCAGATTTCAGGTCCACTGTTGAGAAGACCCGGTACTGTGCAATCTGATTGACCATATCAGATATGCGTGGGAGGGGGTACGCGTCGAGCTGTGTGTACCGATTGATGGTCTGACTGTATTCAACGACCATCCTGTTTTTCTCCCCAGTTTTCACCACTACCACTTGGGCTCTTCAGGTGCTGGTGCTGGCCTCAATGATGCCTTGCTGCAGCAGCCGCTGGACCGCAGACCTGATGAAGGTCCTGTCCTGGGCGCTGTACTGTCTGCTCCTGGTGGCGACAGGTTTGCAATCCGGGGTGAGGTTTGTAAACAGAGAAGGCTGGTCGACCTTAAGGGTCGGGAGACCGCAAACAGTAAGGGGTGGCAGGGGCCGGCCACATTTCAGCGTTAGGCTTTGCAGGATGCGCTGGAAGTCCAGGCCGAGTAGCAAGGCAGCGCATACGTTGGGGAGGATGTAGAGCCGGAAGCCACTGAACTCTACGCCCTGGATGGTGAGGGTGGCGATGCAGTACCCCTGGATCGCTACGGAGTGGGATCCGGAGGACAGGGAGATTCTTTGATTAACGGGGTGTACTGCGAGGGAGCAGCGCCTTAGCGTATCGGGGTGGATGAAGCTCTCAGTGCTCCCGAAGTCCAATAGGCAGGGTATCTCGTGCCGGTCGACCTTCGCCTTTGTCGACGCAGTCGCGAGGTTGTGCGGTCGCGACTGGTCGATCATGACGGAGGCGAGACGCGGCTGGTCGTCGGCGGTTGCAGGCCATGAGCGGCCCGATGAGGTGCCCGACGGGCAGGTGTCCTGAGGCGGGTAAGCTGGCGGTGCCCACGGTCCGCACGTGTCCTGGGGCAGGCAAGATGACAGCGCCCGTTAGTTCTGAGGCAAGCAAGATGGCGGCGCTCACAGGCCGCACGTGCTGTGACTAGAGCAAGATGACGGCGCCATGGGCCGCCAGTGGTCTGAGGAGAGGAAGATGGTGGCACCCACTGGCCGCACGTGGGGGATGCTGGACAATAGCGACGATTGAGCGGGCCTGGCACACTGCAGCAAAATGTCCTTTCTTGCCACAGGCCTTGCAGAGCATGCACCGCACCGGGCAGCGCTGCCGGGGGTGTTTTGTCCGTCCGCAGAAGTCGCACTTGGGTCCCCCGGGGTTAGTTGGCAACCGCGCGGCGCAGGCGTGGGGTTGGCTGAGGGCGGTCGCTGATGGGGTCCACGATGGGGTGGTCGCTGGCAGGGTCCACGATGCACAGGAGGTGTGGGCCATGCGGTCGGGTCATAAGCCTGTACATTGCGTGAGGCGACTGTGAGCGAGTGCGCTAGTTTCTTGGTCGCGGCGAGGTCAAGCGTGGCCCCTTCTAAGAGGCGCTGGTGGTTGTAGTTCAACTCTATGCCCGTAACAAATGCGTCTCATTAGCAGGTTCGAATGTTCAGAGGCCGAAATGGCCTGGCAATCACAATCTCTGACCAGGACAAGCAGGGCACGCCAGAAATCTTCCATAGACTCACCGGGAAGTTGTGCCACGTGGACAGGAGGTGCCTGGCATAGATCTTTTTGGTTTTCTGAACATAGTTCTCCTTCAGTAGCACCATGGCCTCTGCGTAGGTAGGCGCGTCCCGGACGAAGGGAAAAACATTGGAGCTCTGTCGCGCCTACAGAATCTGGAGCTTCTGTGCCTCTGAGATTGGGTCTGTCGCAGACCCGATGTATGCTTCAAAGCAAGCTAGCAATGTTCGAAGTCCTTTTTGGCGTTGTCTGCTTGAGGATGCAGCTGCAGGTGATCTGGCTTGATGCGGAGGTCCATCTTTGAAAAGTCTCTGTGTAATAAATTGATGCACTATCAATTACGACGAAATGAGAGTAGAATGTAATCAAGGCTTTATTACACAGAGATGTGTGGCCTCCTACAACAGCTGGTGAAATGGCTGCAGCTCGGAGAGCACACACATTTATACTCCACCTACTGGGCGGAGCCAGCAGGCAGGGATCTACCCCCGTACCTGTAGTACAGGGGCCTTACCATAATACCAGTACATACAATATAGTACAACAGTGGTGACTACCACACACACTCCCTGATAACGGAGTAACTAATGGAACACCCATTGAGATCAAGGATTTAAACTGCAGGTTTGTATTGAAGACAACAAGCAACAGGTTTCACAGTTGTTTTAAAGGTATGTTGAAGTTTTCTTTACAGTTTTATTTGTTCTTTCTTTTACACACGCAATGGTATTGCTATTGTTTCTTTTAAAGTAATTTTGCATTTTATTATTATTTAATATTTATAAGTGAACATAGGTTTTGTTGTTTGTTTTAAATCTACAAAACTATTTAAATCTGCACTATATTATTATGTAACTTTACATGTGACATGCCTAAAAGTGTTTGTATGATTTATTTAGAATATGGGGCGGTTTCTCTGCGAACCAGCGGGGCGGGCCGCCCCGAAGGTGCAAAATCCTCCGCATCTTCAGGGGCTTGGATGGCGATCTTCTTGGTGAATGCTCAGTCCATGCTGAAGGACAAAGTTGTACAATACACAACACACTACAACTGTTGTGAATTTCATCTTCACTGTTAAGGCAGTGTGGCTTCAGGTCTTCCTTAAACATTTCATAAAGGCTTTGCATTGCTTCCTTGCTGAAGCACAGGCCCCTGGCACACATATTCTCTGACATCATTTCATAGAATTTCTTTTGCCTGTCCACTCCCAATGGTGGTAATTGATTTGTTTTCTCACATGTCAGACATGTAGCCGACTCCTGATTTTGAATCTGCACTGGATTCCGCAATACCTGTCAGAGAGATAGTTCCCATTAGCTTACAGAAGGCTTAGATAAATCAACTATGGCATTAAACTTTGCTAAAACATTTGAAGTCATCACTGATGCTTGTAAGGATCAACATTGCATCAGGGAGATTCTTAAAGAACACAGCTTAAAATACATTGCAATATCTAAATGTACTTTAGCTCTGCATCAGCTGGGAGGACAGGCGTGCTAACATCAGTTTCCTTGAAGGAGACAAGAGCACTAGCATTCAGGCCATGATCATCCAAAACCAAATCTGCTGGGCCAGCCATATGCTTAGAGTGTCAGAGAGCCGACTGCCGAAGCAGATCTTCTTCGCCCAGCTCAAGGAAGGCTCTCGAACTAGGGTTGGACAAAGGAAGTGTTTCAAAGACACCTTGAAGGTGTACCTGAAGAAATGCAACATAGTCGTCAACGCCTGAGAAACCTTTGTTCAGGAGAGACCTACTTAGAGGAACCTCCTGACTGAAGGGACACAATTCTTCTAAGACACCCGACACCAAGTGGAGGCCCAGAAAAGGAGTCTGAGAAAGGAATAACAGCGATCTCGAGTCCAAAGACCGATTCCACCCTCTGGAAATACTACACGAGGTTCCCAAATGGCAGGACCATGTTAGAATCATGCCGTCGGGAATTCGGCCAGTCAGGGAAGGAGAATACCGGGGCGGGCCTCAGGCAATGGCCTGAGGCGGTGGATACTTGGCGCGACGCACTCCCCAAGTACGGCGCTTTTCGGGTGGCAGAGAATAGCGGAACCGGTCCCAATTTCGTGCAGGAAAACAGACTCTCCACCCCGTTGCCAAACGCGAGTTTGGCGTCAGGGTGCGGAGAATCCAGCCGCAGATTTCTCAATCATTCGTCAGGAACTTGACATCCTCCAAAGTTTGCTGTGATGTGCAACTGGCCAAGATCATATGAGGTCAGGATATCCAATGATGCTATTCTCAAACAGAACCAAAGTCAACTCAAAGAGTTAAACAATGTTACCACATCTGATACTTCTGTTGCATCACAAACCAGATCAAACACAAGGTTTTGGCGGCAAATGCATGGTGCCATGTTACAGATGAAGAATAGGTTGTCAAAAACTCTGAGTTGTTAATGAGAAGAGTTGTTAAAATGGCCACAGTTCTATACAGAGGTTGAATAAGTAGACCTGTAAGTTTTTGGGATTCTTTATTTTGCAATTGTACATTCCATTTTGGTTTACATTTTTATAATTACTCACTACACACATCATTGTTTGTGTGGTTCAGAGTAATTATATGTTTCACTGTCGATGCATTTACAAAGGAGTAGAAAGAAACACCCAGAAGACACCTCTACCAGCCTTCTCCTGCTGTGCAACACTGCCATCCGACTATGAAGATCGATGGCGAACCAATGGACAATGTTGATCATTTCTCATATCTTGGGAACCTCCACACAGCGATGGCAGATATCAACAATAAAACTCAACATCCACTCCTTTTGCCAGTGCTAGTTGGCTGTTTGAGGAAAAGGGTGTATGATGACAAAGACCTGAAACCAACAGCAAGCTCATGGTTTACATGGAGCTGCAGTGCCTTGTGCCATCCTGTATGCATCAGAGGCATGGTGCGGGATTTAACGACCAACCAGCTGCTGTTTTTCAGCGGCGGAGGCGGCCTGCCGGTGGGATTTACTGACCCCGCCATTGTCAACGGGATTTCCTGGTGACTGCGCCCTTCGTTTCCAGAAACCTATGCGCTGGCATAGGACTGGAATATCCCGCCAGTGTGAACAGCCGGTAGATCGCATCCTTGGACAATGTACAGCAGGCACCTTAAAACCGTGGAGAAATATTCCACTTGTACAAAATCCTGTAAATTCAGTGGCAGGATAGGCGCTCCAAAGTCAGTATCCTCATTCAGGCTAACATCCCTGGTACTCAGGCATTGGTCATTGTTAATCAGCTACATTTGGTGGGCCATATCACCTGCATGTTTAATATAAGACTCCCAGAACAAGCCCTATCCTCCAATCTTTGACTTGGAGAAGGGCAGAAGAAATGTTTCAGGGATGTTCTCAAAGTCTAACTGAAAAAATGCAATATTCCCACTGACTTGTGGGAACGTCTTGTGGATCCAGAATTGGACTTTTATTCGCATAAAAGTCAGAGTGTAAGAAAGTCACCTTTGATGCTGAGGGAGTGCCTAAGAAAACGATGAATCATAGAATTTACAGTGCAGAAGGAGGCTATTTGGCCCATCGAGTCTGCACCAGCCCTTACAAAGAGCATCATACTCAAGCCCACGTATCTACCCTATCCCCGTAACCCCCACTTAACCTTTTTGGACACTAAGAGCAATTTAGCATGGCCAATCTACCTAACCCTCACATCTTTGGACTGTGGGAGGAAACCGGAGCACCCGGAGGAAACTTACGCAGACACGGGGAGAACGTGCCGACTCCGCGCAGACAGTGACCCAGCCGGGAATCAAACCTGGGACCCTGGAGCTGTGAAGCAACTGTGCTAATTACTATGCTACCGTGCTGCCAGTAAGGGATGGGATGTGTTGTTGGAAAAGAAAGGAATGTTGTTGGATTACTTTGGAAGACTTTGTGATCGGGGGTTGTGGGTGTAGACTGACAGAGTAAGAGGAATGTAGAACCTCCTCCTGTACTCATGGTGTGTCTGTATGTTCCAGTTCAAATTACACTAAAGAACTCTGTATTTGTTCTATATTATTTGCATCCCTGTGCCCCCTATATCAGTTACTGGGGTGGTTTAACTCAATTAACAGTTGGTTCATGATGCAGAGTGAGGCCAACAATGCAGGTTCGATTCCCGTACCAGCTGAAGCTAATAATGAACGCCCCACCTTCTCAAACTTGCCCCTCACCTGAGATGTGGTGATCCTCAGGTTAAATCACCACCAGTCAGCTCCCCCCTCAATGGGGAAAGCAGCCTATGATCATCTGGGACTATGGCGACTTTACCACATCAGTTACCAACTAAAGGAGCAATAATATAACAGTAAGCACACAACCTAGGAATCAGGAGCCTAATCCGCCATTCAATCTTCGCATGGCTGATCACTTCCTGGTCTTAAGTTCACCTTCCTACCCGTTCCCCATAACCATTTAATTTATTTTTGTATCAGAAGTATATATCTATCTCCTTCTTAAAACCATTTAAGGATTCAGTCTCCATCGCACTGTGGGTAGTGAGTTCCACACATTCACTACCCTCTACGCAAAGTAATTCCTTCTCATCTCAGTTCTAAATCTACCGCTTCGCAACCTATATCTGTGATCTCTCATTCTAGATTTCCCACAAAGGGGAACATTTGGTCTATGTTTACTTTATCAATCCCTTTTAATATTTTATATACCTTGATCAGATCCCCTCTCATCCTTCTAAACTCCAGTGAGTATAAACCCAGATGTTTCATCTCTGCAGCCCGCAGAGTCCACAGCCGCCACCCGAGGTTCCCGACGGCCAATACGTGGTTAGAACCAAGCCCTTGGGAACCCGGCCAGTTTTGCCCAGAGAATCGCGGGGGGGTTGGGGGGGGGGGTCCTCTGACAATGGGCCCCTTGCCGTGCCATGTGAATCACGCGTGAGTAATTCTCCGGGGACTGGAGAATCGCGGGAGTGGCGACGGCTATGATTTCTGCGTCAACGGGGATTGTCCGCCCCTGCGCCGAACGGATTTCAGTGTGGGGCTGCGGAGAATCCAGCCCAAGGTGTTTTCTATTCTAATAATCAAGTGAAGCGATTCAGTGCACAAATTAGGTACGTTTTCATTTTATAGCATGGCCGGCGGTGAAGTCACTTTGCTGCTGAATGCAAAGTCTGGATCAAAATATAAATATAGATAATACATGAATTGTACTTAATTCAGTTATTTTACCAATGTAAACCTTCAGCCAACTTACTCATATGTTTTTGGTTGCTAACTATTCTATTTGGAGAACCTGTATTATTTTACTCACTGCAAAATCTGTAAAGTAAATCCCTATGTTGAATTACTACATTTTGTGATGCGACCACTGATACTTTCTACGCTAAGATTAAAAACTTGCTAAGTTTTAGAACGTGAATGCTAATGTGAATTAAAAACTCTTCTCCGATCTCTGTTTTTGCCTTTGCTACATTTTAGCAGACATGTGAAACACATTATCCTATAGGTAGGTTGTTGATCATTTTTAGGGATCTTTGGAATAGACATTAACAGCTGCCAATTGTAGCCAGTGTCAGAGAATGGTTTTCCTCTCTAGCTGTTGACCACTGCCTCAATTGCCTTTCTGTTCTCGCACTCTGAAATTCTGCCAAGCCTGTCAGAGGAGTGCCATTGAAAAATGAAACACCGTTAATGGGATTATAAGATTTAGGAATATGTTTTTGTTTTCTACACTCTTTGTTTAAGAAGCCTTGATTGTGGTAATGTATAACAGCACCCTAGATTTTACTGAAGGTGTAAGCTAATTGAAGTGTTGTGAAGGCTATGCCAGACAATTTAGTTCTTGTTTAAAAGACACATGGTGACGATAAATATCACAGTCATGTTAAACATGCTTTTCAATTGACTGACAATGTCCAGATGCCCTCTAACTGGTTATATAAATCAGTTTCACACCACCCCTGTGTTGCACCTTTGCTGTTTTCAGATATTTTCTTTTTAAATAGATACAGATGGCAACCACCTCTGAAAAAGATACTCATTTGCAATAATTTTGCAATAGTCTATAAAACATGAGTCTTATGCTGAATATGATGAAACATTCAATTAAATCTTCATCAAAGAAAGAAAACTTAAACACAAGTTTAATTTAATTTTAGTCTCTCCGCTTCTCAATTTCTTTCAGTGAGTTTGTCAAAAATACTATTTATCTTTTGGAAAATGAAGAAAGCATTCAAAATGCTTCCAGTTCCAAGTGCCAGAATTAGGTTTGGAAAGTGCTTAAAGCAATTTAAAGCAGACATTCGCCAGTATTTGTTCAACATAAGTTACCATTTACTGGTTAGCTGTTTTCCTTCCCCCTCTGCATTTAAAGTTGGCTCCAACAATGAAGTTTTGAAGAGGTACACTGAAGTTATTTTGTGTATCCTAGGATTTAATTTAATTATGAGAATTCAAAGTGCACAGTAGCCCAGCAGAAGCATTGAAAAATTCAAGAAAAAAAAAATTTCAGACAAGTTTTGTTGCCTTAACAAAATTGCAAAGTGCGGACAGTACACTATTCAGCAATGCAGCATTTCAATCAATGTGGCAAATGAAAAAGATCTTTTGGTTACAACCTCTTTTGGTAGAATGTGCAAGCAGGATTTATGTTGCATACGAAGCCAGAAACCTTTCTGACCACAACTCATAAGGCACATTTTATTTATGCTGGCACTTTGCCATTATTTGTTCCCAGGCATTCAGACTAGTTTACCCTGTTCTAGTTTTGGAATAAAGCTATGGCATTAATTTCCCAGGCATTCCTTTGGCTACAAGCAGTTCCCATTACAGGGCAGCTAAATCTCCCAAATACTACAAGAAAATAGGCTTATGTTAGAGGGGGGTGGGGGGGGGGGGGGGGGGAATGACCTGATCAAGGAGTACAATTTTATGAGTGGCGTAGGTAGAGGGGATAGAAAGGAATTTAGTAGAGGGGTCAATAACCAGAGGATGCAATTTAAAGTAAGGGGCAGGAGATTTGGAGGGGATCTGAGGAAAGATTTTTTTACTCAGAGAGTGCTGGGAATCTGGAACTCACCGCCTGATAGGGCGATGAAAGCGGGAACCGTCACACTATTTAAGAAGCATTTTGATGAGCTTTTGAAATCCCATTGCGTACAAAGCTACGCACGGAGTGCTGAAAAATGGTATTAGAATAGATAGGTGCTTGATGGCCAGTGCAGGCATGATGGGCCGAAGGGCCTCTTTCTGTGATGTAAAACTCTATGACTCTGTGGCTTTAATTTATTTTCCTTATAAAGGATGTAGAGTTATGCAATACCAGAGAGACAAGAAACATAAAGAATGTGGAAAGGTCTCACTAAAATAATCAATTTACAGTATCCATTTAAAAAAATTATTTAAAATAAAAAAATTTCCAATTAAGGGGCCAATTTAGCGTGGCCAATCCACCTACTCTGCACATGTGCGGGTTGTTAGGGTGAGACCCATTTAGACACAGGGAGAATATGCAAACTGCACACGGACAGTAACCTGAGTCCGGGATCAAACCTGGGTCCTCGGCGCCGTGAGGCAGCAGTGCTAACCACTGTGCCACCCTTAAGTTACAGTATCCATAAAATCTATTTCAGTGCAATAAAATTAGTATATTTTTCAAACATTCGTTTCATGTTACATGGTATTTGCAGTTCAAAAAGATCCTCATTGAGACACCTAAACTAGCTGCTTGTAATGGCCGTGATTAGTAGACATAGGTAAAGAAAACATTGTCAATGATGCAATATACAAATTTGAATTGAAAAGTCCATGATCCATGATAAGTAGTTTAGATATGTTACAAACAAAAATAGTTGAGGTAGTGATCAGAATCTGTAACATGGTTTCAACATCCCAATGATCTTTGTAGATAGCCAAAACTTTTCGTGGACCCTTGTGTTACATGTTGCCATCCAAACTCCACAGAGCTATAAAATATTCCCAGTCATTCGACACCCGAAAGGTGGTAAACTATAAAAAATAAATTCATAAAATGTTGAGGTGTTTCAAGAACATAGGTAAGGGAATAAGCCATTCATCCCTTCAAGGTTGCCATTCAATTCAATTGGATCACAGCTGATCTGTACCTGAAATGTACCTACCTGCCTTACTCCTTATCACTTGATATCGTTACTAAACAAAAATCTATCAGTCTGTGATAGCCCACACGAGAGCTACGGGAATGGACCAATTAGCCTCCCTGTGAACCTAGGAGAATATGAGCTTCCTCGCTGAGGAGTAAATGGAATTTAGCAAAAAAGCCGGCCCAGATGGGACCCGAGTATGAGTAGTCCCGGTTGGGACCTGGAGTGTGCTGTATATAGTTTACTTTGTAATAAAATAAGTTTTCTTATGCCTCTCATTTTGGACTCTTCTGTGGCCAGTAAATTGGTGACCAGGGTAAAAGTGGAACTACAGTTGGCGTTGTTGACTGTTGGGAGAATGATAATCTCCTACCTCACTACCAGAATAAGGTTTCCACTGATTTCAAAATGGTGCTTTGGGAGACTGATTTGTTCGATGCTAGCTTGGAAGATGGGATGCAATACTGTCATGAGAATGTCACTTTAAGAAATGGTAGTGTGCTAAAGTTACTGCAGTGATGTCAGAGTGTGGGTGGAGCTGAGCTCTGGCTCTGCTTTTTAGTTTCACTTTGAGAAAAGCTTGGGTGTGTCTGTGTTTTTTGATTTAGTTTCAGTGTTGGAGCTGCAGCCAGCCACAGAGGTTGTAATGTTATTCCCTCTGCCTTGTAAAGACTATCTCTTGATCATTTGGTGAATTCAGAGTGATAACTGTTCTCAGTAGTGAATTTAAACCTGATGTGCTTCTGTTAAATGTTTTTTTCTGTCTTATGGATGTTGAAAGGAAAGTAAGGATTACTTAGTGTTATATGCTTTGGGGGTTGTATTTGAATTGATGGTTGCTAAGATGTTCACTGTATGTTTTTAAAAGGTTAACTTGAGTTCATAGGATAACATTGTTTTGCTGAAAAAATACTTTTTGATCTCTGCTGTACCACACCTGTACAGTGGGCCGTGTGCTCACCATACCACAATCTGTTAAAAGTTGTGGGTCAGGTGAACTCCATGATAATTTTGGGGTTTTCTAAGCCCTGGCCCATAACAAATTTGGGGCTCGAGGGGGATAAATGTCTATCTATTGGATTGGCTTAGTGAACTTAAAGACAGTGAGGGGTGAGCATATTGTGGTTGCTTTTCAGGTGTGGTATTTCAGTTTAAGTAGGGAGTATTTTGTGGACAATGGCTCTTTCAGAGGCTCTGAAGTTTTGGGGAGTGGAGACGGTCACACGCAGTGCCTTATGGACAGAGACTAAAAGCAGACTGTTAGATTTGGCAAAAAACATTGCAGTTAACACTCCTGACTGCCTGTGGCGCCCTCACCCTTAGTGTGATAAAATGCCTCATCTATCCCGCAGTCCCAGACTCCAAGGCCTTTGAAGAGCTGGTTGCAATAGTGGCAATCCATTATGAACCCCAGCTGTCGGTTATCGTGCAATATTACTGGTTTAGCACGGATGAGAGGACCCCAGGACAGTCTGTTACCGAGTTCTAAACGCATTAGAGAAATCTAGCTGAATTTGTGATTATGGCCCTTCCCTTGCCAAGATGCTGCTGGACTGTTTGGTTTGTGGCTTGAATAATATGACAACCTAATTGAAGGTACTGGCCGAGCCATTATTAGTCCTTAAATATGCCGTTGAAATTATGCTCTCAAGCGAAAGTGCAGAAAAGGGAGTACAGGAATTTCAAAGGATGGAAGTGAATAGTGTGGGACATAACCCCTCCCGATGTTCAGCCCCCCCAGGTTAGGAATCCCTGCTTTGGGGCGAACACCCCTGAGGCCAGGGCCATGGATCTAGGGCCACACTGACAAGGCCAGGTATGTCCCTGAATCTGTAGAGAGAAACCCGTGACAATGTGGGGCATGCGGCTGGAGAAATCACGGGCAGCAAAAACCGCAGGGCAGCCTGCAAATACGCCGTCCCACCTGAGGTAGGAGTCAGCCCAGAGCC
The DNA here is from genome assembly GCF_902713615.1 of Scyliorhinus canicula. Lineage (NCBI taxonomy): Eukaryota > Metazoa > Chordata > Chondrichthyes > Carcharhiniformes > Scyliorhinidae > Scyliorhinus > Scyliorhinus canicula. The sequence continues at coordinate 118,741,563 of NC_052150.1, forward strand.
CGTACCTTTCATTCGGAACAGCCCAATGACGAATGCATGCAACTTGGTATGAGTCATACCTATCTTCAGCTGGATTTCCGGGAGTCCAGACAATACATGACCATAATCACAGAGGCCTTTATGAGTACACTAGATTTCCCTTTGGTGTATTGTTGGCCTGCGCTATTTTCCAGTCTATCATGGAACACATTCTGCGGGGTTTGCCGTGTGTACCAGTTTAGTTGGATGATGTATTGGTCACAGATACGACAGAGTGAGACCATTTCAGCAACTTGGGAGTTACTCCGCCATTTTTCAGAATCGCGTGTCCGTCTCAAAGGAGAGAAGTTTTTCTCACCATTGAGGCCATTTACAATGGGTACCGTGTAGACTGGGATAGACTACACCCAGCAGAAGAGAAGGTGCAAGACATCCCATGACGGAGGACACGACCAAGCTGCCCTCGTTTCTGGGACTCATGAATTATTACAGAAAATTAATTGCTGACCTCGCAACCTTACTCACCCCCCTGCATGCTATGCCAAAAAAAACAGCCATGGGCATGCAGAGTGGCACAGGAAGAGGCGTTCGGTCAAGTGAAGACAAAGCTAATTTCACCCGGTCTGCTGACGCACTACGATTCCACCAAACCGCTAGTCATCACATGCAATACCTCGCCGAATGGCATTGGTGCCGTGTGGTCACACTGCATGGATGACGGTAGAGAGCGGCCAATTGCATTTACCTCCAGAACCCTGGCTGCAGCAAGAGAAATTATGCACAGATAGAGAAAGATGGATTGACCATCATTTTTGCAGATCAAAAGCTCCATCAATATGTGTATAGGTGTCATTGACCGCAAACCATTCTTGGGATTCTTCAAGCGGCACAAGGCTACTTGTCCATTGCGTCAGCCCGTATCCAGAGATGAGCCCTCTTGTTGGCACCGTATGGAGACATGTTCAAGCACAGACTGGGCACATAGATTGCGAACACAGATGCACTGAGTACACCTCCGTTGCCAGCACAATCCCTGACTCCCTCCAGAGCCGATGAAGTGGTCGCCACATTGAACATCATGGATATGTTGCCAGTCACTGTGGCCCAAATATGCAAGTGGACGGAAAAAAATTCTTTATTATCCAAAGTCCACCACTTAATGCTGTACGGTGGTCAAACCGAACTGCCCAATGAGTTAAAGGCTTTTTTGACAAATATATCAGAGTTCAGCATTGAAGATGGTATCCTTTATCGGGCACTCACGTCGTGGTCCCACACAAGAGTTAGAATTTTATACTGTGAGTTTTCCATAACAGACACCCAGGCATATCAAAAATGAAAATGCTTTCTCGCAGTTACGACTGGTGGCCAGGCCTGGATCGGAGATATCGCGGTTGGCTCAGCAGTGCAGTGTTTGCCAGGAGCAGCAGAAGTTAACGCCTCTTCACCCATGGGAATGGCCTGGTCGGCCTTTGGCGTGGTTTCATGCAGACTTTGTCAGTTCTTTCCAGGGCTCAATGTTTTTAGTTGTTGTGGATACCCATTCTAAATGGTTAGAGGTATGCAGGATGCCATCCTCGATTTGGGGAGGCAGTGGTGAAGTGGTATTGCTGTTGGACTAGTAATCCAGAGACCCAGAGTCATGCTCTAGGGACCTGGGTTTGAATCCTGCCATCCCGTACCAGCCTCCCCGAACAGGCGCTGGAATGTGGCGACTAGTGGCTTTTCACAGTAACTTCATTTGAAGCCTACTTGTGACAATAAGCGATTTTCATTTTCATTTCATTTCAGATGATGAAATTTGAATTCAATAAAAATCTGGGATTAAAAATCTAATGATGACCATGAAACTATTGTCGATTGTCGTAAAAACCCACCTGATTCACTAATATCCTATAGGGAAGGAAATCTGCCATCCTTACCTGGTCTGGCCTACATGTGACTCCAGATCCACAGCGATGTGGTTGACTCTTAACTGCCCCCTCAAGGGCAATTAAGGGATGGGCAATAAATGCTGGCACAACATGCAACTCCCACATCCCATGAATGAACCAAAAAAACTTTAAAGGCAATGAATGAAAAACTAATTCCACACCGGGGGGAGGGGGGGGGGGGGGGGGACTATGTTCCTCCGCACCGGGCCCTTGTAGGGCTCTGCCATATTGCCAGTGGGCTGGCACGGAGCCAGCCATGGTATGCATGCGCGGACCCGCGCCGGCTGTGGCGGGCTGGCTATTGGCGCTGGAGCCGCGCACAGCACTCCGACGCGTTCTAGCCCCCTAGGAAGGGGTGAATGTCTGGGCCTGGAGGCCCGTTGACGCCGGCTTTGCTCGCGCCGGTTTTGACGCCGCTTCAACACTTGGCCGGCATTTCGGAGAATCCCGGCCGTGGCCTTTCCGGACCCCCACCAAGGCCAATCTTAGCGTGATTAACTGGGGGCACGGGGCCTCGCCAGCGAAGCGGAAATGCCTGAGCCAAGCCGACAGGTACCTACCGGACCCCGCCGGAACATGAACCCAACCTCGCCACCCCATGAGACCAGACCGGCCCACGCACAACCCCCTCCAGTGATCCTGACACCAGCACTATCATCCACAACCCCTCCGAATGCAACCACTTACCTTACGCAAAGCCAGCCCTGCCATCCAGGAGCTGCCGCCGATCCAGGAAACGGGGAAAACACGCCGGCCTGAAGGTGAAACTTAAATTGCACGGCTTCAAGACTCCTCTCCCCAGCGGACACCTGGCGAACATCCAAGAGATTGAGAACAAGCTGGATGACCTCAATGCTAGACTTATCTGCCATAGTAAAGTGAGCAACTGCTGTGTGCTCAGCTTCACTGAGACATGGCTCACTCCAGCCACACCAGACTGCGCCATCCAACCCGAAGGTTTTTCAATCCTCCGAATGGTCCTCACGATGGCCTCTGGCAAATCGAAGGGCTAGGGCATTTGTCTCCTCATCAACACCTCCTGGTTCTCGGATGTGGTGTCCCTAGCATGCCACTGCTCCCCAGACCTTGAATATTTAACCGTGAAGTGTCGCCCTTTCTACCTGCCACGTGAATTCACCTGTGCACTCATCACGGCAGTCTACATTCCACCCCAGGCGGAGGTGAAGAAAGCACTTGATGAACTACATATCACCATCAACAACCAAGAAACAAATCACCCCAAAGCCCTGACATTCGTGGCTGGAGACTTCAACCAGGCCAACCTCAGGAAGGTTCAACCCAACTCCATCAAATTATCTCCTGCCCCACCAGAGGTGCTGACATCTGGAATCTGACATGAGAATCAAAGGTGCCTACCACTCCATTCCCCGACCACACTTTGGCAATCCAACACAATCAGTATTCCTACTTCCGGCTTACAAACAGCAACTCAAGAGTGCTGAGCCAGTCAAGAAAACCGTGCAGTGCTGGTCCAAGGAATCTGAGGACATCCTCCTCAGCTGCTTGGAGACTGCGGACTGGTCCATATTCAAGGCCACGGCAGCTAACCTGGATGAGTATGCAACCACCATCACAGACTTCATTAGTAAGTGTGTCGAGGACTGTTGTTATGGGCCAGGGTTTAGAGAACCCCAAAGTGTATCATGGCGTTCACCTGATCCACAACTTTTTATAGATTGTGGTTATGGGGAGCACACGGGCCTACTTTCTAGGTGTGATGCAACAGAGATGTACAGTCCTTTCAAATTAAAACAATGTTTATTTATGAAACCAGTTAACACTTTATAAACCCACAGTAAACATCTTAACAACTATTAACACTAATAAATCCCCCAAAGAATACAGTACTTTATAAGTAACTCTTAATCTTTCCTTGCAACATCCAGAAGACAAAAAAAAACATTTTACAGAAAGACATCAGGTTTAACTTCTCTACCGAGAGCAGTTACCACTTTGAGATCACCAAATTAACATTCCTTAGCTTTCAGAGATTCATACACATCTTGCTGTGACTGCAGCTTCTGCAAATCTAAAACAGAACTGAACACACCCTGTAGCAGACAGCCCAAAGCCAAAGTAAAAGCAGACAGACATCCCAGCTCTACCCACACTCTGACATCACTGATAAACACCTATTTCTTAAAGGTACATCCACTACAGCTATTTTATAAACCTTCAATTCTTAAAGGTACTCTCACATGACACCTTCCCCCCCAAGAAAAAAGATAAACCATCAATTTAAAGATGGTTTCATTTTTCACCTTGTTACTTTCTCTTAAGAAATATGGACAGAATATACATTTCCTTTTCAACAAAACAAAACACGCAAAAATTTCTAATAACATAGTCCAATTTAGGTCTTCTTCCTCCACTGAACCTGCTTCTATTCATCACATTTGTGACAAAGCATCGGCTATCACGTTTTCTCGTCCTGCCACATGTACTATTTTAAAATGAAATGGCTGTAACAATAAACTCTATCCAAACAGTCTTGCATTGTTATTCCAGAATCGCTCCAAAAATGTCAAGGGATTATGATCAGCATATAGAATGGTGTCAGACGGATTGCTGGTCACATAAATGTGCAAATGTTGCAAAGTCAAACTCTCCTTCTCAATCGTTACTTTTTCTGGTGAGAATTTAATTTATTTGAAAAATAACCAGTAGGCAGCTCTAGTCCTGCATCATCGTCTTGTAGAAGCACCGCACCTATGCCCACATCTCTGGCATCAACAGCCACTTTGAATGGTTTGGTATACTTAGTGATGGCTAACACAGGAGCAGTGGTCAACACAGCCTTCAGGCAGTCAAATGCCTGTTGACACTCCGCTGTCCACTGAAATTTACTACGGTTCTTTAACAGGTTCGTCAGTGGAGCAACCACACTGCTAAAATTTAGCACAAACTTCCGGTAGAATCCACTCATGCCAAGAAATCACATTATTTCCCTTTGTGTCGAGGGTATTGGATACTCCCCAATAACATTTGTTTTCACATCCCGTGGGACCATTCGGCCCTGTCCGATTGTATGGCCAAGGAAAGTGACTTGGGCTTTTCCAAATTCACTTTTGGCTAGGTTTACCACCAAACCCACCTCCTGAAGTCAACCGAATAACTCCAACAGATGTTTTAAATGTTCTTTAAATGTCTGGTGGAAAATTACCAGATCGTCGATGTATACCGCACAATTGGATAATCTGAAACAACTTTGTTAGTTAACCCTTGAAATGTGGCTGCGGCATTTTTCATGCCGAATGGCATAACTTTGAATTGGTATATACCATCTGGAGTCATGAAAGCTGAAATCTCCTTCGCCCTTTCGGATAAAAGTACCTGCCAACCTTTAAGTAAATCCAGTTTGGAAATAAAAGTGGATTGTCCCACTTTCTCGATGCAGTCCTCCAAACATGGGATAGGATAAGAGTCCATTCTTGTAACTGCATTAAACTTTCTATAGTCCACACACAACCATTGAGTACCGTCTGGTTTAGGTACCATCACTATGGGCAAGCTCTATTGGCTGCAACCCACTTCAATTATGCCATTTTTAAGCATACTTTCAATCTCTTTGTTAACCTGTGTCAATTTTAAAGGGTTAAGTTGATATGGATGGTGTTTAATTGGAACAGCATTTCCCACATCTACATCATGTACTTCCCAACATATCTCCACAAACGTGCCCATGTGATATCAATAACTCGTTCAGGTCAGTACATTTTTCCTCTGGAAGGTAAATCAACAATTTATCCAATTCTTAAGAACATCCTCATTTTCCAATTTAGTTTGAGGTATGTCAAATTCACAGTCATCTGGATTTGGTTCTTCACTTTGAGTTAGAATCATTAAAACCTCCTCCTTTTTCCTCTCCTTCCTTTTCAAAGTACCTTTTAAGCACATTCACATGACACACTCAGTGAGTTTTCCTTCTATCTGGTGCTTTTACCACATAATTCACCTCACCTAGTTTCCTTTCAATCTGATAAGGTCCACAAAACCTTGCTTTTAAACGTTCACCTACCTGGTAACAATACTAAAACTTTATGTCCACTGGCAAAACTACAAACTTTGGATTTGTTGTCCGCTACCCGTTTCATCACATTTTGTGCAACTTTTAAATATTGTCTCGCCAATTCACCTGCTCTATTTAATCGTTTCCTAAAATTTGACACATAATCCAATAATGTAAGTTCCGATTTCTCACACACCAATTTTTCCTTAATCCATTTAAGAGCTCCTACTTCATGGCCAAAGATTAGCTCAAAAGGACTGAATTTGGTTGACTCATTAGGTACATCCCTAATTGCAAACAATACGAATGGAATTCCTTAATTCCAATGCTCTAGATAATCCTGATATTAAACCCTCAACATTGTCTTTGGTGTCTGATGCCACCTTTCTAACGTTCCCTGCGATTCTGGATGGTATGCAGTTGATTTAAATTGTTTTATTCCTAAACTATCCATAACTTCTTTGAATAACTTCAAAGTAAAATTTGATCCGTGATCCGATTGTATTTCTTTTTTTATTTTTTATTTAGATTACCCAATTATTTTTTCCAATTAAGGGGGCAATTTAGCTTGGCCAATCCACCTACTCTGCACATTTTTGGGTTGTGGGAGCGAAACCCACGCAGACACGAGGAGAATGTGCAAACTCCACACGGACAGTGACCCAGAGCCGGGATCGAACCTGGGTCCTCAGCGCCGTGAGGCAGCTGTGCTAATCACTAGGCCACCTTGCTGCCCAATCCGATTGTATTTCTGTGGGGAGTCCATATCTAATAAAGAATTTAAGTAACTCCTCTAAAATCTTTTTAGCTGTAGTATTGCGTACTGGAATGGCCTCTGGAAATGTAGGAGACACATGCATTATAGTCAAAGGATAAAAGGTTCCTCAAATGCTGGAATGGGTATTAAGGGCGCTGGTTTTATCACTGCTTGAGATTTCCCTATCATTTGACATGTGTGATATGATCGACAAATTTAACTACATCTTTATGTAGTCCAGGCCAATAGAAATGTTTTTGTATTTTAGCTTGAGTTTTCCTTACTCCCAAACGACCTCCCATTGGTACCTCATGTGCTACTTGCAACACCTCCTTTCTACCGGCAATACTACTTGATGAACTTCTGTCCACGTTGCACCCGCCTGCATATGTAAAGGTCTCCATTTTCTCATCAAGACATCACTTTTACAGCAATAACACTCCGGTATTCAATCAGATTCCTCTTCCGTATATGCTTTTTGATACATCCGTTTTATTTCTATATCTTTCTATTGTAACTCCGCCAATTTTCCTGAACTAAAAGTATCCACCTCATCCTCCACCTGTTCTTGTTCTTTTCCAACCATCTGATAAAAAATCGTTTCTGATAATTGCACTTCAACTTTATCTTCACTCTTTGATTTCTCCTCTTGTGTTAACCTGTGACTTTGCGACCTTGTTACTTCACAATCTGGAAAAATCCCAGGATATTCGTCCTTCAACACTTCAGTTGTCTGATTTTCCACTGGCTTATCAACCACAGTAGTTATTACTCCCACCTGCGATCCAGCTATATCATTACCCAAGATAAACTGCATTCCTGGACAAGATAGTTTCTCTATTACTCCGACTACTATTTCACCACACTTCACTGGACTTTCCAACCTTACCGTATATAATGGAACAGTACTCTTCTCACCCTATATTCCACATATTACCACGTTTTCTGGCAACATTCTTCCCAAACTACATAACTCCTCATCTCTTACCATTAAAGTTTCACTAGCTCCCGTATCTCTTAAAATTGTGACTTCTTTACCTGCTCCTCCTGATACACATGAGTAAACTTTACCAACACAAGTAAATTCTTTAAAGAGATCTGGCACCTTCTTATCAATCACCTCTTGATCGGGCTGTACAATCTTTTGCTCCTCTATTGCTTCACTTGGGCTTTCCTTTACCACATTAACAAACACCACTGTCTTATCCTGTTTTATCACATCAGCCTTCCCAGTGCTTTTCTTCAACCACCATTACTGTGACTTTGCATGGCCTAGTTTATTACAGTGAAAACATTTGAAACTTTTCATGTCTCTTCCACCCTTCTGGATTTCCTTTTTAATCTGAGGCACACTCTCCTTATTATCCCTCATCAGATCTCCTTAACCTCTGTCACTTGAGTATTTCTCATGTCCCCAGTTTCTATTCCTCACAGGCTGAAACTGACGTCGGAAACCAAGCTTTGATTTATGAACTATTTCATAATCATCTGCCATTTCTGCTGCTAACCTCGCAGTTTTAACCCTCTGCTCTTCCACATGAGTTCTCACTGCATCAGGAATTGAATTTTTAAACTCCTCCAAAAGTATAATTTCTCTGAGCGCTTCATACTTTTGGCCTATTTTCAAAGCCCTTATCCACCTATCAAAATTACTCTGTTTGATACTTTCAAACTCCATGTATATTTGACCAGGTTCTTTCCTTAAATTTCTAAACATTTGTCTGTAGACTTCAGGCACTAGTTCATATGCACCCAAGATGGATTTTTTCACCTCCTCATATGTCCCAGGTACCTCCTCTGATAGTGATGCAAACACTTCACTAGCTCTACCTACCAACCTTGTTTGAATCAGTAATACCCGCATGTCCTGTGGCCATTTCATTTGTTTAGCCACCTTCTCAAATGAAATGAAGAAGGCTTCTGCCTCCTTCTCATCAAACATTGGCAATGCTTGGACATATTTAAATAGATCCCCACCAAGCCTTCGACTATGACGCTCAAGCTCATTATCCTCATCACTCTCCTCAGACCGTACGTTTTTCTTTCCATCCGCCAATTTTAACTGACTGTTATGTTTCATGGCCATTTTCTGAAGTTCAAACTCTTTTTCTCTTTCCTCTCTCTCCTTTTCTTTTTCCTCTCTATTTCTTTCTCTCTCTTTTTCTTTTCCCTCTCTACCTCTTTCTCTCTCTTTTTCTTTTTCCTCTCTATCTCTTTCACTCTCTTTTTGTTTTTCCCTGATCTGTACCTCCCTTTCTCTTTCTTTTTGTTCTCCTCGGGCTATTCTTTTTTTTGTTCTTTCTTCTCTCTTGTTTTCTTTTTCCCTTTCTCTTTCTTTTTGTTCTCCTTGGGCTATTCTTTCTTTTGTTCTTTCTTCTCTCATGTTTTCTTTTTCCCTGATTTGTATCTTCCTTTCTCTTTCTTTTTCTCACATTGCATATTCAAGCTGCTTTAATTCTTTTTCATGTTCAAGTTGCTTAATCTGCAACTGGATCTTTGCCATTTCCAATGCGTCAGACTGTACCTCAGGCAATTTTTAATGCCAGCGAGTGCCGTAAGTACCTCATCTTTTTGCTTTCGGTCAGGTAATGTTAACTGCATTGTTTTTGCCAAATTTAAAAGCCTGTTTTTAGTCTCTGTCTGAAAGGTACTGCATGTGACCTTCTCCACCCCCAAAAACTTCAAAGCCTCTGAAAGAGCCATTGTCCGCAACACATTCCCTACTTTAACTGGAATACCACATCTGAAAAGCACCCACAATATGCTCACCCCTCACTGTCTTTAAGTTCACTAAGCTAATCCAATAGATAGACTTTTACCGCAGACAAGCCTCCAATTTGTTATGGGCCAGGGTTAAGAGAACCCCAAAGTGTATCATGGAGTTGACCTGACCCACAACCGTTTATAGATTGTGGTTATGGGGAGCACACGGGCCTACTTTCTCAGTGTGATGCAACAGAGATGTACAGTACTTTCAAATTAAAACAATGTTTATTTATGAAACCAGTTAACACTTTATAAACCCACAGTAAACATCCTACCAACTATCAACACCAATAAATCCCCCAAAGAATAAAATACTCTATAAGTAACTCTTAATCTTTCCTTGTAACATCAATAAGGCAACATTCCTTAGCTTGCAAAGATTCACACACATCTTTCTGTGACTGCAGCTTCTCCAAATCTAAAACAAAATTAAACACACCCTGTAGCAGACAGCCTAAAGCGAAAGTAAAAGCAGACAGACATCCCAGCTCTACCCACACTCTGACATCACTGATAAACACCCATTTCTTAAAGGTATATCCACTACAGCTATTTTATGAACCCCCACGTCTTTAAAAAAAAATTTAGAGTACCCAATTATTTTTTCCAATTAAGGGGCAATTTACCGTGGCCAATCCACCTATCCTGCACATCTTTTGGGTTGTGGGGGTGAAACCCACGCAGATACGGGGAGAATGTGCAAATTCCTCACGGACAGTGACCCAGAGCCGGGATTCGAACCCAGGTCCTCAGCGCCGTAGGCAGAAATGCTAACCACTGTGCCACTGTGCTGCCCTCCACTGTGCCACCATGCTGCCCTGAACCCCCACTTCTTAAAGATACTCTCACATGACACTGTGTACCAAAGAAGACAATACAGGTATTCCCCAATCAGAAACTCTGGCTCAACCAAAGGGTTCACTCCCTGCTGAAGTCACAGACAGAGGCGTTCAAGTCTGATGACCCTGACCTATATAAGAAATCCAGGTACGATGACGTACACCTGGGGCTGTTTAGCACAGGGTAAATTGCTGGCTTTGAAAGCAGACCAAGGCAGGCCAGCTGCACGGTTCGATTCCCGTATCAGCCACCCCGAACAGGCGCTAGAATGTGGCAACTAGGGGCTTTTCACAGTAACTTAATTTGAAGCCTACTTTTGACAATAAGCAATTTTCATTTCATTCATTCATTTCATTCAGAAAGCCATCAGAGATGCATTAAACTAGAGTCCCAGGCCAATGACACTAACCCACGATGATTATGGCATAGCCGACACAAGATCACAGACTATAAAGCAAGGCCAGGCGGAATATCTGGGGCTAGAGCATCCGTACCCAATGATCTGAACAAGTTCTATGCCAGCCAATACATCAGTGCCACCCGCCCCAACAGCCCTTGACACACCATACCCACTATTACAGCCTCAGAGTTAAGAGCTGCCTACTTGAAAGTGAATCCTCGGAAAGCGACGGGCCCTGACGGAGTCCCTGGACGAGCACTCAGAGCCTGCGCAGACCATCTGGCGAGTGTATTCGCAGATATCTTCACCACCTCACTTCTCTGCTCTGAGGTCCCCATCTCCTTCAAGAAGACCACCATAATACCAGTACCAAAGAAGAACAAGGTAGCCTGCCTCAACGACTACCGACCGGTGGCACTGATGTCTGTTATCATGAAATGCTTCGAGCGGCTAGTCATGAGACGGATCAACGCCAGCCTCCCGGATAGTCTCAATCCATTGCAGTTTGCCTATCACCTCAACCTGTCCACAGCAGATGCTATCTCCCTGGCCCTACAATCAACACTCGAACAACTCGACAACAAGGACAACTATGTAAGACTGCTGTTCATCGACTACAGCTTCGGCTTCAACACCATTATCCCAACAAGATTAATAACCAAACTCTGAAATCTTGGACTTGACCCCTCCCTGTGCAGCTGGATCCTTGACTTCCTCACCAACAGACCACAATCTGCCAGGAGAGGCAACAGCACCTCCTCCACAATGTTCCTCATCACCGGGGCCCTGCAAGGATGTGTGCTCAGTCCTCTACTGCACTCCTTGTACTCACATGACTGTGTGGCAAGATTTAACTCCAACTCAATCTATACGTTTGCGGATGATACGACGTTGTGGGTCATATCTCAAACAATGATGAATCAGACTACAGGAAGGAGATAAATCACTTGGTTGCATGGTGTACCAAAAACAACCTCTCTCTCAATGTTGGAAAGACTAAGGAACTGATCATCAATTTCAGGAAGCGTAGCACAACACACACTCCCATCTGCATCAATGGCTCCGAAGTGGAGATGGTCGATAGCTTTAAGTTCCTGGGGGTCACCATCATGAACAGTCTCTCCTGGTCCACTCATGTTGATGCAACAGTCAAGAAAGCCCAACAACATCTCTACTTCCTTCGGAATCTAAAGAAATTTGGCATGTCCGCATCAACTCTCACAAACTTCTACTGATATGCGATAAAGAGCAGCCTATCTGGCTGCATCACAGCCTGGTAGGGCAACTGCTCGTCCAAGACTGCAAGAAACTGCAAAATATGGTGAACCCAGCGCATCGCTCAAGCTTGCCACCCCACATTGATTCTGTATGCACTCCCACTGCCTCAGGAAGGCAGACAGCATTATCAGAGACCCCTCCCATCCAGACATTGCCTTATTCCAGACCTTTCCATCAGCCAGAAAGTACAGAAGTCTGAAGACCCGCACATAGACCAGTAAGCCTAACATCGGTAGTGGGAAAAATGCTCAAAACGATTATCAAGGACTTTATAGCAGAACATTTAGAAAGCAGTGGCAGGTTCAGTCAGAGTCAGCATGGATTTATGAAGGGAAAATCATGCTTGACAAATCTGTTGGAATTCATTGAAGAGGTAACCAATACAGTTGACAAGGGGGAGCAAGTCGATGTGGTACAGTTGGACTTTCAGAAGGCGTTTGACAAAGTCCCGCATAAGAGATAATTGTGCAAAATTAAAGCGCATGGGATTGGGGGGAATGTATTGAGGTGGATAGAAAACTGGTTGGTAGAAAGGAAACAAAGAGTAGGGATTAATGGGTCCTTTTCAAATTGGAAGGCAGTAACTAATGGGGTGCCACAGGGATCGTGCTGGGAACCATACTACTTACAATATATATTAATGATTTGGATGAGGTAACAAAATGTAGCATCTCAAAGTTTGCAGATGATACCAAATTAGTTGTGAGGGCGAATAGTGACAAGGATGTAGGGATCCTACATCAAGACCTAGACAGGTTGGCCAAGTGGGCAAATCAATAGCAGATGCAGTATAACTTGGATAAGTAATAATAATAATAATAATAATAATAATAAAATAATAATAATAATCGCTTATTGTCACAAGTAGGCATCAATGAAGTTACTGTGAAAAGCCCCTAGTCACCACATTCCGGGGTCTGTTCGGTGAGGCCGGTACGGGAATTGATCCCGTGCTGCTGGCATTGCTCTGCAGGATAGATGCAGGAAAAATGTTCCCGATGGTGGGTGTGTCCAGAACCAGGGGTCACAGCCTGAGGATTCAGGGTAAACCATTTTGCACAGAGATAAGGAGACATTTGGCAGCACGGTAGCATGGTGGTTAGCATAAATGCTTCACAGCTCCAGGGTCCCGGGTTCGATTCCCGGCTGGGTCACTGTCTGTGCGGAGTCTGCACTTCCTCCCCGTGTGTGCGTGGGTTTCCTCCGGGTGCTCCGATTTCCTCCCACAGTCCAAAGATGTGCGGGTTAGGTGGATTGGCTATGCTAAATTGCCCTTAGTGTCCTAAAAAATAAGGTTAATGGGGGGGTTGTTGGGTTACTGGTGGATACGTTGACTTGAGTATGGTGATCATTGCTCGGCACAACATCGAGGGCCGAAGGGCCTGTTCTGTGCTGTAATGTTCTATGTTCTATGTTCTATGTTCTATTTCTTCACACAAAGAGTGGTGAGCCTGTGGAATTCATTGCCACAGGAAGTTGTTGATGCTAAAACATTGAATATATGCAAGAGGCGGCTGGATGTAGCACTTGGGGAGAATGGGATCAAAGGCTATGGAGAGAAAGCAGGATTAGGCTATTTAGTTGGATGATCAGCCATGATCGTGATGAATGGTGGAGCAGGCTCGAGGGGCCAAAAGGCCTCCTCCTGCTCCTATCTTCTATGTATCTGTGCACATCCACACACAGGAACATCTTCTTCCCCACAGCTACAAGACTCCTCAACGACTCCCCCTCGGACTGATCTGTTCCCTGTAAGAACACTATTCCCGACACCCTATGCTGCTCTTGCTCATGTATTTGCTTTGTTTGGCCCCTTGTTCCGCATTGTAACCAATCACTATTTGTCGATGTACCATTTGTTAATGTTCTCTGTTGATTATTCTCCTTGTCTACTATGTACGTACTCTGTACGCTCCCTGGGCCGCAGAAAAATACTTTGCACTGTACTTCAGTACATGTGACAATAAATCAAATCAGAATTTGAAGCTTTAAGCATTGGTACCAGGATTATCAGTCCTAATTAACATGTTCAATTTTAACATCAGTAAAATATTCTCATTGTACTGCTTGGATCAAAAATTTTACAAAGTGCTTTTTAGCCCACTAAAATTTGCTAATTTATTTAAAAGTCATAGATATTGTGCCATTTTTCCTGGTGTTAACCACGGCAGAAAATCGGCAGCATTTTTGCTCAAGTCTCTCCCTTAGCATAAAACTATAATTCTACCTTATAGTTAAGAGTTATTAGCTCTGATGGTATGTTGGGTGAACTAGTTGAAACACACATGTAAATTCCAAAGAAGGTTAATGTGAATGAGCTGTTAATGGTATTTGGGCCTCATTTTATTGCTCTTGTGCTAGAAGGAACTGTGCAAACTGATTCAGGCTGAAACAGTAGCAAGCAGCAGGACAAAATCACTTCTTTTAACATTATTTTCCTGTCATCTGGGAGGTCATGTAAATATCCACAAGAACCGTTTACTCAGAGTACTGTGACCAAAGATGGATGACACCTTGCAGTGATTCATCAGACCAAACTAAATAACTAGTTGAAAATTAAAAAGATCTGTTGCAACTTGAACTACAGTAATTTCATGTTATGTTACACCTTCAGAAATCCATATTTTATTATAGCGTTTAAAAATGTATGTTATTTACGCTGTGAGTATGTTGGCTGTCAATTTTTAAGATCCTGAACACTCAGAGACATTTTAAGTGTTTTGACTATAGCAACATATTTTTATTAAGGAAATATTTTTATTTATTTCCACAGTTTGGTTTTGTTATGTATCCATGTTTGTTCCGAGTTGAAACAAGGTCACTTTAAGATATCTTGTGAGCAAGGATCATTGTCAAAATGACTAAGCTAATTCCTGATGCTGTACAGGAATACAACTCATTTGACAGCCCAAAGTTCTCCTGTATTGCTCACAGTAAAACGTTACAAACAGCATTTGATCTGCTGAAGCCGCCTATGATAAAATAAATTGTTGAGAGGAAACTGCAAAGTCAGGTTTTGCGACGTGAGAACAGGGCTAAACGCCGTGTTTTACAGAAAGGCCTGGAAGTATTAATGAGGAACTATACCACCAGTGAGTAGATACGTGCCATTGTCTTAGCACAGACAGGACCGGTCTCATAACACTGTTCAAACTTGACATGATGGAGTGTGGAGAAGACAATCAACCTTTGCTAGTTTTCCAGAGACAAGAGGGCTGGCTTCTTCCACCCCGCCTGCTGCAAGATCGCCATGGCAGGATGCAGACCATGTAAAGGTCCATTGACTTTGGGCAGAAATCTTCAGTCGCCAGGCGGGCACCCAGAATCCTGCCCAGAGAAAACCGAGAGTCCACAACACTCTGTGCCAAGTGAAAACTTCGACATTCCTGACTACCTGATAATACCAGAAACAACTGTGGAAGATAGTATCCCAGTTGAGGACACTTCAACACCGAGTGAACTGGTGAACACAATATCGACTTTGGTTGAGACAACTACGGACGACGCACAAACGCATCCAAAAATACTAGCGGTTGCAGTCAACATGGAAATGCAGATGCCTGAGGTTAGCTGACAACCACACAGGAAGTGACATCCTCTGAAACGTGTAACTTATTGACTGTTGTGTTTATTAATTGTTCATATTGTAAATTTTTATTGTTATCATGGGCACCATTCAGCAGACAAAAGTTAATTAAAGTCCGTTTTTGGGCATATATGGCGGGTGTGTTTCTTGACAGCTGCAATGCCGAGAATCACTCCATTATTCAACTGCACTTTGCCATTCTCTGGCCTCAGGGGAGTGTCGCCCCACTGAGGCCACACTTTTGTCTATTTCCTGCAGGCGAGCTGATCTCACCAGCAGGAACGGTTCCTCACAGGTCGGGATGCCCTGATATTCCCCCGCCCTCTCTTTGAGGCCTCCCCCCCTTTATTGTCCCCTCCTTCAACCCTCCAACTTTGAGGCCTCTGGAATGCCCCTCACCCCCCCTTTCAATGGGCAAGGTCCCCCATGTCTGACTCTTGGCAGTGCCAGCCTGACACCCACACTGGGTGGCAATGCCAATGTGCGCAGATGCCAGGATATCACCCTGCCCTGTCCCTGACCACCTGGGAACCGCTAATGGTCTACAAGGCCCCCCGAGGTGCAGTCAAGTCTGGTCCATGTTTGTGGGGAAACCACTGCTAAATGGCACCCGGTCAAGGCCTAATGGCTCATTGAAACATGCAGACCTTGCTCTCGCCCAGTGAGGTGAGATCCAAATTGCTCTGGGTGGAATGAATCAGGTGACTCGCATTTGGCCTGGCACAGAGCCTGATATGGGGCTCTCACGCGATTCACCCGTTGAGTCCGAATCCACACTAGGCTCAATCCGTTCGCTGAACCGTGCCCATTATATTGTTTTTCAGTGCAGGAATATTTCACGTAAAGAGGGAGGAAAGTGTGTACTCATGTTTGTTTCTAGTTGGAACAAGGTCACTTTACGAGTCATCGGCCATTTGCATGGGAAAATGGGCAGTCTGGTTTGCAGCATGTAGAGTATACACTTTCCAATAAAACTGTTGGCGTGTTTGTACCTTCGTGGTCAGCAAGCCTATTGTTTAAAAATACCACAGCATTGATGTAGGTTTTGGATATAGGCATCATATAATTGATCTTAAATTGTCCTTGGGATGTAAATTGCACAGACAAAGAAGCATTTATTGTTTATCCCTGGATGGCTACTCCATGTTGCAATGATCTTGCCAGGTAAGAGGAGCCAGATACACCTTCCAAGAGAGTACTCACGTTTGACATTACAATGAATTCTCCTTCACTGTGTGAAAATTCTGTTTACCATCAATATCCACCAGATAGTGCAGTAACCTTAAGAGCTGGGCTAGATCAAATAGAGGTGGTGAACATATGAAAAAAACAACACCCCTCCCCCTCCCAGTACTCACTCTGAAGGCCCTCGAGATGACGATCCTTATAGATTGTTGAGGTGATGAAATCGGACTAAATGTATCAACTGAGTAATCATCATGTCAGTGCTATCTGCTTCAACTAGACCATATGGCAGCAAGTTTCACATTCTCAAAATATTCTACATAAACTCCTCCTGAAATCTATTGTTGATCGGTGAGCTATTTCACATTTCCTCTTGTTCTGAGCTCAGCTACCAGTGGGAACATTTCCGCCACACCCACATATCGACCCTTTCATATCATCAGTTCTTCAGTTCATTGTGCCTGCCCAAAAATACTGACAGAAAGAATTTTGTGGCTGTTACCTTTTGCCTCTGCCAGCCCGAATATTGTACCACTTAAAAGTGGGCGCTGCTGTCAGAAATATCTGGGTTTCGGCAATTAACAGACTGTATTATCCATGGCAGCAGGCACAACATATTTCAAGTGTCACTTGTCCTGTAAGAAAAATGATTTGCAGTGCAAGTTAATTTATGGAGATGTACCAACATGAAGATTAATGGATTCAGTGAAAACCCAAACATTAATTTAATCCATGTACTGAGGACATACATTATAAAGGTTTTTTCAATCATTAGATTCTCCATTGCCCGACGCTGGTACCAGGTTTCCCAATCAGACAGACAATGGAATGTCGAGGGAAAACGGTCCGATTCCCCCCCCCCCCCCCCCCGTAGATGACCTCAGCACGCTACCAGCCCCTCACCGGCAGGAGGAGGCAGCAGATTTTAGGGAAGAGTATGTGAAAATGCAGTGATTGTTCACTCTACAGCTTGGAGTGCTCTTCAGCTTTCAGGTAGGGGTGACTGATGGGGGTCTCTGCAGATGGAGGGTCTCTGATGGATGTTTTGATGGATGTACATCTTTATTCAAGGTCTCTGATGGAGGCCTGAAATGGGGTCGCTGTTGGGGGTCTCTTTTGGGGAGGGTGCTGGGAGGGTCATGGGGGGGGGGGGGGGGTCAGGTCACCCTTGTGCTTGCATACTTTGGGGGGGGGGCTGTTATTCCTGTGCTGGCATAGGGAGGATTCCCCTACTTGTCTGCGGGGAAGGGGGACGCAGGATTTACATTGTGGGGGGGAGGGCGCCCGCTGTCTAACCTCAGTAGCGGGCCGTCCGCTCAAAATGGTGGCCTGATGAGAGGATTCTGACAGAATTTGGTGAGCTCTCCTCCATGCATAAATTAGCATGGTGGAGGAGAGAGCCTTGCACCTGGGTGTCGATTCTAACGCCAGCAGAGACAAGTAGCAATTCTCCGCTAGCGGGAGTACGTCTACAGAATGGAGAATCCAGGGCCCAGGTTTCTGTGTACAGGCCTGATGAGAGAAATGTGTCTGGTGGGATTTGTGTGTGTTCAGGCAAGCTGCACAGCATTTGATATAGAATGTGATTTAGTACAGTGACATCTAGTTGAGGGATATGAGCATTGATATTGTTAGAGAGGCTTTAAAGTTCTTTCCTTCTTTAAATATTTTCTGTTCAGTTGAACTCTTGTAGGGAGTTACTATACATTCAGGGCTGGATTCTCCGATTTGCAGACTAAATGTTGATGCCGGCGTGGGAACAGTGGCATTTCACGCCTGAAAAAACGGTACAAAAGTTGCACCGATCCTCCGTTTGGTGGGGGGCGAGCAGCCATGCAGCGTAAAGCCCCCGGTTTTGCCTGCGGATGCGGCCAGAGAATTGCCAGGTCCATGACCACGCATGCGCACGTTGGCGGCCGTGCCGTACAACATGGCGCTGGCCGCTCGTGGACCCGGCCTGCCAAAAACTGCCTCCTTGTAACCCCCCTTGCCACCCCTGGACCAACCCCACCAGTCCCCCCAACCCCCGCCGATGCCACCCCTGCCAGCTTTCAGGTTTCCGGACCGATTAGGTGAGCAGCTATGATCAGCATTCACACCTGGCTGTTGAAGAAACCCTGGTGACGGATAGAAGGGAACCATTCGCCAACTGATAGGTTAGAGATAGTAAATCATTGATGGAGTCCCAATGAGGGAAGGATGCCCCACCATTTTCTGAGGCACTCCTGGGCTTTAAGGATCATGGAGACATTTTGTTCTCACCAGATGGGAGGAAGAGGCGAGGCAGGGAAACCAAGCAGTCATGTCTGGAAGTGGCTGCCGAGGGGATCAGCCATAGCGTGGGACCTTGCTCTTTTATGCACTGTCATAAGGGATTCAATGGCCTCATGAGGGTAGCAAAGGGAGTGGCCTCATACATTCAAGTACCAGCCCACTCACTCTGACTTCCTCAGCATTCTCCCATACAGTATTTCTCAGATGAACACACCTTGCTGCTCCACCCATTCTTCCCCCTCCCAGCACCTCCTCATATTCCCAACAGGACAGCCACATTGACTTTCACCTTCACCTTATTGCCATCTCACACTCTTTCCTCATAGTAAGAAGTCTTACAACACCAGGTTCAAGTCCAACAGGTTTGTTTCGAATCACCAGCTTTCGGAGCACTGCTCCTTCTCAGGATTCATCTGAGGAAGGAGCTGTGCTTTGAAAGCTAGTGATTCGAAACAAACCTGTTGCACTTGAACCTGGTGTTATAAGACTTCTTGCTGTACTCACCCCAGTCCAACGCTGACATCTCCACATCATGACTTTCCTCATAGTCATTTACCCTCCACAAATGCTGTCATTCCATCCACTGAACCCATTCCATTTCCCACACTCAAAGCTTTATTCTTTCCCTTCTATCATGAGAAGAGTGCGCAGAATACCAGAGAGAATCCAGAGCCCCCGTCCCCCATCATAATTACCCGAACTGATATAGAGATTGAGTTGATGGAAATCAGCATTCTCAGAAGGCATGTCAATTGGCGATAGATAGGAACTTCCCAGTTAACATTTAACAGAATTAGATAACACATTGCCACATAATACACAACATTCACTCATGTTGACTCGGTGTTACAGCTACTGAATTCTCATGGTCTGCACAATGTTGGCCAGGAATTTCTGATCCTGCCCACAGCAGGTCTGGAAATTCCCGCTAAAAATCTGCCCTAATCATGGTGATTCCTGCTGTGGGCGGGTCTGGAAAATCCCAACCTTTGAATTTAACCCTTACAATTTCTCAGTTCAAATTCATGTCCTTGTTTCTTCTCTGACAGAGCCTTCAAGTGTGACTCAGAAAGTGATGCAACAGGATGACAAAGACACCTCATAGGTCACTCACTCTGAGGAAACAATGTCAGAGGATTCATACGCATCCTTTATCTGTTCAGATACAGACAAATCCAAGGCACGTAGCTGGGATATCACAAAGCCTCACATTACTTGAGCAGCAGCAGGTATTGGAAACAGGGACAGCATTTGGGAGTCCCTGTCAGAGGCTGCAGACCCTCCAAGCTCTGCTCACTGGACACAGATGCTGTCTTTGATGAAGAGGACTATTCTGGAGTAGCAGCAGAAAATATATGTGGT
Organism: Scyliorhinus canicula; assembly: GCF_902713615.1. Taxonomy (NCBI): domain Eukaryota; kingdom Metazoa; phylum Chordata; class Chondrichthyes; order Carcharhiniformes; family Scyliorhinidae; genus Scyliorhinus; species Scyliorhinus canicula. The sequence continues at coordinate 118,761,954 of NC_052150.1, forward strand.
TCTGTCAGCATTTCCAGAGGCACTGCACAAATTCACAGACAGGGAGAGATTCAAGGAGTCCATCTTTACCAAAAGTGCCAAGATGTCCACCTGCATGGAGAAAGTGGTCACTTTCATGGAGCAACTGAAGAATAGCTTGTACACTCAGTGCATAACTTTAAATACGATAGAAGAGAGCCTCACCTTGGAGATTCAGCACCTCACTGAAATGCAGCAAAGTGCATTTTTCACGGCGACCGGCGATTCTCCGACCCGGATGGACCAAGCGGCCTGCCGTTCACGACAGTTTCACAACGGCGGCAACCACACATGGTCGCTGCCATCATGAAATCGCCGTGAGATGCCCATTTTGGGGCTTGTAGGGGCCCTGGTGGGGAATGAGCACCACGACTGTGCTCGGGAGGGGACAGGCCCGACGATTGGTACCCACCAATCATCGGGCTAGCGTCTCAATCGGACGCACTATTTCCCCTCCGCCGCCCCGCAGGATGAAGCCGCCACGTCTTGCGGGGCGGCTGAGGGGAAAGACGGCCACCGCGCATGCGCGGGTTCGAGCTGTTAGCCGTCGTGACGTCAGCCGCGCATGCGCAGGTTGGAGCCGGCCAACCTGCGCATGCGCGGCTGATGTCACTTAGGCGCCGCCGTCACGTCATTCTAGGCGCGCCGCCTTGACGCAAGCGTCAAGGCCCGGCGGCCGAGAATAACGGAGCGCCGCTCCTAGCCCCCCCGAGTGGGGGTGAATTCGATGAGAGGAGCGGGCTCCGAGGCCGTCGTGAAACTCGGCCGAGTTCACGACGGCCTTCACGATTTTTCCCGGGAGCGGAGAATCATGCCCTGGGTCTTTTCCAAAATGTGGCCAAACCATGAATTGGGGTGTTTTTGGCCGGTCAGTTGCAAAGGAAGATACAGCATCAGGACTGCTGTGACTGGAGGGAGAAAGTGGTCATAGAAATGTGTCTTGCTGATGACAATCATACTCTTGAAACCCAAAGATGAAAGCTATTGTTGGATATGACTCCAAATTTATGTTTCATAAATAAAGAACAGCGTATACTGAAATTGTATAACTATGTAGTGGCACATTTGTAACTATTTAAAGTGCCATTTACCTTTTTATTTGAAGTATCATTTGCCTGTTAATTAATGTTTAATTTGTGTTGGTTGTGATTCGTACTAAAATAAAAGCAACTGAAAGTAGAATCTTGTTCGTAATGTCTTTGTTTGGGGGGTAATTCAGTAAATTTGATTATTTTGTTTTATGGTTCTCACATAGTTCTTACATAGGAACATCTGATATTGAGGGTCCCATTATAGTGGCCCCATAATGCTGAGAACCATCTTCTCGAAGGAAGACAAGGGCGTATTTGCACACCATTTAGAGGGGCGGGGCCTAAACTCAGCAGCATGTCCGGTTCCTCAGAGATCGGGGCACAGTTTTTAAAGAGCGGCCAGATCTCAGAATAACACTAAAGACTCTCCCCCCTTTTGTCAGTATCAGGCACTCTCCTAATCGCCAGCATCAGGCCTTCCCCCTGTAATCATTGCCATCAGGTGAGCGCCAGGTGAGCGACAGCCATTATTGGGTCACTAAATGCCTATCCCCTCAGGCCCTGCCCTCTTCAAATCCTGGCCCCTTCAGGCACCACCCTTTGGCAGTGTCCCTTAGTGCTGGCCCCAGTATCTTGTTGGTGCAAAACTGGCAGTGTTAATCTGGAAGTGTCAACTAGGGTGTCAGGGGACAGTGCCCTGTCCCCAACCATCTGGGGGTTACAGGGGCCTCTGAGCCCCTTGGCATGGTAATCTTTTCTGGTCTCCATTTGTGGAGACCAGTGGTAATTCACGCCAGCTTCATGCTGCGCTGATGGGTGACAGAATTGCAGGAGCCGGGAGAATTAGATTTAAAACAGATCCTGCATATTTAGGTGAAGATTTAAATATGCTAATTTAGTTTATGCCCAGTGAGGGCATGAACCAGATTATGTCTGTTGGGAGGGCCCATAAACATCGCAAACTGTGTGTTGTCTGGTGCAAATCCAGCTTCAGGGCTCTCCCGTATTTCCCTGACAGAGCGGGATTTGCGCCAGGCACAACACAGCCGGAAAATTGCCCTCAAGCGATTCAGGCACTCTTGTCACACAGCTCCCTTTCTTTCTGTGCCAGCTTACCCTGCAAAGGAGAGAGCAGAAGGTTAGTGTTTACGGCTGGATTTTCACCCCCTCCTCCCCCCCCGCTTTGGCAGAGGTGGCTCGCCATTGGCTGGTGGCAGGATCTTCCAGTCCTGCCCAAGTCAAATGTCATTTGCATTGTTCCACAGTGGAACCTGCGGCAGGGGGGCCACCTTTGGCAGAACTGGAAGGTCTTGTCGGTAGAAGGACTGGAAAATCCCAGCCTATGCATCACTGTGTTAGCTGATATGTCTGAATAGCGGGAAATATGCAGCGGTTGAGAGAGGTGGATGTGAGGCTGGAAGCATTAATAGTCATGTGAATGCGAGTTAGAGGAACTGGACATTAGGCATGAATCCTGAATGACAGGGAACCCTGCTCAGTGAGTGATGGGAGTGTGCTGCATTGAGCAGATTGGGAGACAGGTCTTATGGTAGGTTGGAGATGTCACGTGATGATATATTCACTAACCTTAATCTGTCATATGAGGTCATATGAGCCTTCTTGTGGCATTGCTGCCAGATCTCTGAATCCAAAAGCCAGGAATTAAGATTCCTGGTCACCTGATTCCAATCGTGGTCTTGAGGGCTTCCTGACCACTTGCAGAAACACAGCAACTCTCCTCCTACCACCTCCGCCATTAATGCCTTTAGTGTCACACCTATCATCCTAGAACCCTCTCCATGCCTTGGCGTTCAATTTTCCATTATCTAAGTTCCACCAATGCAGTTTCCCTTTAATACAAATAGCCTGCCTTTAAGAAGAGTTGGCTGGATGCACCACATGATAGTTCTAGAATACTGCTTGGCGCAGTGCAGTGGCAGCCAGCAGAGTGAAGAAGGGTGTAATATGGAATCCGTTTGGTCACATGCCGCTATTCTTGCCCATCCTGATTGGAACCAGAACAGGCAGGTCATGAATCAAAGCCCCTGTACTCAAAATCTGGCACACCAACATTTGTAGCCCATTACCTTCAACACTGTTCCACCAACTCTGTGCCCTATCACTGATTCCATCCCCTTTCACAGGTACCATGTGAGGCTGATCCAGGCTGGTTGGTATCCTATTTAACACTGTCATAACTTCTGACAACAAATATTTTTTCCAACAAGATCACTTACTTCCACCTTCATAATATTGGCCATTTTTACCCTTTCTCAGCCCATCAGCTGCTGAAACACTGATCCTAACCTTTGTTACCTCTAGATGTATCTATTCCAATCTTCTTCTGGCTGGCTTCCCAACTCCCATAGTCTCAGATAATCTTCCATAATCCAAAAATTTGAGTTAACCAAAAACACTGCTTCCCATCAAGTGCAATTCACCCATCACCCCTATGCTCTCTGGTCTAGCAGCATCTCCCTTTTAATAATTCTTCTGCAGGATTCTCCGTTGGAGGAATCCTTCTCCCCACCGGCAGCGCACCCACACCTTCGCGTTTCCCAATGGCATGCGGTGGCCCACCATGGGAAACCCCATTGGCCGGCTGGGGAATGGAGAATCCTGCTGTCATCGGGGGCACGCTGCGCCGATAAACGGGATTTCGGGACGGAGAATCCTGCCCCTCACCTTTTTTCTCAAATGCCTTCATGGCGTTTCCCCTTCCAATCTCTGTAACTCCTTCAACCTCACAACTGTCCGAGAACAAAATAGGCTGGATTCTCCGATTTGAAGACTAAGGGCGCAATTCTCCGCACTCACGACGGTGCGGAGAATAGCGGGGGTCGTAAATTTTTACGGCCACGCTAGTCCGACGCCCTCCCGCTATTCTCCCCCCCCCCCCCCCACGCCCGACTCCCGACACAAATCGCTGCTGCCGTTTTTTTACGGCGAGCAGCGATTCTCAGCTGGCCGATGGGCCGAATTCCAAGCCCTTTACGGCCGTTTTTACGAACGGCAAACACACCTGGTCTGGCCGTTCATAAAAACGGCCGTAAAGTCCCGATCTTGGCAACCATGGCACCAATTGGCACGGCAGTACCACGGCCGTGCCAAGGGTGCCATGGGCCCGCGATCGGTGGGCACCGATCGCGGGCAGCGGGTCCGATTCCCGCGCACTCTTTGTTCTTCCGCCGCCCCGCTGTATCAATTTGCGGGGCGGCTGAGGGGCATCCGCGCATGCGTGGGTTTCGCGCAAATGCGCGATGACGTCGTCCGCGCATGCGCGGGTTGGAGTCTTCCAATCCGCGCATGCGCGGCTGACGTCATGCGACGCGTCAGCCATCGCAAACTCTGGCAAGCGGGCTTAACGAAATTCGCTAAGCCCCCGATGCCGGAGTTCACGGCCGCGGCATGCTAGCCCCGACCGGGGACCAGAATCGGTTCCCGGTCGGGGAGGGGGAGGCTGGCGTCAAACCCGCCCGGTTTTGATGCCAGCCTTACGATTTGTCCCTGTCTGGGAGAATCACGCCCTAAGTTCTGATGCCGGCGTGGGAACTGTGGGGGCTTTACACCTGAAAGAATGGTGCAAAAGCTGCACCGATCCTCTGTCTGATGGGGGGTTAGCAGGCACGCAGCATGAAGTCCCTGGCTTTAGCTGCGGATATGGTCAGAGAATTGCCAGGTCCGTGGCTGTGCATGCGCACGGTAGCGGCCTGAAGCAGCTGCACCGTGCAACATGCCGCTGGCTGCGCGCGGACCCGGTCTGCAAAATAATGCCCCTCTTTGGCCAGGCTCTTCACCCTCGGACTAGCCCCCACTAGTGCCTCCTGACGCCGCCAAAGCCCCCTCTGTCCGCTGAACAGCTCTCCCACGACTGTGGCTAGACTCAGTGCATAGCCGCCACCAGGCCGGGTTCACGAAATAAATAGCATGAGTGGCCCACGCTGTCGGGAACGCAGCCCATCGGAGGTGGAGCATCCGGGGATGCGTGTGTTTAGGTGACGTTCTGAGGCCGTCCATATGACGTGCAGCATACTCGCAGAGTACACCATTTTGGAGGGACGGAGCATCGGAAAAGCAGCGCCACACCCAATTTCGGCACAAACGGGGATTCTCCGGCCGATCTCTAATTTTAGCATTGGAGACCAGAAAATCCCACCCTACATTCATCCCATTGTCATGTGAGAGTACCTTTAAGAAATGGCTGTTTCTCAAATAGTTGTAGTGGATATACCTTTAAGAAATGGGTGTCTATCAAATAGCTGCAGTGATGTCAGAGTGTGGGTGGAGCTAGGCTGGCTGTCTGTCACTTTCGTTTTTGAGCTGGCAGCTACAGTGTGCTTTAGTTTTGTTTTCAGAGCTGGATAGCTGCAGGCAAAGCAAGCAGCTGTATAATGATTTCTCTCTACAAGCTACAGACTGTCTTCAGCTCATTTGAGGATTTCAAAGTTAGACCTGTTTCTGTAGAGAATTTAAACCTGCTGTCTTTCTTTGAAAAGGGTTTAATATATGGATGTTGTTAGGAAAGTTATGAAGGGTTACTCATAGAATATTGTTTCTGTGCGGATTATTGGTGTTGATAGTTGTTAAGATGTTTACTGTGGGTTTATAAAGTGTTAACTGGATTCATAAATAAATATGGTTTTGTGTTAAAAGTACTTTAGATCTCTGTTGCATCACACCTGCAATGTGGGCCCCTGTGCTCCCCATAACCACAATCTATTAAAAGTTGTGGGTGAGGTGAACGTCATGATACACTTTGGGGTTCTCTAAACCCTGGCCGATAACACCATTTTGGATTCTTGTGCATCTCTCGACATTCACTCCACCATTGGTGATCGTGTTTACAGCTGCCTAGACACTAACCTCTGAAATCTCTCCAAACCTCTCCATTTCTCTATTTCTTTCATCTTCTTCAAGATTTTCCCTCAGGAACTATGAGATGACTTCTCTGCCGGCGGGTTCTCCGTTCCGCCAGCAGCGTACCCATGCCCGTGGGTCCTCCGGTGGCATGGGGTGACTGTGGTAGTCACCATTGTTGTATTATATTGTATATACTGCACTGCATACGAGGGTATTACGGTAAGGCCCCTGTACTACAGTTACGGGGGTAGATCCCTGCCTGCTGGCTCCGCCCAGTAGGCGGAGTATAAATGTGTGTGCTCTCCGAACTGCAGCCATTTCGGAAGCAGATGTAGGAGGCCACACATCTCTGTATAATAAAGCTTCAATTACTCTCTACTCTCGTCTCGTCATAATTGATAGTGCATCGGGGACTACAATGGGAAATCCCATTGGCCGACGGCGGGAATGGACAATCCTGTTGCCGGCGACAGCGCACCACCAAGAAACACGTGCCTGGGGGAACTGGAGAATTCAGCCCTACATCTTTGAAGTTTTGGTCACTTGCCCTAATAACTGCTTATGTTTCAGTGTCAAATTTGGCTTTGATAATGTTGCTGTGAAGTTGAGTGTTTACTCATCTTACCTGCAGCATTGAGTGTTTACTCACCTTACATGCAGCATGGTTGAATTAAAGCCAAGTAAAAAGTACTGAATTTTATTTTCTGATAAGTTACAATATGAAATATTAAAATGGCTTTAAAAACATTTTAGCAAGTCTTATGTTTAAAAAAAACAACAAAATAAGAAAGGGGCTCCCAGCACCACTTCAGAATGAGCTTTCTCTGCGATGGACTTAGCTTGCCCCTGTTAATGTTACTCCCTGATTGCTATTAAAAGTATATTCCAACTTTAGTGTGCTGCTATAAATTCACAGCACAACATCGATAATGGCAATGAGGTCACCAAGTCAGGGTACTCTTGATGAAACTAAGCAAAGCTGTCATTTTCTACATTTACTGTGTATTAAATGTGGGCGATAGGATTTAATGGTTTCTATTTTGTAAAATGCTTGGTCACAGCCGCTATTTCATAAACATGTATATTATTTATATATATATATTCGCTAATATATATAAAGTTACTGAAAGTTCAAGCACTTCAACCGTTTTCAAATTTTAAAACAATGTAAGACTTTTAAAATCTGCCCACAATGATTTTATTATATTTTGAGGCGGCTAAAGGGACAGTATGAAAAATGACAGAAATGGGATTTATACTCAATTCAGCTATTTTTGGCACAAGAGAAGCTGTACGCATGAAATAAGGAAAGCCAGAGGGTAAACGTATACTTGCCAACTCTTGGGAGGAAAACTCTAGAGGGGGCCCGCATACTCTGCCAAAACTGGAAAGTACAATCCTTGGTCTAGTTGTGCACACATTTTATTTAATTCTCCTGCTTCGTTGGAAAAAAAAATGTTTTTTTAACATTGTTCCCTTAAATTCGGAGAAAGGCACCATTACAGCTTCTTCACTGACCACAGAGTGGCTACGTATTCAGTTGTGAACCTTCATTATGGCATGCAAGAGTGGAAAATTTAGTACTGAGTCAATACACAGGAATTTTGCAGTTCATACTGAACTTTCCAGTCTTGGATTTCCCTCTTCACACTGCCCTCCCACACACACACCTCACCCACACCCCCAACCACCTCATGCAACAAACCCACTCCAAATGGCTTTCAGAACCAACAACGCCACTCATGTGTGCTTATTACCTGGGCTGTGTTGTGAATTTAACATCAAAAATACTAATAGACTGCAAGAGGAAAGTTTGGAACCTGATTTCTCCTTTGAAGTAAAATCTTTCATGGACTTAGTTCTGTCTTGTTTGTCTTGTAATTTTCAGAGCAGTATCAAAATCTCAACGTAGAAAGAAATTTGTTGATCAGCCCAATCTTTGCTTATTCTAGTCCCACAATGGAGCTAATCAGTCTAATCCCAATTCCTTGTTCTTTTCCTAAAACTTTAATACATTTCTTTGTCGAGTATTTATCTAAATGTCATGGTTCGCATGCTCCAATGATTCCTTGCGTGATCTATTCTATACACAACTAACTCCTTCTCTGAAAATGGTAACCATTAGTACTTATTCTGGATACCTATTACCAATACATTAAGCAGTAGAAATCGTCTATTACCACCGTAAACTCTTCAAAATGATAAACACTTTCATTTGGTAGCCCCTTACTCATCTCTGATGAATACAATGTTAGACGTTTAGCTGCTGTTGTATAAAGAGTCAAAGGTTCTGCTCCTTTTCCACAAACACCTTTAATTTACTTCAACAGACTCTGCACAAAACTCTAACATCACATCACCTGACACAAAGGCCACCTGAAGCCCCTTTACATATCAGTGTCAATTATTGAATACTTAACATAAATGAGACAACTAATTGGAATGTCTCTTAACCCATTACTTAACATACAATGCCTCAGATTTTCAAGTCTCCCATCATATATCTTTCTTATTTGATGGTATCTTGGTAAATGGACACTATGGGCGGGAATTACCGGCTTCATCACGCTCGACTTGGTGATGCGACGAGACCATTGAAGCTTGCAAGAGGTCTCTCACGAGATTCACGACGCTTGAGACATCTCAAGAGATTCAACTGAACCATGTGATCTGGATATCGCTGTCGCCCCGCGAGATCCAGATCAGCGTGCCCACATGGCACCAGCAGTGCCAGGGTACCACCCTGCCCAGAGAGCAAGTACCTGGGGGATTTCAATCCCCTGGCAGGCTCCCATAAGTGCCATTCCATTGGATCCTTGTTTGTGGAGATCAGCTAGAATAGTGCTCGTCTGAGGTCTCCAAGGCAAGGGGTTTAGATCCCATGCATTGGTTACATCTCGGGAATACTTGTTAGAGTGAGACTAGCTGTCTCACTCTAATATGGAGATTTGCCAGAAAGTGATGCTGCCCACAATGGGCAGGATTCACATTGTAACATCTCGCGAGATCGCATTAGATCTCGGGAGGTGTGGCAATTCAGGTAGATCCAGGAAGAGGGATCCCTCGGCATCTTCCGGCCATGTTGTGCTGCTTTTCAGGTGCAACATGACTGGTAGATCTTGCCCTACATCTTTCTGATGCCAAACTGAGACTGAGCAGAGAGTTCCCATGGGATCCTACCAAATACAAATATCTATTCCTCAACCAACTCTGGAACTTGGCTGTTACATAAAGTCCACTTTCAGGAGTAAGATTAAAACAACTTCCTAGAAATTCAATGGACACTTTCATAATAATAGCTGGTCCATTCACTAAATATAGGGGATACTTATTATTGATCAAATGAATATCTTCTGTAGAAACTTTAATTATACAATCATAGCACAGTGGGTAGCACTGTTACTTCACAGCACCAGGGACCCGGGTTCGATTCCCAGCTTGGGCCACTGTTTTGCACCTGTGCGGAGTCTGCACGTTCTCCCTATGTCTGCGTGGGTTTCCTCCAGGTGATCCAGTTTCCTCCCATGGTCCGGAAAGACGTGCTATTAGGTAATTTAGACATTCTGAATTCTCCCTCTGTGTACCCAAACAGGCGCCGGAATATGGCGACTAGGGGCTTTTCACAGTACTTAATTGCAGTGTTAATGTAAACCTACTTGTGACACTAAAGATTATTTAAAAATTTAATAAAAAATTAATTTGCAATATAACAACCCAAACTCAAATTTTCAGATTTGTTATTCTCGTAGATTGACTTCATACTGGTTCTGAGTCTAGCGAATCTCACATACTTGAGTATTACAAAGAATAAAGAACAAAGAAAAGTACAGCACAGGAACAGGCCTTTCGGCCCTCCAAGCCTTCGCCGACCATGCTGCCCGTCTAAACTAAAATCTCCTCACTTCCGGGGTCTGTATCCCTCTATTCCCATCTTATTCATGTATTTGTCAAGATGCCCCTTAAAGTCACTATCGTCCCTGCTTCCACCACCTCCTCCAGCAGCGAGTCCCATGCACCCACTACCCTCTGTGTAAAAAAAACTTGCCTCGTACATTTCCTCTAAACCTTGCCCCTTGCACCTTAAACCTATGCCCCCTAGTAATTGACCCCTCTACCCTGGGAAAAAGTCTCTGACTATCCACTCTGTCAATGCCCCTCATAATTTTGTAGACATCTATCAGATCGCTCCTCAACCTCCGTCGTTCCAGTGAGAACAAACCGAGTTTATTCAATAATACTTTAATATTTGTATGCTTTCTTATTGTAATAAATTTATGTCTGCTTAAAACTTTAATCCTCTCCTTCAGACTTCTGTATCAAAGACTCATGAACCTCCACTCCAGTTCTCTTGTAGTGAGAGAACAGTTATTGAGTTGTTCCACATGGACCCTTATAATATCTGGAAAATTACTATCTATTTAAGAAGTAGTTGTAAAAAGTCTATCAAGGAGAAAGTAATAGTTCTGGTTGATTTTGATCCTCCGTTGGAGGTCAAACTGGGTTCACCAGCCATTTATGCTGGGTCGAGCTCATTCTGACTGAAGTTGTCAGACCTTGAGTAAACTTCAAGTATTAATAAAGATTGTAACACACCACAGTTAACTCACAACTTTGGGTCTTAATGGAGATCTCAGAGAGCGAACCAACTGTTTCCTTGCTAAAACATAGTCTAGATACACAGCTGTACTCCGACAGTGTCTCAGAAACCATTCTTTTGCCTGTACAGTCTCTGTTTGGCATTCGAGCTAGAACTCAGGTTGTTTCAGCATCAAACCATGGTGCCTAAAGAGATGTGCAATCCAATGGTTGTTTATTATAATTGACCAGTGTGCGGTCCATTAAATTCTTCCACCTTCCTGATACGTAAACTAGATAGAGACCCTGAAAGAAATTGCATTCAGATGTTAACAGGACTCCTAATGCAAAGCTGACAAGAATAAACTGCCCCAAAAGAAAATTGTTGGGAAAAAGTGTTTTTAATATCCAGGCTGCTGGGATGAGATCTTTGTGTTGGTCTATTGGGCTGAGATTCATACCAATACCACTGCCAATATGATGCTATTATTTTTCAGTCAAAGCGACAGTGACACAAATAATGGCATCAATCCATCAAATTAGGGGTTGCCATTGGCTACAATGGAGTACTGGGCAGCAAGAGCTGAGGCAAAAGGATGGGTAGAATGGCGGAAATATTCCAGCAGTTTGCCGGGCATTCCAACATAATACATAACTTATTTATTCCCATTATTTACAATGAGGCATGCTGTTAATACACATATTTGCAGCATATTCAGGCCCAATATACACTACAGGAAAGATCACAAGTATATACAGAATGATGTTCAGAAAAAGATATCAAAAATTTGATTCATTCATCCTGCATGGATACAAACTTTTTCAATAAGTAGGTCAGGATTTTCCAGCCCCGTTCTGGTGGAATCTGCACGAGGGATTCGTGGCCCAGCCAAAGGTCCATTGACTTTTGACGGGGCTGGATGATCCTGGAGGCAGGCGGGGCTAGAGAATCCCTGCCTATACTTTCAAAAATAAACTGAACAGGCTTTTTAAATTCATTGTCTCATTTTTGATTATTTAATTATTTTATATTATTAAAAAAAGGGATTAAATCAAATGTTTTATACTACTAGTTGCCATTGTATTGGCAGCAGGCCAATGTGCCAACACGGTGGAACATTGCCGATCCAAATCTGCCAGGGCGCAGATAGGTGATGAGGTCAGTTAACTGAACATATGTGATTTCCTAACGCAAAAAGCAGTATAACAGCTCCAGTCAGAGTTGGATCACACTAGAACAGCTGGTCCTGATTAAATCATGAGGTTGTACAACGTAACACACTAGTGTGACTGTTTAAACTTGAATGAGGAAATCTTTCACATTTAAAAAAAATTGCCTGAGCTTGATGTGCAGGCTCTGATATGACTGAGGGAAATAATTGATAAAAGCGGAGAGTGTATCGGTTGAAAATATGCAATAACTTGCAAACTGATATTAGTTAAACTGGTGTTAATGACCATAGGGCGTAATCTCAAGCCCACATTTGCCTTCCGTGGGATCGGCGGCGGGGCGGAAAATATCGCGAGAATCAGGAAACACGATTCCCGCCGGAGAGATTGCATTTCCCGATCTTGCCTGCCCCTCGCCAGTGACGTCACGAGATTCACGGACGTGAACATCATTTTAATAAATTTGAATAGATTTAAATGCAATTAGTTCCCCCCCCAAATGATCCCTCCTCACTCAATATTCATACTTCCCATTGGCAAGGTTCACAACAGGTTTGGCCAGGCATGAGGCAGTCAATGGGATACTTCCGGGGGTGCAGAGTTAAGTATAGCCTCTGGGGGTTGGAGGGGCATGTCTGGACAATTCCCTGGCACTGCCCCTGGCACAGGTTGGCACTGTCAGCAGTAGGGCCTAGTCAGAAGCCCCATAGGGTGGAAGTGCCAGCTGTGTTTCCATGATGCTAGTGGTGGAGAGGGGGATTCAATGCCATTGGTGGGGGTGAGCACAGTAAGAAGTCTTACAACACCAGGTTAAAGTCCAACAGGTTTGTTTCAAACACGAGCTTTCGGAGCACGGCTCCTTCTTTAGGTGAAGAAGGAGCCGTGCTCCGAAAGCTCGTGTTTGAAACAAACCTGTTGGACTTTAACCTGGTGTTGTAAGACTTCTTACTGTGCTCACCCCAGTCCAACGCCGGCATCTCCACATCATTGGTGGGGGTGGTTGGGGGGTGGAGGGGTGGAACGCCATCCAAGTTTGTCGGGGTGGGGTGGAGCCCCCGATACCTGCATGATAGGGGCTGAGGGCCATTATGCTGCAGGCTGCAGTGCTGATCGGGGTGCCCTTTAAGGACAGCAGCCTGATTTCTTTGAAGCTTGTTCCTGGTTCTATGAGGCCCTGCCCCGTCAGAGTGATGCCATAAATCAAACCTATCCATTTATATATTTTTAAGAGGCTCAAGATTCCATGTGAAAACTGGTCTGTGCAACTGGAGAGTTACACATTAGTTCTAATACGTGTGAGCCTGACACCTCACCAATTCTGGTAAGGGTCCTCCCATAATCTAAGAATTAACTTAACTTGCCATTGTGCTTCCACTTCTACATGGATCCAAATTGACTTCTAATCACGTTAGCATTAAGATATAATCTGGGAGTCAGGGAACCTCCGATGGTGACGATGTGCTGAGCAGTCGCTCGAAAGGTGGCTCTCCCTTGGGAACTTCAACATCGGCCCTTTTAACCCGTACATCGGACATCCAAATAACAAAGAAAATCCCACCCTCACCCTAAACTAACAACCATCTGAGGGAATACCTTCAAACTAACCACAGAGCTGGAAAATAGCAAGAGCAAAAGTCGGGAGAGGAAGACCCAGACCTCAGAGCGAATAGACACGCGGAGCAGAGCATAGCGGACCGAGTGGGATTGGCAACGCGAATGCTGGCCCACCCACCGATGGAGCAATGGATGGAGCTTCTTTCAACAGCGCTCCACAAACACAGGAACTTCATGAAGGAGGACCTCATATTGACCATGACGTCGACCATATGAATTGCTTTGGCCCCCTTCAAACAAGCGCTGGAAAGAACGGAGAGGAGACTGGAGACTCAGGAGGTGACAGTGTGGGACCTGGAGAAAGCGGCCACTGACCAGAGAGATTGGATCACCTTGCTCAAGGCAAAAGTAGCAAGGTTGGTATCAGCCCAGAAAGTGCTCAAGGGGAAGATGAAAAATCAGGTTCCACTACCAGAAGATAAGAATTGTTGGGCTATCTGAGGGCACAAAGGGCAGAAGCCCTTTGGAGTATGTTGTGCAGATGCTCAGAAGGCTGGTCAGAGGAGAAGGCTTCGCCAAACCTCCCAAAGGTAGACTGGGCCCACAGGCCGCTCCGGCAAAGGCCCAAAGCAGGAGAACAATCCCGGGCAATCATAGCAACGTTCCATAAATTCCAAGATAAAGAGTGGGTGCTGGACTGGACGAGGAGCATGCGGTCGTGTAGATGAGAGGGACATACAATCAACATCTACCGCATTGGAGCTGACCTGGCTAAGCGCCGGAATTAGTTTAATGGGGGCCAAGGCGGCTTTGGTCAAAAGCAAGGTGCGGTTTGGAATACTGTACCTGACGAGAATCTGGGTAACCTATAGCAACAATGAACATTATTTAACAGGCCAGGGGACACAAATGAGTTCATCCAGAAGACAGCAGTAGTGGAAATTCAAGGAATATTAACTAGTTTTTTATATTCTGGACTAAACACTTGCACGATGTGGGGAGATGATGGGGATGAAAACAGAGGTACGCCGAAGCGAGAACGGAGGGGGTGGGGGGGGGGGGAGAACAAAACGGTCTCAGGGCAGAGGGAGTTGTTCCCGGGGGACTGCCGCCGCAATGGCGAGCATGCTGGTGTTTCGAAGTGGGTGAGGGGGGGGGGGGGGGGGGGGGAATGAGCAATGCAAAAGTAGAGTGGTTCGGGGGGGAGGGTCGGGGATTAGGTGGGGGGATGGGTAAATTAGAATACTGGTTACAACCAGTTGCATGTGGAGACTGCTGGAGCAAAGAGGAAAACAGTGGTCACCTTGGATGGCCCCCAAACAAAGTGAAACCCCAGCCTGCAGGGGCATGTCCATGTGGTGAGTATGGTTAACCCCGCAGGAGTGGGGGGGGATGGGGGGATAGAAAAAAAAAACCCTTTCGAATATACACCTGGAATGTCAGAGGACTCAACGGCCCGGTGAAAAGATCCAGAGTCTTTTGTCCACCTAAAAAGCCTGAGGGCTGACATAGTCTTCCACCAGGAGACACACCTGTGGAGAAGGGCCGACTGAGGGTAAGGAAGAGCTGGATAGGACAGACCTACCAAATGTGCTATGGGATGAAGTTCAGGGGGGTGGCCATACTGTATCGTAAAAAGACGAACTTTACAGCAACGAATACGGTGACGGACCCGTGGGGAAGGCATGTAATGGTCAGCGATGCCCTGGAAGGGGCACCAGTGGTACTTATGAATATATTTGCTCCGAACTGAGATGACTTCATCAAAAAACCATGGCAGAAATTCCCAACCTAGTCTCCCACCAACTCATTATGAGAGGAGATGTCAACTGTGTAAACGATCCGATAAATCCAGCCCCAAATCAGGGAAACAATCACCGATGGCAAAGGAACTGAACGCATTTATGGAGCAGATGAGGGGGGTGGACCCGTGAAGGTTCAACCATTCGAGGGAGAAGGATTTCTCCTTCTCCCAAGTTCACAAGGTATACTTCCACATCAACCGCTTTGTAATAGGTAAATCGGTGCTTCCAGAGATGGTAGGGGTGGAATACTCCGCAATAGTAATCTTCGACCACGCACCACACTGTGAATGTGAGGTTAGAGATGGGCCAGGCCGAGTGCTTCCCATGGAGGCTGGACACAGCTCTCCTTGCCGACAGGGCGTTCTGTGAAAGAATGTCACAAGCCATTGACATGTATGTAACCTGCAACCAGAACGGGGAAGTCTCAACCTCCAAAGGAGAAAACTAATAGCTTATATGGCGCTTAGAGATAGGAAGGAATGGGCAACTAGGCAACAACTGATCGACTCCACATTGGAGGTGGATTGGCAGTTTTCCACGGTCCCGACCGTGGAACTACTGGCGGAGAGGAAAAAGCTGCAATTGGAATTTGATCTGTTCTCCACCAGGAAATCAGTGCACCAACTCCGCCAGACATGGGGAACCTTTTATGAAGATGGAGACACGGCCAGCTGCCTGCTGGCTCACCAGCTTAAAAAGCAGGCAGCCACAAGGATCGTCTACGTGTGTATGTTCCCTTGGCTGCAGCAAAATACTTTTCATTGTACTTTGGTACACATGGCAATAAATCAATCAATCAATCAAGCAGAGGTGAGGGACAGGAACGGTAAGCTAGTCACAGCACCAGATAAGATCAATGAGGCTTTTGCGACTTTTTTCCTTGAGCTGTACACCTCTGACCACCCGGAGGGGTACTCAAAAATGAAACGGTTTCTTGACAGGCTGGACATACCAATGATGGGGGAGGAAAAGAGGGAGGGACTGGAAGCATCACTAGAACTGGGGGCTGTCATCAATTGGGGAAGGTGCTGGGTCCAGATGGATTCCTGCTGGGCATCCATAAAGAATTTGCAGCAGCATTGACCCTGCACCTGCAGGAGATGTTCCATGACTCGTTATTGAAGGGGATCCTGCTGCCCACTCTGGCACAGGCTTAAATATCACTGATCCCTAAAAAAAAACAAAGACCCGACAGACTGTGGGTCATACAGACCCATCTGACACCTAAACAAGGTCCTGGCGAAGGTGCTGGCGAGGCAACTGGAGAGTTGCTTACCAGAGGTAGTCTCGGAGGATCAGATGGGCTTTGTCAAGGGAAGACATCTAATAGCGAACATCAGACGCCTGCTGAATGTGATCGTGACCCATCAGACATGAGGTGAATCTAGGTGATTTTCACAGAAACCTAAAAAAGAGAGAGTAGCTGGGGTTGTGGCTGGTCACAGAATCACAGAATTATTACGGCGCGAAAGGAGCTCATTTGGCCCATCATTTCGGCACTGGTTCTCCACTTGGTGTCATTCTCCTGCCTTTTCCTCTTAATGCTGCACATTGTTTCTATTTAAATAATCATCTAATGCCCCTTTGAGTGCATTGATTGAACCTGCCTCCATCACACTGCCAAGCAGCGCATTCCAGCCCCGAGCTACTCGCCGTGTGAAAACCTTTCTTCTCACGTTGTAATTGCTACCTTTGCAAATCACTTTAAATCTGTTCCCTCTCATTCTCGATCATTTTATGAGCAGGAACAGTGCTCCCGATTCAAACTGCCCAGCCCCCTCATGATGTGGATATCTCTATAAAATCTCCTCTTAGCCTTCTCCTCTCCAAGGAGAACAGTCCCAACCTCTCCTCATAGCTGAAGTTTCTCATCTCTGGAACCATTTTTGTAAACCTCTTCTGCACTCTCTCCAATGCCTTCAGATCCTTCCTACAGTGTGGCACCCAGAACTGTTCACAATACTCTAGCTGAGGTCTATCTAGTGACTTATACAAGTTCAGCACAACTTCGTTGTTCTTAAACGCTGTGCCACAATAACGCTTAGGATACCGTATGTTTTATTATCTGCTCCCTGCACCTGTCCAGCCACCTTTAATGACTTATGAACAAATACACCAAAGTCACTCTGCTCCTGCACACCCTTTAGAGTTATACCCCTTATTTTATACTGCTCTTCCTACTAAAATGAATCACCTCACACTTTTCCATATTGAACTTCATCTGCCACCTATCTGTCCATTCCACCAACTTATCTGTGTCCTTTTGTTTTTATAAATTTAGAGTACCCAATTATTATTATTTTCCAATTAAGGGGCAATTTAGCGTGGCCAATCCACCTAACCTGCACATCTTTGGGTTGTGGGGGGCGAAACCCACGCAGACATGGGGAGAATGTGCAAACTCCACACAGACAGTGTCCCAGGGCTGGGATTCGAACCCAGGTCCTCAGCGCCGCAGTCCCAGTGCTATCCACTGCGCCACCGTGCTGCCCCTTATCTGTTTTACACTATGGGCTGGATTCTCCGCAGCCCCGTGCCAAAATCGTGTTTGGCGCGGGGGCAGAGAATCAAAGTTCCTGATGGAATCAGGCCCGGCGCCTCTCCCGCGATTCTCCGGGCCCCGAATATCCACGCATCCGCAAATTACACCGCGTGGCTGGGGGGCCATTGACAGAGGCCTGCCCAGCGATATTCTGCTTCTGACCGGCAGAGTTCCTGATGGCCTGGAACTATTGTGGTGTGGCCGGTCGGGACTGTTGCATGGCGGCTGTGGACTCAGTCCGCAACCGCCCTGGTGGGGGGGGCGGGGGAATCGTGCACTAGGGGAGCCTTACGAGCGGCCGGGGCAGTGATCAGGCCAGAAGGATCCTCAGGTGCATGGCTGATCGGGGCGGCCTAGCTTGTTGGTGTTGGTCTTCGGAGTCCGCCATGGCGCTCACCGCGGCCGCTGGAGGCCGCCGCATGCACATGTGCGGACTTGGACCCAGAGATTCGGGGGCCCGTATCCACAGCCAAAGCTGCGTGAAGCTCCCCAGGTCACTGGTAGCCCCCGGATGGTAAGTGAATCGACTTTTATTTTTTGCAGGAAACTGGAGGGTGCAACACCAGCGTTTTTACGCCGACGTGGGGACATAGGCCTGGATTCTCCCAAAATGGGGCTATGCTCCTCACAGTTTACAATGTTTCTAAGTTTTATATCTTCCGCAAACTTTAAAATTGTCCCTTGCACACCACGAAAAGGAACTGTGTAACATTGATGCATAATATATTGCAGTTGAAACAGAACCAATTTCAGCTCAACCTCGACCACTCCTCCAATCTTTAAACTGTAGTACATTAACACTGCTTCCAATTAATGCCGCTGCCCCACCTCCCTTTCTTCCTTCTCTAGTTCTGCTGGAATTATATATCAGATCCATTTAATTGTCGATCCTGACACAGCGGCAGCTGTATTTCAGTTATTGCTATTATGTAATAATTTTCCATTTTAATCAATGCTCCTTTCTCTTTCATTTCTTATACAGAATGAACTAATATTCATAATTTTAGTTTGGGAATCTTTGGTTGGTAATGTTACAACACCCTGGGCAATCCACAGTTAATTCCAGCCCCACATGCCCCAGAGTCACATGGTAAATTAATTAACCAATAATTATTGTAAAAATACTTGACGTCTTTGGCCCTTGGCTGCCCAATAATCACAGTCTTCTGGGGCGGCATTCTCCTCTACCCGGCGTGACGGAGGGTCCCAGAGTAGGGGAGTGGCGCCAACCACTCAGGGGTCGGGCCTCCCCAAAGGTGGGGTTCTCTTCCGCCATGGCGAAAGTGCACCCAGGGCACTGGCCCGGAGTCTGAGCGGGGGGCCCCGATCGCGGGCCAGGCCACCGTGGGGGCACCCCCCGGGGTTCGATCGCCCCCCCGCCCCCCCCAGGACCCCGGGGGTCCGCACGCGCTGCTGATTCCGCCATTCCAGAGGTGGTTCAAACCTCGGCAGTGGGAGAGGCCTCCCAGCGGCAGCACTTCGGCCCATCCGGGCCGGAGAATCACCGCAGGGGCCTCGCCGATCGGAGTGGCGAGATTCCCGCCACTTCCCGGGTTTTCGGCGGCCCCAGGCGATTCTCCGACCCTGCTGGGGGTCGGAGAATTTAGCCCCTGTTCTGTAAATGTAAACACGATTACTGTTTATTTACATCAAGAACTTTCAGGAAACATGCACTTAATACAACTGGTTAATGACAAGCTAATACCTACTACCCACTCTAACTATTCCACTGTAATAAGTCCAGAGAGGCAGAAATCCCTTCAACAGAATTCCTTTTCGTAACAAAACAAACAGCAGTACAATCATGTGCATTCAGCTTGCTATCTACACTGAGTGCAGAGGATCTGACACTCCCTATTATATACAGAGAAGAGGTTCCCTGATTGGGCCATTAATCAGGGAATTCCCAATCCAATTGGCCAATCGCAAAGGCCTGGTCTATGGTATTACACCCACCGTCTACACACACACACACATACACACACACACAAGACAGGCGAACACAGAGGGGGAAGGGGTGAAAAATAATAAGAATGAAAGTAAATGATAAGAGTCTTTGCTTCAGATGGTGGTTCTTTTAGCAAACCTTCTTCACAACAAGCTTGCAGATTAGAGTCTTTGGTTTGCAGCCTGTAATGGTCTTCTTTGAAGATTCAATCAGTCAGGTCAGGTCCCTGTAGGTTAGAAAATACAGTAACTGACAGGCAGCAGGCTTTCTGGAGAGACACCTAATTCCTCATCAAACTGGGCCTTCAGCTCTAGGGTAAGGTTCACCTTCAGGCTCTATCTTTCTGCAGTCTTTCTGCACTTTAGTTCACATCAAACTTTGCTTTCAAGTCATGGTTTGTCATCAGGCCTCTGCAGTCTTAAGCGATCAGCACCCAGAAGCTTACTGGAGAGAGAGTCAGTCCTCAGTGGCCTCCTATAGAGAATTAGCTGGATCTCTTTGGAGAGATTTAGTTGGATCTCTTCGCCAGGATACCAGAATCAAAACTGAAACCAGACTCAAGCCTTGGGACTCTGAAGAACATATCAGTGGGATCAGATTCAATCACCACCTGCATAGTGGTTAGCAGAGTTGCTTCACAGCTCCAGGATCCCAGGTTCGATTCCCGGCTTGGGTCACTGTCTGTGTGGAGTCTGCCCATTCTCCCCATGTCTGCGTGGGAGAAAGTGAGGGCTGTACCATTGGGATAGTCACCTTAACCATGCTGGGACCAGTGTTCTTTTGAACCGCATAACTTAGGAAGTAGAGATGGTTTTAAACTACACGTGTCCCGCGCCGTCGGGATCTCGGCACATCGGGGACGAAGCACCGCCGGAGAGCCAGCCGATGATGCGCCAATGTCGTTGCAACAGCATGGCTGACCGGCATCAAACTGGTTCGCCCCCTATTAGGTCGTTGGAGTCGATTCTCCACCCGATTGCCGATTACAAAATCTCCGTCGGGCAATTGAGAATCCCGCATGCCACCTTTCATTAAAATCTTCGGTAGACCTGCTTAGGACTCTGACATGAAATTAACTCGGACCAGTTTAGCTTCATTACCTCCAGCCAAGTTCTCCCCATTAGGGCTGGGTAGTTATCTTTAACAACCTGCAGGGACAAGGTACGTCTATCCATTCAGCTGCACATTTACATTAATACGGTCCCTCAACAGCATTACTCTGGTATGTGGTTTAGTTGTTATCTTTCAGGGTTTTAAGGTGATATGTTATCACTTTTCTTGGTAAACAGTTTCTGGTACCAATGGGCGTCTGCGACAGTGTCCACCTCCACCTTCATCGGTTATCCATCCAGTAAGGGATGACCCAGTAACAATTTGTTGCGCCGGCAATGGCCAGTACGTTCAACGATTATGACTTTGGTCCTTTTTTGCGCCCTTTTCCTGTCACATGGATACTCTCTCCTCTACTTGATCTTTCAGTTGATATATTTGGTTCTTGCTTTTTATAGTTCTTGTTTGAAACTTGTTGTTTCTTTCTCCAACATGCAGTTCGATGTGCCCCTTTTACCACAATTCCTGCACTCTGCAACTTTTCACCAACGTCTGCTACTGCATGACCAGTGTATGCCCATCAATGGTCATTTCAAACCTGTGCCTGTGTTCGGGTCTCAGCTGATATTTTATGGATTTCAATGCTGAAACATAATTGTTGGTTAAGTTTCTGAACCTTAACCTCTTGGCAATGACCAAAGGTTTACATGAGAAGTAGGCCTGTAAGATCTCCACTATTTCACCAGATATTTTCGAGCCTGGTTTCTCTGGTTGCACCAGACTTCGCAGAAGGTTAAGAGTTCCTATCCCTCACCCGCATCGTGCTCAGGAAGGACGGGACTACTATGTCCGCCAGACTTTTATTTACCAGGACAAAATATTTTAATCGTTCAGTGTATGAGCTCCTGCGCTCCGTGCTTTCATCATACGGTCCCATGGTTCCAAAACTCCTGCCATTTTTACAATGGGAGGGCTTGCATCAGATCACATGTGCAATGAGGATTTTATCACTACTTTGATTCTTTTTCCTGAGCTCAGCCTGTTCCTTTCCCCTGCTCTCAATGAATTTGTTACTTTATTTGCTACTCACAGTAGATGGAGCACTTGAGCACTGTTCCAGAATGTTCCAAGCAGGGCACGTGGCAGCTTCCTTTTTTGATGCTGTTTCTTCTGAAATCTCTGTTTAAACTTTGGTTTCTTTGATGGTTTCTGCTATTATTTGGCACCCCGCTGTTGCCAGCTTTGAGCTTTGGTGTAACCAGGTTTTTATATCGCCTTAAACTTTTTTGAATGGTTGAAGTGTGGATCGATGATTTTTTTCATACTAACTGGATTTCTGTAGCTCCTTCTTGAGTTCTTTTTTACATCTAGAGTACTCAATTCATTTTTTCCAATTTAGGGGCAATTTAGCGTAGCCAACCCACCTACCTTGTACATCTTTGGGGTTGTGGGGGCAAAACCCACACAAACACTGGGAGAATGTGCAAGCTCCACACGGACAGTGACCCAGAGCCCGGATCGAACCTGGGATACCAGTGAGGCAGCAGTGCTAACCACTCCGCCACCATGCTGCCCCTGCTCTGTTTCGAGTAGTTTGTAGTGTGGATTCCGACCACTTTATCATCAGCTTTCTTTATGGTATTTTTAAAGAGATGGCAGCACGGTAGCATGGTGGTTAGCATAAATGCTTCACAGCTCCAGGGTCCCAGGTTCGATTCCCGGCTGGGTCACTGTCTGTGCGGAGTCTGCACGTCCTCCCTGTGTGTGCGTGGGTTTCCTCCGGGTGCTCCGGTTTCCTCCCACAGTCCAAAGATATGCGGGTTAGGTGGATTGGCCATGCTAAATTACCCGTAGTGTCCTTAAAAAGTAAGGTTAAGGGGGGGGGTTGTTGGGTTACGAGTATAGGGTGGATACGTGGGTTTGAGTAGGGTGATCATTGCTCGGCACAACATCGAGGGCCGAAGGGCCTGTTCTGTGCTGTACTGTTCTATGTTCTAAGGTTGCAGACCACAAAGGTACAAAATAAAACAAGCAAGAACTTTATTAGGAAATTGTTGTCACACAGGTTGCGAGTGTCGACGGACCATTGACCTGCCCAAACCGCCAATGATATCATCACTATGTCACGTGATAGAGCTCTTAAAGTGACCCTGTTCCAACTAGGAACCATCATGAATACACAACACACTGTATGAGTTCTGATATGCCATAAACATGCCCCTGACTTATCTTTGAACCTCAACTCACTGAAATTGTGGCTCCCACCAGGTTCAGTCAGCGTGATTCAGTCTTCTGTTCTCATAGGCTCGAGCAACAGAAAAGGTTTCAGTATCTGCAGCTCCGAGACTTTGCAAGGAAGGAGGTTTCGAGCATCCCGATAGCATTGGTCCCTTCGTTGTTGGAAGAGGTTTTGAAGGCAGGAGAACTGGAGAAGGGGGTGGTGTCGGCGAATTATGGCAAGAATCTGGTAGAGGACGGGGTGTCCATGGAAGAGATTAAGGCTAAGTGGAAAAAAGAGGTGGTGAGGTAATGGAAGTGAGGTGGTGTGAGGTGTTCCGAAGAGTGAACGCCTCAACCTCATGCACGAGGTTGTGGCTATTGCAGCTTAAGATTGTGTATAGAACACACCTGATGAGGGCGAGGATGAGCTGACTCTTTGAGGGAGTGGAGGTTTTTTGTGAGCGGTGTGGGAGGAGCCCCGCAAATCATGTACATATGTTTTGGTCCTGCCCGAAGCTGGACAGGTATTGGAGGGAGGTCTTTAGCATCATCTCGGGGGTACTATTTGTGAACTTGGAACCAGGTTCCTTGGAGGCCAATTTCGGGATGTCGGACAGGCCCGAGCTTCAGGTGGGGGCAGATGTTTTAGCCTTCACCTTGCTGATTGCCCGGAAGCAGGTCCTGTTGGGGTGAAGGTCAACTTCTCCGCCCTCTGCCTCAGTTTGTCGGGGGCATCTACTGGAATTTCTGACCCTTGAGAAGGTGAAATTTAAGAATAATAATAATTTTTATTATTGTCACAAGTAGGCTTACATTAACACTGCAATGAAGTTCCTGTGAAAATTCCCTTGTGGCCACATTCTGACGCCTGTTCGGATACACAGAGGGAGAATTCAGAATTTCTAATTCACCTAACAAGCACGTCTTTCGGGACTTGTGGGAGGAATCCGGAGCACCCGGAAAAAACCCACACAGACACGGCGAAAACGTGAAGACTCGGCACAGACAGTGACCGAAGCTGGGAATCAAACCTGGGACTCTGGCGCTGTGAAGCAATAGTGCTAACCATTGTGCTTTGAGCTGAGGGGGATGAAGGAGGTGTTCTACAATCCATGGGACTGTTTATTATACACTTCCGGGAGCTGGTTGCCACTGAACATTAGAGGGGAGAAGGGGGGAGGGGAGAAGGGGGGTTGAGTTTACTGATTTACAGTTTTGTTGTTAACTTTAACCTGGAATGCACGAATGGATGTATTGAATTGTATATTGAGAGGGTTGTTGTTTCTGGGGGATTGTTATCGTGGTTGTTTTTGTTTTTCTCTTGTTGTTTATTGGATGAAAATGTTGAAAATGTGGAGAATAAAAAGATTTTTTTAAAATAAATATTGTTACCTGCCGTACAACTGATCACTCCTCACTGGATAGACCATAATGTTTAAACACAAGTTAAGTTCCAAAATAATGGGTTGTTGTCAATTCCAAAATAAACTACCTTTTAAAAAATATAAAGTAGGCATATGGATAAGAAACGGTGAATAGTAAATGCTGAACTTATAAATTATGAAAAAAATATACAATCGAACATATTCAGACAGCTTTGGATCGGAAGGCTTTTCTCAGTAACTCCAGCTGGATCGAGCTTTGTGGCTACTCAGTTTGAAACGTGAGCAGCTGTCACTGAAAAGTGCAGCTAATAGCTGTCATACACCATACACCAGGCCGAGCCCCTTTGCCGGGGATTCAGCTGCCTGATTATCTCCAAATGCAGCTGTGAAATCACAAAAAAATTCATGATTTAAATGAGCTCTGTTATTAAAGTATCTCTTCAGTCGACATCACAAGGCTACTCCTTCAGAAGGCTGTTTCCTTTTTTTTGTCAAACCCCTGCAGCCAAAGGAGATGTCTTTGGATTATTTTCACATCATGAACTATCTTGTGATGACCTGATTTGTGCAATGATTATACTTCAGAGATCAAAAGAGGGATTAGTGTAGCTCTACTCTACTTCTATTGGATACCACTATACTAAGTCACCTTGTAACATATGTACATTGCAACAGAGCAAGTGGGGCTCATCAAAGGAGAGTGAAACAGCAAAAATATGAGCTCCAGGGCAACATTTGAAAGTTTGTCGGTGCAACCAGTTCAAGTAGTTGAAAGGAAGTCACTAAAGATCTTTGACTCAAATGGAATGGATTGTGTTTTTACTTAAACAAATGGCAAAAAGCAGACGGATCACCGTATAATAAAAGCAATTCTCAAATCATCAATGAAATGATGATTCAGAGAATGCAGTTCTACCCAAATATGCTGTTCGTTGTGCTGAATTTAAAACCAAAATGCAAAACAACTAACTTGTTCTCAAATTAGTTACACACAAGAACACTTAAGCTCTTTTTGCAAGAGGTTTCAGATTTAAATGCATTTATTACATGGGAAACCTGTGGCAAATTTGATTGGCTTTCATTTCTATTTCTTGGTATAGTTGCATGCTTTCTATCTGGGTGATGCATCAATTGAAACATTAAAGAAGGAAAACTATGAATTCCTTCTCCAATTGATTATTGTTTCGACATAGATTTCTTCAGTAAATATAACTGGTGAATAGGTCATAAATTTCATGCCAGTTTCTCCGTGGTCAAAGATGGTATTTGTAATAAACCGAAAGTTATCTATGGTTGACATCAACTTAGTGTCCATATCATGACTTTGATCAGTCTTACATCAGAAGTGTGAGCCCTAGGAGGCAAACGCATGGCAAACAGAAAGAGGATCTACAAACTATATCTTGTTGCGGATATTTCCTAGTGCCCCAGATACAATGGGGCGCAAGGGGAGATTTGCCAAGCAGGCTTAGCATGCTTACGTGGAGTTAAATCCCCTGAAACTGACAATCCCGCCCTCTTCTTGGTTTTTATGGGGCAGGATTGAAAGTGAGAGGGAAAGCCCCTTGGATCTATTGGATAAGTAATTAGGGGAGTGGAGGTTGACAGTGAAGGATGTCTCTGGTGGGTGACTGTGAGGCATGGGTGCAAGGGGGCAATAGGATGAAGGTCTGTGTGTGTTGGTTGTTCAGATGAAGATGTGAAGCACCTGAAGAGAGAAGAATGAGTGGAGACACACCAAGTTCTGCAGAATGGTCATATGGACTCAAAATATTGACTTTGCCTCTCCTCAGATGCTCCTCGGCCTACTGAGTTGATCCACCATTTTCTGTTTTTATTTCAGATTTTCACCAAGCAGTCCCTCAGACCCCATAGCAGGACCTCCAGATATGAGTGAAAGACTCTGGAGAGGAGCCTTCCTAGGTTGCCTCTCGATTCTGTGGTTTCAGCCTCAAAAATCAAAGTTTTGGTGAGCCATTAAAAGCCAAGTCGTGGTCCCTTTAATTAGAAATGCCTTTGGCAGAATAGGCACAACTGGTTTGGGGCCCAGAGACGGGATGCTAGTACTGCGGCTCTGGGATAGCCCAATCAATTAGGGAATTGGGTTCCCATCAAACAAATGGTCCCCCTGTTCTGGCAGAAATCATGTGCAGAAGATTCCATCCAAAGAATTAAAAACTACAAACATTTAGAATTTATCGAATAACAGTTCTTTACTAAGAGCAGGATCCAAATTAATTAAAAAATGAGCAGTGCTTAAAATAATTTCAACCTGATCTGTTTTGTCGTTCCTTCAACCATAAAGATTTTATTGTTTTGTTTTCTGAATGTTAACTTGTTTTGAAAGCAGTAGAAAATGGTACCTATTAATACTTTTTTTCTGAATGATTGTCATGTTGATCATTCAATATGTATTGAGGGACTAAATTCATTGTCACAAAATGTTTGTGCACAGAAATCAGTAGTAAATTACTGATTCTCCTGAATGCCATTGTACCTAATTTTGCTCCTTTTCTGTACCTACAGTAACATACAGTTTTACATGCATGTTATAGCCTGGAGCTATGGATAGTGATGGTGGAGGCTTCAATTCCCTTCCATCACACGACTGAGCTGCAATCTGTGCCATTCTCAAGATCTGCCATTAACGTATTTTGAAAGAACTTGTACGTTCGTACTCAAACCGCATTATGGACTCCTTCAATCAAGATGGCGGAAGGAAGGGGATGGTCACTGGATGGGAGAGGGTGGACTCTGGATTGGGGATGGTGGGCACTGGGTGGGGGTGATGGGCACTGGATTGGGGAGGGTGGACACTGGATAGGGGATGGTGAGGTGGGGGGTGGTGGAGACTTGATTGGGGATGGTGAGGTTGGGGGTGTGGAGACTTTTTTTATTTTTAAAAAATTTTTTTTTAAAATTTAGATTACCCAATTATTTTTTCCAATTAAGGGGCAATTTAGAGTGGCCAATCTACCTACTCTGCACATTTTTGGGTTGTGGGGGCGAAACCCACGCAGACACGGGGAGAATGTGCAAACTCCACACGGACAGTGACCCAGAGCCGGGATCGAACCTGGGACCTCAGTGCCGTGAGGCGGTTGTGCTAACCACTAGGCCACCGTGCTGCCCTTGGTGGAGACTTGATTGGGGATGGTGAGGTGGGGGGTGGTGGAGACTGGATAGGGGATGGTGAGGTGGGGGGTGGTGGAGACTGGATAGGGGATGGTGAGGTGGGGGGTGGTGGAGACTGGATAGGGGATGGTGAGGTGGGGGGGTGGTGGAGACGGGATTGGGATGGTGAGGTGGGGGGTGGTGGAGACTGGATAGGGATGGTGAGGTGGGGGGGTGGTGGAGACGGGATTGGGATGGTTGCCAATAGGTGGGGATGATGGGCACTGGATTGGAGATGGTGGACACTGGATTGGGGATGATGCGCACTGGATTGGGGATGGTGGACACTGGATTGGGGATGGTGGACACTGGATTTGGGATGATGGGCACTGGGTAGTGATGATGGGCACTGGATTGGGGATGGTGAACACTTGATTGGGGTGGTGGACACTGGATTGGGGAGGATGGACACTGGATAGGGGATGGTGAGGTGGGGGGTGGTGGAGACTGGATTGGGGATGGTGAACACTGGGTAGTGATGATGGGCACTGGATTGGGGATGGTGAACACTGGGTAGTGATGATGGGCACTGGATTGGGGATGGTGAACACTGGGTAGTGATGATGGGCACTGGATTGGGGATGGTGAACACTTGATTGGGGATGGTGGACACTGGGTGGGGTGGCACAGTAGCACAGTGGTTAGCACTGCTTGCCTCACAGCTCCAGTGTCTCGGGTTCAATTCTGGCCTTGGGTGACTGTGTGGAGTTTGCACTTTCTCCCCGTTTCTGCGTGAGTTTTCTCCGGGTGCTCTGGTTTCCTCCCACAGTGCAAAGATGTGCCGATTAGGTGGATTGGCCATGGTAAATTGCCCCTTAGAGAGAAGTAGATCCTTGGAAAATAGGTGACATGTTTAGATAAAGGATCTGGATCGGCGCAGGCTGGGAGGGCCGAAGGACCTGTTCCTGTGCTGTAATTTTCTTTGTTCTTTTCTTTGTTCTTAAAAGGTTAGGTGGGGTTACTGGGTAATGGGGATAGGGTGGATGTGTGGGGTTACGTAGGGTGTTCTTTCCAAAGACTGGTGCAGATTCAATGGGCCAAATGGCCTCCTTTTGCACTCTAAATTCTATGATGCTATGGACACACCTTCCCTAACCATCAAATCCTGGTGTGGGACTTGAACCCAGAGCTTCTTGTCCAGAGGCAGGGACATGATCCACTGCATCGCAAACCTTGCCCGATCCATGATGGCTGTCGGGCACTGTGCATTGGACCTGCCGTCGGGCAGACAACTCAAGAAAGAATGCATCCATGATCCAAAAAGGAAATGTGGGCCCATGACACTGGTACTAATGCTTGGTTGGCTAGAGCTGTTAACACTGTCACACAGAAGAATTCTACCTACAGCTCACCCAAGAATCGATGAATTGCGCATTCCTCAGGATTCAAATAATAAAGTAGTCAGTTTTCGAGTGAGATTCAAAGGTGCTAAATCATAGCACAGGCAGAAGTGTGCAGAAAGAAACATGTTAATAACCTGCTGGGTTGTTACCATGGCAACGACACAAGCTCAGTCCAATCAAAGAAGCTAGGGGGAAAGCAAATCTGCTGCAATTTCAACATCACAAAGAGATTTGTATAGAAATTCAAACACCGTCCTTCTGTATGAAGGAGATACTCAAATTGAAATAATGGTTTGGGGGGTACAATGCTTTCTTTTTCATGATTATATTTCTAAAATTCTCCAAAAGCTTACTTGTATCATAAAATAATTGCAACATATTATGTTTCCACTGCCATTTTTGATAATTTAAAATTGGATATGATATTTGAAAATCCGACATGCCTGATTACGCAGTGCATTTAAACACACACTGGCATTGTGAAGTAAGACCCTTAGCTGCTATTGCACTCTGCTCGATGGTAAACCATGTTTGATTAGAAACATATCAAGTGCAGACAAGGATTCTGTGGCAAACACATTGTGGCTCGTTGTGGAAACCCATGTGGTTTCAGTTTGGATCAACAAGAGTGAATACAATTCAAATCATATTCATTCTTTTGGGGAGACTCTTGTAAAACAAAAAGTCACAATTGGAAATTAAAGGCAATAGTGCACTTACACAAGACGGTTATATTTTAACATTTAGAATTCAAGGACAGCTTTTGTCTGTTTTAACCCGAAAACCAGTTGGGCATTTCAGTTCACAATAAACTAAATTATTTCCATAATGATCCAGCTATTCTTCTTTTGCTTCTGTCATTAAGGCAGTATTATCTCAGTTTGAGTTACTACCATGTAATGAATATCCATGATAATAAAACTGCCTCTTACGTTTCAGTAGTTTTATTGATGTAGTATTAAGGTTGAGCTTACGATTGCAGAGAATGTAAAATGGTTGACAGGGAATTAACTGTCTGTTATACATCTTGTCTGATTTTCCATTTCATCAGTTCGGTGGAGTGAATAATAATCAGCCAAGCCATTATTGCCCATTTGACACCCCTATCAAAGATAACAGTTCCACCCTGATACCACAACAACAAAACTGTAAGATAAGACGCAGCTTTACTGCTGATATTCTACAGAAATAAACATCTAAAACTCTTTAACAATAATAAAAAATTCTTCCCTTTGCTCATCTCAACAACTCCTCCCCCCCTATTTTTCCCTACTCTCTAACTTTGTCTCATGTTTTCATAAATAACTATATTTTCTGATGTCTCCCTATTTTATCTCGACTTTACTAATGTAAACTATTTTTCTTATGCTTTTACATTCCAAGCATTTAACGCGCCTGACGATATGCTTCCCCGTGAAGATGGATGTGCTTTTATTGACTGAAAAGAAACCAATTGAAAGGCTAGATTTGGATGACTGATACAAGAAAATGAATCTATGAGTTAAAAAAGTAACAAATAACATTTTGGTTTTCAAGTAATTGGGAATCTGATTTTTTTTATTTCCATAGTGGTGGAGCTATCTTATGTTTTAATTCTTGTGATGTGAGTGTCACTGGCAAGCTCAGCATTTATTGCTGATTCCTAATTGCCTTTGAGAAGGTAAGAGTGAACTCCTTCTTGAACTGTTGCTGCCATGTGATGGCAGTACACTCACAGTGCTGCTAGGGACAGAGTTCCAAGATTTTGACTCAGAAGGAATGACAATATAATTCCAAATCGGGAATATAATGCCAAAGAGAAAAAGGTAGGCTGCACAGGCATATTCCTGGGGCCTGAGGATGAGCCGTATTCTATGTTTGGTGGACATCCTGTTGTCTCCTGGGGGTGAATACCTTTTTGGTTGATTGAGCGACCTGTTCTCTTCTTCATTGGTAGCTGCTAGGCATGCGCCAGAGAAACACAGAGCCTGGATTGGGTCCTGATCCCTTGATATACTGTGGGTTAGTTCTGGTAATGTTAAATTTTTCTTCCATTTTCTTTTTCCTTCTTTCTTGGGAGGCTCTGAAGGTTTGATCATAATCCGAACATGTTGCTGTCGGTCCTCTCTGCATAATAGTATGGAATGATGTTGGTTCTGCACAGGGCCTTGGTTTGGGGTTAAGTCACATTGTGTGGTAGGTATGTAACTCTTGTATTTCCTTTGCTTTTGTAAGGGTGGAAATTAAGAATCTGTGCTTGGCTCCTACATTGGTGCTGATGGGTCTGGTATGCGAGGAGAAGAGGCTGTGGTGGGTCACTGGTGCCTTTGGTGCTGCGAGAGTTGAGGGAGATGTACGTTGGTGCGCACCAAAACATGGTGTGGAAAATATATCCTAATTTCTCGCAGTAGTTAAAGTAAATAACCTTTATTGTCACAAGTAGGCTTACATTAACACTATAATGAAGTTACTGTGAAAAGCCCCTAGTCACCACATTCCAGCGCCTGTTCCGGTACACAGAGGGAGAATTCAGAATTCTCAGCTGGTAAGGGAATTGAACTCGCGCTACTGGACTTGTTCTGCACCACAAGCCAGATGTCTAGCCCACTGAACTGAAGTTGCGGGCTGAATGTGGCGTGGTAGGGTGTGCACCATTTTACCATGTTATCATGCCTTATCCTGTTTCTCCCTTGGTCTCTGGTGGGGCTGTATAGGTACCTAGTTAGGTACCTAGTTATGTCTAATAATGATGTCGAGCCAGTTATGTTGTTATCCTGTCTCTCTGTACTCGCGTATGCTGAGACATTTATTTGTTCCTTGTTTATGTTGATGTATTATTTTCTAATCTTGTTGCATTATTCTCTGAAACATAAATCCCTACTAAATACTCTTTTAAAAGAAGAAGACAGAGAGTCGTATTTAGTCCGACCATCATTGAGTCCTCCGACAAGGCCAGAAACTGTCAGCAATCTGGCATGGGAAGGATTGGGTCACCTGAACATGATCATGTGATGGGAAACTCATGAATGCGTGACATGAATATGTGTTTGCAGCCAGGTCACATGGTGGGGGCTTGGACTTCAGGAAACCCGTGTCACCTGGTCTCCAAGCAAGTGAAAGCACCATATGTAAAGGCAGAAAGCTGTGTGTTACAGCTGCAATTATGCATTTATGCATTCTGAAGGTGGGCTGCAATTGAATTAGTCAGCATTGTGAAATTTGTGCATATTATGCTAAAAAGATCCTTGGTTGGTTTAGGTAGAAGAAATCTTCATCCTCATAAAAGTTCAGTTATTAGCATCAACAGATTAAGCTGTGTTTCGAGATGTCACAATCCACCCAGTAAACATCCCGATGGTTCAGTGAGAGCGCACTGTGTGACCTTCGCCAGGCCATTCGGGAGTGCAGAGTGATACTGTGTCCAGCTCATGGCCGCAAACGGCCATCACAAATAATCAAGGTTGCCACGGAGGTGAGCAGCCGTGGGATCCATCCAACAAATTAGTTCTAGGGTCAAAAATAGATCAATCACCTGCTCCGCACTGCAAAGAGTGAATTTGCATGTCAGACCACCAATAACTGGATGTAAGGTGGGCAGGAAAAGAAGGGACTTTGAAAGGTTAAGGGTGAGGATGGACATTGAAGTGTAACGTGTTCCCCCCTCACCAGTTTCACAACCAAGGCCAATGCAGATTGATGCAACTGAAAGTTCACAAGGCACTCTTGAGTGTTGTCAGGTGCTCCCAGTCCCTCTGCCAGTGACCCAAACACCTCCAGCGGCAGTGGCCTCACAAAAATCTCCTGAACTGGTGCAGGGGAGCCTTATATTCCTGAGCCTATCTGGTCCATGAGGCAGAGAGTAACAGCCTGCTCCCACCACATCTCCAGATGTTAGGGATGCACCTTGTCGCAGCACCTGGAAGAATTTCAAAAGGTTTATGTAATTATGTTAAGGAAGGAGTGTTTGTGTCACATTAAAATGTTGTAGTACTTTAGTCAGTGTCTGCTAGATGATATGTGGGTTCATGATATTGTCTCTTCAAGAAGGTAGGATTCATATCATCATGTGTTTATGAGGGACTGGATTTAGATTTAGATTTGTCGCGTGTACTGAGGTACAGTGAAAAGTATTGATCCGCGTACAGTGTAGGCAGATTGTTCCATACATGAAAAACATAGGACATGTTATAAATACACAATGTAAATACATAAACATAGACATCGAGTGCAGCATACAAAATATAGTGCTAAAACTGAGGGTAGCACAGTGGCGCAGTGGGTTAAATCATAAATCATAGAATTTACAGTGCAGAAGGAGGCCATTCGGCCCATTGAGTCTGCACCAGCCCTTTGAAAGGGCACCCTACCTGGGCCCACACTCCACCCTATCCCCCACACGTCCACCCTATCCCAATAACCCCACCTAGCCTTTTTTGGACACTAAGGGCAATTTAGCATAGCCAATCCACCTAACCTGCACATCTTTGGATTGTGGGAGGAACCGGAGCACCCGGAGGAAACCCACGCAGACACGGGGAGAACGTACTGAATCCGCAGACAGTGACCCAAGCCGAGAATCAAACCTGGGACCCTGGTTGTCTGAAGCTGTAGTGCTAACCACTATGCTACCATACTACCCTGCTTAGCACTGCTGCCTCATGGCACCGAGGACCCAGGTTCAATCCTGGCCCTGGGTTACTGTCTGAGTGGAGATTGCATATTCTTCCAGTGTCTGCGTGGGTCTCACCCCCACAATGCAAAAAGATGTGCAGGAAGGTGGATTGGCCATGATAAATTGCCCCTTAATTGGAAAGGTAAAGAATAGGGTATTCTAAATTTATTTTTTAAAAGTATATAGCGCTACAACTGTAGAGAAGATGCCTAGAAGGAACAGTTCGGTCATTAAGAGGGTCATCCAGCAAGTTGTTTTTGGATCTGTTAGTGCGGGTTCTTAGACATTTGTATCTTCTGACCGATGGAAGAGGTTGGAAGAGAGAATAACCCGGGTGGAAGGGGGTCTTTGATTATGCTTCCCGCTTTCCCAAGGAGGTGTAGACAGAGTCAATGGATGGGAGTCGGGTTCACGTGATGGACTGGGCTGTGTTTACGACTCTCTGTAGTTTCTTAAGGTCTTAGGCCGAGCAGCTGCCATACCAGGCTGTGATGCCGCCAGATAGGATGCTTTCTATGGTGCATTAATAAAAATTGGTAAGAGTCATTGTGGACATGCCGAATTTCCTTAATTTCCTGTGGAAGTAACGGCGCTGTGGTGCTTTCTTGGTTGTAGCATCGACGTGGGTGGAGCAGGACAGATTGTCGGTGATGTGCACACCTAGAAATTTGAAGCTGTCAATCATCTCCACCTCAGCACCACTGATACAGACAAGGGAGTGTACAACACTTTGGGTGCGATCTTCCGACCACGCTGCGTCGGAAGAACATCTCGCTGCGGCACAATGCGGCCGGCGAAAACCGGGTGACCCCGCTCTTGGGATCCACCAGCCTCGCGACTCCTCGCGAGATTCAACACAATCTCGCGAGATGTTGCAAGGAGAATCTCGCCCACAATGGGCTGGATCACCTTTTGGCAAACCTGCATCTTAGAGCGAGGCAGCTAGCCTTATTTTAATGTGCAGATTTCCAAGTATCGGAGGCTTTGGGATTCAATCCCTTTGCCTTGGGGACCTCGGGCAAGTGCTGTTTGGTGCTGGTCGCCACAAACTGGAACCAAATAGAATGGTATTCGTGGGTGTCCCCAAGGGGACCGGACAGCTACATGCCCTTTGGGCAGGGTAGTGCCATGGCACTGCTGGTGCCACCTGGGTACCCTGTCAGTGTCATCCTGACACCTTGACAGTGCCAGCCTGGCACCTTGACACTTCCAGCTTGATACCCTGGCAGTGCCACCTGGGTGCTATCCTGACACTGCTAAGATGCCAGGCTGGCATTTCTTTGCGCCCGCGCGATCAGGCCGTGGTTGCCTACCATGGGTGTTGGGGGGGTGTGAGACCCTCCCAGCTTTCAGGCTGGAGGAAGCTCAGGGTTTTTTTTGTGGGCCTCTGAGATCGGGATACCATTTAAAAATAGCGTCCCGTTCTCTCGCTACAACGGGGAGTTCTGGCGAGCAGAGCTCCCCATTGTAAAAAAGGGGGGCTATGTGTGGCTTGAGCTGCACATTTCCCATTTAGGCTCATCATTCAATACGAGTAGTGTTGAATAGCCATGTGTTTCTCGGCACAGGGAGTGCTGGGAAACATGAGGTTAAATGCACTCACTAGGGAACTTTGTTCCCTTTTGGAAAGATCGCGCCCTTCGTTTCCTGAAGTTGATGACCATCCCTTTAGTTTTGCTGACGTTGAGGGATAGATTGTTGTTATTACACCATGCCACTAAGTTCTCTATCTCCCTCCTGTACTCTGACTCATTGTTGTTCGAGATCGGACCCACTACGGTCACCAAGGAAGCTTGTGCATGGATTTGGAGTCGGATTTTGCCACAGTCACGTGTGAATAGGGAGTATAGTAGGAGGCTAAGTACGGAGCCTTGCGGGGCCCCGGTATCAAAGACTATCGTGGAGGAGGTGTCAATGTTTACCCTTACTAATTGCAGTCTGTGAGTTAGGAAGTCGATCCAGTTGCAGAGGGAACAGCCAAGTCCTAGGTTTTGGAGTTTGGCTGTGAGCTTGGCTGGGATTATGGTGTTGAAGGCGGAGTTGCAGTCAATGAACAGGAGTCTGATGTAGGAGAAGTCTTGCTGTCGAGTTGCTCCAGGGATGAGTGTAGGGCCAAGGACATAGCATCTTCTGTGGACTGGTTGTGACAGTAGGCAAATTGCAGTGGATCAAGGCATTCTGGAAGGTTGGAGTTGATGTGTCTCATGACTAACCTCTTGAAGCAGTTCATAATGATACATGTCAAGGCCACTGTCGATAGTCATTGAGGCATGCTGCCTGGTTCTTCTTTGGCACCGGTATGATGGCCTTCTTGAAGCAGGTAGGAATTTTGGAACAGAGTAGGGAGAGGTTGAAGATGCCTGGGAAAACACCCGCCAGTTGGTCCACGCAGCGTCCGAGTGCATGACCAGTGACTCCGTCAGGACCCGCTGCTTTCCATGGGTTCACTTTCATGAAGGCCAATCTAACGTCTGGGACTGTGACGGCAGCTATGGGTGTGTCCGAGGCTGTTGGGCAGGTGGCATCGGTTTGTTGGCTTCCTGCTCGAAACGAGCAAGGGGTGCATTGAGTTCATCGGGGAGGGGTGCTCTGTTGTCAGAGATTCCACTCGACTTTGCTTTGTAGCCCTTTATATTGTGTAAGCCTTGCCACAATCAATGAGAGTTTGTGTTGTTAGTCTGAGACTCTAGCTTAGTTTGACATTGTCTCTTGGCATCCCTGATGGCTTTATGGAGGTTGTAACTGGATTTCTTGTATAGGCCAGGGTCGCCTGACTTCAAGTAGGGAGTGCCTCAGACCTGGACTTCAGTAGGGAGTGGATCTCCCGGTTAAGCCATGGTTTCTGGTTGGTAAATGCTCGTACTGATGAAGTCTGAGATATAGTGGCATACTCGTTTAGGTTGGCCATTGAGTTCTTGAATATGGGCCAGTCCACTGACTCCAAACAGTTGCATAGGAGCTCATCTGTTGCTTCGGACCTGCATTGCACAACCTTCTTAACCGGATTCTCCCACTTAAGTTTCTGCTTATATGCTGGGAGAAGGAGTACCATCTTGTGGTACGATTTTCCGAAATGTGGTCGGGGGATGGAGCGGTTGATGCCCTTCATGTTTGTGTAGCAGTGGTCAAGGATGTTGTGGCCCCTGGTGGGATAGATGTTTTGGTTCAATTTTGGCTGTATACTCTTGAGGCTGGCCTGGTTGAAGTCCCCGGCCTCTGGATATTTTGTTTCAATGTTGTTTTTTAGCAGTGTCCAATTCAACAAGGGCCTTCTTCACTTCTGTCTAGGGTGGGATGTAGACCGTTGTGATGATGGCAGAAGTGAACTCCCGTAGAAGGTCATATGTGTGGCACTTCACAGTCAGGTACTCTAGGACTGGGGAGCAGTAGTTCACGGGGGTCGCCATGGCTAAGCAACAGGAAGTGTTGATGAGGAGGCAAACCGCTCCACCCTTCGCCTTGCCCGAGGACACTGTGTGGTCCATCCGGTGAATTGAGAAGGCCTCAAGATGTATGGCACAGTCCGGTGAGGCAGGAGTGAGCCATGTCTCTGAGAAACAGAGTACACAGCATTCTCTCACTTCCCTCTGAGAGGACTAGCAGCTTACTCACAAACTGAGATGTGTGCCTCTGTGCGATGACAAAGAAAGGGCAATGAGGGCTTCATTATAACAATATTTGCCATCCATGGAAACAGGATTATTGGCCAGATGGTTGGAAGTGGTTTAATATGAGGTAGTCCCTTGCCTCCCGTGTGTCAACCTCCATGGTGCAGACACGGCAGCAGCCTGCTTCTGTGGATCCCCTTCCATTTCACTTTCTACTTCCTTGTCCGCCTCACCAAATGATGCTACTACCATTTCTTCTTCTGACATGATGATATTTTCATCCCCCTG
The DNA here is from genome assembly GCF_902713615.1 of Scyliorhinus canicula. Lineage (NCBI taxonomy): Eukaryota > Metazoa > Chordata > Chondrichthyes > Carcharhiniformes > Scyliorhinidae > Scyliorhinus > Scyliorhinus canicula. Next base: position 118,799,176 of record NC_052150.1, read on the forward strand.
CATGGCACCATTGTGCAGTACACAGCATATGATGACTATCTGTGAGATCTTCAATTGAGGCAACAGAGGTGCATCTTCAGCAGGCTGATGATTTGCTGCATAACGGCCTTTGTTGTTCTGTGACTGGCAGTAAACCTCTCATGGCGTCTACCGCTCCATTCCCCGACCACATTTCGGAAAATCGGACCACAAGACGGTACTCCTTCTCCCGGCATACAAACAGAAATTTAAGTGGGAGAATCCGGTTAAGAAGGCTGTGCAATGCAGGTCCGAAGCAACAGATGAGCTCCTATGCGACTGTTTGAATTCAGTGCACTGGCCCATATTCAAGAACTCAGCGGCCAACTTAAACGAGTATGCCACTATATCTCAGACTTCATCAGTAAGTGTGTTGAGGATTATATGCCAAAGAAGGTAGTACGAGCGTTTACCAACCAGAAACCATGCTTCAATGTATGAAGTTCTGACAAGTGTCATCAGCCATATGCCCTCATCATCTAGGATTCATCCATAGATTTGCATTCTTGGCACAAACAGACAAGTGTTGAAGGACATGGGCATCTTGGTTAGTGCAGGACAGCAAGTCCACATCTACATAATTTGCTTCTTGTGATAATGGGTGCAATTCAGCGATCATGTTGTGCCCAGCGTGGATCAGAACGCGGCAGGTGAATAGCGGGAAAAGGCAAAATTGAGATTTGAGCTGGGGATGAACTATTTTGCAATTCCAGATCTCACCCAAAAATGCCAAGAATATCAATAACCCTAATTTCCATGCATTTCAATCTCATTAATGAGATTGAAGTAGAAAGCAGCAGCCACCCGGGAATTACCCGACTCCCCAGTGGGTGTCGTTTTGTGCTCCTTTTCAAAAATGTGAAGCTGGTGCAATGGCTACTGAGGGGAAGTGAGGATGTGAGTAGCCATTTCCACTTACCGACATGTAGTTCCAGGGCACCAGAGCTGCTGCCCCAGTGCTCGTGGGGAGGGGGAGAGAGGAGGTGGAGGCGGGAGAGATTCCTCAGGGGGGTTGAGCTTGGTCGGGAGACTGAAGTATTCCAGGTCGGGGGTCGGACCTGGGTCAGGAGGGTGAGGGTCTTTGCATCTGTGAGGCTTTCAAGTCAGCTTTAAATATTGTGGAGACCCATCACAGAGACAACCAATCTGTCCGACCAAACTCTTCCAGGACAGTGCCTTGCTGAATTTTCTCTCCTGAAAGTCAATTCACTCTCTTTGACTGTGAGCAGCCTCTAGCTTCACAGCTGAATGGTATTTCAAATGAGGAATTAGTCTTTTTAGTTGTGATAACTCCTCAATTCTCAAGTGCCTCCTCGAAGGCACACGTTCCATGTCTGAGAGGATGCACTGCATGTCCAGCCAACTTTGATGCCTGAACACTGTGCCTGAAATCCAGGGACATCAGCACCATAGAGGCAGCTGCCAACACTCAAACACTGAAAGAGCATGGCTTCGGCACTGAGGATTCTCTCGTGGCCAAAGGGTAAGTGTCTGGATGAGCAGAGGGCAGCAGAGGATGGCCTCCCTAATGTTCCCAGCAGAGATTTGGGGTCAGGTAGCTCCTGATGTGGCCTGGGGCGAGGTTTTCTACCAACAACTGGCTTGCAAATGGCACTCCGAGAGAAGGCGGGACATTCGATGTAAGGGTGGGGGAGGCTTGGGGGATTTGAGGGTCCCAGATGGAAGCCCAATGGATTGTCGGGGTCTCTCCTTCTCCAATTCCTTCCTGATAAGACTATGTTTGCTGGTGTGGACCCTGGGGAAGCTTCTCTTGCTGTGCTTGTGGCAACCGAGGCCGGAAGACGCCGTAAAAAGCAACAGTGACAAGGCAGGCTGGAGGCGGCACCCCATGTGCAGGGAGCCACCGCATACCCTGAAGACCCAGTCGCCCATCAGGCTGAAGAGCAAGCCAGAAGGGGAGGCCAGAGATGGCCCAAGGTGTGCAGGCGTCGTTGGTCAATCCATGAGCTGACGGATACCATATGCCGCAGAAGTCTCTTCTCAACAGAGAGACAGTGCGGCACCTGTGCCAATCCTCACAGGCACCCAAGTGCCCTCCCTCCCCTTAGGGGTTCATGTATGTACAGCCTTTCAGTTATGTGATGTCCCTTTAGATTTTTATTAAACAAAGATATTAAGGGATATGGATCAAAGCCAGTTAAATGGAGTTAGGTCACAGCTCAGCCATGGTTTCATTAAATGGTGGGACAGACTGGAGGGCTGAATGGCCTACTCCTGGTCCTATGTTCTTATATTCCTCACTCTCACAGTTGGTTAGATAAGCCGTATTCAAGTCACCAGGGTTCAAAGTGTAGGCCATTCTTTTAGGCATGATAGCTCATGTCAAATTCTCTTCATCAGGAAGACTGGATTAAATCACAGCAAAGGATATTTGAATTATGCACAAGTCATCTATTTTGCATAATTATGAGGTTCCCACGGCTAACGGATGAATTTTTCAATTCCTTACCTTCCCACCCCTAACATAATTGGGAGCTATTTTCCTATCTCTGGGCTTCTGACGCGCACACTCCTGCAAAATTCTGTGAGCCAACCCACCATTTTGCCAGCCTCATGTTTGGTTCCTTCCCAGTTAAGGTAAAGGTATTAAAGCACAAGCTAGAACTGGCATATGTGCCTCAGGATTATAATCCACATATTTGTGTGGGAGGAATAGAATTTTATCATAATGAATGCTGCACCCATTTTGCCGCAATGAGAACTGTACTAAGCTGCAATTAGGCAGTAGATCCAGTCCTCCCAGACAGGAGAATGAAAGGATGTAACCGTTGGCCACAGCCTTTGTGGCATTCCAACCACCCCTCCAAATTGTTGGATCTCAGAGGTAGGAGGAGCAATGGAGGTGTATAAATGTGTTACTTTGGCCACAAATGGGGACCAGATGAATGGTACTCATGGGGGTCTCCCAGGGGATCGATGGCCTCCCAGGTGCATGAACTTTATGATGGTACCTGGTACTGCTGGTGCCACCTTGGTACCCTGGGTGCCAGCATGGCAGTGCCAAGGTGCACAGGTGGCACTACCAGCTGGAAGGCACTGCCAGGGTGCCAGGTTGGCACTGCCAAGTTGCCAGGCTGGCATTTTTTGTGTTCTGGCATTCGGGCTAGGGGTGCTCTGCGCGGGTGTAGGGCGGGTTGTGGCAGCGGAGCGAGGATCCTCCCATAGTGCGTTGGGTTTGGAGGGTCGGGGGCCTTGGAGATTGGGGCACCATTTAAATTCTTGCTACACTCAGGAGTTCCGGCGAGCGGAGTTCCTCAGTGTAGAAAACGGCCTTGACCACGCATTCCCCGCTCGGGCCTCTTACTTTTAAAAAAAATATTTTTATTCTCCTTTTTCACATTTTCTCCCAAACTTACACCCACCAACAATAAACAATAATCAGCAACAAATATGTCAATCCCCATATCAATAACAACAATCCCATCCTTCCACCAAACCCCAAACATTAGCCCGCATGTTTACATAAACAAATAACAAAAAGGAATCTGGGATCACCCATAGTCACCCTTAATACACACAGCCCCCCTCCCCCCTCCAACCCTCTCACCCATCCCCCCCCAACTAATGTTCGATGTTATCCAGTTCTTCAAAGTGCATAATGAATAATGCCCATGAATTGTAGAACCCCTCCGTCCTTCCCCTCAGTTCAAATTTAACCTTCTCAAGGGTCAAGAATTCCAGCAGGAACACCCCCCCCCCCCCCCCCTCCGCCCTGCCACGCCATGTCAAGGCACAGGGTGGAGAGGCTGCTCTCCATCCCAGCAGGATCTGCCTTCGGGCGATCAACGAGGCGAAGGCTACCATATCTGCCTCTGCACCCGTTTCCAACTCTGGTCGGTCCGACACCCCGAATATGGTCTCCCGGGGACCCAGGTCCAGTTTCACATGCACCACCTTGGAAATTACCCTAAACACCTCCTTCCAGTATTCCTCGAGCTTTGGATAGGACCAAAACATATGAATGAGATTAGCCCCCCCCCCCCACCTGCACCGCTCACACACATCTTCTACTCCTTCAAAGAATCGGCTCATCCTCACCCTCATGAGGTACGCTCTATATACCACCTTCAGCTGTATCAGCCCCAACCTCGAACAGGAGGTGGAGATATGTACTCTTCGGAGCACCTCACACCAGATCCCCTCCTCTATAACCTCTCCCAACTCTTCCTCCCACTTTGCTATGATCCCTTCCAGTGGTGCCTTATCCTTTTCCAAAATAGCTCCATACACCACTGACACTACCCTCTTCTCCAGTCCCCTTGTCGTCAGCACCTCCCCCAGCAATGTGGAGACGGTTCCTCCGGGAAGCTCGGTATCTCCTTTCTGGCAAAATCTTGAACCTGCATGTGTCTAAACATTTCCCCCTGCTCCAGCCCATACTTTGCTTCCAGCTCCTTCAATCCTGCAAACCGACCCCTAAGAAACAAATCTTTTAGCGTCTTAATCCCCTTCTCCTCACATTTCCGGAAATTTCCATCCCACCTCCCTGGCTCAAATCCGTGGTTCCCCTGAATCGGCATTTCCCTTAACCCTGCCCCCAACCCGAAGTGTTGGTGAAAATGCCTCCAGATTTTCAATGAAGCTATTATTACCAGACTCCCTGAGTATTTCCCCGGAGCTATCGGGAGTGGCGCTGTTGCTAGTGCTTTCAGTCCCGACCCCCTGCACAAACCCTCCTCCATTCTGACCCACTGGGAATCAACCCCTCTGACCCAGCTCCGCACTTTCTCCACATTCGCCGCCCAGTAGTAGTACATCAGGTTCGGGAGACCCAAACCCCCTGCCTGCCTTCCCCTCTGTAACAGCACCTTTCTCACTCTGGCCACCTTCCCTCCCCATATGAACGAGGTAATCCTTCCCTTAATCTCCCTGAAAAAAGCCTTTGGCAGGAAAATCAGTAGGCATTGAAAAATAAACAGAAATCGCGGCAACACATTCATTTTAATCGCCTGTATCCGACCCGCCAGTGACAGAGGGAGACCATCCCACCGTGCCAGATTGGCTTTCACTCTCCCCACCAAACTAGTGATGCTGTACCTGCGAAGCCTTCCCCACTCCCGGGCAACCTGCACCCTCAAATACATAAAGTGAGTCCTTGCCCTACGGAATGGCAGCCCCCCCACCTCTGCCCCCACCCCCGGCCGAGACACCACAAAATACTCACTCTTGTCCAGGTTCAAATTGTACCCCGAGAAAGACCCAAATACTTGCAATAGCTCCAATATTCCCCCTATCGACACACTCGGTTTTGACACGTATAACAGCAAGTCGTCGGCATATAAGGACACCCTACGGTCTATCCCTCCCCGCACTATTCCTTTCCATGCTCCCGAACTTCTTAATGGGATGGCCAACGGCTCAATCGCAAGTGCAAACAACAAGGGTGACATAGGACATCCCTGCCTCGTCCCACGGTGGAGAGAAAAGTATCTCGAGTTGATGTTGTTTGTGCAGACACTCACCTTCAGCTCCTTATATAGAAGCTTTACCCAGTTCACAAATCTTGGTCCAATCCCAAACCGCTCCAGAACTCCCATCAAGTACCCCCACTCTATCTGGTCAAACGCCTTCTCGGCGTCCAATGCCACAGCCACCACTGTTTCCTTCCCTTCCGCCGGTGCCATGACGACGTTCAAAACCCTCCTAATGTTTGAAAAAAGCTGCCTCCCTCTCACGAATCCCGTCTGATCCTCGCCTATCATCTTCGGGAGGCACTCCTCCATCCGACCCGCCAGTACCTTCGCCAATACTTTTGCGTCCACATTCAGAGGTGATATGGGCCTATACGACCCACAATCCTTCAGATCCTTCTCTTTTTTTAGCAACAGTGAAATTGATGCCTGCCCCAAGGTTTGTGGCAACACCCACTTCCCTATCGCCTCTTCAAACATCCCCACCATCAGGAGTGCCAGTTTATCTTTGAATTTTTTATAATATTCCACCAGAAACCCATCCGGCCCTGCCACCTTCCCTGACTGCATCCTCCCAATCGCATCCTTTTTCTCCTGCTCCACTATTGCTCCTTCTAATATAGCCCTGTCCTCCTCCCCTAGCCTCGGGTATTCCAACCCATCTAGAAATTCCTGCATTTCACGGTCTCTTCCGGGTGGCTCTGACCTATACAACCTCTCATAAAACTCTGCAAAAACCTTGTTAATCAGCTCAGGCGCCACCACCGACTTCCCTGCCCTATCCCTCACCTGAAGAATTTCCCTTGCCGTTGCTTCCCTCCGGAGCTGACCTAACATACACCTCATCTCCATGTTCATAAACTGCACCCCTTGCTCGTCTCAGTTGGCGCACCGCCTTCCTGGTAGACAGTCGGTCGAAGCTCACTTGTAGTTCCTTCCTCTTTTCCAGCTTCGCTGGGTCCCCATCTTCTGCATAACACCTATCTACCTCCAACATCTCATCTATTACCCTCTACCGCTCCAACCTCTCCTTTGTCCAGCCTGGCCTTAAATTAAATTACCTCACCCCTCACCACCGCCTTTAGAGCCTCCCAGACAACTGCCTTCTACACCTCACCCGTACAGTTGAAACCTACATATTTCTTAATTACCTTTACAATTTTCTCACAGAACACTTGGTTCCCCAAAAGCCCCACATCCAGTTTCCACCCCGGCCTCTGCGCTACCCACTTCTCCAGCACCGTATCTGCAGTTGGAGCTGCGAGCTTCACGACTGCTCCCAGCTAGCCCCCTGCAGGGCTGTGAATCTGTGGCCTTTTGACAGCAGTTTGTCTGGTGTAAAAGACCACAGTTTTCCCAATGGCGTGGGACATAGTCCCTGAAATGGAGAATCCAGCCCAAAGTTTCAGATCAATAACCCCTCGATGATTGGTGCACCGTGCCTGCAGTATGTACTATCTACAGGATTTACTACAAAAATGTAACCATGTTACTCTGACAACAGTAACCTCTAGCAACAAAAAGGACAAGAGCACCATAGTTAATGGGAACACTATTAACTCCAAGGTGCCCTCCAAGTCACACTTCATCCTGATTTCAACATACGTTGTCATTTCTTTCACATTGCTGGATCAATATCCTGCAATTTTCTATTTATCACCATTATCAGTGTATCATTAACGTAAAGACAACAATATTTCAAGGAGGGATACTGGGGTTGAGCAATAAATACAACCTTACTAATGTCTTCCACATTCTGAAAATAAGTAATACCCAATTGTATACCCAATGAGGGAGTGAGAAATTCAGTGAAAATAAAGTGATATAATATCAAAGACAATGATGATATGATAGTGCAATGTAACAGAGTAAAAATATTTTTGTTGGGACATTTGGCTTGGGAGAGAAATTGAGGAGGGAGCCTATTTACATATTCAAACAGCCTCCCACCTGTTTTGCATGGGAGCGCCGGACACCCGTCTAAGGATCCTGCCACATTATCAAGTGCTAAGTGTTGGTTTTACAGATGGGAAACGGCAGCCATAATGTGTAATTCTCCCCTATTGTGTTCCATATACCAGAGGCTGAAAGTACATAATTACAGGGGGTGAATGTAAAAATAACAGAATGAGATATTATCACAATACAGAGTGACATAAAAGTAAGTCTATTTTAACAATAACAAGAATGTACACTATATAATACATGGTGTAATTAAATAGTACAGTAACAGTTAGATATGCTAATGTCATTTAATTCTACATGATATATTTTCGTTTTTATTAGTGCTGTGATGATATTTTGTAATTGTTCTTTTCATTAAGTTCGCTAACTCTAGGTGCCCATTTTTTGCTTTGATAATACCGCTTAATTTGGCCTAACTAAGCAAAAAACCATATTTTTCTTTAACTTATTATTATTGCTCATTAATCCATTTTTGAGGAAGCAGGACAAGTATTCCAATAATGATTCCCACAATTAACCATCTTTTCTCATGTTTATCATTTCACTAAAATTAGTCATGAATGTTGCTAATTAAATTAAGGAAATTAATTACTTTGATGTTTTGGGTACATTAAACTAGCAGTTCAAGTTTTGCTACAAATGGTAATCTCTCACATTCCTGTGCTAAAACATTAGTGAAGACTTTAATCCCACTATGTTAATATCAAACTCCATGATTGCAGGTATTAGAATCATAGAATTAAATCGCCTGTAGCCTTTAACGTATAAACTGAGACCTGCTGATAATAGGTTGGTCTGACTGCAAATTGGTCAAATATCCAACCAACAAAACTCCTTAAGAATATATTTTCCAGTATGTGTGTTATTTTAATGAACTTTAAAACCACAGAAATATGTTTTATAGGGAAAATCAACTTTAATAGGTTACACATTGGCACTTTACAAGCTTTATGGTCTGTCTGTTTCCTCAGATAATGAAAGAGTCCACGCCAGCATGCAGCAAGACCTGGACAACATTGAGGCTTAAGATAATAAGTGCCAAGTAGGAATGGTGCTGCACAGTGCCAGGCAGTAAATGTCTCCAACAGGAGAGATTAACCACCCCTAGACTTCTCATGGTATTACCATTGCTGACTCTCCCATCATCAAAATCCTGGGAATCACCATTGACCAGAAACTTAACTGGACCAGCCACATAAATGCTGTAGCCACAAGAGCAGGTCAGAGGCTGGAAATTCTGTGATGAGTAACTCACTTCCTTGCCAACATCTACAAGTCAGGAGTGTGATGGAATATGCTTCACTTGCCTTCATGCATTCAATTCTAACAACACTCAAGGAGCTTGGCAGCATCCAGTGGCTTGTTTAATTAACACCCACCACCACCTCAATATTCACTTCCTCCGCTATCACTGACCCCTGGCTGCATAGTGTACCATGTGCAGGATGCTGCATAGTGCACCATGTGCAGGAGGCTGCATAGTGTACCGTGTGCAGGATGCATTGCAACAAGTCACCAATGGTACCTTCTAAAAATATGTCAGCTACAGCCCGCACGGCAAGGACAACAGGTGCATGGATCACTATCACCTGGTGGTTCCCATCCAAGTCACATGCCGTTCTGACCTGGAAATAAACCCTGTTCTTCATCATAATTGAGGCAAAATCTCAAATTCCCAAACTAACACGGTACATCTGAAAGACTGCAGCTATGAAGGCAACTCACCACCACCTTTTCAAGAGCAATTATATAATCGCTTATTGTAGGGGTGCCAGTGACAATCACGTTCCATTAGCTAATATTTAAAAAAATCACATGTGAGATCAAAAAGTCTGGTTTGCCTGATGCAAGGAATATTGGGATATAATAAGGGGTTTACCTTCAGATTTCACACTGTAAACAATCCACAAGAAACAACAATTATAGAGGGATAAGGGGGCTAAGTAAAATCTTGCTCTCACGTTTCATGACTGATGATTTAAAAAAATATTATCCAGCCTTATCTCACTTATTCAGTGCTTGAGAATTGGGATGTTCACTGGTTGCCTCCTTGTCACCACTATTCTCAACTCGATATAAGAGGGCTTCTGATCACCGGAGAGACCCACCCACCCCCGCAAGTGCTATTCTGCCTGGTCCCCGTTTATGGGCACCAGTACTAAGTGGCACTTAGCTGGGGCCACCTTGGGGAGGCCTAATGATGCTGATCTACACCGCTAAGTGGGTTTTTAAACTTGTTTAACTGTGCTAGATTGGGTCCCACCCATTGTGGGCGGGATCCAGATCACAAAGTCTCGCGAGGTGTAATGGCATCCCGGGGGAGGTCTCCCCAGATCCACCAGCCATGTCAAATCCTGATTCCAGTGGGACACCACCGGTAAATTGCCCACTTAGACATCTTTTTGGGCCTTGGTGAGTTTCTCCCCAATTTAGCCCATAATTAAAAGTTTTTTCAGCAATGGGGAGCTTAACTCGCTCGTGAGACCAGCTCCTGAGAGCTCAGGCCACCATTTTGAGAGGATGCCCTGATTTCTAAGTGAGCTTCAGGGTCCCCCACACCCCCCACCCAAGGGCAATGTCACCACCCCCCTCCCCCAACATGGGCATTATCCCATACCCCACCAAGTGAGGTCACCCCGCTATGGGTCGCCAAGGGCCTCCCCTTTTAAGGCTCCCCCCCTTTTGGGCCTTCCCTCCTTTCAGGACACACACTCTTCAACCCCCAACATTCATGAGACCCTTCATACCCACCCTTCACCCCCACCTTTCCTGCCCCCCCTCACTCCCCTTTTCATGAGCATGGCCCCTCAGGCCCTGACCCCTGGTACCTGGGCCCCCCAGCACTGCCACTCAGGAACCCTGGCAGTACTAAGGTGCCAGCCTGGCAGTTCCAATGTGCCCGGGTGCCAGAGAGAGAGCCAGGGTGTCACCCTGCCCTGTCCTGACCACCCAGGTGTCTCCAATGGCCTAGGAACCACCATCCCCCAGATGCTGTTACACCTGGTTCACGTTTGTGTGGATCAATACTAAATTGCACTCAGTCGAGGCAATCAGTTAAATGGTGTTTCCCCAGGATTCAGTATTGAAGTCATTGCTCCTTTAGATTTATATTAATGGCCTGAACTTTGGTCTTTTGGACAGCACGGTGGCACAGTGGTTAGCACTGCTGCCTCACAACGCCAGGGACCCGAGTTCAACTCCAGCCTAGGGTGGCTGTCTGTGTGCCGTTTGCACTTTCACCCCATAACTGCGTGGGTTTCCTTTGGGTGCTCTGGTTTCCTCCCACAGTCCTGTTCGGTGGATTGGCCATGATAAATTGTCCCTTACTTTCCAAAAGGTTACCGGGTTACGGGTTTAGGGTGTGGGCCTGACCCTAGGAAGGGTGCTCTTTCAGGGGGTCAGTGCAGGTTTGATGGGCCGAATAGCTTCCTTCTGCACTGCAGGGATTCTGTAAATCTATGATTTGGTATACGGAGCATAATTTCAATGCTTTCAGATGAAACAAAGATAGGAAATGTAGTGAGAATTATGGAAGAGAGTAACAGACTTCAGGAGGACATAGACACTGGTCAATAAAATAGGCAGACGCACGGTTGATAAAAATTTATTGCAGCAAAGTCTAGAATGAGCATTTCAGATTGAAAAATGAGGATGAAATGGAAGTCAAATGGTTCAATTTTAAAGGAATGCAAGGTATACATACACAAATCTTTGAAGGAGGCAGGAAACATTGAGAAAGCAAATAGGATCCTGGACTTTATCAATACATGTCCAATTCTGAGCTCTACACTTTAGAAATGATATTAAAACTTTATAGAGGACCCTGAGCAGGTTTACTAAACTGGTAGCAGAATGACAGACTTCAATTATGTGAAGAGACTGCAAGAGCTGGCATTGTTTTCCTTGGAACCAATGAGGTTAAGAACGAGATGTCATACAGCTTTTCTAAATGTTGACATATTTTCATAGAGTGTAACTGCTTCAACAGGCGGGTGAATTAATAACTAGAGATCACTTTTAAGAATATTTGTAAATATAATCCAAGGAGAAATGTGGTGAAGTTTTGTTTTTTTGCAGTGAGTTGCCACAAATTGGAATGCACTGCCTGAACAGTAGATTCAATAGTAAATTGCAGAAATATATACTTTAGAAAGAGAATTTTTTCCAGTCTATGGGAATGTGCAGTGGAGTGAGACTTTCTGGTAGTTTATTCAAATAACCAACCTAGCCACAATGGGACAGATAGTTTCCATCAATGTTGAATGGTTCACTGAAAGTAAATCCCAACATCACTTATAACCTAATAATATTCTGGGAAAAAAGAGTCCGAAGGCATTGAGGAGCAGGACATGGGTGTGGTTCTTCAGGAATGCTCTCTGTTTTCACAAAAGAGAGGGATGAAGCAGATAGTGTAGTTCAGGAGGAGGAGTGTGGAATATTGGATGGGATAAACACAATAAGGGAGTTTTACATCTTTGAAAGTGGATAAACCACCAGGCCCAGACTCCATCTTTCCCAGTTGACTGAGGGAAGCAAGGGAGGAAATAGCAGAGGTTCTGACCATCATTTTCCAATCCTCTCTGCTACAGGTGTGGCATAGGGGTGGAGGACTGCTACCATTTTCTCATCATTTAAGAAGGAAATAAGGGATAGCCTGAGTGACTCACAGGTTAGTCACCTTGGTGGTAGACAAATTATTGCAAAAGATCTGAGATACAGTATAAATGTCGCTTTCAGAGAGGTAATGATTAATGGATTTGTTAAGAAAAGGTCATGCCTGATTAACCTGATTAAACTTTTTGAGGAAGAAACAAGGATGTTCGATGAGAGTAGCTCATTTGATGTAGTTATGTGGACCAGAGTAATGCTTTTGAGAAATTAAAAGCACATGAGATCCAAGGGAAAGTGGCAAATTGAATCCAAAATTGGCCCAGTGGCAAGAAGGAAAGAATTAAGTTGACTGGTGTTTTAATGATTGGAAGGCTGTTTCCAATGAAGTTCCACAGGACATAGTACCAGGTCCCTTACTATTTGTTGTCTATACCAATAAATTAAATTTAATTGGGGGGGTATAATTAAAACGTTTGCAGATGGGTAACAAGAATTGACTGTGTAGTTGATACTAAGGAAGGAAACTGTAATCTGTAGTCAACTGAAAATATCAAGAGACAAATCAGCTCGGCAAAATGTGGCAAATGGAATGGAATTGGAGAAATATGAAGTCATATATTTAGGGAGGACAAACAAGGCAAGGGAATACAAGATATGGAGGAATTCTGAAAAGTGTGGAGGAACAGGAACACCTTGGGCCATATGTTGACTGATCCCAGAAGGTAACAGGACTGGTAATAAGATGGTTAATGGAGTATTAAGGTGTTCAGGACTGAAAGGGTTAATGTGGAACTGGGGAAATAGTCTTGCCCACATAATGATGTAAATGGGATCACATCAAGAGTAATAGTCTGGGAGTAGTCTGAATGGAGCTCTCTCCTGGCTTGGACTGAGGAAGCCTACTAGAACATAGAACACTACAGCGCAGTACGGGCCCTTCGGCCCTCGATGTTGCGCCGACCTGTGAAACCATCTGAAGCCTATCTGACCTACACTATTCCATTTTCATCCATATGTCTATCCAGTGACCACTTAAATGCCCTTAAAGTTGGCGAATCTACTACTGTTGCAGGCAGGGCGTTCCACACCCCGACTACTCTCTGAGTAAAGAAACTGCCTCTGATATCTGTCCTATATCTATCACCCCTCAATTTAAAGCTATGTCCCCTCGTGTTGGTCATCACCATCCGAGGAAAAAGACTCTCACTGTCCACCCTATCTAACCCTCTGACTATCTTATATGTCTCTATTAAGTCACCTCTCAGCCTTCTCCTCTCTAACGAAAACAACCTCAATTCCCTGAGCCTTTCCTCGTAAGACCTTCCCTCTATACCAGGCAAGATCCTAGTAAATCTCCTCTGAACCCTTTCCAAAGCTTCCACATCCTTCCTATAATGTGGTGACCAGAACTGCACGCAGTACTCCAGGTGCGGCCGCACCAGAGTTATGTACAGCTGCAGCATGACCTTGTGGTTCCGAAACTCAATCCCCCTGCTTATAAAGGCTAGCACACCATATGCCTTCTTAACAGCCCTATTAACCTGGGTGACAACTTTCAGGGATTTATGTACCTGGATGCCGAGATCTCCCTGTTCATCTACACTACCAAGAATCTTGCCATTAGCCCAGTACTCTGCATTCCTGTTACTCCTTCCAAAGTGAACCACCTCACACTTTTCCGCATTAAATTCCATCTGCCACCTCTCAGCCCAGCTCTGCAGCTTATCTATGTCCCTCTGTATCCTATAACATCCTTCAGCACTATCCACAACTCCACCGACCTTTGTGTCATCTGCAAATTTACTAACCCATCCTTCTACACCCTCTTCCAGGTCATTTATAAAATGACAAACAGCAGTGGCCCCAAAAGAGATCCTTGCGGTACACCACGAGTAACTGAACTCCAGGATGAACATTTGCCATCAACCACCACCCTCTGTCTTCTTTCAGCTAGCCAATTACTGATCCAAACCGCTAAATCACCTTCAATTCCATACTTCCTTATTTTCTGCAATAGCCTACCGTGGGGAACCTTATCAAACGCCTTACTGAAATCCATATACACCACATCAACAGCTTTACCCTGATCCACCTGTTTGATCACCTTCTCAAAAAACTCAATAAGGTTTGTGAGGCATGACCTACCCTTCACAAAACCGTGTTGACTATCGCTAATTAACTTGTTCTTTTCAAGATGATTATAAACCCTATCTCTTATAACCTTTTCCAACATTTTACCCACAACCGAAGTAAGGCTCACAGGTCTATAATTACCAGGGTTGTCTCTACTCCCCTTCTTGAACAAGGGGACAACATTTGCTATCCTCCAGTCTTCCGGCACTATTCCTGTCGACAAAGACGACATAAAGATCAAGGACAAAGGCTCTGCAATCTCCTCCATGGCTTCCCAGAGAATCCTAGGATAAATCCCATCTGGCCCAGGGGACTTATCTATTTTGACATTTTCCAAAATTGCTAACACCTCCTCCTTTTGAACCTCAATTCCATCTAGCCTGGTCGACTGAACCTGAGTGTTCTCCTCGACAACATTGTCTTTCTCCAGTGTAAACACTGACGAAAAATATCCATTTAACGCTTCCCCTATCTCCTCTGATTCCACACACAACTTTCCACTACTATCCTTGATTGGCCCTAATCTTACTCTAGTCATTCTTTTGTTCCTGATATACCTATAGAAAGCCTTAGGGTTTTCCTTGATCCTATCCGCCAATGACTTTTCGTGTCCTCTCCTCGCTCTTCTTAACTCTCCCTTTAGGTCCTTCCTGGCTAACTTGTAACTCTCAAGTGCCCTAACTGAGCCTTCATGCCTCATCCTAACATAAGCCTTCTTCTTCCTCTTGACAAGTGCTTCAACTTCCTTAGTAAACCACGCTTCCCTTGCTCGACAACTTCCTCCCTGCCTGACAGGTACATACTTATCAAGGACACGCAGTAGCTGTTCCTTGAAAAAGCTCCACATTTCGATTGTACCCATCCCCTGCAGTTTCCTTCCCCATCCTATACATCCTAAATCTTGCCGAATAGCATCATAATTGCCTTTCCCCCAGCTATAATTCTTGCCTTGCGGTATATACCTATCCCTGCCCATTGCTAAAGTAAACATAACCGAGTTGTGATCACTATCACCAAAGTGCTCACCTACATCTAAATCTAACGCCTGGCCCGGTTCATTACCCAGTACCAAATCCAATGTGGCCTCGCCCCTTGTTGGCCTGTCTACATACTGTGTCAGAAAACCCTCCTGCACACACTGCACAAAAACTGACCCATCTATAGTACTCGAACTATAGTATTTCCAGTCAATATTTGGAAAGTTAAAGGCCCCCATAACAACTACCCTGTTACTCTCGCTCCTGTCGAGAATCATCTTTGCAATCCTTTCCTCTACATCTCTGGAACTATATAGAGGTCTATAGACAACTCCCAACAGGGTGACCTCTCCTCTACTGTTCCTAACCTCGGCCCATACTACCTCAGTAGACGAGTCCTCAAGCGTCCTTTCTACCGCCGTAATACTTTCCTTGATTAACAATGCCACACCCCCCCCCCTCTTTTACCATCTTCTCTGTTCTTACAGAAACATCTAAATCCTGGAACCTGCAACAACCATTCCTGTCCCTGCTCTACCCATGTCTCCGAAATCGCCACAACATCGAGATCCCAGGTACCAACCCATGCTGCAAGCTCACCCACCTTATTCCGGATGCTCCTGGCGTTGAAGTAGACACACTTCAAACCAGCGTCCTGCTTGCCGGTGCCCTCTTTCGAACTTTTAACCCTATCCCTGACCTCACTACTCTCAACATCCTGTACACTGGGACTACAATTTAGGTTCCCATCCCCCTGCTGAATTAGTTTAAACCCCCCCGAAGAGCACTAGCAAATCTCCCCCCCAGGATATTGGTACCCCTCTGGTTCAGGTGAAGACCATCCTGTTTGTAGAGGTCCCACCTACCCCAGAATGAGCCCCAATTATCCAGGAAACCAAAACCCTCCCTCCTGCACCATCCCTGTAGCCACATGTTCAACTCCTCTCTCTCCTTATTTCTCACTTCACTAGCACGTGGCACGGGTAACAACCCAGAGATAACAACTTTGTTTGTTCTAGCTCTCAGCTTCCACCCTAGCTCCCTGAATTTCTGTCTCAAATCCCCATCTCTCTTCCTACCTATGTCGTTGGTACCTATGTGGACCACGACTTGGGGCTGCTCCCCCTCCCCCTTAAGGATCCCAAAAACACGATCGGAGACATCACGAACCCTGGCACCTGGGAGGCAACACACCAACCGTGAGTCTCTTTCGTTCCCACAGAACCTCCTGTCTGTTCCTCTAACTATGGAGTCCCCAATGACAAGTGCTCTGTTCCTCTTCTCCCTTCCCTTTTGAGCAACAGGGACAGACTCTGTGCCAGAGACCTGTGCCCTATTGCTTACCCCTGGTAAGTCATCCCCCGCAACAGTATCCAAAACGGTATACTTGTTATAGAGGGGAACGACCACAGGGGATCCCTGCACTGCCTGCCGGTTCCCTCTCCCTCCCCTGACGGTAACCCTGTCATGTATATCTGCACAGAGTCATGTTAGAAACATAGAAACATAAAAATAGAAGCAGGAGGAGATCATTCGGCCCTTTGAGCCTGCTCTGTCATTCATTATGATCGTGGCTGATCATCAACTTTAATACCCTAATCACGCCTTCCCCTCATATTCCTTGATTCCTTCATATTCCTTGATTCCTTCAGCCCTAAGAGCTATATCTAATTTGGACAGCATGGTGGCAAGTGGTTAGCACTGCTGCCTCACAGTGCCAGGGACCCAGATGCAAATTTGGCCTCAGGTGACTGTCTATGTGCAGTTTGTATGTTCTGCCAGTGTCTGTGGATTTCCTCCGGGTGCTCTGGTTTCCGCCCATAGTCCAAAGGTGTGCAGGTAGGTGGATTGGCCATGCTAAATTGCCCCTTAGTGTCAGGTTAGGTTATGGAATTATGGGGACAGGTAGGGGTGGACACTTGTAAATGGGCAGAGTGCTCATTTGAAGGGTCGGTGCAGACTCGATGGGCCAAATGGCCTCCTTCTGCACTGTAAGGATTCTATGATTCTAATTCCTTCTTGAAATTACACACCTTTTTGGCCACAACTACTTTCTGTGGTAGCGAATTCCACAGATTCACCTCTCCCTGGGTGAAGAAATTTTCTCCTCACCTCAATCCTAAAAGGTTTATCCCTTATTTTCAAACTATGACCCCTAGTTCTGGACTCCCCCATTATCGGAACATTCTTTCTGAAGATACCCTGTCTAATCCTGTATGAGACCCCTTCCCACTATTCTAAAAATAATCTTAACCGACTTAATCTCTCCTCATATGACAGCCTACCATCCCAGGAAACAGCCTGGTAAACGTTTGCGCACTCCCTGCATAGCAAGAACACCCTTCCTCAGAGAAGAACAAAACTGTGCACAATACTCCAGGTGTGGCCTCACCAATGCCCTATCCAATTGCAGTAAACATCACTATTCCTATAATCAAATCTCTCGCTTTGAAGGCCAACATACTATTTGCCTTTTTTACTGCCTGCTGTACCTCTGCACTAACGTTCGGTAACTAATGCATGAGGACACCAAGGTCTCACTGAGTATCCACCTCTCTCAATTTATACCTATTCCCAGTTTTGCTACCGAAACGGATAACCTCACATTTATCCACATTGTACTGCATCTACCATGCATGTGCCCACTCACTCAGCCTGTCCAAATCCCGCTGAAGCATCTCTGCATCCTCCTCACAGCTCACCCTCCCACCCAACTTTGTATCACCTGCAAATTTGGAGATAATAAGCGGGATTCACTGACTCCCGCCGGGTCGGAGAATCCCCGGGGGCGGCGTGAATCTCTCCCCATCGCTCCGATGCTGCTGCCGTATTCTCCGGTACCGGTTTTCAGGCGGGGGCGGGGAACACACCACGCCGGTCGGGGGCCGTTGGCAGCGCCACCCCCCGCAATTCTCCGGGCCCTGATGGGCCGAGTGGCCGTCGGTTTCTCGCCAGTCCCGCTGGCGTAAAATGGACATGGTCCCACACGCCGGGACCTGGCTGGTAGGCCAGCTGGTGCAGTCCTCGGGGGGGGGGGGGGGGTGGGGGGGGGGGGGGTTGTGGGGGGGATCTGAGGCCCACCGATCTGCGGGCGGGCCTGTGCTGTGGGGACACCCCTTCCTTCTGCGCCAGCCTCTGTAGGGCTCCTACAGAGGAGCCGGTGTCCATGGCCGGTGTCGGGCCATCGGGGATTCGGCAGAATCCCACCCAATATATTTAGTTCCCTCGTCCAAATCATTAATATATAATGTGAACAGTTTGAGTCCCAGCACAGATCACCGCAGTACCACACTAGTCATTGCCTGCCAATCAGAAAAAGACCCATTTATTCCAACTTTTGGCTTCCTGTCTACTAACCAGCTTTTTATCCATCTCAAGACACTACCATTAACCACATGCGCTTTAACTTTACATATTAATCTGCAGTGTGAGACCTTGTCGACAGCCTTCTACAGTAGTTATTGTCCAGACTCTATGCTTCTGAACCTTTTCCTTAGACAACCACATCATACAAAAAGTTAAGAAGTCATACAGGATACATTCCTTTAATGGCCGAGACCTAGAATTTAAGAGCAGAGAGGTTTTGCTGGAATGGAAGAAACACTAGTTAGACTACAGCTAGGAATCTGCGTACAGTCTGGTAACCGTATCACAGAAAGAAAATCATCAGAGTAAAGAGAGGTACAGGAGAGATGTTGCCAAGAATGGAAAATTTTAGCTATGTTGAAAGGTTGGATCGACTAAACTGGTTTTCTCCGGAACACAGGAGGCTGAAGGAGATTTAATTGAGATGTATAAAATTATGAGGAGCGGAGATATAAATTTTCCATTAACAAAGGAGTCAATAACAAGGTGGCATAGATTTAAAGAAATTGGTGAAAGGCCTAGCAGGGAGTTGTGGAGCAATTCCTCTTCTGGTCTTGTCCCTTTTCTTTGTTATGGGCTGTCTTCTCCTGCAAGCACAAAAATGAACACTGTTAGTTTCTCCACAGAGGCCAGCACAATACCTATACTGGTGGCAGCCCAGCAGTCCATGATGGGAGCAGACAAATACTGCCGCACAGTCAGATGCACCAATGCCTCTGGCAGCATATGCTACTATCTGACCCCATTGCCACCAATTGGGTGGATCAGTCCCTTCCCACCAAACTGACCCTCTCACATTTCTACATATTAGACCTAAAGGGAAACAAATGATAGAATCCTCATGGTGGCAGACTGAATAAGGTCATTAACATGCTTGTGGTGATCCCATGCCTGCTTACCTCCTCTGCGATCTCTGCCATGCTTGGTCAAGTAGGCCGGTCTCCTTCTCCTGTCCCTAGAGGAACAGAACCTTCCATCTTGTCTTTGCAGCCTGGAGGAGATTTTGAAGGGAATGTCGCTGAACCATGGGGCCACCTGGGGTCATCCTTCTGCCACTGTAGGCTGTAGCTTTCCATTCTGTTCTCTGGTCACCTGGAAGATAGACAGGCTGTAACTCCTGGAATGAAGGCAGCAATGAATGCAAGGCTGGCAGCATTTTAAATAATGCCTCTTACCTGTGCCACCTCAGGTTTGCCTATGCACATTCAGTGGACAGCCCCCATGCCCCCCCCCCCCCCCCCCCAATGTTAAGTGGGTGACTGCTAGAGGATTATGTGCAGTGGCCATTCATTGTCCACACAGAAGTGAGACCTGCTTCTGGTCCTGACACTAGGACAAGTGGCCGAACTCAAAATGTATCCTTATGTTTCTGATTCCAGAGTGTTCCAAGACAATTGCATACATCAAGGTTGAGATGTCATTGTTAAACTCTTCAAGTGATTGCACCTCAACCCATCAACGTGTTACTGCCTTATAATACACTTGATAAAGTGGCATAGTGGAAGTACAATTGCCCCATAATCAACCTTAGGTAATTCTTTGTAAATGAGCGACAATAAAATCTGAAATCCCTGCCGTACCGCATTTCAAGACGTTCTGATGACAAATCCTTTGATAAATTGTCATTAATATGCTAAACTGTCATTGTTTTTCCGAAAGACTAAATGATAAATGATTTGTTTGCTTGTCTCAATCAGAAATCATCTCTTTTGCATATCTTTTTGATCTATATGGTCTGCGAAATGGGGATGGAGAAGACAGAAAGATCACTAAAAGGGAGTCAGAGCAGTGAAGCAAGATGAAAAAGTTAAAAGGCAGGAGGCTGCAGTATGAGGAGATTTAGACCTGGGCTATGGAATGAAGATGAACTACAAAAACAAGGGGTGGGATTCTCCGTTAGCCGCACTGGAATCGCGAATCGTGATAGGGTGGAGAATACAGCGTCACGCGAAAATTGAGGTTGATGTCAATTGCTAAACGGTGCGCCATGCTCCGTCACCTCCATTGTGGTGTAAATGTGTACCACGCCGTGCGCCAGTGTGGGTATGCAAAATGTAAAGTGGCATGCATTTACATCTCATTAAAAACCCAATAGTCTCCAACCTCCTGCGATGCTCCACCCCCGCCAAACGGAAGTGACGTCGGTGAGGTCCACTTGTGGTATCTTTTTTTTTGGAAATGTTTTTTATTGAGTTTTCATATTTTATATCCAACAAATTACAAATTATTAGAAAAAAAACACGCAAAAATTAACATGTATATTTACAGGCAAGCATCTTCATAATAACAACTGTGGCCACCCCCTTTAACCGGCATACATATTTTACATTCCCCAATATGGCCGAGGCACATGTTTCTAGGCATTTATTTACAATTTGGTTTTGGGCCTTAGCTTGCCATCAGACTGTCGCTTGCGGCTTTGTCCTTCCTTTTTTTTTGGAATAATTTTAATTCAATTTTTCAACAACAAATTTCATCACAACAGAGAAAAACAGTAACCCCTCCCCTCCAATACAAACACAATAAATTAACAAGAAAAAAAAATAAGCATAAAACCATGAGAACAAACCCCCATAACGAACCCGTAGCCCTCCACCCCCCGGCTACCTTCCCCCTATTCCCGTCCATTTTCCCCTGATTCTTGGCCACCCAGCTATTCTTCCTCTTGTTTGTTGGCCACAAACAGGTCCCGGAACAATTGCATGAATGGCTCCCACGTTCTGTGGAAGCTGTCGTCTGACCCTCGGATGGCGAATTTGATTTTCTCCATTTGGAGAGATTCCGAGAGGTCGGACAGCCAGTCTGCAGCTCTGGGTGGTGCTGCTGACCGCCATACAAACAGGATTCTACGGCGGGTGATCAGGGAGGCAAAGGCAAGGGCGTTCGCCCTCCTCCCCAGGAATAGATCTGGCTGGTCCGAAACCCCGAAGACCGCCACTATCGGGCATGGCTCCACCCTCACCCCCACCACTTTGGACATAGCCTCAAAGAAGGCTGTCCAGTACTCCACAAGTCTGGGGCAAGACTAGAACATGTGGGCGTGGTTGGCCGGGCCTCTTTGGCACCGTTCACATCTGTCCTCCACCTCCGGGAAGAACCTACTCATACGGTTTCTTGTTAAGTGGGCTCTATGTACCACTTTTAGCTGCATCAGGCTGAGCCTTGCGCATTTGGAGGTGGAATTGACCCTATGCAGTGCTTCGCTCCAGAGCCCCCACCCTATCTCAATCCCCAGGTCATCCTCCCATTTCTTTCTTGTTGCGTCCAGTACGGTGTCGGCCCTTTCTACCAGTCGGTCATACATGTTGCTACAGTTCCCTTTATCTAGGATACTTGCGTCCAGTAGATCTTCCAGTAGTATGTGTCGTGGCGGTTATGGGTACGTCCTTGTCTCCTTTCGTAAGAAGTTTTTGAGCTGCAGATATCGTAGCTCGTTCCCCCTGGCTAGCCGAAATTTCTCTGTCAGTTCGTCCGGTGTTGCGATCCTGCCGTCCGTGTATAGGCCCCTGACTGTCAGTGTCCCTCCGTCCTGCCTCCACCTTTTGAAGGTGGCGTCAGTCAGTGCTGGTGTGAATCTATGGTTGTTGCAGATGGGAGCCTTGTCCGACATTTTGGTCAGGCCAAATTGCTGCCGCAGTTGGTTCCAGGATTGGAGGGTGGCTATCACCACCGGGCTGCTGGAGTGTTTTTTGGGTGGGGATGGGAGTGCCACCGTGGCGAGGGCCCAGAGGGAGGTCCCCATGCAGGAGGCCTCCTCCGCACGCACCCACTCGGCTTCTGGCTCCTGGATCCATCCCCTTACTCGCTCGGCTGTTGCCGCCCAGTGGTAGAATTGTAGGTTTGGGAGGGCTAGCCCCCCCCCCTGGATTTTGTTTTTTGTAGGACCTTCTTTGGGATCCTAGCATTTTTACTCCCCCATACGAACGCCATGATAAGTTTGTCCAGCGCTTTGAAAAAGGCCTTGGGGATGTAGATCGGAATAGATCTAAACAGGAAGAGGAACCTGGGTAGTACGTTCATTTTGATCGTCTGGACTCTCCCCGCGAGGGAGAGTGGGAGTGTGTTCCATCTTTGCAGGTCCTTTTTTACTTCCTCCGTCAGACTGGTGAGGTTCCATTTGTGGATCCCTTTCCAGTCATGGGCTAGTTGGATCCCCAGGTAGCGGAATTTGTGTCGGGCTTGTTTGAATGGCAGCCCCTTTAGTGCTGCCCCCCCCCCCCCCCAACTGTGGCTTGTTTGAACGGCAGCCCCGTTAGTGCTGCCTTGCCCCCCCACTCCCCCCCCTTGCGGGTGTACTGGGAAGATCTCGCTTTTGCTCATGTTGAGTTTGTAGCCTGAGAAGGCTCCAAACTCTTTCAGGAGCGCAATGATTCCGTCCATGCTGCTCTGTGGGTCCGAGATGTAGAGGAGCAGATCATCCGCATAGAGTGAGACTCTGTGCTCTCTGCCTCCCCTTCGGATCCCCCTCCAATTTGTTGCTGCCCTGAGCGCGATTGCTAGCAGTTCGATTGCTAGTGCGAACAGCAGCGGGGACAGTGGGCATCCTTGTCTGGTGCCCCTGTGCAGCTGGAAGTATTGGGAGTTGGTATTGTTGGTCCGTACACTCGCCATGGGAGCGCTGTATAGGAGCTTTACCCAAGCGGTGAACCCTGTTCCAAGCCCGAACCGCTCCAGTACCTCTATGAGGTATTTCCATTCGACTCTGTCGAAGGCCTTTTCTGCGTCCAGGGAGACGATCACCTCTTGTGTTCTCTCCCCGGAGGGGGTCATTATCACGTTCAGCAGGCGCCTGATGTTCGAGGTAAGCTGTCTACCTTTGACGAAGCCCGTCTGGTCCTCTGTGACCACCTCAGGTACACAGTCTTCTAGCCTTTTGGCTAGGATTTTGGCCAGTATTTTGGCGTCTGCGTTCAGCAGTGAGATGGGTCTGCATGACCCACATTCCGTTGGGTCTTTGTCTTTCTTAGGTATCAGCGAGATTGAGGCCTGTGCTAACGTGGGTGGCAGTGTGCCCCTAGCTAGCGAGTCTGTGAACATCTCCCGCAGGTGCGGGGCCAGCGCTGTCGCAAATGTTTTGTAGAAGTCCGCCGGGAATCTGTCCGGTCCGGCGCCTTCCCCGTCTGCATGGAACTAATGCTGTCCATGATCTCTCCCAGTGCTAGTGGTACATCCAGGTCCCGTTTTCTGCCCTCTCCCACGACTGGTATGTCCAGTCCATCAAGGAACCGGTTCATCCCAGCCTTCCCTGTTGGGGGCTCTGAGGTGTACAGCTCTTGGTAGAAGGCCATGAAGGTTTTGTTAATCTTTTCTGGTTCTGTTTCCAACATGCCTCCGGTACCCCTGATTTGCGCAATTTCTCTGGTGGCTGCCTGCTTTCTCAGCTGGTGTGCCAACAGGCGGCTGGCTTTGTCTCCGTGTTCGTATAGGGTCCCGCGTGCCTGGCGGAGTTGGTGCACTGCTTTCCTGGTGGAGAGCAGGTCAAAGTTCCTTTGTAATTCTTTCCTCTCTGCCAGGAGCTCCACGGCCGGGGCCTCGGAGTATTTACGGTCTACCTCCAGTATGGAGTCGGCCAGCTTCTGCCTAGCCACCCTTTCCTCCCTATCTCTTTGCGCTTTGAAGGCAATGATTTCCCCTTAGTACGGCCTTAAGCGCTTCCCAGAACGTGGAGGGAGAGACCTCCCCGTTTTGGTTGTTCTCCGTGTACTGTGCTATGCCCCGCGCTATCCTTTCGCTGAAGGCCTTGTCAGCAGGTCGAGGACAACTCATCACCGCCGACTCATCGCCGCCGACTCATCGCCAGCCCAACTCATCGCCAGCCAACTCATCGCCAGCTCAACTCATCGCCAGCCAACTCATCGCCAGCCCAATAAAAGCAGTACAGTCAACAGACTTCTTAACAGCGCTCTGGAGTGAATGGAATCTATTTAAACAATTTAAACCTATAGAAAACAAAGGACATTTTAACATATTTTTCCAAAAATATGTTAAAATGTCCTTTGTTTTCTATAGGTTTAAATTGTTTAAATAGATTCCATTCACTCCAGAGCGCTGTTAAGAAGTCTGTTGACTGTCCTGTTTTTATTGGGCTGGCGATGAGTCGGCGGCGATGAGTCGGCGGCGATGAGTTGTCCCATTCCCCTTGTCAGCTAGTAAGGCACCGTCCAACCTCCATGTGGGGCGCTGGGCCCTTCCTGTCTCCAGCCGCACGTCCATGTAGTGTGGAGCGTGGTCTGATATCACAATTGCGGAGTATTCCACTTTGTCTATCTCTGGAAGCACCGTTTTCCCCACCACAAAGAAGTCAATTCTGGTGTACACGTTGTGTACTGGGGAGAAGAAGGAGAATTATTTCTACCCCGGGTGGGCGAACCTCCAGGGGTCCACTGCTCCCATCTGCTCCATAAAGTGACTGAGTTCCCTTGCCATGCTTGAGGTTTTCCCCGTTTTGAATGAAATGAATGAAAATCGCTTATTGTCACGAGTAGGCTTCAATGAAGTTACTGTGAAAACCCCCTAGTCGCCACATTCCGGCGCCTGTCCGGGGAGGCTGGTACGGGAATCGAACCGTGCTGCTGGCCTGCATGGTCTGTTTTAAAAGCCAGCAATTTAGCCCAGTGAGCTAAACCAGTTGGGGTTTGATCTGTCCCTCTTTGGATCCTGTACACAGTTGAAGTCCCCCCCACCATGATTAGTCGATGCGTCGCTATGTCCGGGATTTCTGCCATAGTCTTTTTGATGAAACTCGTGTCGTCCCAGTTGGGCGCGTACAGTTGACTAGAACTACCGGTGCCCCATCCAGGGCCCCGCTGACCATGACATACCGCCCCCTCTGGGTCTGTAACCGTCTTTGTCGCCCTAAACATTGTCCTCTTGCCGATCAGGATCGCCACCCCCCTGTCCCTTGTCCCATAACAGGAATGGTAGGTTTGTCCCACCCAACCCTTTCTTACCCGCAGTTGGTCCTGCTCCCTCAGGTGCGTCTCTTGGAGGAAGACTATGTCGGCCCTCATGTTTCTGAGGTGGGTGAGGACTCTAGATCTCTTCACTGGGCCGTTAAGTCCCCTTATGGTCCAGGTGATTATCCTGGTGGAGGGTTTCTGCCCCCTCGTTCCTGTGGGGTTAACCATACTTATCTGGTGGATGCGCCCCTGCACTCCGGGGTTTCCCTTTGTTAGGGGGCCGTCCAGGATGGCCACTACCACTGCTCTCCCCATGCGGTCGGGTCTCTGCGCTACGGGGTTTCCCCTTGTCCCGGGGGCACCCGCCATGGCCGTCCACTGTGTGTCCGCCACGCGGGTAGTCCCCTGCACTCTGGGGGCCCCCTTCGCCCACAGACCGTACTGGGTGGGTGCTTGCAGCGGTTCCTTGTTTCGAGCCCTTGGTTGTGGCACTTTGTAGCCCTGTTGCTTTTCTGGCCTCTTTTGTCCCTCCGTCCCTGCATTTCCCCTCCCCGGTTTCTCGCTCCCTGTGTGCCCCCGGTCTCTCCCTTCTCCCTCCTACCTGTATTCTCCTCCTTTGCCCCTCTTTCCCCTATTCCTGTCCCCCTTTGCTCTCTCGACTTTGACCGGTGTCCCCCCCCCCCCCTCCCCTGCCTGGCGCCTTCCCCCCCTGTTGGGGGTGCGCTGCGGCCCTGCTTTGTTGCGTGCCCCCGGCGCTAGCTTTCCTGCTAGTACGGTGGCCCCCTCTCGGGGCTTATTGTCTCGCTTCTCCCCTGCCTGGCCTCTACGGTTTTCTGCCCGCTCTTCCCCCATCCTACCCTGCACCCCTCTCGCCTGCTCTCCCTTCTCCAATACTCTCGTTCCCTCATGCTGGGGCCTGGCCTCCCACCTGGAGCGGTCCCTCGGGCAGTGGTTTGTTCTTTGTTCTGGGTGTTCCTGCCGGGGGGGGGGGGGGGGGGGGGCTGGCGTTGCCTCGCCCCTCCCCACCCCCCCCGTCGGCGTGTCGTTGCCCCCTGCCAGGGGCCCCTCGTCCCTACCCCCCCTGGTTGTTTTCCAGCCCGTGCTCCTCGACGAACCTATTCGCCTCAGCAGGGGCTGTAAAGAAATATTCTCTGTTTTGGTATGTGACCCAGAGTTTCGCTGGGTACAGCATACCAAAACGCACTCTGCTCCTGTAGAGAGCTGCTTTCGCCCTGTTGAACTCAGCCCGTCTCCTAGTTATATCTGCCCCAAGATCCTCATAGATTCGGATGGCGTGCCCTTCCCATTTGCAAGCTCTATTTTCCTTGGCCCAGCGCAGGATTGTCTCCCTATCCTGGTACCGGTGCAGTTTGGCTATGACTGCTCTCGGTTGTTCCCCTGCCTTGGGCTTCGGGCGCAGCGACCGATGTGCTCTGTCCATTTCCGGTGGGTTGGGGAAAGTTTTCCTCCCCACTAAGTTGCCCAGCATCTCAGCCACGTATGCTGTGGGGTTTCTACCCTCGCTCCCCTCTGGCACGCCCACTATCCTGACATTATGCCTCCTTGAGCTGTTTTCCTGGTTGTCTACTCTGCCCTTCAGGCTCCCCTGTGTTGCGCCCAGTCTCGCCACCTCCTTCTCCAGGGCCATGACCCGGTCGCTCGCGTCAGTCGCTGCTTTCTCCAGCTCCTTAATGGTCGCCTCCTGGGCTTCCAGTTTCTCCCCTTGGGTATCCAATTTCTCCTCTAGTCTGGTCAGGGCCTGCTGCACCCCTGACATGACCCTGTCCACTGCTGCCTGCACTGCGGCCTCTATTTCTGCCTTCACCTCTGCCTTGAGTACCTGCAACTGCTCCCTCAGCACCTCGGTAAAGTGTGCCTTCCAGTTCCCGCTCCCCCTGGCCCCGGGGGAGAGGGCACCTGTCGGTCCAGCTCTTTTCGATGCGGCGATACTTTCGTTCCGTCGCTTAGCTCGCCTGAGCTGGCTCGCCCCTTGCCCCGGTGTGTATCTGGTGACCCTTCCCCCTCTGATCTGGCTCTCTTCTGGCATTTTTTCCCTCCCACTTCCCTTTCTTCTTCCCTTGTTTTTATTTCCCCCCCTTTTCCGCACCCTATCTTTATTCTTTGTCTCTTCCCTTTTTCTTCCCTCCTCCCTCCTTTCTTTTGCTACTTTATTTTTCCCCCTTTTATACAGCTCCTCTTAGGTGGGCTTGTTTTGGACGGGACAAGAGAGTGCAAGGAGAGAAAATTTTTTTTTTTAAATAAAATAATAAATAAAATAAAATAAAATAAAATAAAACACTTGTGGTATCTTAAACCGGGAAGCAGGGGACTTCCGGTGGCTGCGATGACGTAGGAGGCCACACATTTGGGAGCTCCCGTTTTAAACGGACTTTTCGGCTCTTTTGAGAGCCCAAAACGGAAATTTTTCGACGTCTCCCGGTGGGGGAAGGTGTGCTGAACGACTTTCCCCGCAGTCCATGACTCTAACTCGGAGTGGAAAGGGGGAAGGAATGGCAGCAGCTCCCCAGAAAAAACGGGGGAAGGAATCCACGATGGCGGCCGGCGGAGCTCCAGAGGAGTGGAAGCAGTGGGCCCAGGAGCAACAAGTTGCTCTCCTGCGCTGTTTTACAGACTTCAAGGCTGAGGTACTGAGCTCTCTGCAGGAAACAAACAGAAGGCTGTCGGAGATTCAGACGACCCAGGGTGCTGCCATCAAGGAGTTGCAGACGCAGGCCACCGAACGAGAGGAGGAGGCCGGGATCCTCGTGAGTAAGGTGGAGGGACACGAGGCACTCCACAAGAAGTGGCAGGACCGCTTTGAGGAGCTTGATCACCGCATGAGGCGGAAAAACCTGCGGATCTTGGGCCTTGCGGAGGGGCTGGAGGGGTCGGACCTGACAGCCTATGTGGCTATAATGCTGAACTCGCTAGTGGGGGCCGGGCCTTTCCATCTGCCCTTGGAGCTGGAGGGAGCACACAGAGTACTGGCCAGGAGGCCTAAGGAGAATGAACCCCCGCGTGCGGTCCTGGTGAGGTTCCACCGGTTCAGTGATCGGGAGTGTGTGCTGCGCTGGGCCAAGAAGGTGAAGAGCAGCAATTGGGAGAATGGGGTAGTACGGATCTACCAGGATTGGAGTGCAGAGGTGGCTAAGCGGCGGTCCGGATTTAATCGGACGAAAGAGGTGCTTTACAGGAAAAAGATAACGTTCGGAATGTTGCAGCCCGCGCGCCTGTGGGTAACTTATTCGGACCGGCATTATTATTTCGATTCCCCGGAGGAGGCGTGGGCCTTCGTGCGGACGGAGAAACTGGACTTGAACTAGGGGTTGGGGGTTGCGGGGTCGGTTGTAATATTTTAGTGCTGGATTCTGCTGTTGCTGTGTTCTTTTTTTTCTGTTTTTTTGTACTTTTGCAATTTTGATATGGTTATTTATGGGGGTGTTGTTCTGTTATGTTTTTTTTTGCTGTGGGGCATTGTTTGAGTTTTGTATCTTGCGGGGAGGGTTGGGGGGTTGGTTGTATTCTATGTCGTGTTGGGGGTATGGAGTAGGGCTGGTATTTGGGAGCTGCGTCAGGAGGGTGTGGTGGGGCAGTGCGAAAGCACGGGCTTTCCTCTGGTTTCCCGCGCTGCAGGGCTGGGGGGTGGAGACGATGACGGGGGGAGGCGGGGCCTTAACTGGTTCTTCCCCGCGCTGGGGCGGTGCCTGGAGGAGGGATAGATTGGGGGATGATCCCACTTTGGGAGGGGTCGGGTTATTGGCGGGAGTTTCCGGGGTCAGCAGAAGTTAGCTGACCCACGGAGTACAATGGAGGACGGTTCGCGGCTAGGAGGGTTCCTAGCCTGGGGGGGGAGGGAGGGGGCGAAAGGGGAATACTGGGTTGCTGCTGGTAGGGTCAGGAAGGAGCTGGTGGGGGCTGGGGGGACAGAGCTGAGGTGTTGTCGCTGTGGGGACTGGGTCGGGCAGGGGGTGCTGGCCTGGGACGGGCAGTCGACGGGCTATGGCTAGTTAACGGGGGAGGGGGGCGGGACGCCCTCTGATCCGGTTGGTCACCTGGAATGCGAGAGGATTGAAGGGCCGGTGAAGCGGTCGAGGGGACTTGCTCATCTGAAGGGGCTAAAGGCAGATGTGGCAATGCTTCAGGAGACCCACCTGAAGGTGGCGGACCAGGTCCGCCTGAGGAAGGGATGGGTGGGGCAGGTTTTCCACTCTGGGTTGGATGTGAAGAACCGGGGAGTGGCGATTCTGGTGGGGAAAAATGTGTTGTTTGAGGCATCGGAGGTGGTGGCGGATAAGGGGGGTAGGTATGTTATGGTTAGGGGCAGGCTACAAGGAGAGAAGGTGGTACTTGCTAGTGTGTATGCCCCAAATTGGGACGATGCGGGCTTTATGAGGCGTATGTTGGGACGGGTCCCGGATCTGGAGGCGGGAGGTCTGATCATGGGGGGGGGACTTCAATACGGTGTTGGATCCTTCAATGGATCGGTCCAGCTCTAGGACGGGTAGGAGGCCGGCGGCGGCCAAGGTACTGAGAGGGTTTATGGACCAGATGGGTGGGGTGGATCCATGGAGGTTTGTGAGGCCGAGGGCACGCGAGTACTCTTTCTTCTCCCACGTACATAGGGTCTACTCTCGGATAGACTTCTTCGTGGTGAGTAGGGGACTGATTCCGAGAGTGGAGGAGGCCGAGTATTCGGCCATTGCAATCTCCGACCACGCTCCGCATTGGATAAAGTTGGAGATGGGGGAGGTGCGGGATCAACGTCCGTTGTGGCGGTTGGATGTGGGGTTGTTGGCGGAGGAGGAGGTGTGTAGGAGGGTCCAGGCAAGTATTGAGGGGTACCTCGAGGTGAATGATACGGGGGAGGTCCAGGTGGGGATGGTCTGGGAAGCCCTGAAGGCAGTGATTCGTGGGGAGCTGATATCCATCCGGGTACACAGGGAGAGGAGTGAGAGAAGTGAGAGGGAGAGACTGGTGGGAAAGATGCTGGAGGTAGACAGGAGGTATGCAGAGGCACCAGAGGAGGGATTGTTGGGGGAGAGGCGCAGCCTGCAGGCTAAATTTGATTTGCTGACAAGAGTGGGAATGTGGTGCGGAAGGGGATAGAGGTGAATTAGGTCTTCAAGGACTTTTACGGGGAACTGTACCGGTCGGAGCCGACGGGGGAGAGGAGGGGAATGGAGAGGTTCCTCGATGGGCTTTCTTTCCCGAAGGTGCAGGAGGAGCAGGTGGAGGGGTTGGGTGCACCGATTGAGCTGGAGGAGCTAGTTAAGGGGATTGGGCAGATGCAGTCAGGGAAGGCACCGGGGCCAGGTGGAATTTTATAAAAGGTTTGTGGACCTAGTGGGCCCCTTGCTGGTGCGGACACTCAATGAAGCGTGGGAGGGGGGGACTTTGCCCCTGACGATGTCACGGGCGCTGATCTCGTTAATTTTAAAGAGGGACAGGGACCCCCAGCAGTGTGGTTCATATAGGCCCATATCTCTCCTCAACGTAGATGCCAAGGTGCTGGCAGAAATCCTGGCCACCAGGATAGAGGACTGTGTGCCAGGGGTTGTGCACGAGGACCAGACAGGTTTTGTGAAGGGAAGGAAGCTGAACACGAATGTGCGGAGATTGTTGAATGTCATCATGATGCCGGCGATTGAAGGGGAGGCAGAGATAGTGGTGGCGCTGGATGTGGAGAAGGCCTTCGATAGAGTGGAGTGGGGGTACCTATGGGAGGTGTTGGGGAAGTTTGGATTTGGTGAAGGGTTCATTAGATGGGTAAGGCTGCTATATGAGGCCCCGATGGCGTGCGTGGCCACGAATGGTAGGAGGTCGGAGTACTTCCGGCTTTACCGAGGGATCAGGCAGGGTTACCCCCTGTCCCCCTTGTTGTTTGCACTGGCAATCGAGCCGCTGGCGATGGCGTTGAGGGATTCAGAGAGGTGGAGAGGTTTGGTGCGAGGTGGGGAGGAACATAGGGTGTCGTTGTATGCTGATGACCTGTTACTGTATGTGGCGGACCCGGTGGGAGGGATGCCGGGGGTGATGGAGCTGCTAGCTGAGTTTGGGACCTTTTCAGGTTATAAATTAAATTTAGGCAAGAGTGAGCTGTTTGTGGTGCACCCTGGAGACCAAGAGGAAGGAATTGGTAGGCTCCCGCTTAGGCGGGCAGGGGAGAGCTTTAGGTACCTGGGGGTGCAGGTGGCCAGGGACTGGGGGACTCTTCACAAACATTATTTCACCAGACTTGTAGATCAGATGGAGGAGGAGTTCAAAGGGTGGGACATGCTGCCATTGACGGTGCTTCCGAGGTTCTTGTTCCTCTTTCAGTGCCTGCCCATCTTTATCCCCAGGGCCTTCTTTAGGAGAGTGACTAGCAGTATTTTGAGCTTTGTGTGGGCACATGGGACTCCGAGAGTGAAGAGGGTGTTCCTGGAGCGAGGGAGGGATAGAGGCGGGCTGGCGCTGCCCAACCTTCTGGGGTACTATTGGGCGGCCAATGTGTCAATGGTGCGTAAATGGGTGATGGAGGGGGGAGGGGCGGCATGGAAAAGAATGGAGATGGCGTCATGTAGAGGTACGAGCCTGGGTGCCATGGTAACGGCGCCGTTGCCGCTCTCCCCTAAGAGGTTTACCACGAGCCCGGTGGTGGCGGCGATCCTCAGAGTCTGGGGACAGTGGAGACGGCGTAGGGGGGAAACAGGGGGCTCGATGGAGGCTCCACTGGGTGGCAATCATCGGTTCATCCCGGGGAACAAGGATGGGGGATTTAGGGGGTGGCAAAGGTCGGGCATCAGTAAATTGAGGGACCTGTTTATTGGCGGGAGGTTTGCGGGCCTGGGGGAACTGGAAGATAAATTTGGGATTCCCCAAGGGAACATGTTCAGATACTTGCAGGTAAAGGCGTTTGCTAGGCGACAGGTAGAGGGATTCCCTTTGCTGCCCTCGCGGGGGACGATGGACAGAGTGCTTTCGGGGGTGTGGGTCGGAGAGGGGAAGGTGTCTGACATCTATAAGGTAATGCAGGAGGTGGAGGAGTCGTCAGTGGAGGAACTGAAGGCTAAATGGGAGGAGGAACTCGGGGAGCAGATAGAGGATGGGACTTGGGCGGATGCCTTGGAGAGAGTCAATTCTTCCTCCTCATGTGCGAGGCTTAGTCTCATCCAATTTAAGGTGCTGCACCGGGCCCATATGTCCGGGACTAGGATGAGTAGGTTCTTTGGGGGTGAGGACAGGTGCACCAGATGTTCGGGGAGTCCTGCGAACCACGCCCATATGTTCTGGGCATGCCCAGCACTGGAAGAATTCTGGAAGGGGGTGGCGGGGACGGTGTCGAGGGTGGTTGGATCCAGGGTCAAACCAGGGTGGGGACTCGCGATTTTTGGAGTTGCGGTAGAGCCGGGAGTGCAGGAGGTGAAAGAGTGCGGTGTCCTGGCCTTTACGTCCCTAGAAGCCCGACAAAGGATCTTGCTACAGTGGAAGGATGCGAGGCCCCCAAGTGTGGAGACCTGGATCAGTGACATGGCGGGATTTATAAAACTGGAAAGGGTCAAATTTGCCCTGAGAGGATCAATACAAGGTTTCTATAAACGATGGCAGCCTTTTCTGGACTTCCTGGCTCAGAGATAGGTATCTTGGTCAATAGCAGCAGCAACCCGAGGAGGGGTGGGGGGGGGGGGGGGGGGTAAGGGGGGGTGTTCCTTATTGTGGTTTCTATTATGTAACTTTATATTGTGTTAATTTGCATTCTTGTTAAAATGCTGTGTTGTTCATGGAGGTGGGGCGAATGTTTATGATTGCTAATATTATTGTTATTTTTGGTATTTTACTATGGTGCGTTATTGTTGTATAAATTCAAAATTTTTCAATAAAAATTATTTCAAAAAAAGAAACCGGGAAGCAGGAACCGTGGCTGCTGAGGGAGAGAGAGGAGGTATGTAATGTCCCAAAAAGCGTAATGGTAGGCAGACAGTTGTGCCGCTGGCTGTCAGGCATCTGCCAGGGCCGGGGAGAGTAGCATGGGGTGTCCAGGGGTTAGGCCATGGGGTCAGGGTGTCCCCCAGGACCGGGGTGTCAGGGCATGGGCTGCCATTGCCGCGTCCTGCAAGGCAACCATCTGGCTGTGCACCCTACTGACTGCCCACTGTGGCCCATAGATGTACAGCTTGCCCCCGGCCATACGGGTTCCCCCCAACCTTCCTCCAGGCCACCTCCTAGGAGCCCAGAGACCCCAGCCGATCAATCAATGGGATGGGCATGGCCCAGCGAAGCCAGTGGCTCACCAAGTGTTGGCACACCCCAGTGCACCCATTCGAAGTGTTGCCCCACTGCATGGGCAGCAAGGAGCCGCAAAGCGAGCCTGGACCTGTGGATGCATGCACCATGGCCTTTGGCACCCACCCTAGAACACTGCCCCTCACAGGACAGATTCCCCACCAGTGACACCATCAGCTAGTCCACCCCGCAAGACTACCGGCTGTCATCATCCTCGTCTGCCCACTGTGCCCCTGCTCCTATCCATCCTCCTCAAACAAGTGGACACAACTTGTGCATCGCACACAGGACCCGCAGCACACCGCAGCTACGGTCCCAACAGGTCCCATACCCCATCCATGGGCCATACCCGCATGCATGCCACCAAGCATGGTGTCGGTTGGTGACACACGACGCCCACTCCCTCCCACCACAATCTGATGCCATGTCCTCCCACAAAGGACCCCCACAGTAGACCCCACAGGAGGGCGCAGGACAAGGGCCGCAGAGCATACTGCTGGCACAGGTAGCGCCAGCCACCGGTACTCCTGCCGCCAGGGATGGGTGGTAGAGTTAGAGGCCCCCGTGCCAGGTACTGACAAGGCCAGGGGTGCGGTGCAGAAGGGTTGGAGGGAACAGCCAGAGGTGTGGGTGGTATTGGGTAGGGGGTGGGGGAACATGCTGGGGCAGAGGCTGCAGTGCAAGCCATGGCCACTGTGTAGCCCGTTGGGTCCGGATGGGCACAGGACTACTCACCATGCTAACGTATCTGCCCTTCACCCCCTGCAGATAATGGAATCCAGTATCCAATCAGGAATGTTTGGCATCTGCCTGGCCGCCGCTACCCCTGTGGGTGCACTGAGGCTGCGCGAGCAGGAGCTGCTCGGGTGGACCCTGTTGAACAGGGGCCTGCCACAGAGGAGCAGGAGGAAACCGGGGAGGATACAAAGCCAGCCATACAACAGGCCGAGGAGTAGTTGGGAAGGAGGCACCGCACCAGGCCTCATATATAGTGGCCTTACTTTCGAGACCTGCAGAACCGGACATGTCGCCGAAGACTCTGGTTAACCAGGGAGACCGTATGGCATATCTGCTGGATTATGGCGCACCCGGAACCACGGAGGTATGGTGGAGGACATACGCTCCCGGTGGCAATCAAGGTGATGGTCACTCTGAACTTCTTTGACAAGGGGTGCTTCCAGGTGCTGACTGGGGACCTGTCCAGGATCCCCAAACCTCTTTACATAGGTACATCTGTGCTGTCACAGAGACCCTATATGCCCGGGCGGCACAATACATCCACCTGGATATGGGTTGAGCCCACCAGGTTTCCCAGGCAGTAGGATTCTCCGCCATCACTGGAATACCCAGGTCCATGGGGTGATCAATGGAACACATGTCCCCCTCCGAGCACCTCCACATGAGGGGGAGCTCTTCACAAAACAGAACGATTTCCACTCACTGAACCTGCAGTTTGTGGGTGATCATTGGCTGCACATCATGCACATCTGCACCCGATACCGGCAACGTGCCTGACACATTCAACCTGGCACACTAGTCGGTGCCCGACACCTTCAAGGCACACCCTCGAGTGAGAGGTTGGCTCTTGGGCTACAGGAGTTATCCGTTGCTGTCGTGGCTAATGACACCTGCCTGGAGGCCCCAGAATGACATGGAGAACCGCTGTAACAAAGCCCATGCAGTGACCAGGAGCGTCATCGAGTGGTGCATCGGCATCCTGAAGATAAGGTTCAGGTGCCTGGACTACTTTGGTGGGGAACTCCACTATGATACTGAAAGGGTCACCCACATTGTGGCAGCCTGCCACATCCTCCACAACATGGCGCAGCAGAGGGGTGACATGCTGGAGGAGGATGATGAATGCCAGACCTCGGCCGACAGGAGGATGCGGAAGGGGGCCAGGATGGGCAGGACATGGGGAGCTACAGGAGGCCACACAACGTGTTCACCAGGGCCGTTGGGCATGAGAGAACCTGATAGCCTCCAGGTTCACCGATTAGGCAGCCTGGCCACTGGCAGGTCAAATGTCCCGTCCCAGCCCCACATACACCCCCCAGCCAACCACCCATCCCCTGTCCCCCCTCCCTGAATTCCACCCCAATCCCAGCACCTGCACCCCCCGCCGTGCTTCCTACCAGCTTCACTACAGGGTGCTGGCCCTGGGTTGGCAGTATCAGGGAGTCTGGTCATTAGGATGGAAGATGATGATGTTGACCTGCTCCATGATGAGCTTTGTTGCTCCGCATTGTTTGACGAAGTCTGACTCCCGCCCTCAGTAGCACATTCCACCATCCACCCGGGTGATAGCTCCCTGTGCGCAGGCCATTCTATTTCTTGTACTGCGGAGTAAAAACTGTGTCCCGCCTCTCCTCCCTGGCATCCAGCAGTGTCTCCAGCTCTGTATTGGAATACCTCGGTACCACTGTTTGGGGTGGCATCTTCTTGCCTGGAATGAGAATGGGTGGGGAGTGGAGTGCTTGTACGCAGTTGTGGTTTGTCAGACTTTCCAGTGCCAATCCCTATCCTGGCGAATCACATGCCGCCGTGTGTTGGAATTGCATTAATTTCACATGGCACTAGTGTTGGTTTATTAGCATTTCCTGAATTGCTCCCATCGTAATCGTAGAACTCGTGTGATTCAGTCCTGACATCATCACTTAGTCTCTGAAACGGAGAATCCCGCCCAAGAAGCATCAGATACTGGGAATCTGAAATAAAAGCTTGGATTACTCAATGGTCAGAGCGTATCTGTGGAGAGGAATAAAATTAATGTTTCAAGTTAATGGCCTTTTATCAAAACTGGGAAAGACCAGAGATGTCATCGGCTTTAAGCAAGTGAAAAGAAGTGAGAAAAAACAAAAGGAAAGGGAAGGTTGGTGATAATATGGAATGCAATAGAGATTTACTGACCAAAGGTCCATAGTGCAAGGCTGACAGGAGTGTTAAGGAGTTAAAGTAAAGAAACAAAAGGTGTGTTTTGAGAAGATATGAATGACATAATTATGAAAAGCTGCTGTCTGAAATCATCCAAAGAGAATAAACAAAACCAACAAAAACAAATGGAGCAAAATGGGGGACAGAGTTCATGGTCTGAAATTGTTGAAATCAGTGTTACGACCAGAAGTTGTAAAGTGCCTTAATGCCGAGGAGAAGGTGGTCAGAGTGAGAACAAAGTGGAGAAATAAAACGACCAGCGACTGGAGGCTTGGGTTCACACTTGTGGACTGAATGGAAGTGTTGCCACCTGCATTTTTCTACAGAATGTACAGGAGACTACATTGTTGGCAGCAAATACAGTTTATTAAATTGAAAGTAGTACACACCAATTGTGGTTTCTGCTTGAAAGAGTGTTTGGGGACTTTGGATAGTGAAAAGGGACAGAAAAGCGCCATGGAAAGGGGAAATGTTCGAGAAGTTATGGATGAGTGGACCAGGGTGTTACAGAGGGAATGATCCCTTTGGAATGCTGAAAGGGGAGGATGCATGGAAGAGAAGATGTGTTTAGTGGTGGCATCATGCTGGAGTGACAGGAGGGTAATCCTTCAAATATGGAGCCTGCTGGGGTGAAAGTAAGGGTGAAATGGTGCAGACAAGGAGAACCTTTTCGGAGTTCTGGAAGGGAGATGATGTGGTGAAAGCAGAAATGCATGAAATGGAACAAGCATTGTTGCAGTCCCTGTAAACCATGGTGGGGAAATTCTCAGCTATGGGAAAAGGACACGGGCTGGATTCTCCGATTTGGAGACTATATCCACATGCCAGCGTGTAAACAATGAAAAACTGGCGCAAAACAGACAACGGTTGCCCGTTTTGCTGGGGGCTAGCAGGAAGGCAGCGTA
This sequence comes from Scyliorhinus canicula, assembly GCF_902713615.1. Classification (NCBI taxonomy): domain Eukaryota; kingdom Metazoa; phylum Chordata; class Chondrichthyes; order Carcharhiniformes; family Scyliorhinidae; genus Scyliorhinus; species Scyliorhinus canicula. Next base: position 118,836,678 of record NC_052150.1, read on the forward strand.
GAGCAGCTGGTTCCAGCTGCCGATACGCTCCAGAGAATTTCCAGATCCATGGGGCAGCACGGTAGCATGGTGGTTAGCATAAATGCTTCACAGCTCCAGGGTCCCAGGTTCAGTTCCCGGCTGGGTCACTGTCTGTGCGGAGTCTGCACGTCCTCCCCGTGTGTGCGTGGGTTTCCTCCGGGTGCTCTGGTTTCCTCCCACAGTCCAAAGATGTGCGGGTTAGGTGGATTGGCCATGCTAAATTGCCCGTAGTGTCCTAAAAAGTAAGGTTGGGGGGTTGGGGGTTGTTGGGTTACGGGTATAGGGTGGATGCGTGGGTTTGAGTAGGGTGATCATTGCTCGGCACAATATCGAGGGCCGAAGGGCCTGTTCTGTGCTGTACTGTTCTATGTTCTATGGCGTGTATGCACATGGCAGCGGCCTGCAGCGACTGCGCTGTGCTTCATGGCAGACGCAGCCCACAGACCCAGCCCACAAAATACTTCCCCCGCTTCGACTGGCTCGCACACCCCGGACCGCCTCACCACAGTGCCTCCAGCACCACCCCCCCTCCCCGCGGATCAGCCCTCCCCCGACTATGGCGGGATGGATTGAGTCCGAAGCCGCCACGCTGAGTTCCCGACGGATGAGCCCACATGCGACCCATGTCGTCGGGAACTCAGCCGGTCAGGGACGGAGCATCGCGGGGCGGGCTCAGCCAACATACGGTGGCCGCCGATATGGCATGCGGCGTACTCCTAAATTATGCCACTTTTCAAGGGGCGGAACATCGCGAAAGCGGCACCGCTCCCGATTTCGGCGTCATCGGGGATTCTCCGCCCCGTCGCCGAACGCGATTCCGGCGTCGGGGATCGGAGAATCCAGCCCACATTTCCAAAGTGCAGAATATGTGGAATAGTATGCAGGTTTTACCAATTGTTACTCTGTCTGTGCCATGAAAGGATAAAGCTCAATGATTTAAATTAAGCCTTGCCTCATCTGCAGATAATTCAGTCTACCTTCACTACAACAGTGACGACAGTTTTTAAAAAGGATTTAATTCAGTGTAGAGCACCTTGGGATATCTGAAGTCAAGATTCCCATTTATAAATGAAATGGTTTCTTTTCTTTCCTACCATTGGAAGCTCTGCAAAAACTACATGTGGAGAAGATCTGGAACCTGATTTTAATCTTGCAGAATCGCGAGTTAGGAATTTTCCCAACATTATGATATTACTGCGAATGTGAACAATTTCTTTCATCTTTTTAAAGATGTCATCGAAAACTGTTAACTAGCCCAGAGCAATTATTTGTTATACGACAAAGTTTCGATACTTGTGATTTTTTTTTTAACTATACTCAAGATGGAACAGTCTGGATTCTGTATCATTCATTGCTCAACTTCTAAAAATGAACATATGGCTTAGAAACAGCTCAAAGAACTTTGGCTACGGGAGACTTCCGGTGGCGGAATGTAAGAGGAGGTCGCACATTTGAGGGCTCCTGCTCGAGGCTTGATTTTTTAGAATTTAATGTCCGGTCCCAGAGGCAATTTTTGGTTAAATGAGTGCAGGAAGACATGAGGAAGAAAGATGTCCAAAACCCAAAGGAAAACGGCCATGAAGAAGGGGGCCAATGAAGGTCCGCCGCCGAGTGGAAGTGTCGGCTCAGCAACTTGAAGGAAGGCGGAGGCTGGGTCGCTGGGTGGGGCCACACTGCTCTCAGCAGAAAAGGTGACCGAGGTGAAAAACAGTTCACAAAGCACATGGAGGTGATGAGGAAGGAGATGGAGGCAGCATTGAAAGTGCTGGTGGAGGAGGCGATTGCCCCGGTGAAGGCGGAGGTATCGAGAGCATCGGCCAAGGTGCAGGCGCAGGGTGATACACTGAAGGGAGTGGAAGAGGCATTGTCGCAACATAATGATCAACTCACCTCGATGGGTGAGGAATTGCAGAGGGTGGTGGAGGCCAACAAGGGTCTGCGAGCCAAAGTGGAGGACTTGGAAAACAGATCTCGGAGGCAAAAGCTGAGGATCGTGGGTCTGCCCGAAGAGGTGGAGGGCCCGAGGCCGACGGAGTATTTTGCCAAGATGTTGGTGGAGTTGTTGGGACAGGGGGAAGACCCCTCTCTGTACGAACTGGATCGGGCTCATAAGGCGTGGAGGCCTATATCAAAGGTGAATGAGCCGCCAAGAGCAGTGACTATATGTTTCCGTAGGGAGAAGGCCCTGTGCTGGGCAAAGCAGAAGCAGGAGGTGCAGTGAGCTGGAGCTGGTATACGTATATACCAGGACTTTACTGTGGAATTGGCGAGGAGGCTGGCAGCCTTCGGGTGAAGACGGCACTGTATAACAGCAGGTTGCAGTTCGGCATTGTGTACCCAGCTAAGTTGAGGGTGACCTACAAATCCAAAGACTTTTATTTTGAGATGGTGGAAGCAGCGGAGGCATTTATGAAGGCAGAAGGATTGGGGCAGAAGTGAGAAATGGGACTGAGGATTGCTCTTGCACTGAGGGTAGGAGGTTGGTCGGGGTGTATGTAGCTTTATTTTTCACTGCATGTTGGTCTATGTGCTAAATCAGTCAATGTTGCCTGTTTGGACAAGGTAAAAGTTGGGATTTTCTTTTGCAATTATGGTTCTTTGGGGTTTGTGTGTTTACTCTGGGGTTGTGTATTAAAGGGGATTTCTTTGTTTTCTTGGAACCGGGCCGGGGGAGGGAATTGGAGGGGAGTGAGGCCTGGGCAGGGGCCTCCACGCTGGCTGGTTTAAGCTGGCCAGTGAGCGGGAGTGTGGTGGCGGGAGGGGCTGCGCCCGTCAGAGCCTGGGAGAACAAGTTTCGATGAGCCTAGGAGGGGTGAAAAATTGGGGGAGGAGACTGATACTGGGTGAGGTGTTTTCGAGAGGAATTGGAGGGGAGGATTCTGGGAGGGGGTGGCGGGGGCTCTACAATTCATGGGTGTCATTCATTGTATACTTTTGGGGATTGGAAGGCATTGAATATTAGCGGTTGGGGGTGGACTATATACACTAATGGTGACTATGGGTGATCCCGGATTCCTTTTTGTTTTTTATTTGATATTTACGTTGACATGTGGGGTACTGTTTGGGGGGTTGGTGGGAGGATGGGATCGTTGTTGTTGATAAGGGGAATGATAATGTATTCGTTATCGCTTATTGTTTGTTGGTGGGTGTAAATTTTGAAGAAAATGTGAGAAGGGAGAAAAAACATTTTTTTTAAAACAACTTCAGCTACGATTCATCACTTTGAAGTGCGGTGACTGCTGTTATGTAGGAAAATAGAGCAGCACAATAAAGTAAACTTTCCCAGACATCAAGACCTCACAAAAAATATTGAAACGAATGACCATTTAATTAACACATTATAATGATGCTACTTAAGGTGTTACTTAAGAAAGCTACTTAAGAAAGAACCTTTGGCAAGAATTGCTGCTCTTCTTCATATAATGCCATGGGATCTTTGATGTTCAATTGAACATCAAAATAAGCAGGTGGATCTTTGGTTCAGCAACCACTTCTTAAAAATGTTGTAAGGTTGCAAAAAAAGGCTGGAGGCTTGTATTAAACATAACCCGTTTATTGTTAGCCATAACTATATACATATCTGAGGTACAGCCCTGCACGGGTGCTGTCCCCATGTTGGTTCCTTCCAGACTCTATTACACACAGTCACTATGTGGGCTCACAACAATCCTACAATGAGCCTTCCTCTGCCCGAATACCCTTATACTATCACACACACACATACACACACCGAATATATTTAAAATAAAATCATCTTCACTTGCTACCCCTTCTCCCCTGCCTCAGGTCTTTGACTTTATATATTCAGATGGTTTAGCGGCCTTACAATTCTTCCAGATCTCAATTTTCTAGTCTTCTGTCACGTTGGGGGAATGGTAGTCTCAATTGTTTTGCAAGAGGTTTTACGACACCAGGTTAAAGTCCAACACTTTGTTTCGAATCACTACCTTTCAGAGCACTGCTCCTTCCTTCCCTTCCCTGAGGAAGGAGCTGTGCTCCGAAAGCTAGTGATTCGAAACATACCTGTTGGACTTTAACCTGGTGTTGTAAGACTTCTTACTGTGCTCACCCCAGTCCAACGCCGGCATCTCCACATCAATTATTTTGGGTTGGCTTGGTCAGCTTGGTGTTGAAGTTGTAGAACCCTGTGTTTCCGACACTGGTTTTCTCCATTTGATTCACTTTTTGCTCTCCTTCGAGTTGAATTTCTTATTGACAACCCACCTTCTTTGTTTTAATGGCTTGTGTTTGTCCCCTTCTTTAGAAAGGGAATGTGCATTCCATCTATTCCTACAGTGGACTTGGGTTTTCTTTTTCCATGGATAGGCTGTGTTCCTCCTGGAAGTTGCTGTTTCAAACATGGAACATTCACTTCCACCTGTTTCACAATTGTAGCCAAATATTTGTTTACTTTCTTAATTTTTCAATTATTTTTTTAAATTATGGATCTTTCCATTCAGCTCAGCAACTCCTCTGGTAAGTTCAGCTGTCTTTGTTTCAGAGTTATCTGCAAAATTCTTATTTATACACATTTAATTACATCACCTGGGCATTCAGTACCTTTTGGAATCTTTCTTCCATGGTCACTGACTGTTCCTTAGATTTTTTTTCTATTCACTCATTAGATCCTCAATCTGTTTCTTAGACTCTTCCTTTCCTGCTTCTAAAGTCTGGGTTTGCTCTTCCACAAACTCAATGCATCCTATGCTTGGTTCGAGCAGGAAACCATTGATCCGCGGTCGAGTGCCACAGCAGCCCAAACATACCCATACCCACCGTCACAGCTTTCAAAGTTATATCGGACTTCCTGAAAGTGAGCCCTCGGAAGGCGACGGGTCCAGATGGAGTCACTGGTCGTGCACTCAGAGCCTGCGGGGACCAGCTAGCAGATGTGTTCGCGGACACCTTTAACCTGTCCCTACTCCCCTCCGAGGTCCCCACCTGCTTCACGAAGACCACCATCATACTGGTGCCAAAGACGAATGAGGCAACGTGCCTCAATGATGACCATCTGGTGGCCCTGACATTAATCATAATAAAGTGCTTTGAGTGGTTGGTCATGAAGCGTATCAACTCCATACTCCCAGAATGCCTGAATCCACTGCAATTCGCATACCGCCGCAACCGATCCACAGCTGACGCCATTTCCCTGGCCCTATACTCATCCCCAGAGCATCTCGACAACAAGGACTCCTATATCAGACTCCTATTTATTGACTACAGCTTCAACACCATAATCCCAGCCAAATTCATAGCAAATCTCCAAAACCTAGGACTTGGCCCCTCACTCCGTAACTGGATCCTCGACTTTCTGACCCACAGGCCACAATCCGTAAGAATAAACAACAACACCTCCTCTAAAATAGTCTTCACAACCGGGGCCCCGCATGGCTGCCTACTTAGCCCCCTACTATACTCCCTGCACACACATGACTGTATGGCAATGTTTGGTTTCAACTCCATCTACAAGTTTGCTAACAACACAACCATAGTAGTCGGATCTTGAATAACGCCGAGTCAGAGTGCAGGAGGGAGATAGAGAACCTAGTGGAGTTGTGCAACGACAACAATCTCTCCCTCAATGCCAGCTAAACTAAAGAGCTGGTCATTGACTTCAGGAAATAATGTACTGTACACACCCCTGTCAGCATCAACGGGGCTGAGGTGGAGATGGTTAACAGCTTCAAATTCCTAGGAGTGCACATCACCAGAAATCTGTCCTGGTCCACCAGGAAAGCACAACAGTGCCTATAATTCCTCAGGAAAATAATGAAATTCGGCATGTCCACACTGACTCTCACCAACTTTTACAGATGCACCATAGAAAGCATCCTATCTTGCTGCATCACAGCCTGGTATGGCAACTGCCCGGCCCAAGACCACAAGAAATCTCTGAGAGTTGTGAACACAGCCCAGTCCATCACACGAACCTGCCTCCCATTCATTGAATCCATCTACACCTCCCGCTGCCTGGGGAAAGCGGGCAGCATAATCAAAGACCCTTCCCACCTGGCTTACTCACTCTTCCAACTTCTTCCATTGGGCAGGAGATACAAAAGTCTGAGAACATGCACAAACGGATTCAAAAACAGCTTCTTCCCCGCTATTACCAGACTCCTAAATTACCCTCTTATGGGCTGACCTGATTAATGCTACACTCCTGTATGCTTCATCAGATGCCAGTGTCTATGTATTTACATTGTGGACCTTGTGTTGCCCTTTTATGTATTTTCTTTTATTTATTTTATTTTATGTATTTTACTCTGTTTGAGCTTCTCGCAGAAAAATACATTTCACTGCACCTCGGTCCACGTGACAATAAACAAATCCAATCCAATACTGCGAATCTTCTCTTTCAAGTTCTTCAGATTTGATCAATGTTCAAGAATTTCATTGCTCCTTTCTTGATTAATGTAGTAATCCACGGGAGGCAGGAGTTCCGTCACCACACCAATATTTATTTACAATAACGATATTACAGGAACAGCTACAAACAGTGCTGCTAGCAGTCCAGTCAACTTAAGACTGGCTCACAAAGCCTACACAGGCGCCTATATGGGACCCCTCAATGAGCTATCAGTAAGGGAGCTCATACTCCAATTGGCCAACCAATAAAGCCAATTGGAGTTCATTACAATTAAGTTCAACATTTCATTAGTTTTAGTAAATTCTGCATTCATATAAATGTTCAGATTCATCAGCAATTAATTTTCCTATTCCAGTAATATTTAGTGCATTGCTTTGTTTCTACTGATAGTTTCCATGCAGCTTCTTCTGAAGTAGTGTTTAAACTCTCATATTTCTCCAGGGCCACATTTCGATTCTTCAAAGAGCCATTTGGGGCGATAACTTTTTTGAGCACCTTTTCTTCCTGCTGCTGTGACTGCCTGATCTTTTTTATGTATAAAGTTAGAGTACCCAATTAATTTTTTCCAATTAAGCGGCAATTTAGCGTGGCCAATCCACCTACTGTGCACATCTTTGGGTTGTGGGGGAGAAACACAGGGAGAATTTGCAAACTCCACACGAACAGTAACCCAGAGCCAGGATCAAACCTGAGCCCGCGGCACTGTGAGTCAGCAATGCTATCCTCTGAGCCACCGTGCTGCCTGCCTGCCTGTTCTTCTGGTTGAGTTCGTCCAACACAGCTTTGAGAGGAATATTTTCATGTGGAATAGCTTTTTGTAGATTTTGTTCCTTTGTGGTTATTTCAGATAGCTTTCCTTCATTCACAGCCAGCTACTAAGTCCACATTGCTACTTGATGTTGCAGTTTGGGAAAAGTGTCAGCATTTTCAAAGAGCTCTATTTTTAAGTTATTCAACTTTTCTTTCCACTTCATTGAAGCTATTGGCTCATGTGCTTTATTGTGCTGACTTATCCTGCGACCATCATGTGGTTTACTTATATACTGTCTCTCTCAGCCTGAGGTCTCCCATCTCACTCAACCTGGGGTCTCCTGTCTCCCTCGCCCTTTGGTATTTTTGCCTTGATGGGGCTTTTTCAAGGGTGTTCTCGATCTTTTACTGCCTGCACTGTCCACAACTTGGTGTTTAAGATACTGGTCAAAGGCTTTTAAATCTCACCAAATCAGGTTGGGGATTCATCTATACCTCATCTGCAAATGCACCAAACAAGTATCAAAATGTATTAACTTGTATTTCTCCTGATTTCTTCCTTAATCATGATGTACACCTGTAATCTAAAAAGAAATCTCTATACAGTAATGCTCAATTTTGAATCTGGTGTGGTAGTTTAAACTCACTATCCATGGCTGCTTTTGAGTTCATCTTTAATTTTCTTTCTTCTTCAAGATGGTTCTGCAGCATCCATTTTTCTCCCTTTTTGTTGTTCCTGCACCTATTGGACCATGCTCAGTTCCCGCAGTGACCATGAACCCGTCTCTTTAATCTAAATAACTTTGCAGAAAATCTTAAAGCAAGCCCATTCAGAACAAGCACTTGTTTTTTTAAGCTACGAGAATATAATTGAAGGTGTTTATTTAGCTCTGGCTGCTAATTTAAAATTGTTTTTATTCAGTCAAGCTTGGTGCCAAAAATTGTGGCACGGGCTGTGGACCCATTGTTACAGCCCCCTTCCAGCTGTGCTCTAGTACAGTAGTGCTGATCCTGATTGACGCTTATTTTAGAAGGTAGTTTCTGCTTTTTTACTGTATTTTGCCCACCCTTTCTGTGATCTGGCTAGATATGTCCTTTGACTCTGGGTTCACTTATGTTCTCCTTTTCATCTGCACAATGGGTTATTCTTCTGACTTTTCACCATTATTCTGTTTTGAATTTTGCTCAGTCTTCTGTGATCTGGCTAGGTCCCTTGACTCTGCTTTTGATCAGGTTTGGCTATTCACTCTCACAGTGGATTCTTTGGCTGCCTTTCAGCCTTTATTCCTAGTTTGAATTTTTGGCAGCCTTTTGTGATTTAGCTAGATCCCTTGATTCTGCATTCAGTCATCTGCAATGGACCTCCACATGCCCTGATGGAGTCCTTTAGCCTCCACATCTGCAATGGAGCTTCTTTTCAGTGATATCAAACTGTGTCTTTGATTTAGGTACATTTCTCACAAGTCAGACTGCAGTTTCTTTACTTGTTCATGTTTTTAGGATTTTGGGGTCCATCCTTCATGCCACCATGTTTAATGGTTGTTTGGTGTCTCCCTAAGAGTCTGGAGGCTTTTCTGGTTGAGCATAAACCATTTATTGGTAACCCATAACAATATACATATTAAGGTACAGCACTATATGGGTGCTGTCTCCATGCTGCTTCCTTTCAGGCCTTATACATACAGTCTACCATAATTTAGCTCTCTACATCACTATGTGGATGGTACTGTTTCCCTTGTCCCACTTTAATCCTTGCTCTGCTAAAGGATCCTTAAATTACACAAAAGACTACTATTTCCATCAATGCATCACTCCTTCAGTCCTTTCATTGGATGTCAATCTTGCTTAGATTTCTATGTTTTGGGGCCATGCTTGAACCTACAGCGTTCTGACTCAACAAAGTTGTCTTGGCTGTTGATGTCTTATTGCTCAATTTAGTTCCTGCCTACTTCAGATTTGAGCAGATTCTGCAAAACGTAAGGTAAAGTCCCACTTTATTGATAGGTTAAAATCCAATACCATGTTAGCGTCATAGAATCGTAGAGGACTACAGCCATTGCATCTGCGCTGGCCAAAAGCCAGTACCTAAGAATTCTAATCCCATTTTCCAGCGCTTGACCCATAACCTTGTATGCCTTGGCATTGCAAGTGCACATCTAAATACTTCTGAAATGTTATGTGGGTCTATGCCACCATCAACTTTACAGGCTATGAGTTCCAGACTCCCACCACAATCTGGGTGAAAAAGCTTTTCCTCACATCCCCTCTCAACCTCCTGCCCCTTATCTTAAATCTATGCCCCCTGGTCATTGATTTAAGATACACAAAAGGGAAAAGTTTCTTCCTGTTTACACTATTTATGCCCCTCATTATTTTAGACATCTCAATCATGTCCTCCCTCAGTCCCCTCTGGGAAAACGCCCCAGTCTATCCAATCTCTCTTCATAACTAACACTCTCCAGCCCAGGAGCATCTTAGTAAATCACCTCTGCACCCTTTCCAGTGCTGTCACATCCTCCTGTAATGTGGATTCCAGAACTGCACACAATACTCTAGCTGTGGCGAACCAACTTTTTATACATGTGCAGCATAACCTCCCTAATCTTAAACTCTATGCCTCGGCTAATAAAGGCAAGTATGCCATATGCCTTCTTAACCACTTTATCCACTTGCCTTGCTACCTTAAGGGGCCGGTGTACGTACATACCAAAATCAATATGATCCTCGGTGCTTCCCAGAGTCCTGCCATTTATCATGTATTCCCTTGCTTTGTTTGTCCTGCTCAAGTGCATCACCTCACACTTATCCGGATTGAATTCCATTTGGCACTGATCAGCCCATCTGACCAGCCCATCTATATCCTCCTGTAATCTAAGGCTACCCCCTCACAATTTACCACCCCACCAATTTTGTTTCATTACTAATCAACCCTTCTACATCATTGAATCAGTCTAAATCATTCATATAAACCACAAGCAGCAAGGGCCCCAACACTGATCACTGTTTTCAGTCAGTAAAACAATCCTCGACCGTCACCATCTGATTCCTGTCACTCAGCAAATCTATGGCTTTATGATTCTAGGACAGGATTTTGTGCACATATGGCCATTAACAACTGGAAAGATACTTTCCCAGAGCTTACATTTGTGAACACTGGTGTCATTTAAATATTTAAACCATACGAAGGGCGGCCTGTGGCACAGTGATTAGCACTGGGACTGCGGCGCTGAGGACCTGGGTTCGTGCCCCGGCCCTGGGTCACTGTCCGTGTGGAGTTTGCACATTCTCCCCGTATGCGTCTGTGTGGGTTTCACCGCCACAACCCAAAGACATGCAGGTTAGGTGGATGACCACGCTAAATTGGTCCTTAATTGTAAAAAAAAATAATTGGGTACTCTTAAAAAAAATTTTTTAAACCTACAACAGTTACATTTAAAACCTATCTGGAAAGTCCAAGAAAGTCTTTGAGTCCTTTTTAAGCTCTGTTTAATACTTCAATGGAATTCTACTCCTTTCAGCTTCAAACAGATGCAGTGGAAACTATTTTGGAAAGTAATGTAATACCCTGCATGGAACCTACGGGGTAGGAATGCTTGTCTTCCTACTAGGGACAGGGCATCTCAATTAACCAATGTATATAAGATCGGCCGGTAAGGCACCAGCCAGAAAGGAACCAGGTAGGGATCTATCGGGTAATGTATATTTTGTTTGTGTAAATAAAACGTTGTTCTTATTTTACTCGGTGTGGACTCCCCGTGTCCTTATTATAAGTCACTTCACACTTTCAATACCAATGTAACTTGTATCTCTTGTGCCTTTAACCTGGGAAGACAACTCAAAGCACTTCATAGGAGCATACTCAGACATGATTTGACCCAGTCAAAGAAGGGCAGATTAATACAGACAATTAAAAGCTTGGTCAAAAAGGTATGGTTCAGGAAGATGTTAAAGGAGGAAAGAGACATGGTAAGATGGAGAGGTTTATGGATGCAATCCAGAACTTAGGGCCCAGACTCTTTAATGTATGGATGACAATGGTTGAGCCAAAAGGCTGAGGAATGTATTGGAGTGCAGATTTGGAGGAAGGCAGGGCTCTTACGGGATGGGTGAGGCCATGGAGGAGTTAGAAAATTAGAATGAGAATTTGAATATTACGGCATTGATGGACCAAGAGCTAATGTGGGTCAGCAAGCACAGGAGTGATGGATGAACTGGACAGAGTACAGGAAACAGAGTTTTGGATGATTACAAGTTTGTGAAGTGTGGAAAATGACAGTCTTTGGAATCAGAAGGGCAGGTAGGCTGCCAGGGAGAATGTTGGTCAGATTAGCCCTCAGCAGGCATGCTACATGGGATGGTCAGTGGGAGAGGAGAATGGGTTCATTTAGATTTAGGGTCTCAGGAGAATGCTAAGAAAGGGCTTTTTCAGGATGAGTGAAGTCTGTAATGAAACAGGAGAGATGAAAGGTAGAGATTAGAGGGGAATTGGGGTAGGGATGAAGGAAGAGTTGTTGTGCAAAGTACCTGAGAGGGGAAACATTTAATGATATAAACTGGATGACAGGAAGGGGGAACATAGAAACAAAGGGTCCAGAAATTTGAAATGGGTAGAAAAGAAAATAGATACAATCGACTCGGGTCTGGAGTAGCAGCTAAAATGTTCACATGAATGGATGCAGAGGAATTCAGGTTGCCGAGCCATGGTATAGATTGGGATATGAAGATACGAACATACAAAATAGGAGCAGATGTAGGCCATTTGGCCCCTCAAGCCTGCTCTGCTATTTGACAAGATCATAGCTGATCTGTTAGTGTTTCAAGTTCTACAATCCCATTTACCCCCCTCCAACCCCCGATAACCTTTGATTCCCTTGCCTAACAAGAATCTATGTACCTCCGCCTTAAAAATATTCAGCTTCCACCACCTTCTGAGGCAGAGAGTTCAAAAGTCGCACAAACCTCAGAGAGAAAATAATTCTCCTCATCTCTGTTCTAATAGGGTGACCCTAATTTTAAAGCTGTGCCCCTAGTTCTGGGTTCACTCACAGAGAGAACATCCTTTCCATATCTAGCTCTTCAAGGCGATCCAGCATCACAGAATAATAGTGTAGAAGAGGCCCTTCAGCCCATTGAGTCTGCACCGACACATGAAAAACACCTGACCTGCTCACCTAATCCCATTTGCCAGCACTTGGCCCATAGCCTCGAATGTCATGACATGCCAAGTACTCATCCAGATGCTTTTGAAAGGATGTGATGCAATCCGCCTCTACCACCCTCCCAGGCAGTGCCGTCACCACCCTCTGAGTAAAAATGTTTTTCCTCAAATCCCCCAAAACCTTCCGCCTCTCACCTTCAATTTGTGTCCCCTCGTAACTGACCATTCAACTCAGGGGAACAGCTGTTCCCTATCCATCCTGTCCATGCCCCTCATAATCTTGTATATCTCGATCAGGTGGCCCCCTCAGTCTTCCCTGCTCCAGCAAAAACAACCCAAGCCTATCCAATCTCTCTTCACAACTTATCTACTTTAATCAAGCCACCCCTCAATCTTCTAAATTCCAAAGGAACAAATCCAATCTGTGCAAACTTTCCTCATAAGATAACCCACTCATTCCAGGTGTCAGTCTGGTAAATCTCTTCTGAACCGCCTCCAACATATATCCCTCAAATAAGGAGACCAAAACTGCACATAGGGAACAATTCTCCGGTCTTGTTGCGGTCTCGCTCGAGTGAAACGAGGCCGGTGAATAGGGGGAGAGGCCGAAAACGAGAACAGCGCCAGGCGCCATACAGTTTGCGACGCAACCGGCCTGCTCCCTTCGGCAAAATCGGGATCTTGCCATAGGATGGCGAGAAACTAAATATCACCACTTAAGCCCTATTTCCAAACCCCTTAACAAGGGCTACCCCTTATCCAACAGCCTCCTGTCATTCAATGGCCTCCTCAGCAAGTGGTCTTGCTGAGCCGATTAGTACTCCTTTTGAAAAACATGAACTCGGTGTAAGGGCTTCTGTGTGGAGCCGAGGAGGTGAGTAGCCATCTTTGCTCACACGCAAAGAGCCCGAGGGTGCTGGGTTTACCACCCCAGTGCTCGATGAGGGGTGGGGTCCCTCCACAGGGATGGGCTACCATGGTGGGTGGGGGGAATGCTAGGGGGAGGGGGCAACTGATGGGCAACCACGCACAATACCAGCATGCCAACTCCTGGATCATGTGTACCCATTCCGGGGACAACCCTTGTCACTGACCACCCATAACCCCGACAGACTGTTGAGGCCTCTGCCCGTGTAGCTGAAGGCTATTGTCTATAGGGACTTGGCAATCATGGTTACGTGAGGACTTCACACAACCCAAGTGGATTCCCGCGGGTGGGCAGGCCATCTAGCATGTGCAGCTCAATGCCTACTATCCCAGTCATAACTTAATGCATGAACACTGCTTGAACACTACGGGAGGCAACACCGCACACGCAGCAGCCATCCCAGGGGATGGGACACAGCTCCAGGTACATGTCCACGGCCACGGGCTGGGTGAGCGCCACAGGAGGAATGGGGGGGCGGGGGGGGAAGATGCCTGGAGAGATGGGCCAAGGGTTCGGAGGTCAGTCTGCATTGCGGAAGAAAGTGACAGAGACATCATACTAATTGTGCACAAAGATGTCTATTGTGTGTAACAATTCACTATTCTCCTGATGGTGCCGCCCCTCCCCCCCACTCTCCTCACCCCTTTCCTACCCACCCACCCCCTCTCCCCTCCCCTGATGCCTTCAGTGATCCTCAATGTGCTTTGCCTTCCTAGCATCAGCACTGGATCTAGGTGTGTCGCCAGGATGCACATCAGAGGTGGAGGCAGCTGGTGGCTCAACAAGTCCCTTGGCCTTTGATGCCCCTGGCGAGCATCCTCTGAGGGCTCTGGGGCTGGAGGGCCCTGGCTCACTTGTCGGCGGCCCTGTTCCGTGTGCTGGCTGTGAGACGTGGCATCATTAGAGGGGTGGAACTCGGTGAGCTGGTGGCCACCGGCGCCACACCATGGGACCGGATTGGCACCCTTCGCCCCCTCCTCCTGCTCAGTGCCCACAGGGTTCACATTGGGGGGGGGGGGGCAGCTGGTTTCGGCCCCGGCTGCCCCTGCATCATCTGGCCCTGCAAGCCATGGCAGTTCCTTGATGTCTGCACCATTGTGTGAACGCCCTTGACTGGGACAAGCTCCGCAGCGCCTGGCTATTCCCATCTGAGAGCGAGACATGTCCTGCAGAACCTCATCAGGGTTAGCCTGGTACTAACCATGGCTAACCAGTCCCCCAGCAAGGCAGATATTCTGCCGAGTCCTTCAGCCATGGCCGTCACCGGCTGCGTGATGCCTTGGACGCCTTCACTGATGGTGCCGACGTCGTGCAGCAGGCTCTCCACTGCGGTCGCCACCCTAGCAGTGTTGGCATCAGCGTCACGCATTGCCGCTGACACCTACTGCGCCTGTAGCGTCTGGGACTCTGGACCTGCTGGAGTGTTGCTGACATCTGCCTCTGAATGTCCCGCCACACCCTAACATCTCCATCAACTCCGGGATAGCCTGTTCCACAGGCTGAGATCAGGCTAGGACCCAGCTGGGTCCTGGAATCCTGCAGACCTCCGACTGCTGTCTCACCTGGGGGTTCCTGCCTCCACCTGATGTACATCAGCAGCACTGTGATGCTCACCAGATTGTGCCCTAGAAGCCTGACAACTAACATTTCCCATTGAGGTGTGTGTATCTGCGCTGGTAGAGGGAGGGGGTGATAGCTGTGATGCCTCCATTGTGTCTTCCTCGGAGCTCCCCTCCAAAGTGTTCTCCTGGGAGGCTGGAGAGGGGGATATCGGGATGTAGCAGCGCCATTGGCTGGAGGACCTGCGGGAGAATGGACATGTGATCAGTGGGAGGGTTGGGTCAGTCTGTAAGACAATTTCAACTCACGTTTAACAGGTCCTTTGGCTGGGACCCGGTTGTTCCTCAACACTGCGGTGTCCGCCAACCTTCATGTTGGTGACACTCTGTCCTCGGCCATCCAGTGACCGCCAGGGCACCCTCCTTGAAGCTGGTGAGGATTCTGATATGCGGCACCCCACCACCAGTCTGGGCCCTTTCCCAATGATTGGAGAGCTTTGCCCGAAGAGACGCACAGAGAGCATCGTTAGCCACACGCGTGGTTCACAGTGGTGGAAGGTGGGGGTGTGAAGGAAGGCTTGGGGGTTGAAGGGAGAGGAGGATGGAGGGAGGGTTGGGGGTCACATGGAGAGTTGGGGGGTGGACCCTCGCATGAGGATGGAAACGCCTTGGGGAGTGGGGGGGGTTGTCGGTCTGTACTCACTCATGCAGCCTGGTGTAGGTCGGTGACCTTTTTCCGGCACTGAATGCCAGTCCGACTGGTCACACTCTCGCTGACAACTGGCACCACCTCATCCCAGGAAGCTCTGGCTGCCCTGTGGCTCACCCTCCGGGATCCTCGGGGGAAGCAAGACATCCCTCCTGGCCTCCACTGCGTCTAGCAGCATCCCCAGATCTGCATCTCCAAATCTTGGGGTCGGTCTCCTTGGCGCCGTTGTTGTGAGCTGGCTGGGATTGGCTGAGCAAATGCTGCTCGAGCTTGTTAGCGGGGAACTGGCGAGTGCGGTGCCATTGAAACAGCTGCTGAGCCTCCATTTGTAGCGAGAGGTCCGTGAGGCCTCGTTAAGTGACCAATTAACATTGAATAGTGTTGCCGGCCTCATTGGGCTGAGCACTGCAAAGCTCGCGGCAGTTCTCGCTCGCTGCCACACTTAGAAACCTTTCCAGAGAATCGCGCCCATAGTTTTCAATTGAGACAGCCTGATTGTAAATGGTGAATAGGGAGAAAGCGGTCAGAGAAAGTCTATGGTTAAGTGTTGTAATGCGATGGAATTGGCTTGTAGGTGCTGTGGAGAGCAATTTGGAAAGTTGGTGTACAAACATCTGGGATTGGGGATAGTTTGGGGGCACAAGTGAATTGAGGAGCTGTTCAAGGGACAAATAGCCTCATATTGACTTATCAGGGACAGTTACGTTGTAAAACAAAACTTACCCTTAACGTTAATGTCGGGTATTCCACGAACACTAGTTTACATTTTGCAGGTTTTTCATTAACAGAGATACTTATCGAAGTTGAACTTGACACATTTGGCGCGATTATCAGGGCCCGTTCGCTGCAGACACAAAATCTCATTATGGTCTCGTGAGAGGGTCATAATGGGATTTGCGGTGGCGGATCTTGGCTTGAGAGCTTTCTCGCCCCACCATTGATAATGTGCTCTGAAAAGGCGAGAACCTGATTTCCATGGATTTAAATGAATGTAAATATTATTATATGGCTTAATCCTGTTGCTCCCAGCAACATTGGATGCCATCCCCACTGGCATGAAGTCACATCAGCAGGAATCACTGATGACCACTCCAGGCATAGGGAGGTGGATTTGGTCCTGGATGGTGAGGCACATGGCAGGGCATTGCCCTGGCACTGCATCCTGACACCTTGGCAGTGCCAACCTGACAGTACCAGTTGTAGTCCCATTGGGGGATTTCCCTTATGTTTGGGGGCCCCCAGGGTGGCATGGCGCTGCATAGGTTAGCACTGCTGCTTCACGGTGCCAAAGATCCGCGTTCGATCCCAACCCCAGGTTACTGTCCATGTTGGGTTTGCATATTCTCCCTGTGTCTGTGTGGGTCTCAACCCCACAACACAAAAGATGTGCAGGGTAGGTGGAATGGCCACGCTAAATTGCTCCTTAATTAAAAAATAATAATAATGTTTGGGGGAGCCCCCAATGAACGATAGGGGGGCTTGTACCTGCATTGGGGATGGGGGGCAAAGACTGTGAGAGGGCATTCCCCAATGCTGGTGGACGTGGGGGTCAGCTTACCCTAATGCTTACCTGGTATGGAGGGGCGCTCTGATCTTCCAGTGGTGGTGGTGGGGGGGGGGGGGGGGGGGGGGGGGGGGGGGGGGGGATTCCCCTCTGTGGGTGGAGGTTGGGGATGTTCTCCATGTCCGTTAGGATCCTGATTTTCATGGGGAGCCCGAATGTTTGTGATGGTGTCCCAATGTCCATGGATAGGGAAGGTGGACCTTTAACCTTACTTTTATATTGGGATGCCCTTCAAAATGGTCAACCTGATCTCTGAATCCCAGCTTTGCCTGTGGGTTTTGCTCTCCCCACACACACAGACACACACACACACATCCAGCTGGCAATGTGGGCCTCGCCAGCACTTTGAAATTGCACAGAGTGCCGTTAGATCAGGCAAGAAAAGGCATCTGTCAAACCAACAAGCTATACAAAGCTTTTCCCCCTGATCGAACACTGCAATTTTGGAACAATTCCACCCATTATCTTTTGGACTGAGTTTGATCAAGAATTTATCAATTATAAACTGAAATATGTTGTCAATTTTTAGTGGCACGGTGGCATAGTGGTTAGTACTGCTGCCCACAGTGCCAAGGACCCGGTTCAATCCCGGCCTTGGGTAACTGTGTGTGTATTTTGCATATTCTCCCGTGCCTGCATGGGTTTCCTCCGGGTGCTTAGGTTACCTCCCAAAGTCCGAAGATGTTCAGGTTAGTTGGATTAGCCACGCTAAATTGCCCCTTAGACTCCGGGAATGTGTAAGTTAGGTTAATGAATTATTGTGATAGGACAGGTAAGTGTAATTGGGTGAAGTGGTCTTTTAGAGAGTCGGTGCTGACTCACTGGGGTGAATTGCCTCCTTTCACTGTAGGGATTCCAGGATTCTATGATTTTATATCTAATCAAACAAGTTGTAATTTGTATACTATAATCTACAAAGTAGGGCTCCCTAGCATCAGAGGATTTCTAAATAATGTCTGAAAGTTTGATAATTATGCAAAACACTAGCCTGCACAGGTACCATTTGACATTGATTCTGCCCATAATGAAAATAACAAAGCTCTTAATAAAGATGCAATGGATCTATTAACATACTTTCAAGCCATAACTGTTGTAACATGGCACATACCTAATCAAGCATGTTTGTTGTTGACATTCAAACTAATCTCCCAGTATCCCTTTCCCACCCAAATGTTCTAGGAATTCTTTCACTGACCAGGAAATTAGCAGCAGTTTTTTCTGTTGTTATGGAGATGGTAACAACAGTTAGCAATTGCAATAAACCACAATGCACAGTCAAGTGGACTGGCTAAATTGTTTAAAAATTGATTGTTTTGATCCTTGCAAGTCTGTAGATCCTGGTTAATATTTGGAGGAAATCAATATTTGGATCGAAACTCTGACTGCCAGCTGTATTACAAAAAAGACATTTGTGAGCATATTAAATGTTTATTCTGTTTTCTTCCTGTTTATTTATATACAATGAAAAGACGTCTCAGAATGTTGAAGAACACATTTTTACCGGTACATATGAAATACTTAATACTATTTGCTTTAGTAAACTATTAGTTACACAAAAATAAACTTAAATGCAATACAAAGAAAAATTGAGTTTTCTGGTCTATTTTCCCCTCCTGTCAGGCGTCCGTGGTGTTCAGGTACGTGAGATTAGTGCAGTTCAGTGTGCTGTGCACTCACATGAATAAGTAATTCAGAGCGATGGCAACAGTGAGGAGGCTGTGTCTGTGTTCATATATACACCAACCTTTGTTGGTATTCATATTGCACCACTCTCATCAACAGGTCACTTTAGTACTAATGTGTCAAAGCTGCTATACAGTGAGGAATAGAAAGATTGACACCAATCAAGCACAGCACAATACTTTGCCTGTTCTCATTAAACCATGACATCCATAACCTACTTAGAAAAACGTGACTAGCATGAAAGACATGGGGATGCCCAACACATTTCGAACTGAATGCAATCCATAACTATATATAATTTTATGATTTACCTTACCAGAATTTGTTTTAATGTTGTATTGAGAAAATCCTACTTGACCTTCTTCAAAATAAATTTCAGTCAGCTATGTCATTGCTTGGAGAGGAGGAGTGAATTTGTCAAAGCCCTGACCTTACCCTGAGCTCACTTTCCCATTTGAATATATGTTATTAGCACTTCTCCCCCACCTCATCCGGAAAACACTAAATCTGCATTCTGTGGCAAAGAAAGGCATAGACTTGCATTTATATAGCCCCTTTCATGACTTCAAAACATCCGCAGTCCATTGCAGCCTGTGAAGTACTTTAAATGCAGCCGGTGTTGCAATAAAAGCAAAACACTGAAGATGCTGGAAATCTGAAAGCAAAACAGAAAACATTGGGACAACTCAACAGATCTGGTAGCATGTGTGGAGAGAGAGCAAACCGAGTTTTGTTTTGAGTCCAATGTGACTTCTTGTTGCAATGTTGGAAACATGGCAGCCAATTTACTCACAGTAACACCCACAAAACAGTAATGTGATAATAAGCAGATGATCTGTTTTTTTGCAATGTTGATTGACCAATAGGGGGTAATTTCTTTGCACGTCTTCCAAATTGTGCCATGGGATCTCTTAGTTTCACCTGAAAGAGCAAAGGTGGCCTCGGTTTAATGTTTCATTCAAAAAGTGACACTTCCACAAGATCCGACGGTACAGTTTCTGGAATAGCATAAAAGATTTCCCATGTCCCTGGCCAACACATCAACCGACATCAGCAGTGCGGGGTCATTGGCCATTTGTCTTGTTTGTCCGATCTGGCTGTGGGCGAATTAGCTGTCAACCTGCCCACGGCACAATCTGAAATACACTTCAAAAAGTCAATCATTGAGGCTGAGCTCACTTTGTGACCTCATCACGTCTTGCTAGGCACCATAAAAACATAACATCGTTATTTAATTAACACAATGCGTCACGATTTCGGGGAGGAAATAAATGTACGATTCCAAAATATTTATAAATAGAGATTATCAGATACTCTGCGTCACGATAACTATTTTAGAAACGTGCTTAGTGGTACACACTAAGCCTAAAGCCTTGAATAATGTGGAGGATAATATGGAACCACGTGTTGTGGGCGCCTGGAGAGATGACATCTCCATTTTCCAGATAACACTGATATTTGACTCAGATTTATGTGAATTGCTGTGAGAGTGCCTACAAATGATTTTCCTTCAGATAACTATCATGTGACCTTATTCTAATCATTTTGAAGCAATTAATTTCTAGCTGCTGTTTGGTCCTGGTTAAATTGAATTAATTCCATCAAAATATTGCTATGAACCAAACTGTCAAAGGTTTGGGAGGACATTTCCGGGAGGTTTGCGTAACAAGATGACATTAAATATCACTATTAACACCCAGTGCTTCCAATTTCCAATGTTGTAATTTTTCACATTGGTGGAATATTATATTATTAAAACTGATACTATGAGATCACTTAGACATCCCATAAACTCTTCAGAAGGCTGGAGAAATGAAATCTACAGTATAGTTACATAGAGAAAAAACAACCGCAAATTTGTTTAACTTTGAGGAGAATTTCAGATGAAATGGTGAAGAAAGCTGAACTCCGACAATCCATTCTGGCCGAGTGCAGCTCCAATGTGTTCTGGAAAGTTTTGTGTCCAGAAAAGTTTTCCTAAATCACATCCTGGTCGTAGTGGCGTTCTGGCGCATGTCGTGTTGCTGATAGTTTATTTGTAGTTTTGCCTTAGCCGCGTGTGGTCATCAAAAAGGATAGACTTCAACCCCACAATGGCTACCGTGGCTAGAGGTGGGTCGTGTTACAGGAATTGTTTCAGAATTAACAAACATGCAGGAATAAGTACAAAATTCAACCTTGGAACGAAGCTAAAACAACACAATCCTTTCTCTCCCTCTGTTTACCGCAGGCCCTTCGTTTGGCGAATTAATTTGAATAGCTTTCAAGATACAAATGGAAATGTGGCGTTATGCCCTCTATTTCAGCAGTGTCCTGGCAACAGTGCAATTTTCTATCATCAGTGATAAATGGCATCGAACGGTACATTCTGATATGAAAAAGAAAAGAGCTTCTACCAAAGCACCGCAAGATTGTCTACCTTGCTGTCACTCTGATGCATTCGTCCTTACAAATGTGTTTGCATATATACGTGTGTGTGCATATGTGTGTGTCTATGTATATGCACGTATGTGTACATGTGTGCGCGTGTGTATATACGTGCGTACCTATGTGCGTGTGTATGTATATATATGTGTATACATGTATTTATACACATGTGTGTGTACATTGGTGTGTATATATATGTATATACCCGTGTGAGTACATATATGTGCGTCTGCGTATGTATATACGTATGTGTACATGTATGTGTGTGTGTGTGTTGGGGGGGGGGGGGGGGGGGGGGTGTCCCCAAACCTGAACAGACCGGTTGCTATTACGGCTAATCTCATTTTTTATTGACGTACAAGCTTCCCCCAACCTTTTTCCCTTTTAGCCGAGCCCCTAATGACAAAAACAATACAATTGGAGTTAAGAACGGAGGACATGCCGTTGTTAATGTCAGCGCTCCGAATGTCTAGAGGCATTCTCCTTTTATTTTCAACGGTGGTTGGCTAGTCTAAAAATAAAACCTAAGATAATTATACTGACAAAACATGGTTGGCATCATCATAATTTCCTACAATTACAGCGTCTCTAAAGCCATGTCAATTAATCAGGGGAAGGAAAGATAAGGTTGTGCGCATTCTCCACTTGTAATTGAAACAGGACAGAAATGGCTTGGATGTTTAAAACGGGGGAGATTGTTTTTCTCGGATCTTTAGTTAGACATCGAATAAAACAATAGAAAAATGAAAGCCTGTTTGGATGTTTTTAATCGCTTCATACAGGTCTCTTGTTTTCGCATATACTTCATTTATGTTTGCCCCAGCAATCTATTTGCTGACAACGTTGTTCTAAACTCAAGTATACTGTTAGCGATGCTGCACTGCTTGCATATTGATTGGATTCGCCTGATATTAACACAATGAGCGTTGTAAAGTAGGGAGAAGAGATTTTCGGGCCAAATTTTGATGAATAACACAAACCACTAACTTCGTCAAAAGCTAAGGATCCCGTCCTTGATAACCCTCCTTGGATGTAGTCCGGTTTAAACGGGAATCAGGAGAGAATGAATCTGGAAAACTTCTGGGGTTGATGAAAAATTAATCCAGACAAATATTCCGATCTGGTGATATGAGGGAGAAACTGAAACAGTTGTTAAAGTCACGAGATATCCAGTGTTAATGTTAAAAACATTCAAGTGGCACCCGTGTGAACTGATTCGTTCAGCAGTTTTGTGCACAGATTAATCTGCTGTTATATCTAAATCGCAAACCCCGCTTTGTCTCTTCCTCCTCGCCAGGCACGGAAACGCACATGCAGCGGGAAACGCATTTGCAATACTACTGAAAACATTGACTTTCTCAAATTAAAGTGCCCCGTCAGAAATCATCATTTTAGCACATTTAGTAAATTCCAGCAATTTTTTGCGAAGATTGGGCCAAAATATCGCTTCTGGCGTGTATATTGTGCTTGTCTTCTACTATCTCGGCGGTGATGTGAAGGGGTTGGTGAGGTGTGTGTGTGGGGGCGGGGGAGGAGGGGTTGGAGAGGTCAGTAGATGTTAACTCCGTCCTGGGATTTCTCGATATTTTGCAAACAGTAAAGTTCATTATCCGCTGAAACTAAATGAGAGCAGTTGAAGTGTGTGACCGCGAAATTTCGGTCCAAACCTCAAATATGTAGCAAATAACCTAAATCGCCAATTGAAAGCCGAGAGAGGCTAACCCTTTATTCAAAATGGTTCATCTAATAACTGAACCCATGCCAATGCTATGTTCCCTGTGAAATATTGAATTGGTTGTTTGAAATAACTATCCTATGTTGTTGTGGAAATGTGTTTGCTGTGAATGATTGCTTCACCATTGAACTTCAGTTCATGTTATCCGGAATAGTTACTTATTTTGCCCAATGGATCTTCCTACGTGTAGAAGTGTTTAATCTTTTTCATTTGTTTATTTGCTTTGAACAGCTCAGCATTCGCCATTCGTAAAGCTACAACTGGTAACATGCTGCAACATGTAATTTTCCCAGTAAACGGGGTTTAGGAGCAAACTCCCTGGGAAAGACCGTATCTACATTCTTTCCAAAGTTAAAAAGGCTCTGTGGCCAAGCTCTTCAATGTGTCAGTCTTGCTTCAAAATAAGAGCAAGTGTTTTAATTTCCTTTGTATAGATTGTAGTGTCGTTTGTGTTCAAGCATAAACGAGATGAACATTTTTTTTATTTTTTGTTTTTTTTTGATTAAGGGGAGCAATATGCGAATATTTATTTTCAGCCAGCATGTTTTCGGTCTAATTGTAGCAGGAATGAAGGCAATTGCAACAAGGATAATGTATCCTTCTGACGATAACAGCAATTTTCACATTGTGGATTAAATGTCACAGATTTATAAGCATTTCATTTGCTAACAAAATGCAGCACTATATGTTCTTCATAACAGGAGGGTGTTTCTGCACCCCCTGATGTCTATTCCAATTGATGTTGGGTGCACATGCAGCGTGTTACATGGTAGAGCTGGTGTAGAATTCGTATGTAATATTTTAGTTGCCATTCCTTTCACACAATCCGAGTGGAAACCATCGACGCCTGCACGTCTACAACATATGAGAAGTGATCTTAGTGTGCTTTCCAAAAAAGAAAGTGCTATGCTCTCACCGCTAACGTCTAAATATCAGCCAAAGTAGTTAGACCCCTGGTGATGTCAGTTGAATAGTCACTACAGAATGTGAAACAGTTTTAGATGGGTAAGTACTTTTATAACTGGGTTAATGCACTGCCTTCTACAGTTCAGCTATTTTACTTCAACCATGTATTTCGGCCATGATGTTGTCCTCAAAGCTTTTTTTCTACAGAGTCGTATTGAGAGCAATTGTTATGTTTTCACTCTCCACAACGCAAAGAGATTATAGTCATCTGCTCATAAACATATTGCACGCAAGTGGTGAATGTTCAGTCCGGTTTGTTTTCTAAGCATTGCATCATTGAGGCGCTGAAAGATTCCCTTCAAGATCCTAATTATCTTATCTGCTGATTTGTTTTAAACACCCCCAGTACACGTTTTAAGGCAATCTGCTCACTGTCCCCAGTGCAACCATTTCCCTTCACTCCTGGGGTTTGTCTACAACGCTTCAGACCATTCTCAGTCCAGCTTTAAATGACGATGGAAAATGATCTGTGCATCGATTTAATATATATCCACAGTCAACCAGTTAACATCAGATTCTTCTTTCAAAGTCCCGGTGTTTTCACAAGAAAATGTTTTCTTCCATGTCAAGAAATTGTGTCATGGTTTGTGTGGTATCGGGAGATCGTTAAACTAATTTGTTTATTGCTCATTGAAGTTGATCTATAAGGGAATATGGTGGCAACGGGGGGGGGGGTATCAGAAGGACAAATGTCCACTATGACTTCAGATTCTACGAGCGCCATGAAGGGCTGCTTCCATCAAATTGCATGGGTCTCCTGACAAATATGGAGCAGTCGATCATTTCCGTGATCGCACAATGTTTTACTGGACAATAATAAAAGGCCGCACATATTGAAACGTTGCCCACGGTGCTTATTTGTTTGCAGAGCTGTGTTTACATCAATATAAACAAAATCCAATCCTGTCATATCAATAAGGCCCAGAGAGACAGCATGCTTTATTTTGAGGCAGTCTTTTCGTAAGACGAGTTATAGCAGCCTTAAAAAACAAATTAGATCTTGGTTAAGCGTACTTTATTGAATCAGAATGTGTTTGTATGGGAGTTATTTTAAAAGATTCGCTTATATACCGGATATATTTTAAACACATTCCAAACACAGATTCGCTCACGAACTTATGCACAAACATTCTTGACCCTTTACATATAGATTCAGCACATTTATACATGTATATATTTATATTTTTAGCGATTGAAAGCAGTGATATCTAGATAAATACATTGCAACTTGTCACATAACGCTGATCACGCGTACCATTGCTTATCTTATCAATCATGATGATTCAAGCGTGTGTATTTGCCCATGTACTCGGCATGTATTTGAACATTCAGTTAAGCTACAGTGCGGAATGCCAGTGCCTAGTTGCACCTGCCACAGAAACAAAAAAATATATAGGTTTTAAAATGCAACCACATATTCTGTTCTGAACAATTCCAACCCGTTTATCGTCACGAATTTAACTTCTCGGTGGGAGCAATAAGACCAGACAACAAACTGCCCTTAGCACAATGCCCAGCTTTAATCAACACTAAAAGGAACACATTGCTGTTGGCAATGGAGCGCAGAAATAATGATTCTAACACTCCAGTAGCTCCATTGAAATAGGTTCTGCCTTACAATTATTGTACTATCAAAGGTGTGGTCCCACCACTGAAATCAGTCACACGAGCCACTACTAGTTTAGTGTTCTACTCTTTAATCACTGAGGGTGCAAAGTACAGTGCGTTTTCATTTCTAAGTCAACGCTTTAAAAATAAGAACAAACGTATTATTAATAATGTAATATTGTGCTAATGTAACAAAATCCAGTTCAGCAAGTTCATTGTTTATTTTAAATATTGTGCCTGTAATGTCGTCAGAAAGCATATTGGAATATGTTATGCTTTACTACTAACGTTAATTACTAATGTTTACTGACCCGAGTAACGAACCGCAGGTCGTTGTTACGTTTCTTAACGTGTCAGGACCTTCGCTACTTCCCACAAGTTTACAAACGAACAACATTTTTTCTCAAAGTTCAGATTCTGTTTCCTGAGCTATTCGTGAATAATGTAGAAAGGCATGGGACAGTTTAGATTTGTACCTTCGCTTTCTTTCTTAACGGCCACGCTTTTTTGTGTGTGATTTCAGTCACTATTGCAAAACCCTGTGTTTGCTGAAGGCCTGGCCTGTGACCAAATGGACACAAATCAATGGTTAGGTATCTGTGTGAAAATGATCTGAAATCGACAAATAATCTACTGGGGTGAAAGGCATCCCTCGGCTTATTGAAATATATAAACTATCTGTATGTGGAATTGTAAACTTGAATTAATTGTCTGTTCATCGTGTGATTTCATATTTCCTCCTCTCGTGTTAATGGGAAAGCAAAGATTAAAAAAACAGGAGATAACAAGATGTATTCGGAGGCAATGATGCGGCTCCCAAACCCCTCCAAACCACAAACAGAAACCTTACCCCACTCCGAATAGACAGTGCACTAAAATCACCCGGTGATGTAATGATACTAAAAGATAGCTCCAGACTATATTCTGACCAACGCGCCGAGAACATGCACACATATATTGTTTCACATTTATAATGCTACATTCATGTTGAAGTCATTTAGCACTATTAATGCGTTATTTAAATGGATTAGGGTCAGTTCATTCGCCAGTAAAGAATTATTGTCTAATTGCATTCCAATTAAGAGTGGTACACCAAAACCAATATTGCTTTGGGAGGTTTATTTTTTTTAAATAATATTTAAATCGGTCTTACCTCTTCTGTCAGGTGGGTGCATGAGACTGCTACAGAATTAATCTGATTGATATGTCATCTAAATGTAGTTATTTAAAACATTTGCCGTTGCAAATAGAGACTGCAGTGATTTCATTCATCGGCGCGCCTTCCTAGAATATTCCCTCTCGATTGATCGCTGGGGAAAAGGATAGTTCGGTCCGTGAGATGAAATTTAAAGGACCATGTAAATAATAGTTATAAAGTTCTTTTTATAGTGAAATGAGCATTGAAACTAAACGCTGCAGTTAGACAACCACTTTGATAAGAGGATAATTGATGCGACAGTAGCGTATAATTAGAGGATAATTTATGCTATATCCACTACCTTATTCCAAATGCGGTCATAATCATTACAAGACAATTGTGGGGAAATTCATTGCAGCAATTCGAAAATAATCACGATAAATTTTGTGTATTTCTAAGTAGGACCATAATTATCTCTACACATATCCAAAAATAAATATAACACACGGTTACGTATTTAATTATATTGATAATACAATGAAGTCATTCATAATTTAAACCTAACTAATTTAGTAAGGTTGGTGCAGATATCTTAAATTGTCACTTTATGTATTAACTCAAATTTGCCAAATCGCCAATCACATTCATAATTTGCATATCTTTCAAGCAGTGGAACACTTTCTGATTCCAGTAAAACAAGGTGAGTTAACCGACAGCGCTGGGCATTTCCTTTACTGGGAAACATCAGATTTCTTGCTCTCTGCTCTCTTGTATGACGAGTTACTGTCTTCGTCCTCCTGCTGATGAAATTAACATTTTTATCTGTGCAAAATATCGATTAACTCCTTGTAATTTGACGCATGCGCACGTTATATTTGCACATCTGGCCAACTCTGGCTAATGTTTATGTTGTCTTTGAAATTTAGCTTTAATAAAGAAATAAGCTGATTAAAAATTCAGTCCGTTGACACCAGATTCTCAATCTACTCTACAAACAGCAGTGCTGTTTGAAGGTTATCATTTCTTTGGATGTGTGTGAAACGGAGAGGAATTGGTAGCTTTGTTACAGAAGGTTGTTTGGACTGTGCTTTAACTGAGCCGGGTTAACCCACTGTTAACTGCATCCAGTGAATCCAGTTGTAGTGGCAGAAGGATGACGAGGCAAAGAGATGACCAATCAGGAGCGGCTGCCCTTTGGAGACAAACCATTCGACTTGTGGCACATTACAGCATCTGCATCAAGTCTGAAAGCAGAGTCGTAACTTTAGCAGAATCCACTAAAAGACTGCAACAACTCCATCCTTTCTCCATTCAAATTGGAAACTCAAACTAACCTTTAACTTGCAAAAAGGAGTTAACATGCTCGCGCTTTCTCCTCGGAAGATTTAGGCTCTTCATGAAAAAGGCAAGCATTTCGCCTTTAAGAGTTTTTTCGCCCCCTCCCCCCAGTTGAAGTTTTATAATGACCATGACTACGATGGCTGACGGTTTGGAAGCCCCGGACTCTAAATCTGCTTTCATGGAATTTGGTCAGCAATCCCAGCAGAGCTCTCCAGCCATGTCTCACGGTCACTACCCGGTGCATTGCCTGCACTCAGGAGGACACTCACACCAGCACAACAGCTCGTACCCGGCCGCCAACACTTACAACAGATCCTTGCCTTATCCCTACATGACTCACTCTCATCACAGTCCCTACCTGCCGTCCTACCACAGCAACAACACTGCTAGCCAGACACGTTTAGATGAGACAGGTGAGTCTTCGAGCAGACCCAGTGTGATCCAGATTCGGCCTTTCTGTGTTCCTGATTAGATGAACAGTAATACTCTCTGGTGGGTGCAAACTGCAGATAGTTTGAACCGTGGAAGAAAAAAGCACGTTCAATGTTTTGAGTCACATTTTTTTCTTTCTTTCTCTGCACGATGGCTGATTTTTTTTCTTTGTTGTTTCTGAATGTAACTGTATTCCTTCAATCTTCCTTTTAGAAGGTCCTCATGAAAAATGTTAACTCGCCCAGCCTTACGCCTCTTTTCCTTCTTTTGTTGGGGATGTTTTAATGGGGATGTCTGTCAGCACGCTTGGAATAGATTTGGTAACAATTTTCGACAGAGAGAAGTAAAAGTAAACAGGAAGGTGATGACCGTGGACATGATGTCAATCTGTAATCGGAATTTAGATTCCTAGCTGTTCATTTGAGGCAATATAACTTATCGTCGCCAACTAACAGCAAACCCTGTTGGCTCTGTCAATTGCGTGCTGCCGTGTACATGCATTTGCAAGCAACTGACGTTTCATTAATTAATACATCTTACTGTTAAATTGCTTCTTTCAGATAGCCAGTGTACTCACCGTGTTAGTTTACGGTAATTTACCAGGGGGCTAAAGATAATGGACCTCTCCAGATTATTTTCACTAGGCCACATGGCTGTTGATGCTTCTAAACATTCATTAAGGAATATAGCTCTTTAATATCTCTGAGAAAAGGGACGCGAGAGGAATGTATATTTGCATAGATGTAGGAATGTGCTGTGAACCGGGCCGTGCAAACTGTCCACACCGTGTACCATATGCTTGTTTTTGCAGAACAACAAAAGACGACAGTGATTGAAAATGGAGAGATCCGTTTTAATGGAAAAGGGAAAAAGATCCGCAAGCCTCGCACTATTTACTCCAGCCTGCAGCTGCAGGCGTTAAATCATCGTTTTCAGCAGACTCAGTACTTGGCTTTGCCCGAGAGAGCTGAGCTGGCCGCCTCGCTGGGACTCACACAGACACAGGTACAGTGCCCAGGAAAGAATCATTATTACCAGGTAGCTGGGAAGAAGTCGACTTCTGGCGTTAGCCTTTCTTGTGACCTGTTAGTTTTTCAAGTTACATTTAATGCCAACGCAAGTCATGTTGCACAGAAAGACCCGCTTTAGCGAGATTCTCCGAGGCTGCATGATCCAGGCACGAAGTGACTCGGTAAATATGGCCCAGAAACATAACATGTCCACTTCTGAGCTCATTATCCAGCTCACTATACGCACTCCGGCCGTTCAATTTTAGATAATTATCTTTATACATAACTTTAATTTCTGTCCAAACCGACGCTCCAGAGATCAGAATGGTAAGTGCAGCTTTAACAGCAGCATGTGGGCCTAACCCCGTAACAAATATCAAATTAAATTAAATCAAATTGAATGCCTCGTCTCGCCAATTTGATCCTTTTTACTTCTTATCAGGATACTTTTTTGTCATAGTGTAATTCGATATAAAATCATTTAAACGCCATCCTCAAAAAATGATTGCCATTTGAAGTGTGTCTGTCAGGTTATGTGATATTTAAGAACCATTTTAACTATGTTATAAAGCCGAGAGGCGTGTGCCCAGACTTTGCTGCTGTCAGTGCAAACTATCCAAAACCACAATAAGTCTACTCAACACAACTTGACCACATTCACGATCTGTTTGTAATTGAATCGTAGCTTCCACCGCAGAAAAAGAATTATCTTTTCAAGCTAGGAAATCTCAAGTTATTCAAAATGTGCCTGGGCGAAGCTAAAAGATAGCCTCGTTGCAAAATTGAACGATTGCCCCCATTTGGGGTGTCAAAAATATCAGCATTTAAACAAAATGGTGGTAATTGGCTCAAGTTTTGGCACGGGGTCTATTCCATTTCTCTCCGGCTCTGAATTCAATTGTGTTCTCTTTGAAACATGAGTTGACAAAGTATCCCACATACTTAAAAGCTTCAAGCGCGCCCATTGAACATGTTTGGAAGAACACAGTGTATGACTTTCCATTTGCTCGATAATGATAAGAAGGCATGTATTTACAAAGGCATGACGGTAAAATATATGAGATGTGGTTAAACTCTGGATAAACAGCCTTGGAAAACCTCGCTACTAATAGACTATTGAATCGAAGATTGCTGTTTATTATAATCCGCTTTCTTGATTCATTTCCAGCCGCTGCCGGTGCTTGTAAATTTCGGCACTGATGTGTACAGAACAATGGGAGGCCTGCAATTGAATAGAGTTATGTGTTTGTTAAGGGTTTAACTGACCCTTGGCCAGTCACTATAATTGTTCGTCTCTATCCACAGCACCTAGAAACAATGTTTTATCCATATCAATTACAAGATTATTTTTCATTAGGAACCAATGAGACTATTCATATTTTACAAAATTCAAATACGTCAGTAGGCAGTTTTCATCTCGCTTTAAGAGCCTTTCTTTAAAAGTATCTGTGCAAATGGAAGGGCTGGTAATTTCTAAATCAAGACAAAGCAGCAAAAAAGGATTGTTTATTGAGCGACAAGAGTATTGTAGTATTGTCAAGATGCAAGTACATTTGCTGAAGTGACTGATTTGGTTTCAAGAACAATCTAGTTTTTTTCGGATGTCAGACTTCCTTAGATATTTCAGGTATTATTTTACAAAACGGAGTGGGAATACAACAGTAGTGACTGCACCTCGTATATTTCACTGTCCTTTGCTGTGGCTGTCAGTTCCTCTTTTCAATACATTTCCCTTTCCCACTGTTACAAACTTCCTAAGATCTAATACATTTGAAAACAATTGATTTAGTTGATGATTAGACCCATTCTATATTTGTGCAAATAGTTTATCACTCAAGTTCATACCATACCGTTGATTACCCCTCTTTGTTTTGAGCGACCTGTCAAACACTTTTGCCACTTCACCACCAGCAATCTTCGGTATTTGGGGGGTGGGGGGGGGGGGGGGGGGTGGGAGGCGGGGGGGGGGGGGGGAGTGGGGGTTGGGGTGCCGTAGGAAGAGATGAGCCAAAAAAATCATTAATGATATGCCCCTTTAATTTAGATAGGGGGGGGGGAGGGGGGGTTTGCAGGGAACCACATGTGATCAACAAAATAAACAAAATGTATTCTTGTAAAGCGATTGTAATTACAGCGAGAAATGTTGTACAACTCAGTTGAGAGGCAGCAGACATAATCATTAAAAACTTATCACATAATGTGCAAATATTGTAAAATTATATCATTATTGACTTTCTGCGTGGAATTGACAGGATAATTAACATTTGAAAGCTGTTAACTCTACTGTGAAATTTTGCAATACGATATTTTTTTTAAGTTAATTATGATTTTTCTGCATTTCTCCATGTCAGACTCAGGAGACGTTCAAGGTGGAAATACATACACTGAGAGTTTTCTCTTTGCAATTTTAATCATTCCAGTCCTTGCGTTTAATCTGAACTTCATTTAAATCTCAGGTGGTTTGAACCTTATCGTTTTACTAGTCAATCCGAAAGTGTTGCTTTAACTGGAACTTATTGTAATAAGTTCCACCTATTTATTGTAAAACACATATTCAAGCCAGTTAATAAGGTGAAATATTTTGAAGATTGTGTGACATGTCACACCTGATTATCAGAATCTTATTTTCTAACTATAAAGGGAATTAGAGGGAAGATATGGAAATGTCTCCCACACATTGTGAAAACGTCAGAAATTATTTAAATGATTGTATTATTTTAGTGTCTCCTTATAAACCGAGCATTATTTTAACAGTCTAAAGAGCGACACTAATGCCAGAAGCGGTGAAATTTATAGCGTTATTACCTCATAATGACTTCACAGACCAGGGTAACATTTCCTTGTCAGTGAGAAGGAGAAAGCATTTTATACACAACAAAAAGATTTCCAGTAAAGCGATGTTCCGGTCGCATTGATATTTTTAAAATGCTGAAACAGATCGAAGAGTGTATGTAAAATTATTTGCCGGAACGCAACTCTTTGCTTTCACACTGCCATTTAGTTTGTTTAGTCTTTCTGATCTCCCGTTTCTGATTATAATCCTATACCATATTGCAATCATTTTAATGTCAGCAACGTTGAAAACTTTAGTGAATTCAAATCAAAGATGTTGGCCGCAGTATAAAGCCCTTGCATTTCCTTTTTTAAAAAAAAAATATATTATTGTAGGTGAAGATCTGGTTCCAGAACAAACGTTCAAAATTTAAGAAACTGATGAAACAGGGCGGCAATGCTCTTGAGAACGAGTCACTGACCGGGACAGCAGCTCTTTCCCCTCGATCCCCAGCCATGCCATCAGTGTGGGACATCTCAACTTCGGCCAAAGGCGTTAATATGACCCCGAACAATTATATGGCTGGTTATTCCCCCTGGTACTCCACGGCTCACCAGGACACCGTGCAAAGACAGCTGATGTGACAGTGCGAGGCCGGTAACTCTCAATGGACAGAACACAATGGGGTGAGAGCGAACCCATCGTTGGGCAGTGTCCAGATGGCCATGGTACCACTTTGGATGGGAGATCGAGCAAGCATCTCCGTTGCTAAAAGTTATGTGAAAACAGACTGGCAGTGGGCGGAAAATGAGGAAAGGTCGGTGGCTGTAGACATGACAAAAGAACTGCCACTGCCTCCATAGATTCCATGATAGCCAATGACCACAAATATGAATGCAATATGGAAGATTATATGCTGGTTTTAAAACAGCATGGGTTGGTGATGCCAAGACGCACTGGAAGCTTATATAATGACAACTTGTATGTATATATTGTTTAATTTTTAGTTGTACATAGTTTATATGTTTTATGTCTCTTTCATACTGAGTAATAAATCATAAAATCCATAAATCGTACGTGTCTTGCCGTTACCATCGTTTCAACCCACATTTAAAGATTTTCACTTCAGCGATTTACTGCTTGCTAACCACTGGTTCCGCTTCGTAAACATTGTGGATGTTTTTTCTAAGGGTTTGTTTCTGGGGGAAACTGCTAGGAATTTCAGAACTCTGCCTATCGCTGTGTTATGTTAATATGGAAAATTCAGCCTGGCCGGAATGGCCAACATCCCGAGAACACATGTTAAAGATGTGCTTGGCATATCCTTACATTAAACTAATCCAATCTAAGACAAAAAGACTACGGAAACTACACATAAAATATTTTACCATTGATAAAGCAATGATTAAACACAGACTGCTATATAATGTTGTGAAGTTTCACAAAAGAAATGCGCAGGTTTTCGTTGTTGTAAACTATTGTTCACAAATGAATAATATTAAGCGAGCTAGAAACAAGCAATCGGTAAGAATGCCACACGCAATCCAAAGTTGTATCACCGTGGACCTGCATACATCCAGTTGAGAACCATTGAAGCTAGGCCATTGATCACAATCGACAAAAGAAAGGCATGCACAAGATTCCAAAATGAAAATAACTCGCAGTATGTACAAAACCATCATTACTTACCAACGTAAAGTTGTTTCGTTGTAGTGAAAACCCAAGGAAGTAAATTACATAGCTCTATTATCAGCCATGGGTCTGATCTCATTTAATGGACTCGCCACTCCACTGGCAATATTGACTGCTTTTCTCGAACTGCGAAAATCTAATGTAGAATCCAACACGATCAATACTAAACAAAACCCTCCAGCTGCAGACCCATCCAATTTAAAGCTGATATTTGGTACAATTTGCGTTATTATTCACGAGAAAGGCTTAGACCATCATAAAAGCGGCTATAATTAGGGTAATTTTTATTGTGGCCCGCTGATTACAGCGTTTTTACAGTCAAAGGTAATTACATGTAATTTTCTTCCACTTTTAATACTAAAGAGCTATCTTTATTTAAATTCAGGAAGAAGAGTGAAACAAAAGAGAAAGAATAGAACGTTGTGTTATTCATAAACCAATTAAAGGGGCTTCTTAAATCTGATCCAGTGAAAGTGCCAAGCTGAGCAAAACAAATCCCGCAGTAACAAAGAGAAAAATGACTTCAAACTCTCATTTCAGTGAAGCAGTGTGAGTGCAATTCCCAGAAACATGCAGAAATGTGCACAGCCCTTTAAATAGAGCACCCCATACCTTGCAAAATGACTTGAATGCATGCTTTAATCGCATAACTAAATTTATTTTCAAAAAATGCGTTGAAAATCGTGGAATAAATCAAACAGAAGTCGATGATTCGAAGTGATTAAGAACAGACACAAACGTAAACAAGATGAATGCGCTGCTCAGGTGCAACAACTTGGCTGTAAAAGCCCCTTTAAGGCAGATGTGAGTGCACTTTGTATTACAATCACGATTTAAAATCTCCAGCATTTTCTGTTCATTATAATACACCTGAATCTCAAGATCCATTGCGTTGAGTCTAATCTGGCGTTTCTTATAAAGGTTAAACACGGCTATTTTGCATTTTAACACACATTAAGAAAACTATTTCCACCTGTGTATGTATAGAGAAGGCAGTTAAACCAGTCAACGTCACATTGTCAACTACACTCCGAGCAGTAGATTTTTGCCAGACTCGTTAATGTGCCGAATTAAATATACCAGCAATTTTCGTATAAATATTGTTCATGTGTCGCAACAAAGAGGACTCAATATTTTTTTTTCACGAGATACAACGTCAACTACCTAAGCCAGTGACTCTGAACAAGTATTTGCATTTAAGCTCATATTTAAACAGTGCATTAAGAAAGTTGCTTGAGAGGTGATGCAGGAACTACACCCATTCTCTTCAGATGATAAGCGGTCTTTCCCGCCTGTATAACAGTAAGTGGGAATCAAATGAAAACCACTGAAGCGATCAACATTACCAGCAACGACACGGATGTGGCATGGATTATGTTCCAGCCAATTTCTCTCTGTACATTTGGAGTTCCATCCTCGTTTTGTGTATGTACAAGGTGTGGGTATGAAACAAGACTGTTAGCATATTTAAATGGTAAATCAAATCCATACGGTGAAAATAATGCCTTGCCCGCTTAAAGCCTACAGCCGACGAAATGTGTTATTTATAAATACAATAGAACATCGCAGTATCATGCCTTCCTCTCCCCCGTGGAAAATCAGAATCAGTTCTCTGGTAAATAAGACGCGCAGCAAAATGTAAATAAATCGATTTCATAAGTGGGGCTTCAAGCGTGACATGAAATCTGCACGTATGTAAGATCATGTCCGCCTGCCTTTCGAAGCCGTCTCGATGACATGTGCTATGGTGGTATCGGTGCCATGATCCGTGTATGTTTTGGGATTCCATATGGGTTATTTTACACTCCTCATGGCAGCCCATGTTTCAGTTCCTCTCTCTCAACGTGGAAAGCAACATGTAACCTGTATCTGCTACTTTCCCACTCTTACTTTCCATGGGGAACTCACTGGCTCCAGAATGAAAAGACAGCACACAGAAATATTCTTCAACTTTGTACTAATTGATCAGAGATCGGGGAGACGAGTTCCCCCTGATCCTCCCCTCCCCCGACACAGAACCTCATTCAAAACATTTCGTCTCCCTGGTGTCTGGGAAATGTATTTTTCAGTGAAAATCACCACATCAATATGCACAGTGATTCAGTTGTTGTTTTAAAAAAACGCTGTGCCGAACTGTGAATTCAGTTGAATTGCAAAACAGGAGCCGTTTGTCCTGTGCGGTACGGAGCTGGGGGGTTAGGAGGGGGTGGGGGCTTTGGTGAGGGGGTTTGGGGAGGGGCTAGGTTTTGGGAGGGTATTAGGGTTTTGGGAGGGGAGGGGGGTTTTGGGAGGGGAGAGGGGTTTTGGGAGATGATGGGGGTTTTGAGAGAGGATGGGGGTTTGGGAGTGAGTGGAGCTTTGGGAGGGGATGGGGGTCTGGGGAGGGGATGGGGGTTTTGGGAGGGGATGGGGGTTTGGGAGGGATGGAGGTTTAGGAGGGGATGGGGGTCTGGGGAGGGGATGGGGGTTTTGGGAGGGGATGGGGGTTTGGGAGGGATGGAGGTTTGGGAGGGGCTGGGGTTTGGGGAGGGGATGGGGGTTTTGGGAAGGGAGGAGGGTTCTGGGAGGGGAGGGGTTTTTGAGAGGGGATGGGGGTTTGGGAGGGGATGGAGGTTTGGGAAGGAGATGGGGGTTTGGGGAGGAGATGGGGGTTTTGGGAGGGGATGGGGGTTTGGGAGGGATGGAGGTTTGGGAGGGGCTGGGATTTGGGGTGGGGACGGGGTTTGGGGAGGGGATGGGGGTTTAGGGAGTGGTTGGGGGTTTGGGGAAAGGGTGGGGGTTTGGGGAGGAGAGGGGGGATTTGGGAGGGGATGGGGGTTTGGGAGGGGCTGGGTTTTCGGAGTGGAGGGGGGTTTGGGAGGTGATTGAGCTTTGCGAGGGACTGGGTTTTGGGAGGGGCTGGGTTTTGGGAGGGAATGGGGTTTGGTGAGAGGATGGGGGTTTGGGAGTGGAGGGGGGTTTGGGAGGTGATTGGGCTTTGGGAGTGGAGGGGGGTTTGGGAGGTGATTGGGCTTTGGGAGGGGCTGGATTTTGGGAGGGGCTGGGTTTTGGGAGGGAATGGGGGTTTGGGGAGGGGATGGGGGTTTGGGAGTGGAGGGGGGTTTGAGAGGTGATTGGGCTTTGGGAGGGGCTGGGTTGTGGGAGGGGATGGGGGTTTGGGAAGGGGATGAGGGTTTGGGGAGGGGATGGCGGTTTCGGAAGGGGATGAGGGTTTGGGGAGGGGATGGCGGTTTGGGCGGGTAATGGAGGATTTGGGATGTAACTGGGGTTTAGGACGGGTGGAGGGGTGGTTTGGGAGGGGACGGAGGGCTTTGGGACATGGGTTACGGTGGGGATGGGGGTTTGGGAAGGGTGGATGGTTTGTGAAGGGATGGGGGTTTGGGGAGGGGATGGGGTTTGGGGAGGGGATGGGGATTGGGGAGGGGGTGGGGGTTTGGTGAGGGCATGGAGGTTTGGGGGTGGGGGTTTGGGGAGGGGGTGGGGGTTTGGGAGGGGGTGGGGGTTTGGGAGGGGATGGAGGTTTGGGAGGGGGTGGGGGTTTAGGGAGGGGATGGGGGTTCGAGGAGGGGATGGGGGTTTGGGGAGTGGATGGGTGTTTGGCAGGGGGTGGGGGTTTGGAAGGGGATGGAGTTTTGGGAGGGGGTGGGGGTTTAGGGAGGGGATGGGGGTTTGGTGATGGGGTGGGGATTTGGGGAGGGGGTTTGGGGAGGGGATGGGGAGGGGTTGGGGAGGGGAGGGTTGGGGTTTTGGGGAGGAGATGGTGGAGGGGGTGGGGGGACGGGAGGATATGGGGGGTTTGGAAGGGGATGGGGGTTTGGGAGGGGATGGGGGGTTTGGAATGGATGGGGGTTTGGGAGGGGATGGGGGTTTGGGAGGGGATGGGGGTTTGGGAGGGGATGGGGGGTTTGGAATGGATGGGGGTTTGGGGAGGAGGTTTGTGAAGGGGATGGGGAGGGTTTGGGGAAGCGGATGGGGGTTCGGAGAGGAGATGGGGGGTTTGGGGATGGGGTGGGGGATTGGGGAGTGGGTGGGGGTTTGGGGAGGGCTTGGGGAGGGGATGGGGGTTGGATGAGGGGATGGGGGTTTGGGCGGGGGTAGGGGTTTGGGAGGGGATGGGTGTTTGGGGAGGGGATGGGGATTTGGGAGGGGATGGGGGTTTGGGGGGGGGGGGGTTTGGGGAGAGGGTGGGGGTTTGTGAGTGGATGGGGGTTTGGGGAGGGGGTTTGGGGAGGGGATGGGGAGGAGTTGGGGGAGGGGATGGGGGTTCGGTGTGGGGATGGGGAGTTTGGGAATGGGGTAGGTGCTTGGGGAGGGGATGGGGGTTTGGGGAGGGCTTGGGGCTTGGCGAGGGGATGAGGGTCGGTGAGGGAATGGGGGATTCGGAGGGGATGGGTGTTTGGGAGGGGATGGGGGTTTGGGAGGGGATGGGGGTTTGGGTAGGGGATGGGGGTTTGGGACGGGATGGGGGTTTGGGTAGGGGTTGGGGGTTTGGGAGGGGATGGGGGTTTGGGGACGGGATGGGGGTTTGGGGAGGGGATGGGGGTTTGGTGAGGGGATGGGGGTTTGGGGAGTGGATGGGGGTTTGGGGAGGGGATGTGGGTTTGGGGGGGATAGGGGTTTGGGGAGTGGATGGGGTGGGGTGAGGGTTTGGGGAGGGGATGGGGTTTCGGAGGGGATGGGGGTTTGGGAGGGGATGGGGGTTTGGGAGGGATGGGGGTTTGGGGAGTGGATGGGGTGGGGTGAGGGTTTGGAGAGGGGATGCGGTTTTGGGGAGGGGATGGGGGTCTGGGAGGGGATGGGGGTTTGGGAGGGGATGGGGGTTTGGGGGGGGGTGGGGGTTTGGGGAGGGGGTGGGGGTTTGGGAGGGGATGGGGGTTTGGGGAGGGGATGTGGGTTTGGGAGAGGATGGGGGTTTGGGGGTTGTGGGGGTTTGGGGAGGGGATGGGGGTCTGGGAGGGGATGGGGGTTTGGGGGGGGGGTGGGGCTTTGGGGGGTGGTGGGGGTTTGGGGAGGGGGTGGGGGTTTGGGAGGGGATGGGGGTTTGGGGAGGGGATGTGGGTTTGGGAGAGGATGGGGGTTTGGGGGTTGTGGGGGTTTGGGGAGGGGGTGGGGGTTTGGGAGGGGATGGTGGTTTGTTGAGGGGATGCGTGTTTGGGACCGTATGGGGTTTGGGGAGGGGAGGAGGGTTTGGGAGGGGATGGTGGTTTGTTGAGGGGATGCGTGCTTGGGACCATATGGGGGTTTGGGGAGGGGAGGAGGGTTTGGGAGGGGATGGGGGTTTGGGGAGGGGGTTTGGGGAGGGGATGGGGAGGGGTTGGGGGGAGGGGATTGGGGTTCGGTGTGGGGATGGGGTGTTTGGGGATGGGGTGGGGGCATGGGGAGGGGATGGGGGTTTGGGGAGGGCTTGGGGGCTTGGCGAGGGCATGGGGGTCGGTGAGGGGATGGGGGATTCGGAGGGGATGGGGTTTGGGATGGGATGGAGTTTTGGGTAGGGGATGGGGTTTTCGGAGAGGATGGGGATTTGGGAGGGGATGGGGTTTGGGAGGGGATGGGGTTTTCGGAGAGGATTGGGGTTTGGGAGGGGATGGGGTTTGGGGAGGGGGTGGGTGTTTCGGAGGGGATGGGGGTTTGGGGAGGGGGTTTTGGGGAGGGGAGTGGGGAGGGGTTGGGGGGGGAGGGGATTGGGGTTCGGTGTGGGGGATGGGTTGTTTGGGGATGGGGTGGGGGCATGGGGAGGTGATGGGGGTTTGGGGAGGGCTTTGGGGCTTGCCGAGGGCATGGGGGTCGGCGAGGGGATGGGGGATTCGGAGGGGATGGGGTTTGGGACGGGATGGGGTTTTGGGTAGGGGATGTGGTTTTCGGAGGGTATGGGGTTGGGACGGATGGGGTTTGGGAGGGGATGGGGTTTTCGGAGAGGATGGGAGTTTGGGAGGGGACGGGGTTTGGGGAGGCGATGGGTGTTTCGGAGGGGATGGGGGTTTGGTGAGGGGATGGGGGTTTGGGGAGTGGATGGGGGTTTGGGGAGGGGATGGGGTTTCGGAGGGGATGGTGGTTTGGGAGTGGATGGGGGTTTGGGTAGGGGATGGGGGTTTGGGAGGGGATGGGGGTTTTGTAGGGGATGGGGGTTTGGGGAGTGGATGGGGGTTTCGGAGGGGATAGGAGTTTCGGAGGGGTTGGGGGTTTGGGTAGGGGATGGGGTTGGTGAGGGGGTGTGGGTTTGGGGAGGGGATGGGGTTTGGGGAGGGGATGGGTGTTTGGGGAGTGGATGGGGGTTTGTGCGGGGATGGGAGTTTGGGGAGGGGATGGGGGGTTTTCGGAGGGGATGGGGTTTGGATAGGGGATGGGGGTTTGGGGAGGGGATGGAGGTTTGGGGAGGCGGTGAGGGTTTGGGGAGGGAGTGGGTGTTTGGTGAGTGGGGGGTTTGGGGAGGGGATGGGGAGGGGGTGGGGGTTTGGGGAGGGGTTTGAGGATGGGTGGGGATTTGGAGAGGGGATGGGCGTTTCGGTGAGGGGGTGGGGGTTTGGGCAGTGGATGGGGAGGGGGTGGGGGTTTGGGGAGGGTTTGAGGATGGGTGGGGATTTGGAGAGGGGATGGGCGTTTCGGTGAGGGGGTGGGGGTTTGGGCAGTGGATGGGGAGGGGGTGGGGATTTTGGAGGGGATGGGGGTTTGGGAGGGGATGGGGGTTTGGGGAGGGGTGGGGGTTTGGAGAGGGGATGGGGGTTTGGAGAGGGGATGGGGGTTTGGGGAGGGGATGGGGAGGGGGTGTGGTGTGGGTTTGGGGAAGGGGTGGGAGTTTGGTGAGGGGGGTTGAGGAGGGGATGGGGAGAGGGTGGGGGCTTGGGGAGGGTTTGGGGAAGGGGTGGGTGTTTGGTGAGGGGGGTTGGGGAGGGGATGGGGAGGGGGTGGGGGTTTGGGGAGGGTTTGGGGAGGGGGTGGGTGTTTGGTGAGGGGGGGTTGGGGAGAGGATGGGGAGGGGGTGGGGGTTTGGGGAGGGTTTGGGTAGGGGATGGGGGTTTGTTGGGGGGTGAGGGTGTCGCTGTCTGTTCGCTCTGTTAGCTGGTGTCTGCTGGTTTTACGGAGTCAACCTATCGCTCCGCTTTTTTCACATCCCACCACCATCTTATGTGTTTTATATATTTTTAAAAACAGTCTGTCTGGGTTCCAGTTATTTCGCCAATATTTCTTTCGGGACCGAAGCTGCACTTCCGCCTGACCCTCCGCCCACTGATGTGGAAAAATCAACCGCAGCCAAATGAATAACTGCGTCTGACGTCGTCCCTTTGGGTCCAGCCAGAGGTCAGAACTTAAATCCTTTCAGAGCTCAATATTAAAAATATTCACACACACACACAATTGCATCAACATTTCTTGCAACCCTCGCTGCTAGTGCACATACCGAGTAAGGTTTGTGTCCGGGCGGCCCACCGAGCGAGTTAACGTGTCCAGATCAGGAGACAGTGAGTTCAAGTGCAAAATTTGGCTTAACCTTTAGCAGCTCTGTCTTCTTGGAAATAAGATGTTAATGTAATCAGAAACACATTTTCATTTTACCATGACTTGTAGTTAGTTGCTCTGACACCATAGCTGGGCAACAAAGTACCGACCCCCAGACAACATCAAACAAGATTTGGTCAAGCTTAGAAACAAATAATGTTGGAAATGTTGTGATCTTAGACATGGTTTATAACAGTTCATATGGTAATAACATCCATTGTACATTCCAAAATATAAACTGCATCTATTATACACTATGCTAAAAAAAACAGAATCGCCGTTCACAAAGGCACCAGTCAGAAAACTCCTTTGAAACGTGTGAATTATTATATGTGATCTACGATGTCATGTTACCAGAGTATCCCAGAATTTAGATAGATAGATAGATTCTGGGCCTCTGAAACACTGCGATTCTATTTCCAATGTTGTCTGTAATTTATTCAGTGAAGCGCTACAAGCAAAACAGAACATAGGGGGATAGGTATTTTAGAAAACATTCTGTACTGAGCGCCTTCTGTTTGACAATCATCTGCTCCACCCCGCTCATCAAAACGACCAGTGCCTCTGCGATGGTCCAAAGCAAAGATGTACCCAAGAGTGATCACCATTAAATCAGTCACCATTTTACAGAACACTTTCGCTTGTACTCATGCATAAACTCTCTCCTCTCCATAGATGGCGTGTCTTAAAATGTCTATGTATAGACAATTTGTGTATATATACATACAGTTTATATAAAATTGTATCTATATGTATACACAACGCGTTTCAAACATACCTGACATATTCTTTCCAAGTACACACCCTCCAATATAGAAAACACTGGCAACGGTGACTAGTCAAATCGTTTTACTATATAACCGGACCGAAGAGTGAGCTCCTCCGGTTGAGTGAGCATATCCAGGTGTGAAATTGTTTGCACACCCGCCACCTCTTATATTGCCAGCAAAATGAGCTGTTATTACTGTCAGTGTTTGGTGACGGCTCGGTTGATAAAACGGCTGTAATCAAGAACTGGCGCATCTTTGCAAATTACGGCAATTGTAAATGTCCGGATTATAATAATAACATCTTAATCCAGACTGGGGGATAATTACTGCGCGTTATTACATCGCTGCAACTGTCCAGTTAGGCTAATTTCGCCATTATTTGTGCTGAGCAGATGGCTGCTGAGTGGAAAACTCACAATGTTTCATTCTCAATGTTCTCAGCGGGTGAAATTGCAGCAGAAAGAAAGAAATGGGAGGCAAAAGGACGAATGGAAAACATAGAGCTGGAGAGACAGGCGAGTGAGTTAACGGTATGGAATAGTGCCAGGAAGCGGCAGTGTACCAGGTAGCGGGCAGTGTGTCTTCTGGCCATTATATTTGCTTCAATTAAAGATTGGAAGAAAATGTATCGTTTTGTGGCTGGAGTTCACATATCAGACGGTATACATATATATTTAAAATCTGTGGTTAAGTCTGTAATAAAGATATTGAAATCACGGATTTATTGGATATTAGTAAAGGTTACAAACTAAACTTTGGGCAATTTGCTGATTTCACACGTCTTGGGTCAGCTCTGAAAGCTGGTGTTTGAAGGCGGCATCTTTCACGTGCCTTGTGGAAAGATGGGGTGCCGTTTGTCAAAATATAAGCATCAATTATTCTCAGCATTCAAGCCCATGTCTAATGTATTGGGAGCATGAGAGTATATTATTACCTTGGAACTGGTCTGGAGTCAAAATGTTTCCTACGTTGGAGATCTGCTACTGGCTTTATCTTCCGCCTTTGGCCTCGCCACTGCACAGAGACAATACAGCCACACTGTTTAAGCCAACAGCTACTATCCATAGTCATCCACTGTGTAGAAGGATGCCATTCAGCCCATCGAAAGAGCACCCTATCTCGGCCCATTCCCCGCCCTATCCCTGTTACCTAACCTGCACATGTCTGGACTGCGGAAGGAAAGCCACGCACACCCGGGGAGAAAGTGCAAAATTCACACACTCTCCCCAAGGTTGGAATCGAACGCGGGTCCCTGGCGCTGTGAGGCAGCAGTGCTAATCACTGTCCCGCTCTTCAATGTTTTCAATCCCATTTATGAAAGCTGAAGGTATTATTTTGTCCCACTTTCAGAAACACTTCAGTCACCGAGTTAACTCATGTACCCAGAAAGATGCATTCAAAAACAAGCAACATTTGAATTACAAAACATTACCAGGAAAATCAAACATTCATAAACACAGTATTGAGGGGGAAATCGGACGAATTGAAAATAAAATAGAAATGAACTGAGAGCCTAGAGGAACTCCAACCAAAGAAAATGAACTTTAAACATGGCCAGAGAACTGCAATGTTTCTTCCATCTACCATCTGATTGCGCCGGTCACCACGTTTTAACAAAATGACACATCCCCTCCTCCATATTCAGCTTGTTACTCGCGAAAAGGAACCGCAAGGATCTACACATCGATTATTATTTTATTAGCTTCAGATATTAATAACCACGTTAACTGTTATTTAAGCCTGAAAGCACTTTGAGTACATTCTTTAAAGAGAAGCTTAATTTTTTAAAAACCCTGTGGATAAGGTACTATCGCTTACGCCACCAACACGCGATTCGCTGGCCCCACACAGCCCAGTTTCCAATATACTTTGGACAGCCATTCTATCAATGCTGTGGAGCATGTTTGAAAAGTCACATACGCCATATAAAGGCATGTCTCCCCCCCCCCCCCCCCAAAACAATTGAGTTGATAAACTTGACACAGAGCGGATTGTGCATTATGCATAGCGAAAATAATTAGACGGAATTGTGTTTCCTACTGCAAGATGTGCAAAATGCTGTAATCGTTCAACATTTAAATCTTAGTCACATAGAGTTATCTTTGAGTGCTGTTGTTGCCCTATTGTATCAAATTACAGCTAACCGGGCATGTCCTTAGACATGCAGCTTAACAATTAAAAGAGGTTCTGATGTGCCAGTTTTTAATGCTTCGATTGCGAGACGGATAGAATAACGTCAACCAATTGTATTTTACTCATTTTCCCCGGCAACACCGCAGCAGAAAACAGGAGCTAATTCGATCCCAAATCCCGGCCATTTCAGAAGGACACACAAAGCCGGGATAACTAATCTCGAAGTAAAGGCTTTAAAGCCTGCACTCCTGTCGCTCCATCACTTCATTCTATGAAGCTTTGCCCGAAGACCTTCCCATTTCAGACGTGACTTCAAATCCTGCACAGTTTCTTTTCAAGCAGGAAAAGTGAAAGATCGAGGCAGCCGTGCCAAATTTTCGCCAGTCCAATTAAATTGGACACAACTGATCTCAGGAGCATTCTTAGAGAATAAGGTTAACGTTAACCTGTTCACGTATCGACAACTGGAATAAACCTAAAACGTGCATAAATAATACGTTTATTTGCACATTGCACGTTTGTTAGCAGATTATTGGTTTTGTAAATCTGTAACCGACATGGTCTTGCACATATGCTTTTGTAGATGTCTCTCTCGCGTGTAC
This sequence comes from Scyliorhinus canicula, assembly GCF_902713615.1. Taxonomy (NCBI): domain Eukaryota; kingdom Metazoa; phylum Chordata; class Chondrichthyes; order Carcharhiniformes; family Scyliorhinidae; genus Scyliorhinus; species Scyliorhinus canicula. The sequence continues at coordinate 118,881,538 of NC_052150.1, forward strand.
AGGTGCCTACCCGTGAGTGTATGTGCATATGTACAAATGTGTGTGTGAACATAAATAAATGTTTATATATATTTACATGCATATGTGTTCGCATTTCTAAGTGCCGCTCTGTAACTCTGCCTTCATATGTGTTTATCAGTGTGTATATATGTAAGTGCATGTTATTTTCTGGGTGCGAGAAGGTAGTTACATGTATTATTTTGGGATTTTCTTTCCTGCAATGTGTGTTGACTGGGGTGGGCGGTAGCCGGGAGCAGTGGAGTTCTGGAGCCGGCCTGCACCCACAGGAATGTGCTTCTCTCTGATCTCAGCTGCCGCCCTCTCGGCTTCTCTCTGCCATTCAAAGCTGCTAATTGTGGGGAACACAAAGAGACAGAGTCTGCGGGAAGTCTGCGAGCCAGACTCCAACAGAGTTCAGCTCCCAGAAACTCCAACACTCCCAAACACTCACAGCCGTCCGGAGCCCACCCCAGGCCCTCGCTCAAGTGCCCGAAGGTCGGCTTTTCAAATTCTTCCTGTACGGCACTGCATTTACACCCTCCTGCATTATAGCGTTCACAAACTTTGACTAACTTAATTATATGTCTGGTGATAAATGCAGTCAGGGCGCAGCCCAGTTTCAAGATTGCTCCTACTTTCCATTAATACACTGAAAATCCATCCTGTAAATAGAAAGCCAGTTAGTTCTGATGTTATTCTGACATATTATGCGTTTATCCGCCCGCGCACATTAATGCATATGAGAGGTTTAATGATGGAATTCAATAAATATCCACCGATAAATATGATCCCTGAAGCCAGGGTTATGCAGTACACCCGTGAGATTGCATTTAATGCCGACTCTCTCGATGTTGGATTAAGGCTGCGCCATTTTCTAACCGCACAAAAAAATATATGGATAATCGCGCAACATCGCGGAAGTGCCCAGATGCCCGGGTGTCGATCAGCGATTGAAAATGAACAGCTTTACGCGCTCTTTGTATCTTTCCTGCTGGATCGATTGAGCGAGCTCCACTGTTCTTGCTCACAGGAAGGAGGCACCGCTTCCCGTGCGCAAGGAATATGTGTGGCCTCCCAGTTGGACTGTGCCCCGCTGTTAATTGTCAGGCCCTTGGTGGGTTTGCTCAGCCAGCGGCGGTGAACGTTACAACATCAGCTCCCACCATCTCTACTCGCTGGGCTTTCCACCGTTGTTACAGCGATTCAATAATCGGCCCATGAGTCGTTATATAAACCGAAATTCAACATCAAATTTCTCACAACTGGTTTAAGTACTCGGAGCGTTTAATAATAGAAGCTGATGGTTCCATAAACTATGAAATATGTTCATTTAACAAATTGGTTTTAAGAGCATTGATATTTGAAATGGAGGATTGACTATTTCAATATGTTTTGATTGCATTTGTAATAACCAAGCAGCTGACAAGCCTGCCACTGTTATTTACAGGAAACTTCACATTTATTTGTCGAAACTCGGAGGATTTTGAGATCAATTGATTCTTGAAAATGGATCCAGGGATACTTGTTATTAATTTCTGCCAACATGCGGCACGTTAGATACACTTGTGTAGAATAAATAACACCATTGTTGGGATGAAGGCGTGCAGCGTTGGTGACTACAGTAGGACGGGGAAGCCAGCATTCTGTTCAATGCATTCTGTTTAGAACTGTCCATTCTTAACAAGAGTCCAATTGAAACATTCATCCAATTTTGGCGGACCATGAAAGTGGTTTAGAAAATGAGTAATCCTCCCACGAAATGATTGCAATGCCTATGTACATCTCCAGAACATCGGTCTGCATCTCTTACTAAAGCGAAAAAATGATTTTCAAAAATGCACGCTGACCTTGGAAAAAAAAATCTTAATCTTAAAACACACAAAATCCAAACGCCGATGTTGCTTCATGCCGACGCGCGATTTGATGTTATGTTCTATTCTAATAGCACGCGTATGTGTTCCTGGAGACATAATTTGTCCCGTCCACATTTTTGCTATGAATCCCAATGTAGGATAGTTGGGGTCGAAGCACAAGTGTTAAATCAGGTTTGGATCTAATCATTGTTTTGTACATCTTAGGCTGGGTAAAACAGGTGAATAAAGAATGAAGCCTCTTTTCAAAAATGTCACCGAAAGCAAAACCCAGTGAAGCCTGTCAGAATCACTGTTTTTATTCTCAACTATAAATATAGGGACCAAGGACATTAAAAAAAAAGCAGAATCTAATTATGCTCCATTTCCATGCTCCAATTTATATGGTCTGCCCTGTGCTCCGCGTCTGGGTGAGCATTTTGGAAATACACATGAAGCGATTTGAGTGTTGCAGCCATAAAAGTAAGAGGCACCTTTAACCGCCCCCCCCCTCCCCCCCCCCCCCCCCCCCCCCCCCCCCTCCCCCCCCCCCCCCCCCCCCCCCCCCCCCCCCCCCCAGAAATGCTGCTAATGCAAAACAAAGAAAAACTAACAGTGGTTTGTGGTAACCTCCTCTTACTCCATTGCCCGAGTTGCCATAACAATAACAACTAAACATAGATTTTATAGCTCAGGAAATTATTATTACAACGTTCAGAGTGGTGTCCAACTTATTAACCTCGCAAAATATAAGAAATAAAATACAACAATATTTTCCGAAGTGTCAATAACTTTATTTAAACAGAATATACAGTTCAATTCAACTATCTACACATATGTACAATGATATATGTTACTGAAGAGGCCCATAGATTGGCGGCTTTAGCCGCTGAGGGAAAGGCACCTTTGACAGTGTCCATGTTCATCCTGACGTCCTTTGGAAAAATAGCCCATTTTCCTCTTTGAAATGTGGAACGTTACATGGCATGCACCGAACGTACAGAGTCAGATAGTTTGGCTTCTCTTGCTTCAGTCTGAACAATACGTGCATTTAATTGCATAAGTCCACGGCTGATCGCTCCCGATCAATCCACTCTGGAATGTGATTAATAAATAGTCCCGGATCCCAAAGCTAGTGGATGATGTAGTGAGCTTGTAGATTGCAGGTGAGAATTAATGGAACTGGGGTTGGAATACCAGGAAGTGGCGTTCTCCAGGTAGCCTGCGGTGGAGGGGTTGTGGCTGGGTGTTTGATGAGCGTGGACAACCCTTGAGGAGCTGTGAGTGTCCCAGACGGCAGGGGACTGGGGTGAATTGCACGCCATGGGGTCACTGGAACTGGGGCTGTGCTCTGGAGGGATCTCTCCATTCTTTATGATTTTCTTAATCTTCGATCTTCGGTTCTGGAACCAGATTTTAACCTGCCAAAACAAATGGCGATCATTCATTTCTAAAAAAAACCCCACACAACAGCATTAACTAAAACAACATAAGAGTTGGACTCTAACCGTGCGTGTTATTATGAACAGTAAGAAGTCTTACAACACCAGGTTAAAGTCCAACAGGTTTGTTTCAAACACGAGCTTTCGGAGCACGGCTCCTTCTTCAGGTGAAGAAGGAGCCGTGCTCCGAAAGCTCGTGTTTGAAACAAACCTGTTGGACTTTAACCTGGTGTTGTAAGACTTCTTACTGTGCTCACCCCAGTCCAACGCCGGCATCTCCACATCATGTTATTATGAAGTACAATATGGACTACGTCGCGCGCGCCCACCTCCTGTATTTTTATTAGTCGATTCGTGTTGTAACAAAACACCGATGGAAAGGTCTATTTGGAATTTTCATAGTAAAACAATTATCAAGGTATATTCCTCGCAGCACTGACGACCACCTCCATTCTCCCCAAAAACACACACGTTTTACTCCAACATTTCGTTTGGAAATCCATGTTTAAAACTTGCCCTGTCTGTTCTCAGCCATTAGTCACCAGAACATCCAGATAATTAATGAGCTCTGTGTACTCCGGCTGAATTCACGGCATGAATTTTAATTTTAAATAGTAATAAGTTAAATAAGTAAAGCGACCGGCAAACACCATAAATGGCCAAGTTCCCAGTAAAGCATACTGCAGTTTTCCCCTTGTACACATTCTTCAAGCTCCGAAAGGTCTCCTTAAAAAGCCCACAGGGCGACACTCTGAGAGGCATTTCGTTACCAAACCTGCTAAATATTTAACTTGGGTTCTCCAGGAGTTATTCTTAATTAAAATACCATGCTTAAAGTTTGTAATATGATTGCCAAAGCACACTCGCCCACCGCTGAAATTACCAGTTACGTCCATGGGAAAGAGCATTCTATTTAATACAAATAAAATAATAGTTTCCCGTCGTCAGCCGAGCTGCAAGGACAGTGCAGAATTGTCAAGCCCCAAATCACAGCAATGGAGGCGGAGGAGAGCCGGATGGTGTACTGAAATCAGCAGACAAGGGCTACTCTCCACCCGCTCAAATCACACGGAAGTGTGAATTATACACAGTATTCATTTATTTACAACATGTGTATAATGGGGCATTAGTGAGGCGCGGATGGCGAAGCAGTCCCAGATCTATGGTGGAGGGTGAATTTGTTTGGCGGGCGGTTTTGTATGTTTGGATTTGGCCAGATGCATTCGGCCATGTTTTCCCAAGATTATTCTCACAGATTGCACACACTATCTGGGAAATGATACCAAACGGCCGTGAGAAGCGGCTCAAACTGAGCCGGTTTGTGTTGGCTCCTCTTGTGGATGTTGCCCAGCACGGCGCGGCTGGTGTGTGGAGCAGTTGGACATTGCCGACCCCCCCTCCGCTCTGCTCCCCGGGGCTGGCTGACCTTACCTGGGTCTGAGTGAGCCCCAGTGACGCCGCCAGCTCGGCTCTCTCGGGCAGCGCCAGGTACTGGGTTTTCTGGAAGCGCCTCTGTAAAGCTGCCAGCTGGAAGCTCGAGTAGATGGTCCGCGGCTTGCGAACCTTTTTCGGTTTGCCGTTTACCATGCGGACCTCGGGCTCGGCCAACTCTTTCTCTGAAATCGAAAAATCCACACTTTAGTTTGCAAAACCCGATCGAAACGCGCTCACCGCTGCGATTCAATAATAACTGAGAGAGCGCGGGGGAAAGGGCGCATTTTGCAATAGGGCTGGATGGAGAAAGGTGGTTCTGGATCTGACCCGGAATCCCCCGGGCTGGACACCAAGCCGGAGATCTCCCCTCATTCCCTCTTTCCCTCTCACTCCCTCATTCCCTCTCTCTCATTCACTCCCTCATTCCCTCTCTCCCTCTCACTCCCTCATTCCCTCTCTCCCTCTCACTCCCTCATTCCCTCTCTCCCTCTCATTCCCTCATTCCCTCTCTCTCATTCACTCCCTCATTCCCTCTCTCCCTCTCACTCCCTCATTCCCTCTCACTCCCTCATTCCCTCTCTCTCATTCACTCCGTCTCTCCCTCCCTCTTCATCTCTCCTTCACTCGGTCTCTCTCCCCTTCTCTCCTTCACTCAGTTTCTCTCTCCCTCACTCCCCCTCTCCCCCTTTCCCTCCCTCACTCTCTCTCACATCAATCGGTAGTCGAGCCCTCCTTCCAGTACAGTAGTCACAAGTTGTCATTTTATTTCCATCCATGTTTTGTGCGATCATATGCGGTAGGAGAAAGCGAACTCCGCCGTTTCATGGAAAAAGCGACATTTTCAGTCTCTCCCCCCAGTGCGATGGGGGGAGAGACAGGACGGGGGTGGAAATGGGGAAAGGGCGATTCATTTAGAATTGATCAATAAATGGGCAACGTTTTAGCGCCTTTTCCAGCGCCAGGAAATTGGACAGAGCCGCGCTTGCCTTTCTTCCTCCTAACATTTATAAAAAAAACATTTGACAAGATTTAAAGAAAGCTAATAGAAATCTGAGCTCTTACCCTCGCCCCACGAAAAGGGCGTATAACACTGAAATCTTCCTGAAAGTGGGGGAGGGGACATTCCCGTGGCCGTCCCGATAAACACGGATACAACTGTGGGCAAGAGAGATTTCAGGGCAAGTTGTTGGCAAATGGCTCCTTACCTGGCTGGGTGCACGGTGCCTGAGCTCTGCTGTACGCCCCGTATTGGTGGTAATGGCCCGGGTAATTGTACTCGTGGTAAGCTTTGGCGGGGTAATTGGCGGCAGAGCCGTTGCCTCCGTGGTACTGGTACTGGTAGGGGTTCAGAACCTTCCCGTAAGATGACGGTGAGCAGTAGCCGTGGTGGGGCCCGCTGTAGTAACCCGTGTCGGTGGCCGTGGACTCGGGGAGAGTCGGTGATTCCTGCGACGGATGGTGCATGCTGTGCTGGAAAGTGCCCTGCAGATCTGTCCGGATGTTGGGCAGCTTGCGATCGAATACTGCTGTCATGGCCCGGGGAGCTGGGGGATGTGACGGTGGGCGGTGGGTGGGATGCGTGCGAGAGTGTGTGTATGTTGGAGGGATCTATGGAGACATGGCTGTGTGTGCTGGAGGGAGCCGGCCAGACTGTGGCTGCGGCTCAGCAAGCTCTTGGTTAAGTCTCTAATTGCGCGATTACGCACTGGGTGGATCTGTTCCATTGGATAGAGCAGCCAGCCATCAGTAACACCCTAACTCGCCCAACTCGTTTAACACGATGCCCAAACGAAGTGTTTAAACACAAAACAACAAATGACTCAAACCCCAAAGCACGGCGGCCTTGTACATGTACACCGATTGTTGGTAAACAGCATCCAATTGCTGACAACATTAGCATTAACAGTCGCCCTGGTTACCGGGACCTCAGCTTCTGTCTGCCACGCTGGTTGTCAGCGAACATTGTAAAATATAAATTGACAATCAGGCAATCTTGAGGTTCCTGTTCCTTGGCGTCCGACCTCAGATTAAAACCATGACAATCGTTTCTTTTCAATGGGGATTTGTTGCTTTGAGCGACACCGTAAATTAGTATTACTTCCTAAGTAGCCCAGAGAGTTTCCTTGTTGATATATTAAGTTATATCCCCTATTGATTCTCATACAGTGTAGCGTGACAATTTATAAGGTAAGAACAAAATCCACACTGGCTGTCGCTGATTTGAACAGATAATTTAATAAAAACAAGTACACGACCCACCATGGCTATAAACATTACCCAGAATCCGGACATTGATACAATTAAACAATGTTCAGTTTCATGCCTTATTAGAATATTGCATTGTGAAAGAGTACATTGTTTAGAAATAAACCTCTGTTTAAATGTTTTCAAATGTGCAAGGTGGTGTTTATCATTCTTTACCTGGTTTATATGATTTATACGGTCGCTTTTAACAACAATTTCACTATTACGGATCCTATTCGTAGTTCAAAGTATCATTCAAACATATACAAATTGAACTTTGGTTTTGGAGTTCTGTGTTATATTTAATGGGACGATGAAACTCTCAGAATTCATCACTTTATAATATAGAATCCTTCCACCTGTGCTCCTTTCTGACGGAGAGATAATGTAACTTGTTTCTGGTTCGAACAGTACACATGAAATGTTTGTGTCTTCTTTAAGGAAACAGCGACTGGTGTTAATATATGAAAGTTACAAAACTCACAGCAAAAATAAACTGTTGTTCATACTTGTACAAACAAATAGGCACGGAGAGTGACTCGTGTTTTCTAACAATGCAACATTAAAAAAAATCGAATTGGACACGTGCTTATTTAAAATCTGTTGGAAAAATTTACAAAATCAAAATAAATGCTTCCTCCCATTTGAACACGGTCAGAGCAGAATCGTCAGCATTTCAGGTGTGACTGTGTGGATTAGAGCGCCACCTAACGATGGTTACAGTACACTTTATAGGCCCCCAAACAAGTATTTTAAACACGTGAAAGGCTTTTGCAAATTGTTTAAATAATTGGGATTTTGACACGCCAATTAAATTAACTTTGCTTCGTGCCTACTGTATAATTTAATGAACCAATCAAAAGAGTGGATGCCCTAGAACCAGTCCGCGAATTTGCTGTTTAATATTAACTAATATTAACATCGAAACACCGGAATCCACCAACCGAGGCACGTCGTGTAATTAAGATGTTCAAAGCAGCATAACGTTCTTAAGCACAATCACAGATTTTCAGGAAACCGATACGTTGTTTTAAGAGCAAGTTAAACTCGCCTGATTTAATGTGGAATGTGATCTGTGCCAGGTAATAGGATATCACCAATAATCTGGAACCTGAGTTTCAGTGGGGATTAAAGTTGATCTGTAAACGGTCAATAATTGATGTACAGATTTCAAAAGATCAAGAGTGTCCTTACTTGAGGAATCAACCTATGTTTTATAACTTTCTGTGATTTTTAACTTGTATACCGTAGGGAGCTACACAGGTACTTAAACATAAACATTTCCAGTTCGATTTAACAACACGTCCTGTAACATTGCATTGTGGATTTATTTCATTGTATGATTCCGCGATTTAGCATTTCCTCACCAGTGAAATCCACGTTTCCCAGTTAGGAGATTGTTGAAGATAGCCGGAGTGCTGCATTGATCTATGTTAAAAAGGAAGTGAAATCCGGCACTCTGAGCATCATAGTAAATGCTACACTCGCTTTCTGGCCACATTAAAAAGAACCCGACGATCGATTATTACTCAGTTCCAGGAGGAGGCAATGGAATTTCCAAGCACTTCTCAGACCCAGGTTCACATCGGAGGCGAGTCTCTTCCATCGCCAAGCAGTGGGAGATTGAGCATTCCTGACTCCCAAGCGGCACTCTTATTTTGTGTCAACATGCAGAAAAAATCAGTTCACATTAACACTGGCTAGGTTCATAAAATCAAGGAGAGCCAATTAACTGTCCCGAGTAATTGTAAACCTGCTTCATTCCACTTTGAAATTCTATCGCACAATATAACAATATCGAGTAGTGTGGGGCAGTCTGACTGGTTCTTTGGAGCTGGACTTTGACCAGATAGCCGAGTTATATTGGTGCATTGGTGTCTGTGCAAAATTACAAGCACATCACTGAGAAAGAAAAGGGCAGAAGGCCAAGTAAGCGTCAAATTCTCCTGTGTCCAAAAGAAAACTGAATATGCAACGCGATTGACAGCGCAGCCTGCTATTGCTAAACCACTGGTCAGATTAACAGCACAGTTTGCTATTGCTAAACCACTGGTCAGATTAACAGCACAGCCTGCTATTGCTAAACCACTGGTCAGATTAACAGCACAGCCTGCTATTGCTAAACCACTGGTCAGATTAACAGCACAGTCAGCTATTGCTAAACCACTGGTCAGATTAACAGCACAGCCTGCTATTGCTAAACCACTGTTCAGATTAACAGCACAGTCTGCTATTGCTAAACCACTGTTCAGATTAACAGCACAGCCTGCTATTGCTAAACCACTGGTCAGATTAACAGCACAGTCTGCTATTGCTAAACCACTGGTCAGATTAACAGCACAGCCTGCTATTGCTAAACCACTGTTCAGATTAACAGCACAGTCTGCTATTGCTAAACCACTGTTCAGATTAACAGCACAGCCTGCTATTGCTAAACCACTGTTCAGATTAACAGCACAGCCTGCCATTGCTAAACAACTAGTCAGATTAACAGCACAGCCTGCTATTGCTAAACCACTGGTCAGATTAACAGCACAGTCTGCTATTGCTAAACCACTGGTCAGATTAACAGCACAGCCTGCTATTGCTAAACCACTGTTCAGATTAACAGCACAGCCTGCTATTGCTAACCAACTAGCCAGATTAACAGCACAGCCTGCCATTGCTAAACAACTAGTCAGATTAACAGCACAGCCTGCTATTGCTAAACAACTAGTCAGATTAACAGCACAGCCTGCCATTGCTAAACAACTAGTCAGATTAACAGCACAGCCTGCTATTGCTAAACCACTGATCAGATTAACAGCACAGCCTGCTATTACTAAACCACTGGTCAGATTAACAGCACACCCTGCTATTGCTAAACCACTGGTCAGATTAACAGCACAGCCTGCTATTACTAAACCACTGGTCAGATTAACAGCACAGCCTGCTATTACTAAACCATTGGTCAGATTAACAGCACAGTTTGCTATTGCTAAACCACTGGTCAGATTAACAGCAGAGCCTGCTATTACTAAACCACTGGTCAGATTAACAGCACAGCCTGCTATTACTAAACCACTGGTCAGATTAACAGCACAGCCTGCTATTGCTAAACCACTGTTCAGATTAACAGCACAGCCTGCTATTGCTAACCAACTAGCCAGATTAACAGCACAGCCTGCTATTACTGAACCACTGGTCATATTAACATCACAGCCTGCTATTGCTAAACCACTGTTCAGATTAATAGCACAGTTTGCTATTGCTAAATCACTGGTCAGATTAATAGCACAGCCTGCTATTGCTAAACCACTGGTCAGATTAACAGCACAGTCTGCTATTGCTAAACCACTGGTCAGATTAACAGCACAGTTTGCTATTGCTAAACCACTGGTCAGATTAACAGCACAGTCTGCTATTGCTAAACCACTATTCAGATTAACAGCACAGCCTGCTATTGCTAAACCACTGGTCAGATTAACAGCACAGTCTGCTATTGCTAAACCACTGTTCAGATTAACAGCACAGCCTGCTATTGCTAAACCACTGGTCAGATTAACAGCACAGCCTGCTATTACTAAACCACTGGTCAGATTAAGAGCACAGCCTGCTATTACTAAACCACTGGTCAGATTAACAGCACAGCCTGCCATTGCTAAACCACTGGTCAGAGTAACAGCACAGTCTGCTATTGCTAAACCACTGTTCAGATTAACAGCACAGCCTGCTATTGCTAAACCACTGGTCAGATTAACAGCACAGCCTGCTATTGCTAAACCACTGTTCAGATTAACAGCACAGCCTGCTATTGCTAAACCACTTGTCAGATTAACAGCACAGCCTGCTATTGCTAAACCACTGGACAGATTAACAGCACAGTTTGCTATTGCTAAACCACTGGTCAGATTAACAGCACAGCCTGCTATTGCTAAACCACTGGTCAGATTAACATCACAGCCTGCTATTACTAAACCACTGGTCAGATTAACATCACAGCCTGCTATTGCTAAACCACTAGTCGTTCACAGAATCTTAAACGGCTCCGGACATTTAGGGGGTAATTTAACTGCAACATGATTGTTGGGAGAGGTAGGGTTAAATTGGAAATAAATGGGAAACTCGTTCCCAACCTTCTACCAGTTGAACCGCTTCCACTTTAACCGTGGTAGTTTCAGGGCAACCAAGTAACCCACTTTGGGGAATTATCATACTTAAATGAGGCAGCGTGCCTCATAATTTGTTATTAATTTAAACTTAATGTTTGCAGACTGCCACCCACTCACGGGAGGCAGAAGCCGCTGGCTGCACTTTCCCAGCATTGCTTTTAGGAAGAGGGAGCAGGTCAGCCCCCACCCCAACCCCCACACTCAGCCTCCACATGATCACCCAGCTCTTTCCACCAGCTCCCATTCTCCGCCATCTCTGCTCACGATCTCACTTCACTCGTGATCTCTCTTCCTGCAATGTTTCCGCCAGATTCTGAGCAGCGCCCCCACCCCCTCATCCGGCGATCTCTCTACCCCCCACCACCCCTGATCTCCCCTCCTCCACAATCTCTTCACGATCTCTCGCTCTCCCACAGTCTCTCTCCCCCTGAGCAAGCGAACAGGGCAGGAGCATTTACAGTAACCATACAGGTGCCCCCACTCTTCCTAAACCTGCGAATCGCAAACGGCCAGTCGTTATTTTCTGTCAGTATTTTAGCAAAAACATTTAGAACCGTTAAATCATTTGAAAATAGGCACCAATAATAACACATCAAAATGCAAATGTGGAATTCAAAGTGGAATGAGCAGACAATCTCAATTAAGTCATTTTGAATGACGAGTAGAATGTATAAAATTTATAAAATATAGAAAGAAAATTGAATGTTTATATTAAGACAATTTTTATTTACATTAGGAAAGACGAGTCAGTGGAGAATGAGACTGACATTTTAACCCTTTTAGAAGTTTTTTGAAATACAGATAATAAGTTACAATTGTAAAATGCTGATTTCCTTTAATTATATTGGGTTCCAGCTTATCATGAGCATCATCGGGTGGAAGGATCTTGAAATCCAGTCAAGGACAGGAAAAATTGACCCAATTAAGGTATATATATGCAAGATTAAACTTTACATAGAATCCCTACAGTGCAGATGGAGGCCATTTCACCCATGGAGGGTACACCAACCCCCGAAAGAGCACCCAACCTAGGGCCCCGCCCCCGTCCCAACGCCCATAACCCCATAACCCGACCTAACCTTTTGGACACTAAGGGGCAGTTTATCATGGTTAATCCATCTAACCTGCACGTCTTTGGACTGTGGGAGAAAACCGGAGCACCCAAAGGAAACCCTCGCTAACATGGGGAAAACATGCAAACTCCACAGAGACTGTCATCCAAGGTCGGAATCGAACCCAGGTCCCTGAAGCTGTGAAGCAGCAGTGCTAACCACTGTGCCACTGAGACGTACTTTTGCCAATTGATTTCTTGAAGAGTATAACTTTCATACATAGTAGGATTTCTAGGCAATCTACCATTTAAAAAAATGCATCCATTCCTTTGCCAGCCATGCTCGATTACTCCAATGCCCTCCACAAAGTGTGACTGATCATGAACTTTGCTGCCCAGATCGATTTTATACAAGCTCTGCTCAACTATCCTCACTTCCTTCTTGACCTGTATTGATTCTTGGTCCTTTAATATCTTAGATTTAAAATTGTCAACATTGTGATTAAAATGCTCCATAGCGGCAACTTGTCCCATCTCTGTACTTCCTCCAAATTCACCCTTCAACCTCTCTCTTTTCTCTGATTTCAGTCAGTCCTCCTCGCTTTATCCTCTGACTGATTGCTATGCTTTCAGGTGTTTAGATCCCAACCTCTGGAACATCTGCTCTCAGTCTATCCTTCTCTGCCTCTTTCTTTTTCTTCCAGACTCTCCTTTAAACCCACCACTTTGATCAGTCATTTGGACAGCAACCCTCAGCTCATCATTTTACTCAGCATTTGTTCTCCTTATGTCTCTGTAAAGCAGTGTTACAATGTTAAAATTGCTACATGAATGCAAATTGTTGTTATTGTTCCTTTTTAACTATTTCTTGATAACTGCATGGAAGTAATAGCTATCCAATTATTCAGTGCATAGTCGTCACTGACAATGATAGTTAGCATCAATACATCAAAAAGAACCAGAACAACATACCATGATGTTTAATTGATGACCATCAATCAACATTGGCAGAGGAATGGGCACCAGGGGAAGCATTAGAGAAGAGAAATAAGATGTCCAGAGCCCTTGGAGACACCAATAGAATTTTTAAAAAAGGTTAAAATATAAGGGATCAGACAGGAGGGAAAAACAAGACAATCTGGATCGGTTTGGAGTGCATATGTGTAAGTGCTAGTGGTGCAGTGCAACAAATAATGTCAATGAGTTGCAGCATATGCAACCGCATGTGAAAATGGTATATTGGCAAAACAGACACCTTTCTCAAAGAAAATTAGGATATTGATATTCATGGCTACAAGATCATCAAAGTAAAAAGTCTTGCAACACCAGGTTTAAGTCCAAACCTAGACACAGCAGCACACAACCCTGCCATGGCAACCCCTGCAAGACCTGCCAGATCATCGACATGGGTACCACCATTACACGTGAGAACACCACTCGCCAGGTACATGGTACATACTTATGCGACTCAGCCAACGTTGTCTTCTTCATATGCTGTAGGAAAGGATGTCCCGAAGCGGGGTACATTGGCAAGACCATGCAGGCACCGCAACAATGGAGGAACGGACATCGCATGACAATCACCAGGCAGGAATGTTCCCTTCCAGTTGGGGAACAATTCAGCAGTCAAGGGCATTCAGCCTCTGATCTTTGGGTAAGCGTTCTCCAAGGGGGCCTTCAGGACGCGTGACATTGTGACAATGTGGAATTGCCGAGCAGAAACTGATAGCCAAGTTCAGGATGCATGAGTACGGCCTCAACTGGGACCTTGGACTCATGTTGCATTACATTCACCCCCCACCATCTGGCCTGGGCTTGCAAAATCCTACCAACTGTCCTGGCTTGAGACAATTCACACCTCTTTAACATGGGGTAGCCCCTCTCTCCAGTCATACCATCTGGATCTGTAAAGACTTTATTACTGCAAAGACTCACATTCAATGTATCTTCTTGCATTATTGAATTTATCCATATATGCGTTTGTGGAACCCACCTCTTCATTCGCCTGAGGAAGGAACTGCGCTCCGAAAGCTAGTGATTTGAAACAAATCTGTTGGACTTTAACCTGGTGTTGTAAGACTTCTTATTATGCTCACCCCAGTCCAACGCCGGCATCTCCACAACAAGATAGTCAGGAATGGTACAGTTGGAAAGAAGGAGAGTAACTTTATTGATCAAATAAATTGTTAATAGCATTGGAGATGAATGATATAATTGAGATGTCAAAGGAAGAATCTATTTGGTTAGAATTAAATAACAATAGAGAAGTTTTTATGCTCCCAGATGTATACCACAGACCATCAAATAATGGGAAGGGGACAGAAGAGCAACTTTGTTGAAAGATGCAAGAACTCTCCTGATCCACATATTTCTAACACAACTAGGATGGAAACAATGCTGGATCTAGTTTTTACAAATTAATTTACGGGATGTGAGGACCACTGGTTAGACCAGCATTTATTGCCCATCTGTGGTTGTCCTTCAGAAGGTGGTGGTGAGTTGCCTTCTTGAACCGCTGCAGTCTCTGAGGTGTAGGTACACCCACAATGCTGTTAGGGAGGGAATTCCACAATTTTGACCCAACCACAGTGAAGGAACGGTGACATATTTCCAAGTCGGGTGGTGAGTGATTTGGAGGGGAGCCTCCAGGTGGTGGTGTTCCCAGGTATCTGCTGCCCTTGTCCTTCTAGATAGTAGCAGTAGTAGGTTAGGAAAGTGCTGCCTAAGGAACCATGGTGAGTTCCTGCAGTACATTCTGTAGATGGTACACACGGCTGCCACTGTTCGTCAGTGGTGGAGGAATTGAATGTTTGTGGAAGGGAGAGCAATCAAACGGGCTGCTTTGTCCTGGATGGTGTCGGGCTTCTTGAGTGTTGTTGGAGTTACACTCATCCAGACAAGTGGAGAGTGTTCCATTACACTCCTGACTTTTGCTTTAGTTGTAGATGGTAGACAGGCTTTGGGGAGTCAGGAGGTGAGTTACTTGCAGCAGGATTCCTGGACTTTGACCTGCTCTAGTAGCCACAGTATTTATTTGGCTAGTCAAGTTCAGTTTCTGATCTATGGTAACCTCCAGGATATGGATAGAGGGCGATTCAGTGTTAGTACTGGCATTGAATGTCAAGGGAAAATTGTTAGATCCTGTCTGTTTGGAGATGGTCATTACTTTGTGTGGTACCTGTGTCGCGAATGTTACTTGCTACTTGTCAGCCCAAGCCTGGATATTGTCCAGGTGTTGTTGCATTTGGACTTGAAGGTTTGCAAATGGTGCTGAACATTGTACAGTCACCTGCAAAAATCCCAATTTCTGACCATATGACGGAAGGAAGGTTATTGATGAAGCAGCTGAAGATGGTTGGGCCTAGTTCTAAGCAGTGAAGTGGGGTAAGTAGAGCATGTTTCAATGGGAAAGTGCCCCCCTGCCCCCTGCACCCCCCCCCCCCCCCCCACCCCGGGACTGGGGCGGTGTCCAGGCACGGACTGCCATTGCCGTGGCCTGCAAGGCAGCCATCTTGCTGCGCACCCCACTGACCACCCACCTTGGCCCCTGGTTCTGCAGAGTGCCACCGGCAGTATGGGTGCCCCCACCCAACCACCCGGGTACCCCAACCCATACCCACTCTCCACCATACTACCCACTCCCAACCGGCTGCGAACCACTGGCGGGGCATCACGCGGCTCACCCAAAGGCAATGTCCACAGTAGCTCCTACAGGGGGCGCACACGTGGACTGCGGAGTGTACCACTGGCATCGGCAGTGATAGCCGATGGTACCAGGGCCAGAGGCCCCCGTGGTGCCAGGCACCGACGGTACCAGGGCTGAGTGGGATGGGTCCAGGGGGGTGAGGAGGGAACATTCAGGGGCAGACTCAGCAGTGCCAACTGGGACCACTGTGTAGCCCACTGGATCTGGTTGGGCATGGGGGTACGCACCATGATAATATGTTGGCCTTTCAGCCCCTGCAGACAATGGATCTTGGAATTCAACCAGCAACGGTGGCCTTCCTGCTCGTCGCTGCAGCCCTGGTAGATGCCCTGCGGCTGTACGAGCCTGGAGCTGCTCGAGGAGGAGGAAGCTGCAGCAGCGGAGCCTGTCCCAGAGGAACAGAAGGCAGCCATGATAGAGAGCCGGCTTCCCAACAGGCCAAGGAGGAGGAGGTGCCAAGGAAAAATATCTGCCAGATCATGGCACACCTGGCACCCCGGGGTAATGGGGAAGGTCACCCACTCCTGGTGGCTTGCAAGGTGACGGTTGGCCTGGATCTTTACACCATGGGGGCCTTTCAGGCATTGAGACCTGTCCAAGATCTCACAGAGCTTGGTGCACAGGTGCATCCACGCCACCACGGAGGCCCTGTATGCCCAGTCGGCACAATACATTCGAGCCCACCAGGATGCCCAGGCAGCGGGGTTCTCCACCTTTGCAGAAATGCCCCGGATCCAGGGGGTGATCGACGGGATGCCTGTTGCCCTACAAGCACCTACAGATGACATTCCACTCTACACTAACCGAAAGGGGTTCCACTCGATGAACATGCAGCTGGTGCATGGCCATCAGATGCTCATCATGCACGCCTGTGCCCGATACCCGGAGCGGTGAACGCTGGCAGAAGCCAAGCCCACCCCCAACGTCCGCCCATTCCGCCCCCTGCGCCCACTCTGCGGCCAGCCCAGACCAGCCCAGCCCTCACACCCATCTGACTGAGCACCAAGGCAGGTTGTAACATTGTACACGGGTGTTTAATGTAAAAACATATATACAGATTTGTGCCCTCACCCAGTATTCTTCAAACTTCTTTTCCGGGGACCCATTTTTACCAACCGGCCAACCTTCGTGGACCCAACCCAGCCAACCTTCACGGCCCACGCCGGCTGACCTGCGCGATCCACCATTTTCTCTTACCTTGTTTGCTGCTGACAAAAATGGAGGAAATGGTTTTGGGTCCCTTTGACCCTCGTTCACGCTCCTCCAATGGAACCTGTTGGATGAAGGTGAAGCCTTCCGGTGTCAGAAAGTATGGAGTCTCTCCATCTGTTCAAAGTTCTGCACTTTTTTCCGGTAAACTTATCAAGTAAACCCCCCCGAACTTGTTAAAAAAAAATTAAATGAATAAAATAAATGAAAAAAATAAAAATTAAGTGAATAAAATAAATTAATAAAACCTCCCCGAACTTGTAAAACAAAAAGCTGTGACAGTTTAAAAATAAAGCGGCCACACTGCATGCGTGCCTGATCATCAGCACGCACGCACGCCGATAATCTGGCACGCATGCTCAGTGCGGCCGCATTTTTTTACATGTTCGCGGCCATTTTGAAGGGCGCTTGCAGTCGGCGTTATTAACAGCCGGCTGCTGTGGCTTTTGCACGCAGATTTGCGCGATTGGCAGCACCACAACCAACGGCTCCACGACCCTCCTGACACCCGCCCGCCCCAACTGCGGGTCGCGCCCCCGAGTTTGACAATGCCTTCCCTAGCCCCTGGGGTGACTGGACCAGGATGGGCCCGGCTGCTCCTTGGGAGTCCCAGCTGGTGTGGTGCTGCCCTGTTCTGCCGCTGCCCACCAGATGTGCTAAGGACAGGAAGGGGGGAGCCCGGGGCGCTGTGGTGTTACTGGCAAGGGCCCCATCACCTCTTCCTCCCTTGGGGTACCCAATGCCCCATGAGCTACTCCATGGTTCGGGGTGCGAGTGTAGCTACCCCCTGATACTACCCCGCCACCTGGCGTTGTCAGTCCTGCATTCCCACTGCCGTCTCGACCAGGGTCTGCATGTTCGTGGCCATTGAGCACAGGGAGTGGACCATCTTTGTCTGGGACTGCGCCACACCACGCTGTGACTGCCACCATATTCTGAGTCTGTGCCACACCAACCAGTGACTGAGCCATCTCCCTCTGGGACTGGGCCACCTCCCTCTATGTCTGCGCCATGTCAGCCAACGCCTGGGCAATGCTGCGGACACCCTCAACCATGGCCTGCTGTGACTGGGCCACGCTTAGAAGAGCTGCTGCAATGTTCAGGTGGCTCTGGCACATGTCTGCCTGTGAGAGCCCTGTCCTGGGCCTTGACCACCCCCTGCACAGATTTCCCCAAGCTTTGGACATGCTGACCCATAGCTGAAATCCTCGCGCCCAAGGCCTCCACCGTGGATGCCAGCTGAACGGTATTGGTCTGAGTGGCACGCATGGCTGGCACCACCTCCTGCTACTGCAGACAGCTAGATTCTTCCACCTGTGCCTGCAGGTGCTGGATGCTCACTGACAACCCACCATGTAGTCCCTGGCTCTGTGACTGAATCTCCACAATTGATGGGACTGTGTTCCAGAAGCCCAAAACCCGCCAGGTTTTTGGCAGCTAGTCCCTGGGGCCGGCTTTCCCCTCTGACCCCCCGCCCCCTCGGGAGTTCCTACCTCCACCTGCTGTACCGGAGCAGCTGTGAGGTGAGCAGGAGTGTCCCAGGAGCCTCTTTACTAACATGCCCAACCTAAGTAAGTGCCTCTGGGGTGGTGGCGGGTGTTGGAGACAGCTGTGATGGGAAATCCGTGTTATTCCCGGACTTGAGCTCTGGGTCTCGGGTTGACGGCTCGTGTCAGTGTCGGTGTCCTCGTCGCTGCTCGGCACCCGGGGCTCTGGTTGTGGTGTGGTGGGGGGATACCATAAGGGCCCATCTCATCACCAGCAGATCCTGCAAGACACAAGACAGGACGCATGATTAGATCGTTAGGGAGGAGTGGGAGTGGTGTGATTGTGGTGGGTGGGTGGTGTGAGGGTGAGTTTGGTATGGGGGTGAGTCTGGTGTGGGAGTGGTATGGGGGGGCTGGTGTTGGGGGGGGGCGGGTTGTTGCCATAGGTGTCATGGGGACCGCAACTCAGCAGGGTCTCACTTCCTCGTCTGATGCCGACTTCCACCCTGGTGACTGCCCTTTCCTCGAGTCCGCCAACCACATCCTGAGCCCACTGCTCTGCCATGGTGAGGGGCTGCAGGTCCGCTGGTTCCCCTCCAGTCTTGTCCTGCTCCCAGCGGTTATGGATGGCCTTCTCCTGGAGGGGGGGAACCAGATAACACACAGTGTTAGACAGTCCGACACATGCAGCCCAGGGGGTGGGTGATCAGTAGCTTCAGTGGCCAGGGCACCCGGCCTCGGTATGGGTGGTATAGGTGTCTGAATGTGATGCAGGGTGGGTTTCGGACACCTTCTGGGTGGGTGGGGGGGTAGGGCTATGGCTATGTGTGATGGGGTTACTGCCAGGGGCACAGTGCTGCCTACTCACCCTAGCCGCCCTGAGGAGGTTGTGCAGTTTCTTATGGCACTGCTGGTCAGTCTGGACAGTGTTACGCTGCTCGCCTACAGACTCTGCCACCTGCACTCAGGCATGAAGAACGGTGGCGGCCCTTCCACAGCATCTAGCAGGGTCTTGAGCTGGGCGTCCATATAACAGGGTGCTGCACTCTTCACTGCCATCTTGTTGGCTGGGATGGCGTATGTGGGAATGAAGTGTGTATATGTAGCTGCAGCTTGTCATCCTCCTGAGTATGAATCGTGAATCCGGAGAATTCTGCACCATTTCTCATTGGAATCGATTGTGTTCCACGTGGTGCTGGTGCTAGCTCCTTAACCATCATAGAATTGGTCCAGGTTCGGCATCACTTTTGCTGTCAGAGAACTCTGTAAATCCTGTCCCAGCGTCAACACTTAGGGTGGGTTTCTCTGTCCCGCCGTGCCAGTTGTCTGGTGCGGCACCCCGTCGGGATGTTCTGTTTCGCCGGCTGGTCAATGGGGTTTCCCATTGTGAGGCAGCCCCACGCTGTCGGGAAACCCCCGGGCTGCCGGCAAAATGGAGCATCCCGGAGATATTTAAAGGACTGTCAGTCCTCAAAGTAGAAAAGTCTGGTTCAGATGGGCTGCATCCTTGGTTAGTCAGGATATTCAGGGTGAAAACTGTGATGGCTGGGACCACACTCCTCCAGTCCAGCAGGTGGCGTTGGAGGACTGCAACAGGTACAGTTCTGATTATAAAAGGGGAGGGGCATATATTTGACAGCTACTGAGCAGTCAGCTTAATGTCAGTGGTGGCAAAGCATTTACAGACAATAATCCACAACAAAATAAATTGGGATTTGGAAAAGTATAAACTAGCAATTTGTTTTCATTCACCCAAAGGATGTGGTAGCACGGCAGGGCTGCATTTATTATCTCTAATTACCTTTGAGAAGATAGTAGTGAGCTACCTTCTGGACCTGTTGCAGTCCATGCTGTGGAAGTGCACCGCACTGAGAGTGATGTTAGGAAGGGATTTGCAGGATTTTAACTCTGCAGCAGTGAAGGAGTGGCAGATAGCTCTGATCACCCCGCCCAACCGGCCATCACCCACTGGAGGACCACCCAGGGCAACACCCACGGCAGCACCCAGTGAGGGCAGTGCCAGCCAGGAGCAGGGCCCCCATGGTGTCGGACACTGATGGGGCAGGGGTGAGGGGGTGCAGGAGAGACATGCGTGGGTGGGGCCCGGAATGCCAACCAGGGTTCCCGTGTAGCCCAGGGAACATGGCTGGGCATGGGAGTGTGCGCCATGCTAACATGTTGGCCTAACACCCCCTGCAGACAATGGTGTTTGGCATTCAGCCAGCAATGCTGGCCGCCGTGGCGATGGTTGCTGCTCTGCGAGATGCCCTGCGGCTGTGTGAGTGGGGACTGCTCGGAGAGGAGGGAAGCTGCAGGAGGAGCGGGCAGCAGCAGAGTGGCCAGCAGAGAACTGGGCTGCAGAGGACCGGGTTGCAGAGGACCGGGTTGCACAGTGGCAGATGGCAGCCACACAGGCCGGAGGGGCGGCTGCCCAATAGGCCAAGGAGGAGGAGGTGCCAAGGTGGTGCCCCATGAGGCCTTGTGTGAATTGGCACAGCCTGTCATTCGAGGATCTGCTGGACCAGGCATGCCGTCGGAGACTCCGAATGAACAGGGAAACAGTGCGACACACTACCTGATGATGGTACACCTGGCACCGCAGGATTATGGGGGAGGACACCCGCACCCAGTGACCATCAGGTGACGGTCGCCCTGAACGTCTATGCCACGGGGTCCTTCCAGTCGTCGAGTAGGGACCTGTCCTGGATCTCACAGGCCTCGGTGCACAGGTGCATCCACGCCGTCACGGACGCCCTATATGCCAAGGCGCCTCAATACATCTAGTTCCATGTGGACCCAGCCCACCAGGGTGCCAGGGTGCGGGGTTCGCCATAATTGCCGTGATGCCCCGGGTACAGGGGCGATAGACGGGCATGTTGCCATACGGGCACCTGCGGATAACAGGCCGCTCTACACTAACCGAAGGGGATACCACTTGATGAACATCCAGCTGGTCTGTGACCATCAGCTGTGCACCCTGCACCTCTGCGCCCGATACCCGGGCAGTGCGCACAATTCCTTCATCCTGGCACACTCGGTGACTCCTGACATGTTCGAGTGGACCCCCCCCCCCCTCCCCCCGTCTTTGGGGTAAGCTCCTGGGCGACAGGGGTTACCTGCTGCGGTCGTGGCTGATGGAACCTATCCGGAGGCCACAGACCGATGCAGAGACCCGCTACAGCGACCAGGAGTGTGATCGAGTGGAGCTTCGGCTTCCTGAGGATGCAGTTCAGGTGCCTGGATTGCTCTGGTGGGGCTCTCCAATATGACACTGAGGAGGTCACCTGCATCGTGGCAGCCTGCTGCATCCTCCACAACATCGCGCAGCAGAGGGGGAGGAGGAGGAGGATGAAGGGCAGGCCTTGTCAGACAAGGAGGTTGCAGGGGAGGGGGACGATGAGCAGGACATGGGGCCCAGGCAGGTAGGGGAGGCCAAACGACATTATCGCCAGGGCTAACGCACATGGGACACTCTGATCGCCTCCAGGTTCACCAACTAGGGGGGAGAGGGTGGAGAGGGGAGGCTGGCCAGGGGAACGGATAACACCATCCCAGACTCAGATCCCCTCACCTCCCACACCGCCACGAGCTGGGGACCCTGGGTTGGCAGTGACCGCGGGTCTGGTCCATGGGATGGAGGATAATGTCAACCCGTTCTGCGGTGAGCTCTGGTGCTCCACATCGTATGACAATGTCTGACTCATGCCCACAGTAGCACCTTCCACCTGGTGATCCATGCATGCGAGCTGGCCATTCCATCACACAGTCCCGTCGGATCTCTGGGACAGGGGTGCTGGGGAAGGTTGGGGTATGGGGGAGGGGGTGGAGGAGGGTGGTGTGGGTGGAGGGAGGGTAGGGAGCCCAGTCCCCCCACTATTCACTGGCACAGGCCCCCATCACCTCCTCCTCCCTCGGGGTGCCCGATGGCCCCCGGGCTACTCTATGAGACAGGGGTGCAAGCGGAGTCATCCCCTAAGGTCACGCTGCACCTGGCGCTGCCAGTCCTGGACGTCCGCTCTGGTCACGACCAGGGTCTGCACGCTTGCAGCCATGGAGCACAGAGAGTGGACCATCTCTGTCTGAGACTGCGCCACATCGCGCTGTGACTCTGCCACCACCTTTTGAGTCTGTGCCACACCAACCAGTGACTGTGTCATCTCCCTCTGCATCTGGGCCACCTCCCTCTAGTCTGGACCACCTCCCTCTGGGACTGGGCCATCCCACCCAGTTCCTGCGCCACGCTGGCCAGCGCCTGGGCAATGCCGCCGACATTCCCAGCCATGGCCTGCTGTGACTGGGCCACGCTGCGGAGCTCTGCTGCCATGTCCAGGTGGCTCTGGCACATGGTTGCCATGGTTGCCTGACAGGCAGCCCTGTCCTGGGCCTCGCCCACCGCCTTCACAGTGTGCCCCAGGCCTTAGACACGTTGGTCCATAGCCAAAACCATATGGTGTCGGCCTGGGTGGCACGCATGACCGGCAGCACCCCACGCTCCTGCATGCAGATGGACTCCTCCACCTGCACCTGCAGGTGCTGGATGCTCGCCATCAGCCCCTCTTGTGGTCCCTGGGTCTCTGCCTGTACCTGCACTGTGGCTGGGACTGGATGTTCCAGAAGCCTAGTACCTGTCTATTCGCCAGCTAGTTCCTTAAGCTGGTGATAGGAATCGACTATTTCCTGATAGATCTGATAGGTAAAAGAGGGCTATTTAATGGAAATATTAAGCACCTGTTTTTATACCCATTTTAAATTGAGGATTTCAGTACTCATAACCCCAGGTCATGATAAAACACACAGCTTCAACAGAGACACAAAAAAGCCTGACACATGCATAAACTCATTGGAGATTAAAACAACATTTTTACTAAGCAAAGTCTAACAAACATATTTTCAAAGACAGTTTGACATTGAAACATGAGCTGTAGCAGTAATCAGATCAAGGACGAAGCAGGCACCATAGAAACATGAAGGCACTAATGTTCATAATGTGGATAAAGCAAAGTCAGCAGAAATCCAGTAGATACTCGTCTTGATAATAGCACAGAATTACATTCCATAACAGACACAAATATTCAAACATAATATTTTATGTTTCAGAACTTATGTTGCACATTGGGGATTGACAGTTAACCATCGAATCAAATACATTTGATTCTAACCCAAGCCAATTAGGACGACATAGAGGTGCAGATAGATGGCTCAAGACAGATAAGATTTCATATAAACGTGATGGCCGTACGGCCATCTTTATCCAGGATCATTCTATACTTTGATCTAAACTATTCATTATCCTTATTTTCATATTTTCACTTTTCCACTCTGACTCTTGAAGTAAATGCAAGCTGTTTTGCCGTAAGCAAGAAACCATTTCTGTATTGTTTGAAAGTTAAATTGTTTATAAGTTACTTCTCTTTAAGTCCTTTTGCTAGCCAGACTTTATTGAGAATAGATTTAAGTTTCTCCTAATTGTAATCAAATAGAGGCAATAAAAGATTCTTGTTTGCATCTGAGAAGTTTAACTCAAATTTCTACTGTGTTTTAGTGTCACAAGACTTCACTAATTCCGCGTGGTGGATCTCATCAACTGGCCTACCCTCCGACTGTCCGGTCCCTTGGCTGCTCCCATCTCCACCCGCTATACTGGACCAACTGTGTGGTGCGCACCAGATAGTGACCCAGGAGCATCTTCACCGATGTGCCCAACCAATGTGCTAGTCTCTGGGATGGTGGAGGGTGTAGGAGACAGCTGTGACGGAAAGTCCATGTCCTCCTCCGACCCGAGCTCCGGGGTCTCCTGAGTCTCAGGCAGGGGGCTGGTGTTCGGCTGCTCTCCCCGTCAATGCTCAGCTGTCAGGGGGACACCGGTTCTTGCATGGGCTGGGGGCGGGGGCTCCGGATGGATCTCCGGCAGGTCCTGTAAAACACAAGACAACATGTCTGATTAGAAGGGCCGGAGGGTGTGTGCGGGGGCAGGGTTGGGGCCTGAGGGAGGTGGGGTTTGAGGGGGTGCGGGTTGAGAGGGGTGTGGGGTAAGGGGGGTGTGGTGTGTGAAGGTTGAGTGGGGTGCGGGTGTGTGTCTGGCGAGGGGAGCGGCTTGTGTCATGGGGATTCGCAACTATGCAGGGTCTCACTTCCTCGCCCGCCGTCGAACTCCGCCTTGGTGACCTCCCTTTTCTCGGGGCCGCCGACCATGTCCAGTGCCCTCTGCCCAGGCATGGTGAGGGATAGGTGTTCTGGTGGTCTGCCTCCGGTCTCCTCCCGCTCCCGGCGGTTGTGCGTGGCCTTCTCCTGGGCTTGGGAGATGGGGGGAACGGATGCAGACAACACAACCGTTAGCTGTTCTGATGCATGCAGCCCAGGGGTTGGGTGGATGGTGGCCTCAGTGGCTAGGGCACCCTGCATAGTGGCTGGCATGTGGGGGCGAATGGCCGGGTACGGGTATGTCTGGGGGAATCGTGGTTAGTGCCAGGGGCACAGCACTGCCCACTCAATCTGGCCACCCAAGGAGGTCATGGAGTTTTTGCGGCACTGCATGCCAGTCTGGGCGACGTTTCCCACGGGCGCTGACTGCCTCTGCCACCTGCGCCCAGGCACGGCGAATGGCGCGCCTGGCGGCCTTCCTCCAGGGCCGAGGTAAAGGGTCATCCTCTCCTCCACGGCGTCCAGGAGGGTGCCCAGCTCAGCGTCCCTGAACCGTGGCCCTGCTCTCCTTGCAGCCATCTTGTTGACTGGGACGGTGTGTGTGGGGGGGGGATGGATCGTTTAAGTGTGGCTGCGGCATGTGAGCCTCATGTGCCCCAATCACGGACCCGGTGAATCCGGCACCGTTTTCCATGGAATTAGTTGTGTTCCACATGGTGATGGTGCTAGCCCATTTAGAGTTGCTGAATCGGTGCAACTGTTGCTATGTTTTTTCTGTCATAGAACGCCACAGTTTCCATACCGGTGTCAGCACTTAGTCTCAAAATTGGGGAATCCAGCCCTAAGTGTTGACACCAATGCAGAATTCGTGGACATTCACAACAGAAAAACTGGTGCCTCACCTGGACCGATTCCACTCCTGTTAAGGGACTAGAACCGGTGCTGCGTGGAACACAATCGATTCCAATGAGAAACGGTGAGGATTCACCGGGTCCGTAATTCACACTCTGGAGGCTGGCAAGCTGCAGCTGCATATGAAAAATGAAAATCGCTTATTGTCACGAGTAGGTTTCAATGAAGTTACTGTGAAAAGCCCTTAGTCGCCACATTCCGGCGCCTGTCCGGGGAGGCTGTGTTGCACGTTTTACTTGAGTGTTAAGTGTTTTATTGGAGTGTATTAACACGCCTCCATTTAAAGGCCGTGTGCTTAACACTACTACAGCTCTGTGTATGTAATTCAGTTCAGGAGTCGCCAGGTGCTGTATCTAGACACCTCACAAGTATATCAAGGTCAGGTTCAAAGTAATAAATCTGTACACCGATTAGTAAGTTCAAACGATTGATATTTATTATAACAAATATAATAAATACACATGCATACGCTAAAGAGACTAAGTTACTTCTAAACTAAACGACTAAAATACTTATCTAAACAGGAACAGGTAAGGTCAGGGAGCGAGGCCTTCGTCCCGTTCTTGGTCTGCAACTCTCAGAGTGTTAAAGGTCGTCAGGGTCTAGCAAGTATGGCTCACGTAGCGATCGTTGTGGTGAAACTTACAGTTCGATGGCTGGTGGCTCAACGGCTGGTGATGGAACTGGAGTCAGGATGCGATGTATCAGCAAGCGATGAAGACAGCAGGAAGCCGGAGCCAAAACAACAGACCGGACCATGTGCGGGGTCTACTTTTATAGGTCCCCCCAAAGTCCGTGCCTCTTCGGGGCGGTCTCTACCTGCTGTTTATCGATTGGGCCTTCTCCCAATCGATATTTTCCAAACCCCCCAATCTGAGGGTCGCTTCTCGATGGATGGGGCGGTCTCTATGGTGCTTTGTGATGGATACTTATGGTGCCGTTTCGTCTGGGCGTCTACTCAAAGTATCCATTCAAACCTAAATGTTTCTATTGTGTGTGCCTGGATCTGGATCACCTCATTACTATGTAAATCGTTGTTGCCATTTACACCTTTAGCTGAGATTCTGCACCTGGCCATAAACTGGTTTCTGTACGTGCAGAACGCTAATTAGCTTTCTGCAAACTGCTTGTCCTTGCTAAGAATGTTTTCTCCCTGCAGCCTTAGCAGTTCTCCATTTTGTAGCCCAGTGTCCATCTTAGGTGGCAACAGCTGGTACAGGAATCGAACGGTGCTGCTGGCCTGCTTGGTCTGCTTTAAAATCCAGTGATTTAGCTGAGTGAGCTAAACCAGTACACATTACATTCCCCACACACACTCATCCCAGCCAACAAGATGGCACTGGTTGTGCTGGAGTGTGCCCAGACAGTTGATAGGTCGGCTGGGACAAGAGGGTACTCAGAGTCGTGCCCTGGGGGGGGGGGGGGGGGGGAACTATACAACCCACAGCACTATGCTCAAGGTGGGCTGTTAGCGGTGTGCGCGCAGCTGCATGGCTTCTGTGCCGACTGCAGCAACGGTGTTCCGTGCCCATCCACCCCAACCCCACAGTCCACCTCATGGCCACCCCCTGCTACTCCCCACAAAGCTCCTCGGCCAGCGGCACAACTGTCAGCAGATATGGTGATCTTGGACACTTTCTGTACCCCCTCTCTCTCCCTGAGCTGCCGCCACGCCGGTTTAACGATTTTTAAAAGCACAAATTAACCACGCCGTAGGGAACTCGGCCCATCGCAGGCAGAGAATTGAGAAGCACTTGGGGCGGCATGTGGCACAGTGGATAGCACTGGGACTGCAGCGCTGAGGACCCGGGTCACTGCCCATGTGAAGTTTGCGCATTCTCCCCATGTCTGCGTGGGTTTCACCCCCACAACAAACAGATGTGCTGGTTAGGCGGATTGGCCACGCTAAATTGCCCCTAAATTGCCGCTAAATCTACTGTACATGAGTTCCGGTTCGCATTGGCGTCGCTGTCGAGGTGCTGGAGTATTGCGATTTGGCGTCAAATCAGCACCTGCCCAGATTTTGGCATCGGAATCGATTCTCCGCCCAATTGCCTTTCCTGATTTCAGCGTCGGGTAACGGAGAATTCCGCCCAGTGTCTTTGTTTAAAGAGCAGACACAGGCACAATGGCTGAATGGCCCCCTTATCTGTTGTTTCTAAGAGTGAACGATTTATAATCCTTAAACCGGTAGTGCTGTAATGCCCAATTCTACAGAAATCAATAAGTACCATTTGCAATTTAGCTGTTATATTTACCCACTTAATAACAACAACTTCAAAAATAATTGACCGCAAAGTACTTTGAGTTAACCTGAATGCATGAAAAGTTTCTCTTTCTTGGAACAATGCTGTTCTGTATTGTACTACAGGATAAAAGAAAGCAATTGCCGAAGCACGTGGGTTAATCACAATAGATGGTTGTTAACTGTACAAAGGCTTGGTCTAGACTGATTCTAAGTCCACAAAATATCCAGTGATGTCACAAACTATCAAGTGACTTAACTTTTTTTATATATCATTTTAAAGTGCCCAATTCCTTCTTTTCCCAATTCAGGGGCAATTTAACGTGAACAATCCAGCTAACTGCACATCTTTGGGTTGTGAGGGTGAGACCCATGCAGACACAGGGAGAATGTGCACACAGACCAGCGGGTTGGGATTGAACCCAGGTCTTCGGCGCCACGAGGCAGCAGTGCTAACCACTCTGCCACCATGCCGCCACTAGTGACTTAACTCTTAAAGAGACCATGTAACAGCACAACAATACCAACCCACACATATATCATCCCTTCCCCAACACAACAAATGTGGGCCGGATTCTCCTTTCACGAGACTAACTGTTGATGTTGGAGCAGGATTAGTGGACTTCTCTGACAGCAGATTTGGTGCCGCACCTGGACCGATCCACCGACCATGAAAGGGCTAGCACCAATGCCACGTGGAACACCATTGATTCAAATGGATATGGTGCGGGATTCTCTGGGTTAGGGATTGACACTCAGGAGGTTGACAAGCTGCAGCCGCATATACACACTGCACTCTCCACACACACCATCCCAGCCAACAAGATGGCAGCAAGGAGAGCAGCCCCCGTTTTATGGACGCTGAACTGGAGACAATGCCAGGAGCCTTGGAGGAGAGGTGGGTGACACTGTAACCCAGGGTAGGAAAGAAGTTGCCAGCCACCACTGTTCTCCGTGCCTGGACACATGTGGCAGAGGTCGTGAGCAACACCATCAGCACCAGCCAACAATGCCGTAAAAAACTGTACAACCTCCTCAGGGCGGCCAGGGTGAGCACTGTGCCCCTGGCACCAACCCTGTCCCTCTAGTGAAGAGGCTCCTGGGGCATTATCTATTGTGCACCACACATGTGCTGCGATACAACAGGTGGAGGTAGGAACTCCTGATGGGCAGACAGTCAGAGTGTCGGCCAACCCTAGGGAGTAGCTGCCGTCCAGATGGGTTTCGGGCTTCTTGAACAAATAGTCCCATCAATCATGGAGATGAAGTCACAGAATCAGGGGTTACATGAGGGGTTGTTGGCGAGCATCCAGCACCTCAGCTGCAGTTGGAGATGTCCAACTGCATGCAGAAGCAGGAGGTGGTGTCGACCATGTGTGCCACCTAGACCAACACCGCACGGGTGGCATCTGTGTTGGAGGCTTTAGGAGCGTAGGTTTTGAGCAATGAGGCAAGATCAGGGGCAGCACGGTAGCATGGTGGTTAGCATAAATGCTTCACAGCTCCAGGGTCCCAGGTTCGATTCCCGGCTGGGTCACTGTCTGTGTGGAGTCTGCACGTCCTCCCCGTGTGTGCGTGGGTTTCCTCCGGGTGCTCCGGTTTCCTCCCACAGTCCAAAGATGTGCGGGTTAGGTGGATTGGCCATGCTAAATTGCCCGTAGTGTCCTAATAGTAAGGTTAAGGTGGGGAGTTGTTAGGTTACGGGTATAGGGTGGATACGTGGGTTTGAGTAGGGTGATCATTGCTCGGCACAACATCGAGGGCCGAAGGGCCTGTTCTGTGCTGTACTGTTCTATGTTCTATGTTCTATGTCCAAGACCCGGGGCAACCTGTGCAGGCAGTGGCCAAGGCCCAGGACAGAGCCGCCCTGTCATAGGTAGCTACGTGCCTGAGCTACCTGGATATTGCAGCGGTGCTCCTGAGCCTGGCCCAGTCACAGTGGGTCATGGCTGAGGGCATTGGCTGCATTGCCCAGATGCTGGTCAATGTGGTGCAGACACAGGGAGGTGGCCCAGTCACAGCATGATGTGGCACAGTCCCAGGCGGAGATGGTCCACTCTCTGTGCTCCATGGTGGCGAGCATGCATACCCTGGCCGAGACGAGAGTGGGCGTCCAGGACTGGCAGCACCAGGTGGCGGGGGAGCCTCAGGGGATAGCTCCGCTCACACACCTGTCCCTTGGAGTAGTCAGAGGGCCATCGGACACCCTGAGGGAGGAGGAGGTGATGGTCAGTGCTGGTGACTCCTGCAGGGGAGGTGCTGGACACTACAGTACCTTGGACTCCCCACCCCCTCCTGCCTCTGGCGCATCACATGGGCAGTGGACAGAACAGGGTGGCACCACACCACCTGGGACACCTGAGCGGCAGCTGGGTCTATCCAGGCCCGGTCGTCCCAGAGGATGGCCACCAAAGGGGGCCCAGGTCACAGGGCGGGAATCGCAGCAGGACACCTCCACTCCTGATGCACCGCCTGGGGATCCACCTAGACATATCGTTAGGGGCTGTAAGACCAAAAAGGTAGACACCAGTTAAGCTGGCTCTAGTGCAGCACATAAGATCGCGATGGGGCTAGGGCATTAACCGATATATGTATGTGCACAATAATCACATATTCACCACGTTACAACCTGCCTCCGTCCTCTGTCAGAAGGGTGCGAGGGATAGGCTGGGCTGGCTGCAGAGGGGCTGCTGGGATTGGAAGGGCGCTGGGTGAAGGGTCGAAGGAGCTTGGGCCACAGACCCCAGTACAGCCAGCACTCACTGTTCCTGTGCCCCACCCCCACCTGTGCCCCGCCCCCATGCACATCTTGTACGCATGCATGATGTGCATCTTGTGGTCACACACCAGCTGCACGTTCATCAAATCAAATCTCTTTCAGTTTGTCAAGGTCAGCCTGTCATCTGCAGGTGGCCTCAGGATGATATGCATCCCGTTGGTCATCCGCTGGATTCGGGGTATCTCGGCAATAGATTTGGGTTTATTGTCACGTGTACCAAGGTACAGTGAGAAGTATTATTCTGCGTACAGCCAAGACAGATTATTCCATACATGAAAAAACATAGGACATAGATAAATACACAATGTAAATACACAGACACAGGCATCAGGTCAGCATACAGAGTGTAGTACTAATCAGTAGAGAAGATGCGGAGAGGGATAAGTTCAATCTATAAGAGGGTCATTCAGGAGTCTGGTAACTGCGGGAAAGAAGCAATTTTTGAATTTGTTAATGCGTGTTCTCAGACTTTTGTATCTCTTGCCCAATGGAAGAGGTTGGAAGAGAGAATAAGCTGGGTGGAAGGGGTCTTTGATTATGCTGCCCACCATGGGAGGTGTAGACAGAGTCAATGGATGGGAGGCAGGTTTGTGTGATGGACTGGGCAATGTTCACGCCTCTCTGAAGTTTCTTGTGGTGTTGGGCCGAGCAGTTGCCATACCAGGCTGTGATGCAGCCAGATAAGATGCTTTCTATAGTGCATCTGTAAAAGTTGGTAAGAGTTAATGTAGACATACCAAATTTCCTTAGTCTCCTGAGGTAGTATAGATGCTGTTGTGGTTTTTTGGTTGTTGCGTCGACGTGGGTAGACCAGGACAGATTGTTGGTGATGTGCACACCTAGGAATTTGAAGCTGTCAACCATCTCCACCTCGGACCATTGTTGCAGACAGGGATGTGTACGATTCTTCGCTTCCTGAAGTCGACGACCAACTCCTTCATTTTGCTGATGTTGAGGGAGAGATTGTTGTCGTTACACCACTTCACTAGGTTCTCTATCTCCCTCCTATATTCTGACTCATCGTTGTTCGAGATCCGACCCACTACGGTCGTGTCTTCAGCAAACCTGTAGATGTAGTTGGAGTCAGATTTTGCCACACAGTGTGTGTGCATACTGAGTATAGTAGGGGGCTAAGTACGCAGCCTTGCAGAGCCCAGGGATTGAGGACTATTGTGGAGGAGGTGTTGTTTATCCTTATTGATTGTGGTCCATGGGTCAGGATGTCGAGGATCCAGTTGCAGAGCCAAGTCCTAGGTTTTGGAGCTCTGATATGAGCTTGGCTGGGATTGTGGTGTTGAAGGCAGAGCTGTAGTCAATGAATAGGAGTCTGACGTTGGAGTCCTTGTTGTCGAGATGCTCCAGGGATGAGTGTGGGGGCCAGGGAGATGGCGTCTGTTGTGGATTGGTTGTGACGGTATGCGAATTGCAGTGGATAAAGGCATTCTGGGAATATGGAGTTGGCCGGGATTCTCCCTTTTGGGGATTAAGTCCCCACACCCGCTGGAAAACAGGCGAGAATCACTCCGGACTTTTTCCCTGAAAGTCCAGGGTGATTCTCCATTTTCCAGGGGGCCAGCAGAGCCTCGGCTTGCGCCCCGCAGCTCTGGCTGCCGGCCGGGCCCTGCTGTCCAGACCGTGCGGCTGCGCATGTGCACGGTGGGCACAAGCGGGTCTACGCATGCGAGCGGCGGCCCACCTCGGCGCGGGTGCCGCCCACATGGTGGAGCCACACAGCGGGCCCACATTGGGTAAGGTAGGCCCCCCCAGATTGCGATGGCCTGCCGATTGGTGGCCCCCGATCGCTGGCCTGGCCACCCACGAGGCCCCCCCGGAGTCAGATTCTCCCCTCCCCCACCAGGACCGCCACCGCGGCCACGGGTCGGACCTCCCGCCGGGTGGTACCAGATGTAAATCCGCCAGCGGGAGTTCAGCCGGACCCCGTGGAGAATTGCCGCGGAGGCCTAAATCAGCGCCCCCCGACTGGCGGAGAATCGGTGGCCCGGCATTGGAGTGGTGTGGCGGGAATCTCCCGCGCCTCTGGCGGTTCTCCGACCCGGCACGGGCTCGGAGAATCCCGGCCGTTGTGTCGCATTACCGAACTCTCAAAGCACTTCATAATGACAGATGACATGGCGACCGGCCGGTAGTCATTGAGTTACATTGCCTGGTACATCTTTGCCATCGGTATGATGGTGGTCTTCTTGAAGCAAAAGTTTAAAAAGCACAAGTGAACCACGGCATTGTGAATTCGCCCCCGGCAGATGCGGAGTATCGCGAAAGCCCTGAAGAATTCCGGGTCAGGCCTGCTAATGACATGCGAATGGCATTTACTCTGGAGTGGAACGCATTGACACTACTGTCAAGGCACCGGAGAATTGGGATTTGGCGTGAACTCGGCGCCCGCACTTACTACACTGTGGTAATACAGTCAATAGGAAAGATGATCTGGTGGGCATCTATTCCGCACTGGTTGCCTGTGCACTTCAGCTGTATTCTTAGGTTCATCTTGGGATGCCCCCACCCTCAAAGGTGTTACAGTCTCTTTTTACAGAAGGAAGACACCTAGCAGCAGCAGATTCTTCAGCAACCTCTGCCTCAGTGGACTGACCAGAAGTCACAAACACATGGGCCGGGTTTCTACGAGCCCGCGCCAGCTCGGAGAATCGGCCTTGCCGCCGAGTTGGCCCGCGACCCGAATCAGACACCGGGATGGGATTCTCCAGCGACCGGAGAATCGCCGCCAGCCGGTCGGGGGCCGTTGAAAGAGGCCCCCGCAGCGATTCTCTGCGGTCAACCGGCCAGGTTCTCGCCCAGTTCTGCCGGCGTCATTCCCGTATGCTTCCACCCAGTGGGAGCTCAGACCCGTGGCCACGGTGGTTGTCCTGGGGGGGGGGTGCGGGGGATCAGACTCCGGGTGAGGGCCTCCACGACGGCCAGGAATGCGATCGGGGGCCACCGATCGGCGGGCGCGCGCAATCCGCGGGGCCTAACTGCTTCCGCTCCAGCCTGCTGTGTGGCTCCTGCGCGGCGCATGTGGATCCGCGGGCGGCCGCCGCGCATATGCGCGGATCCATGGCGAGTAGTGTAGGGGCCGCGTACAGCAGCTGGAGCAGTGCAGAGCACTCCAGCATCATGCTGGCTTCCTGTGGGCAACAGAATCGCTGAGCCAAGAGGCCCGGTGAAGCCCGCGCGAAACACTCCGGTGTTTACTCCAGCGTCAACCTTTAGCCATGTTTTCAGAGAATCCCAGCCATCATCTGACTGTGAAAATAGTGTTTCCACTTGGGGTAGTTTTGCGATACATGGAACAGGCACTTTGATAGGTGCAGATAACAGCTAATATGCATGTCGTCTCCACACTAACTCATCTCCCGTTTATACGTATAAGAGATTGGACTAGTTTGAGCCAATATAGTTGCAGGAACCCACATCTTACTTTTGGTCTAGCTGCACGCCAACACTTGCTCTCCTGGTTTAAACAAGCGTCTTTTCACATTACCTTCTCTTCTCAAGACCTGCGGCTGCTGATTGCGTTCCACTATTTTGGATGTCTCCTTCTGTAAGGATAGATCAAAGGCTGTTCTCAGCTTCCTCTTCATTAGTAATAAAGCTGGGGAAACTCTGTGTAGTCGCAGATGTGAATTGTTTTATCTTGCTTCATTACAGGTTCTAAGACTCCTATATCTACAAGTCTCATTAGTTCAGATTCTACCTTTGGACATATAGCATACTGCTCTAGCCTTAAGACTCTTTGGCTGGTTATTCTGCTTGATCTTTAACGACATTTGCACTCTTTTCATGGACACCAGGGTGTCCTCGTATACACTGCTGCATTTTTCTAGGATGGTCTATAAATCCATCTGTGAATCAACTAAGCTGTTTACTGCAGTTTAATTTGATCCTTTCCAGCCAGGAGCGATCAGAGCTGGAAAACATCCTCGCACCACATGGAGTTCCAGCTCCGCAGTTTGCCCACTTTGACTATGATGCATCCTCTTAGAGACACTATTTCCTCAGTGCAGGCCCTCAGGTGACGCCATTTAATGGTAGGTAATTCTGTTTCTGTTTATAGATGGTGACAGGAATTAAGGAGATGGCAGACAACCTCCATTTTTGCAATTTGTCCATTCAATTTTGTGATTAACTAGAAATGATGTGGTTGTGGTGGTATGATTTGCATAGCTGTCTGCCATTGGTGCAGAACACCGGCTTATCATTGGCTCTGGTCGGTCATGTGCCTCTCGACCGATTGGTTGAGACCAGTCATGTGACGGCTCTCCGATTGGTCGAGAGGCTGAGTTAACCACGCCTCCATACCGAGGTATAAATAGTCAGAACGCCCGGCGGTCGTCCATTTTATTGTGGTCGGCCACAGGGCTAAGTTCTAGCTTATTAAAGCCTAACTTTTGTACAGCAACTCGTCTCTCGTGCAATTGATAGCTCATCAATTTAATAAGCTAGATTATTGAAGATGGAGTTCCGGATCAAGCCCGAATGCCTCCACATCAACCCGCAAACTCCGAACTCTGCAGAAATTTTTCAACATTGACTGGCATGTCTCGAAGGATACCTGGAGTCTGCAACCAGCCCCCCCACCATGGCACAGAAGCTTCACATCCTCCACTCCAGCGTGGGTATAGCAGCCTATGCGATAATCAGGGGGGAGAAAGATTACGATGCCGCCATGCT
The DNA here is from genome assembly GCF_902713615.1 of Scyliorhinus canicula. Lineage (NCBI taxonomy): Eukaryota > Metazoa > Chordata > Chondrichthyes > Carcharhiniformes > Scyliorhinidae > Scyliorhinus > Scyliorhinus canicula. The sequence continues at coordinate 118,916,878 of NC_052150.1, forward strand.
AAAGCTGAATGGACAATTCCTTAAACCAGTCAACAGAGTATTCGCCCGACATCTGCTGGCCACCAGACAACAGCTCCCCGGTGAGTCATTAGACCAATTTTATCAGGCCCTCGCTATCCTGGGGAGGAACTGCTCCTGCCTCCAAGTTTCAGCTACGGAGCACATGGAACTGCTGATCAGAGATGCTTACGTGGCTGGGATGCAGTCCCTCGCTATCCGCCAGCGGCTGCTGGAGAAAGACGACCTCAGCTTTACTGAGGCAAGGACTCTCTCCACCTCCCTGGAGGTCGCCTTTTTTTAGACACCCGCGCCTATGTCCCCAGCCGCGCTGCACCATCCTGGGCCTCCTGGCACGCTTCCCCACCGGCATCCGCCGCTCCCGACCTCCCTCAGGCCTGCGCCGCGGGACGCCCCGACAAGTTCACGGGGCCCCGCTGCTATTTTTGTGGGTTCGCGAAACACCCTCGCCCGCGCTGCCCAGCCCGCTCCGCCCTCTGTAAGAGCTGCGGGAAGAAGGGCCACTTCTCCACTGTCTGCCAGGCCAAAACGGTCGCTGCGGTTCTGCGCAGCGACCAGGGATCCCCACCTCCGGGCCCTTGCTGGCCCCTCCTGGACGCCGCGCAACTCTCTCCCCCCCCCCCCCCCCCCCCCCCCCGGGCCCCTGCGCCCAGCCTGCGCGCCTCTCTCTCTCCTCCGGGCCCTCCCGGTCCCCTCCTGGATGCCGCGCAACTCTCTCTCCCCCCCCCCCCCCCCCCCCCCCTGCCCCCGGGAGCCTGCGCCCGGCCCGCGCGCTTCTCTCTCTCCTCCGGGCCCTTCCGGGCCCCTCCAGCGCACCGCGCTACTATCCACTCGCCGCCCCCGGGCCCCTGCGCCTGGCCTGCGCGCCTCTCTGCCCCCGCTCCCAGCTGCACCGATCGGCCCCCCGGCACCGCTAACCCCGCCCCCAGCAACCATGAGGGCCCCATGGGCGCCGCCATCTTGGGGCGCCGACTCCACGTGGGGGCCCTGGGCGCCGCCATCTTGGGGCGCCGACCCCACGTGCGGGTCTTGGGCGCCACAATCGTGGGGCCCCGACTCCACGTGCGGATCCTGGGCACCACCTTCCGGGACTGGCACGCAAGGTTCTTCCAGCATCTATTCGGACGACAACGACGAATATGGATTTTCTCCACGGCTCGCGGCCATTCAACTCGACCAGTCACATCCACGCACGCTCGCCAAAACGACAACGCTGATCTACCTCAACGGCCACGAGGCGGGCTGCCTGCTGGACTCCGGGAGCACGGAAAGCTTCGTTCACGGTAAGACGCTGCGCGCTCCCTGTCCATCCTGTAAAACACAAAATCGGGTTAGCCTCAGGTTCGCACTCCATCCGCATCACCGTGTGCTGCATCGCGGACCTCACGGTCCAGGGGAAGGTTTTTAAAAATTATAAACGCCTTATCCTCCCTGACCTTTGCGCACCGGCACTCCTAGGACTGGACTTCCAGTGCAAACTGCAGAGCTTGACCTTCCAATTCGACGGCCCTATACCCCCCTCACTGTCTGCAGCCTCGCGTCCCTCAAAGTGGACCCCCCCTCCCTGTTTGCTAATCTCAGCCCCGATTGCAAACCCGTCGTGACACGGAGCAGACGGTACAGCGCCCAGGACCGGTCCTTCATCAGGTCCGAGGTCCAGAGGTTGCTGACGGAAGGGGTCATCGTGGCCAGCAACAGTCCCTGACGAGCCCAAGTGCTGGTGGTCCGGACTGGGGAGAAAAACCGGATGGTCATCGACTATAGCCAGACCATCAACCGGTTTACGCAACTGGACGCGTATCCTCTCCCCCGTATTTCCACCATGGTAAACGATATCGCGAAATACAAGGTCTTCTCCACTGTGGACCTTAAGTCCGCTTACCACCAGCTCCCCCTCCGCGCGAGTGACCGCAAATACACCGCGTTTGAGGCAGATGGGCGCCTCTGCCACTTCCTTATGGTTCCATTTGGTGTCACAAATGGGATCTCGGTCTTCCAACGGGAGATGGACCGAATGGTCGACAAGTACGGATTACGGGCTACCTTCCCGTATCTTGATAATGTCACCATCTGCGGCCACGACCAGCAGGACCATGACGCCAACCTCCAGAAATTCCTCCAAACCGCAAAACTCCTTAACCTAATTTACAATAAGGATAAGTGCGTGTTTAGCACCGACCGTCTAGCCATCCTCGGCTACGTAGTGCGTAAAGGAGTGATAGGCCCCGACCCCGAACGCATGCGCCCCCTGATGGAACTCCCTCTCCCCAATACCCTCAAATCCTTCAAACGCTGCCTGGGTTTCTTCGCTTACTACGCCCAATGGGTTCCCAACTACGTTGACGAGGCCCGTCCCCTCATTCAAACCACGACCTTCCCGCCGTCGACAGAGGCCTGCCAGACCTTTAGCCGCATCAAAGCGGACATCGCAAAGGCCATGATGCGCGCCATCGACGAGTCCCTCCCTTTCCAGGTCGAGAGCGACGCATCAGAAGTAGCTCCGGCGGCCACCCTGAACCAAGCGGGCAGACCCGTGGCCTTCTTCTCCAGAATCCTCCAGGCTTCCGAACTCCGCCACCCCTCTGTGGAAAAGGAAGCCCAGGCCATAGTCGAAGCGGTGCGACATTGGAGGCACTATTTGGCCGGCAGGAGGTTTACCCTCCTCACAGACCAACGGTCAGTAGCCTTCATGTTTGATAATGCACAAAGGGGCAAGATTAAGAATGACAAGATTTTACGGTGGCGGATCGAGTTGTCCACATACAACTATGAGATCTTGTATCGTCCTGGGAAGCTCAATGATCCTCCTGATGCCCTGTCCCGCGGTACCTGCTCCAGCGCGCAGATGGACCGCCTCCACTCCCTCCACGCGGACCTCTGCCATCCAGGGGTGACCCGTCTCTACCATTTCATTAAGGCCCGCAACCTGCCTTTCTCCATCGCGGAAGTCAGGACAGTAACCCGTGACTGCCACATCTGCGCAGAGTGCAAACCGCACTTCTACCGCCCCGAGCGCGCACACCTGATCAAAGCATCCCGCCCCTTCGAACGTCTCAGCATTGACTTCCCTCTAACAACCGCAACATTTACTTCCTGGCGGTAATCGACGAATTCTCCCGCTTACCCTTCGCCAATCCCTGCCCCGACATGACCACATCGACATCATTAAGGCCCTCCTTTCCGTCTTCTCCCTGTTCGGCTACCCCGCGTACATACACAGCGATCGGGGGTTCTCCTTTATGAGCGACGAGCTGCGTCAATTCCTGCTCAACAGGAGCATTGCCTCTAGCAGGACGACCAGCTATAACCCCCGGGGTAACGGACAGGTCGAGCGGGAGAATGGTACCATCTGGAAGACCATACTACTGGCCCTCCGGTCCAGAGATCTCCCTATTTCCCGATGGCAAGAGGTGATCCCCGATGCCCTACATTCTATCCGCTCACTCCTCTGTACCGCAACAAATCAGACACCTCATGAACGTCTTCTTGTCTTCCCCAGGAAGTCATCCTTCGGATCCCCTCTCCCGACGTGGCTGGCCGCCCCCGGACCCATCTTGCTCCGGAAGCATGTGCGGGTGCACAAGTCCGACCCGTTGGTGGAACAAGTCCAGTTACTCCACGCTAACCCGCAGTATGCGTACGTGGAGTAAACCGACGGTCGGCAGGACACAGTCTCCCTCCGGGACCTGGCACCCGCCGGCGTGCGGCCTTCCCCCCCTTCACCACAGAACCCCCCCTGTTTTTTTCCCCCCAGCGCCCCACCCAGGTCACCCCTTCCCCATCCATGGCGTCTCCACAGCCAGCTCGGGTGACGGAGACTATTCAAGGACTATAGCTCCCGGACTCCAGGACGTCAGCGGAACCACCACCATTGGCTGAACCGACGTCACCTACTCCACTGCGGTGGTCTGCCAGAACGTCACGGGCCACGAAGACTGATCGAATCGATTTAAATTTCAACAGCTCCATGGACTTTGTTGGGACTTTGTGTAATATTGTTTATTGTCTGGGCCAGTGGGAAGCCAAAAATGTAATAAAAGAAAAGGAGAGAAAAGTTTTGTTCTCCCGGCTGCTACTCATACCACCAGTTCTCTCCCCCCACCCCCCCCCCCACCCCCACCCCCGGCTCTCGTTGATACCCCCCCCCCCCGGCTTCTTTCTCCGCAAGGGGTGAATGTGGTGGTATGATTTGCATAGCTGTCTGCCATTGGTGCAGAACACCGGCTTACCATTGGCCCTGGTTGGTCATGTGCCTCTCGACCGATTAGTTGAGACCAGTCATGTGACGGCTCTCCGATTGGTCGAGAGGCTGAGTTAACCACGCCTCCATACCGAGGTATAAATAGTCAGAATGCCCGGCGGTCATCAATTTTATTGTGGTCGACCGCAGGGCTAAGTTCTAGCTTATTAAAGCCTAACTTTTGGGGCAGCACGGTGGCCTAGTGGTTAGCACAACCGCCTCACGGCGCTGAGGTCCCAGGTTCGATCCCGGCTCTGGGTCACTGTCTGTGTGGAGTTTGCACATTCTCCCCGTGTCTGCGTGGGTTTCCCCCCACAACCCAAAAATGTGCAGAGTAGGTGGATTGACCACGCTAAATTGCCCCTTAATTGGAAAAAATAATTGGGTAATCTAAATTTATAAAAAAAAAAGCCTAACTTTTGTACAGCAACTCGTCTCTCGTGCAATTGATGGCTCATCAGTGGTTTACCTTGTAGAGATACTACATCCAACTCAGTTGCTCATCAGAACAACGTCCTGTATTTTCATTGTGGTTATTCTTATTTTCTCCCACATTGTGAATTTTCTTAGTTAAATTTGTTTTGTTTCTTTTTTCAGAAGTGTTCTGTGTTTTTCCTTGAACGTTCTTTTCTGGAGAGATTGTTTTACTCCAGCAAGCTCTTGTTGTGTGGCAAGTTCTGCCACCATTTTTAATTGAATACCCTTGCTCCAGCAATCAGCCTGTGAAAGGCCCATTTTGTACAGTGACGACATGCCTGTTGATGGGGAAACATTTTCTGGGCGGCAACCAGTTTATAGATCCCTGTTCCTGCTTCGAGCTGGGAAACCTTTTTAGCCTCAAGCTCCTTTGAAACAGCAATATCTCATGGTGTTTACAAACTTAGATTCCATTCCGTTAATAATCTTCTCTGAATGGCTTAATTTCTCAACCCACAAACCCAGTGATCTCCAGTGATAGCTTCAAGCGTGTCACCAAATTCACACAACTCCACAAAGCGCTTGAGGGTTGCAATGAACTGCGCAATGCTTCTCCTCCTCTAGCTGATTCCTCCGGTGAAATTGAAACTGTTGCAAGATAAAAGAATTGCTGAAGCACATGGGTTGAACGCAATAATCAAAATAAATTTATTAGATGGTATAATAAATATAACAGTAACTAACTGTAATTGCTTGTTAGTCTTAATTGAACCACATGGGGGCGCTGTTTCCTCCAATCCCAGAATTTGCTGGAGTGAGGGATTTCGTGGCATTTACATATTTCCTCACCAATCTGCTCAAATTTCTTCTGTACTGCAATGTACTTAGAATGTAACCTGGTAATGATACAGCAAGGACAAGGGGGTATCTGGGACCGCGGTAAATGATGGGACTAACAGTTCACTTCATTAACATTCAAGATTTACAAATCGAGAAAATAATGAGAGAAAAGATTGGATTAAGGGGGAGAAGTAAAAGAGAAAAGAAACTCAAACTTAAAAAAAATCTCAAATAACAATTTACTACCTGTAGGAATAAGGCTCTGCATTTAAAAAAATTCAATGACTAGCCTTTTCTAGGCCAAAGTGGTTCAGTGATAAAGCAGCTACATGAATCTTATCAATAAAAGGGTGCTTACGGGACAGCACCTGGCTGAATCGCTGCGGGACCGCTTCGTTTGTGGACTTCGGGACTGGGAGACGCAGCAGAAGCTGTTAATGGAGCTCCCCCTGACCCTTGACAGGGCCGTCGACATAGCGCTCACCCAGGAAAGCGCAGACTGCGGGCTCCAAGAACTCCAGGGCCTGATGATCCTGAACATTTCGCGTCGTTAAAACCGTCGGCCATCAATGACCGGATGCGAGATGCCAGGAACAAGGCCAGGAACGAGGCTCAGGGTGATCACATGAGGGCGCCATCCCCCGGCAATGGCCAAGTTGCCATTTTCACCCAAGAGGCCCCAAGTATTTCCCGGAGGACTTGGATGCTGAGGAGCCAATCGCACATCTGCTCTGAGTGACTGGCCCGAGAATGGCACCTATCCGAGTAATGCTGCTGCTAAACAGGCACCCCACCAAGATGGAACTGTTTAGCTGGGTGTTTCTTGGCACCAACAGTGCCAAGAAAGACCCCGTTATTCAACGGGACTGTGCCGTTTCTTTTGGCCTCAGTGAGGAACGGCCCGGCGAGATCACACTTTAGGCCGCGAGACTACTTGCGGATCAGGGCACCATTTTTAAAGGCAGCCCCAATCTTTCAACCCCACCCCCTCAGCGACCCCACCTCTGGACCCCCCACTTCACTTACCTCATTCGCGGCCCTCGAGCCCCACATTCAACCCACATCTTATGGGTAAGGCATACCCGGGCCCAATCCCTTACACGGGAAACCTGCCGCCCAGGCACCTAGGCACGGCCAGCCTAGCACTATGGCAGTGCCCCTGCTAGCCTGGCAGTGCCACCCAGACACCCTAGCAGTGTCAGGGTAGCATTGCACAGGCCCAAAACTGGACTCTGAAATATTTTCGTTGAATCACACCCTCGATTAAATGCCTTTTGGAAGTCTATGTATGTCACATCAATCACCTTAGCCTCATCAATCCTCTAATTCCTCACCAGAAAATGTAGTTAGTTTCACAGTTGATCTTTAACCTGGCTTTCTTTATTTAATCCACTGGTTCAAGTAGCTGTTAGTTTTATGCGCTCAAGCCTCTAGAATGGGACTTGACACAGCCACCTGACTCCAAGATGCACAAGGCTGCATTAAACCAAAGCTGACATCACAGACAAATGTGATCCTGTTCTCACATCTTCTGCTCTGATCACTTGTGATTAGCTAACTCAGCATGCAGTATTAAACACTTTAAACAAAAGTAACACAGCATAGCATAGTTCAATTGAACAGATAGGCATATAGGTCAATAAGTTCCTCACAGGCAAAGGGAGAAAATCAGCACACTCTTATGAGACCATTTTCATAAACCTCCTAACAACCAGCTTCAGAGTAGAATTTGCAAGCGATATAAAGGCACAGAGATATCAAAGAGAAAGGCTGAGAAGAAAACAAATGTCTTAAAGCATCTTCGAAAGGAAGACATTTCTGTTCATTCAGTTTCATTTTATATAAACTGATCTTTCATTGGTAAGATTGTGAGTATGTTTCATGAAAAAGTGCTGTAGAATGAAAAGATTACCCTGAGGTTTTTACTGCAAACCCTCTTCTTAAACGCCTCACCCTGTGTTTTCTGCCCTTACCTCCAACAAGGGCAAGCAGCTCATTGACCTCTTTGTCATTTAGGCCTGGACCATCCGTTCAGCTGCCCCTTCCAACTCCGTCCCTCCTCCTAGTGCACCTGATGAAAATTCATTTGAGGTTCATCCCAAACCCAGCCCAGTCCTACATCCTTCTTTCTTTCTCTCCTACCTGCCCTCATGCCCTTTCCATAACACCCACCTCCTGCTCTCTCAATCCTATTCTAAAAAGCTGTTGACTACCCAGTTCCCTTCCCAGTCCCCAAGTTAGCTGATATTGAGATAGTTCCCTCTCTTCAAGAACTGACCTCTTTTCTTCAAATTTCCAGTCATCACCCCTCTGCTCAAAGGTCCAACCCTTGATCCTCCACCCTAGCGAACTATTGTCTCATCTCCAGCCTCCCTTTCCTCTCCAAATCCTGGAGCTTGTTATTGCCTCCCAAATTCATGGGCATCTTTTGTGCAACTCTATGTTTGAATCCTTTGAATCAAGTTTATGCCCTACAAGAGTATGGAAACAAATACTATCAAAGTCACTACTCGACCTTCTCTAGCACATCCAGATATAGGAACAGCTTCTTCCCCACTGCTACAAGATTCCTCAACGGCTCTTCCTCGGACTGATCTGTTCCCTGTAAGAACACTATTCACGACGCCCTATGCTGCTTTTGCTTTTGCTCCTGTATTTGCTTTGTTTGGCCCCTTGTTCCGCTCTGTAACCAATCACTGTTTGTCGATGTTAGCAGCACGGTAGCATAGCGGTTAGCACTATTTCTTCACAGCTCCAGGGTCCAAGGTTCGATTCTCGACTTGGGTCATTGTCTGTATGGAGTCTGCATGCTCTCCCCGTGTGTGCGTGGGTTTCCTCCGGGTGCTCCGGTTTCTTCCCACAGACCAAAGATGTGCAGGTTAGGTGGATTGGCCATGATTAATTTCCCATAGTGTCCAAAATTGCCCTTGGTGTTGGGTGGGGTTGCTGGGTGATGGGGATAGGGTGGAGGTGTGGGCTGGGTACGGTGCTCTTTCCAAGAGCCGGTGCAGACTCTATGGGCCGAATGGCCTCCTTCTGCACTGTACATTCTATGATTCTATGATCTATGATGTACCATTTGTCAATGTGCTCTGTCAGTCATTCTTTTTGTCTACTATGTTCGTACCGTGTACGTTCCCTTGGCCGCAGAAATACTTTTCACTGTATTTTGGTACATGTGACAATAAATCAAACAGTCAATCAAAAAAAATCAGTCAATCAATCAATCTGTCTGCAGCCCTTGACATGGTTGACCCACCATCCTCCTCCAGTGCCTCTCTACAATCTTCCAGCTGGGTGGGACTGCTCTCCCCTGGACCCATACATATCTATCTAATTGCAGCCAGAGCATTACTGGCAGTGGCTTTGTTTTCCCTTAATCCTCACCATTACCACTGGTGTCCACCACATGATTTCGCCTGGGCACCCTCCTATTCCTAATCAACATGCTAACCATTGGTCATCTAAAAACATGGCCTCAATTTCCATTTGAATGCTGATGACACCCAGATCTACCTTACCACCACCTCTCCCAACCCTGCCACCATCTCTAAATCATCACAATGTTTGTCTGACATTTTGTACTGTTTAAACCATTGTGTGGGTTTCTCCATCCCACCACATTTTCCGGTGCGTCGTGCCCCCATCAGCAGCAGGATCCTCCATCCTGGCAGCGGGCCAATAGGGTTTCCCATTGTGGGCACCTCCATGCTGTGGGGAAATCCGTGGGCGTGTGTGCGCTGCCGGTGAAGCGGAGGACCCTTCCAAAGGAGAATCCTGCCCATTGTCTTCGATCTCTGCCACAAACTCTATTCCCTCGCTACTGATTCCATCCCTCTATCTAGCATATATCTGAGGCTGAATTAGACTGTCCACAACAATGGTGTCATGTCTGACCCCAAGATGAGCTTCTAGCCACATATCTGCTCCATCATTAAAACTGTCTCTTTCCATCTCCGTAATATTGTTTGACTCCACTTTGTCTCAGTTTATCTTCTGCTGACTCCCTCATGCATGATGTGGTGATGCCGGCGTTGGACTGGGGTGAGCACAGGATGATGTCTTACAACACCAGGTTAAAGTTCAACAGGTTTGTTTCAAATCACTAGCTTTCGGAGCACTGCTCCTTCCTCAGGCGCTCAGAGCAGTGCTCTGAAAGCTAGTGATTTGAAACAAACCTGTTGGACTTTAACCTAGTGTTGTAAGACTTCTGACTCCCTCATGCATGCCTTTGTTAATGACTACAGCGTAAACTTGCCTCCAATATTTCACTTTCCATAAACTTGAGGTCGTCCAAAGCCCTGCTTCCCATGTCTTAACTCGTAACATGTCCTGTTTGCCCATCATCCAGGTGCCAGCTGATTATTTTGGCTCCCAATTAAATAACACCTCAATTTACAAATTACCATATTTTTTTTCACAATTCCCTCCACAGAGCCACCCCCTCCACATCTCTGCAACTACCCTAGTGCTACAACCATCAAAGACAACAAAGTTCTACCAGTTTTGGCCTCTGGAGCATCGCTGATTTAAATTGTTCCACCACTGGTGGCCAAATCTTCAGCTGCCAAGCCCAAAGCTCTAGAATTCCCTCGCTAAACCGTTCCGTCTCTCTTTCTCGCTGTCATCCTGACAAATTATATTTCTGTGCAAGTTTTGTCGGACCTGATACTTGTGATGTGGCTCAGTGTCAAATATTGTTTGATAATGCTCCTGTAAAATATGGCATCTTATAAATGCTATTTATTGTGTTTTAAGTTTTATTTCCTATTATCCCAATGATTCCCACAGTTACCTTGACTATACTTCTTCACACCCCACTTCCTGTAAGAACTCTATTCCATTCTCAGTTTCTCCATCACCATCGCAAATGTTCTGATGGTGCAATCTTCCATACCAATGCTTCCTATCTTCCATTTTCCTCAACTGATGACTGACAGGATCCTCAGCTGTGGTTGTTCCGTTTCTCACACTTCTGCTCTGACTCCGTTTCCTCCCTCCCAGAACCACAAACTCTTATGGTCACCTTTCACCCCACCAGCTTCCACCTTCAAAGGATCATCTTCCGTCATTTTTGCCACTGGCACTATAATGCCACCAATGCACAGATCTGCCCCTCTCCTTTCAGCCTTTTGAGAGGATTGTTCTTTACTCATTCAGGGGATGTGGTCATCATTGGCTAGGCCAGCAATTATTTCCACACTAATAACTTTTGTGAGAAGGAGGTGGTGAGCCACTTCCTTGAACTACTGCAGGCCATGACAGTATTGTTAGGAAGGGTGTTTCAGAATTTTGACGCAGCAAAAGTGAAGGAACAGCGATAGAGTTCCAAATAAGGATGGTGTGTGACTTGAAGGGAACCTGCAGGTGGTGGTGTTTTCATGCATTTGCTGCCTTTGTTCCGAAGGTAGTAGAGGTCACAAGTTTGGAAGGTGCGGTTAAAGGAATCTTGGAGAGTCGCTGTGATGCATCTTGTAGATGTTTCACATGGCTGCTACTGCACATTGGTGGTGGAGGAGGTGAATGTTTAATATGGTGGAAGGGGTGCCAATCAAATGAGCTACTTTGTCCTGGGTGGTGTCAAGCCTCTTGAGTGCTATTGGAACTGCACTCATCCAGGCAAGTGGAGGGGTTCCATCACAATCCTGATTTATGCCTTGTAGATGGTGGACAGGCTTTGGGAAATCACGGTGAAGAATTTCAAGGTTCTCACCTGCTCTTGTAGCCACACAGTTTATATGGCTGGTGCAGTTCAGCTCCTGGTCAATAGTAAGGCCCAGGATATTGACAATGGAGAATCCAGCAATGGTAATGCCATTGAATGTCAAGGGGAGAGGGTTAGATTCCCTCTTGTTGGAGATAGTCATTGCCTGACACTTGTATGACACAAATAGTACTTGCTACTTATCAGCCCAAGCTGAATGTTTCGTGCTGCATATGGACACAGACTGTTCCAGTACCTGAGGAGTTGCGAATTGTGCTGAACATCCCACATCTGGCCTAATGGTGAAAGGAAGGACATTGATGAAGCAGCTGAAGATGGTCGGGTTTAGGACACTACCCTGAGGAACTCTTGCAATTATGTCCTTTGACTGAGATGATTAACATCCAACAACCACAACCATTTTCCTTTCTGCTAAGTCTGATTCTAACCAGCAGAGAGTTTCACTGTTGATTCCCATTGACTCCAGTTTTACTAGGGCTCTTTGATACCACACTTGGCCAAATGCAGCCTTGATATCAAGGGCAGACACTCTCACCTCCCCTCTGGAGTTTGTCTCTTTTGTTCATGTTTGAAACAAAGCAGTAATGAGATTGGGAACCGAGTGGTCTTGGCAGACCCAAACTGAGCGTCAGTGAGCAGGTTATTGCTAAGTAAGTGCCGCCTGATAGCACTATCGATGACTGTTTCCATCACTTTGATGACGAGAATGGTAATTGGCCAGACTGGATTTTTCCTTTTTGTGGATATGACATGTCTGGGCAATTTTCCACATGGGTAGATGCCAATGTTGTAGTTCTACTGAAACAACTTGGCTAAGGGCTTGGCTAGTTCTAGAGCACACAAGACTTCAGTTCTATTGCTGGAATGCTGTCAGGGCCTTTGCAATATTCAGTGCCTTCAGCTATTTCTTCATATCATGTGGATTGAATTCCATTGTCAGAGGACTGGCACCTGGGGACCTCTGGAGGAGGCCAAGGTGGATCATCCACTTGGCACTTCTGTCAATGCTTCAGCCTTGTCTTTTGCACTGATGTGCTGTGTTCCCCCATGATTGTGGATGGGGATATTTATGGAGCCCCCTCTTCATTTTCTAGTTAGTTGTTTGATTGTCCATCACTGTTCACGATTGGATGAGGCAGGCTTGTGGAGCTTAGATCTGATCCATTGGGTATGAAATTGCTTAGCTCTGTCTATTGTTGCTTCTGGTTTTTGGTACACAAGTAGTCGTGTGTGGTAGCTTCAGCAGGTTGACACCACATTTTTAGGTATGCCTGGGGCTGCTCCCAGCACTGGAATAAAAATAGGAATTGTGGCAAAACATTCATTTTTACTGCCTGCACCGGCCTGCCAACGACAGAGGGAGGTAGTCCCACCTCGACAAATCGGCCTTTACCCCCCCCCCCCCCCCCCCCCCCCCCCCCCGCCAAACTAGTAAAATTGTATTTTTGGAGCCCTCCCCCAATTCCGGGCCACCTGCACCCCCAAGTACATAAAGTGTCTCTGCCAAACGGAATGGCAGCCCCCCCCCCCCCCCCCCCCCCCCCGTGTCCTTACTCCCGGCTGGGAGACCATGAAATAACCTCTTGCCTAAGTTTTATTTATACCCCAAGAATCTTTGGAGCAGCTCCATTATACTCCAACAATAAGAACAAAAGTCCATAAATAAACAAATAAACGTTAACCAGTAAACAATAGTAAATCCCCAACCAAACACGAACATACCCCCCCCCCCCCCCCCCCCCCCCCCGGGTTGATGCTGCTGCTGACCATCTCCTAATGCTCCGCCAGGAAGTCTAGGAACGGCTGCCACCGCCTGAAGAACCCTTGCACAGATCCCCTTAAGGCAAATTTCACCTTCTCCAATTTAATAAACCCTGCCATGTCGTTAATCCAGGATTCCATGCTTGGGGGCCTCGCATCCTTCCATTGAAGCAGAATCCTTCGCCGGGCGACCAGGGACGCAAAGGCCAGAATACCGGCCTCTTTCGCCTCCTTCACTCCCGGCGGCAATTGGTTCCTTGTACAACAGCCGCACCCATGCCACAAACCTTGGCCTAATTCCAAATCTCTCCAATACCGTATAAAGTAATCGCACTTTACCCGATCAAATGCCTTTTCTGTATCCAGTGCTACCACCACCTCCGTTTCCTTTCCCTCCAACTGAGACATTTTGCCCATTAAGTTGTTGAAAATATGATTGGATAACAGCAGTGAGGGGAATCAAGTGTATGGGCTTGAGCAAACAGAGCAACAAACTCCTTACCAACCAAATCTAAGAATTGAAATAAAAAGTGGAAAGGCTGAGAAGTCGAGTGAGTTCCCGACATCCTGATGAAGACGGCACGGTAGCACAGTGGTTAGCACCGTTGCTTCAAAGCGCCAGGGTCCCAGGTACAATTCCCGGCTTGCATCACTGTCTGTGCGGAGTCTGCACGTTAGAACATAGAACATACAATGCAGAAGGTGGCCATTTGAGTCTACACCGACCCACTTAAGCCCTTCCATCCTATCCCCGTAAGCCAATAACCCCTCCTAACCTTTTTGGTCACTATGGGCAATTTATCATGGCCAATCCACCTAACCTGCACTGTGGGAGGAAACCGGAGCACCCGGAGGAAACCTGCGCAGACACGGGGAGAACATGCAGACCCCGCACAGACAGTGACTCAACGGGGAATCGAACCTGGGACCCTGGCGCTGTGAAGCCACAGTGTTAGCCATTTGTGCTACCGTGCTGCCCACAGTTCTCCCATTGTCTGCGGGGTTTCCTTCGGGTGCTCCAGTTTCCTCCCACATGTCCCAAAAGACATGCTGTTTGATGTGCTGGGTACTCTGGATCCGTGGTTACCTCAGCAGTAACACATACAGGCTACCAACACTTGAAATAGTACAACACTATTTTATTAAGCTAGAAACTGGTGAACATACTTTCACTGTGGGTTGATACTATGTTAGATTAAACTAAAGACCTATGCCTATCCTAACCAGTCTATGCACTCAGCACATGGTGAAGATCTGTGCGGCAAGCTGTGAGCTCTGTCCTTCTGAGAGGCTGCATCCCCAATGAGCGGGAAAACTGATGCCCTCTGTCTTTATAGTGAGCATGCTCTAACTGGTGATTGGCTGCTGTGTTATGTGTGTTGATTGGTCTTGCTGTGCATCAATCAGTGTGTGTAATATATACTGGTATATATTATGACACTGTTAGGTAATTTGGACATTTTGAATTCTCCCTTTGTGAACCCGAACAGGTGGTGGAATGTGGTAACTAGGGGATTTTCACAGTAAGTTCATTGCAGTGTTAATGAAAGCCTACTTGTGACAATAAAGATTATTGTTATATTATATTCTTATTTCAGATTTCCAGCACAGCTAGGTCATGAACACTCAGATCATTTCCATTGACAAGAGGAAAAGGCCCAGCAAAGTTAACTTTGAACTATTTCTTGTGGGAGGACCTTCTCCTTCTGCGATCAAAACCCCTCCCATCCCTCCCCCTCCCCTTCAGTTTTTTTTCTAGCAGCCACCTTTAGTTCAACACCTCTTTGGTGCCTCACAGTTTGACTGTCCAATATAAACACAGTCATGGCCTCAAGACTGCAGCAACCTCTGGACTGTGATAGTTCTGCCTTTCAATCACCCAAAAGCACAAATTGACCCAGTTTGATTGGGCCATAAAAGTTCACATATGTGAAATATTAGAGGAGTTTGGGAAAACATTAGTTTCATTAATCACTCACAGAGCACGGTTTAACTATACTGATGCTCTTAAAAATCACAGGTCTCGAGAATTCCTCTGGCTATTGTTTGCCTTTGCATAATTATTTGTTTTATTGCTCTCCACAGTGCACTTTACTGCTTCCAGGCATTTTAGTTTTTTTTTCATTTTTTTTCTTGTAATACTTTGATAAATGTTGACATCACTAATCTTTGAAAAGCTTAAATGTTTCTTTGCTTTAATGCACAAAAATGTTATTCCTTTATAATTTATTTTCAAAATGTTAATTAGCTTTAATTTGGTATGGAATAATGACTGTCCAGAATGAATTACAGATGTGTGCATAGTTTTAATTTGGGTTATGTCCAATACATGCTGTTAATACAAATATACCTCTGTAATATTTCCATTACCATTCATTATTCGGTGCAACATATTTTCGGTTTCATTGTTTATTCGGTTTCTTTTTGTTAAAACTCACAGCTATCATGCTGAACAGCATAATGTCTCTAATCACACAGGCTCATTGGGTAATCAGTACCCATGGAAATTGATATTCCATTACAGAAATTCTTCAGGGGACAGTGAGAGGGGAGCAAATTAGAGGAGGAAAAGTACGGCTAGAAAAAGCCTCATGCTGTGACAGGACTCCAATGATCTCCTGACACGTGCCATGAAGTGATGGATCCACGATTCAGAGGAACAGATTCAGCAATTAGAGGAGCAACCAAGAATAAAGAGTTGGAGAAAAACAAAAGCAGTTGAGGGTTTTTATATGGCATGAAATACATAAATGTTGGGCCAATCTTCCCTCTTAGTTCCTCACCAAATCTCTGGAGTTATGCCCATATTTTAAGTAGTCATATAACAAAGGCCTCCATCAGACAATAGGGAAGTGCAGAATTCTTATAATATGTTTAGGAGAACCTTGTTAGCTAGTATAATCATATAAAAGCAAATTACTGCGGATGCTGGAGTCTGAAACAAAATCAGAAAATGCTGGACAATCGCAGCAGGTCTGACAGCATCTGTGGAGAGAGAAAGGAGCTGACGTTTTGAGTCTGGATGACTTTGTCAAAGCCAGTATGTTGGAAGTCCAACAAGAAAAGTATCAGGATTTAAATCAGGAGGAAATGAAACTGACAAATGGATGGGAGAGCATTTTGGTGACAGCGATAATGATTCAGTTAGCTATCACTTTGTTATTGAAAAGGACAAAGAGACAGGGCCAAATTTTCCTGCCTCCATCGTTTTCAAAATAGCTGCTGACCGCCAAAAACATGATGGGTGAGACCTGATTCCGGGAATACTGCCTCCATTTGTGTCACCGGCAATTTTGAGCAGTGCAGGACAAGGGTGAGCATAGACAGTGGCAGACTGGGTCTAAAAATATTGGTTGCCAGGAGACAAAGGGGGCCCACCCACAACTACAATGCTATCATTTAATTTTCATAACGAATAAATAACATTTTCAAAAAATACATATCGAAAAAAGGGTACAATTAAAATTTTTGTGGAAAAAATGTGTATTTCTTAGTAATTACAGTGTACATGTACTGTACATATTACTGGCAGTAGATACCAAATGTAAATACAGAATGTTATAATTGAAATTTAAAAAAATTTTTTTTAGGTAATTGGTTGATATCATTAAATAGTTTACTGCACAATTTGCACATTAACAGATAGTTCGAAAGCACAATAGAGCATTGCATGCAGTCCACTATATTAAGAGCAATCGTTTCTGTTCGCTAGATGATTGTGCGAATCTGCCAATAATTGCTTCTGCATCCAATTCATCTAACAATTCCTTTTCAATGGACAGCAACATGTATGATTCCAAATTCTCCTTAGACAGCGAATTTCTTAACCTTGTCTTTATGATCTTTAGCTTTGAAAATGTCCTCTCACATTGGACTTGAGTAACTGGTAGTGTGCAGATGACTTAATAAAGTTCATAAAGGTTATCATATGCCTTGTCATGAAGTCTGTTGGATGCCAGAATTTTTAGTACACACGATGGGCAAGTGCTGCAAATTTTACAATTGTTGCAACTGGAATCCATATTCTCACCATCATTAAGCAATAGCTTTAATACATCAAAGTTTGAAGCAAAAGAAAACAATTCCAATATTACTTGATCTTTGCTGATTTGTGGAAACAGCTTAATAATACCTTCCAATGCTTCATCTTCAAGGCCCTTCTCTGCAATAGTTTTAAACTTTGCTGGGTCCAAGCAGGACAAATCTTTATACAACTGTTTGTGTTGTACAAAGCGTGATTCTAGTGACTGGACAATGTGACCCATTATTAGGTTAAACACATTTACTCGAAAATCAGATAGAGAATCTGAGGAATTTCTTTCATCATCAATAAGCTCATCTGCCATTCTTTTCTTCTTCCTCTGCTTCTTAACTGGCAATGCTGTTTCCAACGCATCAATTTCCAATGTTTGATTTTCATCCATATTCATCTGTGAAATCCTGTCATTGCATTTATTTACACATTCCAAAGCCTTGCTGTGAATGTTATCAAATGTTCTTGCCTGTTCCTTCAACTTTGTTGTAGCTGAATCTACCAAACTCCATGCAGTAAACATATCTAAACCACTTGTCTGTAGATAACTTGATAACGGGGTTGTAGTTTCAAATATATACAAGTAAGTAAATGCTGTCAATATGGTTTCAAACTTTAGAAGACTTTGAAGTAAAACATTTGCTTCATGTTTTGTTTTTGCATCAAACTTTTCTGAATCTTCTATCATTGATAAGCATGTCAATAGATTTACGAAAGTACTGGCAGCGGCATCAACAAAACGTCCAAATATAGTTGTTGCTGCATTGGATTTTCCTGACCATCTGGTCTCACCAATTAGCTTTAATTGTTTCATTTTTTCTTGTCCTAGATGTTTTCCAACAACTTCTATCCATACAGCCATTCTCTTGTATGATGTTTTCACAAAAGTTGCTATATTCTGGAGCAAATTGAAAAAAGAAACTGCAGGCACACAACATTTTGTTGTTTCAGTTATCACCAAATTCAAGACATGGGCATAGCACCATAAATGAATATGTTGATCAGCCACATCAGCAATTTTACTTTGTAAACCATTATACTGGCCATGGTAGCTTGCAGCACCATCTGTGCTATCAGATTAACATTTTTGGGGGTCAATTTTAAGATGCTGTAATGTTTCAATCAATAGATCAAAAAGTCCCTGTCCTGTACCATCATTACTTGGCACAACTGAAAGTAGTTGCTCACAGATAATACCTTTAAGCACATACCGAATAATAATGCTAAACTGATCGATGGATGAATTATCTTGTGTTGAATCAACCTGAATAGAATAATACTTTGCTTGAGAAACTTCATGGCTAATTCTTTCTTGTATCATATTCTTCATAATTTTGATTAACATGTTTATAGTTGTTTTACTCAGGTATGTAATAAGTCCACCACGGCCTTTACTTTGAGCCTTTCCTTGTTGCTCTAATCGTTTGATTCTTTGTGTAGACTTGTTTTGCACTGCAGAAATGTGAGCTGCCATAATGGGGTCATATTTTGCCATCAACTGCACTGTAGCTAAAAAATTGCCATGATTCAGAACCTCATTATCTAGAGTGTAGGCCAATTCATTTCTGTGACCTCGAAAAGGAAGTGCTTGCTTGCCTAACATCTTTATGATGTCTATAATCCTCATGACAATACTTCTCTGCTTCAATACTTCTTCTTTCCTTTTAATTAGTGATGCTGCAAAAAATTTATCTAAGGTGCCATCATTAATCACACTGATATATTGCTGAGAATTTCTGACATGTGTTGTTGTCGATTCATGTACAGTCAAGCTCTGGCTAATACGCCTGTAGTCAATAAAGCCACGTACAAAGGGTGATGGATTACAAGTGTTGGGAAACTCAAAGGCTAAGCAGTATGAACAATATAAGCATCTATTTTCTTTGTTATATGTTAGCCATTTTCTTGGGACTGAGTCATTCATAATTTTGCTCTCATACAAATGAGCATCAAATGGCAGATCATCAAGTGGTTGAAGTGGATGTTCAGCAAAAAACTGTTTTAGCTTTGCTCGTGATGGATATTGGAAGATTCCAGTAATTGATCTTTCATTTTCTTGCGTAGGTTCATTTACAGGATGTGCTTCAGAAACCAAGTTATTTATGCTTGAAGGAATATCTGATTCCCTGTCACTAGTTGAAGCTATGTGTTCAGATGTTGCAACTACAGGCAGTACAGATACCGGAACAAGGAAGCCAGAAGAAATATTGGGCCTGGGTTGATTAGTAATGGATGCACTTGTATTTGTCACTACATTCAAAGTAGCTCTTCTCTGTTCTTGTAACTCGCATGTCATTGCATCATCACCATGAGCATTGTTTCTTGCTTCTTGATTATTTGTTGCAGAACTGGATATTGATGTGGATTGTGCTTGTGGTATTATAAACTCTGTAATAGGCCTGCATCGCTTGGCTGATTCCTTCCTTTCTGCTTCTTTTTGTTCTTTGCGTTTTAGTGACCCAGATTTATGCTTTTTCTTTTCCATGCTGGTAGGGGTAATATTCCTGAAATAAAAACTTAATTAAAAATAGCCCACATAGGGAAAAATGGATATTGATGATTGCAAGAATAACTTGAAGGAACGCCAGATAAACCCCTACTTAATAAAACATCTAAAATAATTTACTTACACTTCAATAGGCTATGTTCATTAGTCAATACTACTGTGGCCTATGCAGCTTCAGAAGAGGAGACAATCCACTGTCCAGTGTTCACACCAGCAAGCAACTGAGACAACGGTTGAAACTTAGAAGTTTGGTCCGACTATAGTAAGACATTAAGAATGGTCCCACAACCAAAGTTAACATGTCCAGTTTGATACCAGGGTAGTGTCACAAGTCAGAACCCTTTGAGTTTACTGATCATGGCTTATCACTTCAATATCTTTGACCTCATGATTCACGGTCAAAGGTACCCCTTCTCCTTTTCGGTGACCTCACGACCCTATGTACTGCTTGATATCCTTTCAAGTTGCCGACCATCTCAAATCACGAACTGTAACTTTATCTTTAAATTCACACACTCTTGCTGAAAACGTGGATTTCCAACCATGTCCGACCAGTTCCAACCAGCCCCCCCCCCCCCCCCCACTCCTTTTCACATCCGTTTAAAACTGCTTCGTTCCTTCATACACTGAGTGATTATTTGTTTGTTTCTTTATTGCATTTTTATTTGGTACTGCTCTTTTTAAAAACAATTATATTTTATTAAGTTAGAATACAAATCTCAGGAAAGAAGTTGGAGATTTATTTATCTAATTAAATCTAATTAATTCAGAGATTCACGGGCCGCTTCTTGGCTCTCCGGGTCCCGGACCGATGTACCGGCTGAACCAAGACTACTGGTACATAGATCCCTGAAAGTTGCCACCCAGGTTGATAGGGTTGTGAAGAAGGCCTATGGTGTGTTGGCCTTTATTGGTAGAGGGATTGAGTTCCGGAGCCATGAGGTCATGTTGCAGTTGTACAAAACTCTAGTACGGCCGCATTTGGAGTATTGCGTACAGTTCTGGTCGCCTCATTATAGGAAGGACGTGGAAGCTTTGGAACGGGTGCAGAGGAGATTTACCAGGATGTTGCCTGGTATGGAGGGAAAATCTTATGAGGAAAGGCTGATGGACTTGAGGTTGTTTTCGTTAGAGAGAAGAAGGTTAAGAGGTGACTTAATAGAGGCATACAAAATGATCAGAGGGTTAGATAGGGTGGACAGCGAGAGCCTTCTCCCGCGGATGGAGGTGGCTAGCACGAGGGGACATAGCCTTAAATTGAGGGGTAATAGATATAGGACAGAGGTCAGAGGTGGGTTTTTTACGCAAAGAGTGGTGAGGCCGTGGAATGCCCTACCTGCAACAGTAGTGAACATGCCAACATTGAGGGCATTTAAAATTTATTGGATAAGCATATGGATGATAAGGGCATAGTGTAGGTTAGATGGCCTTTAGATTTTTTCCATGTCGGTGCAACATCGAGGGCCGAAGGGCCTGTACTGCGCTGTATCGTTCTATGTTCTATGTTCTATGTACTGCTTGATATCCTTTGAAGTTGCCGACCATCTCAAATCACGAATTGTAACTTTATCTTTAAATTCACACACTCTTGCTGAAAACATGGAATTTCCTTAATTATGCCCGACCCGGGCCCCCCTATTCCACATCCTTCCACTACCTCCCCTGCTTCGTTCCTTTTCATGCACTGCTTATTTGTGTCCTGTTCTCTTTTTTTTCTTATTCCTTTTTATTACTAAAACAGTTGGCTGTGTTTGTTTCTTTATTGCATTTTTATTTGATATAGGGGACCCACTTCATCAGGGGCCCACTTGCCATCGGGCAAGCTGACACCCTGGCCAGTCCGCCACTGAGCGTAGAGGCTTTGCACACAACAGTCCTGAGCTTACCGGTTCCATTGCGGGGGTGGGCATTTCAGATCACTGCCACCTGCATTGCAATTTTGATGCAGTCACAGAATCACTGAATTGTTACAGCACAGAGCGAGGCAATTCAGGCCATGGTGTCTGCCCTAGCTCTCCAAATGAGAGTTTCACCCAGTGCCAATTTCCTGCCTTCTCCTTGAATCTCTGCAGACTATTTCTTTTGAAATAATTATCCAATTCCCTCTTGAATACCTTGATTGAACTTGTCTCCACCACACTCTCAGGCCCCAACTACTCGGTGTGTGAAAACGTTTTTTCTCATATCGCTTTTACTGCTTTTGCCAATTGTTTAAAATCTGTGCCTTCTTGTTCGCGATTCTTTCACAAGTGTGAACAGTTTCTCCCTATCTACTGTGACAAGGCCCCTCATGGTTTTGAATACTTCTTTCCAATTTCCTCTCAGCCTTCTTTTCTACAGGGAAAAAGTCCAAACATCGCCACTCTATCTTCATAACTAATGCTTCCCATTCCTGGAACCATTCTTATAAACCTTTTCTGCACTCTCTCCAATACCCTCACATCCTTCCTAAAATAGGACGCCCAGAAATTACACATAGACAAGTTCAACGTAACCTCCTTGTTCTTTTTTAAAAAATGTACTTTATTACAAACATGTATCCAAACAGACTTCAATGAACAAACACCCCGGGAGACATGGGTCGGGATTCTCCGATCGCACGGCGAAGTTCTGACGCCAGCGTCAAAAGCAGCGCAAGCCACTCCGGCGTGAACGGGCTGCCAGGCCCAGGTATACACCCATTCCTAGGGAGCTGGTATGGAGCCGGAGTGGTGTCCGCCAGCCCCCCCCCCCCCTCGGAGTTGGATCCCGATACCCCACCCCACTCTCCTCCACCAGGACAGTCCTGCAGCCAAAACTTCGAGGTCCCGCCAGGTGGGACCATTCATAACCCATGCCGGCAGCACTCAGCCCGTCGAGGTGCAGAGAATCACGGGGGGGAGAGGGGGTCCGACCCGGCGCGGGATTGGAGAATCCCGGCCAAGCTTCACAACAATCAAATATACAGTCTGTCCGGATTTTCCCGCTTTTGCACCCCCCTCCCCAGCGACGAACAGCCCTTCAAACAGTCACAAACATCCCCCACCTTTCCTCAAACCCCTCTGAAGAACCACTTAACTCATACTTTATCTTCTCTAATCGCAGGAAGTTGTACAGGTCACCCAACCAAGCCGCTACCCCCAGTGGCAATGCCGACCGGCACTCCAGCAAAATATGCCGCTGTGCAATCAGAGAGCCAAAGGCCACGACATCGGTCTTCCTTCTCTCCATAAACACCGCATTCTCTGAGACCCTAAATATCACACCAAAGTGTCCGGGTCCACCTCCTTCTCCACTACCCTGGCTAAGACCGCGAACACTCCTGCCCAGAATCTTCCCAATTTTTCGCAACCCCAAAACATGTGCGCGTGATTCGCTGGCCCCCGCCCACACCTCTCAACTCATCTGTTACCCCCTGAAAGAACCCATTCATTCTCGCCCGAGTCATATGTACCCTGTGCACCACCTTAAACTGTATCAGTCTCATCCTTGCACACAGAGGCGTGCAGAGGTCTGGTGATGCCCGGGGCAAATCTTGATTGTATGCCCCAAAGACTCAAGTATAAGGCCTAATATACTGAGAAATATTATGAGAAAGGAAAACATTTTGAATATATAAACACAGATGAAACATGAAATAAACGCTTTATTCGATTTTAATATAAATCAATCAAATTTATTAAGTTCTTTTCCCCAAATGATACCTCCTGTCACAAAACACCTGAACTACTTCACTTTTTACATCAGCTGTGAGAAATTATTTTTCAATGCTTATTAAAGCCAGGTTGGTCAGTCGCTCCTGTGACATAGAAGACCTCAGATATGTTTTTATTAATTTCAGTTTTGAAAATGACCTTTCACAGCTTGCGACTGAAAATGCGATTGTAAGCAGTAATCTGTATGAAACACACAGCATCGGAAAGACATCCCTCCCATACTGCAGTAAAGACTCCAGAGCATCTTTAGGATCAGGGGGAACTCTATTCCCTCCAGCTCGAATGAGCATCACAAAATCAATAATTTTGTCATATAACTGAATTGCAACCACAACATTGTCATAATAATTTGCAAAGTCTGAACATTCCTTTTTTAATTTCTCTCTTTCTTGTTCATCTTCAATCACTCCTGAATTCAAGTTCAGAAGAAAAGAAAATCGGTCACTGAGTCTTTGAAGACGGACACTGCGGTCTTCAATTTCAGTTTTTAATCTGTTCACAATCTCTACCATTACTCTATTCATTTCTTCTTGTGCCGTCAGTCCACTATCTCTTGCTGACTCTCCAGGCATTATTCTTCTTCTCCTTGTTCGTGCAATTGGTATTCCCCAATTTTGACAATATTCATTGGCTAAATCTATTGCATTGTGGATAATTTCGTCATTCTTCAAATTCAAGATATGAATAAATCCTCTCAGATCACAAGAAGCTTCATGGAACCCCATTTTCGGATCCTGCAAACGTTTTGAGACTTTATCCACTGATGATAAAACTGAGTACCAAAAATTTAATAAAGCTATAAACGGGAACTGTTGAATAGAGTTCAGTAGCGATCCTGCATCAGATTTAGTTTCCCTTGAAAATTCTCCTTCCAGCAGGTGTTGAAGGCTTGCAATAACGTTGTCACACTCTTCGTGGATTACTTGCACAGCATCATGGCTGGAACTCCATCTTGTGTCACACTGTCTTTTCACAGTCCGAGTGACAAATGATTTTGACACTTCCCAACGAGAAGTAGATGAAGAAAAAAAAGTAAAGAGTTTTTCTAGAATGCCAAAAAATGTAACAACAACAGGTTGCACCTCACTTGCATGGACACAGGACAAATTGAGGCTGTGGTTCTCGCAGTTCACAAACACAGCTTTTGGGTTAACTTCAAGAATTTTTTGTTGAACACCTCCTCTCACTCCAGCCATAACTGCTGCGTTATCATATGCTTGACCACGACAGTCATTCATGGAAATGTTGTCTTCTTCCAATTTTTCCTGAATTTTATTTACCAGGCTGACTGCATCTTTCTTGTTGACTTGAAAAAATCCCAGAAATGTCTCCTTTATTTCTACTTTTCTGTTTTCATCAATATGAACGTAACGCAGAATTTCAGAAACCTGATCTTCATGGGCAATATCTGGAGTTGAATCCAGCATTATGCTAAAATATTTTGCGTCCTTAATTTCGGAAATGATATTTTTCTTGACAGTTTCACCAAGAAGACTGATTATTTCGTTTTGAATTCTGTTGGACAAGTAGGTGACACTTTTTGGTTTCTCTTTCCCTCTCTGCAAGTGTTTTGCTAAGATGTCACCATATTTGGCCAAAAGTCTGATTGTTGCTAGAAAGTTTCCTGTATTTTCACTGACTGTCTCCCCTGGCTCTGATAACCCAGATATTCCTTCTCCTCGATGTCCACGATAGGCCAGATTCTGTTTTGCCAGAAAGGATATAACCTCGACAATCCGTTCAGTTATAGCTTTCCATCTTTTCTTTTCAGCAGACATTTGCTGTTGAAGTTCAGCATCTATCGTAGTTGAATGATGGAGTCGAACTACGAGGTTCAGGTATTCCCTCATGTGAGCTCTATGAGAAGGGCTTTTCTCATGGTCAGGTATTGTTGGATTTAATTTTCTCCAAGTGGAGAAACCGTCTTCCTTTCCAAAGTTTAACACAGACGACAAATGCTCCTTTGAAAACAAAAAGCAAACAAAACAGTAGCATGCTTTCCGATATGGAGAGTATAACAACCATTTTCTCTCCACAATTTCTCCGTTTGTGGAAACTTTATCAAACCACTGTTTGGAAAATGATCTCCCATCCTTCTCAGCAAATGGACCACTTTTATTCGGATATCTTTCAGGGCCATGTTGTAATATTGTCATCTTCAAATGATCTGGAATCGGTTTCTTCAAACAGCCAAAATCGCTTCTTTGCAAAAATATGCAAAAATCTTCTTTATTTTCTTCACATGGATCATCATCCTGACAACGAGACTGAGGAGAGAGAGTATTATGTTCTGACCGAGCTGAATCCGTATCAGAAAAATCCTTCTCTGCACCCACATCATCTTTTACTTCTCCAGGTTCTCCTACTTCTTCTTTACTTCTTTTTATCCATGCATCTAATGCCCCTCTTTGATGGGACTCTTCTTCGACTCTGGCCCTCTTTTTTTTCCTGTTCTGTGCTCCACTCGGTTGTACACGAAATACTCGTAACATTTCATTTTCTATCTCAAAAACCGTAAGACGCATGAGAAAATGGGAAGAAAATGGTAAACAATTGGTCAGTTGCAGACGGATAAACCATATTTACTTTCTTTGTTCCTTCGTATCAAATTATTTCACACTGATTCTCCACTGATAATTTTGTGCAATTTATATCATAGACTTGCAAATTAGTGGTATCTGTATTCGAATATTAGCATGTTAAGGAATAAATGTCTCCTATTCCGAGATTAAATGCCATAGCAGTCCTCTGATCATCCAGGCTTCACTCTTACTACATCCCACGTAAATATTTCATTAAATATCGCCAAAAAACCTATAAAAACCGTAGTTGCACCTGTTCTAGACCTGAGTAGGTAAAAGAACTAATCTAGATGCACAAAAGCTGAAGAAAAGACGAGTTATGACTCGAGGAAACGCAGGAACGAACAGCCACGTCTGCTTGTTGCTTTTGATGGTTGCACCACGTACATCATCCACATGCGTGTGGGGGGATGGGGAGAAGGACCATTTTCTCTAGACAGAAAGGGTACACCATGTTAAAGGAATAAAGGGCTAACAACTGCCTCTGCAGTGTGGTGAGCCTCCAAAAATTGATTTATCACCGCTGAAATTTTAAAATTACTATCTTATTTCCTTCTCTGGGGCAGCACGGTGGCCTAGTGGTTAGCACAACCGCCTCACGGAACTGAGGTCCCAGGTTCGATCCCGACTCTTGGTCAATGTTCGTGTGGAGTTTGCACATTCTCCCCGTGTCTGCGTTGGTTTCGCCCCCACAACCCAAAAAATGTGCAGAGTAGGTGGATTGGCCACGTTAAATTGCCCCTTAATTTAAAAAAATAATTGGGTAATCTAACTTTTAAAAGAAAATTTAAAAAAAAAAAATAAAAATTTTTTTTCCTTCTCTGATTGGATGCCCCCATACAATGGATGCCAGGGGCCAATGCACCATCGCCCCCCCCCCCTCTCTGCACGCCACTGCTTGCACAGGAGGAGGTCCCGTTTATCCTTCGCAGTGCCTCACTCCATGCTCCCCAATTGATCTCCCCTCTCAACTCCACTTTCCATTTCTCCTTGATCTTCACCATCCACTCGCCTTCCTGCTCCCCCAGCCACTTGTATATATCCCCAATTCTTCCCTCCCCTTCCACATCCAGGAGCAGCAGTCGCTCCAGCTGGGTATATCCCAGTAACCTAGGGAACCCCCTTCAGACCTTTCGCGCAAAGTTCTTAACCTGCAGATTCCTGAACTCACTCCCGCTCGGCAGCTAACCTCCTTGTTCTTGCACTTTATGCCCCTATTAATAAATTCTAGGATACTGTATTCTGTATTAACTGCTCTCTCAACCTGTCCTTCAATTACCTATCCACATATACACACAGACCCTTCTGCCTTTGCACTTCCTCTAGATTAGTCTCCTTTCTTTTATGCAGTCCATCTATGTCTTCCTACTAGAATTTACCTCACATTTCTCCGCACTGAACTTCATCTGCCACCTAGCTGACCGTTCCACCAACTTGAGTATGTCCTTTTGACGTTCTACACTGTCCACATCAAAGTTTTCAATACTTTAAGTTTGGTATCTTTTGCAAATGTTAAAATTCAAGTCTAGATCACTAATATATATCAGGAAAATAAAGGGTCCCAATACTAACCCCTGGGGAACGCCACCACGAACCTTCCGCCAGCCTAAGAAGCATCCATTAACCATCATTCTCTGTTTGCTGTCAATTTGCAAATTTGGTATCCACGTTGCTACTATCTCTTTAATCCCATGTGCTATAACTTTTCTCATGAGTTTGTTGTATCAAACACCTATTGAATGTCTATGTACACCACATCAACAGAATTGCCCCCATCAACCCTCTCCATTACCTTCTCAAAAACTCCAGCAAGTTAATTAAAGAAGATTTTCCCTGAAGAAATTCATGCTGGCTCTTCTTAATTAACCTGCATTTGTCCATATGACTATTAATTATATCCTGAATTATACCTTCTAGAGGATTCTCAACCATTGAAGTTAAACTGACTGGTCTGTAGTTGCTGGGCTTATCTTTACACCCTTTTTTGAACAAATGCACGTTGTTACCCACTTTAGGCAGATACGTGATCAATTCTAGCCCCACATTCTTCACAGTCACAGCACAAATGAATTAACCAGTAATTCTTATAAAAATTCCCTTGGCTGCCTGATGGATCTGTAATTGTTAATATATTTATGTGTCGGCACACAATATATTAATCAACAGAACTCGAGACTGACCTTCTTGGGTGAAGTCAAGTATAGCTTTATTTGTAGCAGTTTTAAAGCCTACTGATCAAGTCACATTTTATGCGAATACAGAATCTAGAAAGTAGTTTGTCCAATGCAAATACAGATGGTTTAGTTGAATTCAAAATACAATTCAGTTCGTGGTAATTTCTTCAGATCAAATGCACAATACAAAAATGAAACAAAAGAAAATAGCTGTTTGCAAAGCAAAGTAACAATAGATTTCAAAGGTTAGGTTAAAGATGAATTCAGAGAGAGAGAGAGCTGATTCTCTCTCGGTCTTATAAGGAAATCATAATCATTTTGAGGTTCTGTTCCCTTTCTGACTGTGATTGGTTTAAAATAATTATAATTAATCTAACACGACCGAAATGTCTGCCTGTCAAGTTTAAAGAGATAATGTTGGATGGGAGAATATGTTTCCATAATATGGAACCACCTGTTTCCCACCATAGTCTCCAGAACTGGAATGTTTACCCAGTAATGATAACAATAGGCTGGATTCTCCGACCCCCCCGCCGGGTCGTAGAATCGCCGGTGGGGGGCGGCGTGAATCCGCTCCGCCGCTCCGACGCCAGCTTCGCCGGTTTTTTGGAGGGGGGGGGGATCACGTTGTGCCGGTCGGTGCCGTTGGCAGTGCCCCCCCCCCCTCCCCCCCCCGGCAATTGTCCAGGCCCCGATGGGCCGAGCGGCTGCCCGTTTACGGCCGATCCTGCTGGCGTGAAATACATAAGGTCTGTACTGGCGGGACCTGGCTCTGAGGGCTGTTAGAGAGGTCCTCGGGAGGGCGGGGGGGGGGGGATCCAGCCCAGGGAGAAGGCCCGTGGTTTTCTGGCCTGCGATCGGGGCCCACCGATCTGCGGGCGGGCCTGTGCCTTGGGGGCACTCTTTCCCTCAGCGCCGGCCTCTGTAAAGCTCCGTCATGGCCGGCGCGGAGAAGAAACTACTGTGCATGCGCAGAGATCATACCAGCGGTTCTGCACATGTGCCAGAACACGCTGGTGCTCCCGCGCATGCGCTAACCTGCGCCAGCCAGCGGAGGAGCTTTGGCAGTATTTGCCATGGCGCCAACCACTCCAGCTCCGGCCGAGCCCCCGGAAGTGCGGAGGATTCCGCAAATTCCGGGCGGCCTGACGCCGGAGTGGTTCACACCACTCTTTGGTGCCGGTACGGCTCACCCGCCGGTTGGGGGAGAATCCTGGCCAATGAGTCTATTCTGCAACGTGGATATTCAGTTTGAGAACTGACTTCCTTATCAGATCTTTCCCATGCTCTCAGCATGCCCTGCTGTCATGCCTAATATATGATTTTTAATAGTATAATGTCACTAAATAATTTCTTCCTTTAAGCTTTTATTACCTATAAGAAAAGTAGGTTTCTATCACTGTCCAATAATCAGTCACCAGGTTGTAGAAACACAATTACTGTTTATTTATAACAAGAATGATGTTGAAATATGCCATAAGCGCAACTGGATAACGACAAGCTAATCTACTACCCCCTTTAACTGTCCCACCCTCTACACACACAAGACAAACAAAGGGGAAAGGCAAAAATATGAATGAAGGTCAAAAGATTAGTATTTTCTTCAAATGATGGTTCTTTAGCATGCTTTCCTCACAGCACAATGGTTGATCAAAGTCTCTGATTTACAGCTGGTAATGGTCTTCCTTGCAGAGTCATTCGTTTAATACAGCACTTACAGGCAGCAGGCTTTCTGACAAGACCCTTTATTTTTTATCAAACTGGGCCTTCAGCCTGAGGTTCACATTCAGGCCTATATCTTTCTGTATTGCTACTTTATTTCCCATCAAACCTTGCTTCCAGCTCGTGGCTTGACTTCAAGCCTTTGCAGTCTCGAGAGAATGACACCCAGTCTTGCTGGAGCGTCAGCGCTCACAGTGGTCTTATGGAGAGGATTAGTTGGATCCTTTGGGACAAGTTAGTCAGATTGCTCCATCAGGCTGCAGAATCAAAAGTGGAACCAAACTGGAATCTCATGACTCTAAAACATTCCAGTGGGATCAGATCCATCATTACCTGTCACCGGGCAGAGCACAACCCTTTGGGCCAATCCATTAGCCACCAGCCAAATCAATCAAACCATGTCATCACTGATATCAGCCAGTCTGCATATCACCAGTGGTGATGTTTTGTGCTTTTCAAAATGGACAATTGCTGAGCTGACATGATGGCTCCAGCTAGTCACTTGCTGGCTTCCAGAAGTTTCAAAGTTAACAAAGTAACTTCAAACATCTGCAATGTAACACTCCATGCATTGTCTAAACATTCCAGCCATGCCATCACCATGGGCCAGCAGACGGTCAGTCTGACCATGCTAACTTCAAACAAAGACTACCCTTCACAGATTCTAATCTCCAATAATGATGCTAATGGCCCAAGCATTAACTATTCTAACAAACTTCATTGAAGCCTACTCGTGACAATAAGCGATTTTCATTTCATTTCATTTCAAAATGGTTTCAACAAGAGGTCCTCGCTTAACAACCTAAAATGAGTATCACATAACCAAGACTTGTTCTGACTAACTTATGCAGTCTCTGGACCTGATAGGCAGTTACTGTTTACCCCCAACAAGAACAGAACTCCAGGCAACAGCCTATGCATATCTTACCATCAAGTCAGTGGTAGCGGAAAGAACTCTGACCCTCATCAAAAACCACAATTGATTGGAACCTTGAGAATTGTGCCTCCAAGACTAACTCGCGCTCCATGCCGTCTCCCATCATGGAAGTCTCATTATAGAAAGACGGATCACCCTAAATCCTGTCAACCCTCCCCCCCACCCCCCCCCCCCCCCCCTTCACCCCCCCACCCCAACCCCCACCACCCACCGGAAGAAACTTTCCATTAGACTTCTGATTCTGGACTCTGGACACACGTAAAACCCTAATTTGAATATTGTTGTGGTCGTGCCCTGAACCCTCTTCCTTTTTCCTTATCCCCCAATTATTGTGTGAATGCAAAAGAAGTGGGTGTATGAAACACTTCTTGTGTGTGTGTGTGTGTCTGTGTAAAAATAAATGAACCTTTTTGTTTTATCTTCCCTCAAGTGTGCTGAGCAGGTTATTGATTGAGGATTGGAACACTCCAAATTTAAGGGTTAGGGAAAATACACCACCATTTATAAAGGGGGAAATCACAATTTTTAAAAAACTTTCTGGTTATGGACGGGTAGTGAGCGGGGAAGTCAGAGTAGTTCAAATTGACCCCCATCCCGTCCATAGAACTTCCCTCAGTATCCTTGGATGCATTTCGCCAAGGCCCGATACCTTGTCAATCTTAAGTACAGTCTATTTAATACCTCCTCCTTATCAAACTTTAAACCCTTCTCGTGACTGAATTTCTTCCTCTTTCATGATCCTGGGTAGTATCTTCTTTCTTAGTAAATATAGATACAAAACATTAATTTAATACCTCAGCTATGCCCCAGACGTCCATGTATAAATGCCCTTATTGTTCCCTAATAAGCCCTACTTTTCCTTTTGCCATCCATTGTTTTATTTGTATAGCTTCAGAAGGCTTTGGCATTCCCTTTTATGTTAGCTGCCAGTGTCTTTTCATACTTAGTTTTCGTTTCTCTTCCTTTATCACCTCCCCTCTGACATTTTGTATTTGGCCTAGTTCTCAATTTGATTACCTACCTGACACCTCTCATAAAGACACTTTTGCTTCTTAATTTCTACTTCCGTTTTCATCCAGGGATCTCTGGATTTTTTGCCTTTCTCTCTTGAATGAATATTCTTGACTGTACTTCCTAATTTGTGCCATAGATTGTGGACATGTTTTGGGGGGGTCAGGGGGTGAATTACTCACCGTAGGATTCCTAACCTCTGACCTGCTCTTGTAGCCACGGTATCTGGTCAAAGCCTCAATATTGTCCAGGTCTTGCTGTATTTGGACATGAACTGCATCAGCATCTGAGGAATTGTAATTGGTGCTGAACATTGTGCAGTCATCAGCAACATCACTACTTCTGACTTTATGATGGAAGGGAGGTCATTGATGAAGCAGCTGAAGATGGTTGGGCCTAAGACTCGAACTTGAGGAACTCCTGCAGTGGAACTGAGTTAACTGATCTCCAATAACCACAACCATCTTCCTTTCTGTTATGTATGATTCCAACCAGCAAAGAGGTTTCCCCTGATTCCTATTGACTCCAGTTCTACGAGGGCACTATGAAGTCAATCACTGCCAAATGCGGCCTTGATGTCAAGGGCAGTCACTCTCACTTCAGCTCCTGAATTCAGCTCCTTTGTCTATGTTTGGACCAAGGCTGTAATGAGGTGAGAAGCTGAGTGATCCTGGTGGAACCCAAAATGAACATCAGTGAGCAGATTATTATTAAGCAAGTACCACTTGATAGCACTTTTGAAGACTTCTTCAATTACTTTACTAATGATTGGGAGGAGACAGATGGGGCAGTAATTGGACAGGTTTGATTTGTCATGATGTCATGAACCATGGGGAATCCTTGGGCGGGGTTCTCCGACACTCCGCGCCAAAATTGCGCTCGGCGCGGGGGTGGAGAATTACCCAAAATAGGCTCCCACACCGGCACGCGATTCTCCGGCGACTGGAGAATCGGCACCAGTCGCGCATGCGCGATCTTCGCAGCGCTGATCGGTTGCCGTTGAAAGCGCCCCCTGCGGCGATTCTCCGTGCTCGATGGGCCGAGTGCCCGCTGAGTTCCACCAAGTCCCGCCGGCGTGGTTCACATGTGGTCCCACCTGGCGGGACCTCGGTGTTCTGGCTGCAGGGACCATCCTGGTGGGGGGTGGGGGGATCAGACTCCGGGGGGGGCCTCCACGGTGGCCAGGCCCACGATCGGTGGGCGCGCTCATTCCGGGGAGGGCCTATGTTCCTCTGCGCTGGGCCCTTGTAGTGCGCCACCATGTTACACGGGGGCTGGTGCGAAGACGGCCGCCGTGCGATGGCTGCCGTGCACATGCCCAGCTGCGAGGGTGTAACTGCAGGGCACTGCCTGCAGCCGGAACTGCGGGATGCACGCTAGGGCCCTGCTGGCCCCCTTGAAGATGGAGAATCACCCAGGACTTTCTAGGAAAAAGTCTGGAGTGATTCCCGCCCGTTTTCCGGTGGGCGTGGGGGCTTAATCCCCGGAAGGGATAATCCCGCCCCTTATCTGGATTTCAGAACCATTTGACAGGTAAGTTCAAAAGGTGTTGCCAACTTCATGTGTTATAATGAAATGCTGTATGGTAAGTTGAATATACTGATGATTGGCTTTTGTTCTTAAAAGGTAAGTGACTATTAAATTGACCAGCATTGTGAGAATGGAACCATCTTCAGACACATTAGAGTTCATTATCCATTGGATAAAGTGTTATTTTGTGTCAAACAGCATTGATATTCAGATTTGACTGTGTTAATTTTCCCCTATAACCTTTCATTAAATGACAGCTCAAATATCTGTTTCCTGCTTAAAAGCTGGAACAGATGGCTGAGCCGTTCATTGATTTCAAAAGCTTTAGTGTATACAGCTCTGGGGACTTTGTTGACAACGTTGTGCAAAGAAAGCTCATTATGAATGCTTTACTGAGTTCCAAATTCCACTTATGGTTTCAGCTCAGCATGGGTCATTGAATAGAATCAAATTATGCATGCTTGGCTGAGCTCCAAATTCCAATAATGTATTCAGCTCAGCAGGGGCTGTGAAGCAAACCAAGTTTATTTAGTTTGGCAGTTTTATCACCACGTAATAAAATAATGGTTCTTCTAAAGTTGTTGTTTTTGAATGATGATCTGTTTATCTTGAGGTTTTAGGACCACTTTTGTGTTTATAGTGCCTGAAACTTCTGCTTGTGAGTGCC
The DNA here is from genome assembly GCF_902713615.1 of Scyliorhinus canicula. Lineage (NCBI taxonomy): Eukaryota > Metazoa > Chordata > Chondrichthyes > Carcharhiniformes > Scyliorhinidae > Scyliorhinus > Scyliorhinus canicula. The sequence continues at coordinate 118,950,736 of NC_052150.1, forward strand.
ACATCTTGGTACCCCCACCCCCACCCACCCCCACTCCCACCCCATCCACCCCCACCCACCCCCACTCCCACCCCACCCACCCCCACCCACCCCACCCACCCCCAACCACCCCCACCTACTCCCACCCCATCCACCCCCAACCACCCCCACCCACCCACCCCAACCACCCTCCCACTGACAGCGGCATTTGAGACAGTCTGCTGACTCTGATGACCTTGGCTGATATCCTCTGTCTGGCAGAGCCAAGGCAGGCACCAACTGGGAGGGAGGGTCCAACACCATGGCTGGAAACTCCTCAGTCATCGCAGCCTCATCAGATGCCACAGGCACTGGCAGAGAGGCCTCCACCTGGAGCTCCCTGAGAGGAGCCTGCAGATATGGCATACAGCTCATCTGCCAGCATGTGGTTGGTTTGAATTTCCCAGCTCACCATTGGTGGAGAAATACCTAAGCAAAGAGACTAGTTAGGTGTCTCATCCATCTCACAAACTGGCAGTGACCGGCTCAAGTCACTGATACGATAGATCAGTACTTATTCATGTTGAACACCACTTAGAGGAAGCATTGAGGGTGGCAAGGGCATAGAATGTACTCTGGGTGGGGGACTTCACTGTCTATCACATGTCTATCACTAAGAATGGCTTGATCATATCATCACAGACCGAGCTGGCCGGGATCTAAAGGACATAGTTGCTAGACTGGGTCTGTGGCAGGTGGTGAGGGAGCCAACAAGAGGAAACACATACTTGATCTCATCCTCACCAAACTGTCTGCCACAGAAGCACCTGGTCCATGACAGTATCAGTAAAAATGACGACTTGTGGAGACAAAGTCCCATCTTTAATTTGTGGATTGCCTCCATTGTATCGTGTGACACTCCCCACTGTGCTCAATGGACAGACTTTGAACAGATCAATTCACTCCACGTGATATATCAAAAAACAGCTGAAGGCACTGGATCCTGCAAATGAATCCTGACATTATTCCAGCAATAGTACTGAAGGCCTGCACTCCAAAACCTGTTGCGCCCCAGCCACTGACTCACATTTACCAGTCCCAAGCTTCCATGCAAGCTGCCATTCTCCTGCTTCCCTCTTTTGTGCTATAGAATTAAACAAAGAAAACTGCTGACCTTATACACAGTTGCACAAAGCAGAATGGTGTATGCCACCTCTAAACAATTGTGAACCAGGTGCCACAATGTTCCTGCGTGTCGCTGACTTTATCCTAATGGTAAGACTCTCTTGAAAACTGTGTTGCACTAATGATTATTCGTGACATGCAAATATATTACAAGTGGGAACCGGCTACAAGCCTAGGTAACGCTCAAGACACAAACACACCACTGACTCTGCATCTCAACTTGCCATTAGGAAATCAAAATTTTGCACCTAAATAAGCCACATTTCCCTATTCTTGTGGACTCCATAAAATCCTCATAACTGACCAGGATTTTGACAGGAGAGTACTGTTCACAATGTTGTAAGCAGAACTTAATGGCATTCCCATTCTCTCCCTTTTTGCCATTCCCATGCAATTATTAAAAAAAAAATTTAGAGTACTCAATTCATTTTTTCCAATTAAGGGGCAATCCACCTAGTTTGCCATCTTTGGGTTGTGGGGGCGAAACCCATGCAAACACGGGGAGAATGTGTACACTCCACACGGACAGTGACCCAGAGCCGGGATCGAACCTGGGACCACGGCACCATGAGGCAGTAGTGCATCTGCGCCACCGTGCTGCCCTTTTCCATGCAATTATAATCAAAGTTCTAAGTGCTGGCGGTGAGCATGTGAAACACGTGATTAAACAGAGAAGATACCTTTTCACTGGTGAAACTCACCATCGGCTGAAAATGCTACACGATGGGCAGGTGATAATAGACCCTCCTGTTGAAAGAGGGCAGCTTTCCATTACAGCCAAAACATTTCACCCAACTCCATTGCCATTGAAGGCGCTGGATCCTGCAAATGGGTCCTGACATTATTCCAGCAATAGTACTGAAGGCCTGCACTCCAGTAAGAGCATAAATGTGGCATTTGTGTGTTTTCAAAATTTCTCTTGAAAATATTTCACATTATTTTGGTTTCACTTGATCCATGAGTGCATCATTGTTATTCATTGAGACTTAATCAGAGAGCAAAATGTACTGGTATGCCTCATAGTTGGCACACATTGATGGTTACAGGCAGTTAGGGAATTTTCTTTATTGTGCAAAGAACAACATTGCGTTTTCTTTTGTTCATTCTTTATTGAATGTTGCTTTCAGTGTTGTCCTCGCCAGCCTAAGGAACATGGCAGAACATGCAGGCTAGCACTGCCACGGTACCCAGGCAGCACCAGCAGTACCAGCGCACCGCCCTGCCCAAAGGGCATGCAGCTGGGTGCCTCTAATCCCCTTGAAGACCCCCACTAGTGCCGTTCCAACTGGTCCCCCTGTCTCTTGCCGGTCTCGAGCCTCCATGCAAGCTGCCATTCACCTGATTCTCCCCCCACTTTGTGCTGCAGAGTTCAACAAAGAGAACTGCTGACCTTACACAAAACTGCACAAAGCCGAACGGTGCATGTCACCGTTAACCAATTGTGAACTGGGTGCCATGAGATTCTCAGGTGCTGCCAAATTTATCACAAGATTAGGATTTTATTAAAAATTGTTTCAGGGCCAAGAGGCCCTTGCAGGTGAAAAAATGCAAGTTATTGTAGACACATAAAAAGGGCCGCTACGGTGGTGTACACACAATCTGTCCTAGTCCAAGCTACCAGAATGCCGGTCCTGTCCGGGCCTACTTTTACATTGTCCGGTAACAAGCTCTGGCTGGGTGGGTTTCCGTCCACTCGCGGGGAAGCTCATATTCCACGAGTCCTATGGAGAGATCGATTAGGGTATCCCCATGGGCCTTGTGAGGGTTATTAAACACATTCATGAATTTTCAGGGTCTGCAAATTTAACATAAATGTGGACCCACTACAGGCCAGTGTAATGCTCGATACACTGCAAACATGCTGCTGACTTTATCTCTGCATCTCAACCTGCACTCAGGAAATCAAAATTTTGCATCTCACTTGATTAAATCACGCCATATTTCTCGCTCTTGTAGGTTCTACAAAGTCCCCCCCGCCCCCGGTGTTTCTGAACACGTGCAAAATAAGCCATTGTACATGTACAATTTACATGTACAATGTACATATTGGGGAGCTGGGTAAAGTGGATCCATCCATGTAGTTTGGGAACTGGTCATCCAACATAATTTCAGAGGTTGGGGGGGTTGCAGGTCTTTGTTGGCTTGTACATGTGGTGACACTTGTAAATCCAGACCCACATTGATAAAACTTGACACATCTAAAACAGCACAAATTCCTGCTGGTATTCAATAAAATGTTTGTGTGCAGATTGAATTTTCCTCCTCTGACCTGTGATACAGTTGCCTCACCACCAGAGGGCAAGCTGTACTGAGATCCTCTGCGAGGTTTCTCATTTGGTGTTATCCCTCACTGTTAACAGGTAAACTCGATGCTTGCTTTACATCACAAATTTATATTTCAACCTCATCATTGTCTAAGACTCTGTTATAAGCCCTGATAATAATCCAGAACCAGTAGTGATATTGTTGCTTCCTCATCCAGGTAGCATTTCTTTAAAAAAAACACAAATAGAATTTCTTGATAATTTCCGGTCCTGGACAATAATCTACTATTATTTTCTAGGCAAATGGCAAGCGAGATCCCCCAGATTAGCATTCACCCTCCAAAGCCAAATTGGCAATTATTATTGGTAAAAAGACAAGTAACTGCCAAGAGCCACAGAAATCCATTTCTTTGTAAGCAATGTTTAACTCTGCATTTCCTCAGTGTTTTAGCAATTTCTAGCTGTAACACTAGTGAAAAATCAATAATGGCCGTTGCGAATGCCAGTTCTTCAGAATTTTGTCGATGCTTTTCAAGATATCAGGGTAACCTCACAATCTCTTAATGTTTTACCCATTTTCCCCTCCTCCTCATGTGAAGATACTGACTTTGCCAAGCTTTGCAGTGCTGATGTGCCATTTTTCTTGTTTGAGCCTGGGTCAGCAGTGAGCAGCGAACCATTCAGAATAGGTTGCAATTTGTTGGAAATGCCATTACTTGGGTATTTGAGCTCTCTCATTCATCTCGTGATATACTTGTGCCAATATTTGATGCAAGATCGATCTGACTACTGTACATTGAGCTCAATGGCGAATTAGTAAATTATTCACATTACAGCCAGTGGCTTACCTCACAGGCCAACCACACGGCACCACAGAAAGCTGAGAACAGTTGCCTTAACTCAATTTGAGGTTTGGCACTGTGAGGTAATTGAGCTGCAACTTTTGAAAATGCCACAGATCAATTTAAAAATTAATTTCAATTTCAAAAAATGCTAAATGTAATTTCTGTGTTGGCACATTCCCATTCCACAGAAAGGATGCAGGAGGTGAAGGAAAGACTACTGGATTTTGGGAATGCGATCCTACATTGCCACTCCTTGAAGTTGAGTATCAATGAGTCTAGCTGGTGGGGACTCAAAAGGTGAAGGTTCCCCACAAGGTGAGCCAGGTAGTACAGCGGGTGGTGGTTGAACTGGTTAAACACCATGATGAGCATCCCACGGGTGCCTGACAAAGATATCAAAACATACGATGACCCAACCAGATCAGGCAATGAATTCTCTGATTTTAATTCCAAACTCAGAATTCTACTGTGACAGTTAAAATCATCCAAAAGTATTTTTAAAAATAACGCCTTGTGCCAGAGAGTTGTTCTTCCAATTCAGTATTTATGGGGGAGGAAGTTTAATTTGGTGCTCTAACCTTAGATGTGATTGTTTGCTTAAGGCAGGAGTCAAAGACAAGTAAGCCATAAAAGTCCGTTGCTGTAGGAGACAGCTTTTTCAGAGTGGGTAGCCGATGAATTGAACAGCTCTGTGTAACCATGGTAATCCTTAGTATTTCTTCCCACAGCTCTACATTGCTCAGAAGACTCAAGGGTAGAGGGCACTGAAACAGAAACAATACCAAAAAAAGGGTAATGGTCTATGGACATGAAGGGGATCCCATCAACTTTAAAGGGTTACCTAATTACACCGATGGGTCAACTTTTACAGAACGTTGGTACCCAGAAATGGTTGCCCAATATTCTATCTATAATGGTACCTATTGCATCGGTAATACTGCATACCCTTGGCTCGCAATGGGATGGAGAGGAGCGTGTTATTTAGGATTCATTGTCCCCTTCATCCGCCATTCCCCTTCTCTTTCCCTAGCCGATGCCATAAACGCAAATTCAAAATATCGACATCTCATCCCAGGGCAGGAGATTCTGCACAACCCACCACATGTTTTCCAGTGGCAGAGGCAGCCCATAAGCAGGATCTTCTGATCCCACCATTGTCAACGGAACTTCCCATTGAATGCACCCCTTGTCACCAGGAAACCCATGGCAGGGGTGTGCCATCGGTGGGAGTGGAATATCCCACCGACGTTAACAGCCGGTCAACTCAGCCCTTAGAAACCTTTCTGTTAAATCGAGCCCATGTGGAGTTTGCACATTGTCCCCTTGTCTGCGTGGGTTTCACCCCCGCAACCCAAAGATGTGCAGGTTAGATGGATTGGCCATTCTAAATTGCCCCTTAATTGGGAAAAAATAATAATAATTGGGTACTCTAAATTTATTTTTTTTAAATGCTTTAATATTTTTATTGAAAATCTTTCATTATAAACAAAATAATATAAAACAGTTTATTCAGGTTACAATGGGGAAAAAAAGAACACAATAAACAATCGAGAACCCCAATTAACTTACCCTCCAACATTAAACTAAACCCCTTACAACTGACGGTGATTAACTCTTTAAAACAGGAAATGAATAGTTGCCATCTCAAGTAAAACGCTTCTGCCAACCTCCTAATGGTCCATATGACCTTCTTGAAATGTGAGAATGTCATGAGGTCACCCAACCAAGCCGAGGTACTGGGTGGAGTGGGAGACTTACACCCAAGCAGAATTTGTCTCCGGGTTATTAATGAGGCAAAGGCAAGGATATCCGCCTACACCACCGTCTGCGGCACCAACGTGTATGATACCCTGAAAATGGCCACCAACGGACATGGCTCCAGATCGACATTAAGTATCTCTGACATGAGGGCAGCATGTGGTGCAGTGGTTAGCACTAGGACTGCGGCACTGAGGACCTGGGTTCGAATCCCGGCCCTGGGTCACTGTCCATGTGGAATTTGCACATTCTCCCCGTGTCTGCGTGTGTTTCTCCCCCACAACCCAAAGATGTGCAGGTCAGATGGATTGGCCACGCTAAATTGCCCCTGAATTGGAAAAAAAATTAAAATAATTGGGTACTCTAAATTTATTTAAAAAAAGGAGATCCAGATGCTCACTAACTTGGGACAAGACCAGAACATATCAGTGTGGTTAACCAGACCCGGAGAACAACGCTCATACCTGTCCTCCACCCCAGAGAAAAAAACACTCCTCCTCAAATTTGTCAAATCACCCCTGTGCACCACCTTAAACTGGATTAGACTAAGTCAAACGCAACAGGACGTGGAGTTGACTCTGCAAAGAATCTTGTTCCACACCTCATCACCCAGAATAGGAGTCAATTCACCCTCCCTTTAACTCATTCAACGGAGCCGACTCTACTGATAGGATCAGGCCATAAATGCACAAAATGCTTCCTCCACCAGGCCTGGCTGAAGACAAAATCTTCTTCAACAGGGAGGAGGGTGAAGGGAAAAGAGGGAAAAATCACGAATCTAAAAATATCTAAATAGATTGGAACCAGGGAGTTGACATTTTTTCAACAGCTCGTTAAAGCTGGAAAACCTTCCTTCCACCAACAAGTCACCAAATCTCTCCAAACCCTTCCCCTCCCATGAGCTAAACGTCGAGTCTAAACCTTCTGGCAAGAAGAGGTGATTGCTGCAGATTGGGGCCAGCAAAGACATGAAGCTACGTTTGTAAAGTGCTGTCTGAGCTGCTTCCAGATTCGCAGGGTGGACACCACTACCGGATTCAAGGAAAGTCTTGCTGGAGAAAACCACAACAATGCCATTACTAATGTCCCTGGCTGGAATCCTTACAAGAACACACTTCCATTTGCCGCCATATGAACGCCGATCACTAAACCACCCCAGTACTTTCTCAATATTGTCCGCCCAATACTAAAATAATAAATTGTGTAAAACTAAACCTCCTGACTATCTCTCTGAAGGAACGCCCTATATTATTATTACAGATCCCTGAAGTCTGCACGTTCTCCCCGTGTGTGCGTGGGTTTCCTCCGGGTGCTCCGGTTTCCTCCCACGGTCCAAAGATGTGCAGGTTAGGTGGATTGGCCATGCTAAATTGCCCTTAGTGTCCAAAAATTGCCCTTAGTGTTGGGTGGGTTACTAGGTTGTGGGGAAAGGGTGGGGGTGTGAGCTTGGGTAGGGTGCTCTTTCCAAGACTCAATGGGCCGAATGGCCTCCTTCTGCACTGTAAATTCTATGATTCTACCTACCCAAATGAAAGAGGACACTAATTTGTTAATTCTGACAAAGAAGGACTTGGGGAGAAAAGTGGAGAGACACCGAAAAAGAAATAAAAATCTTGGGAGCACATTCATTTTATGTCTGAACCCTGCCCGCAAAGGACATTGTAAGGTATCCCACTTCTGTAGGTCAGATTTGACTCCATTAACCAGACTTGTATAACTTAATTTATGAAGCGAGGATAAATGGTGAGCCACCTAGATACCCAGGTAATGAAAGCTAGATCTGGCAAAGCGAAAAGAAAACATCCCCAGATTGGCACCCCTCCCCAGGGGGTTAACCAGGAATGATTCACTCTTATTCAAATTCAACTGATATCCAAAGAAGGAGTCAAAACTCCGAAGTAGCTTCCTTATCTCATCCATAGTGGAACTTCCGAGAGTGATCCCCAGCACATCTTTGGGATACCCCCCAAATCCGACTGTGGAGCCAGGAAGTTACGGGCCAATGAACTCCGCTTCTCACTCCAGATGCTGCCACACCTGCTGAGATTTTCCAGCATGTTTTGTTTTTATATTATGAAGTGGGCTGGGGATATATGCAAAATGGTAGAGTGAGAAATCTGCCCACACCAGTGTTGGAGAATTCTGATTATGAAGGCAAATTACTGCGGATGCTGGAATCTGAAACGAAAGGGAAAATGCTGGAAAATCTCAGCAAGTCTGGCAGCATCTGTAGGGAGAGAAAAGAGCTAACGTTTCGAGTCCGATGACTCTTTGTCAAAGCTTGCTGAGATTTTCCAGAATTCTGATTATATTTTCAGGTGAATAATCGGGGGATATGGAAGCATCTGTTACCTCAAATCCTGTTTATCTCCCTCCCCTGGACCCTGGTTTCACCTGGACCCTGGTTTCACCTGTATTCTGTTTTCACCTGGATCCTGTTTTCACCTGGACACTGGTTTCACCTGGACCCTGTTTTCACCTGGACCCTAGTTTCACCTGGACCCTGTTTTCACCTGGACATTGGTTTCACCTGGACCCTGTTTTCATCTGTATTCTGTTTTCACCTGGACCCTGTTTTCACCTGGACCCTGTTTTCATCTGGACACTGGTTTCACCTGTTTTCACCTGGACCCTGTTTTCACCTGGACCCTGTTTTCATCTGGACACTGGTTTCACCTGTATTCTGGTTTCACCTGGACCTTAGTTTTACCTGGTTTCACCTAAACCCTGGTATCAGCGCCTCCTGCTGATAAAACGTCACCATGTGTTTATGAGCAAGTGGCCAATAGCCAGATGTTATTGTTTTCGGCCATTCCCATTGGCTGCCTCGGAACCAATCGTCACAATGAAGACCAGAACTCCGCTGAGCTGTCAGATTTCAGCCAATCAGACCTGAGGAGTACTCAGCTCCTCTGTATGATTGGATGCACTTGTTGCCACTCACTGAGCGGCTCGGACTCGTCGATGAAGATTCTCCGCTGGTTGCTCAAGGGCCGGAGCTCAGCCCCGGCTCCGACCCTAGCCCCGGCTCCGACTTCAGCCTCGGCTCCGACTTCAGCCTCGGCTCCGACTTCAGCCTCAGCCCCAAGACAGCTGGAGCATTTCTCCAAGTTCTCCCCGTCGCCACTCTCCATGAAGCAGTTCCTGGACTTCGGTAAGAAGGCACTGCGATGTCCCAGCTCCCCCCCCCCCCCCCACTGTCTTGGTGACCCCCCCTCCCCCACTGTCTTGGTGACCCCCCCCCCCACTGTCTTGGTGACCCCCCCCCCTCCCCCACTGTCTTGGTGACCCCCCCTCCCCCACTGTCTTGGTGACCCCCCCCTCCCCCACTGTCTTGGTGACCCCCCCCTCCCCCACTGTCTTGGTGACCCCCCCCTCCCCCACTGTCTTGGTGACCCCCCCCCTCCCCCACTGTCTTGGTGACCCCCCCTCCCCCACTGTCTTGGTGACCCCCCCCTCCCCCACTGTCTTGGTGCCCCCCCTCCCCCACTGTCTTGGTGACCCCCCTCCCCCACTGTCTTGGTGACCCCACCCCCTCTGTCGGTGCCCCCCCCCTCTATCCATGTGCCCCCACCTCCCACTGTCCCGGCGCCCCCACCCTGTCTGTCCATTTGCCCCCACCTCCTCCCCCTTCCCATCTGTCTCTGTACCCCCCCCCCATGTTAATTTTCCTTACAGGATTCATTAATTATTATTTAAATATCTTTGTTCAATGTTTGGCTTTTGTCATTGCTACCAATCGCACCTTTTGTGCTTCTTTCTGACCTTTGAATAAGTTTTAATCACAATTCTATTAATTTGTTTGTGACAAAAATAACCACAGTACAAAATTAGCACAACAAGAATGGTAGGCATCATCAGATGCCTCATAACACAGCTATAACCTAGAATATTTGGAGCAGGGTATTTTGGAATTTTTGAAAGTTTTCAAAGACACTATTGAGCACACAATATACCATTTATTGTAACAGTAATGTAAGATGTCATTGTTCATGCCTCTATGTTGACCTTCATATGTTCTTTCTGTTTCTTTTCAAAGTGATATGCAACTTCGGAGCTCTTTGCATTCTTGGCTGTTATGAGAGCCATATTTAGCTGAACTTTGTTCTAAACAAAAGTCAGTCCCAAGCTATTATTACAAACAGTGCATATCTTGTATTGTTATGTGCATTGCCATAATGTTAAGCAGCATAAGGATTTTCACCAAGGAAAGTCTGAAGATTTTTATGTCTCAGTTTTTAAACCATACGGAATCATGTTTCCACCTGCTTCAAATGAGCATGACCGTTTTCTAGGTTATGGATTAAAAACAAAAATTCATTTGAGACGATAATTCAGAAGTACCTTGGGGGAAGCCAAGCAGTTGTTCACTTAAAAATGTCTTGGTATTTAAACATCATTAAAACCCAAAAGGTTATATTTTAATAGAAGTGGAAGGCAAGAGATTGTTCTTTGATAAATCTTTACAAGCCTATTCGATTACTAAAGGGATTTTGGTGCATATATGCAGGTGTTTTCTCAAACACTTTTAGTTGTGTTCAGTAGTGTGAGCATTTTCACTGGAGAATACTTGAGCTGCTCCATTTGTTGAATGTAGATGGGTGTTCCAAAACAGGACTGATTTTAGTTGTATCAGTATTTAGATATGTACTGGAATACATGTCTCTACAATATTTTGTACATTGCTGTTTGCCTCATAATGCTGGATTCAAAAGCTCCAATGGGACACAATGCAAGAATGTTGGCGGAACACCTTGTTGTTGCATTTGAGCTAATCAGTAAAATTAAGAGTACTTTAATATAAGACTTTTTTTTTTCTCTTTTCTTCCTGGCCACTCTTTGCATTTGATGGGAAACTTTGATTTCATGGCAATCTGTATAGTATTCCTGATCATACTGTTTATCTTAGGCTCCAGAAATGGTTGTGAGAAGACGTCCTTCACATTTCTACGACAAGAACTTCCAGTACGGCTTTCGAATATCATGAAGGAAATCAATCTGCTTCCAGATAATTTGCTGGGAACTCCATCTGTTCAAACTGTCCAAAGTTGGTGAGTGATGAGAAAATAGGCAGAGTAAGGAATTTTTTAATGATTGAATTTTAGTAAATTTTTTTATTGAGGGGTTGGCATCATGGTTAGTGGTGTCTTTCTGTTTCTCTGTTGGGTTCCCAACAGCTTGACAGTTTTTTCTGGACAATTACTTGAACATCCCTATAAAGATAATAACTGCTTTCAATCATGTTACTTGCTTTTCGATCAAGGTACACAATAAAATATCACTTTTGGCATTTCCTGGCACCATCTGTAACATTATGAAAGAGCAAAGAAACTCTATATCAACTTGTAAATGTTTACTTTATTTTAACCATTTTTGATTTGATTTGATGAAATTGCACCAATGCCATTTAAAGAACATAGAACATTACAGCGCAGTACAGGCCCTCCGGCCCTCGATGTTGCGCAGACCTGTGAAACCACTCTAAAGCCCATCTACGCTATTCCCTTATCATCCATATGTCTATCCAATAACCATTTGAATGCCCTTAGTGTTGGTGAGTCCACTACTGTTGCAGGCAGGGCATTCCACGCCCTTACTACTCATATTTCATTGTTCAGGAGTTTGTTGACGATGGATAATTTTAATAGGAATCTTTCTTGCTCTGTGCTAGGTATAACTGTGGGAAGTAATTTAAGTTAATTTTACCAGCGAGGGGCTGATACAAAACTAGGGGCAGAATTTAATGCCCTATCCCATGGCTTGTTTGATTGGGCAGGAGGGGGGGGGTTGTTATTTAATCAAATGGGCACTCAGCACCAAGGTTCCCATGCCCACTACATCACCCCCTCAATGCAGCTCCCCGGTGCTCCTGCCACCTCGCCTGGAATCGAGCAATGATACTGGGCCTTGGATTAGAATCTCTGCAGTGAGAAGCCAATCAGCCAATCTTTACTAACCCTCTGAAAGCACTTCACCCAAGTCCACTCCACCACCCTATCTCAATAACCCTTTAACCTAACCCACACATCTTTGAACACGAAGGTGCAATTTGAGTATGGCCAATCCGCCTAACCTGCACATCTTTGGACTGTGGGAGGAAACCGGAGCACCCGGATGAAACCCACGCAGACACGGGGTAGAAAGTGCAAACTCCACACACGTCACCCGAGGCCGGAATTGAATCCGGGTCCGTGGTGCTCTGAGGCAGCGGTGCTAAACACTGTGCCACCGTGCCACCCTTAGCAGCATAGCAATATCGGCCACCGCCTCCTCAGTGGTGCTGATGTTCACTGGAGCTGTTGTCTCTTATTGGCTGGCAGCTCACACTGAACATGACTCCAGTGTCATTGATCTCGGGGGGAAGGCAATGAAGGAGTCTCACCAGCTCGTCAGCCAGTGAATGAAATCCCTATTGGCTACATTTAATGCAGATATAGATGTTGAAGGCTTTTTTATCCTTTAAATATTTTATGCTAGTTTCAAAAGACAATATATTTAAAAGAAAAAAATTAGTTTCAGTTGACTTGTGTCGATCAGCGAAAAAGTATTCAAATTGTTTAAAGAAAAGCTTGACGTTGGCTGCATAAAAATGTTGAGAAATAGGAGAAGATAAAAATATTGTGTGGCCTGGCATTGTTCAGATTTCAGCTTGGTGGCAAAATAAAATACTTCATCATTCTGGGGTGAAAAAGATACTGAATTATTAAATTTTTAAAGGCCAACTTTATTGTAATTGATTTAAATGCTTTGTGATTGAAGCTTGTGAGTAATAAGCAAAATGTTACTCGCCAGTAGCATAAACATTATGGAATTGCTTTTGAGTCTGCAGACTTTTTAAATTTCAGCTGATAGTTTGAAACGACTCGACAGCTGAAAAACAAATCCACACTCCGTCTTTGTGCTTTCTCTGAAGCTGCAGTGAGCTTTACACCAAAATAGTGAGTGCCAAGTAGGACAAAATGGACTATTAAGAGGAAAGCAGCAGTTATGGGAAGCATTCCACCTTTTCAAGAAAAGACTACCACTGAGCTGATCACCAAAAATTTGACTGCTGATGCTGAGCCACAATAAGTTTTATACAGTATATACTAAGAAAGATGTTCCGCCAATCTTAACTACATCTATGCTTTCTAGTCGTCAATGCAAAGATGGCGTAAACATTTTTGAATTGTCCGGATCAATTAATTGCCCCTGCGTTGCTTTTTGTTTATTTTAGTACAGATCCAGAGTTTCAAAATGTATTTTAGTAGTAAACTGCCATACTAGCTGGAAAGATTTTTTTCCCACGTTGTTTAGTGAGGCTGAGTTGGAAATGGATTGGGTGGGGCGGGGAAGGGGGGGCGGGGGGGGGGGGGGGTGACTTGACTTTCACTTGACCTTACTGATTTTTGTATGAAGAGCACATAGGAATTTAGGTTTAACTTCCAACTGTTGCTGATCTTGGAGGAAGCAGTGGAGGTGGTGGCGTCAGACCACTCAGGGAGTCGAGTGCTTATGGTCTAATGTTATCCTGTAATTGACTGGTCTTTTATGTTTCGGAAGCTTGTAAAAAGGAATACAGGAAAAAATACAAACCAGTATTGTGTAGAAATATTAGCTATAATTCTACAGCTTCAAGGTTAGTACTTTGGAAAAAGTACAATTCTTGGATTGTTAAAATATGTTTAATGAAAAACTAATAAAGCAAGCAACAGTCAACAAATACAGAGAGCGCTGAAGCCAGTTTACTCCAGTTAATGGTTAAAAATTTATTATTTAAAAATAGGTTAATCTGATTCGCTGTTCAGTGAGCATTAGTATCCAACATGACATATATTCTGAGGGTTTACATAGAAACATAGAAAATAGGAGTGGGAGAAGGTCATTCAGCCCTTCGAGCTTGCTCCGCCATTCATTATAATTATTCTGCACTCAGTTCAATAGCTTGATTTCGCCCTAAGAGCTATATCTAACTCCTTCTTGAAATCATACCATGTTTTGGTTTCAACTGCTTCCTGTGGTAGGAAATTGCACAGGCTTGCCACTCTCTAGGTGAAGAATTGTTTCCTCATCTCAGTCCCTAAAAGGTTTACCCTGTATTCTTGGACTATAAGCCCTGGTTCTAGACACCCCACCTTCGGGGGCATCCTTCCTGCATCTACCATTACCGTTCCTTGGCAATTCTTTATTTCAAGCATTGAAAACCGATGTCTCCTCCACTCAAACTACTTCTAAATATAAGTGTACACCTTTTATAATGCTGTATGTAATCATAAATTGATAGAAATTACCTCTCTAGAGAACGTGATACCTGAATGCTTAGTAATACTGAAAATGCCAAGTATGAAGGAAGAGATATTTTTTCAATGCCATGTGTAAGTTATTTCTGTGCAATATTTTTGTTAACTTACCAGAAGTAGAACTCGTCTAATTTGAAATGATTTGTGAAAGGTTTTGGATCATTTCAATGGTGTTATCACTTTTTCCATCAAGAACAATCTGATTGCATTCCTACAATGATCTTGTAGCGGAAGCATTTTCCTTGCATTGTACACACAGTGCTTTGGAATAAAATAGTCCCGTGGTCCATTGATATTCAATTTGGAATTGCCCTTGCTGATATTTTTCAAATTCAGGAGTGCTTTAGTGTGACTGCTTTATGATATATTGCAGACCACATTTAAAAAAAAACTTCTATTTTGTTAGGCAAAAAGTATTTTACAAACGGCTCACTGGCTTCAGGATAAAGAAGCAAACTGTAGAGCCTGAGGCTGTAAAGTTCAGTTGCTGTATTTGCACTACAAAGCACTTTGGATTATCTCACATCCTTAAAGATTTGAGGAAAGACATAGACTTCAGAATTAAGTTTGGATGTGCAGTTCACAGAGTGACAAAGCACATAGCAAATGATCCAAAAAATTGAAAAAAACAATTACAATGGATATCAAAATCTTTTGCAATTACATTAGGAATAAGGAGAAATGTGGGGCCTCTTGAAAACGGATAATAGCAATATCAATTAAAATGAGGAAATGGCAGAAGGGCTGATTAATCATTTGCATCAGTATTTACTATAAAGGAGAGGTCAGTCTTCCAGACATTCCAAGGGAACTGTTTTTGAGTCAGGGAAGGAACTCTGCAAAATTAACATAAGCAGGATAATAGTAATGAAGAATTTAATGGCACCAGCAAAATAAACATTCCCACAACCAAATGATTTCTGTCCCAGGGTTTTATAAGAAAGTGCTAACATTGTAAATACCCTAACTATAATCTTCTGAGTTCTCTGGATTCAGGAAAAATGGAATGTTAGCGTTTATTGCAAAAGGACTGAGTATAAAAGTAGATAAGTGTTGTTGCAATTGTATACGGTGTTGGTGAGACCATATCTGGGGTTTTGTGCCCAGTTTGGGTCTCCTTATTTTAGGAAGGATGAGGTGGCATTGGAGGCAGTTCAGAGGAGGATCAGCAGATTGATTCTGGGGATGAAAGGGTTGGCGTATGAAGAGAAATTAAACAGTTTGGGGCTATACTCGCTGGAGTTCAGAAGAATGAGCAGATCTGATCAAGGTATATAAAATACAAAAATGGATTGATAAAGTAAATGTAGACCAAATGTTCCCCCTCCTGGGGCAATCTAGAACGAGAGGTCACAGATATAGGTTGAGAGGCGGTAGATTTGAAACTGAGATGAGTAGGAACTACCTTTCACAGAGAGGGTAGTGAATTTGTGATATTTGCTGCCCCATAGTGTGGTAGACACTGACTGAATCATTCAATGGTTTCACAAAGGAAATAGACATATTTTTGATTTTAAAAATCGACTACTGAGATACGGGAACAGGCAGGGTAGTGAATTTGAGACCAAGAAGAGATCAGCCATGATCCGATTAAATGGCGGAGCAGGCCCGAAGGGCTGAATTGCTTCTTCTGCTCCTAGTTCCTATGTTCCTAACTGATCCTTTAGGTTGTAAAATTCTGCATGTCACTGCTACGGTATTTAAGAAAGGTGCCAGAGGGAAACTAGGGATTAATAGACGAGTTTACAATCCTCTGTTGTTAGAGAGTGCTAGAGTCAATAATTAAGGACAGGATGATAGGTGCCCTTGAACATTTCAGCTGATCAGAGAGAACCAGCATGGTTTTGTGAAGGTTAGATTGTGCTTTATGAATCTGATTGAATTGTTTGAAAAGGTGATGAAGTAGTGGGCAGAGTGTCTATGGATTTTATTCATATGGGTCTCCAGTAGGTGTTTAATAAAGTTCCTCACAAGAATCTTAGCTAAAGTTGAAGATTAGGGAATTAAAAGTAAATTATTGATCAGGTTAACAAATTGCCTCATCAAAAGGAGAGAGTGAGAATAGCAATAATGGGTAGATGCTCTAATTAGTCAGATATGACCTGTGGTGTCTCACAAGACTCAATTGGTGCACCAATTATTCACTATTTATTAACAACTTAGGTGATGTATTAGATAACCACATCCACAGTTTTTAAAAACATTTCATGGGATGTGTGCCTCACTGGCTAGGCCACTTTTTATTACCCACCCCTAATTGCCATCGTTATGCCCACAGTGCTGTTAGGAACAGATTTCCAGGATTTTGACTCAACAACAGTAAAGGGACAGCGATATAGTTTCAGGGTGGTGAGTAGCTTGGAGGGGATCTTGCAGATTGTCATGTTCCCATCGGTCTGCCACCCTTTTAGGTGGCCAAGATTATGGGTGGGATTCTCGATCGGCCGACGCCAAAATTGTGAAACTTGATTGGGCAGAGAATCGGTTTCAGAACATAGAACATACAGTGCAGAAGGAGGCCATTCAGCCCATCGGGTCTGCACCGGCTCACCCAAGCCCTCACTTCCACCCTATCCCCGTAACCCAACAACCCCTCCTGACCTTTTTGGACACTAAGGGCAATTTAGCATGGCCAAAACACCTAATCTGCACGTCTTTGGACTGTGGGAGGAAACTGGAGCACCCGGAGGAAACCCACGCAGACATGGGGAGAACGTGCAGACTCTGCACAGACAGTGACCTAGCAGGGAATCGAACCTGGGACCCTGGCGCTGTGAAGCCACAGTGCTAGCTACTTGTGCTACGTGCTGCCCTAACCGTCCTGCCTTTTGACTCCGAAAATATGCCGGGCACCGGTTTGACACCACATCACGCCACCCCACACATACATTAAACACCATTGGCATAACATTAGTGGGCCTGACTCGGTATTCTCCGCGCCTCTGTGATTCTCCGCCTCCACTGGGGGAATTCCCGGCAGGGAGGTTCACTTGTGTTTTTCAAAATCTTAAAACAGGCGTCGTGGAGGGAGAGAGATGGTACAGAAAGTGTCAAACATTGCCATAGTTTTGCTGACAGTTGTGCCACTGGCTGGGGAGGGCTTCTGCCAGGAGTGTGGGAGTAGCGGGAGGTGGGCTGTAGGGTCGGGGTGGACAGGCACGGAACACCATTACCGCAGCCTGCACGGCAACTATGAAGCTGCGCACGCCTACTGTGAACTTAGGGCCACGGGTTGGAAGGTTATCCCCCCTGGCCCCTCCCCAGGTGCTCTCTGGCCCCAGCTGACCCATTGGGAGGTGGCCGTGCTCCAGCACAACCAGTGCCATCTTGCTAGCTGGGAGTAGGTTTATGTAGGGAGTGGAGTGCTGACATGTGGCTGCAGCTTTTCATCCTCTCTAATGTCAATCCTGACCCCGGCGAATCAGACACTGTTTTCCATTGGAATTGACAGTGTTCCACGATGCGCTGTGGTGCCAGTCACTCAATGGCCGCTGAATTGGTCCAGCACCAGTTTTGCTGTCTTCAAAGTCCACAAATCCTGCCCTGGCATCAACACTTATTGTGCTATTGTGTGTTGGCGATGGAGGGATTGAATATTGAAAGTGGCAATCAATGGGCTAATTTGTCCTGGATGATGTCGAGCTTCCTGAGTGTTGTTGGAGCTGAACTCAACATGGGGTGGAATTCTCCGACCCCCCCCCCCACCCCCCCAGCAGGGTTGGGGAATCGCCCGGGGCCTTCGTAAATCCCGCCCCTGCCATGGCCGGAATTCTCTGCCACCCGGGAATCGGCGGGGGTGGGAATCGCGCCCCGCTGGTCGGCGGGCCACCCCGCGGCAATTCTCCAGCCCACGATGAACCCAAGTCCCTGCCGCTGTCAGGCCTCTCCCGCCGACGTGGTTTAAACCACCTCTGGTGCCGGTGGGAGCAGGCGGTGCGAGCTGGCCCTGGGGGGGGGGGTGTGATCGGACCCGGGGGGGGGGGGCGCGATCGGACCCGGGGGGCGGGGGGTTGATCGAACCCCGGGGGGTGCCCCAACGGTGGCCTGGCCCGGGATCGGGGCCCACCGATTGGTGGGCGGGCCTGTGCCGTGGGGGCACTCTTTTTCTTCCACGGCCTCCAGCATAGCGGAGGTGGAAGAGACCCCTTCCACCGCGCATGCTCCAGTGGTGACGTCAGCAGCCGCTGACGCTCCGGCGCATGCGCGGACTCACGCCGACCGGCGAAGGCCTTTCGGCCAGCCCCAACGCCTGTGGGCGAGCGGGAGCCACTCCGGCGCGGGCCTAGCCCCTAAAGGTGCGGAGAATTTCGCACCTTTGGGGAGGCCCGACGCTGGAGTGGTTGGCACCGCTCCGCCACGCCGGGACCCCCCCGCCCCGCCGGGTAGGGGAGAATACAGCCCCTGGTAACTGGAGGGTGTTCCAACACACTCCTGACTTGTAGCTTGTAGATGGTGGACAAGCTTTCGGAGTTAGGAGGTGAGTTACTCGCCATGGAATTCCCAGCCTCTGACCTGCTCTTGTAGCCACAGTATTTATCAGATTAGTACAGTTCAGTTTCTCATCAATTGTAAACCCAAGGATGTTGATAGTGGGGATTCAGAGGTTGTAATGCCTTTGCACATCATGGCAGATGGTTATTTCTTTTCTTGTTGGAGATCGTCACTGGCTGGCACCTGTGTGGCATGAATGTTACTATTTTCAGATGAGACAAAGATAGGTGTAGATTGAAGCTTTTTTGATAGATTAAGTGAATGGATAAATCTGGCAAATAGATTTAATTGTTGGCAATCCTGTTTGGCCCTTAATTTCTAAATGGTGAAATATTAGAAACCGTGACAGTCTAAAAAATTAGAGCCAGATTTGTCAGGAGTGAAATTACAAAATACTTTGTCATGCAAAGGGTTCATAGATCATAGAATTTACAGTGCAGAAGGAGGCCATTCAGCCCATCGAGCCTGCACCGGCTCTTGGAAAGAGCACCCTACCCAAGGTCAACAACTCCACCCTATCCCCATAACGCAGTAACCCCACCCAACACTAAGGGCAATTTTGGACACTAAGGGCAATTTATCATGGCCAATCCACCTAACCTGCACATCTTTGTGACTGTGGGAGGAAACCGGAGCACCCGGAGGAAAAACACGCACACACGGGGAGGATGTGCAAACTCCGCACAGACTCCGCACAGACAGTGACCCAAGCCGGAATCGAACCTGGGACCCTGGAGCTGTGAAGCGATTGTGCTATCCACAATGCTACCGTGCTGCCCTAAAAAAAAAAAAAAAAATTCTGGGATGTGGGCGTCACTAGCTAGGTCAGCATTTATTGCCCATCCCTAACTGCCATTGAGAAAGTGGTGGTGAACAGCTGCAGTACTTTGGCTGAGTGCATATTCCCCCATTGAGCCAAGTCTGGAATATCATTGGGGGCTGGCGTGGAGCAGAGGCTGGTCTGCAGCCCCGGACGATTGGACACCCCCAAAATATCTATGACCAGTAAATCCCCCCCCTCTCCAAAGCCTCCAATCCAGGGTCACCTGTATCGATTGAACCGCAGGAAGCAGATTCATTCCACCCAGGCTCCGACCCAAGATCTTGTGCCAGAAAAGGATGGGAGTTTTTGCAGGATTATATTCTTGGAATTGGTTTAAAACCAAGTGCCTGTGTTGTCAAGTATCAATTGGAGAACATTGCCTGCATCTCGTGCTCTCTCCCTGTCAGATGCTCTCACATTGCACAGCGCTGGAATATGTTTGTGTGTGGACATTAACTGAGGATAACATTGGCCGTGGATTTTGATATTCCAATGCAGCCAAATAACCATTGTGCTTGGATTTTGCATCTTTCTGTCCTGTTTACAGGAGACACAGGATTTCTACCAAAGATCTGTGTCTCTGACCTAGGATTATTTTGTCTGGCCTTATGAGCAAAGAAGTGTTGACTGTTGTCTGGTAGCCAGTTGAAATGTAGGAGGAATTTTGCCTGGTGGTCTGCTGCTTTGTTGAGATGTGGGCAATCTTCACAAACTTTATAAAACATTGCTTTTATCATCCTTTCGTGAGACCTGTCACATAATAGTAGCTCCTAAAAGATTCCTGCCATCTTTGTTATGAGGGATGCCTGATACTAATGTGCCAGGATAGTGGCGATGCAGATGGATGAAAATTTACCACTGACTATAGTTCTCTAATTTACATTTAATTTCAATATGCCTCCCCATATGTGGACATGGGGGAGCAGGATTATGAGCAATTCTCTGCTGGTACATGGAAAATCTAGGCCTCATTGCTGTGGCGTGCATGACTGATGAAGATGGTTGGCACCCCAAGGAACAGGAGATGTATTTCTTGGACAATTCCTGTAATATGGGATAATTGCAGCGGGCGGCATAGTAGCACAGTGGGTAACACTGTTGCTTCACAGCTCCAGGGTCCCAGGTTGGATTCTCAGTTTGGGTCATGTCTGTGTGGGGTCTGCATGTTCTCCCTGCGTCTGTGTGGGTTTCCTTCCACAAGTCCCGAAAGACGTGCTGTTAGGTGAATTAGACATTCTGAATTCTCCCTCTGTGTACCCAAACAGGCGCCGGAATGTGGCGACTAGGGGCTTTTCACAGTAACTTCATTGTAGTGTTAAAGTAACCCTACTTGTCACAGTAAAGATTATTGTAAATGTGTTCTTTATTGCATTTGTTTGTGGAAAGGTTTTTAATGCTGCCACCAAATGATTCTCGGTGATTTTATTCTTCAGCTTTACTGAGTTTTAATAGCAAATCATCTCCAAAAAGAAAAGTCCCAGTGATGTGTAAAGGAGAGATCACCTTCAGATGGGGAAATAAATTATTTTACGTAAATCAAATATTTTTAAGTACTGTGTTTGCCTTGATTACAGTATTAATTGCTTATGGTAGAATAGTGATTATATTACTGTACCAGTAAGACAGAGGCTTGAGCTAATAACCAAGGAATTTAGAATTCTGACCCTATCATGGTAGTTGGGGAATTTTCATGCGGTTTAAAAGTTCTGTAAATGAAAACCAGCCCAGCATGCGAGTGCAGTTCCACACCCTCGTAACTACTCTGTTCACACCATATTTTCAACAATTGGAGATGGATAATTATACTCTTATTCTGCTTCTGATCTGAAGCCTGGACTGCTCCATAACCATCAAGGAACATTATTCTGAAATGTGGAGCTTGTTCAAGGAACAGCTACTGCGTGTCCTTGATAAGTATGTACCTGTCAGGCAGGGAGGAAGTGGTCGAGCGAGGGAACCGTGGTTTACTAAAGTAGTTGAATCACTTGTCAAGAAGAAGAAGAAGGCTTATGTAAAGATGAGATGTGAAGGTTCAGTTAGGGTGCTTGAGAGTTACAAGTTAGCTAGGAAGGACCTAAAGAGAGAGCTACGAAGAGTCAGGAGGGGACATGAGAAGTCTTTGGCAGGTAGGATCGAGGAAAACCCTAAAGCTTTCTATAGGTATGCCAGGAATAAAAGAATGACTAGGGTAAGAGTAGGGCCAGTCGAGGACAGTAGTGGGAAGTTGTGCGTGGAGTCTGAGGAGATAGGAGAGGCGCTAAATGAATATTTTTCGTCAGTATTCACAGAGGAAAAAGACAATGTTGACGAGGAGAATACTGAGATACAGGCTACTAGACTAGACGGGATTGAGGTTCATAAGGAGGAGGTGTTAGCAATTCTGGAAAGTGTGAAAATAGATAAGTCCCCTGGGCCGGATGGGATTTATCCTAGGATTCTCTGGAAAGCTAGGGAGGAGACTGCAGAGCCTTTGACTTTGATCTTTATGTCATCATTATCTACAGGAATAGTGCCAGAAGACTGGAGGATAGCAAAATGTTGTTCCCTTGTTCAAGAAGGAGAGTAAAGACAACCCCGGTAACTATAGACCAGTGAGCCTTACTTCTGTTGTGGGAAAAGTCTTGGAAAGGATTATAAGAGATAGGATTTATAATCATCTAGAAAGGAATAATTTGATTAGGGATAGTCAACATGGTTTTGTGAAGGGTCACAAAACTTTATTGAGATCTTTGAGAATGTGATCAAACAGGTGGAAATTGGCTAGCTGTAAGAAGACAGAAGGTGGAGTTGATGGGAAATGTTCAGCCTGGAGTTCAGTTACTAGTGGTGTACCGCAAGGATCTGTTTTGGGGCCAGTGCTGTTTGTTACTTTTATAAATGACCTGGAGGAGGGCGTAGAAGGATGGGTGGAGTTGTGGACAGTGCAGTGGAAGGATGTTGCAGTTTACAGAGAGACATGGATAAGCTGCAGAGCTGGGCTGAGAAGTGGCAAATGGAGTTTAATGCAGAAAAGTGTGAGGTGATTCATTTTGGAAGGAGTAATAGGAATACAGAATACTGGGCTAATGGTAAGATTCTTGGTAGTGTGGATGAGCAGAGAGATCTCGGTGTCCATGGACATAGATCCCTGAAAGTTGCCACCCAGGTTGGCAGGGTTATTTAAAAAGGCGTACGGTGTGTTAGCTTTTATTGGTAGAGGGATTGAGTTTCGGAGCCATGAGGTCATGTTGCAGCTGTACAAAACTCTGCTTCCGGCCACATTTGGAGTATTGCGTGCAGTTCTGGTCGCCGTATTATAGGAAGGATGTGGAAGCATTGGAAAGGGTGCAGAGGGGATTTACCATGATGTTGCCTGGTATAGAGGGAAGATCCTAAGTGGAAAGGCTGAGGGACTTGAGGCTGTTTTCGTTAGAAGAAGGTTAAGAGGTGACTTAGTAGAGGCATACAAGATGATCAGAGGATTAGATAGGGTGGACAGTGAGTGCCTTTTTCCTCGGATGGTGATGGCTAGCATGAAGGGACATAGCTTTAAATTGAGGGGAGATAGATATAGGAAATATGTCAGACGTAGGTTCTTTACTCTGAGAGTAGTAAGGGTGTGCAATGCCCTGCCTGCAACAATAGTGGACTCGCCAACATTTAGGGCATTTCAATGGTCATTGGATAGACATATGGATGATAAGGGAATAGTGTAGATGGGTTTGAGATTGGTTTCACAGGTCGGCGCAACATCGAGGGCCAAAGGGCCTGTACTGCGCTGTAATGTTCTAGTCTATTGTTCTGTTGACCAGGAATTACTAACTGTTAGTGGAAGAAATTGCTATATGTGTCAGGATTGGTAAATAAAGATGTCTTAAAGTATTGTAATAGCACAGGTCAAGGGCAAACCAGCAGGCAAGGGGTTAAACATATACCAAGGGAAAACCAGCAAGCAAGGGGTTAAAGTTACCCACATTGGAAATGATTTAATTATCTCAGAGGATTTGAATATGAAAAGGAAAAGACAGGAGGCCCCAATAAGTCTAAGGGATCCATTGTCCAACCCATTCGCACCTCTTCCAGAAGTTAAATATGTTAAGCACTAATCCATGAGATTGTAAGGAAACATTGTATTCTTTAATCGTCTTCCCATTACAGGAACCAGAAAATATGCATTCTGATCACTTTGTATTGTTCTGAATGATTCAGTGACGTCAATACCTGCTTGTGACTCTGAAGAACTTTAAATATATATGCATGTAATTCTGAGGACAGACAGAGCTGACTTTTGCGAGCTACAGGATAGTCGCAGAAATCTATCTCTCCTGTGTGCGCAGTTTTTCCGAATTAAACTAAATTTTACTAACATCATGCGGTCGCGAACAGACTTTGAGATTTTTCTTCCCTCCAACACTAACCATTTCACTGGTATGTCAAATCTGTTTCTTTATTGTATTTTTTAGATGAAATGAAACTGCATTTTGTCTCTTTGTTTTGTCTGTTTTAGGTATGTACAAAGTCTCACCGACATTCTGGAATTTTTGGATAAAAGTCCTGATAATTACAGAGTTTTGACAGAGTGAGTTAAGATTCCAATCTGATTTCATAAATTCACTTGTATTTCCAATAAAATATATGGCCAGAATTTTATGTTGCAGCTTTTAATGCCCAACCAACCTGAATGAGCAGGAAATTGTACGAGATAATGTTGTTTCCCAACTTCATAATGACGACGCGTCATATCACTGTTAACAGGAATCAAAAGCGCATTCACCAACAGTTATGTTTCAATTGCATGTTAAAGCCCCAATCGACCAGGATTTATAGTGGCCTGGGTGCTTTTGTGCAGGCCAATTGACTCGGCGGCCTACACCCCCCCCCCCCCCCCCCCCCCTACTTCTGCTGACGATTAATTCTCTGCAAAGAAGTCGACGAATGGTTGCCACATCCGGGTGAACCCGAACAGAGACCCTCTTATGGCGAACTTAATTTTCTCCAGGTGGAGGAAGCTAGCCATGTCAGATAGCCAGGTCTCCGATTT
This sequence comes from Scyliorhinus canicula, assembly GCF_902713615.1. NCBI lineage: Eukaryota > Metazoa > Chordata > Chondrichthyes > Carcharhiniformes > Scyliorhinidae > Scyliorhinus > Scyliorhinus canicula. The sequence continues at coordinate 118,975,359 of NC_052150.1, forward strand.
CGGGGGCTTTGAGTCCCTTCATGCTAGTAATATCTGCCTCCGGGCTACTGGGGAAGTAAAGGCCAGAATGTCTGCCTCTTTCTCCTCCTGGATCCTGTGACACCCCGAAAACCGCCACCTCTGGACTCATTGCCACCCTCTTATTTAATACCTTGGACATGGCGTCGGCAAACCCCTGCCGGGTCCGGAATCTTCCCGAACACCCTCTTTATAAAATCGCCATCATCCCAATTTGGCGCATATACATTGACCAGCACTACCTTCATCCCCTGCAGCTTACCACTGACCATGATATATCAACGTCCCACATCCAAGTCTATTTTTCCCACCTCAAATGTCACCCGCTTGTTAACCAGGATCGCAACCCCTATAGTCTGTCCAGCCCTGAGTGGAAGACCTGACTGACCCAGCCTTTCCTCAATCTGACCTGGTCCACTACTCTGAGGTGCGTCTCCTGCTACATTACCACGTCCGTCATCAGTCCCCTCGGGTGCGCAAACGCATGTGCCCTCTTTACCTGCCCATTTAGCCCCTGAACATTCCAGGTGATCAGCCTAGTTGGGGGGCAAAGTGCCCCCACCGATCAGCCATCCCCTTGCTTGGGCCCACCTCCAGCCCCTGCGCGCACCTCCTCCGATCCACCCCATGGTAGCCCCCACCCCCGACCTCCTGAGTGTCCCTCCACCGAAGTCCCTCCCTCGTCAGCAGAACCCATCCACCCCCGCCCCCCCAGCAACACTACTCTAAAACCTAACCCATCTAGTAAACCTAACGTATGCATCCCCCCCACTGTGCTTCCGTGAGCTAGTTCACCCAGCTAGCTTGGTGGCCCCTGGCGCCAAGAAGTCTCCTACCTATTGTTCCCTCACTCCCCTCGCCCACTCGTACAAACAAACTCCCTCATCCATCAATCCCCAAACAAAACACCCAACAGCAAGAAAACACAAAACAAAAGCACCCCCCACCGAAACTCAAACAGGCACGTCTCCATCCCACAAAGTGCACATCAATAAAAACAAGGGACATTGCCAACATCCACCGAGAAAAATAATCCAAAAATGAAAAATCGACTCCCCCCCCCCCCCCCCCCCCTCTTTTTTTTTTCTTCAACGAAACCCCAAAAAATGAAAATCGCTTATTGTCACGAGTAGGCTTCAAATGAAGTTACTGTGAAAAGCCCCTAGTCACCACATTCCGGCGCCTGTTCGGGGAGGCTGTTACGAGAATCCAACCGTGCTGCTGGCTTGCCTTAGTTTGCTTTCAAAGCCAGCGATTTAGCCCAGTGAGCTAAACAGACACAAAATAATAAGAGAAGGCATAGCCAATTTAAAAACGGGAAAAAAACAGAACAAAGGGGCCCAATATAGGCCAACAAGTTGTCTCAAAGTTTGAAAATTCTCAGACCCCCACCAGTCCTTTTAGCAAAGTCCAGCGCTTCATCGGATGACTCAAAATAGTGATGCTGGTCCTCATGCGTGATGCAAAGATGTGCCGGATACAGCAGACCGAACTTCACCTGCTTCTTTAAGAAAATAGACTTGACTTGGTTAAAGCCTGCCCTCTTCCTCCACACTCGGGTCCTGGTACACCCGCAGGATGCTGTTGTCCCACTTAGAACTCCGCGTTCACTTGGCCCCCGCGAAGAATGCGTTCCTTGTCCAGGAACCTGTGGAATCTCACGACCATTGCCCTCGGAGGGTCCCCTGCTCGCGGCTTCCTTGCAAGTGCTCGGTACGCCCTGTCCACCTCCAACAGTTGGGGGAATGCCCCCTCCCCCAGCAGTTTTTCAAACGTTCCCGCTACGTATGCTGCAGCATCTGCTCCCTCAGCCCCCTCCGGGAGCCCGACAATTCTTAAGTTCTGCCGCCGAGACCTATTCTCTAGATCCTCCACCTTCTCCAGGAGCCTTTTCTGCTGTTCCTAAAACATCCCCGCCTCCAACTCCACTGCTGTGTGATGCTCCTCCTGCTCAGCCAGCGCCTTCTCGACCTTCTGAATCGCCCGATCCTGGGCGTTCAATCTACGCTCTAGTCGATCGATTGATTATTTAATCGGGTCCAAACATTCCCGCTTCTGCCTGGCAAAACCATCCTGGATGGCCTGCATCACCGGGTCTGTTGGTCGCTGAGCTGCCACCCCAGGAGTCTGGTCCTCGGCCATACTGTCTCCCTCTGCAGCTTCAACACCGCTCGTGGCGAACTTCTTATTTCTGCCCTTTTGTGCACTTCTGGTCCTTTGCTCCATACACTAAAACGTGGAAACGGTGCCCAATTGCCTCAGCTTTCAAGTCCACCATTCAAAACCAAAAAAATGTCCGGGGAAAGGTCCAAAAATCCGACCAGAGGGAGAGTCACCAAATGGGCGTCTAACTCCCCTATAGCCGCCACCGGAAGTCCGGAAATATCCTTTCAACAACACTGCAGCTCCCTGAGGAACTTCCACAACAGTTGTCAACCTCCAGCCATGTGAAACAGCCAGCCTGCACCCTTGCCCGTTTTGGCGCTCGTTGTCTTCCCACCCACCCACCAACCTTCCCTGGCAACGTTTCACTCTGGCCGCCAGTTAATTGGCCAGCCAGTGTGAAATCGCTGTCAGGAGCCTATGGAGGACGGGAGTGGATTTCACATCCGCTTCTGGTCCCACCGATCGCACTGACCCTTTCAGGCCTGTGAGTATACAGCAGAGGATATTGTCATAGCTGGAAGTAGTGAGTCAGCAAACTGTCCTCTGCTACAGGATAATAGCATAGTGACACAACATACAATTCCACTGCACAGGTATTTTGCGGTTGACCAAAATATATTTCCCATCATCATTTTCAACAACACATTAAATGAAAAGTTTTTTAAAAAAAATCAAAATTCTCTCCTCCCTCCTTCTACCCAGTGATCCCTCCATCCTCCTGCCCCCCCCCCCCCCTCCTGCTCTTGCCCATTCCTCCTCCCCATGCCTCCCTGTTCCTAAGCCTCATCTCACTGTTTCCTATGTGCATTTTGCTGTCTTCCCCCTAGTCTCTCTCCTCTCATCCCTGGTTGTGTCTAGTTATTTCACTGACCTATAACCTGCTTGACTCTCAGTGATCATTTCTTGATTCACCATGTTGAATATCTTTTCAGCCCAACTAGCAATATATAATATTCCAATAAGCATGATACTCAGACATTTAGGGCTCCCTATTTTAGTTATTCTCACTATCACTTAAGTGGCGTTATTTTAAGTGATATACTATATTATAAATGATTTATTAGCACTGTATGTTTTAGCTTCTCAGATTCACTGATCAACATCCGAAATCGGCACAATGATGTCGTTCCGACTATGGCCCAGGGAGTCATAGAGTATAAAGAGGCATTTGGGGTGGATCCCGTAACTAATCAGAATGTGCAATACTTTTTAGACCGATTCTATTTGAGCCGAATCTCTATCCGCATGCTCATCAACCAGCACAGTAAGTATGAGTGGAAAGCTATATGGTCAACAGTGACAACTCACCATAATAGTAGCTCTAACTACAATATGCCAGCTGTTGATGCCATGTCAAAACATTTACAGGGTTGATGCAAAAGTGAAATATGGTAGATGCTGGACATCTGAAATAAAAACAAAAAGTGCTGGACAGCCCACAGCAGAGCAAGCAACCCATGTGGAGAAATACATAAGGAGGATAATGGAGGGGAGAGAAGATCTGAAATAGAAGGTTTCCACAACCTGGAATGCGGTGGAGAAAGATTGGTAGACCGATGGGGAATCCACACTCCAAGCACATGCCCACATCTCCATATCTAGGCTTTTCAGGAGTTAAATAAGTTAGTGGAAAATGGGCATACTGTCCCAAATAGTTCTGGATGCTGGACCAATTTCTGTTAGGTAAGGGTATCAGGGATCTAGATTAAAGGTGGGAAATTGGAGTTGAGATTAGATTAGTCATGATCTCGCTGAATAGCGAACAGGTTTGAGGGGCTGAACGACATACTCCTTCGAACATAAAACATAGAACGTAGAACTCCTGTTCTAGTTTTCCAAACAGAAATTACTTGGTTTACATTAATTGCTCCAGATTTTTAAAGTAACTTGCACACTACAAATTCTTTAAAATTTAATTGCTTTTACTAAAAATGTTAGGTGTACCCACTGGCCATCAGAATAGTTGTTCCATTAGCCTGACTACCAACCCACAGGTTCTGGGGAATTATTAAATTCATTAACTACCGATTATTTAGGTTTCATTACATTCTGGGATTCTGTCCTGTTAATGGATATAAAATGCTCTCTTAACATTCTTTGTTTCCTTCCTGTCCATTGCAGTCTTATCGGCATTATTCTTTAACGACCCCACATTCACCCTTTTCACCTTCCTTCTCTAACTATACTTCTAAAAACATTGCATGTAAGTGTGGTAAGCTTTTGTCCATATTCCTTTGTTGTATTTAGTTCTTTATGCACCGTTGTTATGTTTCAACAAATGTTGAACTGAACTTGAATTACAAATAAATTGGGATTAGAAATAATTTACACTTTTTGTTTTTATATTGCAATATTTCTGGTATAAAATACATGGGCCCACAAAACTTAATTGCACTTTCAAATTAGATGGTGCTATTTCTGATAGTATCAGTTGCCTTGGAAGTATAGGGTGCTACTATCAGTGTGAGTTGTCTGGACATTAATTTGGCTTTGCAATAGAATTGAGCAATATTTAATAGTTGAAAAAATTGAGTAGATGTTGTCAGTAATATAAACCATCTGTCAAAGATTTGGGGTCTGGCCATTGATGAAGTTTGAATTCGAATAAAGGTACTGACTACTTAACACCTCTTATGAAGAGGAATTTCTTGGTATGTAATGTAACAAAGCCACCTAAGACAAATCCTTTTTGTTACTTTATTATCATACCAGCTCTTGTTTTTGATGGCCGAAGTAATCCAGCACATCCCAAACACATAGGTGGCATTGACCCTAACTGTGATGTGGTTGAAGTGGTGAAAGGTAAGTAATATATGGAATGAAATGCAGTAACTGAAATGTTGTAGCATTAGTTTATCTACACTATATCACTATTTCCATATTGTTAATAATATTTTGAATTTGCAAGATATTCCATTAGCATGCAACTCCCAAGGCCCCCTCCCCCCATAAAGGCCCCCTCCCCCCATAAAGGCCCCACACTACTCTGACTTGCACCTCTCTCCCTACCAGACTGACTGCAGGGTTCAAGATGACTGCTTATCATCGCCGTCTCAAGAGCAATTAGGGATGAGCGTATAAATGTTGGCTAAGCCAGCGATGCCCACATCCCTGCCCCCCCCCCCACACACACACACAAAAGAAGTGCTAATTATTGAAGCAGCTGAAATGACACTGCGAATGTGCCACTGCCAATGGAATACTGTTTTTTTTAGAAAAAAGAGGAGTTATTCCACTTAAATGGTGGGAAAATGCTTCCATTTTGTTTTCCCCTAAATCCTGGAGTATTTCAAGAATTGGCACAAGAATCCAGATTTAATTTCTCCCATTCCACTAAGTTTCAAATCCGATTTGTGCTATCTCTGGGAGGTGGCAAGATAAAAATCATACAATTTTGTTTTGGGGGAGGGACATTGCTATTATGCTGCACCCAATATTCAGACATTTCAGTCTGATAAAGACAGTGTATGGCTCAGGCTCCGAGCAGGACCAAAGGTGTAATTCTGTTTTTTAAAATTCAATCTCTAGATTACTATTTCGGTGAAGTTTGCCTTTGGAAAAAAATTGAACGTGCTGTAAGCAGATGATTGCATGCTTACCACCATGGGTGGGATTCTCCGACACCCCCCCCCCCCCCCCCCCCCCCCCCAAGGTCAGGTCAGAGATTCCCCGGGGGGTGGCGTGAATCCCAGGGTTCACTCCACGCCGGTCGGGGCCCAGGCAATTCTCCAGGCCCCGATGGGCCGAGCAGCCGTCGGTATCTGGCCAGTCCCGCCGGCGCGGATTGGACATGGTCCCACATGGCAGGATCTGGCTGGTAGGCTGGCTGGTGCGGTCTTTGACTGGGGGGGGGGGGGCCCTCACAGTAGCCTGGCCCGCGATCGGGGCCCACCAATCTGCGGGCAAGCCTGTGCCGTGGGGGATTCCTTCCTTCCGCGCCGGCCCCCGCAGGGCTTCACCATGGTTTCCTGTAGTAACATAGAACATAGAACAGTACAGCACAGAACAGGCCCTTCGGCCCTCAATGTTGTGCCGAACAATGATCACCCTACTTTAAACCCATGTAACCCGTATACCCGTAACCCAACAATCCCCACATTAACCTTACACTACGGGCAATTTAGCATGGCCAATCCACCTAACCCGCACATCTTTGGACTGTGGGAGGAAACCGGAGCACCCGGAGGAAACCCACGCACACACAGGGAGGACGTGCAGACTCCACACAGACAGTGACCCAGCCGGGAATCGAACCTGGGACCCTGGAGCTGTGAAGCATTGATGCTAACCACCATGCTACCGTGAGGCCCCCACCTTGGGTAAATCCCATCAGGCCCAGGGGACGTATCTATCCTGATGCTTTTCAAACTTTCCAATACATCCTCTTTCTTAATATCAACCTGTTCGAGCCTTATAACCTGGTTCACACTGTTCTTACGAGCAACAAGGTCCCTCTCACTAGTGAATACTGAAGCAAAATATTCATTTGGGGCCTCCCCTACCTCCTCAGACTCTAGGCACAAGTTCCCTCTGTTATCCTTGATCGTCCCTACTCTCACTCTGATCATCCTCTTATTACTCACATAAGTGTAGAACGTCTTGTGGTTTTCCCTAATCCTTCCCACCAGGGATTTTTCATGCCCCCTTCTAGCTCTCCTAAGTCCATTTTTGAGTTCCTTCCTGGCTACCTTGTAACCCTCTAGAGCCATGCCAGATCCTTACTTCCTCAATCTTCCTCTTGACTAGAAGCTCCACTTCTCTTGTCATCCAAAGCTCCTTCACCTTACCATTCCTCCCTCATCTCAGTGGGACAAAACTATTCAGCACACGCAGCAAGTGCTCCTTAAATAATCCCCACATTACTGTTGCGCATTTCCCCGAGAACAACTGTTCCCAATTTATGCTCCTCAGCTCCTGTCTAATAGCAGTATAATTTCCCCTCCCCCAATTAAATACCTTCCCATACTGTCTGTTCCTACCCCTCTCTATGACTATGGTAAAGGTCAAGGAGTTGTGGTCACTGTGTCACCGAAATGCTCTACAACCAAGACACCTGACCTGGTTCGTTGCCAAGCACCAAATCCAATATTGCCTCCCCCCTAGTCGGCCTATCTACATATTGAGTCAGGAATCCTTCCTGTGCACACCTCATAAAATCTGCTCCATCCAAAGATTTGCACTAAGGAGGTTCCAGTCAATATTAGGGAAGTTGAAGTCACCCATGCCAACAATTCTGTTACTTCTGCACCTTTCCAAGATCTGCCGCCCAATCTGTTCCTCCATCTCTCTGCTGCTATTGGGGGGTCTACAGTAAACTCCCAATAAAGTGACTGCTCCTTTCTTGTTTCTGACTTCCACCCATACTGACTCAGTGGACAAACCTTCCTCGACTACCTCCTTTTCTGCAGCTGTGATGCACTCCCTAATTAACAGTGCCTAATTAACATCAATTGAGTTGACACATTGTCACCCCTGTTAGTTGCAACTCTCATCCAGGCCTTGTATTCTGCTACATGATGTATTTCAGGGAAGTTGCCCAAAGTCATTCTGTTTGTTGTTGTTGGATGATTTTCTGATGTTGAACTTTAGGCAAAACAAATCTCACAATAATCTGTTCATTCTAAAAATGACTCCAATTTCCTCCAGCGGAGGGGTTGTCTACTGAGCCAGCATGGGAATGGTAAGGTGAAGGAGTCTTGGATGACAAAGAGATCCTAGTCTCTAGTCAAGAGGAAGAAGGAAGTTTAAGGTTGAGGAAGCAAGGATCTGGCACAGCTCTAGAGGGTTACAAAGGTAGCCAGGAAGGAACTCAAAAAATGGACTTAGGAGAGCTAGAGGGGGCATGAAAAAGCCCTGGTGGGAAGGATTGGGGAAAACCCCAAGGCTTTCTACACTTATGTGAGAAATAAGAGGATGATCAGAGTGAGAGTAGGGCCGATCAGAGATAGTGGAGGGAACCAAAAAGAAAATGCTGGAAAATCTCAGCAGGTCTGGCAGCTTCTGTAGGGAGAGAAAAGAGCTAACTTTTCGAGTCCAGATGACCCTTTGTCAAAGCTAAAGTCCAGAGAAAGTGGGAAATATTTATACTGTGGAGTGAGAATGAAAGATGAGTCATAGCCACAGAAACCAGGGAAACGGGCTGCTAATAGCCACAGAAACCAGGGGGAAAGAGGGCAATCCCCAGAGAGAACATAAGGTGTGAAAGGCCAAACAGCAGAGAAACTAACATCAGAGGGTGAACTGTGACAAATGTAGATGTGGGGGGAGGGGAAGGGGGAAGCAAAGGGGAGAAAGGATAACGAAAGGTGGATAAGATGGTGGGTAAAGATATATAAAGAAAGACGAGAGAACGAAATGGTAAAAATCAGTTAAAATGAAATGGGATGAAAACAAATGGGTCGAGGTGGAGTAGAGCTAATCATCTGAAGTTGTTGAATTCAATGTTGAGACCGGAAGGCTGTAGCGTGCCTAATTGGAAGTTGAGATCTTGTTCCTCCAGATTGCGTTGAGCTTCACTGGAAAATTGTAGCAGGTCAAGGACACGTGGGCATAGGAGGAGGGTCTTGTGTTAAAATGGCAAGCTACGGAAAGGTCAGGGTCCTGAATGTACACAGACCGAAGGTGCTCAGCAAAGCAATCACCCAGTCTGCGTTTGGTCTCTCCGATATAGAGGAGACCACATTGGGAGCAGCGAATGCAATAGACCAAATTGGAAGAGGTGCAAGTGAAATGCTACTTAACCTGGAATGTGTGTTTTGGGCCTGGGAAGTTAAGCATGGCCGACGAGTATGGGCAAGGTCGGTTCTTTACACAAAGAGCGGTGGGCGTGTGGAATGCACTGCCAGCGGAGGTGGTGGAGTCAGAGTCATTAGGGCAGGGGTGGGCAAACTACGGCCCGCGGGCCGCATGCGGCCCGCCAAAGGTCTTTATGCGGCACACCAAGATCAAGTCATAAAAAAAAAAAAAATTTTTTTTTTTTTTATAAGGTTAACGTGGGGGGCTGTTGGGTTACTGGTATAGGTGGATACGTTGACTTGAGTAGGGTGATCATTGCTCGGCACAACATCGAGGGTCGAAGGGCCTGTTCTGTGCTGTACTGTTCTATGTTCTATATGAGGCGCCCAGAATCATAACCAGGTGAAGCGCCATTTTTGAAAAGTAGAGATAAAGAGGGCTAAAGGCAGGATGCCGCCGGGGGAAGCGCTGAGGTATATGCCGCACGCTAATTGGTTACAACCGGGACTATTAATATTATGCGGCCCTTTAAAATTGTGAATTTCTGAATGTGGCCCTTGCACGGAAAAGTTTGCCCACCCCTGCATTAGGGACATTGAAGCAACTCTTGGGCAGGCACACGGACAGCAGTAAATTGAAGGTTTGAAGGTTAGGTTGATCTTAGATTAGGATAAGTGGTCGGCACAACATCGTGGGCCAAAGGGCCTGTACTGTGCTGTGCTGTTCTATGTATTGCTGAATGTATATTTTTAAAGTCTCTGTGCTTAGAGTCCTGACATTGCTTTAATTATACAAAGGATTTCTAACAATATGTATTGGGAGAGTACAATTCTGATTTTTAAGATAGTTAATCAAATGGATAGTAACATGTTCCCATTTTTGATGAATTAACAGATGCCTGTGAAAGTGCAAAAATGCTTTGTGATCAGTATTACTTGACATCTCCTGAGGTGCTGATTAATCAATTCAATGGTAAGTTACATTGTATCTTTGTCTCATTGGGCTATTGCTTTCAAGATCTTTTCCAACTGGAGAAAGTCATACAGGTCCACACGTCCGGTGGCGTATCTGACCTCTCATTCAGCAAGATCCTTCACCGGGCAATCAATGAAGCAAAGGCCACAGCCTCGGCCTCCTTCCCCTCCATCAGCTCCGGCATTGCCAATATCCCAAGATTGCCAGCATTGGGTCCGGCCTGACCTTCAGCCCCACAATAATGCACAAAGTCCCAAACGCTGCTTCCCAATACGTCTCCAGCCTCTCGCAACCCCAGAGCATGTGCACATGATTCGCTGGCCCTTGCCTGCACTCGTCAGTCACCCCTTGAAAGAACCCACTCTGCACTGTGAATGCTGCTTTGGCTGAGTGAGCATGTATTTGAAGTTGGGTGGAAACAGGTGGTCAGGTAGAACTGGAAGAAGGTGACACTGGCAGCTGAGACTACACGGAAGAGAACTGACTGGTAAGTCTCCAGGGAGCAGAGTCGGAGACAGGAGTTCAGACACCGGTGAGGAAACAGAGTTACTGACCTGATGGTATACAAAATTCAAAAAAAGTGCCGTCACCGGAAAGTGGTGACTTGATTCGCTGGTAGGGAATCTGCACTCAACTTGAAACTAAAACGAAAACATTGTTAAACTAATTAACCTGATTAATTACTTACTAAATCATAAGTAGAGGGTTCTCTAAACCAAAGGCAGGTTTAACAAAAAAATGAATTAACTTGTATAGCTTAAACTTTTGTAAAAAGCGAGTAAATAAGTCTTGGCAGGAGAATTCACACCCGTGATATGCTTCTCCTGTGTTATGTGGCAGATCATGGAAGCTCTGGTAGCCACATGTGTAGGAAGTGTGCCCAACTGCAGCTATTGACTAACCGCATTTCAGAGCTGGAGCTGAGGGTGGATTCACTGTAGAGCATCCACGATGCTGAGCAGGTCATGGATAACACGTTCAGTGAGGTGGTCACACCGCAGGTGAGGATTAAACAGGCAGAGAGGGTATGGGTGACCACCAAGTAGAGTAGAGGTAGGCACGTAGTGCAGGCAGCCCCTGTGGCCATCCCCCTTTCTAGCAGGTATACCGTTTTGGATACTGTTGGGGGGTGGGGATGACTGTGCAGGGGAAAATGTGGCAGCCAGCTTAATGGCACCACGGGTGGATCTGCTAGACAAGAGGGTAGGGGGAGGAATGGTAGGACTATAGTGGTAGGGGATTGAATAGTTGGGGAACAGATGGGCTCTACTGTGGCCTTCAACATGACTCTAGAATGGTGTGTTGCCTTCCTGGTGTCTGGGTTGTCACTGAATGGCTGCAGGCATCCTGAAGGGGGGAGAGTGAAAAGAAAGAGGTCATGGTACATGTTGTTACCAATGAAATGGGTAGAAAGAGGGATGAGATCTTGCATCAGGAGTTAGGGTATCTAGGCTGTAGATTAAAAAGCAGGACCTCTCTGGTTGTGATCTCTTGATTACTCCCAGTGCTACAGTGCCACGTGCTAGCGAGTATAGAAATAGGAGAATAGCGCAGATGAATGCATGGCTTAAGAGTTGGTGCAGGAGGGAGGGTTTTAGATTCCTCGAACACTGGGACAATTTCTGTGGAGGGTGGGACCTGTAAAAGTGGGACGGTCTAATCTGAACCAAAGCGGGACTAGCATCCTTGGTGATGGGTTTGCTAGTGCTGTTGGGAGGCGTTTAAACTAATTTGGCAGGTGGAGGGGTTGCAGAATGATAGCAGAATAGGGACAGTGTGTAACATAGAAAAGCAATCAAGTCAGAGGGACAGTAAGAAGTCTTACAACACCAAACCAGCAGAGAAAGGAGGTGCCACCGTCAAACTGAACAGAACAGACTACTGCAAAGAAGTGTACCGACAACTCAACAACCAGGAACACTACAGACGGTTACCCGCAGATCCGACCAAGGAACACACCCACCAACTCAATGGACTGATCAAGACCTTGGATAGGCCTTCAGAGCACCCTACATGCTCTCATCCCACGTACTCCCCGAGTTGGAGATTTCTACTGTCTCCTGAAAATACACAAGGCCAACACACCAAACCTTGGCATGTTTGTCCGTAGATCTCTGAAGGCAGAAGGGCAGGTTAATAGGCTGGTGAAAAAGGCATACGGTACACTTGCCTTTATCAATCGTGCCATAGATTACAAAAGCAAGGAAGTCATGTTGCAGTTATATAGAATATTGGTGAGGCCACAGCTGGATTACTATGTGCAGTTCTGGTCGCCACATTATAGGAAGGATGTAATTGCACTGGAGGGGGTGCAGAGGCGTTTCACCAGAATGCTGCCTGGGATGGAACATTAAAGTTGTAAAGTTGGATAGGCTTGGGATGGTTTCGCTGGAGCAGAGAACACTGAGTGGTGACTTAATCGAGGTGTACAAGATTATGAAGGGCATGGGCAGAGTAAATAGGGAGCAGCTGTGAGAGTCGGTTATGAGGGTACACAAGTTCAAGGTAAGGGGCGGGATGTTCAGAGGGGAGCTGAGGAAAATCCTTTTACCCAGAGGGTGATGACTATGGAACGCACTGCCTGGAAGGTGGAAGAGACAGGTTGGCTCAAATTCTTTAAAAAGTATCTGGATGAGCACGTCTTAACACTCGCGGCTATGGACATAGTGCTGGCAAATGGGATTATGATTGGCAGATCAGGTGCCTTTCATGCGACGGTGCAGACTCGATGGGCACAGTATTTTTCTGTGACTCCTCGCCCGAGTCATATGCACCCTATGCACTACCTTGAACTGAATCAAGCCCAACCTTGCTCGAGCTTGAATTCACCCTACGCATTGCCTCACATCACAGACCCCAGTCTATTTCCCCATCCAAGTCCTCCTCCCTCTTGCTCTTAATCCTCACCATTTGCATACCCTGGCTCCCCCAACCACCATATATGTCCCGAATCCTTGCCTCTCCTGACTCGTCCGGGAGCAGCGATTTCTCCAATAGAATATATCCTGGCAAGACGGGAAACGTCCTACGCTCTTTTCTTTTGAAGTCCGCACCTGCATATTCCCAAGTTTACTCCCCCCTCAGCAACTCGAACCTCTCCCGCAACTTGACCAAACCCGCAAACTGCCCTTCCAGATACAATTCCTTCACCCTCTCCAGTCCCACCTCCCTCCACATCCTCTTCGGCTTAAACCTATTTTTCCCGCACAATGACATCAACATCCCCTCCAATTTAAAGTGCCTCCTCGACTGATTCTACACCCTGACCATTGACTGTAACACCGGGCTCCCCGTATATTTCCCCGGAGCCAACAGCAGCGGAGCCATCACCAAGGCCTTCAAACTGGAACCAGAAGACATAGGATCAGAGTTAGGCCATTCAATCATGGCTGATATGTTTCTCATGCCCCATTCTCCTCCCTTCTCCACATAACCCCTGACCCCCTTATTAGTCAAGAATCTATCTATCTATCTCTGTTTTAAAGACACTCAGTGACTTGGACTCCACAGCCTTCTACGGCGAAGAGTTTCACAGATTCACCACCCTCTGGCTGAAGAAATTCCTCCTCATCTCTGTTATAACGCCTTGGGTTCTAGATTTTCCTACTAATTGAAGCATCCTCTCCACATCCACTCTCTCGGCCTCGCAGTATCCTGTAAGTTTCAATCAGATCCACCCCTCCTCCTTCTAAACTCCAATGGGTATAGAGTCCTCAACCACTCCTCGTACGGCAAGCCCTTCATTCCAGGGATCATTCTTGGGAACCTCCTCTGAACCCTTCCCAAGGCCAGCACATCCTTCCTTAAATCCAAGGCCGAAATCTGCTCCCAATACTCCAAATGACCAGAGCAGCCTTATAATAATAATAATCTCTATTGTCACAAGAAGGCTAACATTAAAATTGCAATGTGAAAAGCCCCTAGTCGAGACATTCCGGTGCCTGTTCGGGTGTACAGAGGGAGAATTCAGAATGTCCAAACAGCAAGTCTTTTGGGACTTGTGGGAGGAAACCGGAGCACCTGGAGGAAACCCACGCAGACACGGGGAGAATGTGCAGACACCGCACACACGGTGACCCAGCCGGGAATCGAACCTGGGACCCTGGTGCTGTGAAGCGACAGTGCTAACCATTGTGCTACTGTGCTGCGCATATTAATAATTTTTAAAATGTGGTTTGCAATATATTGTAAAGCAGTCACACTGAAGCACTCCTGAATTTGAAAAATAACAGCAGAGGCAATTCCAAATTTAATATCAGTATCCCATTGCAGCCTCAGAAGTACATCCCTGCTCTTGTATTCTTGCCCTCTCGACATGAATGCAAACATTGCATTTGCCTTCCTTAAAAAATATTTTTATTCTCTTTTTTCACATTTTCTCCCAAATTTACACCCAACAATAAACAATAATCAGTAATGAATGTAATGTCAATCCCCATATCAATAACAACGATCACATCCCCCCTTCCAAACCCCCAAACATTAGCCCGCACGTTAACATAAATAAATGACAAAAAAGAATCTGGAATCGCCCATAGTCACCATTAACACATACAGCGCCCCCACAATGTTCAAGTAATCCAATTCTCGAAAGTGCATAATGAATAATGCCCATGAGTTGTAGAACCCCTCCATCCTTCCCCTCAGTTCAGATTTGACATTCTCAAGAGTCAAGAATTCCAGCAGGTCGCCCCGCCACGCCAGGGCACAGTGTGGAGAGGTTGATCTCTACCCTAGCAGGATCCGCCTTCAGTCAATCAACGAGGCGACGGCTACAACGTCTGCCTCCGCACCCGTTTCCAACCCTGGCTGGTCCGACACTCCGAATATGGCCTCCCGAGGGCCCAGGTACGGTTTCACATGCACCACTTTAAAGATTATCCTAAACATCTCCTTCCAGTAATCCTCCAGCTTTGGCCAGGACCAAAACATATGAACGTGGTTTGCCCCCCCAACCTGCAACATTCGCACACATCTTCTACCCCCTCAGAGAGCCGCTCACCCTTGCCATTGTAAGGTGTGCTCTATATACCACCTTCAGCTGTATCAGCCCCAACCTCGCACACTAGGTGCAGGTGTTCACCCTCCGGAGCACCTCACACCAGAACCTCTCCTCCATGCCCTCCCCCAACTCTTCCTCCCACTTTGCCATGATCCCTTCCAAAGGTGCCTTCTCCTCTTCCAAAATAGCTCCAGAAACTGCTGATACTACCCCCTTCTCCAGTCCCCCTGTTGTCAGCACCCCCTGGGACCGGACTTCAAGCATTACCTGCCAGCATGGCGTCTCCCGCTAGAAGGTCTACTTGCACACCCTTCCACCCCCCACCCCCCCTCCCCAAAAGAAAAACACCACAGATGGCAGGGGGAGGGCACGGCTAGCCCCATACAAACCTGCCAACTTTTAACTCCCCAATATGCAATAACATCAACAAACAATAGATAAAAATAAACCCACCCTCCGGCAAGAAACAACAATCATAACCTCAAATCTTTACAGATGCAGATCCTCCATCTCACACCAACTCTCAGTTCTCCCCCAGTTTATGGTCCCTTATAAAGTCATTAGCCTCTTCTGGCATTTCGAAATAGTGCTCTCAGCCTTTAAAAGTGACCCATAGTTTCACCAGATTGAGCATCCCAAACTGCATCTAGCTGTGATACAACACCGCCTTGGCCCTGTTGAATCCTACAGGCCTCTTCACCAGCTCTGCATAGATAGCCTGCTATATACTGAAACGGTTCCCCTCCCAATCGCAGTCTCGCTTCTTTGGCCCATCACAAGATCCTTTTCCTTCTCCACGAATATGTGCATCTGCACAATCACCACTTGTGGCGGCTCTCCCGCTCTCGGCCTCTGCCTTAATGACCTATGGGCCCTGTCCACCTCTGGGGCCTTGTCCAGCACACCCTGCTCCACCAGCCCGGCCAACATCCTTGATACATATTTCATGGCTTTGGTTCTTCCATACCTTCTGGCAGCCTCACAATCCATAGGTTCTGCCGCCTGGACCTGTTTTCTTGCTTCTCCAACGTCACCCTCGGTGACTTGCATAAGTTCATAGAATCCTTGCTGTGCAGAAGTGGCAATTTGGCGCATCACGTCTGCCCCTGGAAAGAGTTCCCAACTTAAGCCCATGCCTCCACCTATCCCCTCAACCCAGTAACCCCAAATAACCTTTTGGATACTGTAAGGGGCAATTTAGCATGGCCAATCCACTTAACCTGCACATCTTTGGACTGTGGGAGGAAACCCCCACAGACACTGGGAGAAAGTGCAAACTCCACACAATCGGCCAAGGCTGGAATTGAACCTGGGTCCTTGGAGCTGCAAAGCAGCAGTGTCAACCACTGTGCCACCGTTCAGCCCCATGGAATGGTAGTGATATTGATGTGGAGCTGGCAAAGAGTGCAGTCCACCAGGACTCCCACCTCTGCCTCCAGGGACACGATGCAGTCGCTCTGGTCTGTCTCCACCTCTCATATCTTTGCACCTGTGGCCACAAGGCGCTTCTCCACTCGGTCATTGGACCCTTGTAGAGGTGTATTCTTAATGGCCTTCAACCAGTCCCCATGCATCGCCTTCCTCTGCTGTCTAAATTCATTTTTGGTGAAGGCCATCAACTGTTCCATCTGGGCCTTTCCCACTGGCATCTACCCTTCCCTCTCTGCCATTTTCACCATTGCTGCTGTGTCACAGGTTGCTTCCAGTTCCTTAACCAGGTCCTTGACTGTTTTATGCCGGGTCTGGTAGTCAGTAGAAATACCAAGCCTAAGAAGAACCTCTCCCTCTACGCCTTATGCGCCACTTTCCTCCTGGAGCTACCCCGCTAACGGATATAAAGTGCCCAAATGAACACCTTCGAGCTGGTGCTGCCCTGTATGTGACCATTCACTCTATGGCCACCACTGGAAGTCCACAAATCCCTTCAATCCCATCCTTGCCCTCATCTCCTACCCGCCTCTGGCCCTGAATCCTCATCATCTTGCGAGTTTTGCTCCACCCCCGCCCCCAAACCTGCTCGCTCTCTTCATGCTCATTTCATCTATGCAATCCACCCATTCCTTCCTCTATTGCCTACATATTCAACTACTATTCACCCAGTTCTCCTTCCCCGACTTCAATGCTCACTTTGTGCAAGTCGAGGAGACACAGCCGGAGTGATACACATCCAGAGTGGGAATTTGGAACTTGGTAATTTGGTGCAGTGAGGTAATCAGGAAAGGTAAGTGGTGAGTCTAATTCTGCTGTTTGTCAGTTAAAAGTGCAGTGTGTAGCTTAGTGTCTGATTGGCTGAAACTGCCCCCACCCGAATTGCTGAGAGGCAATTATCTGTCAGTCAGCTGAGGCCTGTTTAGGGGCACAAAGGTGCACATTGTATTTTTTTCTTTGAAGCTTAAGTAATGTGAGTCACCCTGGTTAGCTGAAGTCTGTATAAAAGACAGACAGAAAGCGCACTCAGTAAGCTTTGCCCAAGTCAAGGAGACACAGCCAGAGTGGGAATTTGGAACTTGGTAGTTTTGGTGCAATGAGCTAATTCGGTGCAGAGTGGGAGAAGGTGCTTTTTCCCAACTGTTTTGTGTTCTCTTTCTTCTGGCCTGTAACTTTTAATCTGCAGGGAGAGAACCAGAGAGCATCTGAGACCCGGGGAAGGTAAGTAAGTGATTTTTATTCATTTTTATTTTTATTACCTTTTCAAATTGTGTTGCGGGGGGGGGGGGGGGGGGGGGGGGGGGGGGGGGGGAACTGAAGTGACATGCAAAGTAAAGCTGTGAGCTGATTGGCTGGTTGGAAATCTACACTAAATTTTAAAATTAAGCATTGTTAAACTAATTAAACATCATTACTTATTACTTAGTTATAATTAAGAGGGGTATCTAAGCCAGATATCAGAGAGTACTGGATTTAGTTTTCACATTTACAGTAGAAATCTAGTGCTAGGAAACAGTAACTTAAAAAAAAAGTTTTAAATTTAATTCACTAAATAATTGACGCAATGTCAATTAGAGGGGCGCAGTGCTCTGACTGTGAGATGTGGCAGGTCCGGGGGGCTTCCAGCATCCCGGATGGCTTCATCTGCAGAAAGTGCACCCAACTGGAGCTCCTCACAGACTGCATGGTTCGGGTGGAGCAGCAGTTGGATGCACTTGGGAGCATGCAGGTGGCGGAAAGCGTCATTGACAGCAGTTATATAAATGTGGTCACACCCAAGGTGCAGGCAGAGAGAGATGGGTGACCACCAGAAAGGGCAGGCAGTCAGTGCAGGAATCCCTTGTGGTTGTCCCCCTCTCGAACAGGTATACCCATTTGGATACTGTCGAGGGGAATAGCCTATCAGGGGAAAACAGCAGCAGCCAGAGCAGTGGCACCACGGCTGGCTCTGATGTTCAGAAGGGAGGGTCAAAGCGCAGAAGAGCAATAGTCATAGGGGACTCGATAGTCAGGGGCACAGATAGGCGCTTCTGTGGATGTGAAAGAGACTCTAGGATGGTATGTTGCCTCCCTGGTGCCAGGGTCCAGGATGTCTCTGGATGGGTAGCGGGCATCCTGAAGGGAGAGGGCAAACAGGCAGAGGTTGTTGTATATATTGGTACTAACGATATAGGCAGGAAGGGGCATGAGGTCCTGCAGCAGGAGTTAGGCAGAATGTTAAAAGACAGGATCTCTAGGGTTGTAATCTCGGGATTACTCCCTGTGCCACGTGCCAGTGAGGCTAGAAATAGGCAGATAGAGCAGCTAAACACGTGGCTTAACAGCTGGTGTAGGAGGGAGGGTTTCCGTTATCTGGACCACTGGGAGCTCTTCCGGGGCAGGTGTGACCTGTATAAGAAGGAAGGGTTGCATTGAAACTGGAGAGGCATAAATATCCTGGCCGCGAGGTTTGCTAGTGTCACACGGCAGGATTAAACTAGTATGGCAGGGTGGTGGGCACTGGAGCAATAGGTCAGAAGGTGAAAGCATTGAGGGAGAACTAGGGAATAGGGCAAGTATGGCTCTGAGGCAGAGCAGACAGGGAGATGTTGCTGAACCCAGCAGGTCTGGTGGCCTGAAGTGCATATATTCTAATGGAAGAAGTATTATGGGTAAGGCAGATGAATTTAGAGCTTGGATTAGTACTTGGAACTATGATGTTGTTGCCATTACCAAGACCTGGTTGAGGGAAGGACAGGATTGGCAGCTAAAAGTTCCAGGATTTAGATGTTTCAGGCGGGATAGAGGGGGATGTAAAAGGGGTGGCGGAGTTGCGCTACTGGTTAGGGAGAATATCACAGCTGTACTACGGGAGGACACCTCGGAGGGCAGTGAGGCTATATGGGTAGAGATCAGGAATAAGAAGGGTGCAGTCACAATGTTGGGGGTTTACTACAGGCCTCCCAACAGCCAGCGGGAGATAGAGGAGTAGATAGGTAGACAGATTTTGGAAAAGAGTAAAAACAACAGGGTTGTTGTGATGGGAGACTTCAACTTCCCCAATATTGACTGGGTCTCACTTAGTGCTAGGGGCTTAGATGGGGCAGAGTTTGTAAGGAGCATCCAGGAGGGCTTCTTAAAACAATATGTAGACAGTCCAACTAGGGAAGGAGCTATACTGGACCTGGTATTGGGGAAGGAGCCCGGCCAGGTGGTAGACGTTTCAGTAGGGGAGCATTTCGGGAACAGTGACCACAATTCGGTAAGTTTTAAAGTGCTGGTGGACAAGGATCAGAGTGGTCCTAGAGTGGAATGTGCTAAATTGGGGGAAGGCTAATTATAACAATATTAGGCGGGAACTGAAGAACCTAGATTGGGGGCGGATGTTTGAGGACAAATCAACATCTGACATGTGGGAGACTTTCAAAGGTCAGTTGAAAGGGATTCAGGACCGGCATGTTCCTGTGAGGAAGAAGGCCGAATACGGCAAATTTCAGGAACCTTGGATAACGAGAGATATTGTAGGCCTCATCAAAACGAAAAAGGAGGCATTTGTCAGGGCTAGAAGGCTGGGAACAGACGCAGCCTGTGTGGAATATAAGGAAAGTAGGAAGGAACTTAAGCAAGGAGTCAGGAGGGCTAGAAGGGGTCACGTAAAGTCATTGGCAAATAGGGTTAAGGAAAATCCCAAGGCTTTTACACGTACATAAAAACCAAGAGGTAGCAAGGGAAAGTGTTGGCCCACTGAAGGATAGGCAAGGGAATCTGTGTGGAGCAAGAGGAAATGGGCGAGGTACTAAATGAATACTTTGCATCAGTATTCACCAAAGAGAAGGAATTGGTGGATGTTGAGACGGGAGAAGGGTGTGTCAATAGCCTGGGTCACATTGAGATCCAAAAAGACGAGGTGTTGGGCGTCTTGCAAAATATTAAGGTAGATAAGTCCCCCGGGCCTGATTGGATCTACCCCAGAATACTGAAGGAGGCTAGAAAGGAAATTGCTGAGGCCTTGACAAAAGTCTTTGGATCCTCACTGTCTTCAGGTAATGTCCTGGAGGACTGGAGAATAGCCAATGGTGTCCCTTTGTTTAAGAAGGGTAGCAACGATAATCCAGGGAACTACAGGCCGGTGAGACTTGCGTCAGTGGAAGGGAAATTACTGGAGAGAATTCTTTGAAACAGGATCTACTCTCATTTGAAAGCAAATGGACGTATTAGTGAGGGGCATCATGGTTTTGTGAAGGGGAGGTCGTGTCTCACTAACTTGATAGAGTTTTTCAAAGAGGTCACAAAGATGATTGATGCAGGTAGGGCAGTGGATGTTGTTTATATGGACTTCAGTAAGGCCTTTGACAAAGTCCCTCATGGTAGACTGGTACAAAAGGTGAAGTCACACAGGATCAGGGGTGAGCTGGCAAGGTGGATACAGAACTGCCTAGGTCATAGAAGGCAGAGAGTATCAATGGAAGGGTGCTTTTCTAATTGGAGGGCATTTTTGGCACCATCGGACCATATGATGAAAGCACCGAACACTGGAGCTCATACATCGAAAGATTCAAATACTTTGTCCAGGCAAACATAATTTTGACCTTCCTGAGCATGATGGGGAAGAACCTTTCAACCTCCTGCAAAATCTGGTGCATCGGGAGGAACCAGGCTCGAAAACTTATGGTGAGATTGTGGAGACATTGCAGAGCCACCTCTTGCCTAAACCTTTGATCATTGCTGAGCAGTTCAAGTTCCGCAAACATAATCAACAAGACGATGAATCAATCACACAATTCATAACTACTTTGAAGAAATTAGCTGAATACCATGAGTTTGGAGATATCTTGTATGACACCATTAGTGACAGACTTGTGTGTGGGTGAAGAAGCAAAACTATCCAGAAAAGGCTGTTAGCAGAAGGCAACCTGCATCTGAAGAAGAAAGTTGATCTCTATGGAACTAGCTGATAAGGAAGCGCAACAATTAAGCTGGAGCTGGAAGTTATGTTGAACTTCAGGAAAATGCAATGTTGTGAAGATGAATTGGGGAAGTTGGAACTGTTTTTTCTTTGCAAAGGGAAGGCTTTGAAGATATTTTGATACAGGTATTCAAAATCATGAGGGGTCAGGATAGAGTGGATATGGTGAAACTATTCCACTCTTAAAAGGATCGAGAATGAGAGGGCACAGATTTGAAGTAATTGGCAAAAAGTGACATGAGGAAAAATGTTTTCATGTAGTTAAGGTCTGAAATGCACCGCCTGTGCGATGGGGGCAGGTTCAATTGAGGCATTCAAAAGGGAAGTGGACTATTATTTGAAAAGAATGAATGTGTAGGGTTTTGGTGGAAATTGGGGAATGGCAGTAGATGAATTGCACATTCGGAGAACCGGTGCAGACAATGGGTCAGGTGGCCTTTTTCTGTCCTGTCACAATTCTGTTTCTTTCAATAACTTGGAGTGAAGAATGTAAACAGAAAAAAACAAAATTGGAGTTTAATGCTAATTATCAAAATTTCAACCTCATTGCATCCTTAAGTGCTTTGCACTTTTGCGTTAGTCACCAATGTATGCAGGCAAACACGAGTTAATCTACATATAGGAAGTGAATGGCCATCTAAATCTGTTGGCATTGTGTTGATTGAGGGATGAATGTTCGTTAAACTGCAGGGAGAACTCTGTTTTCCTTTGAAAATATACCATGCATACTTTTATGTCCAACTGAGCAAGAGTTTGAACATCTGTTTAGCATCACCCAACAAAAGGATGTGGTATTTCCAACAATGTAGTGCTTCCAACACCCAAATATTGAATTAAAATATCTGCTTGGATCATGGCCACAAGTTCTGGTGTAGAATTTAAACCCACAGTTTTGTGATTCATACAAATATATATATATATGTGTTAAAAATGTACATATACCCTACTCCAAACCAAAGCCAGATGGATTGCTAACTGAGAAACTTCTTAAAATTAATGGTTTGATTTGGTTTTGCACTCCTGTAAATCATAAACTAAATATTGTGCATATTTCCCTAATTCTGTTCCATAATTAAATATCCACCAAAGCTGATTTATTAAATATGATTTATGATGTTTGAAAACTGAATACTTAAGGACTGAGGTTATTAAACGTATGACCAAATCGGCAGTACAATTAGCATTCATGTTTCTTTACTCTTGTACAGCAAAACAATTGCCAGTATCTTCATGCATGTATTTTCTTCTCTTCTCTCCCAAAGGAAAAGCTTTGGGTCATCCTATTCAAATAGTCTATGTTCCTTCTCATTTGTACCACATGCTGTTTGAGCTTTTTAAGGTAAGGATCAACTACCTTTTGCAGACTGTCAACTGTAATTTTGAAGTGGAGTAGCATGGCAACAAGTTATGTGAGTAAAGCTATTTTGCAACTGGTTTGACCGGTGAATCTGTGAAATTTAATGCTGGGTCTCCATTCTAAATCATAGAGGCTGTGCAAAGTGGGATTGGGAAACATCCCTACATTCTGTGATTTGAATGTGAAGTGCATTCCATAGTTGGTATACAGTTTCTAGTAGTATTTGGATAATTATTTGCTTTTGTATCAGATTCCTATTTTTATTTGGAATTAATTTCACATTAGCTGTGAGAATTGTACTTGGGAGCAAGGTAATCTGGCTAGAACAGAACTTTGCTGGGTTTGGGTTTTGTAGAATTATGTTTTATGGATTGTAAGAGTTTTTTCCACCTGAACAGCCATCAGGAAGATAATGTTTCATTTTAAAATTGAGACTGGGAACCTTGCACAGCAATAACACGTATTAGAAATTTGATTGGAAAATACAGGCTGCTGTAAGTATGCAATCAGAAAATTACCCCACAAATCATCATCCCTGTATAAACTGTGTCTCTGGACTTCTGTTCTATTTCAGAATGCAATGCGAGCTACTGTGGAGAATAACAAATCCAGCACCACTCTCCCTCCTATTAAAGTAATGGTCGCTTTAGGAAAGGAAGATCTTACCGTTAAAGTAAGTTTAATGAATGCAGTTTGGGCACTGTCAATGTGATCTGATTGACATTTTTATAACAGAGATCAAAGTCCTGGACTGGCTCAAAAAAACCTTAGGGCGATAGTATTAATCTGAGTGCTGAAAGGACCTATGGAACAGATTTGTGGTGCACTGAAAATAATTACGGAGCAGTTGTTCAACACAGTCAGTGCTAACTACTGATCCATTAGTCTACTATTCCTTCTGTAAAAGATGGGAAGGGGGAAGTATGGAGTGGGGCCTTTGAGGTTACAGTCATGGTCCAAGATGCTTCCAATTTACATTATTGACCCAAGATTCAGAAAACTTTCGGATGATATAGATGGGGTATTGCAATTGGATGAAGCAACTAATGAGTTACGGTTGGGGGAAGATATTCAAGTGGGCAGTACAATTGTAGATGAAATTTAATACAGACAAATCTAAAATGCTGTACATGGGTGGTGTTTGAGTGGTAACTGGGGAGAGATAAAGTCCCAATAACTGGAGAGAGATAAAGTCCCAATTTTTGCAACTTCCTTGTCCAGGTTTTCATTTATCTGTGACTTATATGCCGCATAGCCCATCACATGAGCAATGTTCGCTTATTCGCGTTTTCTTCTCTCCCTCTCGTCTTTCTCTGGGGAGACAGCAGCAATGCCAGAGCAGACTAAAATGATTTCACCTGCAGTGCTGCCCGGGTAATGGGATGAACCCAGAAATGTCCAAATCTCTGCACTGATTCTTTGAGTATAGGATCAGTTAATTTACCCTTAGATACCAATTTCATTGTTAATTAATTTTGCAGAAGATCTTTGAAAGCCGAGGCAGATATACTTTGCCAAATTAAACAGTTAGACATGACTTCCAGAGTAATGAATCATCAGTAAGCAACTCTGATTGATCGGAATACTATACTAAAATAGAGGATAAAGCAAGTAATTGTTGAGGTCAGTTACCCACACCTACTGATACCTTTTTATTCGGTGAGTACCTGAACGGTACAAACTCTGAGGATCTATCGATCTGTACGGGGTTGGCTGATCTCAACTCGGGCAATGATGAGTTGGCACATTTGGCCTTAGAAATCAGGTTTCCTACTCCACACCATTATCCAGTAACCTTGGTAAAAGTGTATGAAAGTATATATTGTGAAACCAATGCTGTCTTTGCATGGCTGGAACTTATCTAATTCAATCCCATTCAGAAGCCTATTCTTCATTTGTAATTTTTGCCACTTGCAAGGTTTCACGGGAACATAATCCCTGTGAAAAGGCAGGTATTTATCCTTTGTAATGTTACATGCAGAAAAGAAAATTGTAATCTGGATGTAAATTTAATTGGCAGGAGCAGAACAACAGATGTAGGTTCAAACTAGAGAAGGATCATTTTTAGGACCGGTATCCAAATCTTGTTTTACCTGCATACAGTGATCAACAAATGAAATCATCCAGATAAACCAGCCGTGAATCATTTATGAAGAAGTTGGATGTTATCAGAGGGGCGGCCTTAATAATTCTGTGTCTGCATGAATCAAGTAGACCGAATGACCTTTTTCATTCCCACTATTGTTTTGTGAATGTATCTGGCAGAATATACGCTTGACTTGTATTCCAATTTGGGATTAATAGATTTTGCCTTCCACTTTTAGTTTTTACTTCTGAGTTTGCTGAAATGAGCACTTATGATCAAAATTACATTTATTTTTAGATTTCTGACAGAGGTCGTGGTGTCCCTCTCCGGAAAATTGATCGACTGTTCAGTTATATGTATTCCACAGCTCCTAACCCAGTAGTACAGAATTTCCATACAGCTCCTCTGGTAAGGAATCCTTGTATATAATTGCTTGTAAACGTGCATCTTTTTTTCTTTGCTCTGTTCACCACCCCCACCCCCACCCCCGAGATTTTTCCTCTCCACCTCCTTAAAATGTTCGCTGGAGCCTAACTGCACAGATCTTGGGAGGCCTTCCTGTACCTTGTCCATTCTGGATATGGTGTGCCGGATTTCAATTGTGGCAGACCCAATTTTATTGCCCTTCGATGCTGTGCACCCTTTTCCCAGTAGAATAGCTATCAGCAGACAGAAGCCCAGCTACTATTTTGTTTTCTCCTTCTCTTTGAGTATTGAAATTTGTGACTTGTGTAGTGAAATACCATCTTGTCCAAGACTTTGCTTTTTGTGGGCTGCTTTTTCATGGAGCCATCTGGGTATCATTTAAAAATAACTTTACGTTCCATTAATTTAGGATTTTCTCATCCACTAGGCACCTTGACACTCATTTTCAAAGGCCCAGGCCTACAAATTTCAAACACCAAATAAAAAACCAGGTTGAGGTACCTGGGCTTTGAAGGTCAGATTGGCGGGATCAGAGCCACATTTAATCCATGGGCCTCAAATTGGTAATTTCCATTGAAGCTAAAAATGGTGCAACCAGATAAACCTGGAGTCATGACTGAAAAACCTGTTTATCTGGCCAGGACATAATCATTATTCTAGTGGCACCAGATGTAATCTGAGCAGCTCAAGAACGACGAAGATTTCAAGATCATAGAATCCCTACAGTGCAGAAAGAGGCCATTCAACCTATTGAGTCTGCACCGACCCACCGAAATAGCACTCTATCTAGACCCACTCCCCAACCCAACCCCGGAACCCCATAATCTAACCAACATGCCTTTGGACTCTAAGGGGCAATTTAAATGAACAATCCATCTAACCTGCACATCTTTGGACTGTGGAAGGAAACAGGAGCATCCGGAGCAACACACGCAGAAACAGGGCGAATGTGCAACCTCCACACAGACAGCCACCCAAGGTCGCAATTAACCTGTGGGGCAACAGTGCTAACCACTGTGCTACCGTGCCGGGAATAATTCTGCAATCTTGTGCTTTGAGATGGGAAGTCATTGTCAAGGCGTGTGAATCACTCACTTAGGGGGGCGGGGGGAAGATGAGGAGCAGGGAGTCCCGTGCAGGGATCAGTCTGGGTGTTTAAAATAGTTACATAGAAGTTAGAAGAGGTCTATTTGTAACTTTTTCGGAATAACTATTAGTGTAATCCTGACATAGCCATCTGAAGTTAGCAATTTAAATATTTTTTAGCGGATAGTTAACGGCGAAGTGCAATTGTTCGGGGGGGGGGTTTAGTGCTTCTGGATCATTGTGGTGCAAATACTTACCACGGAAATTCCAAGAGGTATTCCCCAGTGCATCTTCAGTGTGCCCCCTAAATCTGTCGGTGGTGACCCAGACGTTACAGCACAATATCATAAGAACTAGAAGCAAGATTAGGTTGTTCAGCCCCTCAAACTTGCTCCGCCATTCCATAGAATTATGGTTGATCTGATGGTGGCCTTGCTCCACTTTCCTGTCTGTCCACCATGACCCTCGACTCCCTTGTTGATCTGTATAACTCGGCCTTGGATGTATTCATTAACACAGTCCCCAAAGCTCTCCGGGTAAGAGTTCCAAAGAATAATGACCCTCTAAAAGAAAAAGTCTGCCCATCTCAGTCCTAAGTGGGAGACCTTTTATTTCTAAACTGTGTCCCCTGGTTCTAGACTCCCTTGCAAGGGGAAATATTCTCTCAGCATCTACCCTGTCAAGCCCCTTCAGAATCTTTTATCCCTCTCACTCTGAAGGCAACTTACTCAACCCTTCCTCATAAGCCAGCCCCTGCATCCCATGAATCAGCTGAGTGAATTTTGAATGAGCAATTGGTTTTGGATATTAAGACTTCTATAGTGTAGTACTCTGGACAATAAACATGTGCTGCCACAGCAGATAACTATTTGAAAAGCTTTTACACACTAGGTGATTGCAAAACCTAACTGTCAAGAAGTTTTAAAAACTTTTTTCCAATAAGGGGCAATTTAGGGTGGCTATTCCACCTAACCTGTGCATCTTTCGGTTTGGGGGTAAAACCCACGCAGACATGGGAAGAATGTGCAAACTCCACATGGACAGTGACCCGGGGCCAGGATCAAACCTTGGTTCTCAGTGCCGTGAGGCAGCAGTGCTAACCACTCTGCCACCTTGCCGCCCTTAATTCCAACAATGTTGAGTTTTCATTACAGAAAGTCTATACTTATCAGTTTCTTTGAGTATTGGAACTGCAGTTTCTTTGAGTTGCATTGGATGCTAAAATAATTAAGGCTTTTCTTTAACAGGCTGGTTTTGGATATGGACTCCCTATTTCTCGCCTCTATGCTAAGTATTTTCAAGGAGACCTTAACCTCTATTCTATGGAAGGGCATGGTACAGATGCTATTATTTATTTAAAGGTAATGCTAATGACATTTAAAAGTATTTTCAAGGAGACCTTAACCTCTATTCTATGGAAGGGCATGGTACAGATGCTATTATTTATTTAAAGGTTATGCTAATGACATTTAAAAGTATGTGGATAAAGAAGTGTTGTGGACTACTTCCAACTAACCTCAGGAGACGCGGACTCTTGGCACTGACCTCCGAAACACCGCTCCACCTAGACCCCCCCTCACCCTATCCCCATCACCCTGCACATTGATTATGGCCAATCCACCTAATCTGCACATTTTAGGACTGTGGGAGGAAACTGGAGCGCACAGAGGAAACCTACGCAAATATGGGAGAAGGTGCAAACTCCACACAGACAGACACCCGACGTTGAAATTGAACCCAGGTCCCTGCTAACCACTGTGCCACCCTAAACTATTTCCTTTGCTGGAGGGTTCTTTCTGATCTCAGGTCCTTGAGGGTATGTAATATTCACTCTGGGTATAAGCATTTAACCAGCAGGTGTTTTAGCTGTAACTCCTCTTCTCCTAAATCTATTAATTTACCCTAACCAGATGATATAGCCTTTTCTTTAAATTTCCTTTGAAGAATTGATAAAGAAACTGAAAATAATTGGCTTCTCAGGGGTATGGTTAACTAAAGTAGAAGATACTGTGTGTAAAGCTAGTCAATGCAATATTGAACAAATGAACTTTATATACAACTCTTCCAGATTGCAATTAACTGATTGCTTTAAATCACAAATATATTGGCTTGATTTTGCTGGATGGAGTACCGTGTTGGATAGACTTACAACTGCACGTGTACGTTTAAAATAAAATACCCACAAAATTGCTGGAAGTGTGAGCTAGTAACAGTGCAGTGAGTGCAACAGGGTATCTGGGATAAAAACAGAAAATACTGGATAAACTCAGCAGGTCGGGTAGCAGAGTTAATGTTTCGAGTCCAATCTGGAACCTTGGTGAATAACTGGGCAAACAACCTGTCTCAACCAGAGATATGAAAGGATTGAGAAATAAATGAAAGGGAGTGAGTGAGAGTGGGGGAATGCAATATCAAATCAGATACAGAAAGAAAAATTATGAGGGCAATGAAGATTGGTTTAAGAGAAAGCAAAAGGAGTACAGAAAAGCAAGGTGTTAAAAAAATAAAACATTTTTATAAACCATCTAAAACCATTCACAATCTTATTGTTTACTTTCTGGACAAGAGAGCTTAATAGTCATTGATAATTATCACATCATTAATAGCATCCTTAAGCAATTACCAGACTTAACTTTATGTGGTGAGTTTAGTGTGCAAATACCGAAACTTCTGAAAATCATGTGGTGGTTTAACAAGAGAAGCTAAGTCCTTTTGCTGATCATAAGGGTCTTCTGTGAAATAAATTCCAGCATTCTCAGTCTAGGTTCTCATTGTCTTTCAGCGCAAAACTGCCCTTAATTCTGGCACTAATAAGGTTGCTGATTTAAACACC
Source organism: Scyliorhinus canicula (assembly GCF_902713615.1). Classification (NCBI taxonomy): domain Eukaryota; kingdom Metazoa; phylum Chordata; class Chondrichthyes; order Carcharhiniformes; family Scyliorhinidae; genus Scyliorhinus; species Scyliorhinus canicula. Next base: position 119,004,416 of record NC_052150.1, read on the forward strand.
TCTTAAGGACAGTTAAGAAGTCGGCCATGGCTCAGTGCGATCCCATTCACTTCTGAGTAAAAAAGGATATGCTTTCAACTCTCATCCCAAAAATTGGAACAAATAACCAAGGTAGACATTTCAGTGCAGTACTGAGGGAATGCTGCCTTGTTGGAGGTGCAGTCTTTCAGTTGAGATTAAATCAAGGTGCCATACATCCACTCGGGTGGAGATAAAAAGATCCAAATGGATTATTTTGAAGATGAACATGGGAATTCTCTTCCCCCCCCCCCCCCCCCCCCCCCCCCCCCCCCCGGTGTCCTGACATATATATATCCTACAGCCAACATTGCGAAACACAATTATCTGGTTAGTATCTCATTCTCGTTTGTGAGATCTAGCCATGTGAAAATTGGATGCTTATTGCTCACACTAAAACTAACTATATTTCAAAATTATGTAATTGGTTTAAAAGCACTCCGGAGTATCCTGAGAGTATGAAAGACACTATAAAAATGTAAGTATTTTAATTGTGGCCTCCTGGTGTAGTAGGCACTCTTATTCTCTGATCTAAAACTGTTTTGGGGTTGGGGCAAAGTAGGGGTCCTTAACTCTACATTCAGCTGGTAATGCTTGATGCTGCCATTGGGTGATGTGTACCATTCGAGCCATTGGGCGACGTGCACCATTTGAGCCATTGGGTGACGTGTACCATTTGAGCCATTGGGTGACGTGTACCATTTGAGCCATTGGGTGACGTGCACCATTTGAACCATTTAGGTAATGTGCACCATTCGAGCCATTGGGTGACGTGTACCATTCGAGCCATTGGGTGACGTGTACCATTCGAGCACAAAAATTGATTCCAAGATTTTAATTAAATACAGGATAGATTTAGATCAGAGTATGGAAGTGTTGAAATTTTATTTTATACACATTTCCTACACCCCAAAAATATTACAAATTGACTACAAGTTTGGCGTCAATTAATATTTTTGGAGAAAAGTCTTAATGTTTTTACTTTGAAACTTGGAGGAGTATATTACTTTCCACTCTAATGTGGATAAGCATTCCTGTGTTCAGCCGTAGTGTCCACCAACCTGTGCACTGCCAAAATAGTATCTTCATTTAGGGCTCACTTAAAAGATACAGATTATGCCACTTTTTTTGCTTTGTTCAATCATCAGAACATTGTCATTTTTAAAAATGATTAATTGTGGGTACTGAAGAACTATGGCTTATTTGATATTAAATGTTTTGCATTTGGAAAAATCTTTCCAAATAATTGTATACTTTTGTAATTATTTTCATAGGCTTTATCTACAGATTCGGTGGAGAGATTGCCTGTTTTCAATAAGTCTGTTTGGAAACATTACAAAAGTAAGACTGAAGCGGATGACTGGTGTGTTCCCAGCAGTGAGCCCAAGAACCTTGCTAAGTTCGATGATCACATTTGAAAGAAAATATTATGAGGTAGAAGGTTGAGTGATGTTCACAATCGGACCGGGGCCTTTCTGGATAAAACTACCAGTGGAAATTACTCATGGTGTGAAAATGAATTGGTGGTGACTGTGTAGACTTGTATAAAGCATTCAAACATACATATAGTTATTATCAACTAAGTATGTCGGCATTGCATTTGAGTAGTGAATTGGCCAGTGTTCACCAGACAAAAGGGAACAGCACTGTGAATTGAATACTTTATTTCCAGAAAGAGAATGGGGAGGGAAAAAGAAGGCTTGCATGTGTAGACTTGCAGTTATTTAATCCTCGCTGTGTTTTTTTTCATCTGCTTGACTGAGCTAGAAACTTGGCATTGTGGGAATTACAGGCTTATCCTGTTACACTAGTGTTTGGACTAGAACTAAACAATGATTTTACAGGTGGGAACCCTTTCTTTGAGCATAAATATAGACCAGGATCTCATTTAGTGTGAGGGTCCGTATCCTCATCACCCAGCATCACAGATTTGAACATCATTTCAAGAGAATATCAGGGGTGTTCTCTCTAATGACCCAAATATAAACGCATGAACTAAGATCACCAAAAAGTAAAATCTGGTTATTTATTAAACAGGTGGTTGTGGAACTTTGTGTGCAAATTGGCTGGAGAGTGACTACACTTTAAAAAAAAAAACACACAATCACTTTGGGACATCCTCAGGTTCTGAAAGATGCAAGATAAATCCAATTTCTTCATGTCTATGATGACAATTTGTGCTGTCCAGGATTTCAACAGATGTGCCTCTTTTTTTTGTTGTTGAATTAGGGACAAAATGTCCTTCAAGGTTTCAAGTAAAAAAACAGTAATTGAAGGGGGGAAGGTAGTGACTGCTGATATGACAGGAATCTCCGAAAAGAGGCACCATATCACTTATTTTGGACATGGGTTGGGGTGGCATGGATGAAAGGTAGAGCTGGGGAAATGATCAGCGTTTGAATATTTTTTGTTGCAGTTGAATTGAGCTTTCATCTCCATCCTACTCTTTGGACAACGTGCAAAGTATACATATATGTGGTTCTGCTATTTACTGGTTACCAATGTGCCTTGCAATTAGTTATAAAATTATATTAAACTTTAGTGCCAAATTATCTGAAAGACGACAACTGGGTGTAAATCTGTCAGTGTCTTGTATGTACTGGAATGGACAATGTAGACATTCTGTGTAAATAATAATAGAAGCCTGTTTATCATGCCTCTGCTGAATCTGTGAAATCAAAACGCTTACATTACTATAATAAATAGTGTTGCAATTTGTGCATAATGATTGAATTGTGATTAATAAGGTTAGAACAGTGTGAACAGCCTTTCAGAACAAAGGGACTTTTTTGGTGCTGAAATTAAAATTTCCATTTGAATATTCAGATAAGTGAATCTAAACCTTTGTGGGCTGTTGCAATGTGACTGTTACGATTTTTTTGTTGGCCAATAACTGGTACCCATCTCACTGTATTTCTGTCTTCAGTAGTGCTTACATTTCACATTGATTTAAGTTACTGAGAAGAGCCATGCAATTCAACAGCAACTCCTGGTCTCCAGTTAGATTGTGTGGATTTATTTTCCTGCAAATACTGTGTCCGTCTACATCACATTGTTAATTACACGATTGAGGTTATTTCAGGATGAGATTGAGAGCAATTGGTATTGAATTTATTTTTAAAGTATTGAAGTATTAATTTCAATCTTCAATTTATAATAATTCAAAGGTCATTTTATTTTTTACAAATTAAGTTCTACACTTTTTAAGACCATTTGCACCCATTGTGTTTTATCAATTACAATTTGTGATTATAAATTTCTCAGTGTGTTGTTAACTAACTTACATTTGTTTATTTTGACCCACAAGTGCATAAAATGAATAGTAAGGAGCTACAGATATGAGCAGAAAGTGGATTAATGTTAAAGGCTTGCAAAGGAAAATAAGAGTGTTACTAATGGGCTTTTACTTCAGTACGACTGCCTTTAGTAGTGGCTGTAATTTTCCTGACCTTTCTCGCACCTGCTTTTATATTCCTGGTTGCTGGTATCTGATTCTGTGCCATTTGAATTTATTCTTGGCAAGAAGCCTAGCAGAATAGCTTGTTATCTGCAAAATGTAAATTGAGCTGAAGAGCTTGATAAGAGTATTTCTACAGCCTTTTCCAGATGTATATCATTGCTCCTCTTCCACGAATGGAATATACCCTGTCAGATAAAATAAACCATAGTGCGTTCTTATAGAAACAGCGTTTTAATTCAAAACAGTCCCTTAAACTTTTGTGATACTTGATTTTTTTTCAATGTTTTGCAGTGTAATTTCTTGAAAAAAGGACATTTAAAATCAATAACCAGCAAAATAGCTTTACCTTTGTGGACAGAAAATTGCAGAATAACAAATGTACAATGACAATTGACAAGCAAAGTTCAGTTACTGATGTATTTATCATCTATGCTTGAAGAGATGAAAAATCACCAAGGTACAATTTGCCCTTCTATAAATCCTGCTCATAGGAGAACCAGGTAATCTCTCTCCTCCCCCAAGTGACCTCTTGCCATCTGTATATGGCATAGATTTTATGCATTGTAATTCCTGGCACATAAAAATTCAGGCCCAGAGGGCAAAACATCTGAAATTATTGTAATGTGCAGAAATCTGTTGGGGCTTGCTGAACTCCCAGCTTAAAATCTTGGCAACCAGGCCTGTCATTATGAGCTGAAAGTAGACTGTTGCATCATTTATAGAATCCCTGCAGTGCAGAAGGAGAACATTTAACCCATCGAGTTTGCACCAGCCCTTTCTCAATTGCCCCTTAAATTAACCTACGCATATTTGGACACAAAGGGGCAATTTAGCACGGCCTTGCCATCTGTTCTATGGCAAGCCCTGAAAGCAGTGATTAGAAGGGAGATGATTTTGTGCAAAGCGCATATAGATGGGGAGGTTAGGGAGAAATGGCAAAAGTTGGTAGATGACATTTGATCACAGGTCCTTTAATGACTCTACCTCAGAGCTCCTGGCAATCAGGAAGAAGATACAGATGCAGTTGGACCGGTTATCCAGGGATCAGGTGCTTTAGGGGGATTACGTAAAGTATGGAGAGAAGGTCAGTAGTCTCACAACACTTTTCACTGTACCTCGGTACACGTGACAATAAATCCAATTCTTAGTTTGCCAGTTGAGGTGGCAGGCAGCCTCCCGAGAGATTATCCAGAAGGAAACAGTCAAGGGTTTGAGCAGTCATTGGGCACACAGGAGGTCTCGACAGTAATAGGGTGTGAGGGTGACCGCGTTGAGATGTGGTGGGTGCCCGGGGGAGTCGAATTCTTCCGATCGGGCATCCTGTCGAGTAGATGCCGCTGCGTTCTGGCGAGCTTGATGCAGAAACACTGCGCTGAGTTGCGGGCCATGTGGTGACTGCCCGGGGAGGTCATCCTCCTCCGATGAGCTGTTTGAGTCTGGGGATGCAGCTAGGGCCCGTGGATTGCATGTGGAGGGTGGTGATGAAGATGGCGTCCAAGGTGGCGGCCCCCATTAATCGCACGTGGCTGGCCGCATGGTGGAGGTTTGCCAAGATGGCGGCCCCCATGGATCACACGTGGCAGGAGGGGGCAGAGCCTGAGTGTAGGCCGCAGCGTTTCAGGCCCTGCGGGCCTGCTGGGGCGATGTTTTTGGGGTGTTGAGGGCTGGGGCCCTTCTGCCGAGGCACACTAGCATAGTGGCCTTTCTTCCCGCAGCTGCTGCAGGTCGCGGATCGGGCTGAGCAGTATTGCCGCGGGTGTTGGCTTTGTCCACAGAAGTGGCAGGCTGGAGCAGTTGAATAACTGGTTTGGCGAGCTGAGTAGCTGGCTGGGGGAGCTGAGTAATTATCTGGAGCAGCTGGATAGCTTGAGTAGTTGACTGGGACAGTAGGGCGACCGGCTGTGGCAGCGCGATAGCTGGGGGGCCTTGCGGCACAGGCTTGGGGGGTCCTCAGTTCGGGGGCCCATGCAGGGTCCGCGGGAAATTAGTTGAGGCTGCGGAAGGAAACTTCCATTGTGATAGCAGCCTCTACGGTAGTCTCTAAGCCCTGGGCCCCATTTTCTCCACTCCACTCTGGTGTACATAGTTAGATCAAAGGCCTGCTACAAAAACGTCCCGCACAGCAAGCTCCCTATGTTCGGCCGCAGTTACAGCCTGGTAATTGCAGTCATTTGAGAGATTATTCAACTCGCGTGCAAATTCAGCTAAAGTTTCAGTAGACCGTTGTCGGCGAGTGGGTAGCATTGTGGATAGCACAATCGCTTCACAGCTCCAGGGTCCCAAGTTCGATTCCGACTTGGGTCACTGTCTGTGCGGAGTCTGCACATCCTCCCCGTGTGTGCATGGGTTTCCTCCGGGTGCTCCGGTTTCCTCCCACAGTCCAAAGATGTGCAGGTTAGGTGGACTGGCCATGATAAATTTCCCTTAGTGTCCAAAATTGCCCTTAGTGTTGGGTGGGGTTACTGGGTTATGGGGATAGGGTGAAGGTGTTAACCTTGGGTAGGGTGCTCTTTCCTGGAGCCGGTGCAGACTCGATGGGCCGAATGGCCTCCTTCACTGTAAATTCTATGAAATGAGTCGTGAACACATGGCGGGCAAAGACCTCATTCATGGGCCTAATGGGCCTCATTTTGTCCAAAATCGCCAGCGCTGCGGTGTCGGAACCGGCTGGATTTAGTTGTGTAGAAATTCTGTGGCTTACCCTCGCGTGCAGTAGGCTGAGCTTTTGTTCCTCCGTAGTTTCAGCGGTGCTGATCTCGGCCAGGTAGGCCTTAAAACATTTCAGCCAGTGGCAGAAGGTTTCTTTCGCCTCTGCATCCTGCGGATCGAGTTCTAGACGTCCTGGTTTTAGAGCGGATTCCATGCTTTACTTCGGCAGCTTCTTGCGTGTATTAAATTGATGGAACCATCAATTCAGCGAACACGTGTAGTTGGATCTGAACAGAGGCTTTCATACACTTACAACAGAGCCAGCCTATTCGTCGTTGGACTCCAGAGGAACTGCAGGCTGGCTCCAAGGCACTGATCTTTATACATCGGTCCCAGGGGGAGGAGTCCTGGGCGGAGCCAAGGGAGGAGCCCAGTACAAACTCTCGCGTACTCCCAGAGCGACTCCCCCTGGTGGTCGGATAGTGCAACTGCACTTACAATGGTGGATAGTGAACATATATACACGGAGTTATATTGGCAACTATATACAGCATTGATCTTACAATGGGTAGATAACGAACATATATACATGGAGTGATAGTGGCAACTATATATAGTGTGAATCACATTCACTACAGGGTGGATGCACGCAGGCAAGACCCGGGACCAGACGGGTCCCCAGTGGACCTTTACAACATCCCCACTAATAACAGCACCAGTTGGCCCGTGGGCCAACTGGTGCTGTTATTAGTGGGGATGTTTGAGGCCTCGGTAACACAGGGTTCCCTGCCTGAGACGCTGATGCATGCATCAATTTCACTTCTATTAAAAAAGATAAGGACCCTGTGGAATGTGGGTCTTACCGCACTATTTCTCTGTTTAATGTGAACACCAAGATACTGGCTAAGTGTACCTGAGATTTGAACCCTGTCTTCCTGCAGAAGATGAGATGGGCTTTATCAAGGGTGGGCAATTATCATGTAGTGTGCGGCGATTGCTGAATGTGATATTTTCCCACTCTGAGGGGGTCTGATCAGAGGTAATTGTTGCATTGGATGCCAAAAACACATTCGATAGGGTAGAAAGGGGGTAGCTTTTTGCGGTTTTGGTAGAGGTTTGGGGGTAGGGCCCAAGTTTGTGCCGTTGATCTTACAGCTGGTGTCCGCATCAATACCATTAGCTCGGGGTACTTCCAATTAAATAGGGGAATGAGACTGGGACACTCTGTCTCCCCTGTTTGCATTGGCGATAGAGCTTTTGGCCATTGCCTTGAGGGCTTCAGGTAAGTGGAGAGGGATAATGAGGGGAGGGGTGGAGTATAGGGTGTCCCTGCATGCTGCTGATCTTTTACTTTATGTGACAAACCTGGACCCTGCCATGGGTGATGTAATCTGAGGTGATTTGGCTCCTTTTCAGAATACAAGCTAAACTTGGAAAAGAGTGAATGCTTTCCGGTAAAGCCACCCCGGGGATGGGGGTCAGTCTAGGGGTGCTACCATTTTGTACGGCTGGTTGCAGCTTTAGGTATCTGGGGAGTCCAAGTGGTTCGGGATTGGGCCTCTCTCTGTAAACTGAATTATACTAGCCTGGTCGGTGGGGTCATGACGGATCTGCAAAGGTGGGATAATCTTCCCCTGTCCTTGGCGGGCAGGATCCAGTCAATTAAGATGATCATTTTGCCAAGATTTGTGTTTTTGTTCCAGTGTTCGCCAGTTTTCCCCCTCAATCCTTTTTTTGGGAGTCGAGAAGTAGTTAATTATGTCTGTTGGGCAAGCAAGACTGCAAAGATTCATTGGGCAGTGCTTCAAAGGGGTAGTCAGGGGGATTGGCATTGCCAAACCTGATATTTTACCACTGCGCAGCTAATACAGAGGTGTTGGGTTGGTGTGGTGACCCGGGAGCCATGTGGGTGCAGATGGAACTGAAGTTGTGCAGAGAATCTGGCCTGGACATTAATGACAGCCTTCCTCCCATTCCTACCGGCAAAATGTTCGGCAAATCCCGTGGTTGTTTCCACTTTGAAGATATGGAGAGAATTTCAACAGCATTTTAAATTGGGGTCAATATTGAAGCTGGCCTCCATCTGTTCGAGCTTGTGAGCTTGGATGCCATTTTCTGGGGGGGCGGGGGAGGAATGGGCCAGAAAGAGTGGGTGGGTTACCAGTTCCTGGAGACGCGGTTTGCCAGTTTAGAGGAATTGACGGAAAAGTTTGGGCTTTTGCACTCAGATTTATTCAGATATTTACAAGTTTGCAACTTTGCGAAAGGGATTTTCCCGATATTCCCCGTGGCATTGCCAATCTCTAATGGAAAGTGTTCTTCCACTTGCAGGAGCGGTGGAAGGGAGCGCTTTCAATATTTATGGACGGATAATGTCAGAGGATTCAGTCAAGCTGGAGGGGGCTATAGGGTCCATATTAGATGATAAGATGGGAACTGAGGACTTGCGCAGGGTGAATTCTACATCTTTCGTATGCGAGGCTTGGTTTAATCCAAGTAATTTATAGGGCCTGACTAAGTCCAAAATGAGTCGCTCCTTTGCAGGAATGGAAGACAAGTGCTCGCACTGCTCTAAGGGGCCGCCTACCCACCTGTACATGTTCTTGTCTTGCCCGAAGCTTGTGGGTTTCTGGGTCTCCTTCGTTAGCACCATGTCGGTGATTCTGAAGATTGAGCTGGAGCCCTCTCCGTTAGTGGCCACATTTGGATTGTCGCAGATGGGAGGGGTAGATCCCTGGAGGTTTGGGAGGCCGAGGGCGAGGGAGTATTCCTTTTTCTCCCATGTCCACAGAGTCTATTCTAGAATTGACTTTTTTGTATTGAGCAGGGGACTGATCCCGAAAGTACGGGAAGTGGAGTACTCGGCCATAGCGGTCTCAGACCATGCGCCACACTGGGTAGATTTGGAAATGGGGGAGGCGCGGGACCAGCGTCCGCTGTGGCGCCTGGATGTGGGGTTGCTGGCGGATGAGGAGGTGTGTAAGAGGGTCCGGAAGAGCATTGAAAGATATCTGGACACTAATGACACGGGGGAGGTGCAGGTGGGGATGGTCTGGGAGGCCCTGAAGGCGGTGATCCGGGGGGAGCTGATCTCCATACGGGCACATAGGGAAAGGAGGGAGAGACAGGAGAGGGAGGGGCTGGTGGGGGAGCTTTTGGACGTGGATAGGAGATATGCGGAGGCACCAGAGGAGGGGCTGTTGGGGGAACGGTGCAGTTTGCAGGCTAAGTTCGACCTGTTGACCACCAGAAAGGCAGAGACACAGTGGAGAAGGGCGCAGGGCGCGATTTATGAATATGGGGAGAAGGCGAGTAGGATGTTGGCGCATCAGCTCCGCAAGCGGGATGCGGCTAGAGAAATTGGGGGAGTGAGGGAGAGGGGTGGGAACGTAGTGCAGAAGGGGCCAGAAGTAAATGGGGTCTTCAGAGACTTCTATAAGGAGCTGTATCGGTCAGAGCCGCCGACGAGGGGAGGGGGGATGGAGGGCTTCTTGAACAAATTGAGGTTCCCCAAGGTCCAAGAGGAGCTGGTAGAGGGGCTGGGGGCGCCGATAGGGTTAGAGGAGCTAGTCAAGGGGATTGGGCATATGCAGACGGGGAAGGCGCCGGGGCCAGACGGGTTCCCGGTGGAATTTTACAAAAAATATGTGGATTTGGTGGGCCCTGTGCTGGTACGAGCCTTCAACGAGGCATGGGAGGGGGGGGCTCTGCCCCCGACAATGTCGCAGGCACTGATCTCTCTGATCTTGAAGCGGGACAAGGACCCCGTGCAGTGTGGGTCATATAGGCCTATCTCGCTCCTGAATGTGGACGCCAAGTTGCTGGCAAAGATCCTGGCTACCAGGATAGAGGATTGTGTGCCAGGGGTGATACACGAGGACCAGACGGGTTTTGTGAAAGGGCGGCAGCTTAATACGAACGTGCGGAGACTGCTAAACGTCATCATGATGCCGGCAGTGGAGGGTGAGGCGGAGATAGTGGTGGCATTGGACGCGGAGAAAGCATTTGATAGGGTGGAGTGGAAGTACCTGTGGGAGACGCTGGAACGGTTTGGATTTGGGGAGGGATTTATTAAATGGGTGAAGCTGCTCTATTCGGCCCCGACGGCAAGTGTAGTGACGAATGGTAGGAGATCGGAGTATTTTGGGCTCCACCGGGGGACCAGACAGGGGTGCCCCTTGTCCCCCCTGCTCTTCGCACTGGCAATTGAACCGTTGGCGATGGCACTGAGGGGCTCAGGGGGGTGGAGAGGGCTGACAAGGGGCGGGGAGGAGCACCGGGTATCGCTATACGCGGACGACCTGCTGCTATACATGGCAGACCCAGAAGGGGGAATGCCGGAGGTGATGGAACTGCTAGCAGAATTTGGGGACTTTTCGGGGTACAAGCTAAACTTGGGCAAGAGTGAGGTATTTGTGATACACCCAGGGGACCAGGAAGAGGGAATCGGGAGACTCCCGTTTAAGAGAGCAGGAAAGAGTTTTAGATATTTAGGGGTGCAGGTGGCAAGGAACTGGGGGACTCTCCACAAGCTGAACTTCTCCAGGCTGGTGGAACAGATGGAGGAGGAATTTAAAAGGTGGGACATGGTGCCGCTGTCGCTGGCGGGCAGAGTGCAGTCCGTTAAAATGACGGTCCTCCCGAGGTTTTTGTTTTTATTTCAGTGCTTGCCCATCTTCCTCCCTAGGGCCTTCTTCAAAAAGGTGACGAGTAGCATCATGAGCTACGTGTGGACGCACGGCACCCCAAGGGTGAGGAGGGTCTTCTTGGAGCGGAGTAGGGATAGTGGAGGGCTGGCATTACCCAATCTTTCGGGGTGTTACTGGGCGGCAAATGTATCGATGGTGCGCAAGTGGATGATGGAAGGGGAGGGGGCAGCTTGGAAACGAATGGAGAGGGCGTCCTGTGGCAACATAAGCCTGGGGGCCCTAGTAACGGCGCCATGGCCGCTCCCTCCCACGAGGTACACCACGAGCCCGGTGGTGGCGGCCACCCTCAAGATCTGGGGGCAGTGGAGGCGACACAGGGGGGAAGTGGGAGGTCTGATGGAGGCACCGTTAAGAGGGAACCATAGATTCATCCCGGGGAACATGGACGGGGGATTTCAGAGCTGGCACAGGGTGGGCATCAGGCAGCTGAAGGATCTGTTTGTAGATGGGAGGTTTGCGAGCCTGAGAGAGCTGGAGGAGAAATTCGGGCTCCCCCCGGGAAACATGTTTAGACATTTGCAGGTGAAGACATTTGCTAGACGCCAGGTGGAAGGGTTTCCTTTGCTCCCCAGTAGGGGGGCGAGTGATAGGGTGCTCTCGGGGGTCTGGGTCGGAGGGGGGAGGATATCGGACATCTACAAAGTAATGCAGGAGGCGGAGGAGGCATCAGTAGAGGAGCTGAAAGCCAAGTGGGAGGGGGAGCTGGGAGAACAGATAGAGGATGGGACATGGGCTGATGCCCTGGAGAGGGTTAATTCTTCCTCCTCGTGTGCGAGGCTTAGCCTCATTCAATTTAAGGTGCTACATAGAGCCCATATGACGGGGACAAGGATGAGTCGGTTCTTTGGGGGTGAGGACAGATGTGTCAGGTGTTCGGGAAGTCCAGCGAACCATGTCCATATGTTTTGGGCATGTCCGGCACTGGAGGAGTTCTGGAAGGGGGTGGCAAGGACGGTGTCGAGGGTGGTGGGATCCAGGGTCAAACCAGGATGGGGACTTGCGATCTTTGGGGTTGGGGTGGAGCCGGGGGTACAGGAGGCGAGAGAGGCCGGAGTACTGGCCTTTGCGTCCCTAGTTGCTCGAAGAAGGATACTAATACAGTGGAAGGACGCGAGGCCTCCAAGCGTGGAAACTTGGATTAATGACATGGCAAGCTTTATTCAGTTGGAAAGGGTCAAATTCGCCCTGAGAGGTTCGGTACAAGGGTTCTTCAGGCGGTGGCAGCCTTTCCTCGACTTTTTGGCTCAGAGATAGGGTACAGAGGTCGCAGCAGCAGCAACCCGGGGGGGAGGGGAGGGGAGGGGGGGGTGGCAACAACGGTTGTGGTGGGTTATTTACGGTTGAAATGCGGGCAAATTTGCTCGCAGTTCATGTTTGATGTTGATTGTTGCTTTGTTTGTTTTTGGGGGAGGGGGGAGGGGGGGGAGGGACAACGCGCGCGCAAGTTCGGGCGGGGGGGGATATTTGTTAAGAGGGAATATTTTGTAATATTTTATAGTTAGTTGGGGTAAATATCTTCATGTAAAAAATTCTTTCAATAAAAATTATTTTTAAAAAAACATTTGGATTGTCAGACTCGCTGGAGCTGCAGACGAGTGTGGTGGCCGATATCTTGGCCTTGGCAATTACCAGAGGCAAGTACCACTGGGCCGGATGTCTGCATCTCCACCCAGTGCCTCAGTGTGGTTGGGAGATCTGATGGAGTTCCTATAACTCGAGAAAGTCAAGTACACCCTGAGGGGAGAAATGGAGGGGTTTTACTGAAGGTGGCAGCCGTTGATTATCTAATTTCGAGGAATTGGTCACTGTTGGTTGTTAGGGAGGGAGAATGGGTGGGCTTTGAGAGTGGTTAGTTTATGTTTTGTGTGTATTTGTATGTCTTTCCTGTTTTTGTACTTTATAAAGTTAATAACTTGATTAAGAATGTATTTTCTTAAATCGTCCAACCACGGCTAACAAGGAATTTAGATCAAAGAAAGGTTTATAATTTTTCTAAAAAGATTAGTATGTCTGAGGATTGAGAAGAGTTTAGAATTCCACAAAGAAGTATCAAGAAATTGTTTAAAGGGATAGATGAACATGAGAATAGACTAGAAAGAGACACAAAAACAGATCATAAACATTTCTCAAGGTTTAGTGCAAGTAAATGTAGGACTATTGGAGGCAGAAACAGGCCAAATTAAATTGAGAATAAAGAATGCTGAAGACATTAAGCCATGATGTGGAGATGCCGGTGTTGGACTGGGGTGAGCACAGTAAGAAGTCTTACAACACCAGGTTAAAGTCCAACAGGTTTGTTTCAAACACTAGGTTTCGGAGCACTGCTCCTTCCTCAGGTGAACATTCACCTGAGAAAGGAGCAGTGCTCCGAAAGCTAGTGTTTGAAACAAACCTGTTGGACTTTAAGAAGTCTTACAACACCAGGTTAATGAAGACATTAAGCACATACATTGGGGTAAACTTTCTGGGTTTAAAGGTCTGTTGACCTCGGGCAGGAATTTCTAGTCTCTGGAAAGTGCAACGTCAAAATCCCACCCATTGTATCTGTCTTTAAGGTAGACGGTACAGAAAACATTCCAGAAGTAATGGGAAACAAAGGACCTATCGAGACTAAGGACATTTTTGAAAAAATAGGTGTAAGTAAAGGAATAGCACTGCAGAACTTAATGCGCCTAAGTGGCGGAAAATTACCTGGACCTGATGACTGAGAGTCTCCAGTTTAAAAAAGGTAGCTGCAGAGATAATGTATGCATTGAACATAAGAACAGAAGACATAGTGCAGGAATAGATCATACAGTCCGTCAAACCTGCTCCACATTCAATATGACCATGGCTGATCATTGGCTGCAACTCCACTTTCCTGCCCACTCCCTGAGAGACAAATAAACCGTCTGGTTGAGCGCCAGATATCCCTAACAATGGACCATCCATCCAGAGAATTGCAAAGGCTCTCGACCTTTGACTGAAGAAATTTCTTCTCCTCTTTCCTATTTCAGCCTTTCCTATCACCTGAAGTCATTACAATGGTGGTTAATCACCATCAGCCATCACATTGGCTGCCCCTCCTGCCACTGACTTTCCCATTTATCTTTGCTGGAGACCATCACTGATACTCCCTGGCGTTCCTGCACCATTGGCTGGGTACAGGTTCTGGAGAGGGACCTGAATCAGGGGCTGGATTCTCCCCTACCCGGCGTGACGGAGGGTCCCGACGTAGGGGAGTGGCACCAACCACTCAGGGGTCGGGCCTCCCCAAAGGTGGGGAATTCTCCCCACCTTGGGGGCCAGCCCCGCGCCGGAGCGATTGGTACCAGAAGACTGGCGCAAAAAACCGGCGCCCCCGGCAGCGGGGCTGGCCGAAAGGCTTTTGCCGGTCGGCGCATGCGCCGGCAGTGACGTCAGCGGCCAGCTGCCGCTGACGTCACCACCGGCGCATGCGCGATGTGGGTTTCACTTCCGCTTCCACCATGGCGGAGGCCGTGGCGGCCGCGGAAGGAGAAAGAGTGCCACCAGGGCACTGGCCCGGAGTCTGAGCGGGGGGCCCCGATCACGGGCCAGGCCACCGTGGGGGCACCCCCCGGGGTTTGATCGCCTCCCCCCCAGGACCCCGGGGCCCGCTCGCGCCGCTGATCCCGCCGTTACAGAGATGGTTCAAACCTCGGCGGCGGGAGAGGCCTCCCAGCGGCGGGACTTCGGCCCATCCGGGCCGGAGAATCACCGCAGGGGCCTCGCCGATCGGAGTGGCGAGATTCTCGCCACTTCCCGGGTGCCGGAGAATCTCTGCCATGGCGGGGGCGGGATTTCCGGCGGCCTCAGGCGATTCTCCGACCCTGGTGGGGGTCGGAGAATTTCGCCCCAGGTCTTTCTGCTTTAGAGACAGGAGAACTGTCCTTTCAATCACTCCAGCTCACTGAAGAAATTTCTTCTATCTCAGTCCTTAATTATTGCCCCTCATCTTGACACTCTGTTAAGTTCTCATCAATAAAGATCAGCATTCCATTTGCCTTGATAATTACTGTACCCCAATGCTAACATTTGGTGATTCATTTACAAGGACTTGATGATCCCTTTGTACTGTAACATTCTGTAGTCGTTCTCAATTTAAATAATCTTCTTTTCTATTCTTCTTACATAGAACTAGAGAAGCCCTACAGTGAAGGAGGCCATTAGCCCCATCAAGTATGCACTGACCCTCTGAAAGAGTGCCCGTTCTATCCCTGTAATCCTTTAGCCCCACCTAACCTGCACATCTTTGGATATTCAGGGGCAATTTAGTATGGCCAATTCACCTAACCTGCACATCTATGGACTGTCTGAGGAAACCGGAGCACCCGGAGGAAACCCACGCACACTCGGGGAGAATGTTCAAACTCCACACAGTCACCCAAGGTCGGAATTGAACCCAATCCCTGGCACTGTGAGGCAGCAGTGCTAACCACTGTATCACCATGCTGCCAAAGTGAATAACCTCACACTTGTTGCCCATTCACCTAACCTGTTTATAAATCTTTGCAGCCTCTTTACATCCTCCTCAGCTTGCAACCCTCCTCGCTTTGTATCATCAGAATTTAGGTTGTGATCTTCCAGAATTCCTTAGACTCTTGAACAATTCCCAAGGATTGGAGGGTGCCAAACACAGCCCTGGCATTTAAGACAGGAGGAAGAGGATAATAATCAATAATAATCTTTTTGAGTGTCACAAGTAGGCTTACATTAACTACTGCAATGAAGTTGCTATGAAAATCCCCTAGTCGCCAGACTATGGCACCTGTTCGGGTACACCGAGGGCGAATTTGGAATGTCCAATTCACCTAACAAGCATATCTTTTGACTTGTGGGAGGAAACCAGAGCGCCCGGAGGAAACCCACGCAGACATGGGGAGAACATGCAGACTCCGCACAGGCACCCAAGCTGGGAATCAAACCTGGGACCCTGGGGCTGTGAAGTAACAGTGCTAACCACTGTGTTACTACCACCAGGGAAGCTGTCGGTAGTTAGCCTATCACCCTTTGTCATAGGAAAATGCTGGAATCTTTTATTATGATTTTCTAATTGCCATGTTACCTATTATTAAGTAGCATCAAAATGGATTTATGAAAGAAATATCATGTTTTACAAATCTATTCGTTTTTTGAAGATATAACTAGTAAGATGGATAAGAGGAACCCAATGGATGGTACATAGAACAGTACAGCACAGTACAGGCCCTTCAGCCCACGATGTTGTGCCAACCATTTATCCTAATCTAAGATCAACCTAACCTACAACTCTTCAATTTACTGCTGTCTATGTGTCTGTCTAAGAGTCACTTAAATGTCCCTAATGACTGACTCCACCACCTCTGCTGGCAGTGTATTCCACACACTCAC
The DNA here is from genome assembly GCF_902713615.1 of Scyliorhinus canicula. Lineage (NCBI taxonomy): Eukaryota > Metazoa > Chordata > Chondrichthyes > Carcharhiniformes > Scyliorhinidae > Scyliorhinus > Scyliorhinus canicula. The sequence continues at coordinate 119,020,622 of NC_052150.1, forward strand.
CACTCTCTGTGTAAAGAACCTACCTCTGACATCTCCCCTATACCTTCCTCCAGTCACCTTAAAATTATGTCCCCTCGTGACAGCCATTTCCACCCTGGGGAAAAGTCTCTGGCTATCCACGCCTCTCATCACCCTGTACACCTCTATTAAGTCACCTCTCTGCCTTCTTCGCTCCAGTGAGAAAAGCCCTAGCTCCCTCAACCTTTCTTCATAAGACATGCCCTCCAGTCCAGGTAGCATCCTGGTAAATCTCTGTACCCTCTCCAACGCATCTACATCCTTCCTATAATGAGGCTACCAGAACTGCACACAATATTCCAAGTGTGGTCTAACTAGAGTTTTATAAAGCTGCAGCAAAACCTTGCGGCTCTTAAACTCGATCCCCCTTTTAATGAAAGCCAACACACCATACGCCTTCTTAACAACCCTATCAACCTGGGTGGCAACTTTGAGAGATCTATGTACGTGGACCCCCAAGATCCCTCTGTTCCTCCACCCTTCCAAGAATCCTGCCGATAACCCTGTATTCAGCATTCAAATTCGACCTTCCAAAATGAATCACTTCAGATTTATCAAGGTTGAACTCCATCTGCCACTTCTCAGCCCAGCTTTGCATCCTGTCAATGTCCTGCTGTAACCTGCAACAACCCTCAATACTGTCTACAACTTCCCCAACCTTCGTGTTATCGGCAAACTTACTAGCCCACTCTTCCACTTCCTCATCTAAGTCATTGATAAAAACCTCAAAGAGCAGAAGTCCCAGAACAGATCCTTGCGGGACACCACTGGTCACCGACCTCCAGGCGGAATGCTTTCCACCCACTACCACTCGCTGTCTTCTTTCGGCCAGCCAATTCTGTATCCTGACAACCAAATTTCCCTGTATCCCATACTCCCTGACTTTCTGAATGAGTCTACCATGGGGAACCTTATCAAATGCCTTACTGAAATCCATATACACCACATCCACTGCCCGACCTTCATCAATGCGTCTCGTCACATCCTCCAAGAATTCAATGAGGCTTGTGAGGCATGACCTGCTCCTCACAAAGCCATGCTATCTTTAATCAAACTATGTTTTTCTAAATAATCATAAATTCTATCTCTCAGAATCCTTTTCCAATATTTTGCTCACCACAGACGTAAGACTGATGGGTCTGTAATTCCCAGTGGTAGTGTGTTTAGATTTTCAAAAAGCAATCGATAAGGTGCCACATTAGGTCATTCCACAAAATTAGGATTTGTGGAATTGGGGGCAATGCATTAGCTTGGATTCAGCATTGGATGGTGGACAGAAAACAAAGAATAGGAATAAATGAGACATTTTTAGGTTAGCAGGCTGTAACCAGTGGGTATGGTAAGGATCAGTACTTGCACTTAACTATTTACAGATGAGGACACAGTGTAACATATCCAAGTTTTCTGGCAATACGAAATTAGATGGAAAATTAAGTGGTGAAACCAATGCAAAGAGGTTGCTGAAAGATATGGACGGGTTAGGTGAGTGAGCAAGAACATGATAAATTGAATATGATGTTATGAAGTTATCCACAGTGGTTGGGAAAAGCTTTTCAAAATATTTTTGAACAACAAGAAACTGAGAAATGTTTGTATAAGGAGTATCCTGGGTGTCCTCGTACATGAATCGCAGTTAGCCTGCAGATACCGCAAGTGATTAGGGAGGCATGGTATGCTAGCTTTTGTTACAAAGAGATTTTTGTTCCAAAAGTATTAAGAGTAAAGACGTCTTACGACAACTATACAAGGCATTGGCAAGGCCATCCCTCAAATACTGTGTGGTCTCCTTACCGAAGGAAGGACATGCATGCCCTAGGGGGTGTGCAAAGACGGTTCAGTAGACTGGTTCCTGGGGCGAGGAGATTGTCACATGAGGAGAGATTGAATAAGCTAGGGCCTTAGTCCCTGTATTTTTAAAAGACTGAGAGGTGATTTTTTTTTAATGTATTTTTATTCAGCAACTTTCAACAGTTTTTCAAAACAAAACAACCCCTCAAAAAAACCCCAGCCCAGCCCACCCCATCAATAGTAACCAACTCCCCAAAATGCATGATGACAAAGACCCAACAATTGTAAAACCCATCACCCACTCCCCCCCTCCCCACACCCCCTCCCCGAGCAAATTTCACCTTTTCCAGATTCAGAATCTCCAGCAGGTCCCCCTGCCAAGTCAAGGCACAGGGTGGCAAAGCTGACCGCCACCCCAGCAAGATCCGCCTATGAGCAATCAGCGAGGTGAAGGCTAAAACATCCGCCCCCGCATCCGCCTGCAGCTGCAACTGATTCAACACCCCAAATATTGTTTCTAGGAGACGGGACTCCATGTCCACATATAAAACCCACCGAACTGATGCCGAGCACTCTCCGACAAAACCTTTCCAGCTTCTGGCGGCTCCAAAACATATGTACATGATTCGCAGGGCCCCTCCCACATAACTCACAGACATCCTCCACCCCTTCAAACAGCTGGCTCATCCTCGACGTTGTGAGGTGTGCCCTGTACGCTACCTTCAGCTGTATCGGCCCCAGTCTCGCACACTAAGGCGAGGCATTTATCCTCCGCAGCACCTCGTACCACAGACCCTCCTCCAGCATCACCCACAACTCTTCCTCCCACTTTGCCTGAACCCCCTCCATGGAAACCCCGTTGTCCTCACTTGATCCTCCTATTAATTGCCAATACAGCCCTTCTCTCCAAACACCCTGCTGAGAGCACCGCAAGGAAGCAGGCATCTTTGGGAATGTCCGGAAGACCTTCCTCGCAAAGTCCTGCACCTGCATATACCGAAGGCTTTCACAACCCCGCCAGCCCAAACTTCTCAACCAACTCCTCCAAACTCGCAAATCACCCTCCCAGAAACATATTCTTAATTTCTTTAATCCCCCTCTCTTCCCACCTCCGAATCCTTGCATCCATCCTCCCCAGCTCAAACCCATCATTCCCCTTGATCGGCAACCCCCCCTCCCCCCAGCCGTTCCCAACCTAAAATGTTGTCTAAACTGCGTCCAGATCTTCAATGTGACCGCCACCACCGGACTCACCGTATTCTTCGCTGGGGTCATCGGCAGCTAAGATTCAAGATTTGAATGTTTGGAATTCTCCAACTCCAGAGAACTGTGGATGCTCAGTTGTTGTGTTGCATGAATTCAAGACAAAGGTTGATAATATTTGGGCACAGAATGATTTAAAAGGTATAGAGATAGTACTGGAAGATAGAGTTATACTAGTAATCAGCCATGATCTGGTTGAATGGCAGAGCAGGCTCAAAGGATCTAACTCCAGCTCCTTTCCTTATAGGATCATAGAATTTACAGTGCAGAAGGGGGCCCATGAGTCTGCACTGATGCTTGGAAAGAGCACCCTGTTTTAGCTCACGCCTCCACCCTATCCCTGCAACCCAGTAACCCCACCTAACCCTTTTTGGACATTAAGGGGCAATTCAAACCTGCGCCGACCATGGTACCTGCCTAAACTAAAACCGTCTGCACTGACGGAGTCCTTGGGCGGGAATCTCCGCCGGCGAGATTCTCTATTTTGCCGGCACCTGGGGAGTTTCCCGACGGCGTGGGGCTGCCCCACGATGGGAAACCCCTTTGACCGGCCAGCGTAACGGAGAATCGCGGCGACGGGTCGAGGCTGAAAAGTGGTGTGGCGGGGTGGAGAACCTGCCCCGTATCCTTCCATTCCCATCCTATTCGTATATTTGTCTAGATGTTCCTAACACAGGGAGACTGTAATGACGAAGAAATATGTGTGAAGAGTCAAATATTAAATGTGCTTTGATCTCCTAAATCAAAAACAAGTGCACATTGTCCTTTTTGATTTTCCTTTATTCCCATTTCTTTTGTTCTATTTTATTACCATTGGGTCGGCACAGTGGTTAGCACTGCTGCCTCAGCTCCAGGGTCCGGGTTCAATTCCGGCCTCAGGTAACTGTCTGTGTGGCGTTTGCACTTCTTCCCCGTGTCTCCGTGTGTTTCCTCCGGGTGCAGCGGTTTCCTCCCACAGTCCAAAGATGTGCAGGTTAGGTGGAGTGGCCATGCTAAATTGTTCCTTAGTGTCCAAAAGGTTAGATGGGGTTACAGAGATAGGACGGGAGATTGGGCCTGAGTAGGGTGCTGTTTCAAAGGGTCGGTGCAGACTCGATGGGCCGAATGACCTCCTTCCACACTGTAGGGATTCTATGTAACAGCTGCTGCTTTAAACTCTTGTCTGAGGCAGCAGATGTTAGGGAAGGGTTCATAAAAATGCAGTGATCTTTCACTGTACTGCCTGGACTGCTCTTCAGTATTCAGGCAGGGATGACTGATGGGGTTGACTGAATGGGGGGTGGGGTCTGATGGGAGGTCAAATGGAGTCTCTGATGGGGTGACTGTGGTAGGTATGATGGGATGACTGCTTGGGTCACTGATGGTGTTTCTGACGTGGGGCTCTGATGGAAGGGCTGGGGGTTCTTTGGGATGGGGTCTGGTCACCCCCATGAGTGCATTCTGTGGGTGTGTGTGACTTGTTATTGTCATGGTTGGGGGGGGGGGGGGGGGAGGGTGGTAAATGCCCCTCCTTGGCAACGGTGGGTGGGGTTTGGGAGGCCTGCTGCCAGTCCTTGATATTGGCCCGCCCATTCAAAATGGTGGCCTGATATTGGAATTCTGACAGAACCCAGTGAGCTCTCCACCAACTACATGGTTAATGAGAGTGACACGCAATTGGGGCAAATACTTGGAAAAGTATTTTTCTGCAAGCAGCTCAACAGACCATTAAGTACATGGGAAGAAAATGGAATAAAAGAAAATACATAATAGGCCAACACAAGGTATGTAATGTAACTAAGCACCGGCATCGGATGAAGCATACAAGGTGTAGTGTGAATGAGGTCAGTCCATAAGAGGGTCATTTAGGAGTCTGGTGACAGCGGGGAAGAAGCTGTTTTTGAGTCTGTTCGTGCGTGTTCTGAAACTTCTGTATCTCTTGCCTGATGGAAGAAGTTGGAAGAGTGAGTAGGCTGGGAGGGATGGGTCTTTGATTATGCTGCCCACTTTCCACAGCCAGCGGGAGGTGTAGATGGATTCAATGAATGGGAGGCAGGTTTGTGTGGTGGACTGGGCGGTGTTCACGACTCTGAAGTTTCTCGCGGTCCTGGGTCGAGCAGTTGCCATACCAGGCTGTGATGCAGCTAGGTAAGATGCTTTCAATGGTGCATCTGTAAAAGTTGGTAAGGGTTAATGTGGACACGCCGAATTTCCTTAGTTTCCTGAGGAAGTATAGCACCAGCAGCAGCAGCGCCGGCCCTAGGGTTGCTGGCGTCCCGGGCAAGCTGAACTTCGGCGCCCTTCGAGGGGGGGGGGGGGCCGGGGGGGGGCGGGGCCGAGGGGGGGGTGAGGGGGGGGCGAGGCCGAGGGGGGGGCGGGCCCGAGGCTGAGGGGGGGGGGCCGAGGGGGGGGGGGGCCGGGGGCGGGGCTGGGGGGGGCGGACGGAGGGGGGACGGAGGGGGGGGGGCGACGGACGGCGGGGGGACGGAGGGGGGGGGGGGCGACGGGCGGAGGGGGGGGGGCGGACGGAGGGGGGGGCGGAAGGGGCCGCCCTGGGGGAGGGCGGCCACCGCGCATGCGCTGGTTGGCACCGGCCCAACTGCGCATGCGCGGGACCGGAGTCTCTGGCGCCCCCTAGCACATGGCGCCCCGGGCGACTGCCCGAGTTGCCGGTACCTTGGGCCGGCCCTGAGCAGCAGCAGCAGCAGAGACCAGTCCTGATTCACTGTCGGCAGGAGCACTTAGGCTCCAGAACAGAGGATCCGGGGCCTAGTCACCACAACCAAACAACTCTATTAACAACCAGCACCCACTCCCGCCTGCTCTCCTAATACCACCTCCTTCTCACATCCCGCCTTCCCCGTTTTAACCCCCTGACCACTCCGCTGTCCCCCTCAAACCTCCTTAAAGTAATTGATAAACGGCTTCCACCTCTGGCTGAACCCATCCACCAACCCCCTCAAAACAAACTTAACCTTCTCCAACCCCAGGAATTCCACCAGGTGGCTCACACACCCCCCCACTTTTGGGAGCTCCGGGTCCCACCACCCGAATAAAATCTGTTTCCGTGCCATCAGGGAGGAAAAGGCCAAAACGTCAGCCTCTGTCACCCCCTGGACTCCCGTGTCTTTGAACAGATCACCAAGTCGTTCAATCCTGCCTGCCGCCACCCAAAAACTCACATCCAGAACCCCCCCCAAGCACAAACCTATCGTTTTCGCAGATCGATGCCCACACTAAGGCACCCTCCAGCCCCAAATGCTACCTCCACTGCCCCTACACCCTAGGTCGACACCACCACTGGACTCATGGAGTGCCTGGCCGGCGAGAACGGTCGAGGCACCACCAATAAAACCCTTAAACACGTACCCCTGCACGATACCACCACCTCCATCCGCCCCATGCCGACCCCTCCCATGGCCCATTTCCCACATAGCAATGTTTGCCGGCCAGTAATAATTCATCATATTTGGCAGCGCATGCCCCGCCCCTGCTCCAGGAAAGTCCTCCTAACCCGTGGGTCTTCCCTGCCCACACAAATCCAGGGATCAGCGCATTGACCTTCTTAAGAAATGACTTGGGGGCAAAGATTGGGAGGTTCTGGAACATGAATAGAAACCTCGGCAGCACTGTCATTGTTGCTGTCTACACCCAGCCTGCCAGCAACAGCTGGTTGCCCAATTATCTAAAATTCACCCCCACCACCCTAAACGTCAACTCACTTAACCTCCTTTCCTGCCCTCTAGTCTCAATCAGGAACATCCCCTTCTTCCCCCATAGTCAACTTGTATCCCGAAAACCGGACAAATTCCTCTAAAATCCCCATGATGCCTCCGATACTGGCCAAAGGGTCTGAAATATACAGCAAAAGATCACCCACATACAATGACGCCCTGTGCTCAAATACCCCTTCCCCGCTCAATCCCTCTCTAGTCCCTCGACGCCCCAAGCACCATTGCCAGCAGCTCTATCGCCAATGCAGAGAGCAACAGGGAGAGTGGGCACCCCTGCCTCGTCGCACGATCCAGCCGGAAGAACCATAAACTCACTCAGTTCGTACTCATGCTCACCACCAGCGCCTTATACAGCAACCAGACCCAATCCACAAACCCCTGCCAGAACTGCCCCAACACCTCCAGCAGGTACTCCCACTCCACCGAACAAATGCCTTCTCCGCGTCCATCGCCACCTCCTGCCCCTCCAAAGGCATCATGATTACATTAAGCAGCCTCCTCACCATCACCAACAACTGCCTCCCATCTTTGCCTATCACCCCCAAGACGCAGTCCTTGATTCGCGAGGCCAACACCTTTGCCACGTTGCCATCTACATTCAGCTATATCAGGTGGTACGACCGGATCCTTATCGTACTTTAATATCAGGGAGATGAAGCCTGCAACAGTGGAAGGGGGAGCCCCCCCACCCCAGCCCCCCCACCCCCTCGCCTCATTATACGCCTTCACCAGCAGTGGCCCCAGGTCCGTCCTAAACATTTTATAAAACTCCATCGGGAACCTATCCGGCCATGGGGCCTTCCCTGCCTGCATCATTCCCATACTCTCCATCACCACCCTCAATCCGATTGGGGCCCCCAGTCCCTGAACCAGCCCCTCCTCTACTTTGGGATATTCCAGCCCATCCAAAAACCACCGCATTCCCTCCTCACCGGCCGGGGGCTCACACTTGTGTAGTCTTCTATAAAACACCTAAAACACGCCATTCACCCCCTCTGGGCCCAACACGACCCATCCCATATCATCCCTCACTCTGCCAATCTCCCCGCCATCTCTTACTTTCTCAATTCATGGGCCAACATCCTGCTCGCCTTCTCCCCGTATTCATACACTGTCACCCTGGCTCTCCGCAACTGCCCCACCGTCTTTTCCATGGATACTAGCCCAAACTCCACCTGGATCCTCTGCCTCTCTTTCAACAGCCCTGCCTCCGGCACCTCTTGAGTATCTCCCGTCCACCCTCAAAATCCTGTCCACCAGTCTTTCTGTCTCTACCAGCATTGCTTTCTCCCTATGCAGTCAAATTGAAAAATAAAATCCCCCCTAACCACCGCCTTGAGCACCTCCCACAGTGTGGAGGCCGTGACTTCCTCCATATTGTTTAGCTCCATGTATTCCCGAATGGCAGCCCTCACCCGCTCACGTACCTCCTCATCCGCCAACAAGGCTACATCCAGCCTCCACTGCGGGTGCTGCCTCCCCAGGCCAGGCGCAGATCCACCCAGTGCGACGCGTGGTCTGAAACCACAATCGCCGACTACTCCCGAGTCGACCACCCCGCCAACAGCGTCTTATCTAGCATGAGAAAATCAATCTGGGAGTACACCCAATGCACATGGGAGAAGTATAAAAACTCCTTTGCCCTCTGCCACCCAAACCTCCACGGGTCCAGCCCCCTCACCCCCCCCCCCCCCCCCCCCCCCCCCCCAATGTGCTCCATCAATCCCCTCAGCCCCTTTGTCACTGCCGGCACCCTCGACGACTTGGGACACGACCGGCCCGAGCTTGGTTATATGGCCGTATTAAACCGCCCCCCATAATCTGCTGATGCAAGTCCAACTCGGGGATCTTCCCCAGCACCCACCTCATAAAATCTACATCATCCCAATTTGGGGCATAGACATTTACCAGAACCACCGGCATTCACTCCAACCTTCCACTCACTATCACATTACTGTCGCCCGGATCGGCCGCAATACTACCCACCTCGAATGCTACCCGCTTATTGACCAACACTGCCACACTCCCTCATCTTCATAACCAGCCCCGAATGAAACACTTGCCCCACCCATCCTTTCCTCAACCTCATCTAGTCCCCTGGCAACCGTACAGCTCACTCCCATTAATCACCCACCCAGCTAGCATGATGGCCCCCCGCCCAAGGCCTCAAGTTCCTCCCCCAGTTCCCCTCCATGTACCAGGCAATACATCCCTGAAGAGTAACAAAATGTGCACTCACCATCATTGTTCTCCCATAAAAACCTGCCCTCAAAAACCCACGATCAAAAACATTAAAAGGCACAAAAGCTCCTCCAAAGTTCAATGTCTCACACGCCTCCCACTCCATTGTCCCTCACAAATTTCACCACTCCTCTGACGTGCCGAAATAATACTCTCACTTCTGGAAAGTTACCCACAGGTGGGCAGGTACAATACTCCAAACGTCACCCCCTTTTTAAAGAGGGCAGCTCGTTCCCTTCCCATTTCCTGATCTGCCTCGCCCACCAAAAGATCTTCTCCTTGTCCAGAAAGCAGTGCAACGGCACCACCATCACCCTCGGCAGCTCACCCACCTTCAGCCTCCCCATGAGCGCCTGTGCGCTCAGTCGACCTCCAAGAGCCGGTCAAAGGCCCCCTCCCCATCAAATTCTCTAGCATCTTTGCCACGTGCACACCGGCCTCTGCACCTTTAATGCCTTCGGGCATCCCGACAATCCTAAGGTTTAGTCTTCTGGAGCGATTCTCCAGATCCTCCACCTTCTCCCTCAGCCTCTTCTGGCTCTCCCGCATCACTCCCATTTCATCCACCATTGAGGGCAGCTGCTCCTTGTGCTCCCCCACCCCCACCTCCAGTTTCTGGATTGCCAGGTCCTGGAACTCCAGCATCTGCTCCACTTGCTCAATCCAGATTTAAGCAGTTCCACCACCTTGGTTTGGTCTTCCAGAGCCTCTTTCCTCTGCTGCCGAAACATGTCATTGAGGAACTGTACTAAATGCTCTGTTGACCACTGGGCAGGCAGCACAGCTCCCTTGAACTCCGCCATGTTATCCTGTGGCGCACCACAAAGACTCTCCTGCTCCAGCAGCTCTTTCCTTCTTGCTCCACTCCTAGTCCGTGGATCCATCCACCAGCCACACCAGAGGGCACTCCAGGCACTCCTGCACCTCTTGCTCTCAAATACTTTGCCCTTTGGGCGGGGAAATGTCCCAAAAAGTCCGCCTTGAGCGGGAGCCACCAGATGTGCGACCGCTCACTCCACGGCCACCACCGGAAGTGCCTTATGTCACCTCATGTTGAGGATTTCGATTAAGGCCTTGTAAAGACAACGGCTAGAAACCCACCAATAGCTGGAGGCTTGCCAACCCTCGAACATTGGCCTGGATCAATCTGTAGGACACTGCTGTGAAGAACCTTGGAGAAATATCATAGCGACATTAAAAAATATAATTTTCTTGACCATTTCTTCTGTCATTTTCAATATCTTTCTCTCTGTTTTAAATGCGGCTGTTGGTTGACAATCAAGCATCATCTAATTGGGTCAAGAATCATTTTTGGTTTCCAGTTGGTATGGAGGCAGTAGATGGATGTGCTGGCTTGAGCATGGGGGAAAGTCATGTGACGAAACCTCCAGGAATACAGTTAAACACAGTTGGCAACCCTAATATCAGGACTGTGGCTGATGGAAAGGATTCACTGTCAGAGATTCCCACATTTCGCCCTCAGGTGGGACCCTTGCGTTGTATTGCTTGAGACTTGGTTTCACTAAGTGTATCTCCCCATCAGAAGTAGGATGCAACGGGTGTTTGGGCCTGGATTTCAGAGATTTGGGAAGTAAAGAGACAGCCTCTTTGCCCTCTGCCACCTTATCCTGTGGCGCACCATGAAGACTCTCCTGCTCCAGCAGCTCTTTCCTTCTTGCTCGAGTGCTAATACATGGGTCCATTCACCAGCAACGCCAGAGGAGTAAAACTTTCCCCAGGCATTCCTGCACCTCTTGCTCTCAAATACTTCACCCGTCTGGCGGAGAAAAGACCGAAAAAATCCACCTTGAGCGGGAGCTACCAAATGTGCGACCATGGCCACTACTGGAAGTCGCTAATGTTACCTCATGTTGAGGATTTCGATTAAGGCAGACATCCCACCTCCCTTTTGTACACCATAATTTCAGCCATGTCCAGGAATTCCACCAACTCCTTTTCAAACTGGCAATGATCTCTGTGGGGTGGCATATTGTTCCAAACATCAATAACTCACTCATCTAACCTAGTTATTCTCCTAACTTATAAATATGTCTTATAGGTTATTTTTAACTTATCCAGTTCAATTATCTATCCACATGAACACAGTCTGGTCCCTTCAACATTTAAAAAAACATACATTTAGAGTACCCAATTCTATTTTTCCCCAATTAAGGTGCAATTTAGTGCGGCCAATTCACCTACCCTGCACATCTTTTTGTGTTGTGGGGGTGAAACCCATGCAGACATGGGAAGAATATGCAAATTCCACACAGGCAGTGACCCGGAGCCGGGATCGAACCTGGGTCCTCAGCTCCGTGAGGCACCAGTGTTGACTACTGCGCCACCGTGCTGCCCCCCCCCCCCCCCCCCCTTCATCATTTCAAAAACGTCAATCAGATGTTTGTTTTTTGACTATATAGAGGCAAATTGATTGTTTCTAAGGGTTGTTGAACTTGGTTTCAATGCAATATCCCTCCTCAGAACCTTTCCAAGGCTCCTTACATCATCCATCATTGTGAGGGGTCCAAAACAGGACTCATAATTCTAGGTGAGGCCTAATGAGGGCAGTGTTCCTTTTACATTTGATCTTCCTTGCTATAGCTTTTTGGCATTGCTCATGAATATTTGGAGATTTGTAATGTAACACCTACTGGTAGGATACTTTCCAACTCAACAGGCTTTAATTCAGAATCCTGTATTGTGTACAGATATAATTCTGCTGACATTAAGCCCTATCGATAAGACCATAAGATATAGAAGTAAAATTAGCCCATTCGGCCCATTGGGTATGCTCCGCCATTCAATGTTTCTCATCGCCATTCTCTTGCCTTCGCCCCATAACCCGTGATCCCCTTATTAATCAAGAAATCCTCTTATTAATCAAAAACACCAGATTTGTACTTGAGGTGCTGTTACCTACAGACCAAGAGTTGGAAGGTGGAATTAGACAGATAGTTTTTTCTGAGAACATAAGAACTAGGATCAGGGGTAAGCAATTTAGTCTTTCAAGCCTGCTTCATCATTCAATGTGATCATGGCTGACTTCATCATGGCCTCAACTCCACCGTCCTGCCCATTTTCTGTAGCCATTCAACCCATTGTCAAGATGTGGGAGATATTAGGAACTTGGGTCCAGAAAAGGGGGACCAAAATATAGCAGGAAATTTAAGGGTTAAACGGGCTGAAAGAAAATACTGTTAGTCAGACTCAAAGGGATACGCCCACATCTGGCTGAGTCACATGGTCCCACTCAGACTTAAACTTGTTAGGGAATGCATAAGGTGATTCACCCAAGATCCATTGTCTTTCGGGACATTCCTGCATGACTAGCCATTATCCTTTTACAGAGTTGGACGACCCATTTGTCCATCAATGGAACGTACGTGAATGGCATAACTCTGGTCTTCTGTGTAAATGGAAGTGTGCATTCAAGCAACCCAATTGCAGTCTGTTACAGTCCGGACATTCGAGAGGAGGACCTTTGTTTGAAGGGCTGACCGGAGCCTAGAGAGAGAGAGAGGGAGAATCAATTGGGGACAGGGAAGGGTGTGAGCAGCCATGAGACAGGTCATGGAATCTGCCCCAAGAGGTCACCCACAAAGGTCATGAAGGAAGCTGTTCCAGATTACAGACTTTCGAAAATGGTTCTAAAGAAACTTGACTTACAACAGAGATTGCTTCGCAAATACAAGAATCACCTTTGCCTGTCTATGTAATTGCAAAAAGCTGTGTGTTACTTAGTGATGATTAATGGAAACAAACTAATGATAAAGTTAAGAAACTGCATGTAATCTGTTAGTGTTAGAATTGTGAAGTAAACGTTTAAATATTGTTTACTTTTCTTTTGTTTTATAAAGTCTGTTTGTAAAATAACCAACCCCTATTTCTTATATTATCACTCCTGGATAAATCGATCTTTCTGCACAGTCTTGAAACTTAAGAAAAAGTTATATGTCTGGTTCAGCATCTTAGCCATTGTTGAGTGCTGGCCTGGTATCAGTCACACCATTACTAATTCAAAATCTGTCTAACTCCTCCTTAAATTTACTCACTGTCCCTGCATCCACTGCACGCTGGAGTAGCAAATTCCACGGATTCATGACCCTTTAGGAGAAGTAGTTCCTCCTTATCCCTGTTTTAAATTTGCGACCCATTAACTTGCGACTATGACCTTGCATTCTAGAATGCCCCACAAGAGGCAGTATCCACTCCCTCTACACCAGAGAACCCCAAAGTCTCCCCCCATTTAAAAAATAAGTTGCCTTTCCATTTTCCCAACCTTAATGGATGATCTCACACTTATCCTCGTTAAATTCCATCTGTCGCGTTTTGGCCCACTCACCAGTCTGTGCGGATTCTGCACGTTCTCCCTGTGTCTGCGTGGGTTTCCTCCGGGTGCTCCGATTTCCTCCCACAGTCCAAAGATGTGCAGGCTAGGTGGAGTGGCCATGCTAAATTGTTCCTTAGTGTCCAAAAAAAAAGGTCGGGTGGGGTTCCGGGGATAGGGTGGAGGTGTGGGCTTGGGTAGGGTGCTCTTTCCAAGGGCCGATGCAGGTTCGATGGGCCAAATGGCCTCCTTCTGCACTGTAAATTTTATGATTCTAACCTATATATATCCATTGGTAAGGTTTTGATTTCCTCATTACAACTTACTGTCCCACCTATTTTAGTGTCATCTGCAAATTTGTTTCTAGAATCTTCTATCCCTGTATCCAAGTCATTAATATAGATTGCAAATAGTTGGGGCCCAAGGACTGAACCCTGTGACACCCCATTAGTTACATCCTGCCATCCAGAAAAAGACCCATTTATCCCAACTCTCTGTCTTCTGTCTATCAGCCAGCCTCCCATCCAAGCTAATAAATTCCCCTAATCCTATGTGATTTAATCTTGTGAATTAACCTTCTGTGTGGCACATTATCCATAGGTATAATATGTCATCTATATTAAATGCCATCTACCTTTATATCATTGTCATTGGAATTCAATATTCAATTGTATTAAATGCTTTTCTGCGATAGTGAAATGTATGCAAATATTATTGCTCCTATTGAATATATGTTTAGTTTCCTTCACCAAGTTATCTGAAGCAAAGTAGCATTCTTTCCAGCCACCTGTTGGAGTCTGACTGGATGAGCAGATTAGACCGGAATTGCATGACTCAGTTGTTTGATATAGTGATCTGGAGAAAAGTAGAATCATTTAGATGTGTTACATAGGCTGAGCTATGATATGCCAAAAGCATGAATAGTTTTAAGAAAGGTTATATGCGGAGAGACTGAACCCTCATGTAAAAAGGAATAAAATCCCAGCTTCCAACCATAAACAAATCAGACATCCTGGACGGGATTCTCCGTCGGCTGACGGTGGAATCAGAAACGTGATTGAGCGAAGAATCGGTTCCGACACCAAAATCACAGCGGGTGCCAATTTGACGCCAAATTGCAATTCCAGAACGCATGTACAGTAAACACCGTTTTCATATCATTCGTGAGCTCGACCCGGTATTCTCCACGGCCTCCGTGATTCTCCATCTCCAATGGGCCGAATTCCCGACGGCGTGGTTCACTTGTCCTTTTAATAATGGTGAAACCGGGGTTATGGCTGATGAGAGAGAGGAGGTAGGACACAGAGAGGCACGACCGTGGGCAGCCGGGCCGGACACTGGCCGGGCTGGCTGGGGTGAGGGTGGGGGGGGGGGGGGGGGGGGGGGGCTGCCAGGGCCAGGGGGTGGGGGTTACAGGTGAACAAGCTGTGTGACCAGGGTGGCCCCTCACCGGACTGGGGCGGTGTCCAGGCACGGACCGACATTGCCGTTGCCTACCAGGCAGCCATCTTGCTGTGCACCCCACTGACCACCCACCTTGGCCTTGGTTCTGCAGAGTGATACTAGCCGTATGGTCCCCCCACCCCACCACACCCCACCCTCTGCCATACCCCTTTCCTGCCACCACCCGCCTTTGGGCTTCAAGCGGCCCACCCAAGAACAAAGTCTACAGTAGCCCCTACAGGGGTGCCGAGCTGGGTTTGCCACAACCGCCAATGTCCCAGGTCCAGGGGATGGTTGACAGGATGCATGTCCCCCTACGCACACCGGCAGATGACAGGCTGCTCTGCACAAACTGAAAGGGGTTACACTCGATGAACATACAGCTCATATGTGACCATCAGCTTCACATCATGCCAGTCTGCACCCGATACCCAGGCATTGTGCATGATGCCTTCGTTCTGGCACACTCGACGATTCCTGACATATTCAAGGTGCCCTCCCTGGCTGGGGGGGTTGGCTCCTGGGCGACAGGGGTTATCCACTGCGGTTGTGGCTAATGGTGCCTATCCGGAGGCCACAAACCGACGTGGAGACCCGCTACAATGACGCCCGTACAGCAACCAGGAGCATGATAGAATGGTGCTTCGGCCTCCTGAAGATGTGGTGCCTGGACCACTCTGGAGGAGCCCATCCATTATTACGCTGCGCTGGGAGGGTCACCCGCATCGTGGTGGCCTGCTGCGTCCTCGACAACATCGCACAGCAGAGGGGCAATATGTTGGAGAAGGAGTGTGAATTCCAGGCCTCTTCCAATGAGGAGGTGGGGGATAGTAAGGATGGAGAGGACATGGGGCCCAGGCAGGCATCAGAGTCCGCACGATTTTTGCGCCAGGGCCAACGCACACCGGATTCTCTGATCGCCACCAGGTTCATCGACTAGTGAGGTGGGGGGGACTGGCCAGGAGCATGGACACCGCATCCCCTCCCCCCACACCCTCCCATGCCCCCCCCCCCCCTCCCCCCGGCCGCACAATGCCTGCAACGCCCTCCGTGATACATACCTGCCGCACTACGGGGTGGGGGCCCTGGGTTGGCAGTAACTGCAGGTCTTGTCCATGGAATGGAGGATGATGGCAATCCGCTCTGCAATGAGCTCCAGTGCTCCGTATCATCGGACAATGCCTGACTCCTGCCACGGTAGCACTTCCCACCATCCACCTTGGTGTTCTATGCATGCGAGCTGGCCATTCCATCACATAGTTCCATCGGATCCCTGGGGTGGCGGCGCTGGGGACGATCGGGGGGGGGGGGGGGGGGGGTGTGGAATGGGCGGGTGCCCATTCCCCGCCCACCCGCATGCATCCTCTCTGGCCAACCCAGACCAGTCCACCCCTCACACCCACCTGACAGGGCACCGAGGCAGGTCGTAAAAGTGTTAACAGATGTTTGATGTGCACAAATATATATGCACAGATACATGCCCTAGCCCCAATAACTAAAATGTGCCCTGCACCCATGCCAACTTAACTTTCTGGCCTTATGGGCCCTAACGCTATGTTTGTTTGGATTCCCAGATGGTACATCAGAAATGGATGTGGTCTGCTGTGATTCCCACCCTGCGACCTAGCTCCCCATTGGTGGCCGTCTTCTGGGGTGACTGGGCCTGGATGGGCACGGCTGCTGCTGAGGTGTCCCAGGTGGTGTGATGCTGCCCTGTTCTGCCTGCTGCCCACCAATTGCGCCAGGAACAGGAGAGGTGAGGGGGGGGGGGCGGGGGGGGTCCATGGTGCTGCATTGTTCCGGCATCTTCCCTGCAGGA
Source organism: Scyliorhinus canicula (assembly GCF_902713615.1). Taxonomy (NCBI): domain Eukaryota; kingdom Metazoa; phylum Chordata; class Chondrichthyes; order Carcharhiniformes; family Scyliorhinidae; genus Scyliorhinus; species Scyliorhinus canicula. Next base: position 119,037,234 of record NC_052150.1, read on the forward strand.
AACACAGGTATGGGCCCCATCACCTCCTCCTCCCTCGAGGTGTCCGATTGCCCCTGGGCTATTCCATGGGACAGGGGTGCAAGTTATCCCCTGAGGCTCCGCTGCCATCTGGAGTTGCCAGTCCTGGAGGCCCGTTCCAGTCTCAACCAGGGTCAGCATGCTCGCGGCATGGTGCTGCGCCACATCATGACGTGACAGTGCCACCACCTTCTGGGTCTGTGCCACGTCGGCCAGTGGCTGGGCAATGCCGCCGACATCTCAGCCATGGCACACTGTGACTGGGCCACGCATAAGAGCATTGCTGCGATTTCCAGATGGCTCTAACACATAGCTGCCTGTGAGAGGGCAGCCTTCTCCAGGGCCTCGGCAAGTGCCTGCACAGAGTGCCCCAGGCCTTGGACATGTTGATCTGTCGCTGAAACCCCCCCCCCCCCCCCCATGCCTCCACCGTGGATGCCACCCGTGCGGTGTCAGCCTGGGTGGCACGCATTGTCAGCCCCTGCTGCTGCATGCGGTTGGGCTCCTCCAACTGCACCTCCAGGTGCTGGATGCTCGCCGACAACCCCTCATGTAGTCCCTGGCTCTGCGACTGCATCTCCACTATAGATGGGACTGTCCCTTCCAGAAGCCTGAAATCGGTCTGGACGGCAGCCAGTCCTGGAATCGGCCCAACCTCTGACCGTTCACCGCCTCGGGAGTTCCTACCTCCACCTGCTTTACCGGAACAGCTGTGTGGTTGCACCAGATAATGCCCCAGGAGTCTCCTTATTAAAGTGCCCAACCGAGGGGAGTGTCTCTAGGATGGTGGAGGGTGTTGGAGACAGCTGTGACGGGAATTCTGTGTCATCCCGAACTCGAGCTAAGGGGTGTCCTGGCTCTCCGGTCGAGTGTTCCCGACCGGACTGCTCTCTTCCTCACTGCTCGGCTCACAGGGGGACTCCGGCTATGGGGACGGGGGACGCCAGAAGGACCTGCAAAATGCAAGGCAAGGCGCATGATTAGACCGCGGGGCCGGGGGGGAGTGGGGGTGTTGTGGGGTGAGGGTGGGGTGAGGGAGAGGATGGTGCGGGAGTGAGGCTGGTGTGGGGGTGGAGTTGGGGGGGAGGGGGGGGTGACAGACATGACTAAGCGGGATTTCACTTCATTGCCCACAGCCGACCTCCTCCCCGGTGACTTCCCTTTCCTCCGGGCCACCGACCATGTCCAGGACCCTCTGCTCAGCCATGGTGAAGGGCCGGAGGCCCGGCGGTCCCCTCTAGTTTTCTCCCGCACCCGGCGGTTATGGGCGGCCTCCTGCTGGTGGTGGGGTGTGGTTGGGTGGGGGGGAGAAGCAGAAAATGTCCGACTCATGCAGCCCAGGGTGGGTAGCTGGCGGCCTCAGTGACCAGGGCACCCAGCCATGGCGGCTGGTATGGTGGCCGGCAAGTGGTGCAGGGTGGAGCTCGGCGGGGGTGGCGTTACGGGTGTGTGGGACGGGGCCGAGGCAGAGTGCTGCCTACTCACTCTGGCCGCCCTGAGGAGGTTGTTTGTTATTTTGCAGCACTGCTGGCCAGTCTGGGTGGTGTTGTTCATGTTGCTCGTGGCCCACACCGCCTCTGCCACCTGCGCCAAGGTACGGCAAACAGCGTCAGCTGGCACCCTGCTTTCCGGGAGTGAGTACAGGTTGGCCCACCTCTCCTCCACCGCACCCAGGAGAGCTTGACATCTGTGAAACTTGGTGCTGCGTCTCTTGCTGCCACCTTGTAGGCAGGGATGGTGTGTGTGGGGAGTGCAGTGTGTGTATGCTGCTGCAGCTTGTCAGCTTCCTGAGCGTCAATCACAAAACCGGCAAATCCGGCAACGTTTCTCATTGGAAGCGATTGTGCTCCACATGGCCCTTGACTGTCGGTGAATCGGTCCAGGTGCGGCATCAGTTTTGCTGTCGTAGAACTCCATGAATCCTGCCCCGGCGTCAACACTTTTAGTCTCAGGGATGGAGAATCCTGCCGCCTTTCTGTTGACTCATCAGTCAATCTATTAATTTATAATTTGCTTTAAAGATGTATGAATTACTGCAAGCATTGCCATAGTATCTAATAGATATATTTTTATTCCTGTTCATTAATTGATTTTTTGAATTTTCGCATAAGCAGTTGAGTACCATAATGCTCAAATTGAAGCGGTGAATCAAGCTTGTGATATGGATTTGCTGCCCCCTGCAGCACAGATTGGAAAATTCAGCAAAATGCAAAGGACACATTAAGATTAGCAACACAACCTCAACCAAATACAGAATAATTTAAACTTGTACACTATGTTTTGAAGAACTTTCTTTTTCTCAAGGACTCATTTTGGAGTTTTAACTGAGATGAACTTTTAATTGTAAGATCATGCTGTTCAATCAATTGAGAATTACACGTATGAACATAAGAAATTGGAGCAGGAGTTGACCATACCTACTTCAACCCGACTCCAACGTTCTATAACATCATGGCTGATCTTTGACTTCAATACAATTTTACCGCCTGACCCACATGTTCCTGAATTGTCTTAGAGTCCAAAAATCTGTCTGTCTCAACCTTGAATATACAACAACGAGGACATTCACAGACCTCTGAGATGGAAGATTCCAAGATTCACAACCCACTGACTGAAGAGTTTTCTCCTCTTCTCAGTCCTAAATGATGAGCCATACCTTCAGAGTTTGGGCCACATTTTCACAGATTCGGGTTGACTCTGAAGGCAATGGCAGGTGAGGCCCAGATGTGGAAGTCCCGTTTCTATTTCTCAATGTTTCTGGTAGTGGTGATGTGGGAGGGGTGGGAGGGTCAAGGCCTGAATCATACAGGCAAGAACTGCAAGCTTAGCAAGGAAAATTGACATGGCTATGGAGATGTCATGGACATCATCGACAGGATGGCCCGGGTCTAGGGGGTGATGAACGAGATGCATGCCCTCCCCCCCCCTACAAGCACCTGCAGATGACAGGCTGCACTACACAAACTGAAAGGGGATTACACTCAATGAACGTGCAGGTGATATGTAACCATCAGCTGCGCATCATTCACATCTGCATCCGATACCTGTGCACGATGCTTTCATCCTGGTACACTCGACTATTCCTGACAATTTCCAGACGCCCCCCCCCCCCCCCCCCCCCCCCCAGTTGGGGGATTGGCTCCTGGGTGACAGAGGCTATCCGCTGCGGTTGTGGCTGATGACACCTATCCGGAGGCCAGAAACCGCCACCGAGACCCGCTACAACCACGCCCATGCAGCAATCGACCTCCTGAAGATGTGGCTCTGGAGGGGCCCTCCGGTATGATGCGGAGAGAGTTGCCCACGTCATGGCGGCATGCTGCTTCCTCCACATCATGCAACAGAGGGATGGCGTGCTGTAGGAGGAGGAGGAATGCCAGGCCCCGTCAAATGAGGAGGATGCAGCAAAGGGGGAGGATGGGTAGGACATAGGGCCGAGGCAGGCATGGGAGGTCGCATAATGTGTGCACCAGGGGCAATAAGAACAGGATGCTCTGATCACCTCCTTATCCCCCAAGAAAAAGCTGCCCATCCTTCGGAGCTCATTGAAGAAGCAGGGGGCTGTCCGACTGCGCCAGGATGTAGCTGTCATGCACACTGCCCGGGAAGTGTGCACACACTTGCATTATCTTCATCTGATGGTCACACACAAGCCATATGTTGAGGGAGTGGAACCCATTTCTGTTAAAATACGGCACCCCCAGATGCCCTGGGCAACATGCGTGACATCTAATACCCCCGGACCTGGCGCATCCCGATGATGGCAGAGAAATCTGCTGCAGGGATTCATGCTGGGCTTGGTCCATGTTAAAGACAATGTAGTCTTCACCCGGGTATACAGGGCATTTGTGACTTTCCAGATGCACCTGTGTGCTGTGGCCTGTGAGATACCACACAGGTCCCCGCACAAGCCCTGGAATGATCCTGGGCCTCCTGCGGCACGTGCTGTCTATCATGTGTCATTTGGGCAGCACGGTAGCACAAGTGGATAGCACTGTGGCTTCACAGTGCCAGGGTCCCAGGTTCAATTCCCCGCTCGGTCACTGTCTGTGTGGAGTCTGCATGTTCTCCCTGTGTCTGCGTGGGTTTCCTCCGGGTGCTCCGGTTTCCTCCCACAGTCCAAAGACAAGCAGGTTAGGTGGATTGGCCAAGCTAAATTGCCCTTAGTGGTCAAAAAGGTTAGGAGGGGTTATTGGGTTACGGGGATAGGGTGGAAGTGAGGGCTTAAGTGGGTCGGTGCAGACTCGATGTGCCAAATGGCCTCCTTCTGCACTGTATGTTCTATGTTCTATCTGGTCGAATGGCCATCAACGTCTGTACACCCTGGGCCATCGCGGGACTCCCCCTCTGGGTCCCTCCCTGGCCTGATGGCCTGGCCGGGTCCTCAGGGTGTGGGACGGGGCCCGGCACATGGTCCTCGAACATCTGGCGACGCTGCTGCTGCTGCCGCCATCTCCGGCGTCTGTACGCATTCGCCAAGCATCAGCACCATTAGGGTAACCTCTGTGTTCAACATCCCTGCCATAGCTTTCAATGACTGTAAGGCATTGGGAGTGGGTGTTAGACTGACAAACAGTGGTGGCTCCGACCCTGGGAACCTCCATTCCCCCACCCCCCCACCCAGAACGCCCTGCCACACATACCCGGTCGCAGCAGGCCCCCTCGCCAGACCCGAGGCCCTCTACCCCAGACACCCACTCACGATGTCAACTGGATCGGGGGCTGGTCACCTCCACGTGGCACTCACGCACCCTCCGGCCGTGGACATGTCCCCAGAGCTGTGTCCCATCCCCTGGGTGTTCAGATGTTGGCTGCTGTGTGTGTGGTGTTGCCTCCCACCGTGTTCAAGCACTGTGTCCAGAAATCACGGTCTGTGTGGGATGCTAGACAATGACTCCCACATGTTACATGGCACACCCATGGAAATCCACTTGGGATGTGTGAAGTGCTCATTTAACCACAATTGCCAATGTAGCTTTCAGCTGCACAACTAGAGGCCCCGGAATGGGTGCACACGATCCAGGGGTTAACATGGTGGTGCCATGAGTGGTTGCCTCCCAGTTGCCCGCCCAGCAAACCCCCCCCCCCACCTCCCCCCCCCCACCAACCAATGATCCACCACCCCCGCCGAGCACTGGCGTGGCAAGCTCAGTGCCCCAGGCTCTTTCCCTGTGAGCAAAGATTGCTACTTAGCTCCTCGGCTTCCCATAGAAGTCCTTCCACCAGGTTCATGATTTTCAAAAGGAGTACTAATCAGCGTCAGCGTGACCACTTACTGGGGAGGCCGTGAATGACGGGAGGCCATTGAATATGGGGTGGCTCTCGTTAATTGTATGGAAATTGGCTTGAGTGATGATAATTGGTTTCTCGTTACGCTCCGGCAAGATCCCGATTTCACCTACGTGAACGGGCCAGTTGCATCGCAAACTGTTTGACGCCCGGCGCGGATCTTGTTTTTGGCCTCTCCCGCTATTCACCGGACTCGTTTCACTTGAGAGAATGCGACAAGGCCAGAGAATCACACCCTTAGTCTCAGAAACGGAGAATCCCGCCCATGGTATGCCAAAAAATAACATAATCCGACATTTAAAAGTAAATCTAGAATGAAAATAGGAAAAGAAGTAATGAATGTACAGTATCGTTTTATTTAGAATTTTTTAAGCATATATTTCTTTAATGTTACAACAAAGATACAGATGAATCCATCAGTATTATAACTAACATTACATGAATTTTGTTTTTTGTAAATGCATGAACTTTTTTTAATGTAGAAAAATGTGCCAAAGTGCTTCTGTGAAGTTTAATTGGATAAAACTTGATATTGAGCCTTAAGAAGGAGACATTAGGGAGGGACGGGTCTGTTTTAAGGATAGAGAAGAGAGATATAGAAAGATGGAGAAGTTTAAGGAGGGAATCCCAGCACATCGGGCCTGGACAATTGAGGCAACAGCTGCAAATGGTGAGGTGAAGGGAAGGTGGGAAGCACAGAGGGTCAGTGTCAGATTAATGCAGGTTTCCTTTGAGAGTTGTTGGGCTAGAGGAGTAAAGGAGGGGCAGGCTATGAGAATATGAAGTTTGATGTTTTGGGATTGCAAACCAATTTGGCCCAGTTTGGTCATGTCAAAAGGAAAGACTTTTCGGAAAGAGTAAGTATCAAAATGTGCGGAAGAAATGGGTTGACCAGATAAACATGCGCAGAGGTTTTCTGAAAAATAGAAGGTCAACGGCAGAAAGTTGGGGGTTTGAAAGTGCTGTTGTAAGTGGCTTATGGGAGTTTTTCCAAGGGTGGATGCAGAAGCAAGTTGGGTTGTAAGGGGAATATTAGTGGTGAGGAATGCCAGGAGATAGCTTTGTCTGTGATCAAGAACATGGAGAGTACAGAGACCACATGAGATCAAAACAAAGGTGAGGAATTTGCATTGAGTATGACTATGGGAGATTAGGTAGAGATTAAGGAGTGCATGTAAATCAAAGGATAGAAGGCAGGAAATATAATTGAAATTACCCAAGATGGGGAATAGTTCAGTGCAGAGTGTGCGGAAGGAAATAAAACAGGACATCTGGGGATAGGGATGTTAGGCATGTGGAGGCAGTAAACAAGGAGGATTTTAAAGGAAAAGCATACAGTGTGGAATAATGTGAAGTGGGTCTTGAAGGAGGTGATAATAAAGAAGTAGGTGTTGAAACTAAGGAGTGTTTTGCTGTCACATCAAACTATTGGACTTGCAGTGGTTTAGACAGGACAGATTAATGGGGTAACCTGTGATTACAAGGCAAAGGTAAATTCAAATATTGTCATGTAGGACTACTTGTGGAAATTGTCAAAAAATTGACATCTTCTTATTTTGAATGTGGGGCCATCAAAATTCAATAATGTTAGAGTAACATCCTGGAAACTTTACCCCAATTGGTTCAGAAACGAGAACTATAGGTATCCCATGTCAAACCAAATGTTAGTGTACGTTCCCTCGGCCGCAGAAAAATACTTTTCACTGTTCTTCGGTGCATGTGACAATAAATCAAATCAAATCAAAAAAATGTCTAACATACTGCTGTAAAGTGTGAACTTAAATTACCAAATGAGCTTTTGTTGTAAAACACTTTTTAACACCACTCAAACATTTTCTGAAAGCATAATTTTCTCGATAAATGTAATTGAATAATATAACAGACTACACAATTTACTATATATTTGTGTATTACATATTCTATACAATCACATTTGCTCTTCAATCTAAAATTTATAGAAACATGCAGTTAATATCCGGAAAAGCTCCAAAGAAATTCCAATGGCCCGGATTTTGGATTAAGAGTAAGGGTAAGGCTGTTTTAATGGAGCAAATTGAACAGCAATTTAGTTGCAACATGCAGTTAAATGTGGAAATGCAGAAATTGCTGTCTTAGTTACCCTTCTCTTCCACAGCTTTGCTACACTGGTAGCTCGCCATGCTAAATTGCTCCTTAATTGGAAAAGAATTGTAACTCTAAATTTTAAAAAACATATGCTATTAGTTATTTGTTAAACATGTCTGAAAAAGTGAGCGCTGGTGTACCCGGGTGTTAGTTAATTTTTAGCAGCATGAAAATTTAAATCATAGCCAAACACCATCTCTAGTACTGAGATTTTACTTTTCCGAATGCGGAGTCTCATTTTCTTCAGATTTTAATTATTGTTGGAGATATTAAAAAGTTAAAATCTAATGTTTTTGTAACTTGTTCTTCCTGTTTCTTTTAACTCTCAATCCCATTTTCCCTTACCTCACCTCTGAGTCACAAGGCTCCGGGTTCAAGTCCCACTCCAGGGCTTGAGCACAACAATCAAGCTGACACTTGAAGGCAGTGCTAAGGTAGAACGTTTCGGATGAGATGTTAAACTTAGGCCCCATGTGCATACTTGAGTGGGTGGGAAAGAACTCAAGACAGTATTTCAAAGGAGTGCTGTGGAAGTATGCTTGGTGTCCTGGCCAATATTCACCCCTCAATTAAAAAAGATGATCTGTTAATTATCGTGTTGCTGTTTGTTGAAATTTGCTGAGCGCATATTGACTGCCATGTTCCTACATTACCAGGGAGACTATAGTTGAAAAATACTTCATCGGCTGTAAAGCACTTTGAGATGTCAAGTGGCCAAGAAGAGCTCTGTATAAATACAAGCCTTTCTCTTTTACCCCTCACTTTATTTTTCTTTCTGGACATGATTTTTGTAGTTTGGACTCTGCATGCGCCTGTGATGATTCATTTAACCGTGTGTCTTAAGAGATGTACATATTACAGTACAGCACAGAACAGGCCCTTCGGCCCTCGATGTTGTGCCGAGCTTTGTCCGAAACCAAGATCAAGCTATCCCACTCCCTGTCAATGTGATGTGCTCCATGTGCTTGAAAGTTCCTAAAGTGCCCGAATCCACTATCGCAGCAGGCAGCCCTTCCACACCCCAACCACTCTCTGAGTAAAGAACCTACCTTGGACATCCCTCCCATATGTCCCACCCTGAACCTTATAGTTATGCCCCCTTGTAACAGCTACATCCACCCGAGGAAATAATCTCTGAATGTCCACTCTATCTATCCCCCTCATCATCTTATAAACCTGTATTAAGTCGCCATGCCACTGAATTTGGAAGGTCTTGCAGGGGCACCGCTGCTGGTAATTGCCCAGTGCTTCACGATGTCTGCTGTACGTTATCCAAGCCTCCAGAGCATATAAAAGGGATCACTGCTACTCCGTAAACCATGACCTTAATCTTGCGTTCCTCACAACAGCACCACCTTAAACTCTACCTCAGTGAAAATTGGAGTCGAACAATGCTGTTTCAGTGCACCAACTCTCTTCATTTTCCAAACTGCAATACTGCACCTCACCTCCAAGCATCAAGATCATCTACAGATCAGACGTGAAACTGGTCAACCTACACAACCTTCAATCCAAAAACCACTCCAACCTCAGTATGCAGATAACACTTGTGTGAGTGCTCAATCAGAGACTAAGCTCCAGATAATTCTCGACTCCCTACTCTAGAGCATTTAAGAAAACATGCCTGTCACTAAACACCCAGAAAATAAGGTCCTCTTCCAAGCTGCAGTTACATGAAAACACTCCCCCCCCCCCCCCCCCCCACCCCCCCGCTGACATGTGCTACTGCTCCCCTGAAGAGGCTACCTTGCTGAAAATAATCTCTAGTAACTGTAAATTGCTGCTCAAAAGCCCACAATAAATCCATGGTAGTTGTAAGCATAATGACCGGAGAATGCTGTTCCTTCCTTCATCACTGAGCACAAAATCCAGGCCATTAACTTTGTGCAATGGTTGATATAATGCAGGAGAACACAATCATATCGTCTGTACAAAATTCATTTATCAATTCAGTAGCACACACCTTCTGGTTCCAGTAGAAGATATTTTTTAAGTCGAGGCGGGAGATTAAGTTTTGGTACTGCTTTATGACACCTTTTCCGTAACACAGCTCGAATAGTACATCTGGTCAGGTGCATCAGAGAGCGGGCAGATCCTCCACACACATCAAATAGAGATTTATAAAATGTCCAGTGTTGCTGCAAAGTCAAGAAAATATTATAGGTCACACATTGGCTTTCTAAACCAGAGGTTCCTAAACTGGAGGCGGGGCACGGCAGGGTGACGGAGGATGTGACAGGATTACTCAGGGGAGTGTGGGGGGCGGGTGTTGCGCTTAGTGTAATTTTAGCTTCAAATTTCCTTTGTTCATTTCATTTTATTTGGAGCCTTCTTTTTTGACCACTTCACTTTCTAGGTGGGCATGTGAGCTGTGAGGAGGATGCAAGGGGACTTGAAGGGGATGTAGACAGGTTAAGTGAGTGGCCAAGAACATGGCAATAATAATCTTTAATCATAATCTTTAATAGTGTCGCAAATAGGCTTACATTAACACTGCAATGAAGTTACTGTGAAAAGCCCCTAGTTGCCGCTGTTTGGGTACACTAAGGGAGAATTCAGAATTTCAAATTCAAAGAACAAAGAACAATCCAGCAGAGGAACAGGCCCTTCGGTCCTCCAGGCCTGTACTGGTCATGATACCAACCTTGGCCAAAACCCTAAAGAACAAAGAACAATACAGCATAAAGAACACACCAAATGAGCATGTCTTTCGGGTCTTTGTGGAAGGAAAGAGAAGCACCAAGAGGAAACCCACGCAGATAAAGGAGAATGTGCAGACTCCTCACAGACAATTGCCCCTTAATTGGAAAAATGAATTGGGCATTCTAAATTTAAAAAATATATATATTGGCAAATGTGAACTGAGCACCATGGCTGTGGAGGGGAACAGGAGGCTAAAAAAAAAGCCATTATGACAACCAAGCCATCAGACTTACTGGGAAATGGCTGCCCAGGCCGGGGGGGCAGTAGTGGGTAGTAACTTGGTCTGTGGAGTTGAGGTGTCCCCCTCGGGATGGGGGTGATCTGGCTCAGACCTCCATTGCTGCAGTCTATCTTTTAAACACACCCCTTTGGGGCTCCTTACAGCCTCCTGGCTTTTCACAGAGCTGATGCTGCCTGTGTCCTTTAAATGCTCAGAAGGCCTCTGGTCATCTAGGAGCCCACCAGGCCACCCCTCTAAATACTCTCATCCCCCAGCTGTATCACCAGGGGCCAAGCTCAATCAGAGGCCCACCAGGTGTTGGCACTCCTCAGAAGCGCTACCCCATTGCAGAGGAAGCAGGGGATCAGCTGAGTTCATTCGAACCTGAGGACATCTGCACCGCAGCCTTTGGAACACTTCCTGTTCTCTTCCCCTCTCAGGACAGAGGACTCACCAGTGACCCCCACTCCTCCGGATTACCAGCTTTCTCCTCCTGGTGAGGCTGACAGTGCTGACTGCCTCAGCCACCACCTCCCAGGAAGCGTTCAGGAGGGCAGGAGTGGAGTCTGAAGCCCACCCTGGGGAAGGTGGTGTCCCTGTTCCTCACTGGCATGGATCTGTGGGTCCACCTCGGACTCCCGATCTCGTAGGGCAAGTCTACTCTGAGCCACCTTGGTGGCTGCAGTGAGTGCGTGGTAAGTGGGCCGCTTATAAACAGCTCCAGCTACCAGGCTCCTTGGCGCTAACTCTGGCCCTATAGTTAGAATGGTCGCTGGGCCTGGAATTGCTCGGAATTCACATCATCAGAATGCTGGTCCGTTAGGATGTCCTGAATTGCTCCAGGAATAGTGCCTCCAAGGACCATGATCTGCATGCAATTCAGTCCAGCGCCATAACTTCAAAACTTAGAGTGTGATCGAACAGCTACGCTGCATCCGAAAAACTGCGCGCTGTGGCACAATGTGCCCATTAGCAGCCGAGAGATCCTGTTCCTGGGATCTACCCAGCCCGCAATGCCTCATGAGATCGCTTCAGATCTCGTGAGATATTGCGATGTAAATCCCACCCATTGTGAGCGGGATCACTTTTTGGCAAATTTGCATATTAGAGCGAGACAGCTAGCCTCACTGTAACATGCAGGTTCCCAAGGTACCAAGGCATTGGGATTGATGTCCTTTGCCTTGGTGACTTCATGTGAGCACCATTTAGTACTGCTCTCCATAAATGGGTACCAGACAGAATAGCACTCGTGGGGGTCTCCCAAGTGCATGTCCTTTGGGCAGGGTGGCACCCTGGCAGTGCCATCAGTGCACCAGCACTGGCAAGGTGTCACTGCCAAGTACCAGGTTGGCGGTGCCAAGCTGACAGGCTGGGGGTGCCCTGCATAGGTGTTGGGAGGGTTGTGAGGGGGCTGGGAACCCCCTCATAATGTGCTGGGGATGGGGGAGGGTCACGTCAGGGGTTCCAGAGATTGGGGTGCCATTTAAAAATGGCGTCTTGCTCTCTCGCTACACTGAGGAGTTCTGGCGATCGGAGCTCCTCAGTCCAGAAGACGGGGCTGTGTGCAGCCTCAAGCCTGCATTCCACACTGAGGCTCCGTATCTAACTCGAGTGCTGTTCGATAGCGATGTGTTTTTCCACGTTGCAAATGACGGGAAACATGCGGCGAAATATGCTCGCTGTGGGACTTTGTTCCCATTTAGTTAAATCACACCCTTAGTCTCCCAAATGTAGGATTTCATTCATTAACTTCAATAGGACATAAAATTGGCATCTAACATGAACTTGTTCACTCGAAAAATTTTCAGGGCTCAAATTCCAAAATAATAGGAACATAGCAAAAATCAACAGCAGCTGATTAATTTTGATCCAATTGCATTGCTCCATTTAATCAAGTTTAATTTGATGTTGATTCACTTGCGGAAACTATTCAATTTGAATTTTTTTTTGCTCTGTTAGATAATTGACCTCTCAAAAGAAGGAAACAAAAGTAAAATAGAATTACCTCTAAAATATGATCAGGTATAACTTGTCTCCATTTTGAGGTGGATTGAATGGATTCATATGAATTGACCATGACTTCAACTGCCTTTGGACAGGTGCAGCATGATTGTAGTACCTGAACATACACAAAAAGTACATTTTACTCATTGTTTTTGTTTGGTTTCATGAGGAATGAATCTGACTCACATGATTTATTGAATGAATATGCAAAGCTTTCCGAGGTGTCATTTATTGTTCTCACAATTTGAAGATCTGGATCTCAAATTTCCATAGGCCCTCCAATGCATTCCTGCTAGGACTGTGGTAGAGAGTCTGGGAAATAGGTTAGACTCAGGACGCACCAACTTGTGGCTTTAGAACCCCCACTCCAGAGCCAGTGACAATCACTGTCAGGTAAGAGGGTTGCCAGGCCAAAAGATAGAACATAGAACAGTACAGCACAGAACAGGCCCTTTGGCCCTCAATGTTGTGCCGAGCCATGATCACCCTACTCAAACCCACGTATCCACCCAACAACCCTCCCCCCACACCCCCCACCCCCCCCCCCCACACCCCCCCCCACCCCCCCCCACCCCCCCCCACACCCCCCCACCCCCCCCCCACCCCCCCCCCACCCCCCCCCCACCCCCCCCCACCCCCCCCCCACCCCCCACCCCCCCCACCCCCCCCCCCCACCCCCCCCCCCCCCCCCCACACCCCCCACCCACCCCCACCCCACCTTACTTTTAGGACACTACGGGCAATTTAGCATGGCCAATCCACCTAACCCGCACATCTTTGGACTGTGGGAGGAAACCGGAGCACCCGGAGGAAACCCACGCACACACGGGGAGGACGTGTAGACTCCGCACAGACAGTGACCCAGCCGGGAATCGAACCTGGGACCCTGGAGCTGTGAAGCATTTATGCTAACCACCATGCTACCGTGCTGCCCCAAAGATCTCTTTGATGTTTAGCTCCCATCTACAGACTCCTTCCTAAAGTGAGAAATGACATACTGCCCAGTCTAAAATGCAGCCCACAAGATCTGGGATAAGGATAGAACCCTCTAAGATTTGACAATTTGTGTGACACATTTTGAAGGGAGCGACATAAGCTAAGCTTTGTTCTTTTATGGGCCTCCAGAACATTCAGCCAACTCTCACCGTTGCTATATAGCTACAAGTATAATTTCCAACCAAATGAAGCTGGCAATGTGGTAAGTTGATAGCCAGTGCCCTTCCCCACCCGATCTCTCTACCTGCAAGCAGAGCAAATTCAAAATTTAGCAATAGTGATACTGGCATGTACATTCCTTTTTAAATTAGGGAACATACGTCACCCCCCCCCCCCCCCCCCCCAATACTTCGGCAGGATCAGAATGGCACAAAGGCCCACAAATAGCATGGTGACTTGACATCATTTGAGTTGGTTCGATCCATTATTTGAAAGTATGCAAATATGCTCCTTGTACATCTTGGCCCAGACTCAGGGTACACAATTAGAAGTGTGGGCAGAATGTCCTGAGGACCTCTGCAAATTAATTAAGAGGTTTCAAACATTTGAATGAACATAGCTGCACAGGTGTGCATTTATTTCTCGCCTTTTGAAAGGCTGAGAATATTTAAATATTCTCCAGTCTTTTCCAGACAAGGGGAGAAATGATCCAAACGGGCAGAAAAAGCAAGTGGTCTAAAGATTTAGGATGGCAGGAGCTCATCCCTGACATCTGAAGAATCTGCAGAGAACACATCCCCACTAACCCCTTCAGCCCCACTGCCATATTACTCTCCAATGAGCATTTATTGACATAAGATGGAACTTGCACCCCTCACTTGGGAGAAATAACTGTATTATTGGCCAGCAATAATAATCAAACACAGATCACTCAAACCATTGACATCACAAGAAGACCCATGTTGGAGTTGTGGAACTTAAAGTCAAGGAATGTGTGTATTGCTTAGTCAAAAGCTAATGGAAGAATACCCATGAAATCTTGTACCTTGGTGAATAGCTGGAGCATTGAAGACAAATCAGGGTGAATTCCAGAGAGCCGTGATATACCCTTTGATTTGAGGAAAAGTAAAGGAATCTTAGAGATTTTGTAAGGTAAGGGAACTCGTGGGTGGATATAGGAAGGAGAACTGAGTTGATAACACTTATGTTAAACTAATAGTGCTCATTTTGTTTCATCCTTCTTGATATACAATAAAGTTTGCGTATTGTTTAAAAAGGTGAAATCTTGTGGTGTAGTTCTGTTGATTAATATCTGGTTGTTCAGATTGCTTACTTACATGTTAACAGAATCATAACATGTGAGGGTGATACCAGTGTCAAGGCACAAAGTGAACTCTGTAGTCTATTTGATGCGTGACCAAGCCTGTTTCAGTGCAGACAAGCCAAGTAGAGCAATGTATGTTCTAATAAATGCACATGTGAAAAAAATATTCAAATTTACTGCTTTTCTCTGGTGAAAATCCCACAACTATGTTAGTAAAAAGATCACCAAATGGAATACTTTGCTGTTTGCCCTCTCAAAATGTTTCATAATTTTGCAAAGTGCAATTCAATTCCCTCTTCCCTAGTCCAGTGATAAAAGCCTCACTTTTTCAATCCTTTTTTCACAGATACGGGACGGTTTCTCTGTTTCTCACACTAAGTGTTGACACCGACACAGAGCTCCTGGAGATCCATGGTAGCAAAGCCGGTGCCGCAGCTGGACCGATTCCGATACTGTTGAGGGGCTAGCGCCAGCCCCACGTAGAACATAACCAATTCCAATGGGAAACGGTGACAAATTCGCTGGATTTGCGGTTGACACTCAGGGGCTGCATATACACACTTCACTCCCCACACACACCATCCCTGCCAACAAGATGGCAGCAAGACGCTGGGCCCCACATTTCAGTAAAGCAGAGCTTGAGACCCTCCTGGACGCCGTGGAGGAGAGGCGGATGACTCTGTACCCCGGACCGGGAAGGGGGCTGTCAGCCGCAATTTGTCGTGCCTGGGTGCATTGGCAGAGGCAGTCAGCGCAGTGGGCAACATTGGCTGGCAGTGCCGAAAAAAACTGCACGACCTCCTCAGGGCGACCAGGGTGAGTAGGCAGCACAATGTCCCTGACACCAACTCCCATCCCACACACACGTAATGCTACCCCCCTAACCTGGAGGGTGTCCAAACCCCCATCCTGCACCATATGCCAGCATTCATACCGGCCACCATGGCCGGGTGCCCTGGCCACTGAGGCCACCAGTTACCCACCGCCTGGGCTGCACACGTCAGACTGTCTAACACTGTCATTTTCTATTTATTCTCCATAGAAGAAGGCCGCCCTCAACTGCCCGGAACGGGAGAAGACAGGAGGTGTGACCTCCGGACCTGCGGCCCCTAACCATAGCAGAGCAGAGGGCCCTGGATATGCTCGGCAGCCCGGAGGAAAGGGAGGTCTCCGGGGTGGAGTTTGGCCATGGGTGAGGAAGTGAGATCCCGCTTAGTTGCGGTTCCCCATGACATGTATGCCAACCCCCCAACATCATCTCCCTCACCCTCCCAACACCCTCACCCCCACACCACCCTTACCCCCACCCTCAATCCCTCAGCCCCCACCATCCTCACCCCCACACCACCTCCATACAACTCTCACTCTACACCATCCCCTTACCCTACACCACTCCCACCCTCACCACCCCCCCACCCACACCCATTACCCCTCGTCCTGTGGTCTAATCATGCATCTTGTCTTGTGTCCTGCAGGAGCTGCTGGGAAGGGGCCGCCCCCAGCCAGTGCCACAGCCGAGCCCCCCCCCCCCCCACCCCCCCCCCCCCCCACCCCCCCCACCCCCCCACCCCCACCCCCCGTGAGCCGAGCAGTGACGAGAGCAGCTCGGATGGCAGCCCCTCTGCCCGAGACTTAGGAGACCCCGGAGCTCGAGTCGGAGGATGACACTGACTTCCCATCACAGCTGTCTCCAGCACCCTCCACCATCCCAGAGACACTCACCTCGGTTGGGCATTTTAGTGAAAAAGCTCTTGGGACACAGGTGCGCACCACACAGCTGGGTATCCACCTAGACCTAGCGTTAGGGACCGTAAGGCCAGAAAGTTAGACACCAGTTAAGTTGTCACGGGTGCACGGCACAGTTTAGTTATAGGGGCTAGGGCACAAATCTCTAAATATTTGCTCACATTAAACACCTGTCCCCACTGTTACAACCTGCCTCTGTGCTCTGTCAGATGGATGTGAGGGGTGAGATGGTCTGGACTGGCCAGAGAGGGGGTGCGTGGAGGGAATGGGTGGATGATGTGGGTGGCCCTGCAACCCCCCTCCGCCCAACCGACCACCCCTACCACTATCACCCGATGGGACCGTGTGATGGAATGGTCAGCTCACATGCAGAGATCACCCATGTGGGAAGTGTTACCGTGGGCAGGAGTCAGACATTGCCAAACAATACGGAGCACCAGAGCTCATCACAGAGCCAGTTGTCATCATCCTCCATCCTATGGACCAGACCAGCTGTTACTGCCAACCCAGGGCCCCAAACCGTAGTGCGGCAGGTATGTAACATGGAGTTGCAGGCCGGGGGGGGGGGGGGGGGGGGGGGGGGGAATGTCGAGTGAGGGTGGTGTGGGGGTGAGGGTGGTGTCGAGTGAGGGTGGTGTGGGGTTGATGATGGTGCGGGGTGAGGGTGGTGTGGGGGTGGTGAGGGTGGTAGGGGGCTTTGGAGGTGAGGGTGGTGTGGGGGTGAGGGTGGTGTGGGGTGAGGATGGTGTGGGGTTGAGGATGGTGTGGGGTGAGGGTGGTGTGGGGGTGGTGAGGGTGGTAGGGGGCTTTGGAGGTGAGGGTGGTGTGGGGGTGAGGGTGGTGTAGGGATGGTGAGGGCGAATGGGTGTGGTGGTGAGGGTGGTGTGGGTTGAGGGTGGTGTGGGGGTGAGGGTGCTGTCGGGGTGGTGAGGGTGAATGGGTGTGGTGGTGAGGGTGGTGTGGGGGTGAGGATGGTGTGGGGTTGAGGATGGTGTGGGGTGAGGGTGGTGTGGGGGTGGTGAGGGTGGTAGGGGGCTTTGGAGGTGAGGGTGGTGTGGGGGTGAGGGTGGTGTGGGGTGAGGGTGGTGTGGGGGTGGTGAGGGTGGTAGGGGGCTTTGGAGGTGAGGGTGGTAGGGGGCTTTGGAGGTGAGGGTGGTGTGGGGGTGAGGGTGGTGTAGGGATGGTGAGGGCGAATGGGTGTGGTGGTGAGGGTGGTGTGGGGGTGAGGGTGGTGAGGGTAGTGTGGGGGTGAGGGTGCTGTCGAGTGGTGAGGGTGAATGGGTGTGGGGGTGAGGAGGGTGTGGAGCTGAGGGTGGTGTGGGGTTGAGGATGGTGGGGTGAGGGTGGTGGGGGTGAGGATGGTGTGGGTGTGAGGATGGTGTGGGGGTGAGGGTGGTGGGGGTGAGGGTGGTGTGGGGGTGAGGGTGGTGTGGGTGGTGTGGTGATGAGGGTGGTGTGGGTGAGGGTGGTGTGGTGATGAGGGTGTTGGGGGTGGATGGTGTGGGGGTGAGGGTGGCGGGGGTGAGGGTGGTGTGGGGGTGAGGGTTTTGGGAGGGTGAGGGAGGGGGAGGTGTGGGGGGGGGGGGGGATTGGCACACATATCGCAGGGAACCACAACCCAGCAGGGTCTCACTTCTTTGCCCAAGGCCGAACTCCACCCCGGCCACCTCCCTTTCCTCTGAGCTGCCGAGCACGACCAGGGCCCTCTGCTTTGCCATGGTTAGGGGCCACAGGTCCGGCGGTCACCCTCCTGTCTTATCCCGTTCCCGGCAGTTGAGGGCAGCCTCCTCCTGGGGAGGGGGTTGGGAACAGAAAATGACATGTTAGATAGCCTGACAGATACAGCCAGGGGGGTGGGTAGCAGAGGGGTGGCCTCAGTATTAAGGGCACCCGGCCATGGTGCGTCCTCCCGTGCCTGCCCGAACCTCATGTCCTGCCCGTCCTGCCCATCCTCCCCCTCCCCCGCATCCTGCTCGTTGAACAAGACCTGGCGTTCCTCCTCATCTTCAGGAGGCCGAAGCACAGCTCGATCAAGTACCTGGTTGCTGCATGGGAGTCGTTGTAGTGGGTCTCTGCATCGGTCTGTCCTCCGGATAGATGTCAGTAGCCACGGCCAACGCCGATAACCCCTGTCACCCAGGAGCCAACCCTTTAGCATTGGGTGGGGCGTCTTGAACACGTCAGGAATCATCGAGTGTGCTAGGATGAAGGCATCGTGCACACTGCCTGGGTATCGGCCGCAGACGTGAATGATGCATAGCTGATGGTCACATAGTTACACGTTCATCGAGTGGAACCCCTTTCAGTTGGTGTAGAGCGGCCTGCCATCTGCAGGTACTCATAGGGGGTCATGCATTCCTCCAATTCCCCCATGGACATGGGGCATTCCATCGATAGTGGCTAACCCCGCTGCCCGGGCAACTTGGTGGGCTCGGTCCACTTTGAAGTGGATGTATTGCTCCGTCTGAGCATATAGGGCCTATATGCACCTTTGCACCGAGGTCTGTGAGATCCCAGACATGTCCCCACTCGGCGCCCGTGGCGTAAACTTTCAGGGTGAGTGTAAACTTGATGGCCACCGGGAGCAGGTGCCCCCTTGCGGTGCCAGATGTCCCATCATCTGGCAGATATGTCACATTGTCTCTCTGCTCAGCCGGCGTGTTTGATGGCATGCCCAGTCCGGCAGGTCCTCGAATGACAGGCGCTGCCAGTGTACATGAAGCCTCATGCGATACCTCCTTGGCATCTCCTCTTCCTCGGCCTGTTGGATAGCCGGCACTCCAACCTGGGCAGCTGCCACCTTCCCCTCTGCTGCCCACTCCACTGCTACGTGCTCCGCTGCTGCAGCTTTCTCCTCCTCGAGCAGCTCCAGCTCATACAGCCAGTGGGCATCCCCAGGGCTGCAGCGCCTAGCAGGAAGGCCACCACTGCTGGTTGAATTCCAATATCCATTGTCTGCAGGGGGTGAAAGGCCGACATATTAGCATGATGCGTACCCCCATGCCAAACATGGTCCACGAGCTACATCGTGGTCCCAGTTGGCACTATGGGCTCTGGCCCTGCATGTCCCCCGCCCTCACATCCCCCCACCCCTGCCATGCCCGGCACCATGGGGGGCGTCTAGCCCTGGCGTCCATCCCTGCTGCCAGGGGTAACGTCGGCTGGTGCTGCCCTTGACAGCGGTACGCTCCACGGCCCCTGCCCGGCGTCCCTGTAGAGGCTGTGGTTAACGTGATTCACACTATATATAGTTGCCAATATCACTCCATGTATATATGTTCGTTATCTACCCGTTGTAAGATCAATGCTGTATATAGTTGCCAATATAACTCCGTGTATATATGTTCACTATCCACCATTGTAAGTGCAGTTGCACTATCCGACCACCAGGGGGAGTCGCTCTGGGAGTACGCGAGAGTTTGTACTGGGCTCCTCCCTTGGCTCCGCTCAGGACTCCTCCCCCTGGGACCGATGTATAAAGTGCCTTAGAGCCAGCATGCCAAGTCATCTGGAGTTCAACGACGAATAGGCTGGCTCTGTTGTAAGTGTATTAAAGCCTCTGTTCAGATCCAACTACACGTGTTCGCTGAATTGATGGTTCCATCAGAGGCTACTATAGGCGTTGCCCTGGGTGGGCCGCCTGATGCCTCACCAGCAGGTGGCGGCCAGGTGGGTGGCAGATATGGCAGAGGGTTGGGTGAGAGTTGGGGGCTCCCATATGGCCGGTTTCACTCTGCAGACCAGGGAACAAGGTGGGTGTCAGTGGGGTGCGCAGCAAGATGGCTGTCTTGCAGGCCACAGTAATGGCGGTCCATGACTGGACACTGCCCCAGTCCTGTGGTGGGTTATCCTGGCCCCCTGGCCCTGGCAGGGTCCCAGGCAGCCGACCAGTGACTGGCCTGGCAGCCCCCAGTCGGTCCTCTCTGTGTCCTAACTCCTCTCTCTCCCTCATCAGCCATGATGCTGGTTTCACGATTTTTAAAAGCACAAGTGGACTGTGCCGTTGGGAACTCGGCCCATCGGATGCAGAGCGTCGCAGAGGCTCCAGAGAATAGCGGGTCAAGCCTGCGAATGGCCATCAAACAGCGTAATTTACTGTACGTGCATTCCGGAACGCAGTGACGCCGCTGTTCAGGTGGTGGAGAATTGTGATTTGGCGTCAAATCGGCACTCACCTTTGGTGTCAGAACCAATTCTCCGCCCAATCGTGGTTTGCGATTTCGCCGTCAGCCAACAGAGAATCCCGCCCACAATCTCTCATTTCTGAGGCCCTTTTAGAAAACTTTGATTCTCCTATTTCCATTGCTCTAATATCCTTACTCTAATCTCACGGAATGTCAAAAACTATTCAATAGTTCCAAGCATGCTCTAAGTTCAAAATTACTTCTTTGTTTTTATTTTCAATGTCCGGGTAAATAAAATCCCAAATCATATTTGCTTTGTTATGATCTTTTCTATGTGCACTGAGTATCTTCCGACCTAAATTTGTCTGATCCTATACTTTGGCTTTTCATTTAAGATATATTTATTTTCCTTGCTTGGTTCTCCAAAATGAATTTCTCTGCATGGAATTGCATCTGACATCCTTCTGCCCACTTTACCACCCTGTCTGCATCCTCCTGCGGTGTCTTACATTTTTTTTGTAACCATCTACCATGCCTGACTTTAATATCACTGTGAACTCTCAAATCTAGTGTCAATATCTAAAGTATTTGTACAAAATGGAACACTGAAGTGGTCATGTCAAAGCTCCATGAGAGGGAGATGGTGGGGCACTGATAATGTCACTGGTCTAGTAACCTGGAGGCCGAGAATAATGCTTTGAGAACACAAATTCAACACCCACTATACCAGTAAATGGAATTTTAATTCATTTTTTAAAAATCTGCAATTGAAAGCTTGTCTTATTAATGGTGATCATGAATCGATCATTGAGAGTTGCGGAAACTCATTTAGTTCATTAATGCTCTTTAGGGAAGGAAATCAGCTGTCGTTTCCTGGTGTGTCTTATATGTGTCTCCAGTCCCAGATCTATATGGTTGACTCTTAGCTGCCTTCTGAAATGACCCAGCAAGCTATTCAGTTGAAGAATAATTAAGGATGGGCAACAAATGTTGGGCTTGCTGGTATTGCCCAGGTCCCACAGGTGCAGGCCATAAACTGTTTGGCGCCTGGCATGGTTCTCGTTTTTAACCTCTCCCACTATTCACCGGCCTCGTATTGCTTGAGCAAGAGTGTAACGAGGCCAGAGAATCGCAGCCAGTGTCGTAGGGAACTCCCTGAAAAACCCACCACAAATGAACGTAGAAATCTTTTCATTAAATTCCTCCCACTATCTCATCTTGAAGCCTAGAACTGTTCTCAGCACTATCTACTACTTTGTAAAGTTTTATTTCATATGCAAACTTTATAATGCTGCCCCTACAGCTGAATCTAGTTTGTTTAAAAACGTTGAAAAGAATAATGGACTCAAAACTGACCCTCAGTAATACCACTGAAAGGAACCTCCGAATCTGAAACTCATCCAAACACCACAGGCTGGATTCGCCATCCAATAACCTTCCCACCACTGATGTTAGGCTGACTGGCATGTACGTTCCTGGTTTATTCTTCTCCCCTTTCTTGATTCGTGGTATGGCATTAGCAACTATGGAACCTCTTAGCATTATTCATGTGTCCAATAAGGATTTATTGATCACGAATATTACCTCTGATATTTCTGCCATTGCTCCAATACACAACCTAGGATGCATTGCACAAGGACAAGGTGATTTTACAGCAGTAGTGTTGTTTTCTTTTTTTTAGTTTATTGTAAAATTTCAATTTTAAAAAAGTCGTCAGCTTTCACTAATTCTCTTTTTGATGATAAAGAAAAATCAAAACAGGGAACATCAACTGAAAAAAACATGGAAATGATTGCTTGACACTGTATGAGATTCCTTTATTAGCTAAATTTTAGCCTGCTTAAAATAGGTAATCACATCATTAAATGGGAGACAAAAGATGATCATAGATGCATGTTAAGTGTTTTGTATGTAAATATCACAAAGGCTAATTCCTGGTGCTCAATAATCATGCAGGGAGTACCATCAATAATAACATGGTTGACATGTTTATTGTCAAATTATTATTTTGCATTCCTACCTTATGGAAATGTGGAGGGTAAACCCTTGCAGCTCCGTGGTTTAGCAACAGTTGATAACATTTCTCCAGTTCTGCGGCAGGGCGCACTGGTGTAACCTTCAGAAGGTACTGCAGAGAGGCACAGCCATTGACATCCATTGAACCAGCCTGAGCACCTGATTCTAACAACATTTGCAGAAGCAAGTGGTCACAATTCCACGCAGCTTTATGAAGTGGAGTTTTGTAATCCCGATCTCGAGCATTTACAGAAGCTCCATAGTCTATAAGCATTCGACAGATCAGATGATGGTCTGTGCTGTATTGCTGCTCTTTCATGTTTAAGGTCCAGTATATTGCTGTAATAAGTGGTGTTTCCAAATAGACATTAACACTGTCAATATCTGCACCATGGTCGACATAAAGTGCCACAAGTTCAGGTATACCAAATCGTGCAGCTATGTGCATTGGTGTATCTTTATAATCATGGTTAGCCTGTAGATTCAGGTTTGCACCTATTAAAAATCAAGTGTAAGACATAACCATGCTTCTTCAAAATAACTCATGAAAACAGTCAGATTTTTCCATTTAACTGATAAAATCAGGTCTTCACAAATAGATTGAGTGGCTATAAGGAAAACAGAAACTGCTGGAAATGCGCAGCAGATCATCCAGCATTTAGAAAGTGAGATGACAGCTTAATGTCTCGGCTTCAGAGGTTTTGAACTGTTAACTAACTGACCTGCTATATATATATTTTTAATTTTTGTTTCAGGTGTCCAACATTTGCAATTTTTTTCTTTTTACTCATTTTTTGAATTCTGTTTCTGCTGTGAATGTTCTACCAGTTATGGCTAAATATTTATCTATCTTTTTAAAAATAACTTTAGAATACCCAATTCATTTTTTCCAATTAAGGGGCAATTTAACGTGGCCAATCCACCTGTCCTGAACATCTTTGGGTTGTGGGGGCAAAACCCACGCAGACAAGGGAAGAATGTGCAAACTCCACATGGACAGTGACCCAGAGCTGCTATTTATCTATCTTTAATAATACTCGTTATCAAGTGGCGGTAGCAGGGAGCAGCTAACCAGCGCTCCTTTATATCAAAGCTGCCAACTCTTCAAAGAATTTAAATTCATTATCTATGGCCTGGTGGTTTAAGTGTATTCACTTTGCTTTTATAATACTTTAATTATTTATTTCATAATGTGTTACCCTTGCTTAACTCACTGTAAAACGTATTTTCATTTTATCAGAATTTTAAACTATGAAAGATATTCGTCCTTTTACGTATTTTATGTCTACAGGTCTATAAACTGTGATGAATGTAGAAATTATTATTGTATAATATTTTATATCTGCTGCAGTATTGTTATTAAAAGCCTGAGTTAAGGTATATATTTGTTGCAGTAATATTATTAAATAACCTAGGTTAAGGTAGCCAGAATGTGTGTGCTAAAGCTGTAATTGTGCAGGTCGTAGGAGTGAAGTAATTATTCATTCTAACCATTTACTTGTTTACGTATAGATGGTTAATGGGATATTGTTTTGATTGCTGAGATTTCCTAATGTATAGATAACTTGAGGGGTTGTGTTTAGTCATTCATAGATTATCATAATTATCATAGAATTTACAGTGCAGAAGGAGGCCATTTGGCCCATCGAGTCTGCACCGGCTCTTGGAAAGAGCACCCTACCCAAGGTCAACACCTTCACCCTATCCCCATAACCCAGTAACCCCACCCAACACTAAGGGCAATTTTGGACACTAAGGGAAATTTATCATGGCCAATCCACCTAACCTGCACATCTTTGGACTGTGGGAGGAAACCGGAGCACCCAGAGGAAACCCACGCAGGCATGGGGAGGATGTGCAGACTCTGCACAGTGACAGTGACTCAAGCCAGAACCTGGGACCCTGGAGCTGTGAAGCAATTGTGCTAACCACAATGCTACCATGCTGCCAATGGGACACCTTAGTGTGATACAGATGATGTGATTATTGGGAAGAGCCAGGTCTGTCTGTAGTTTGCAGTTATGCCAAATGCTTTTAGGTTGAGCAGAAGGGTCTGGCAAGACAAAAGTGTACTGGATCTGCTCTTGAAAAGAACTCTCTCTACCCAGAGGCCTGCAAGTAAACCTGTTTTGTTAACTTGTGTCATGTGACCTGCAGTGGAAGTGCTTGGTTGGAATATTTATAGTGAAGGTGTAGGTCATCAGTTAAAGTGTTTACTTTTATTTTAAGAACTGTTTAACTATGGATTATAAAGCTGTGACATCAATGTGGTTAACACTGTGTTGAAAATGAAGTTTGATTTAACCTAAAAGATCTCTATTTGTCAGTGGAATCAGTCCTGGGGTGAAGTCTCCATTCCTTATAGTTTTACAAATTGCAAATTGTTGGGGATTCTCAGCCGCTGTCCCGACATAAATTGGGGTCTGGTCCCGTATCCATTTGCTGTTTTCAGCTACAATCAAGTCTGATGTTCTGATTTCTGGCATGGATGATACTTTTTTTTGTACATGATTTCCTGAAGCATAGAACTGGAAGATGTAGGTGTCACACTTAGTGAGCTCCTACTTCCAGCTCATGAATGAGCAGACAGGGAAGATTTCTTAATAGGCAGGCCCCTCTAGGCCAATGTCATACATCACTCACTGACTGATTCAAAAGTATGACTAGTTGAGGCCTAATAGTAGCACTGCTTAAACAATGGGACCTAAAGTGAAGTTCAAAATACATTTTGGAAAGAGATCACCAAACTCAAGTATTCTTTTGCTTTTACTGGATGCATATTTGCATAGTTCTTTTTAATGTTATTAAGGAAATTAGAAACATTTTGACAAGAAAAATCTTATATCCTGCACGGTCAGCTCACCATTCCAGATTAGTAGTTTTGCACAAGAAATCGACTCCTTAGTTCTGCATAAATGTAACGGTGTGTGTCCACTTAGTGAAAAAGAGTTTACTTTAGCTCCATGATGTAATAGCATACTAACGCAGTCCCTGTTTTTCACATCGGTGGCAACATGTAAAGGTGCTTTCCCGTTCGGCTGATAGTTTATGTTAGCCTGGTGATCCAGGAGCACTGCAATACTCTCCAGGTTACCAAGCATCACTGATAAATGCAGGCCCGTTGTCCAGGATGAGCCGAATTTGTAACTTGGCAGCCAGTATCCTAGGAAAAAGGAAAGGACTGCATTAATCCCATAGATTTATAATTTGGATTGAAAAATCTTCTGAAGGGAAAGAAACACCTGCACTGTTTCTTTTTTTATTCTACTTTAATTATGTTTTAATTTGTGAGAAATGAAGACCCAACAACATTTTATGTTAGGAGACACCCCCACCCTCCCCCAAGTGAGTGTGTTTTCAGGGAGGAATGGTTGGGGCGGGTGAACCGTGTTAAATACGAGGGGTGACAGGCCCACCACATTCCTGTCCAGCTCCACCGCTGACTCGGTCTCCATAGTATAGTGGGTGAGCAGTCACTAAAATTGGAAGCCCACCCATTATTTTTAAATAATTAATAAAAAATTGAGCTTATTACTGATGTGTTGGGTACTCTGGATCTGTGGAGACTGTGGTTACCTCAGCAGTAACACATACAGGCTACCAACACTTGAAATAGTACAACACTATTTTATTAAACTAGAAACTGTTGAACATACTTTCACTGTGGGTCGACACTATGTTAGATTAAACTGAAGACCTATGCCTATCCTAACCAGTCTATACTCTCAGCACATGGTAAAGATCTGTGCTGCAAACTGTGAGCTCTGTCCTTCTCAGAGGCTGCATCCCGAATGAGCGGGAAAACTAGTCTGGCTTTATAGTGAGTGTGCTCTAACTGGTGATTGGCTGCGGTGTTGTGTGTGTTGATTGGTCTTGCTGTGTGTCAATCAGTGTGTGTCTGCACCATGATATACTGATGTGTATATTATGACAGTTACCAAGCCAATTGATCCATATTCCACACTTCTCACATCATAAAAAGCAGGCAGGTGGGAGTGAGGAGAACACTTTTGAAATCACTTTTTTAAAGGTGGGAAGAAAGCTACAGCGTTCAGGAAGGGTGCCTTTTGTACATCACAGACTCCTTACCCCATTGGGGACTGAGTCCGGCCAGGTGGTCGACATTTCAATAGGGGAGCAGTTTGGGAAGAGTGACAGGAAGGGTAGGGGGTTTTAGGTCAGACAGGCAGCATGGTTGGTGCAGGCTTGGAGGGCCGAAGAGCCTCTTCTTGTGCTGTAATTTTATTTGTTCTTTGTTCTATGAACCCGAGGATGAGGGGACAGAGGACAACTGCCTGCACCTGCATTGCGTGGCAGCCCTCCAAGTGGCCCCCATTAAGGTGACGATATGGGTGTGGTGAATTATATACCTCGTAATTCACACTGTATTGCCTTACATGTATTGTGTCCTTGTGGGCTCTGTATACGAGCTGTTGCGCGGCTCTGCCCATAGGGCGAGATGACGAGTTTGTACTGGGCTCCACCCTTGGCTCCGCCCATGGCTCCTCCCACTAACCGGAAGTATAAAGCACTGCAGTTGTAAGCCTGCTCTCAGTTCCTCTCGTCGCAGGCAGGCTCAGTTGTAAGACTATTAAAACCACAGTTTACTTCCAATTGTGTGTCTAGTGAATTGATGGTCACATCAATGGGTGAATCGAAACCCGCTTGAAATGGAGTTGGACATCATCACAGCGGTCTCAGAGGTCAGACAGAAGATGTTTGACTGCATCAAGCAGGGAATTCAAACCCTTGATTTGACTGATGCACAGGTTGGCCACTTATACGGGGAACCATTAGACATTGCTGAGACTATGATGACCCCTGTCATTTACGGACATTAGTTGGGACACCTCCCACTCATCGTGTTGAGAGACCACGGACCCAGCCTGTTGGGTCGGGATTGGTTGCGCCATTTGCAACTGCAATGGCAGCATATTCTCCAAATTGGCTCTGGTGGTTTGACTGAATTCTAGGAAGATGTATTTCGGCCTGGTTTGGGGAAGATAAAAGGGGCCATAGCGCGCATTCAGGTTGACCCGGAAGCCACGCCGCGGTATATCCGGACGCACCCAGTTCCTTATGCCTTGCTAGAGAAAGTGGAAACAGTGCTCACTTGTCGAGAGTTCCTGGATATTATTAGGCCCATCCGATTTGCCGACTGGGCAGCACCGGTCGTACCATAATAAAGCCAGATAACACGGTCCACTTGTGCAGTGACTACAAACTAACGGTAAACAGAGCTTCCCGGCTAGACCGATACCCCATGCCCCGCATCTCTACGTGGAACTCACGGGCTGACTTTCGTTCACAAAATTGGACATGAGTCATGCTTATTTGCAGCTGGAGTTGGACCCTGCCTCCTGACAATATGCTACTATTAATACGCACAGGGGCCTGTATGAGTACACAGGGTTGCCTTTTGGAGTCTCCTCTGCTTGTGCTATTTTCCAACGCATAATGGAGAACATCTTGCGACAATTACCACGTGTCGCTATTTATTTCTTGGTTACGGGAATTTCAGAGCAAGAGCACTTAGACAATTTGGAAGCTGTGCTAAAGCAGTTCTCGGAAGTTGGAGTCTGTTCTTCGGGCAAAATAAATGATCTACCTTGGTTATCGGATGGACTGCGAAGGCTTTCACCCCGCCGTGGAGAAGGTACTCGCCCTGATGGTTGCTTTGGGTCTTCGTTCTTTTTCAGCCTTGTAAATTACTACAGGAAGTTTCCCCCCAATCTGGCGACCATGGTCGAGGTGGTTACGACTCTGAATTTTAAAGACTCATTAATGGTCACATCATTGTGCATCTGTGAGTGGACCCAGACAGACTCGGTTCTATCCAAGGGTTGGCACGTGGTCTTATATGGTGGGTGGCATAGACTGTTCCCAGGAGAGTTGCGGGCATTTTCCTCCAAGCTGTCCGAATTCAGTGTCAAAGACGGTATTCTGCTGTGGGGGACACATGTGGCCATCCCAGGGCAGGAGCCGATTCTAAGATTGGCGGGGTGTTATGTTTGGTGGCTGGGCCTTGATACCAACATTGAGAAGAGAGCCCAGCACTGTTCCATTTACCAGGAGCATCAGAAGCTCCTGCCAGCCACACCCTGCATCACTGGGAATGGCCAGGCCTGCTGTGGGCACAGCTACATGCCTATTTCCCCGATCTTTTTCAGGGATCCATGTTCCTCTTACTGATTGATGCCCATTCAAAATAGTTTGTGGTACAGAGGATGGTGTGAACAGGGCCCCGTGAAACCACAGAGAAGATGCATTTATCTTTTTGCATGCATGGTCTTCCCGAAGTGCTTGACACTGACAATGGTACTCCTTTCACGAGTGAGGAGTTCGCTGGTTTTACGAAGATGAACAGGATAGGGCATATTCACATTACCCCGTACCACCAGCTTCCAATAGAGTGGCAGTGCAGACGTTCAAGCAGGGTCTCAAGAAACAGTCTTCAGGGTCCATGGACACTAGCCTGTCTTCACTCCGCACTCAGTGACTGGGGCAGCTCCCGTGGAATCCTAATGAGCCGCAGACCTGGTACCCGCCTCAGCATGGTTTTTCAGGACATTGGCATGAAAGAATGCCACAATTAGGAACGGCAGGGGCATTGCCCTTCTTGACACTGGCCAGTCTGACAGTTTGCACCTGGGGCCAGGTGGTTGTTCGCAATTTTTCCAAAAATATATTTTTATTCGCTATATTTTCATCATTTTCACCAGACAAAAGAAAAACAAGTACAACCCCAACAATATATAAAAAGAAACAATCCCACTCAAACCCAAGAAACCCCCTCTCCGATTTCCCCCCCTCAACAGTAACCAACTCCCCAAAGTGCATAATGAACAAACCCCAACAATTGTAGAACTGCTCCTTCACCCCCCTCAGCTCAAACTTCACCTTTTCCAGGGTCAAAAACTCCAGCAGGTTCCCCCCGCTACGTCGAGGCACAGGGTAGAGAAGCTGACCTCCACCCCAGCAGGACCCACCTATGAGTGATCAGCGATGTGAAGGCCAAAACATCTGCCCCAGCTCCTGCCTGCAACTCAGGCCAGTCCAGCACCCCGAATGGCTGCTAGGGGACCGGGCTGCACGTCCATATGCAAGATCCCCAGGATTGTACTGAACACCCTCCTCCAAAACCTTTCCAGCTTCAGGCAGGAGCAAAACATATGAACATGGTTCGCAGGGTCCCTCCCACATTGCTCACACACATCCTCCACCCCCTCGAACAACCTTGATTTTGTGAGGTGCGCCCCATACACTACCTTCAGCTGTATCAGCCCCAACCTCACACGCAAGGTCGAAGTATTTACCCTCTGCAGCACCTCAAACCACAGTCCCTCTTCCATTGCCCCCCAGCTCCTCCTCCCACTTTGTCATAATCCCCTCCATGGACACTGTCCTCCAAAGGATTCTCCCATGGATTGCGGAAACAACCCCCCACTCCAACCCTCCCACTGACAGTACCCGCCTCCAGCAACGAGGAGGCTGGCGCTATCTGGAAGGTTGGAAAAAACTTTCTTGTGAAGTCCCCAACCTGCATGTACCTAAACCCTTCCCCTTACACTAACCCATACATCTCTCCCAACTCCTCTAGGCTCGCGAATCGCCTCCTCCAAGGAACAGATCCTTAATTTCCTTAATCTCCCCTCCCTTCCCATCCCCAAATCCATCCTCCCTGGCTCGAACCCATGATTTCCCCTAATCGGCATCACCGCTGACCCATCTTCAAAGTGGCCAGCACCACCGGACTCACCAAGTACTTTCTTGAAGCCATCGGAAGTAGCACCATTGACAACATCTTGAACCCTGACCCCCTGCATGAGCCTGCCTCCATTTTCACCCACCAGGCCTCTCCCTCCTTGGTCCAGCCCCACACCTTCTCCGTATTCGCCGCCCAATAGAAGTACAGCAAGTTTGGGAGACCTAACCCCCTCTGCCTGTCGCCCTCTTGTGGTAGTATGACTAGAGGTACTACGGTACCTGGGAGTGTGAGCTACCATTGGTGGAGAAGGCTCGCTGCTCATTGGCCCAATTGTTTGCATTTCATTGGTCGGAACGTAAGGTATGCTCCGCCCAGTGAGGCGAGGTATAAGAACCCGTGTTCCCAGCAGCCAGCCTCTTTCTGTACTCAAGCTGCTGGGGAAACATCTTGTTGATTAAAGCCTTCAATTCGGACTACATCCTCGTTTCAGTAGTTATTGATCGCGCATCACCTCTCACCACGCCAACCCTCCTAATCCTGGCCACCTTTCCCCTCAGATGAACACGGAGATCAACTTGCCACTCCCCTGAAGAAGGACTTTGATAAAAAGACCGGCCGGCACTGGAATAAAAACAGGAATTGTGGCAAAACCTTCATTTTAACTGTCTGCACCAAGCCTGCCAATGACTGATCAGCCTTCACCCTCCCGGCCAAACTAGTAAAATTGTATTTTCGAAGCCCTCCCCAATCCCGGGCTACCTGCACCCCAAGTACCTAAAGTGGGTCACCGCCAAACGGAATGGCAGCCACCTCCCCCACTCCCGCCCCTACTCCTGGCGACGACACCAAGAAATACTCACCCTTGCATAAATTCAATTTATAGCCTGAGAATATGCTGAATCTCTGGAGCAGCTCCATTATACCCCCCACCAATGTAATCAGTTCCCAGATATACAACAGCAGATCATCAGTGTACAAGGACACACGTTGGCAACGGCAAAATCGCAGCAGGCGTCGGAATAATACCAAATTACGATGCTCCACGTCCCCAAAAATGGCCTCAATGTGTCGCACGCGTGTACCTGCAACACCATTTGCATATCATTAGTGGGCCCAGCCTCGATTCCCTGCCTCCGATGGGTCGAGTTCTCGACGGCGCGGTCCACGTGAACCTGGCATGGTGGCTGCTGAGAGAGAGAGAGGGCGAGCGGACAGTATCCAGCACCTCCATACCTCGCTGACAGCTGTGCCACTGGCTGGGGGGCTTCTGCCAGGGCTGGGGGGAATAGTGGGGGGGTGGCCAGGTGATGGGGTGTGGGGTCAGGGTGGACAGGTGCGCAACACCATTACCGCAGTCGGCAAGGCAGCCATGCGATTGTGCATGCCGCTGACCGCCCACTTTAAATCTGGTGCCCTGGGTTATATAGGTGACACTCCCGTGGCACCCCCCCCCCCCCCCCCCCCCCCCCCTTCACCTCCTGCTCCCCCACCGCCCCCTACACGCCTGCTCTATCCTCCTCACCCAACCGTGGATACTCCAATCCATCCAGGGATGCCCTCACCTCCCGCTCCTCCCCCGGTGGCTCCGACCTATATAGATCCTTATAAAACTTCTTGAATGCTTTATTGCTCTGCCCCGGGGTCACCACCAGCTTCCCCATCTTGTCCCACAACTGAACTATCTCCCTCGCTGCCGCCTCACTCCGGAGCTGGCCGGCCAGCATATGCCCTGCCTTCTCCCCGTGCTCGTAGACCATCCCCTTCACCCTTCTCAACTGGTGCACCGCTTTCCCTGTGGACAACTGGTCGAACCTCGCCTGCAAGCCTTTCTCTTGGCCAAGAGGCCCGGGTCTGGGTCCCCCGGATACCTCCTATCCACCTCCAGAATCTCCTCTATCAATTTTTGACATTCCTCTCTCCTCCTTGACCACCTTAGCTTTGAATGAAATCACCCCTCCGCACCACCACTGCCTTCAGTGTTACCCAAATCACCGACTGCAAAACCTCCCTCGTGCAGTTAAACCCCACATATTCCTCAATCACATTCCCAATCTTATCACAAAAGCTTTAGTCCGCTAACAACCCCACGTCCATTTTCCACCTCGTCCTCTGGCCATCCCTTTCTCCAAAACCACATCCAACCAATGCGGAGCACGGTCCAAAATCACTATTGCTGAGTACTCCGACCTCCTAACCCCAGCCAATATAGAATATACAGTGCAGAAGGAGGCCATTCGGCCCATCGAGGCTGCACAGCCCTTGGAACGAGTGCCCCACCCAAGCCCACACCTCCACCCCATCTCCGTAACCCAGGAACCTCACCCACCTTTTTGGTCACTAAGGGCAATTTACCATGGCCAATCCACCTAACCTGCACATCTTTGGACTGTGGAAGGAAACCGGAGCACCCGGAGGAAACCCACCCACAATAGCACCTTCCCCACCATGAAAAAGTCTATCCTCGAGTATACCTTGTGTACCAGATGAAAACAAATACTTCCCTTCCCTCGGGTGCTGAAACCTCCATGGGTTTCAGCATCTCCCTCATGAGCTCAGCAAGCGCCTTCGCGCCCCCCCCCCCCCCCCCCCCCCCCCCCGACTGGGTAAGTGAGCGTGGCTGAGACCTATCCACCTTAGGTTCCAACACCATATTCTCCATGCCTCTCACCACCCCCCCCCCCCCCCCCCCCCATCCACCATTGTCACAGTGCCGGGCCCTGCCCTTCAGGCCTGACCCACTCTTTGTTATTGTTGAACCCTTCCCCCTTTCGTAGAAACCCCCCATCCAGTTCCTCTTGAAAACATCTTTCTCAGTAACGATCCCATCCCCCCACCTTTCATATCTCCCAGGCCTATCGAAACCTGTTTGACCAGGTTCCAATGACCGCGGCCCCTCCCCCCAGCACATTCCCGTTCACTAGCTAATCTTTCCTTACTACAGTAGTAAGAAGTCTTACAACACCAGGTTAATGTCCAACAGGTTTGTTTCAAACACGAGCTTTCGGAGCACTGCCCCTTCCTCAGGTGAATGGTTAGATTCACCTGAGGAAGGAGCTGCGCTCCTAAAGCTCATGTTTGAAACAAACCTGTTGGACTTTAACCTGGTGTTGTAAGACTTCTTACTGTGCTCACCCCAGTCCAACGCCGGCATCTCCACATCAACATCTTCGCAAAGTACTCAGTCGGCCTTGAACCCTCCACCCCTTCAGGCAAGCCCACAATTGGTAAATTCTGCTACCTCGACCTGTTCGTCAGGTTCTCCAGCTTGGCTCTGAGTCCTTCGCCACCCTCCGCAGCTCCTCACCTATTGAGGTGAACTGGTCACTGTGCTGCGACAGCTCCTCCTCCACCCCTTCAACTTCTATCCTTGCTCCCGTACCTCGGCCGATGTCATCCTTTCAGCTGTCTAAATAGAGCTGGCCAGTATGGTACAGGCTGGCGAGGGACCAGTCGTGAACTACTGGTGCTGTGTAAATATCGTTGTAAATAAAAGTTACTTTCTGTTTGACTCAACAAACTCATGCTGGACTCTTCATGGCCCTCACAAAAGAAGCTCATTTATTATACACAGGTGAGACCCTTCCGAATCTCCTAGCAGGCCAACAGCTGATTCTTCTACCTACCATCATCTGATGGGTTTGAAGGTCGTGATGCCATATATAATCACCAGTCCAACACTACCACTCACTACAGCACACCTGTCTTCATCAGACTATGCAGGATGTCTGGAATCCCTGGAATCCAGGAGAAAAAGGCTAGAAGCCTCAAGAAGTTTGTACCTTGATCCAACCACTCTTCCCCTGAGCCCATGACCTGCGAGATGCCCATGCCCCACTTGGCCTCTACCTGCTGCATCTGGAGTCTTCGTGCATCCACACCCAGCAAACCATGTGGCATCCCTTTGACCCCCTGTTTTGTGGGCATTTCATGCAGCCATGTTCCAGCTTCCCTCCCCTTGGTCTCCTCTTTGCTTTCTGTTGTTCGTCATCCTCATCCACCTCCTTGCACCTCTGCTTGTGATCGTGAGCCCTCACACTTCCACCCGTTTCCCTTGCCCTTGCAGAGCCTTCCTTCCACATTGTCCACATTGTCTAATAGACATGCTGTTATGTAATTTGGACATTCTGAATTCTCCCCGTATACCTGTACAGGTGTCGGAATGTGGCGACTAGGGGCTTTTCACAGTAACTTGCTTGCAGTGATACTTGCTGGTTTAGCACAGGGCTAAATAGCTGGCTTTTAAAGCAGACCATGGCAGGCCAGCAGCGCGGGTTCAATTCCCGTACCAGCCTCCCCGAACAGGCACCAGAATGTGACGACTAGGGGCTTTTCACAGTAACTTCATTGAAGCCTACTTGTGACAATAAGCGATTTTCATTTCATTAATGTAAACCTACTTGTGAGAATAACGATTATTATTATTATCATCAGGCCATTTCGCTGCCCCTCAAGCCTCACCTCGCACTCCACCCCCAGTTCACTTTAATCCTTTGTTGTGGTGACTGTATGAGACCCACAGCACAATGATACACATTGCTGTGTGGAACCGGGGGGAAGGAGACCGCGGGAGACTGCGGTACTCCCCAACCCCAGGTGGTGTACTGATCCAACTTACTGACACAAGAGAGTCCATGAGTCCAGCAGCACGGTGCTGCCCGAGAAGTCCAGCTCGCATGGGAATGGAGGGTAGGAGCCAGTCTGCCCCAACAGAGTGGTGAAGGGCACATCAGGAACAGTGCAGCACTATGACAGAAAGGCTTTGGCGCACTCACTTTAAAGGCCCTTGCAAACTGAGGATCGCCTCTTCAGACAGCATAATTTCACATTTCAAATCAACATAATTTCACATCGGCATGACACAAGATTGGAAGCAGGGATTCCTGCATGCAACTATTTTAATGAGCATTCGTGATATGCAAATTAATGCAAATTGCATTCGCACCACCAGCCATTGGGAAGATTGACCCACCATTAACCCGTGATTGGGAGAATTGCAACCTGATTTTACACTACTGTAGCGGGTTTCTGACTTTTTTGGCTCCAGAGAGATTCTTCGCTCTCACCC
Organism: Scyliorhinus canicula; assembly: GCF_902713615.1. Classification (NCBI taxonomy): domain Eukaryota; kingdom Metazoa; phylum Chordata; class Chondrichthyes; order Carcharhiniformes; family Scyliorhinidae; genus Scyliorhinus; species Scyliorhinus canicula. The sequence continues at coordinate 119,072,511 of NC_052150.1, forward strand.
ACCTGTTGCATGTGGGATGGGAGAATTCTGTCCAATACATTTTCAATATCTACTATGCACACAACTTTATTATAATATTTAAATTCCTCAAAACACTCATATATAGTATCAAGATGGCGTGGGATAATAGGTAAGTAGACAAAAGGACAAGATTGAAGTCAATGGAAAAGATTCTTGAGAATCATATACAGTGTTAAACAAGTTATTGGGCACAATTTAACGAAATGGGAACAAAGTCTCATAGCGAGCATGTTTAGCCACGTGTTTCCCGGTGCTCGTAGCGTCGAGAAACACAACGCTTTTAAATGTCACTCGGGTTAGATACAGGGCCTCAGCGGGGAACACGCGGCCGATGCCGCACAAAGTCCCAGTTTCTGCACTGAGGAGCTCCACTTGCCAGAACTCCTCACTGTAGCAAGAAATCAGGACACTAGATCATGACCCCTGAACCTCCCGTAGCCTCAACTCACAATGAGGGGGTCCCAACGCCACCCCTCGCTTCCCCCAACACCCACGCAGGGCATCCCCCCCCCCTCGCTTCAATTGCCATTGCATGAAAAATGCCAGCTTGGCACCTCAGCAGTGCCAACCTGGTACCGTGGCAGTGCCCCTTCCAGCTGGCAGTGCCCAGGTGGCACCAGAAGTGTCAGGGTACCACCCTGCCCAGAGGGCAAGCACCTGCGAGCCTCCGATACCCTGAGAGACTCCCATGAAATCCAGCCTTGATATCACCCTCTGTTCGCTGGATAATTATGGATTACAAAGGCCATCGAGCTCAGCTCCTCTCATTCAATACAGAATGATGTATGAATATGTGCAATAGGAACAGGAGTAGACCATTCAGCCCCTTGAGCCTGCTGTGGTATTTGATAAACTTGCCTAAATTATACCAATGACTACAACTCAAAAGTATTTAATTGGCTGTGAAGTATTTGGGTCATTGTGCAAGGTGCTGTATAAATGTCCTTTCTTGACGCCTGCATGAAGCAGGCAGAGTTACTGTGGCAATGGTGACATTGGAGGCCCAATGTTGATTGTTTCAGGATAATTAACCACAGAGGAATCAACTGGTGTTAAGAAAGTAGCTACAAAGATAATAATAATTATTATTAAAAACTGACACTGACACAGCTGCTCAAAAAAAAATCTGAATTCTCAGCCAGTTATTTTTAAAAGCCAGTCTTTCAGGTCTGAACTCTGGCTGCTCAGCATGAATAATGAGAAACTGAAACATTGAGTGGAGGTTCCCCCCCAGACCCCAGTGTTTGGCACTGTCTACACCCATGTCTCCTGGGCCCTGAATGGAGCAGATGGCCATTGGTTTCAGTAAAAGCACTGTAGTCCCAAGGACTGGGATACAGAATAGTTCACTGACCTCACATGAATGGTCAAGGTCAGTGAATGCCTCTTCAAATGCCACGTGGACCGCACCATTCACTACTCCCTTACTTCACTCACCAACATGCTCAATCAATCAATTCCTTACTCTGAAACACTTAGCACACTGCATAGGGCAGCACGGTAGCATTGTGGATAGCACAATTGCTTCACAGCTCCAGGGTCCCAGGTTCGATTCCGGCTTGGGTCACTGTCTGTGCGGAGTCTGCACATCCTCCCCGTGTGTGCGTGGGTTTCCTCCGGGTGCTCCGGTTTCCTCCCACAGTCCAAAGATGTGCAGGTTAGGTGGATTGGCCGTGCTAAATTGACCTTAGTGTCCAAAATTGCCCTTAGTGTTGGGTGGGGTTACTGGGTTATGGGGATAGGGTGGAGGTGTTCCCCTTGGGTAGGGTGCTCTTCCCAAGAGCCGGTGCAGACTCAATGGGCCGAATGGCCTCCTTCTGCACTGTAAATTCTATGATAATCTATGATACCACATACCCAGATATCTCAACTTGCAAACTCTGTCAGCTAATCAACTGTGGCAGACTCATCATTCAAATGCATTGCACCACACTTACAACGCTCTAGCAGGTTAAACTGGCACATAGCCAGAGACAGTCACCTAACTGAGAGGGGAGAATGGAGAGTGGGGGTGATTACATGTCCTTACCCCCCCCCATAAAGAAACTTTGTGCTGACAATCACTGGTGTGGTCACAACTGGAGCTGTGGCCAGTGGTGGGGCTGAATCTAGAGAAGGTAATGATATGTTCTGACCAAATCCACGTTCTCACATCCACTTCTGATGTACAAGCCACAGATCATGGCTGGGATTCTCCGAGCCAGTGGCGGCTTGGCGAATCGGACTTGACGGCGAGACGGTCCGCGATGCCGGTCCGATGCCGGGACTCCGATTATGCGGCGACCGGACAATTGCCGCCAGCCACGCGATCGATCGATTGATTGATTGATGCAGCGCCGGTCGGGGGCCATTGAAAGAGGGCCCCACGGTGATTTTCCGCGGTCGACCGACCGAGTTCCCGCTGGTGTGGTTCTAACATGGTTCCACCTGACGGGAGCTCGGACCCGTGGCCGCGGTGGGGGGGGGGGGCAGGGTGATCAGGCTCCCGGGGGGGCCTTCACGACGGCCAGGCCCGCGATCGGGGACCACCGATCGGCGGGCGCCTACCTTCTTCCACGCCGGCCCGCTGTGTGGCTCCGCCATGTTGCGAGGGAACGGCGCGGACGCGGCTGCCGCTGCATGTGCGGACCTGCGGCCGGCAGTGCAGGGCCGCATATCAGCGCTGGAGCTGCATGGAGCACTCCGGCGCCATACTGGCCCCTTGTGGGCCACAGAATCGCTGGGCCAGGAGGCCCGGTGACGCCGGCATGAAACACTCAGGTGTTTACGCCGGCGTCAACACTTAGCTGCCGTATTGCAGAATCCCGGTCCATGTCTCTCTTGCTTTTTCCCCTGCTTCCCTCACCTCAATCTCGTACTTTCTTTCAGATATCCAAGTAGGAGCCGAAAGTCTAAGAGAAGCAGGACACTGGTGATGAAGCGTCACCAACACTTGATTTCACCCTCACAGCCACCAGCTGAAAGACTGGCATATACTTCAGATGGTAACCCACCTAACTTTTGGACACTAAGGCACAATTTATCATGGCCAATCCACCTAACCTGCGCAGCTTTGGACTGTGAGAGGAAACCGGAGCACCCGGAGGAAACCCACGCAGACATGGGGAGAATGTGCAGACACCACAGTCGGAATCAAACCCAGGTCCCTGGAGCTGTGAGACAGCAATGCTAACCACTGTGCCGCCCTTCAAAGAGCTGTTAAGTTGTGTGAGTAGCTTGGATGAGGCAACGGTTAAGAATTATGAGAAAATGTTTGGACGCACACATACCTTTGTACAAGTAACTATATATCCCTATCAGCTAATTCCTCTCAAGCATTTGAGAAGATCTCATTCTGGACTATGCCAAGAAAGTAACTTACTTTTGCTTGATTTTAATTAAGTTGGTTTCTAAGGTAACATCTGTGAATATGGAGGTAATACTTTTTCCTCCTCTCCACCCATTTTCAGGGGTAGCACAGTTTCCAGTCCCTCCCTCTAGTATACAGATGAGAATTTGGGCCCTTAAATTCCTGCCAGCTACACGGGCGCCCCCTTCTGGCAGCATGCAGCACAAACAGGTCCTGATCATTTAATGTGTGCAAACACTGAATCTGAAAGAATTGAACTTGCATTGAAAATGTGCCTTTCACAACCTCAAGTTGTCCCAAAGCACTTTGCCACTCGAGTGGCACGTCAGAAGTGTAGTCACGTGTCATGTGGGAAACATTTTGTTGGAAACAGCCATGCAGGAAGTGATTGGCGTCTCCACAACACTCTGCTTTACATTCAGTACACAAGAGGTTTTGGGAAACTACAGATTTGGTCGGCCAAGTTTCCAGCAATACTTTTGTCAACTAATATTTAAGTAATTGTGAGAAAATGGTCGTGAGAAAGTGTTTAAATTAACTGTAAAATTTCAGTTCCTATAGAGTTGCTATCAACATCATGATTGGCTGTAAAACAACATGCCCATGGAAAAAATCTACAGAATCCATAAAGTGCAGATGGAGGCCAAGCGCTCCATCAAGTCTACAGCGACCCTCTGAAAGTGCAGCCTACCTATACCCACTTCCCCCGCCCCATTAAGGATTAGATGGGCAGCTCAGGGCCTTTCATGCATCGGTGCAGACTGGATGGGCTGAAGGACCTCTTCTGCATTGTGATCCCACGCATGGCCAATCGTCCTAACCTAAATAATTGGCTCAACTGGTTTAAAATGAAAATCCATTAAAATAAACAAAAGCAATAACTAACAATGACTAGTAACAGTTACTAACTGTCCCAGTCACCTATTCCAAACAAGATTCTGTATTATTTGCTGTTGATTTCTCATTGGAGTTTTACAATCTTGGTTTGTGATTTGATAGATCTTAATTTATATTATGCCAAGCTTGTTAGCCTTTCCTTTTCAATGTGTGTCATAATATACACCAGTACATCATGGTGCAGACACACACACTGATGGACATACAGTAGGACCAATCAACATGCATAACACCACAGCCAATCACCAGTTAGAGCACACTCACTATAAAGACAGAGGGCATCACTTTTCCCGCTCATTCGGGATGCAGCCTCTCGGAAGTACAAGAGCTTATAGTATAGAGCATAGATTCTCATCATGTGCTGAGTGATTAGACTGGTTAGGACAGGCACAGGTCTTTAGTTAATCTAACAGCGTGTTAACCCACAGTAAGAGTATGTTCAACAGTTTATAGTTTAATAAAATAGTGTTGTACTATTTTAAGTGTTGGTGGCCTGTATGTGTTTCACGGATCCAGAGTACCCAACACATCATGGTACCAGTAGTTGAGGGATGTTAGAACTTCTTAGACCTATCTGCAAGTGATCTGCCTTCCACCAGCTTACAACCATCCAGCAACATGGACAGTGTCCGCCTGCCGCCGCCGCTCCGCATCACCGGTTAGCTCGGGGCCAACTGGAAGATATTCAAACACGCTTCCAGCTCTACCTTGAAGCCACAGACCTGGAAGCTGCTTCAGATGCCAGGAAGATTGCTCTCTTCCTCTCCACAGCCGGGGACCATGCCATCCACATCTTCAACTCTCTCACCTTTGCCGATGGTGAAGATAAATCTAAATTCAAGACAGTCCTTCTCAAATTTGACAGTCACTGCGACATCGAGGTGAATGAAAGTTTTGAGCGCTATGTCTTCCAACAGTGTTGCAGAGTAAGGATGAACCTTTCCAGTCCTTTCTCACCCATCTCCGCATCCTTGCGCAATCCTGTAACTACGGGTCCACATCCGACTCCATGATACGCAACCAGATCGTTTCCGGAGTTCAGTCGGACCCCCTTCACCAGCAGCTCCTCAAGGTAAAGCAGCTCACCCTAGCGATTGCCATCGAGACCTGCATGCTGCATGAACAGGCCACTAGTCGCTATGCCCACATCCAAGCGGCTGAAATGGCGCGGCAAGCTCCCCACGAGGCAGAACGGGTCCAAGCAATCAAACAAATTTAGAGCCTCAGCCTGGATGAGGGCGGCCATTTTGCGCGCTTTTCGCGGGCTCCTGAGCTTGGGTGCACCGAACGAGGGGACGTCGACGCCGACGAACGTACTGCGCACCTCGCATGATCGCACCGCGCATGCGCGGTGGCGCAACGAATGCACTGACGCAACAGCGTGCAGCAACTATGGCTCTGCCCATTTAAAGCGGCAGTGTCCTGCCAAATCCCGATGATGCCTGCAATGTGGCAAACTTGGTCACTACGCTGCCTTATGCAGATCAACTCAACCTGTCAGCTTTCGTCGCTCCAGCCAGCCTCGCAGTGATGTCCGGGCCATTCAACCCACAGTCACCGAGCCTGATTCAGACCTGTCACCTGATTTTGACACCGAGGACCTGAAGGTGCCTTTTCAAGTCGGCATAATAACAAAAAACAGGGTGTCCCCGAAGCACAGAATCCAGCCTCTACCGATACACAGCATCGATCCGGATGATGAGTGGTGTGCCACCCTTACGGTCAACCGGTCCCAAATACGATTCCGCCTGGACACCGGTGCCTCCGCCAACCTCATTGCACGGTCTGACCTCCAATGCCTTTGTGTCAAACCAGCCATCCTGCCATCAGCCTGCCAACTATTAGATTACAATGGCAATGCCATTGCTGCCAGCGGCTCATGCCAACTTGAAGTGATGCACCGGTCACGCAAAGCCATCTTGCCATTTGAAATCGTAGGCTCTTCGAAAGCCTCCTTGCTCGGTGCGCAGGCATGCAAGCTGTTGAACCTAGTTCAGAGGGTTCACTCTCTCTCTCCTGCTGACGTGTATGCCTTTCCGGGCACTGACTTCAGGGCGCACCTCAACGCCATTATCAACCAGTACCATGATGTCTTTGAGGGCATGGGCACGCTCCCGTACAACTACAAGATTTTACTAAAGCTGAACGCCACGCCTGCGGTGCACGCACCTCGCAGGGTCCCAGCGCCACTTAAGGACCACCTCAAGCAGCAGCTGCAAGACCTCCAGGACCAAGAAGTGATCTCCAGGGTCAGGGAACCAACCGACTGGGTCAGTTCCATGGTATGTGTAAAAAAGCCTTCCGGCGAATTGAGAATTTGCATCGATCCCAAGGATCTCAATCGCAATATCATGAAGAAGCACTATCCAATTCCCAAGCGCGAGGAGATCACATTTGAAATGGCTCACGCCAAGCTCTTTACCAAACTCGACGCCTCAAAAGGATTCTGGCAAATCCAGCTTGATGAATCTAGCAGGAAACTCTGCATGCGGGGCAGCACGATAGCATGGTGGTTAGCATAAATGCTTCACAGCTCCAGGGTCCCAGGTTCGGTTCCCGGCTGGGTCACTGTCTGTGCGGAGTCTGCACGTCCTCCCCGTGTGTGCGTGGGTTTCCTCCGGGTGCTCCGGTTTCCTCCCACAGTCCAAAGATGTGCGGGTTAGGTGGATTGGCCATGCTAAATTGCCCGTAGTGTCCTAAAAAGTAAGGTTGGGGGGGGGTTGTTGGGTTACGGGTATAGGGTGGATACGTGGGTTTGAGTAGGGTGATCATTGCTTGGCACAACATCGAGGGCCGAAGGGCCTGTTCTGTGCTGTACTGTTCTATGTTCTATGTTCAATACCCGCTTTGGAAGATATTGCTACAACAGGATGCCATTTGGGATCATCTCTACGTCAGAAGTGTTTCATAGGATCATGGAACAAATGATGGAAGGTATTGAAGGCGTTCGCGTCTATGTCGATGACATAATCATCTGGTGCACCACCCCGCAGGAGCACGTTAATCGCCTCCAGCGCGTCTTCAGACACATACATGAACATGGCCTCCGCCTCAACAGAGCCAAGTGCTCTTTCAGTCAGACAGATATCAAATTCCTAGGGGCCCACACCTCCCAATTGGGTGTGCAGCATGATGCGGACAAGGTAGCTGCCATTACAGCTATGAGAATGCCAGAATACAAGAAGGCGGTCCTCCGGTTTTTGCGGATTGTACATTTTTTAGGGAAATTCATCCCTAACCTCGCCTCTCATACCACGGCTCTCAGGAACCTGGTCAGGAAGATGACAGACTTCTAGTGGCTCCCTGCCCACGAGCATGAATGGAGGGAACTCAAAGCTAAACTAACCACGGCCCCGGTCCTGGCTTTCTTTGATCCAGCAAAGGAGACCAAAATTTTGATAGATGACAGTCAATCCGGCATTGGAGCTGTGCTCCTGTAACGTGATGAGGCCACGTCATGGGCCCTCATTGCATATGCGTCACGGGCAATGACCACCACGGAGCAGTGCTACGCGCAGATAGAAAAGGAATGCTTGGGCCTTCTGACCGGTGTTGTGAAATTTCACGATTATGTCTACGGGCTTCCTCAATTCACCGTCGAGATCGACCATCGCTTGCTGGTCAATATAATACAGAAGGACTTGAACGACATGACACCTCGCCTCCAACACATTCTTCTCAAGCTCCAGCGATACAACTTCCAGCTGGTGTACACCCCAGGCAAGGATCTCATCGTGGCGGATGCTCTCTCCAGGTCAGTCAACACTCCATATGATCCAGCGGGGTTTGTCTGTCAGGTTGCCGCTCAGGTGGCGTCCGCGTCCTCCAATTTACCTGCCTCAGTTGAATACCTTGTCCAAATTTGCCGTGTAACGGCGGCTGACCCCCTGCTACAGCGTGTCATGCACCACCTGATGGACGGGTGGCCCAAGGGCCAATGCCCTCAATTCTATAACGTTAGAGATAATCTGGCGGTAGTAGATGGGGGTCTCCTGAAATGGGACCGCATTGTCATCCCGCATAGCATGCGCCAGCTTGTCCTGGAACAATTACACGAGGGCCACCTGGGCGTGGAGAGGTGTCGCCGATGGGCCCGAGAGGCTGTGTACTCGCCCGGCATTAATGAAGGCATCGCCAACACAGTGCTCAATGCCCCACTGGTCAGCGTTTCAGCCGGCCCAACCACGAGAGACACTGCAGCCCCATGAGTTGGTCACGTCATCTTGGACCAAGGTGGGCATTGACCTGTTCCACGCGCTGGGTAGAGACTATGTCCTGATCGTGGACCACTTTTCAAATTACCCGGAGGTGATACGGTTGCACGACCTCACCTCGTCTGCAGTCATTCGTGCATGTAAAGAAAACTTTGCTCGACACGGCATCCCGCTCACGGTGATGTCCGACAATGGCCCCTGCTTCGCCAGCCAGGAATGGTCCAGCTTTGCCCGGCGGTACAATTTTGCCCATGTGACGTCCAGTCTTTTGTACCCCCAATCCAACGGCAAAGCAGATAAGGGAGTACACATCGTCAAGAGGCTCCTATGCAAGGCTGCCGATGCTGGGTCTGATTTCTACCTTGCCTTGCTGGCCTATCGCTCCGCCCCACTGCCCACTGGCTTGCCGCCAGCCCAAATACTCATGAATTGCACCCTGACGACAACAGTGCCGTCCATCCATGTACCAGATCACGACCATGTTCCGGTTCTTCACCGAATGCAGCTGTCTCGTGCGCAGCACAAGGCGCCTCATGACTCCCGTGCTGCTGATCTCCCCACTCTCGCTCCAGGTGACAATGTTCGCGTCCATCTCCCGGATGGTGGCTGGTCTGCAACTGCTGTTGTCCTTAGGCAGGTGGCCCCCCGCTCGTTCCTGGTTCAGCTACCAGATGGCTGTATTCTGCGCCGCAATCGACGCGCCCTTTGCCTCGTTCCACGCTCGCCACGTGATCCTCCGGTGTTGCTTCGCTTCCCTGCTGACCCTGCCACGGAATATGCAGAGCTTCCTGTCACTCTGCCTCCCCCTGACCCGGCGGCTCTCGACCCACCCTTGAGGCGGTCAACCAGAATTCGTCGTTCACCTCAGAGACTAAACTTGTGAACTTTACAAATTTATGGAGTCTCTGAATTGTTTCTTGCTTTGTTTGATCGTTTTCCTGGTTTGTATGTAGTGTTGTTCTCGTTCATTTTATTGCATACTAGTTCTCTGCACCAGGCACCTTCCCTTGTATATAGCTTAGTTTTCATGCACATAGTCCTGTAAATATGTCTTCGCACCCCACACGTCATTAGGAACATTATCACCACACATTACTTATTGCCACAAACATACATTTCTTCAAAAAGGGGGGGATGTTATAATATACACCAGCATATCATGGTGCAGACACACACACTGATGGACATACAGTAGGACCAATCAACATGCATAACACAGCAGCCAATCACCAGTTAGAGCACACTCACTATAAAGACAGAGGGCATCAGTTTTCCCGCTCATTCGGGATGCAGCCTTTCAGAAGTACAGAGCTTATAGTGTACAGCACAGATTCTCACCATGTGCTGAGTGATTAGACTGGTTAGGACAGGCACAGGTCTTTAGTTTAATCGAACATTGTGTTAACCCACAGTAAGAGTATGTTCAACAGTTTATAGTTTAATAAAATAGTGTTGTACTATTTTAAGTGTTGGTGGCCTGTATGTGTTTCACGGATCCAGAGCATCCAACACATCAATGTGGTTTTAATCTGATTAAAAATACCTTGTTTATAAGCTGCCAAAATCATGGTTTCATCTTCCACTTCAAAAATGGTATCAACTTCAATCTTCTTTTTCCTCAGGATGTCCTTCAGAGTTTTACAGTCATTATTTTGCAAGGCTTGTAAAAACGTTGCTTTAAGTATTCTGTCAGCACGGGCCTGGGGTCTTTCAACTTCCATTTTCAAAAGCAGTACAATTCAACTTCTTCATAGTAGTCCTCATGAGAAAGTGAGCTTGAAATAAATAAACACTATGAGAAACTTGCTTCGTACATGTAATTTAATAGGTTTGTCATGTGGAGCTTGCTATTTATAGTTATGGCTTCTGTAAAAGTCATCAGAGTTCATTAGCTTTCTCAAATTTTCTGACCTTGTCCTCACCTGATATTACTTACATACACAAACAAAAAGAGAGGCACTCGTGCTTCCAGCAAGGTCCACTGGCGAGCAATTAGCAGCAACTCTGATGATTTCCATCTTTTAAAACCAGTGGCACTGAAGCTATTTATGTCAACGCAACCTTTTCCCAACTCTGCCATCCCACTGCCCCCACTGCAGATCTTGACTGATATCAGTTCACTCAGGGCGAAAGCCAACAGGAGAAGCACTGAGTGCACCTCTGATGTGCATCCTGGTGGCTCACGTGGACATAGCGGCTGAGAGCGGAGGCCTAGGCAGTTTGAGGATCACTGAGAGGGCACTGGGGGGTTGAGGGTCGGGTCGGCAGCACCATGAGGAGCTCGGGACAGTTAGGGTCACCATTAGAACACATTACACCCGAGACAAGTGAAGCCTCTGTCGTATTATTCCGCACTATAGGACGGCCTGCACCCGCCACCACCGGTGCCCTTCGCCCTCCCCCGGCACCAGCCCCCAGGCACAGTGGTCCTAGATCTGCCCACCCCCACCAAGGCATATCAGATGCAGGTGATGGGTTTGAGCGCCCTGTCTGGCATGAGTCAGACTATGGCATAGATTGAGGAACGCCAGAACTCACTTCACAGTGGGTTATTATTAGCATTCTGCCTGGTATATTGACCCGCTGATAGTGCCAACACACTCCCATCATCCTGGAGCGATGTTGCACAGACCCTGGGAGAGTAGAACAGGGTGATGGGGGGGGGGGTGGAATGAGATGGGGAGTGGAAAAGTAGGTGGGGCAATGATTTGGGGGGAGAGGTGGATTGGGAAGGGGGAGGAAGAAGGATCGGTAGGAGAGGATGGTGGGTGTCATAATATACACACAAGTTTATGATGGTGCACAGACAGACACTGACTGACGACACTGAACGGCCTGTAGTGCGGATGAAGACACGTCCTATGAGAAGCGAGTGAGGTTGAGGGCCTCTGTGGCCCTCCAGGCATTCCGGACCATCCCCGCCACCTATCCTCCATCCTCTGACTGCTCACGCAGGTCCTCCCCAGGCTCATCCTTCAGCCCCTGCTGGCCCAGTTCCTCCTTGTCTTCCTCCTCAGAGGTCCCACCTCCTCCACCTCCAGCACGTCACCCGCTGCTGCGCCAGGTTGTGGAGGGCACAGCAGACCACCAGAAAGCGTGCCTCCCTCCGGGCAGTGTACTGCAGGGCTCGACCAAATCAGAACTGCATTTTGAGCAGTCCAATGCACCGCTCAATGACAGGTTGGGTGGCAACATGGGCCTCATCATATCGAGTCTCCGCATCCGTCTCCGACCTCCATTCTGGCATCATCAGCCAGGACCTCAATGGGAACCCCTTATCCCCCAAGAGCCAAACTGTCATCCAGGGGTATCCCTTGAAGATGCCAGGGATCTCCGACTGCTCCAGAATGTAGCTGTCGTACATGCTCCTGGGGAAGCGTACGCACACGTGCATGATCTTGAGGTGTTGGTCGCACACGAGTTCGGCGTTCAGGGAGTGGAACCCTTGCTGGGAACATTATCTGGTTCAGGTTCCCTTCCCGATCCACACACTCACCCTCTGGCCGCGGGATATCCCCAGTGCTGAAGCCCAGCTCTTAGCTGCTGCCTCTGTGGTGCTGATGGCTCCAGTGTTTAAGTAAGATCTCCAGGCTCATGGTCTGATTGGGATGCTAGGCAGTAACACTCGCCTGTGACATGGCACATCTACCTACGGGAATCCACTCAAGAGCTGTGAAGTGCTCATATAATTAACAATGCCAATTCTCTATTGCCAATTCAGCTGTGCAGCCAGAGATTGCTACAGTCAGAGGGGGTTACGGTGACCTTCACCATATTAGTACAGTCATGGCTCTGTCCTGGGGGTGTTTGATGGGACGGACAGGCAGCAGCTGGAGTTGCCTCTGGTATGGATATATACAATCCAGCAGGTTGGCCTGTTGGACCCGCGGGAGCTGAGCTCCTCACTACCCAGTCTAGGGCTGACCCCCACCAATAGCGCCCAACCCCGCCGACCAGGCCCATTCCCCCGGGGTCTTCTCCACCACTCTCCCATCCTCCAGAACACTGGGGCAGCAGCTTCAGTGCCATGGGTAGATTGCCTGATTTTGAAGATGGCTACTCACCTCTGATCCCCACAGCAGCCATTGCTGGCTTCACATTTTTAAATCGGTATTCTGAAGGCGCCCATGTGACCACTCGCTGGGGAGGGGTTAGATCATGGGAGGCAGTTAGGTAGGAGATCCGTCACATTAACGGCATGGAGATGGGCATTAATTGGTGATTATTGGTTTCCCGCCATGTCTAGGCAGGATCCGGATCCCGCCAATGGGAGCAGGCTGGTTAGATCGGACACTGGTCGGCACCTGGTGTAGATCCCAATTTTGGCCTCCCCCGCGATCTAAGCGGCTACCACGGACCCATATGGGGCACAATGCAGCCATTAGGTTGTCTCCAAACTGGGTATGAACTTTGGAGTTTACAGTTTTATAAACCACTTGGATAGCCTCCTGATCAGGTAAGTACAGCACCCTGGGAGGAGAGAGGGTCACACCCAGGCAGTATCCCAGCAGTGCCAGGGAGCAGTGCTAGGGGGCAGTGCAGGGGAGCCCACCCCTCCAGCGTGATGTCATAGGACCTGTTTCCAGGATTTGCTTTGACCAGTTGTCAAAAAAATATGGCAGAAAAATCCAGCAGTGGATTCGATGGGCTACACACCACTTTTCCTGCCTGAGTCAACACGTGGTCGGCAAAGCTTAAATTCTGCCCTATTGTGACTGGAATTCTCTTGGAGGATTGAATGACGGCTTGTGATGCAATCTCTTTACTTCAGTCCACCCTGAGTAATAATCGATGACAATGTGGAAGATTTCTCCATTAAATTTATATAAGTCTGTTCCCAGGCACTCCCAGTGCCTTGATGGAAAGGTAGAAGATAACAGTGGTTCTTTTTGTTCTTGGCTGTTTAGGGCACAAATAAGGAAGTTAGAAATAATTTCATCTGGAGCACATAACGCCTGGCCAATCGACTGATTATTGCACTCTCATATGATGTTTTACTATTCCAAGATGACCTTGGTGAAGTCTTTGAAAAACATTGAGCCAAAGTGCTCCGCCTCCTCCATCTCGGCCTGTTGAGCGGCCGGCACTCCAGCCTGTGCAGCCGCCACCTGCCCCTCTGCAGCCTGCCCCTCTGCTGCAGCTTCCCCCTCCTCTCTGAGCCGACTCCACTCACGCAGCCGCACGGCATCTCACAGGGCTGCAGCCATCACCATAGTGGCCAGCATCGCGGGTTGATGTCTGAATGCCATTTTCTGAAGGGGGTGAAAGGCCAACATGTTAGTATGGCGCATACTCCCGTGCTCATCCAGGTTCCCGGTTGGCAGTATGGGCACCACCCATACATGTCCCTCCCCCACACCCCCACGCCCCTGCCCCGTCGGTACCCTCCCCTGCCGGGGCCCCCTGTTGCGGCGCACGTCCCACCTGCCAGGGCACCTTTGGCTGACATTTCCCTCACTCGGGTGCGGCCCTGGGTGGCCCTCTGGTGGGTGGCTGCCGGGTGGGCGGGGTGCTCAGGCCAGGGGGTGGCACAGCTTTGCAGGGGGTGGCACAGTTTTGCAGGGGTTGTCACAGTATAGAACCAGGGGCCAGGGTGGTCAGTCAGTGAGTGTTCAGCCAGACAGCAGTCGCTGCCTGGTCACTGCCCCGGTCCCGTGGGGGGGGGGGGCACCCGGCTGCTCGGCCACCCTACCCCTCCCCCTCACCTCCCATGGTCCTGGCAGGGGCCCCCTCGCTGCAGTCAGCACGGCCGCTGTCCAGGCCATCAGCCCGCAGTCACTACACACCATTTCCTACCACCTCTCTCTCGTTTAGCAGCCAAGATGCCACATTCACAATTTTTATAACCACAAGTGAACCACGCCATCGGTAACTCAGCCCATCGAAGGCGGTGAATCGAGGAGGCCCCGGAGCATCGGTTGTCAGGCCCGCTATTGACATACCTACTGTACTTATAGCCCGAGTTGCGAGCAACGCATTTAAGCTATTTTTGGGGTGCCAAAGCATCCCGATTTGGGGTCAAACCGGCGCCTACCGTGATTTTGACCTTGGAAGCTATTCTCTACCTACTCGCGTTTCGCGATTTTCACGTCGGCAAACAGAGAATCCCGTCCAACGTGTTTGAGCCATTTTACTTTCTCTGATATAGTAGAAACACATGCTTCTGCGTTTAAGTTAACTGCAATTGGGTGTCCATCCACTTTGAGTTTAATATTCAATACTTGTTTTCAGTGTCATTTACCACAAGACCATAAGACATAGGAGTAGAATTCGGCCACTCGGCCCATCGAGTCCGGCCCCCATTCAATCATGGCTGTTATTTTTATCATCCCCATTCTCCTGCCTTCTCCCCATAACCCCTGTATCCCCTTATTAATCAACAACCTATCTATCTCTGTCATAAAGACACTCAGTGTTTTTGCCTCTACAGCCTTCTGCGGCAAAGAATTCCACAGTTTCACCACTCCCTGGTTGAAGAAATTCCTCCTCATCTCTGTTTTAAAGAATCGTCCCTTTAGTCTGAGATTATATCCTTTGCTTTTAGTTTCTATCCTCTTGACATCTTCTCTATCCAGACCTCGCAGTATCCTGTAAGTTTCAATAAGATCTCCCTTTATCCTTCTAAACTCCAACGAGTACAGACCCAGAGTCTTCAACTGCTCCTCATATGACTAGCTCTTCATTCCAGGGATCACTCTTGTGAACCTCCTCTGGACTCTTTCCAAGTTCAGCACAACCGTCCTTCGATACAGGGCCCAAAACTGCTCACAATATTCCAAATGGGGTCTGACCAGAGCCTTATATAGCCTCAGAGGTATTTCCCTGCTCTTGTACTCTAGCTCTCTCGACATGAATGCTAACATTGCATTTGTTTTCCTAACTGCCGACTGAACCTGCAAGTTAACCTTAAGAGAATCATGAACAAGGACTCCCAAGTCCCTTTGTGCTTCAGATTTCCTAAGCATTTCATCCTTCCAAGTGCATAACCTCACACTTTTTGACATTGTATTCCATCTGCCGCTTCTTTGCCCACTCTCCTAGCCTGTCCAAATCCTTCTGCAGTCCTCCTGCTTCCTCAATACCACCTGTCCCTCTGCAGATCTTTGTATCATCTGCAAACTTAGCAACAGTGCCTTCAGTTCCTTCTTCCAGATTATTAATGTATATTGTGAAAAGTTGTGGTCCCAGCACAGACCCCTGAGGCCCACCACTAGCTGCCATCCTGAAGAAGACTCCTTTATCCCCACTCTCTGCCTTCTGCCAATCAGCCAATTCTATATCCATGCCTTAACACCATGGGTTCTTTATTTATTTAACAGTCTCCTGTGTGACGCCTTCTGGAAATCTAAATAAATCACATCCACTGGTTCTTCCTTGTTACCTCCACAAAAAGTCTAACAGATTTGTCAGACTCAGTCCTATTTTCTCATGCACTTTCAAGTACTCCACAATCTCATCTTTAATAATGGACTCTAAAATCTTACCAACGACTAAAGTCAGGCTAACCGACCTATAATTTCCCGTCTTCGGCCTCCCTTCTTTCTTAAACAGCGGTGTTGCTCCTGCCATTGCTGTTCCACTGTCTTCCCTGCTAGGCTCCTTTTCCAATCAACTCTGGCTAGTTTCTCCCTCATGTCTTTGTAGTTACCCTTATTTAATTGTAATACCATTACATCTGATTGCAGCTTCTCCCTATCAAACTGCAGGGTGAATTCTATCATATTGTGGTCACTGCTCCCTGAGGATTGCCTCACCTTAAGTTCCCTAATCAAGTCTGCCTCAATACACATCACCAAATCCAGAATTGCCTGTTCCCCAGTGGGCTCTACCACAAGCTGCTCCGAAAAACCATCTCTTAGACATTCCACAAAATCCTTTTCTTGGAATCCATGACCAACCTGATTTTCCCAGTCCATCTGCATATTAAAGTCCCCCATGATTGTTGTAATATTGTCTTTTTTACATGCCTTTGCTACCTCCTGATTTATTTTCTGCCCCACCTTCTGAAAACTGCTCGAGGGCTTGTACATAACTCTCATAAGTGTCTTTTTACCTTTGCATTTCCTCAACTCTACCCACAGAGATTTTATGCCTCCTGATCCTATATCACTCCTTGCTATCGATTTAACTTCATTCCTTTTTTAAAAATAATCTTTTTATTGGCATTTTCAACATTCTGTACATTGACGTTCGTGTTTATTTATTGTATAGTGTAACGCAAAAAGGCTTTTGGCTTACTTTACTTTATTTACAGATTGCTGTCATCTAGTTTGGCATGTCCTCCCCCCTCCTGTACTTCCCTCCCCCCCTGCCCCCTTTCTCTAAACACTTCCCGTCTCCCACCCCCCTTGCTATCCTCTTTGATTGATACGGGGTGTTTACCCCCCTTTTTTGGTGATGAATGGAGGGAGGGCTCCCCCTCCCCCCGTGTTGTCCCTCTTTGCTGGACTCAGACTCTCTGCCCCCCCCCCCGCCCCCTGGATTGTGCATCCCTGGCGTTGCTCCTTGTCTTTTGTTTTTTTCCCTTCTCTACTCATTCCAGTTTTCCCTCTATTGGTTGTTGCTGGCCTCAAACAGATTTTGGAACATACCGACAAATTGCTCCCATGCAGTAAGGAAGCCTTCCTCTGACCCTCTGATGGCGTATTTTATCTTCTCCAGGTGGAGACATTCTGAAAGGTCAGGGAGCCAGTCTGCAGCTGTGGGTGGTGCTGATCGCCAGCCGAGCAGGATTCTCCGGCGTGCAATTAGGGAAGCGAAAGCAAGGGTGTCACCCCTCTTCCCTATGTGTAACTCTGGCTGCTCTGATACCCCGAAGATTGCCACATTTGGGAATAGCTTCACCCTCACCCCCACAACCTTGGACATTGGCTCGGAGAAGGCTGTCCAGAACCCAGCAAGCTTGGGCAGGCACAGAACATGTGGGTGTGGTTGGCCGGGCCCCTCTGGCACTTCATTCCTTACTAACAATGCAACCCCGCCCCCTTTGCCCATCTGCCTGTCCTTTTGATAGGACACGTGTCCTTGGATATTTAGATCCCAGCCCTGATCTCCTTGCAGCCACGTCTCTGTGATGCGCACAATATTATACCGACCAATTCCAATCTGTGCAACAAGTTCATTTACCTTATTCTGTATACTGTAAGCATTTAGATACAACACCCTCAGTCTTTGGCAAATAGGGTTAAGGAAAATCCCAAGGCTTTTTACATGTACATAAAATGCAAGAGGGTAACCAGGGAAAGGGTTGGCCCACTGAAGTTCAGGGGAGGGCATCTATGTGTGGAGCCAGAGGAAATGGGCGAGGTACTAAATGAGTACTTTGCTTCAGTATTCACCAAAGAGAAGGAATTGGTGGATGTTGAGTCTGGAGAAGGATGTGTAGACAGCCTGGGTCACATTACGATCCAAGAAGAAGAGGTGTTGGGCGTCTTGAAAAATATTACGGGCAGCAGGGTAGCATGGTGGTTAGCATAAATGCTTCACAGCTCCAGGGTCCCAGGTTCGATTCCCGGCTGGGTCACTGTCTGTGTGGAGTCTGCACGTCCTCCCCCTGTGTGCGTGGGTTTCCTCCGGGTGCTCCGGTTTCCTCCCACAGTCCAAAGATGTGCGGGTTAGGTGGATTGGCCATGCTAAATTGCCCGTAGTGTCCTAATAAAAGTAAGGTTAAGGGGGGGGGGTTGTTGGGTTACGGGTATAGGGTGGATACGTAGGTTTGAGTAGGGTGATCATTGCTCGGCACAACATTGAGGGCCGAAGGGCCTGTTCTGTGCTGTACTGTTCTATATGTTCTATTACGGTGGATAAGCCCCAGGGCCGGATGGGATCTACCCCAGAATACTGAAGGAGGCTAGAGAGGAAATTACTGAGGCCTTGACAGAAATCTTTGGATCCTCACTGTTTTCAGGTGATGTCCCGGAGGACTGGAGAATAGTGAATGTTGTTCCTTGGTTGAAGAAGGGTAGCAAGGATAATCCAGGGAACTACAGGCCGGTGGGCCTTACGTCAGTGGTAGGGAAATTACTGGAGAGAATTCTTCGAGACAGGGAGCTACTCCCATTTGGAAGCAAGTGGACGTATCAGCGAGAGGCAGCACGGTTTTGTGAAGGGGAGGTCGTGTCTCACTAACTTGATAGAGTTTTTCGAGGAGGTCACAAAGATGATTGATGCAGGTAGGGCAGTGGATGTTGTCTATATGGACTTCAGTAAGGCCTTTGACAAGGTCCCTCATGGTAGACTGGTACAAAAGGTGAAGTCACATTGGATCAGAGGTGAGCTGGCAAGGTGGATACAGAACTGGCTAGGTCATAGAAGGCAGAGAGTAGCAATGGAAGGGTGCTTTTCTAATTGGAGGGCTGTGACTAATGGTGTTCCATTGGGATCAGTGCTGGGACCTTTCCTGTTCGTAGTATATATAAATGATTTGGAGGAAAATGTAACTGGTCTGATTAGTAAGTTTGCGGACGACACAAAGGTTGGTTGAATTGCGGACCACGATGAGGACTGTCAGAGGAAACAGCAGGATTTAGATCATTTGGAGACTTGGATTGGCAGATGGAGTTTAATCCGGATAATTGAGAGGTAATACATTTTGGAAGTTCTAATACAGGGAGGGAATATACAGTGAATGGTAGAACCTTCAGGAGTATTGACAGTCAGAGAGATCTAGGTGTACAGGTCCACAGGTCACTGAATGGGGCAACACAGGTGGAGAAGGTAGTCAAGAAAGCATACGCCATGCTTGCCTTCATTGGCCGGGCATTGAGTATAAGAATTGGCAAGTCATGTTGCAGCTATATAGAACCTTAGTTAGGCCACACTTGGAGTATAGCGTTCAATTCTGGTTGCCACACTACCAGAAGGATGTGGTGGCTTTAGAGAGGGTGCAGAAGAGATTTAGCAGAATGTTGCCTGTTATGGAGGGCATTAGCTATGAGGAGAGGTTGAATAAACTTGGTTTGTTCTCGCTGCAATGACAGAGGTTGAGGGGCGACCTGATAGAGGTCTACAAAATTACGAGGGGCATAGACAGAGTGGATAGTCAGAGTCTTTTTCCCAGGGTAGAGGGGTCAATTACTAGGGGGCATAGGTTTAAGGTGTAAGGGGCAAGGTTTAGAGGCGATGTACGAGGCAAGTGTTTTACACAGAGGGTAGTGGGTATCTGGAACTCGCTGCTGCAGGAGGTGGTGGAAGCAGGGACGATAGTGACATTTAAGGGGCATCTTGACAAATACATGAATCAGATAGGAATAGAGGGTTACGGACCTGGAAGTGTAGAAGATTTTAGTTTACACAGGCAGCATGGTCGGCAAAGGCTTGGAGGGCCGAAGGGCCTGTTCCTGTGCTGTACTTTTCTTTGTTCTTTGTCTGTCTGTCTTGTGTGTTTCTGGGTGGAGGGTGGAGCGAGGTTTTGGGATCAGGTAGACTGGTAGACCATTGCTCTGTTATTTCTTTATCTATTCATCTTTTCCTCTTATTATTCAGCAACAGTTTGCTAAGGTTTTACTTATAAATCTGGTGTCTATGGTCATTGGAGCAGTCAAGGGTTAAAGATCTGACTTCCGGTGGCTGTGATGAAGTAGGAAGCCACACATTTGGGAGCTCCCATTTTAAACTGACTTTTCGGCTCTTTTTAGAGCCCAAAACGGAAATTTTTCGACGTCTCCCGGTGGGGGAAGGTGTGCTGAACGACCATGACTCGAACTCGAGTGGAAAGGGCGAAAAAGCAGCAGCAGCTCCCCAGAAAAAACGGGGGAAGGGATCCAAGATGGCCACCGGCAGAGCTCCAGAGGAGTGGAAACAGTGGGTCCAGGAGCAACTAGCTGCTCTCCTGCGTTGCTTCACAGACTTCAAGGCTGAGGTACTGAGCTCTCTGCAGGAAACAAACAGAAGGCTGTCGGAGATTCAGACCACCCAGGCTGCTGCCATCAAGGAGTTGCAGACGCAGGCCACTGAACGAGAGGAGGAGGCTGTGGTCCTCGTGAGTAAGGTGGAGGGGCACGAGGCACTCCACAAGAAGTGGCAGGAATGCTTCGAGGAGCTTGATCACCGCATGAGGCGGAAAAACCTGCAGATCTTGGGCCTTGCGGAGGGGCTGGAGGGGTCGGACCTGACAACCTATGTGGCTATAATGTTGAAATCGCTAGTGGGGGCCGGGTCTTTCCATCTGCCCTTGGAGCTGGAGGGAGCGCACAGGGTGCTGGCCAGGAGGCCCAAGGAAGATGAACCCCCGCGTGCGGTGCTGGTGAGGTTCCACCGGTTCAGTGATCGGGAGTGTGTGCTGCGCTGGGCCAAGAAGGTGAAGAGCAGCAATTGGGAGAATGGGGTAGTACGGATCTACGAGGATTGGAGTGCGGAGATGGCTAAGCGGCGGTCCGGATTTAATCGGACGAAGGAGGTGCTTTACAGCAAAAGATAAAGTTCGGAATGTTGCAGCCCGCGCGCCTGTGGGTAACTTATTCAGACCGGCATTATTATTTTGATTCCCCGGAGGAGGCGTGGGCCTTCGTGCGGACGGAGAAACTGGACTTGAACTAGGGGTTTGGGGTTGCGGGGTCGGTTGTAATATCTTAGCGCTGGATTCTGCTGTTGCTATGTTCTTTTTTTTGTACTTTTGCAATTTTGATATGGTTATTTATGGGGGTGTTGTTCTGCTATATTTTTTTCTGCTGTGGGGCATTGGTTGAGTTGTGTAGCTTGCGGGGAGGGTCGGGGGGGTTTGTTGTATTCTATGTCGGGTTGGGGGTATGGAGTGGGATTGGTATTTGGGAGCTGCGTCAGAAGGGTGTGGTGGGGCAGTGCGAAAGCGCGGGCTTTCCTTTGGGGGGCGGAGATGGTGACGGGGAGGCGGGGCCTTAATTGGTTCTTCCCCGCGCTGGAGCGGTGCCTGGAGGAGGGATAGATTGGGGGATGATCCCACTTTGGGAGGGGTCGGGTTATTGGCGGGAGTTTCCGGGATCAGCAGAAGTTAACTGACCCACGGAAGTACAATGGAGGACGGTTCGCGGCTAGGAGGGTTCCTAGCCTGGGGGGAAGGGAGGGGGGGGAAGGGGAATACCGGGTTGCTGCTGGTAGGGTCAGGAAGGAGCTGGTGGGGGCTGGGGGGACAGAGGAGAGGTGTTGTCGCTGTGGGGACTGGGTCGGGCAGGGGGTACTGGCCTGGGGCGGGCAGTCGACGGGCTATGGCTAGTCAACGGGGGAGGGGGGCGGGACGCCCTCTGATCCGGTTGGTCACCTGGAATGCGAGAGTGTTAAATGGGCCGGTGAAGCGGTCGAGGGTACTGGCTCACCTGAAGGGGCTAAAGGCAGATGTGGCAATGCTTCAGGAGACCCACCTGAAGGTGGCGGACCAGGTCCGCCTGAGGAAGGGATGGGTGGGGCAGGTTTTCC
Organism: Scyliorhinus canicula; assembly: GCF_902713615.1. Lineage (NCBI taxonomy): Eukaryota > Metazoa > Chordata > Chondrichthyes > Carcharhiniformes > Scyliorhinidae > Scyliorhinus > Scyliorhinus canicula. The sequence continues at coordinate 119,094,381 of NC_052150.1, forward strand.
ACTCTGGGTTGGATGTGAAGAACCGGGGAGTGGCGATTCTGGTGGGGGAAAATGTGTTGTTTGAGGCATCGGAGGTGGTGGCGGATAAGGGGGGTAGGTATGTTATGGTTAGGGGCAGGCTACAAGGAGAGAAGGTGGTACTGGCTAGTGTGTATGCCCCAAATTGGGACGATGTGGGCTTTATGAGGCGTATGTTGGGACGGGTCCCGGATCTGGAGGTGGGAGGTCTGATCATGGGGGGGGGACTTTAATACGGTGTTGGATCCTTCACTGGATCGGTCCAGCTCTAGGACGGGTAGGAGGCCGGCGGCGGCCAAGGTACTGAGGGGGTTTATGGATCAGATGGGTGGAGTGGATCCATGGAGGTTTGTGAGGCCGAGGGCATGCGAGTACTCTTTCTTCTCTCACGTACATAGAACATAGAACATAGAACAGTACAGCACAGAACAGGCCCTTCGGCCCTCGATGTTGTGCCGAGCAATGATCACCCTACCCAAGTCAACGTATCCACCCTATACCAGTAACCCAACAACCCCCCCCCCCCCCCCCATTAACCTTACTTTTTAGGACACTAAGGGCAATTTAGCATAGCCAATCCACCTAACCCGCACATCTTTGGACTGTGGGAGGAAACCGGAGCACCCGGAGGAAACCCACGTACACACGGGGAGGACGTGCAGACTCCGCACAGACAGTGACCCAGCCGGGAATCGAACCTGGGACCCTGGAGCTGTGAAGCATTTATGCTAACCACCATGCTACCGTGCTGCCCACTCCTTGGGTCTCCTTTGCAGGTTCACCTTCAAATTAGGCTGACCGCACTGCACGTATGCAAATTTCCCCAGAACAGCTGATCAGTAGCTCTGCTCTGCTGCCCTCTGCTGGATGCTTGCCTTCACTCAAACTCCTTGGGTCTCCTTCGCAGGTTCACCTTCAAATTAGGCTGACCGCACTGCACGTATGCAAATTTCCCCAGAACATGGGGTCTACTCTCGGATAGATTTCTTCGTGGTGAGTAGGGGACTGATTCCGAGAGTGGAGGAGGCCGAGTATTCGGCCATTGCAATCTCCGACCATGCTCCGCATTGGATAGAGTTGGAGATGGGGGAGGTGCGGGACCAGCGCCCGTTGTGGCGGTTGGATGTGGGGTTGTTGGCGGAGGAGGAGGTGTGTAGGAGGGTCCGGGCAAGTATTGAGGGGTACCTCGAGGTGAATGATACGGGGGAGGTTCAGGTGGGGATGGTCTGGGAAGCCCCGAAGGCAGTGATTCGTGGGGAGCTGATATCCATCCGGGCACACAGGGAGAGGAGCGAGAGGAGTGAGAGGGATAGACTGGTGGGAAAGATGCTGGAGGTGGGCAGGAGGTATGCAGAGGCACCAGAGGAGGGACTGTTGGGGGAGAGGCGCAGCCTGCAGGCTAAATTTGATTTGCTGACCACTAGAAAGGCGGAGGCACAGTGGAGGAAGGCACAAGGGGCAGTGTACGAACATAGTGAAAAGGCGAGTAGGATGCTGGCTCATCAGCTCCGCAAGCGGGATGCGGCTAAGGAAATTGCTGGAGTGAGAGACAAGAGTGGGAATGTGGTGCGGAAGGGGGTAGAGGTGAATGAGGTCTTCAAGGATTTTTACGGGGAACTGTAACGGTCGGAGCCAATGGGGGAGAGGAGGGAAATGAAGAGGTTCCTCGACGGGCTTCCTTTCCCGAAGGTGCAGGAGGAGAAGGTGCAGGGGTTGGGTGCGCCGATTGAGCTGGAGGAGCTAGTTTAGGGGATCGGGCAGATGCAGTCAGGGAAGGCACCGGGGCCGGATGGGTTCCCGGTGGAATTTTATAAAAAGTTTGTGGACCTAGTGGGCCCCTTGCTGGTGCGGACACTCAATGAAGTGTGGGAAGGGGGGACTTTGCCCCCGACGATGTCACGGGCGCTGATCTCGTTAATTTTAAAGAGGGACAAGGACCCCCAGCAGTGTGGTTCATACAGGCCCATATCTCTCCTCAACGTGGATGCTAAGGTCCTGGCAAAAATCCTGGCCACCAGGATAGAGGATTGTGTGCCAGGGGTTGTGCACGAGGACCAGACAGGTTTTGTGAAGGGAAGGCAGCTGAACACGAATGTGTGGAGATTGTTGAATGTCATCATGATGCCGGCGATTGAGGGGGAGGCAGAGATAGTGGTGGCACAGGATGCGGAGAAGGCCTTCGATAGAGTGGAGTGGGGGTACCTATGGGAGGTGTTGGGGAGGTTTGGATTTGGTGAAGGGTTCATTAGATGGGTAAGGCTGCTATATGAGGCCCCGATGGCGTGCGTGGCCACGAATAGGAGGAGGTCGGAGTACTTCCGGCTTTACCGAGGGACCAGGCAGGGTTGCCCCCGTCCCCCTTGTTGTTTGCATTGGCAATCGAGCCGCTGGCGATGGCGTTGAGGGATTCAGAGAGGTGGAGAGGCTTGGTGCGAGCTGGAGAGGAACATAGGGTGTCGTTGTATGCCGATGACCTGTTACTGTATGTGGCGGACCCGGTGGGAGGGATGCCAGGAGTGATGGAGTTGCTAGCTGAGTTTGGGACCTTTTCAGGTTATAAATTAAATTTAGGCAAGAGCGAGGTGTTTTTGGTGCACCCTGGAGACCAGGAGGAAGGAATTGGTAGGCTCCCGCTTAGGCGGGCAGGGGAGAGCTTTAGGTACCTGGGGGTGCAGGTGGCCAGGGACTGGGGGACTCTTCACAAGCATAACTTAACCAGACTTGTAGATCAGATGGAGGAAGAGTTCAAGAGGTGGGACATGCTGCCATTATCATTGGCGGGGAGGGTACAGTCCGTCAAAATGACGGTGCTTCCGAGGTTCTTGTTCCTCTTTCAGTGCCTGCCCATCTTTATCCCCAGGGCCTTCTTTAGGAGAGTGACTAGCAGTATTTTGAGCTTTGTGTGGGCACATGGGACTCCGAGAGTGAAGAGGGTATTCCTGGAGCGAGGGAGGGATAGAGGCGGGCTGGCGCTGCCCAACCTTCTGGGGTACTATTGGGCAGCCAATGTGTCAATGATGCGTAAATGGGTGATGGAGGGGGGGAGGGGCGGCGTGGAAAAGAATGGAGATGGCGTCATGTAGAGGTATGAGCCTGGGTGCCATGGTAACGGCACCGTTGCCGCTCTCCCATAAGAGGTCTACCACGAGCCCGGTGGTGGCGGGGACCCTAAGAATCTGGGGACAGTGGAGACGGCATCGGGGGGAAACAGGGGGCTCGATGGAGGCTCCACTGGGTGGCAACCATCGGTTCATCCCGGGGAACAAGGATGGGGGATTTAGGGGGTGGCAAAGGGCGGGCATCAGCAAATTGAGGGACCTGTTTATTGGCGGGAGGTTTGCGGGCCTGGGGGAACTGGAAGATAAATTTGGCCTTCCCCAAGGGAACATGTTCAGATACTTGCAGGTAAAGGCGTTTGCTAGGCGACAGGTAGAGGGATTCCCTCTGCTGCCGTCGCGGGGGACGATGGACAGAGTGCTTTCAGGGGTGTGGGTCGGAGAGGGGAAGGTGTCTGACATCTATAAGGTAATGCAGGAGGTGGAGGAGTCGTCAGTGGAGGAGCTGAAGGCTAAATGGGAGGAGGAACTTGGGGAGCAGATAGAGGACGGGACTTGGGCGGATGCCTTGGAGAGAGTCACCTCTTCCTCCTCATATGCGAGGCTTAGTCTCATCCAATTTAAGGTGCTGCACCGGGCCCACATGTCCGGGACTAGGATGAGTAGGTTCTTTGGGGGTGAGGACAGGTGCACCAGATGTTCGGGGAGTCCAGCGAACCACGCCCATATGTTCTGGGCATGCCCAGCACTGGAAGAATTCTGGAAGGGGGTGGCGGGGACGGTGTCGATGGGTGGTTGGATCCAGGGTCAAACCAGGGTGAGGACTCACGATTTTTGGAGTTGCGGTAGAGCCGGGAGTGCAGGAGGCGAAAGAGGCCGGTGTCCTGGCCTTTGCGTCCCTAGTAGCCCGACGTAGGATTCTGCTACAGTGGAAGGATGCAAGGCCCCCAAGTGTGGAGACCTGGATCAGTGACATGGCGGGATTTATAAAATTGGAAAGGGTTAAATTTGCCCTGAGAGGATCAATACAAGGGTTCTATAAACGATGGCAGCCTTTTCTGGACTTCCTGGCTCAAAGATAGGTATCTTGGTCAATAGCAGCAGCAACCCGGTGGGGGGGTGTTCCTTATTGTAGTGTCTATTCTGTAACTTTATATTGTGTTAATTTGCGTTGTTGTTAAAATGCTGTGTTGTTCATGGAGGTGAGGCGAATGTTTATGATTGCTAATATTATTGTTATTTTTGGTATTTTACTATGGTGCGTTATTGTTGTATAAATTCAAAATTTTTCAATAAAAATTATTTTTTAAAAAAAAGGGTTAAAGATCTCAGGAAAACATAAATTATTGGTTAATTCATTTATGTTGAGACTCTGGGGTCTGTGGGACTGGAACTGGCCCACAGTGTTGTAATAATAGGCATTGCCAACATGGATTTATGAATGAGAAATCATGTTTGATTAACCTCTTTAAGGATGTTACTAACAGAGTTGTTGAAGGGGAGTCGGAGGATGTGGTATAGTTGGATTTTCAGAAGGCTTTTTATAAAGTCCCGACAGGAGGTTGGTTAGCAAAATTAGATTGGATACTGACATAGGTTAAGGATTGGTTAACAGTCAGAAAACAGAGTGTAGAAAATTGGTTATACCCGTGTTGACAGGCTGTGACTAGTGGGATAATGCAGGGATCAGAACTTGGGTCCCAACTGTTCCCGATATAAATAAATGTTTTGGATGTGGGGACCAAAGTAATAATTCCAAGTTTGTGGCTGACACAAAACCAATGTGTGAGAATGTGCGCTGTGAGGAAGATACAAAGCGGATTCAAGAGGACTTGAACAGACTTAGTGAGTGGGCAAGAACATGGAAGTTGGAATATAGATGGAAATAATGTGAGGTAATATACTTTGGTACGAGGAACAGATGTGCTGCGTATTTCTTAAATGGTAAGAGATTAGAAAGCTCAGATGTATGAAAGGATCTGGGTGTGTTGGTCAACAAATCACTGACAGATAATATGTAGGTACAATAGAAAATTAGGAAGGCTAATGGTATGTTAGCCTTGATCACAAGAGGGCTTGAGTACAGGGGCAGTGAAGTCTTACTTTAATTTTATTGGACCTTAGTTGGACCATACCTGGAGAACTGTGTGATGGTTTGGTCCCCGTACCTTAGGAAGGATACTATTACCATAGAAGAAGTGCAATGAATGTTAACCAGATTTGTTCGCAGGATGGCAGAACTGTCCCATGAGAAAATTGGGCCTGTATTCTCTATAGCTTTGAAAAATGAGAGGTGATCTCATTGAAACCGACAAAATACCTAATGGAATAGACAGGGTAGATGCTTGTAAGATGCGTCTCTTGGTTGGGGAGTTTAGAACCAGGGGACGCAATTTCAAAATAAGAGGAAGCACTTAGGACGAAGATGAGGAGAAAAGCTTTTATTCAGAGGGTTGTGAATCTTTGTAATTCTCCATCCGAGATGACCGTGGAACCTCAGTCATGAGCATGTTAAAAGTAGATATTGACAGATTTCTGAATCCCTATGATTTGGAGGGATATAGGGCTAGTGTGGGGGCAATATGTTGAAGTGGATGCTCATGGTGATGTGTTAGGCAGGTTGGTTTGACATTGACTGCAACTTGATCCAGGAAAGCTAGAAACAAACGTCTAACACGTTGATCCAACACGGTTTTATTTAAACTATGAATGGCTGTACATGTTCAGCTGTGGGTTGACACTCTACTAATCCTACTGATGACCTCTTACTGGCTCGACCAGACTTACTAGCTACCACATGGCAGTAGTGCCCACTAACTTGTGCACTCTGACTGTCTCAGTGTCTGGGTCCCGAGAGAGTGGGAGTTTTAATGCCCTATGAGCTTTATAGTGGTGGTGTCCTGTCTGGTGATTGGTTGTTCTGTGTTGTGTGTTCATTGGTCATCCTGTGTGTCAATCAATGCCTGTCTGCATCTCATTATATACATGAGTGGATATTATAACATCTCCCTTTTAAAAAAAATAAGTTTTGGAATGTGAAGATATATACATGCCTGACTATGTACAAGTGGTGAGTTAATGAACATATGTACTTGGGAAGGTGTGTATCGTGCAGATACAGAGCAAACTGAACAAAATTTACAAAAGTAAAGTCTATAGATTCAGTCTTTGAGATGGGCGGTGAATTCTTGTCAATCGCCGCAGAGGTGGAGCAGGAGATGCCGGCACTTGGACAGGTGGGATTGCTGGAATTGCGGTGGTGTCGTGAACAGGCGGGATCACTGGCAGATCGGTGTCCGCGTGGCAGGAGACGTCCAGAGAAAGCATGATAACTGGTGGAGCAATGCGGTTAGGCGGTGGGCGGGGAACTCTCCGCAGCGCCCTCCTGTTACGCCGGAGAATGGAGCCGTCGGCCATTTGAACAATGAAAGACATTGGGGCAGCCTTCCTGACAACAACAGTTGGAGCCGACCAACCTCCCTCAGGCAACTGGACACGAACAACATCTTCTGGAGCCAGCGCAGGCAGATCTGTGGCATGAGCATCATACGTGATCTTCTGCTGGTACCTGGATCACTGCACTTTCTGCAGCACCGTGAGGTGGTCAAGATCTGGAACATGGATCGCTCGAACAGTCATCCTCAGGTTGCGGTTCATGAGCAGCTGTGCTGAGACAAACCAGTCCACAGAGGGGCCGCCCTGTAGGCCAGCAGCGCCAAGTTGAAATCGGAGGCTGAGTCGGCAGCCTTGCACAACAACAGCTTGACGATATGGACCCCTTTCTCGGCCTTCCCGTTTGATTGCGGGTTATGGGGCTGGAGATGATGCGTCTGAAGTTGTCGGATCATGCAAAATCGGACCACTCCTGGCTGTAGAAACATGGACCGTTGTCCCTCATTACTGTGAGTGGTATCCCGTGCCTGGCAAATGTCTCTTTGCAGACTTTGGTGACGGACCTAGATGTGAGGTCCGACAGTTTCACCACTTCCGGGTAACTGGAGAAGTAGTCGGCCAAGAGCACGTAATCACGCCCATTGGCGTGAAAGAGGTCTCCCCCCACTTTAGACGGAGAGGTCACAAGCTCGTGCTGTTGCAGTGTTTCCTTGGGCTGAGCTGGTTGAAACTTCTGGCAGGTCGGGCAGTTGAGGACTGTGCCAGCAATGTCCTGGTTGATACCCGGCCAATAAACCACCTCCCGAGCTCTGCATCAACATTTTTCGACCCCAAGGTGACCCTCATGGATCTTTCCAAGCACCTAGCTCGCATGCTTTGAGGAATGACGATCCTATCCAGTTTAAGAAGGATTCCCTCAATGACCGTTAACTCGCCCTTAACGTTAAAGAACTGGGGGCACTGCCCCTTTTGCCAGCCATGGGCGAGGTGTTGCATCACGCGCTGCAGTAGAGGATCCTTGGCAGTTTCTTCACGTATTTGGACCACACGTTCATCAGTGGCTAGTTGGTTGATGGCACACAACTGCACCTGTGCCTCAATATGGCAGATGAAGTCGCCCTGTTCACACGGCGTGGAGTTGGACCTGGATAGGGCATCCGCGATGATCAGCTCCTTACCCAGTGTGTAGATGAGTTCAAAGTCATATCGATGGAGACGAAGAAGAATTCGCTGTAGCCGAGGTGTCATGTCATTTAAATCCTTCTGGGTTATGTGGACTAAAGGCCTATGGTCGGTTCCCACCGTCAACTTTGGCAGGCCGTATGCGTAGTCATGAAACTTGACTATTCCTGTCAGGAGACCCAAGCACTCCTTTTCGATCTGGGCATTCCGTTGTTCGGTCGGAGTCATGGCCCTGGAGGCGTATGCCACTGGGGCCCAGGACGAGGAGTCGTCTCGCTGGAGGAGCACCGCCCCAATGCCGTACTCGCTAGCGTCAGTAGATATCTTGGTGTCCCTGGTTGGATCAAAGAACGCCAGTACTGGAGCTGTGGCGAGCTTCGCCTTTAGCTCGAGCCACTCCTTTTCATGGGCGGGCAGCCACTGGAACACTGTTGTCTTCTTTACGGGATGCCCGAGGACCGTGGTGTGGATGGCTAATTGGGATTGAATTTCCCGAGAAAATTTACCATCCTGAGGAAGCGGAGGACCGCCTTCTTGTCCTCCGGTGTCTTCATGGCATTGATTGCCAGCACCTTGTCAGCGTCAGGTTACACACCCTGCTGTGAAATGTGGTCACCCAGAAACTTGATAGCGGATTGATCAAATGAGCATTTGGCCTGTTGAGCTGGAGGCCATTTTCATGAATCCACTGGAAGACCTGTCTGAGGCCGGCAATGTGATCCTCGGGCGTTGTGGACCAGATGATCACGTCGTCCACATAGACTCCCACCCCCTCGATGCCCTCCATGATGCGATGAAATAGTTCGGAAGCTGATGATACCGTAGGGAATGCGGTTGTAGCAATAGCAGCCGAACGGAGTATTGAACGTGCACAGCTTCTGACTGGGCGTGTCCAGCTGTATTTGCCAGAAGACACGGGAGGTGTCCAGCTTGGTGAAGAATTTGGCATGAGCCATCTCACTGGTTAACTCTTAACGCTTCGAGATCGGGTAGCGCTCTCGCATGATGTTGCGATTCAGGTCTTTGGGATAAATGCAAATGCGGAGTTCACCAGAGGATTTTTTTATGCAGACCATGGAGCTGACCCAGTCTGTTGGTTCCGTGACCTTTGAGATGATGCCCTGGTCTTGGAGGTCTTGCAGCTGCTTTTTTAGATGATCCTTGAGAGGAGCCGGCATCCGGGACGGTGCATTGATCACTGGGATGGTGTTCGGCTTGAGCAAAATTTTAAAGCGATATGGGAGCATGCCCATCCCATCAAACACGTTGTGGTATTGTGTGAGAATGTTGTCTACCTCGGCCTGGAGATTCACATCGGGCGAAGCAGTCACCGGTGTCGAGGACATGGTGTGGACTCGCTGGACCAGATTCAGGAGCTTGCAGGCGCGAGCACTGAGCAAGGACGCTCTGTCAGGCCGGACGATATCGAATCGTAAAGTTGCCTTGATTGCCTTGTGAGATACCCCTAGCCGACACGATCCACTGGCAGCTATGGCATTGCCATTGTAGTCGAGGAGTTGGCATGCTGGTGGAAGAATGCTTGGTCGGTCACGGATGCTGTTGAGATCTGACTGCGGTATGAGGTTCGCAGACACGCCGGTGTCCAGTTTAAATTGGATGCGAGCCTGGTTGACTGTGAGGATAACACACCACTCATCATCTGGATCCACACTGAGGATCGAAAGGCGCATTGCAGGTGCAGTGGGGACCAGCTTGCATGTGGTTATGATGCCCACCCGATATGGAGATTCAAGGTAATCAGCATCGGGATCCGTTGGGCTGTCAGGATCAGAATCCTGCACGTCTTGTTGTACCGAGTGGACACTTCTACGCCATGTCTGGGACCGCTGGCTGATAATCGGTGGAGCGGACCTGCAGCAGGCCGCGTAATGCCCAGGCTTCCCACACTGTAGGCATCGCCGTCCTTTGGCTGGACATTGCTGCTTTAAATGGACGGATCTACAATTCGAACACGTCATAACGCTGATGTCAGCGCGTTCGTGCGCCAATGCGTATGTGCAGTGCGGTCGGCCGACGTACGCACCTGCGCATTAGGGTTTTCGGCCTTGTCGTCCACCCGGCTGTGGCGTACAGGCATCGGGACCCGGGAAAATGCGCAAAACGGCCACTCTCCTCGATATTCAGGCCTTGCATTTTTGCCTGATTTCCCTGATGTGGGAGTAATGATTCTTGGCATGCTCAAGGAGTACGCACATCTCGATAGTGACGGAGAGGGTGAGCTGTTTGATTTTGAGGAGCTGCTGCCGCAGGGAATCGGAGTGGACCCCGAAAACGATCTGATCCCGGATCATGGAATCAGCCGTCGAGCCATAATTACATGACTGCGCCAGGATGTGGAGATGGGTCAGGAAGGACTGAAAAGGTTCGTCCTTACCCTGAAGCCACTGTTGGAAGATGTACCGTTCAAAGCTCTCATTCACTTCAATGTCACAGTGGCTGTCGAATTTTAGCAGAACTGTTTGCACTTCGTCTTGTCTTCGTCGTCAGCAAACATACGCGAGTTGTAGATATGGATGGCATGATCCCCCACGGTCGAGAGAAATAGTGCGATCTTCCTTGAATCTGATTCTGCCTCGAGGTCGGAGACCTCGATATACAGGAGGAACTTTTGCTTGAAGATTTTCCAATTGGCGGCAAGGTTGCCGGAGATGCGGAGCTGCGGAGGAGGCTGGATCTTTTCCATTTCGCTGGATGGCCGCTTGCTGGTCGTTGCAGATTCACTCGAGGTAGGTTTGGCAGGATTAATAGCATTCTGGTACCATGATGTGTTAGGCAGGTTGGTTCGACGTTGACTGCAGGGAATCTAGAAACAAACATCTAACACTGGAGATGATCCAACACGGTTTTATTTAACTATGAATTGCTGTACATGTTCAGCTGTGGGTTGACACTCTACTAATCCTACTGATGACCTCTTACTAGCTCGACCAGACTTACTAGCTATCATATGGCAATAATGCCCACTAACTTGTGCACTCTGACTGTCTCAGTATCTGGGTCCCGAGAGAGAGAGAGAGTCTTAATGCCCTGTGGGCTTTATAGTGGTGGTGTCTTGTCTGGTGATTGGTTGTTCTGTGTTGTGTGTTCATTGGTCATCCTGTGTGTCAATCACTGCCTGTATTATATACATGAGTGGATATTATGACTCATGGCTGATCATATTGAATGGCTGAGTAGGCTCGATGGGCTGTATGGCTGTTTCTACATTCCTACTCCCACTGGTCGCAGAATTCAAAAGATGTAAGACAGGCAAAATAGCAAATTAGCAGAATGGCTGACTCAAAATGAGGTTTGGGCAGTCAAATGCACCAGTTTGAGTGTTGTAAAGTGGCCCCTATAAGGGGCGGTCGGTCATCAGGCACATGACCTACCCAGGGCCTATCAGATCAGAGCGCATGAGGCAATGGGAAGATAGCACACACCCTGGGGCCCGAGTTAGCGAGGATCCAGGAATCAAGGAGAAAAACCTGTTTTTCAACTCCTGTTGCTGTATTTAGTTTCCCCAGTTTTTAGTTCTAATAAATCACTTACTGTTGTTCAAGAAAGCTCGTTTGCAAGGATTCTCAGTATCCTTGCCAACATGTTACATTTTCACAGGAAACGTAATTCAGATAAAAGCAAATTGCTGCGGATGCTGGAATCTGAAACAGGAACAGAAAATACTGGACAATCTCAGCAGGTCTAACAGCATCTGTGGAGAGAGAAAAGTGCGAACGGGTGGGATTCTCCGGTCTCCGACCCTGTACTCTCATTCAGCAATCGGCCGGAGAATGCCCGTTTGCCATATTGGGTGCTCTACGCTGCCTGCCTGCTAGCCCCCCACCACCACCACCACCACCACGGTGGCCGATTAGTTCAGTGAGCTAGATGGTTGGTTTGTGTTGCAGAACAAGGGCAGCAGCGCGGGTTCAATTCACATACCAGCTTACCCGAACAGGCGCTGGAATGTGGCGACTAGAGGCTTTTCACAGTAACTTCATACTTGTGACAATAGAAGATTATTATTATTGTTTTACGCCAATTTTTCGGTTGTAAAATGCCACCGTTTCCACGCCCTGCGGGGTCAGGACAGAAACTTGGAGAATCCAGCCCCATGTGAGGAGTCTGGGTGACTGTCAGACCTGCTGTGGCTGTGCAATATTTTCTGCTTTTGACACAAGTTCAGACATTGTAATCAACCAATTCAGGCAGTAAATGCCGCTTACATATAAACCAACTAAGTGCTGCCAAGGTTATCAGTAAGAAGTCTTACAACACCAGGTTAAAGTCCAACAGGTTTGTTTCAAACACGAGCTTTCGGAGCACGGCTCCTTCTTCAGGTGAATGGAAAGGCTTGTTCCAGAAATGTTTATATAGACACAGTCAGAGATGCCCCGGAATGCGAGCACCTGCAGGCAATCAAATCATCAAAGATGCAGAGAGAGAGGTAACTCCAGGTTAAAGAGGTGTGAATTGTCCCAAGCCAGTTCAGTCGGTAGGCCTCTGCAAGTCCAGGCTTGTTGGTGGGGGCCGAATGTAATGCGACATGAATCCCAGATCCCGGTTGAGTCCGCATTCATGCGTGCGGAACTTAGCTATAAGTTTTTGCTCAGCAATTTTGCGTTGTCGCGTCTCCTGAAGGCCTCCTTGTAGAATGCTGACCCGGAGATCAGAGGCTGAATGTCCTTGACTGCTGAAGTGTTCCCCAACTGGAAGGGAACAGTCCTGCCTGTTGATAGTCGCACGATGCCCGTTTATTCGTTGTCGCAGTGTCTGCATGGTCTCGCGAGACCATGCAGACACTGCGACAACGAATAAACGGGCATCGTGCGACTATCAACAGGCAGGACTGTTCCCTTCCAGTTGGGGAACACTTCAGCAGTCAAGGACATTCAGCCTCTGATCTCCGGGTCAGCATTCTACAAGGAGGCCTTCAGGAGACGCGACAACGCAAAATTGCTGAGCAAAAACTTATAGCTAAGTTCCGCACGCATGAATGCGGACTCAACCGGGATCTGGGATTCATGTCGCATTACATTCGGCCCCCACCAACAAGCCTGGACTTGCAGAGGCCTACCGACTGAACTGGCTTGGGACAATTCACACCTCTTTAACCTGGAGTTACCTCTCTCTCTGCATCTTTGATGATTTGATTGCCTGCAGGTGCTCGCATTCCGGGGCATCTCTGACTGTGTCTATATAAACATTTCTGGAACAAGCCTTTCCATTCACCTGAAGAAGGAGCCGTGCTCCGAAAGCTCGTGTTTGAAACAAACCTGTTGGACTTTAACCTGGTGTTGTAAGACTTCTTACTGTGCTCACCCCAGTCCAACGCCGGCATCTCCACATCAAGGTTATCAGTGTTATTCAGCTGCTCAGCAGTTTGAGGCGGTCTGTGGGGGAGGAGGGAAAGGTGGGGGACGCCCTGCTGACTGATCGCAGAGCTGTGCCTGGCCATGGCGAAGCTGCTAAAAGTCGCTGTTTGCATCGGGATCCTCTCTGTGGTCGTATACCAGCTCGTGGATTTCTGGTAAAGTGGGAAAGCGAGAACTGAGGGGATTTGTTTTCCAGCTGGAGGGTTGGGAAGTTCTGGCCCCGCAAAGCGGAGCGTGTGAGGGCAAAGTGCCACCGTCAAAGCGGTGCAGGTAATCCCATTGTGGAAGGAGCCGAGTTACAGCACAAAGCTGTCCGCAAGCTGTCCCACCAAACCCTCCCCAACACCCCTCCCCAGCACCCCCTCCCCGTGCCCCCTCCCCAGCACCCCCTCTCCGTGCCCCCTCCCCAACATCCCCTCCCCGTGCCCCCTCCCCCAGCACCCCCTCCCCCCATATTCCCGCTCCCCCGCTCTCACTGTGTTCCCACTCTCTCCCCCCCTCCGTGTTCCTGCTGTCCCCCCATATTCCCGCTCTCACCCCACTCTCCCCATATTCCCGCTCCCCCGCTCTCACTGTGTTCCCACTCTCTCTCCGCTCTCGCTGTGTTCCCCGCTCTCGGTGTTCCCGTTCTCCCCCCCAACCCTCACTGTATTCTCACTCTCCCCGCTCTCGCTGTGTTCCCCGCTCTCGCTGTGTTCCCGCGCTCCCCCAGCTCCCGCTGTGTTCCCACTCCCCGCTCTCACTGTGTTCCCACTCTTTCCTCACTCTCGCTGTGTTCCCACTCTCTCCCCGCTCTCGCTGTATTCCCCGCTCTCGGTGTTCCCGTTCTCCCCCTCCCTCCTCGCTGTATTCTCACTCTCCCACGCTCTCGCTGTGTTCCCGCTCTCTCCCCCCCGCTCCCACTGTGTTCCCACTCTCCCCCTGCTCTTGCTGTGTTCCCGCTCTCCCCCTGCGTTCCGCTCTCCCCATATTCCCGCTCTCGCTGTGTTCCCACTGTCCCCCCCCCCGCTCTCTCCACCCCGCTCTCTCTCCCCCCGCTCTCTCTCCCCCCGCTCTCTCCCCCCCACTCTCGCTGTGTTCCCGCTCACACCCGGCCTTCGCTGTGTTCCCGCTCTCTTCCCCTCCCGATCCCACTGTGTTCCCGCTCTCTCCCCGTTCTCTGTGTTCCCACTCTCCCCATTCTCGCCGTGTTCCTGCTGTCCCCATTCTCGCTGTGTTCCCGCTCTCTCCCCATTCTCGCTGTGTTCCCGCTCTCTCCCCGTTCTCGCTGTTCCCGCTGTGTTCCCGCTCTCTCCCCGCTCTCGCTGTGTTCCCGCTCTCTCCCCATTCTCGCTGTGTTCCCGCTCTCTCCCCGCTCACTCCCACTGTGTTCCCAATCTCCCCCCTCACTCCCACTCTCTTCTCCCTGTTTCCACTCTCCCTCTCCTTGCCCCGCTCCCGCTTTGTTCCCGCTCCCCCCTCCGCTCCCACTGTGTTCCTGCTCTCCCCCCCACTCCCGCTCCCGCTCTCCCCCTCCTGTTCCCGCTTTCTTCCCACTCTCTCCCCCCGCTCCCACTGTGCTCCCACTCTCCCCCTCCACTCCCGCTGTGTTCCCACTCTCCCCCCACTCCCACTGTGCTCCCGCTCTCCCCCTCCACTCCCGCTGTGTTCCCACTCTCCCCCCGCTCCCACTGTGCTCCCGCTCTCCCCCTCCACTCCCGCTGTGTTTCCGCTCTCTCCCCCCCGCTTCCATGTGTTCCCGCACTACCCCACGCTGCCGCTGTGTTCCACTCCCGCTGTGTTCCCGCTGCCTTGCCCCCCCCGCTTCCGCCATGTTCCTGTTCCCCCCCGTGCTCCTGTTGTGCTTCCGCTATCCCCCCGCTCCCGCTGTTCCACTCCCGCAGTGTTCCCACCCACCCCTGCTCTCGCTGTGTTCCCGCTCTTCCCCCTTCCCACTCCCGCTGCATTCCCGTTGCCTTTCCCCCCTCTCCCACTGTGTTCCCGCCCACTCCGTGCTCTCGCTGTGTTCCCACTCTTGGGGGAGCACGGTAGCATGGTGGTTAGCATAAATGCTTCACAGCTCCAGGGTCCCAGGTTCGATTCCCGGCTGGGTCACTGTCTGTGTGGAGTCTGCACGTCCTCCCCGTGTGTGCGTGGGTTTCCTCCGGGCGCTCCGGTTTCCTCCCACAGTCCAAAGATGTGCGGGTTAGGTGGATTGGCCATGCTAAATTGCCCGTAGTGTCCTAAAATGTAAGGTTAAGGGGGGGTTGTTGGGTTACGGGTATAGGGTGGATACGTGGGTTTGAGTAGGGTGATCATTGCTCGGCACAATATCGAGGGCCGAAGGGCCTGTTCTATGCTGTACTGTTCTATGTTCTATGTTCTTCCCCCCTTCCCACTCCCGCTGTGTTCCTGCTGCCTTGCCCCCACGCTCCTGCTGTGTTCCCGCTCTCTCCCCACTCCCACTGTTCCACTCCTGCTGTGTTCCCGCCCACCCCCTGCTCTTGCTGTGTTCCCGCTCTTCCCCTTCCCACTCCCGCTGTGTTCCCGCTGCCTTGCCCTCCCCGCTTCCGCCGTGTTCCTGTTCCCCCCCACTCCTGTGTTCCTGCTCTCTCCCCGCTCCCGCTGTGTTCCCACCCACTCTCTGCTCTCGCTGTGTTCCCGCTCTTCCCCCTTCCCACTCTCGCTGTGTTCCCGTTCCCCCCTGCTCCCGCTGTGTTCCCACTCTTCCCCCCTCTTCCCCCCTCTTCCCACTGTGTTCCCGTTCCCCCCTGCGCCCGCTGTGTTCCCGCTCTTCCCCCTTCCCACTCCCGCTGTGTTCCCGTTCCCCCCTGCTCCCGCTGTGTTCCCACTCTTCCCCCCTCTTCCCACTCCCGCTGTGTTCCCATTCCCCCCCCTGCGCCCGCTGTGTTCCCGCTCTTCCCCCTTCCCACTCCCGCTGTGTTCCTGCTCACCCCCACCACTTCTGAAAAGACAGACATGTTGCCAAGCTTTACATCTGAACACATCAGGACGAATGGCAAATTTCAAACTATCTCAACAGTTTATACAGTACTACCTGAGAAAAGGATGCTGTCTGGTAAATAGACTCGGATTGGCTGGTGATGCCGTGGTGAAACTATTGGTTTTCCAAGTTGCTGAGTAATTGATGAGCAGCACCAGCCTCGAACTTCTCTTTGCAGAAAATGGGCCCCATGCATATGAATTGATGTCACTTGTAGCTTAAATGACCTATATTGAGCTTGACTGATTATGTTAAGTTGCTTTGTAGTGTAGCTATTAGCACTCCAGATTGTTCAGAAACTAATTTGCTTTGGGTTTTCCAAGTGTGGGCTGGTTTTAGTATGGTCTGTATTCTGCCTACATACTTTGGTTTCATTGGTTATAACAAGGGGACCATTAGCCAATTATTTTCTTGCATGTTGACTTATTTTGTAATATATTCAATATTTGCTTGTAATTTGAACTTTGGGAAACAAGTAACTAAAACACAACCTGCATGTGGTTATTTGCTCTTTTGTGCAAATTCCACTGGTTCAGCTGCTATGTAGGAAATGGAAGAGGGAGAATCACTAACATTGAACACCTTAATCCCAGCTGCTTCCTCCTGACCAATGTCTATTAAGTAACATTGTACATTATGTCCATTGTTCATGAATGAAAGATGAAGTTTTTAGAATTTTTCACTATATAGACATTTGATGTCTTAAGTGACCTATTAGTTTCCTGCATGATATATTTAAATAGCACAATCTGGAGATCATAACTGAGAACTATTGCTCCATATACAATACTAATACTGGCATGCATTCATTTTTCATGGCAGGTGAATTGAACAGCACATCAAATGGAATTTAGCTTATTTGACCTATACCCAGCACTCTTGTTACAATCCCTGGAGAGACCAAAGGCTTTAAAAAAAAAATCAACTTAAAGTTAATAGTTGCATGGATGATATAACAAGATTTCACATTTTAAGACATTTACTGAAACAGACTAAAAATGGTATTGACTAAACAATATTTTTGTAAGTAACTTGTATTTTAAACTGCAGAACAGAATGTTTAACACAACTCCAATGCAGCAATAAATTGAAAGTCCATGGCAATATATTTGAACAGATTTTTAAATTGATGTTGTTTTTCATTTGTTTGCAGCAAATTGATGGGTGTATTCCGAGAACTGGTTCCAATTGAGCCTGGTAATTGCCATCTGATTAAAGGAGTTGGTATGTAGTTCTGTTATTTACTTTCACCTGTAAAAAGAGAAATTGAAAGGTAAAATTTCAAGCAACAAACATGGATTGTTCCAAAATAATTGGTTTGGCTTGATGGGTCTCATACAGATTGGAAAATGTAACAGTAGTTAGCAATAACTGTTTTGAAAAGACTGTTCCCAAGCAGCATCTGCACAGACAGTCATACACAATAGAAAATAAGAGGCAAGGAGAGTTTATGGGAGTAAGTTAGATACCAACTGGGATTTTCGTCTTGCCCCCCACCCCCCACTCTGCAGCATCTTCTGCAGCTCGACAGTGGCCGGCAGCAGGACCTTCTTGTCTTGCTGTTATCAACAGGATTTCCCATTAACTTGCCGCTGGGAAATCCACGCAGCAGGGGTGTGCTGTTGGCTGGACCGTCAAATCCCTCCAGAGTGAACAGGCGGAAAATCCAACCGACCATACAAAGGAGAGGGGAGCTGATTAGGGAGCAAAGAAAGGAAAACTTGTGGAAACAAGGGGCGCGATTCTCCGCTCCCCACACCGGGTGGGAGAATCGCGGGAGGGCGGGGCGAATCACGCCACGCCACCCTGGCACTCCCGCGATTCTCCCACCCCCCCCCAAAATGGCGTGTCGCGTTTTGCGTGACGCCGCTCGGAGAATCGCCGTTCGCCGTCTTTCACGGCGACCGCCGATTCTCCAGCCCGTATGGGCCGAGTGGCCTGACGAACCCGACCGGTTCACACCGGCGCCAACCACACCTGGTCGCTGCCGACGTGAACAGCGCGCGACAGGTAAGTGTGGGGCCTGTGGGGGGCGGAGGGAGGATCGAGCACCACGGGCGTGCTCATCAGATGTCTGGCCTGCGATCGGTGCCCACCGATTGTCAGGCCGGCGTCTGTAAACAACGCACTCTTTTCCCTCCGCCGCCCCGCAAGATCAAGCCGCCATGTCTTACGGGGCAGCGGAGGGGAAGACGGCAACCGCGCATGCGTGGGTTGGAGCCAGCCAACCTGCGCATGCACGGCTGACGTCACTTAGGCGCCACCGGCCGCGTCATTCTCGGCGCGCCGCTTTGACGCAAGCGTCAAGGCCCAGCGCCCGAGATTCGCACACCGCCGCTCCTAGCCCCCCGGGGGGAGGGGGGGGGGGGGAGAGAATAGGGGGCGAGGAGCAGCCTCCGATACTGGAGTGAAACACTCCGGGTTTCACTCCGCGTCAGCTGTTTCTCTCCGCTTCGGAGAATCGCGCCCGAGGTGTAGCGAAGTGAGCACATTTTGCCCTTCTTGAATACAGAATGGTATCAATGTTACTGTAAAGGAAGGAAATACTAGAGAAATTGAACTAGATAAAGATACTGGAGTTAATTAAGTTGGCACGGTTCAAAGTAGGAAAGTCACTGGGCCCAGACAGGAGGCATCTGAGATTGCTGATGGAAGCAAAGGCGGAGATAACAGAGGGTCTGCCCACCATCTATTGATCCTCCTTGGGAGTAATGCCGCTTTTCAAAAAAAAAAGATAAGCCAATCAGCCTGTCATTGATGATGAACAGAAGTTTAAACAATAAACTGAGACAAAGTTTCACTTAGAAAAAAATATAGGTTAATAAATAATGGCCATTGTGGGTTTATTAAAGGTTAACTGTGTTGGGCCAACCAGAGTTTTTTAAAGTAAGAGCATTAATGAAGGTAGTGAGATTGATGCGCAAATAGTCTGAAATTACATTCAATAAAACACCACATAACAATAGACTTGTGAGCAAAATTGAAACCTATGAGATAAAAGGAAAACTGACACTGTGATGAATGTAGGAAATTGTTGTATTATATTTTATATTTTCTTCTAATGTTTTTTTAAAACCCTGGTTTAAAATACATAGTATGTCTGCTGTGATAAAGGGATCATAGATAAGGTAATCATTGATTCTAACCATTTACTTGTTTACAGAGAGATGGCCAATGGAATATTGTTTATGTTTAGTTTGTAGTTTTGCAGGATTTAAAAAAAAAAATCCAATTCTTGGTTACAAAGCCAATGTGCAGATTGGACAGGGCAAGCACTTAAGCCGTTTCATTGCTTGCTCCAAAAACAAATAAAATTCAAATTTAATCCAATACGTGGTCTCCACAAGAGAGAAACACAAGATCCAAGTTGACAAAACAAGGCATCGCACTTCATCTTGGGTTTTTCTTACATTTGATCTTGGCCAAAAGGCTGAAAGTCTGACAATAGAACATAGAACAGTACAGCACAGAACAGGCCCTTCAGCCCTCGATGTTGTGCCGAGCAATGATCACCCTACTTAAACCCACGTAACCCGTATCCCAACAATCCCCCCATTAACCTTACACTACGGGCAATTTAGCATGGCCAATCCACCTAACCTGCACATCTTTGGACTGTGGGAGGAAACCGGAGCACCCGGAGGAAACCCACGCACACACGGGGAGGACGTGCAGACTCCACACAGACAGTGACCCAGCCGGGAATCGAACCTGGGACCCTGGAGCTGTGAAGCATTGATGCTAACCACCATGCTACCGTGAGGCCCCAAGACAGAAGGATTTTCAGGTTGTTCCTGAAAAGGTCTTTCTCTAAAGGTCTGCACAGAGAAGCAAGTAACCTTGATTGTTAACTTTATTTATAAGTGGCATTTGAACTGCATTGGGTTGGTAATTGGAATATACAGTGGCATGTGTATATAGTGAGGTAAAGTTTTTCCTTTTATTTAAGAACTGTTTAACTGTTAATTGTAAAACTATTTCCTTGCTGATGTGGTTAATTCTGTGTTTAAATTGAAGTTTGTTTTGGGTTCAATTGTATGGAAAATTTGAAAATCAAAAGTTAAAGGAGATGCTAGGAGTGCAGGTTAATGATGAGGTGGTTTATTACCAGAAAATAAAATGGAAAAGACAGAACGTGTGAAAGTAATATTGCACCTAGGGAATAATATTGCACAAGTAGGGAAATTTGGTATTAGAAGAAACCTGAAAGCTTTGTGTCTGAACAGAAGAAACTTGAAGATTGTTTCTTGGAGCAATATGTTGTGGAACGAGCCAGGGAGCAGGCTTCTGGATTTGATGTTATGCAATGAGGAGGGGTTAATTAATGACCTCATGCACAAAACATTCAGAACAAATTAATGAACTAATAGCGCAAAGAGAGACAAAGGGTTATGATTTGGTGGCGATTACTGAGATATGGTTACAAGGAGACCAGGTCTTGGGGTTGAATATCCAAGGGTACTCTGTATTTCAGAAGGATAGACAGAAAGATAAAGGAGGTGGTGTAGCTTTGCTGGTAAAGGAATGGATCAGTGCTGTAGTGAGGAATCATATATCGACACTGGAGATCAAGACGTGGAATCGGTCTGGGTAGAATTAAGAAATAGCAAAAGAAGGCCCTGATGGGAGTAATTGATCAGTCCCCAAACATTAGTTCTGCAGTGGAGCACAGTATAAACCAGGAAATATTGGAGGCTTTAAGAAAGGTACAACAATAATCATGGGTGATTTTAATATGCATCAGACTGGATTCATCAAATTCACAAGGGTAGCCTTGAGGGAGAGTTCATTGAATGTATTAGAGATTGTTTCTTGGAGCAATATGTTGTGGAACCAACCAGGTAACAGGCTTCTGGATTTGATATTGTGCAATGAGGAGGGATTAATTAATTACGTCATAGTCAAGGATTCTCTAGAGGGAGAGTTATCATAGCATGATAGAAGGGCCTGTACTGCACTGTAATGTTCTATGTTCTAAGGTTGCTGAAAAAAAGTAATTAAAAAGAGCAAAGGTGACTTCCGGTTGCGGCTATGACCAGCTAAGTCGCACATTTGGCAGCTCCTGCGACAGAGGTGTTTAAGGGCCGATTGGAGGGCCCCGACGGTACTGTAAAGACGAATCCCGGTGGGGGAAGGCTCCCTGAGGAGAGTGAGACCAACTTTATGGTCGGTACTCGGAGTGGGGCGACAAAAAAAGCGGCAGCAGCTCCCCGAAAAAAGCGGGGGAAGAGGACCAAAATGGCGGCCGGTGGCGCACTAGAAGATTGGAGAAAATGGGCGGAGGAGCAGCAGGCCGCTCTCCTCCGGTGTTTTACGGAGCTGAAAGTGGAACTCTTAGAGTCTATGAACGCGACGACCACAAGGCTGATGGGGGCCCAGGCGACCCAAGAGGCGTCGATAAGAGAGCTGCAGCAGGAGATGACTGCAAGGGAGGAGGAGGCCACGGTCCTCGTGGGAAAGGTGGAGGTGCACGAGGCACTCCACCTGAAATGGCAGAGCCGCTTTGAGGAGCTGGACACTCGAATGAGGCGGAAGAACTTGAGGATCCTGGGCCTAGCAGAAGGCCTGGAGGGGCCTGATCTCCCGAAATATGTAGCGGAGATGCTGAGCTCCCTGATGGGAGAGGGGGCCGGTCCATCGCCTCTGGAGCTGGAAGAAGCATATCGGGTCATGGCTAGGCGGCCTAGGGCGAACGAGCCCCCGAGGGCGGTGCTGGTGCGATTCCAGCGTTTCTGTGATCGGGAGAAAGTGCTGAGGTGGGCCAAGAGGGAGAAAAGCAGCAAATGGAGAATTCGACGGTGCGGATATATCAGGACTGGAGTGCGGAGGTGGCAAAGCGGCGGGCCCGGTTTAACCGGACGAAGGCGGTGCTGCATGCAAAGAGGATCAAGTTCGGAATGCTGCAGCCAGCGCGCTTGTGGGTCACCTACAAGGACCAGCACCATTACTTTGAGACCCCAGAGGAGGCATGGACTTTTGTTCGGGAGGAAAAGCTGGACCTGAACTAGAACTTGGGAACGCCGGCGGTCGAGGCCGCCCGAGTACCCTTGACTGAGCAAGTGGCCCATGTCTTTCTTAGGCCAGGTCGGAACTTGGTTAAAGTTGATGGATCGTTTGGTTTCTTTGAAACTTGTGTTATGGGGGGTTTCTTTGTTCCTTTTTGTGTGTCTCTTCCCGTTGCCAACTTCCCTTAATTATTGTTGTTGTAGGGGGGGCTTTTTTACTGTTTTTTTGATCTGTTCTTTAAGGGTTATGGTTACTGTTCTGTTCGATGGAGGGTGATGGTTAAATACGTTATTATTGGGTAGTTATTTAGTTATGCAGGCATAGTTATGTATTCATGTATTTATTTGAGATTTGTTATTTATATTGTTATATTGTTAAGTTGGGGAGGCGGGACGGGGGGGGTGCAAGTTGGTTATGCGGGTTTTCTTTTTCTCTTTTTTCTTCCTCTCGTTTTAAGGGGGCTTTTTTATGGGCTTGGATGGGGACGGGGGTGGAATTGAAGATGGCGGGGTAGGGTGTGGCCGGGCGAAAGCGCGGGCTTTCCCCTGTTTCCCGCGCGCGGGACGGAGGAAGGGGGAGGAGAGAAGAGTGGGGTGTGGCCAGCAATGGCGGCTTTTCCCGCGCTGAAGCGGGGTCAGAGAGGGATGGCAAGGGGGGGGGGGAGGCCCCTCCCCCCCCACATCGGGAGGAGTCGGAGTGTGGCAGGGGCAGCCGGGTCAGCGAAAATCAGCTGACTCTCGGGAGTACGATGGTGGATACACCGCGGCTAGGAGGGGTCCTAGCCGGGGGGGGGGGGGGGGGGGGGGGGGGAAGGGGGGTTAGGGGGGGATACCGGGTTGCTGCTGGAAAGGCCGAGGACGGGAAGGGAAGAACGGGAGGAGAGAGGGGGGGGGCCATCGCCATGGGGAACGGGTCAGAAGGGGAGGGTCGACCCGGGGCGAACAGGGGACAGGACATGGCTAATAGACAGGGGAAAGGGACAGGTCGCTCCGCGACCCGGTTGGTTACTTGGAACGTGAGGGGGCTGAATGGGCCGGTCAAGAGAGCAAGGGTTTTTTCACACCTAAAGGGACTGCAGGCGGATGTGGCAATGTTGCAGGAGACTCACTTGAGTAGTAGTAGACAGGTGGAAGGATTTCCCTTGCTTCCCGATAGAGGGGTGAGTGATAGGGTGCTGTCAGGGGTCTGGGTCGGAGAAGGGAAGGTCTCGGACATCTACAAAATAATGCAGGAGGTGGAGGAGGTATCGATAGAGGAGCTGAAAGACAAGTGGGAAGCGGAGCTGGGAGAGCAGATAGAAGATGGGACATGGGCGGATGCCTTAGAGAGGGTCAATTCGTCGTCGTCGTGCGCAAGGTTGGGCCTCATCCAATTTAAGGTGCTGCACAGAGCCCATATGACGGGGACTAGGATGAGTCGGTTCTTCGGGGGTGAGGACAGGTGTGTTAGGTGTTCGGGAAGCCCTGCGAACCATGTACATATGTTCTGGATGTGCCCGGCACTGGAAGAGTTCTGGGAGGGGGTGGCGGGGACGGTATCGAGAGTGGTGGGAACCAGGGTCAAACCAGGGTGGGGGCTAGCGATTTTTGGGGTTGGGGTGGAGCCAGGAGTACAGGAGGCAGGTGAGGCCGGAATATTGGCCTTTGCGTCCTTGGTAGCTCGGAGAAGGATCTTGATTCAGTGGAGGGACACAAGGCCACCAAGTGTTAACACCTGGTTAAACGACATGGCAAGCTTCATCCAATTGGAAAGAATCAAATTCGCCCTGAGAGGGTCGGTACAGGGGTTCTTCCGGCGGTGGCAGCCCTTCCTTGACTTTCTGGATCAGAGATAGGAACTGGAGGCCGAAACAGCAGCAACCCGGGGAGAAAGGGGGGGGGGGGGGGAAAGGAGGGGGGGGGGGGGATAGCAACGAAGGGAGCACGTCAGCGGGGGGTCGCGGGCAACGACTGCCCGAGGCCATCGGCAGAAAGGGAAAAACGGTTTGGTTGCTAGACTGGTAGCGCGGGGGGGGGGGGGGGGGGAGGGTGGGGGGTGCGCGCGGGGGAGGGCGTGGGGAGGATTTTCCAGGGGGGATTTGTTGTGTTATAATTTAAAATGTAGTAGGGGTAAATGTTTGTATCGAAAAATTTCAATAAAAATTATTTAAAAAAAAAAAAAGAGCAAAGGTAAATTGTGAAAGAAAACTGGCACAAAATATAAAAAATATAGCAAAAGCTTCTGAAAGTATATAAAAGGGAAGAGAGTAGCTAAAGTGAATGTGGGTCCCTTGGTGGATGAGACTGGGGAGTTAGTAGTGGAGAAGGCAGAAATGCCAAATCAATATTTTGCTTCAGTTTTCACGGTGGAGGACACTAGTACCATCCTTTATAGGAACAGGTAATGCAAAGGTAATAGAAAGGGTGGAACCTGGAAAAATCATCACCATAAGGAACAAATACTAAACAAACTATTGGCATTAAAGGCAGTCCAGTCCCCAAGGCCTGGAGGCTTACATCCTGGGGTCTTAAAGAAAGTGGCAGCAGAGATAATGGATCCATTGGTTATAATATTCCAAAATTTCCTGGATGCGAGAAAGGTTCCAGTGGATCGGGAAAATGCTAATATAACGCCCTTATTCACAAAGGGAGGCAGGCAGAAAGTAGGAAACTACTGACCAGTTAGTTTAACATCGGTTATTGGGAAATTGTTAGAATTCATTATTAAGGATGTAATAACAAGATATTTAGAAAAACACAATCCGGGACTTCCGGTGACGGCGGGCGGGAGGTGGCCATGCAACGGAAGGCCCCGTTCGGGAACGGCATTTTCGTGGCTTTAAGCCCGGTCCAAGGGTCCACGGAGGCATCAAAGGCACGGAGAAGGCGCAGAGGAGGCACAGCAGAAGAAGATGTCAAGGATCAGTAAGAAAACGGCCGTTAAAAAAGCAGCTGAAAGCCCATCAGGGAGTGGAGCGGTCACCATGGGGTCACCAGGGAAAAAGGAGGCTGGAGCACCAGGGGAGGCCGCATTGCTTAAGGCTGAAGAAATAACCAAGGTAATTGCTGCAGAATTCGAAAGGCAGTTTACAAGACACTTGGAGGCGATGAGGAAGGAGATGAGGGAGGTTTTGAGTGTGCTGGTGGAGGAGGCGATTTCCCCGGTGACGACGGCGGTGGCGAGTGCAGTGGCGGAGGTGCAGGCACAAGGGGAGGCACTGAAGGAAGTGGAGGAGACGGTGTTGCAGCACGGTGATCAACTTACCTCGATGGGGAAGGAGATGTGGAAGGTGATAGAGGTGAACAAGGATCTGCGATGAAAAATGGAAGACCTGGAAAACAGATCCAGGCGACAGAATTTGACGATTGTGGGGCTGCCCAAAGGAGTTGAAGGGCCGAGGCCGACAGAGTATTTTGTCGCTATACTGACGAAACTATTGGGGCAGGGGGAGGATCCCTCCTAATATGAACTGGATCGGGCTCATCGGTCGTGGAGGCCTGTACCAAAGGCGGGTGAGCCGCCAAGAGTAGTGACTTTGTGCTTCCGTAGGTACAGTGTGAAGGAGAAGGTCCTGTGCTGGGCCAAGCAGAAGCGGGTGGTGCAGTGGGCTGGAGCTGGTATACGTATATACCAGGACTTTACAGTGGAGCTGGCGCGGAGGCGGGCTGCTTCAACTGGGTGAAGAGGGCACTGTACATTAGCAAGGTGCAGTGCGGCATTGTATGTCCAGCGAAGCTGAGGGTGACTTATAAGCTCAAGGACTTTTATTTTGGAACGGCGGAAGCAGTGAAGGAGTTTGCGAAGGCAGAAGGACTGTGGCAGAACTGAGAAATTGAGAAATGGCCATGTGCCGATGTAACCTCAGGACTGTATTTTCTTCTTTTTTGTTTCTTCTTTTTTGTTTCACTGCGTGTGGGTGTATGGGCTAAAGGAGCCAATGGTGTATATATTTGGACAAGGGAAGTGATGGGACTTGCACTAGAAGTGAGGGCTCTTTGGGGTGTAGGTGGATATGCGGGGTGTGTGTGCTAAAAGGGGATTTCCGGGTTTTCCTAGGGCCGGGCAAGGGTGGAAAGGGACCCAGGCGGGGGCCTCCGCGCTGGCCGGTTTAAACCGGCCAGTGAACGGGAGTGAGGTGGGGGGAGGGGCTGCGGCCATCGGAGCCTGGCAGAACAGGGTCCGAGTGGTCTAGCCAGGGTGGAAAGTTGGGGGGAAGGAACCGAGGTTGGGGGGAGGAGTTTTACAAGAGGCAGGAGGAGTTGGAGGGGAGGGGGGGGGGGGGGGGGGGGGGGGTTTACAACTCTTGGGTATCACGTACGGTACTCTTTCAGAGGTTAGACGGCGTTGAGTGTGGGATGGGGGGTGGACTCTAGGGTGACCATGGACGGTCCCGGACTCTCTTTTTCTTTTTCTCCTTTGTTTTTTGTTTCCACCGTGGGAGGGTTTGTTTTATTGGATGCATATATTGACAGGTGGGCCGTTGTTTGGGGTGGTGGGAGGATGGGATTGTTGTTATTGTTAAGGGGATTGATTTTGTATTTGCTGCCGTTTACTGTTTGTGGGTGGGGTGTGAATTTTGGAGGAAAATGTGAAAATGGAGAATAAAAACATTTTAAAAAAGGAAAAACACAATCCATCAGAGTGAGTATGGATTTATGAAGGGTAAATAGTGTGAGACTAATTTGCAAGAGTTATTTTGAAGATGTAGCAAGTCAAGTGGACAATGGACATACTGTAGATGTAGTTTATCTGGACTTGCAGATAAGGTGACGCACAAAAGGTCAATACATGGGATTGGGTAATTTATTAGCTTCGCTAACTGATAGAAGGCAGAGAGTGGGAATAAATGGGTCTTTTTCTGGTTGGCAAAATGTAACTAGTGGGGTGCCACAGAGTTCAGTCCTTTACAGTATTTATTAATGACTTGGATGTAGGGATAGTCAAATTTGCAGACAAAATTAAAAGAGGAGGTTTAGTAAGTTGAAAAGAGGAAATAAATTTACGAATAAATAATTGGGCCAAAATTTGGCAGAGGAGTGTAACGTGGATAAAGTGTGAAGTTATCCAGTTTGGTCAGAAAAATGGAAAGGAAATTTATGATATAAATGGAGAGAAACTTCAAAGTGCCTCGGTGCCGAGGGCTCCGGGTGTCCTCGTACATTAATCAGGAAGCAAAATGGATTTTGGCCTTGATAGCTAAAGGAATAGCATAGGCTGCTTTTCCCTTTAGAGGAGGGAAGCTGGCGGGTGGTGATTTAACCTGAGGGTCACCACACCTCAGACGAGGGACAAGGTTGAGAAGGCAGGGCCTTCATGAACAACCTCAGCCGATATGGGAATAGTGTATACAAGTAGGGAAGTGTCGCTGCAACTGTATATTAGTGAGTAACTAACGCACCTGAGTGTGTATAGTTTTAGTCCTCTTATTTCAGGAGGGATGTACTAGCATTGGAGGAGTTCAGAGGAAGGGCACTAGATTTATTCTAGAGATGAGGGGCGGGATTCTCCCAGCCCGACGCCAGGCTGGAGAATCCCTGCAACCAGGCCACACCGCCCCGGCACCGGCACATGATTCTACACAGAGCAGACAATCGGCGCCAATGGCGCCGGCGCGTTTGGCACGGCGCAGTTGCTGTACGCAGCCGGTCTGCTGATTGACGGTCCAGGATGGGCCGAGCAGCCACTCTAAAAAGGCAGAGTCCCGCCGGCACCGTCCACACCTGGTCGCAGCCGGCGGGAACTCTGCACGCAGGGTCCGGGCCGGCCTCTCGCTCCCTGGGACTATTTTCTTCCGCGTCAGCCCCTGAACTCCCATGCCATGTTGTGTCGGGGCCGGAGTGTTGAGGGAGGCCACCGCCGGCGCCACTGCGCAATCACGGATCTGGCGGCGCACAGTTTGCGCTGGGATAGGAGGCTGGACGCCGTGAACCATTCCAGCGCTGTGCTGGCCCCTTGTAGGGGCCAGAATCGGTACTCCCAGCGGCCCGCTCATGCGTGGACACTCTGTTGCCGAATGGGAGAATCCCGCCCCATGGGTTTGTCTTATGAAGAGAGATCGAGGGCAGCGTGTCAGAACAGAGTGTGTCGATAGGGGGAATATTGAAGCTACTGCGAGTATTTGGGTCTTTCTCGGGGTACAAGCTAGACAAGAGTGAGTATTTTGTGGTGTCTCAGCTGGGGGTGGGGGCAGAGGTAGGGGAGGGCTGCCATTCCGTAGGTCAGGGACTTACTTTAGGTATCTGGGGGTGCAGGTTGCCCGGGAGTGGGGGAGGCTTCGCAGATACAACATCTCTAGTTTGGTGAGGAGAGTGAAAGCCAATCTGGCAAGGTGGGATGGTCTCCCTCTGTCACTGGCGGGTCGGGTACAGGCGGTTAAAATGAATGTGTTGCCGCGATTTCTGTTTATTTTTCAATGCCGACCGATTTTCCTGCCAAAGGCTTTTTTCAGGGAGATTGAGCGAAGGATTACTTCGTTCATATGGGGAGGGAAGGTGGCCAGAGTTAGAAAGGTGCT
Organism: Scyliorhinus canicula; assembly: GCF_902713615.1. Lineage (NCBI taxonomy): Eukaryota > Metazoa > Chordata > Chondrichthyes > Carcharhiniformes > Scyliorhinidae > Scyliorhinus > Scyliorhinus canicula. Next base: position 119,122,887 of record NC_052150.1, read on the forward strand.
GTTCCAGAGGGGAAGGCAGGCAGGGGCTTTGGGTCTTCCGAACCTGATGTACTACTACTGGGCGGCGAATGTGGAGAAGGTCCGGGGCTGGGTCAGAGGGGTTGATTCCCAGTGGGTCAGAATGGAGGAGAGTTTGTGAAGGGGGTCAGGACTGAAAACACTAGCAACAGCGTCACTCCCGATAGCTCCGGGGAAATACTTAAGGAGTCCGGTAATAATAGCGTCATTGAGAATTTGGAGGCAGTTTCGCCAAAACTTCGGGTTGGGGGCAGGGTCAAGGGAAATGCCGATTTGGGGGAACCATAGATTTGAGCCAGGGAGGTGGGATGGAAATTTTCGGAAATGGGAAGAGAAGGGATTTAAGATGTTAAAAGATTTGTTTCTTAGGGGTCGGTTTGCAGGATTGAAGGAGCTGGAAGCGAAGTATGGGCTGGAGCAGGGGGAAATGTTTAGACACATGCAGGTTCAAGATTTTGCCAGAAAGGAGATACAGAGCTTCCTGGAGGAACCGGCCTCCACATTGCTGGAGGAGTTGCTGACGACAGGGGGACTGGAGAAGGGGGTAGTGTCAGCGGTGTACAGAGCTATTTTGGAAGAGGATAAGGCATCACTGGAAGGGATCAAAGCAAAGTGGGAGGAAGACTTGGAAGAGGTTATAGAGGAGGGGGTCTGGTGTGAGGTGCTCCGGAGAGTAACTATCTCCACATCCTGTGCGAGGTTGGCGCTGATATAGGTGAAGGTGGTATATAGAGCACACCTCACGAGGGCGAGAATGAGCCGATTCTTTGAAGGAGTAGAAGATGTGTGTGAGCGTTGCGGGGGGGGGGGGCGGCACTAATCACGTTCATATGTCTTGGTCCTGTCCAAAGCTAGAGGATTGCTGGAAGGAGGTTTTTTAGAGTAATTTCCAAGGTGGTGCACGTGAAACTGGACCCGGGCCCCGGGAGGCCATATTCGGAGTGTCGGACCAGCCGTGGTTGGAAACGGGTGCGGAGGCAGATGTTGTAGCCGTCGCCTCGTTGAACTCCCAAAGGAGGATCCTGTTGGAATGGAGAGCAGCCTCTCCACCCTGTGCCCTAGCGTGGCGGGGGGGACCTGTTGGAATTCTTGACTGTTGAGAAGGTTAAGTTTGAACTGAGGGGAAGGATGAAGGGGTTCTACAATTCATGGGCATTATTCATTATGCACTTTCAAGAACTGGATAACATCGAACATTAGTTGGGGGGGGGGGGGGGGTTGGGGGGGGGGGGAGGGGGGCTGTGTGTATTAAGGGTGACTATGGGTAATCCCGGATTCCTTTTTGTCATTTGTTTATGTAAACATGCGGGCTAATGTTTGGGGTTTGGTGGGAGGATGGGATTGTTGTTATTGTTATGGGGATTGACATATGTGTTGCTGATTATTGTTTATTGTTGGTGGGTGTACATTTGGGAGAAAATGTGAAAAAGCAGAGTAAAAATATATTTTTAAAAAATCTGTCCTGGTCCACCGACGTCGACACTATGACCAAGAAAGCACAACAGCGCCTATACTTCCTCAGGAAACTTAAGGAAATTCTGCATGTCCACATTGACTCTTACCAATTTTTACAGATGCACCATAAAAAGCATCCTATCTGGCTGCATCACAGCCTGGTATAGCAACTGCTTGGCCCAAAACTGCAAGAAAGTACAGAGAGTTGTAAACACAGCCCAGTCAATCACGAGAACCTGCCTCCCACCATTGACTCTGTCTACACTTCCCACTGCCTGGGGAAAGTGGGCAGCAAATTCAGGGGGCACGATTCTCCGACCCCCACGCCTGGTGGGAGAATCGCGGAAGTGCCGGGCGAATCACGCCACGCCGCCCTGGCACCCCCACGCGATTCTCCCAACCCCCCAAAATGGCGTGTCGCGTTTTGCGGGAGGCTGCTCGGAGGATCGGCGCTCGACGGGATGGGCCGAGCGGCCTGCCAAATCCGACCGGTTCACGCTGGCGCCAACCACACCTGGTCGCTGCTGGCGTGAACATCGCGCGACCTCTGCGTGTGGGGCCTGTGGGGGACGGAGGTAGGATCGAGCACCAGGTGGCGTGCTCAGGAGGGGTCTGGCCCGCAATCGGTGCCTACCGATCGTCGGGCGGGCTTCTCTGAAAGACGCACTCTTTTCCCTCCGCAGCCACGCCAGATCAATCCGCAATGTCTTGCGGGGCAGCGGAGGGGAAGACGGCAACCGCACATGCGCGGGTTGGCGCCGGGCAACTTGCGGATGTGCGGGTGACATCATTTAGGCGCTGCCGGCCACGTCATTCAGGCCACGCCGCTTTGACGCAAGCGTCAAGGCCCGGCGCGCGAGATTGACGCGCCGCCGCTCCTCGCCCCCCCCCCCCCCCCCCCCCCGGGGGGGGGGGGGGGGGAAGGGATAGGGGGCAAGGAGCGGCCTCCGACGCCGGAGTGAAACACTCCGGGTTTCACTCTGGCGTCGGCACTTTGTCTCCCTTTGGGAGAATTTCGCCCAGGGTGTCCATATAGTGCTCTCGATTCCGAAAGGTGATCCATAAACGTTCCGGATAGAGAACCCTGAATTTTACGCCGCCTTTATGCAGAATTGTCTTCACCCTGTTGAATCCAGCCCAACGTTTAGCCAGTTCCGTGCCCCAATTGGGATAAATTCAGATCACGTTCCCCTCCCATGTACTCTTCTTTTTTTTTAAAATTTAGATTACCCAATTATTTTTTCCAATTAAGGGGCAATTTAGCGTGGCCAATCCACCTACTCTGCACATTTTTTTTTGGGTTGTGGGGGCGAAACCCATGCAGACACGGGGAGAATGTGCAAACTCCACACGGACAGTGACCCAGAGCCGGGATCGAACCTGGGACCTCAGCGCCGTGAGGCAGTTGTGCTAACCACTAGGCCACCGTGCTGCCCCCATGTACTCTTCTTTGCCTGCCTGGCCCATCTGAGGTTCTCTGCTTGTCCCTTGGCTGCTCGCCTACCTTTGGCTTCCTTCTGAACGCTCTATGCGTTGGTCAATCTCGCTCTTTTAGTCAAAGTGACTCTCTCCCATCCATTTCTCGAACTGCTGTGCTGTGTATTCAGTGGTCTGTGAGCCCTCTATTCCCTCCGACAGACCTACTATGTGGAGATTTTGACTATGTTCGTGGTTTCCAGCTCGTCAATTTTGTCCCGCAATTTTTTGTGGCTATCAGCCACCAAGGTAAGTTACACATCCAGCAAGGTCAGCCGATCCTCATAGTCAGCGATGCACCCCGAGCTTCAAGTCGCTCTTCCACTCTTTGCACAGCCTCCCTGATCAGGTCTGTGGTTCGAGCCAGGTCTTCAGAGGTTTCCAACCTCTGCTTTGTGAACTGCACTGTTAGAAAGTCCTCCAGGTGGTCTGTGAACCATTGGGCCGAGGCCGACTCCGAGCCCGCCAGCATCGTACCTTTGACCGTGCTCTCCAGGGCCTCGCAGTCTGCCTGCAGCAGCTTTTTTTCTGCCATTAATCCTGGATGTATGAGTGCTGGACATCATTTTGAATAATGTTGTTTACGTTGTTGAGTGTTTAAAAAGAAGAAGGCACATTCGGCCGTTCGATCGGGGTTACAGGACTGAAATGTATTTCCCTGGGTGGGAGCCAGCAAGTTTGTGACAGTTTACAACATGGTTGCCATCGGAAATCCATCAGCGACCATCTTTGACCAGGTGGTTGTTGAAGCAGATTTATTTATTTCAGGAAAATTGATAGAATTACAACGAAAAGATTCAGAGGTAAAGCAGTTGTCAGAAAGAATTTGAGTGCATACTGGAGTGTTATTACATTAGAAATAATGTATGAAAGAGGAAGTAGATGGGAAATGGATCGATGGGAAATGGGCCCATCAAGTTGTATTACCAGTGACTTTCATATTTTTCCCCTCATTCACTTCATATTCATCTAGGTTAGACTGAATCTGCTCAATATGTCCTCAGCACGGTTAGCACAGTTGCTTCACAGCTCCAGGGTCCCAGGTTTGATTCCCGGCTTGGGTTGCTGTCTGTGCGGATTCTGCACGTTCTCCCCGTGGGTTTCCTCCGGGTGCTCCGGTTTCCTCCCACAGTCCAAAGATGTACATGCTAGGTGGATTGGCCATGCCAAATTGCCCTTAGTGTCCAAAAATGTTATGTGGGGTTACTGGGTTACGGGGTGGAGGCGTGGACTTGATTGCGGTGCTCTTTCCAAGTTCCGGTGGGGACTCGATAAGCTGAATGGTCCTACTGCACTGTAAATTCTATGATTTACCAGTCTGTCTGTGTCCACATGAAGTTTGCTACGGTTTTCCTCCCTATTTACTATTTATTCTATGATTCAGTACTGGTTGAATATGCAACTGACGTTGGGACATTTTCTGGAAATAACTCCACTCATCTGCCAAATATCTCTTGCCATTGTGCTTCAGTTTTTCTTGCAGCTTGATTCTATGTAATTGCCCTTTATGATTATAGCTAGTAAGTAATGCTTCTGAAGTTATGATGTGTCGTCTTATTGACTGATTTAAAAATTTAAATATTTTGCTATTCCAGAGTATGGTTCTGAAGACATTAACATTCTCCCTGGAGGGTTGGCCCTTATCAGCACCGTAAGTCTGCATTAGATATTTATCTAATTAATTGATTTTTTTTCCTTCCCCAAAAGACATTGGAGAACAAATACTTTAAACTAAACAGCCTTTTTAAAAAATGTATTTTTATTGAGTTTGGTGGTCACATCAAAACAAAAGAGAAAGACGGAAAAAGCAAAAGGTTTCACTGCAAAACAGGACAGCATAAAACCAAAGTCTTTGTTAAATAGAAGCAAATAAGACAGGATGAGTTGGGGAGAAAATCTCCAATGTGTCCCCCCCCCCCCCAAATACAAGATCTGCCTGTATCAAGCAGGATACAGTCAACAACACATAATTACATCATGCCCATAGCTTAAAAATAACAGGAATAAAATAAATCCCATGTATCCTAGAGTTAAGGGGGAATTACACTGACACCCACAACGCAACTCCCTTCCAGGCCCAGAACAGAGCAGACACCCATTGCACAACTATAAGACAATAAGGAGAAGACCAAGTACCACAAGTCCAAGAAAATCCCAGGCCTCAGACTTCAAACCTCAAATCCAAGATCCCCCATTGAAAATTAAGCAACGAGCAAGCAAGACCTAGTTCCCTGGGAGGGAGGGCCAGCCCACCCCAACAACCAGGACCACTCAGAAAAAGAATTGGGACTACCTCAAGACCACTTTTCAAAAGTGTCTGCGCTCATTTAAACAGGGCACAAAGACCTGACATCTTAACATCAACGCAAGTAGCTCAGAGGAAATCCACGAAGAAAGTGAGGGTGAGGGACTGAGCAGAAGACACACCTCCAGGTTCTCCCAGAAGGAAGAAAAGGATAAAGAGAAAGAGCCAGAACTACTTTAACTAATCAAACTGCCCGGGCTATTGCCCAAGGTATACAAAAATAGACGAGACCCTGCTAACCGAACAACAGGGGGACCTCCCTCCTACCCCGGGGGAAAACAGGATAACTCTTGGGTACAAAGGTCGCACAGTGGTTAGCACTGCTGCCTCACAGTGCCAGGGAACTAGGTTCAATTCCGGCCTTGGGTGACTGTGTGGAGTTTGTACATTCTCCCTGTATCTATGTAGGGTTTCCTCCTAAAGTACAAAGACGTGCAGATTAGGAGGATTGGCCATGTAAACAGCCCCTTAATGTCCAAAGGTTAGGTGGGGTTACAGGGATGGTGTGGGCCTAGGTAGGGTTTCTTTTCAGAGTCCGTGCAGACTCAATAGACCGAATGGCCGTCTTCTGCACTGTAGGGATTCTATGATTCTATGATTCTATTTTGTTTGGACCAACCCAATGTCATTGCTCACCTGGGTGCCAGAACCAACCACACTGGGTTCACCCTGCAGGCACCCTGAGAGAGAGAACCCCGTTCCTTAGGGACAGTGGGATATGGACCATGCTGCCCACCATTGTTACAGAAGACTCAGAAAGGACTTGCATGTGTGAGCCACGTTCCCATTACGCTGTTTAATACCAGTACCCATTTTACACCACCAAGTTACACTGTTACTTGTATCTGATAGGCAGTGTTTGTGCAAAATGATTAAACAAATTTGCGGTAATAACTGTGTAGAATAACCAATTTAAAATTCTGAAAGTACAGATTATTATGTGCCTATAAGATTGAAGTTCCATTGAACATGCTTTATTTCTATTACTGCAAGATTGTGTCTGTTCCCGGTTTTTGCTTTTAAGGGCCTGAAGTACCAATCATTGCCGAACTTTGACAGTGATCGACCAGGGCATATCCTCCTTGTCGATCTAAATGAATCCGTTCTGTCAGCTGTTAAACTGAGAATCAGTCGTGGGTTTGACGTGGAATCCTTTAACCCACACGGGCTGAGTACATATATAGATGGAGGTAAGGATCAAGAAAGTAACTGTTGAATGGGAGAACTTTTGGATCCAAGTACTGTTAATCAATAAGGTTAAAGTGGAAAGACCTTTGATAGTTTGCCAATTAATGTCATGGTGTAGGAACATAATTACAAATTATGAATATTTTAACTTTGTAAACATGTCTACAGGGTCATATAACAGTGTTCTTAACGTTCCGTGGGTTCATTAACTAACACTCTACTTTATTTCTAGATGGTACTGTGTATGTTTTTGTTGTGAATCATCCACGGCAAATCACCACAGTGGAAATCTTTACGTTTGACGAGGACCAAAATAGTTTAAATCATTTAAAGACCATCAAACATGAACTTTTACACAGGTAATCATGAGAAACTGATGTCTGCTGTTGATTGACAGGCACTGTGATGCAAACAGACATTTAAAAAGATAGTTGAGTAAAAAAATAGCTTCTGCAGAATGCCGAAGTAAACTTCACCCATGCAGTTTGGAAGTTGAGGGATACTGCACCCATGCAGTTTGGAAGTTGAGGGGAAACTGCACCCATGCAGTTTGGAAGTTGAGGGATACTGCACCCATGCAGTTTGGAAGTTGAGGGAAACTGCATCCATGCAGTTTGGAAGTTGAGGGGACACTGCACCCATGCAGTTTGGAAGTTGAGGGATACGGCACCCATGCAGTTTGGAAGTTGAGGAGAAACTGCACCCATGCAGTTTGGGAGTTGAGGGAAATGCACACATGCAGTTTGGAAGTTGAGGGGGGAAACTGCACCCATGCAGTTTGGTAGTTGAGGGATACTGCACCCATGCAGTTTGGAAGTTGAGGGAAATGCACACATGCAGTTTGGAAGTTGAGGGGAAACTGCACATGTGCAGCTTGGAAGTTGAGGGGAAACTGCACCCATGCAGTTTGGAAGTTGAGGGAAACTACACCCATGCAGCTTCCCACAATCTATGAGAGTTGCCTTAAAGTTGGGAGATTAGTGAGGCAGCATCTTTGTTTCTGAATCTACACTGGCTGCTGTTAAACAATGTTATTGTTTTAAGATAGTCAAGTTTACTTCATGATTTTATATGGAATGGAAATAGGTAAACATGCCTGTAGTTCCCTGTCTCTTTATTATCTTTTTTGAATGCGGACACCTCGATTAGTCTATTTCCAATCTTGTATTTTCCGCAATGTCCACTATGTCTCAATGATTGGTCAGTGCTTCAGGGATATCCTCCTTATTCCCTCACAGTGCCAGAACCATTCGCCTGCTGATCTCATTACAGCCTTAGACCAAATTTGGACTAAGATCTGAATGAAGGTGATGTGAGAGTGACTGCCCTTCACATCAAAGCACCAGTGTTATGGGCCAGGGTTTAGAAAACTCCAAAGTATTTAATGGAGTTCACCTGACCTATAACTGTTTGTTAATTTTGCTTATGAGCACAAGAGCCTGCCTTTCAGGTATTATTAACAGAATTCCTAGGTGCTTATAATCAAAAAACAAGCTTTATTCTACTAATTTAGTTAATATTTGTATAAACACACACAGTAAGAATTTTTATCAACTACAAACAAAGAACCCACACAGCTACAGTAATCTATGTATAACCCTTAATGAATCCCCCTTAACTGTTCCAATTCAATAACATAATCCAAGTAAAACCAGAAACCGTTTTCCAAAGGTGTGGCCCAGCACACGGCATCTTACTGGTATATAACTTGGTATTGATAAACTTGTTTCCTTTCCAGATAGCAGGTTTGAATTCCTTCCAGAAAGCAATTATCTATTTTATGTTATCAAGCAGTCTGGACACACCCCGGGAAACATGTTTAGGTACATGCAGGTTAGGAGGGGTTCCCTCTGCTGCCCCCACATGGGGTACAGGACAGGGTGCTCTCGGGGGTGTGGGTTGGAGGAGGGAGGATTTGGGACGTGTACCACGTAATGCAGGAGGTAGATGAGGCCTCGGTGGAGGAGCTGAAGGGTAAATGGGAAGAGGAGCAGGGTGAGGAGATTGAGGAGGGGACGTGGGCGGATGCCCTGGAAAGGGTGAATTCCTCCTCTTCTTGTGCAAGGCTTAGCCTCATACAGTTTAAGGTGCTACAAAGGGCTCACATGACCGGGACGAGGATGAGTAGGTTTTTCAGGTGCGAAGATATGTGTGCTAGGTGCTTGGGGAGCCCAGTGAACCATGCCCATATGTTCTGGGCATGCCCAGCACTCAACGGTGTCGAGGGTGGTAGGATCCAGGGTCAAGCCAGGCTGGGGACTCGCAATTTTTGGGGTCGCAGTGGAGCCGGGCGTGCAGGAGGCGAAAGAGGCCGGTGTTCTGGCCTTTGCGTCCCTAGTAGCCCGGCGGAGGATTTTGCTTCAATGGAAGGATGCGAGGCCCCCAAGCGTGGAGGCCTGGGTCAATGATATGGCGGGGTTCATCAAATTGGAGAGGGTGAAATTTGCCCTGAGGGAATCAGTACAGGGGTTCTTTAGGTGGTGGCAGCCTTTCCTTGACTTCCTGGCAGAACAGTAGGAAAATAGGCCGGCAGCAGCAGCAACCGGGGGGGGGGGGAGGAGGGGGGGGGGGAGGAGAGGAGGAGGGGGGAGGGGGGGGAGGAGGAGGGGGGGAGGGGGGGAGGGGGGGGGAGGAGGAGGGGGGAGGGGGGGAGGAGGAGGGAGGAGTGGGGAGGGGGGTAGGAGGAGGAGGAGGGGGAGGGGGGGAGGAGAAGGGAGGAGGGGGAGGGGGAGGAGGAGGGGGGAGGGGGGAGAAGGAGGGAGGAGGGGGAGGGGGGAGGGGGGAGGGGGAGGGAGGAGGGGTGGGGGAGGAGGGGCGGAGGGAGGTAGGGAGGGGGGAGGGGAGAGGGGAGGGGAGTGGGGAGGGGAGTGGGGAGGGGAGGGGAGGGGGAGGATTTGTTTCGTGGGAGGGGAGAAATGTGTACATGTGTTTATTGAATATGCCGGGTGCGTATCTATTTCTTCTTTTTGTAGTTACTGGGGGGGGGGGGGGGTTTGGTTTTGGGGGTTATTGCGTTTTTCTTTTTTTTTTGTTGTTAATACTGTTTTCTTGTTGATATTTTTTGTTTTTGATATTTTGTGAAAATCTCAATAAAAATTATTTTTTTTAAAAAGTAGTCTGGAAACAGCTTTTAAAATGAAGATAGAGAAACACTTTCAACTTGTGCAGTTCAAACAGTCCAAAACACAAAGTGAAAGTAAAACCCAGAGCCACCGCCCAGCTCCACCCACACAATGACACCACTGAAGCCATGTGATAAGAAAAAAACATTTCTTAAAGGGGCACTCCCACGACACCAGGAGTGTGATGAATATTCTCCACTTATTTGGATGAGTGCAGTTCCCACAACACTCAAAGCACGATGTCATCCAGGACAAAGCAGCCCGCTTGATCAGAACCCCATCCACCACCATCGTAAACATTTACTCCCTCCACCACCAACGCACAGTAACAGCAGTGGGTACCATATACAAATTGTGCGATAGGAACTCATTAAGGCTTCTTTGACAGCACCTTTCAAAACCATCCACCCGCACCACCGAGGAAGACAAAAGCAGCAGATGCATGGGGTCCCTATCTCCTGCAAGTTCCTCTCCAAGCCACACACCATCCTGACTGGGAACAGCTTCGCCGTTCTTACACTCAAAGAACAAAGAAAGGTACAGCGCAGGAACAGGTCCTTCAGCCGTCCAAGCCTGCGTCGACCATTCTGCTGTATAACCTAAAACCTTTTGCACGTCTGGGACCCATATCCCTCTATTCCCATGCTTTTCATATATTTGTGAAGATGCCCTTAAACGTCACTATCGTTCCTGCTTACACCGCATCCTCCGGCAGCGAGTTCCAGGCACCCACTACCCTCTGTTTAAAAAAAAAAGAATTTCCCTCACTCATCTCCTCTAAACTTTGCCCCTCGCACCTTAAACCTATGTCCCCGAGTAATTGACTCTTCCATCCTGGGAGAAGGCTTCTGACTATCCACTCCGTCCAGGCCCTCATAATTTTTTAGACTTCTATCAGTTGCCCGTCAACCTCCATTGTTCCATTGATAACAAACCGGAGTCAATAGGAATCAGGTGGAAAACTCTCCGCTGGTTGGAGTCATACCTTGCACAAAGGAAGATGGTTGCGATGATTGGAGGTCAACCATTTCAGCTCCAGGACATCACTCTAGGAGGTCGACAGGGTAGTGTTGTGGGTCTGCCCGAGGGGGTGCAGGGCCTGAGGCCAACCAAGTAATTTGCAAAGATGTTTGCCAAGTTGATGGGGGGGGGGAACGAGCTCTAACTCCGAGTTGAACGGGGCACATTGTTCGCTAAGGCCTAAAGCGAATGAGCCACCAAGGGCGGTCATAGTTTGGTTCCACAGCTACCACACGAAGGAGAAGGTTTTGAGCTGGGTGAAGCTGAGACGAGATGCGAAAGGAGAAGGCGTTGGGATACGCATATATCAAGATCTGACGTCAGAGTTGCCGAGAAGGCGGGGGGCCTTTGAACGGGTGAAGGCGGCACTGTATGGCAGCGGAGTGAAGTTCGGACTGGTCTACCCAGCAAAGGACTTTTGTTTTGTGCTGGTGGTTAAGGCTGAAGGACTGGGACTGAGATGAACATAGAGACCAAAAGAGACAATTCTGGAAATTCTCAGCAGGTCTGGCAGCATCTGTAGGGAGAGAAAAGAGCTAATGTTTTGAGACCAGATAACCTTTGTCAAAGCTGTGAACAAAGTTGGGATTTGGACTTTGTTGGAATGGGAATGTGAGTTTTTTTCCTTGGATTGAGGTTTTGATTCTTAATTTGGTGTGTGTGGGGGGGGGGGGGGGGGGGGGGTTGTGTGCGAGAGTCTTCTTTATTTCATGGTTTGTGGGCAGTGGGGTTTTGGACATGAGGGGCTGGGTTACTGAGGAGGGGGGCTCTGGCAGGGGCACTGCACTAGCAAACTAAGGTTGGCTAGTGCGCAGAAGTCTAGTGGAAGAGGCGAGGGGGGGCACTATCGCTGGAGCCTGGTCGAACAGGTGTTGATGGACCTGGGAGGTGTGAATGGTGGGGGAAGGGGTTCAATACTGGCTGAGGTGGCTCAATACTGGCTCATTTCATTTCATTTTTCATTTCATTTTCATTTCATTTCAGGTGAGAGGAAGTGGACGGGGGGAATTCTGGGAGGAAGGGTGAGGGAGTCGACGGTAACAAAGGGTTGGGCAGGTCCGGTCGGATGGGTCCTGGGGTAATGGTGAATTAGAGGGGCGTGGGGAGTGAGACACCCGGTCAGAATAGTGACGTGGGACGTGAGGTGTGTGGTTAGGGGGACCGGTGAAGAGAGCGAGAGGATTTGTGCATTTGAAGAGTTTAAAAGCTGATGTGGTGATGCTGCAAGAGACCCATCTGAGAGTAAAGGACCAGATGAGGCTTAGGAAGGGCTGGGTGAGCCAGATGTTTCATTCGGCTTTGATTATAGGGCCCGGGGTGGGGGCAATTTTGGTGGGCAAGCAGGTGACGTTCCAGATGGAGAAGGTGATGGTGGATCAGGGGAGCAGATACGCGGGTGCGCTGGAAGGGAAGGTTGGTGAAGTTGGCTAACGTATATGCCCCCAATGGGGATGACGCAGGGTTCATGAAGAGAGTTGGATGCCATTCCAAATCTGGATACCCCTGAGCTGATAATTGGGGGGGGGGGGGGTGGAATTGGAACACAGAGCTGGTGCGGAGGATAGGTACCAGCCAAGCACGTTGACCCCGTACGGGGTGGGGGGTTGGGGGCGAAGGTGTGGGCTGGGCTCCTGAAGGAGATGGGGTTGGGGGGGGGGGGGGGGTTTGACCCGTGGAGATTTTTTTTACACCCGAGGGACTGTGAGTATTCCTTTTTCCCAGTGCACAAGGTGTTCTCAAGGATTGACTTTTTTGTAGTGGGTAAGGTGCTGTTGGCTGGGGTTAAGAGGGCAGAGTATTCGGCAATTGCGATCTCAGATCATGCTCCGCACTGGATGGACATGGAACTGGAGATTGGGGCAGCCCAGAGGCCAGGGGGGAGAATGGATGTGGGGTTATTGGCGGATTAGAGCTTCTGTGACAAGATAGCAAAAGGTGTATGTGGGTTTAATTGCATGAGCGAGGTCGGTGGTTTGCGAGGATCTGAAGGTGGTGATGAGGAGGAGGTGATCTCGTTTAAGGCTAAGATGGATAGGGAGGAATGCCAACAGTAGATAGAAAAGATTTTGGGGGTGGATGGGAGATATGCGGGGGGACTCGGAGCCGGAGCTCCTGGCAAAGAGGATGGAGTAGCAGGCAAAGGTTCTACCTACTGTCCACAGGGAAAGCGGTCCGTCAGTTGAGAAAGGCGAGGGGGAACTGTTTGAGTATGGGGAGAGGGCAAGGTGTATGTTAGCAGGTCAGCTTCGTAGGGAGGCTGCAGCGAGGGAGATGGTTCGGGATAAGATGAGGGAGTTGGTGGTGGCTCTGGAACAAGGTGCTTGAGGAGTTTTATAGGGAATTGTTTAGCGGGTGAGGGAGCTTCTGGGGGGGGGGGGGTGGTTGGAGTGCCCACGTTTGGGTGAGGTGAAGAGGGCAGGGCTGGGGGAGCTGATGGGGGTAGAGGAAATGAAGGTGACAATTGGGAAGATGCAGCAGGGAAGGCGTGGACCCAGATGGGTTCCCGGTCGAATTTTATAAAAGATTTAAGAATAAACTTATTGGTGGAAATGTTTGAGGACATGATGGACAGGGGTGTTTTGCTGAAAACGATGGGGCAGGCCTCGATCTCATTGCTGCTTAAGAAGGGCAAGGATCTGGTGTGGGTTGTATAGGCCCATATCTCGGAATGTGGATGCCAAGATATTGGCCGAAGTGCTGGCCTTAAGGTTGGAGGTGTGCCTTCTGAGGGAGTGATTGGGTGAGGTGGAGAGGGCAGTGCAGGAGGAGCTGATGGGGGAAAGAGATCGGGAAGATGCAGCAGGGAAGGCGGTGGGGCCAGTTTGGGGAGGATCAGATGGGGTTTGTCAAGGGCAGGCAGCTGTCATTGAATACGAGGCGGCTCCTGAATGCGGTGCTTTCTTTGGCAGAGGGAAGGGGCTCGGAGGTGGTGATCGCGTTGTGGAGAAGGCATTTGATTGGGTGGAGCTATTTGATAGCGGTATTGGAGAAATTTGGAATTGGGCTGAAGTTTGTGGCATGGGTGCAGCTGTAGAAGGAGCCAATGGCAAGCGTGTGCACAAATAATATGAATTCAGGATATTCTGCATGCAGGGGTGTCCTATGACCTGCCCCCCCCCCCCCCCCCCCCCTTCTATTTGCATCGGAGATAGAGTTCTTGGCCATGAGGAGCTCGGGGTTGTGGAAGGGGACAGTGAGGGGGGTGGGGGTAGAGCGGGGTGGGGCGAGTGGAGCATAGGGTGTCCTTGTGTGTGGATAACTTATATATTTTGGAGCCGGGCTTCTCGGTGGGGGATATAATGGGCTTGCTGCAGAGATTTGGGATGTTCTCTGGGTACAAGTTGAATTTGGGGAAAAGTGAATACTTTGTGGTTTCTTCTCCAGGGACAGGAGCTGGGATGGGGATGGGGGACAGGGAGGTGGGCTGCCACTTGGCAGCTTCTTGCTGTAGGTATCTGGGGGTACAGGTAGCCCGGGTTTGGGCAGGTCTCCGATAGTTCAATTTCACTAGCTTGGCGGGGAGGATTGAAGGCTGACGTGTTGAGGTGGGATAATCTTCCTCGGCCATTGGTGGGCCAGGTACGGTAAAGATAAATATTTTGCCACAATTCTTGCTTTTGTTTCAATGCCTACTGGTCTTTTTGCCCAAGGCATTTTTCAGGGGAGTGGATAGGCTGACCTCTTCATTTGTCTGGGTGGGGAAGATGGCGAGGATAAGGAAGATGGGGCTGCAGAATTTGATGCTATTATTGGCCGGCGAATGCAGAGGAGGTTCAGGGATGGAATAGGGAGTTGGAGGTTTTGTGGGTTAGGAATGAGGTGGATTCATGTCGGGGGTAGTGGTTGTGGACGCCAGCAACAGCTTTGCTCCCATTGTCCCCAGGAAAATATTCAGAGCTGGATAGCTGCAGTCACAGCCAAAAGATGTATTAGAGTCTCTCTCTGTAATCTAAATAATGTAAATCGATCCTTTAGATCATAGATCATAGAATTTACAGTGCAGAAGGAGGCCATTCGGCCCATCGAGTTGCAACGGCCCTTGGAAAGAGCACCCCATTTAAGTCCACACTTCCAACCTATCCCTGTAACCCACCTAACCTTTTTGGACATTAAGGGCAATTTAGCATGGACAATCCACCTTTGGACTGTGGGAGGGAACCGGAGCACCCGGCGGAAACCCCCGCAGACATGGGGAGAACGTGCAGACTCCACACAGATAGTGATCCAAGCCGGGAATCGACTCTGGGACCCTGGAGCGGTGAAGCAACTGTGCTAACCACTGTGCTACGAATTGAAGTGCACAAATAAATAAGACCTGTTACAACTGTATGGGACACCTAGAATGCAGAGTGCAATATTAGTCTCATATTTAAGGATATACTTGCATTCGAGGCAGTACAGCAAAATTTCACTGGCATGGTCTCTTGGATGAGACAGTGTCCTGTGATTTATAAGAGGCTGGGTAAATTGGGTCCATATTCCCTGGAGTGGAGAAGTGTGAGAGGTGATCTCATTGAAACATTCAATATTATGAAGGGGCTTGACAGGGTAGGAAGGGGCTTGTCAGGGTAGATACAAAGCTGACTGGGGCACGTAGGACAAGTTTCAGGATATGGGGCTATCATTTAGAACTAAGATAAAGAGAAATTTCTTCACTGAAAGGTTTGTGAATTTTTGGAATTCTCGACACTAGTGGGCTGTGGATGTGTCATCAGTGAATATATTTAAGATTTGATGTCTCACGGATTCATGGGATATGGAGAACAGGCAAAAAAGTGGAGTTGAAGACAAAGATCATCCTGATCATATTAAATGTCGGAGCAGGCTCAATAGGCTATTTGGTCTTCCCCAGTTCCTGTATCCTATAAACCTCCTCCTCCCCCCCCCTCCCCCACCACCTTTGAACATTGCACATAGAACATTACAGCGCAGTACAGGCCCTTTGGCCCACGATGTTGCACCGTCCTGTGAAACCCTTCTAAAGTCCCTCTACACTATTCTCTTATCGTCCATATGCCTATCCAATGACCATTTGAATGCGTTTAGTGTTGGCGGCAGGGCATTCCACGCCCGTACAACTCTCTGAGTAAAGAACCTACCTCTGACATCTGTCCTATATCTATCTCCCCTCAATTTAAAGCTATGTCCCTTCGTGCTGGATATCACAATCCGAGGAAAAAAGGCTCTCACTGTCCACCCTATCTAATCCTCTGATCATCTTGTATGCCTCAATTAAGTCCCCTCTTAACCTTCTTCTCTCTAACGAAAATAGTCTCAAGTCCTTCAGCCTTTCCTCATATGATCTTCCCTCCATACCAGGCAACATTCTTGTAAATCTCCTCTGTACCCTTTCCAATGCTTCCACATCCTTCCTATAATGTGGCGACCAGAACTGCACACAATACTCCAAATGCGGCCGCACCAGAGTTTTGTACAACTGCAACATGACCTCATGGTTCCGAAACTCAATTCCTCTACCAATAAAAGCTAACACACCGTACGCCTTCTTAACAACCCTCTCAACCTGGGTGGCAACTTTCAGGGATCTATGGACATGGACACCGAGATCTCTCTGCTCGTCCACACTACCAAGAATCTTACCATTAGCCCAGTACTCTGCCTTCCTGTTATTCATTCCAAAATGAATCACCTCACACTTTTCTGCATTAAACTCCATTTGCCACCTGTCAGCCCAGTTCTGCAGCTTATCTATGTCCCTCTGTAACTTGTAACATCCTTCTGCACTGTCCACAACTCCACCGACTTTAGTGTCATCTGCAAATTTACTCACCCATCCTTCTACGCCCTCCTCCAGGTCATTTATAAAAATGACAAGCAGCAATGGCCCCAAAACAGATCCTTGTGGCACACCACTAGTAACTGGACACCAGTCAGAGCATTTCCCATCAACCACCACTCTTTGTCTTCTATTAGCTAGCCAATTTCTGATCCAAGCTGCTAAATCACCCTGAATCCCCTGCCTCTGTATTTTCTGCAATAGCCTACCGTGGGGAACCTTATCAAACGCTTTACTGAGATCCATATACACCACATCAACTGCTTTACCCTCATCCACCTGTTTGGTCACCTTCTTGAAGAACTCAATGAGATTTTTGAGGCACGACCTACCCTTCACAAAACCATGTTGACTATCTCTAATCAAATTATTCCTTTCCAGATGATTATACATCCTATCTCTTATAAACCTTTCCAAGAATTTTCCCACAACAGAAGTAAGGCTCACTGGTCTATAGTTACCGGGGTTATCTCTACTCCCCTTCTTGTACAAGGGGACAACATTTGCTATCCTCCAGTCCTCTGGCACTATTCCTGTAGACAAAGATGACTTAAAGATCAAAGCCAAAGGCTCAGCAATCTCCTCCCTAGCTTCCCAGAGAATCCTAGGATAAATCCCATCCGGCCCAGGGGTCTTATCTATTTTTACACTTTCCAGAATCTCTAACACCTCC
The DNA here is from genome assembly GCF_902713615.1 of Scyliorhinus canicula. Taxonomy (NCBI): domain Eukaryota; kingdom Metazoa; phylum Chordata; class Chondrichthyes; order Carcharhiniformes; family Scyliorhinidae; genus Scyliorhinus; species Scyliorhinus canicula. The sequence continues at coordinate 119,139,941 of NC_052150.1, forward strand.
TCCTTATGAACCTCAAGCCCTTCTAGTCTAGTAGCCTGTGTCTCAGTATTCTCCTCGACAACTTTGTCTTCTTCCTGTGTGAATACTGACGAAAAATACTATTTTAGCACCTCTCCTATCTCCTCGGACTCTACGCACAACTTCCCACTACTGTCCTTGACTGGCCCTACTCTTACGTTAGTCATTCTTTTATTCCTGACATACCTACAGAAAGCTTTAGGGTTATCCTTGATCCTACCTGCCAAAGACTTCTCATGTCCTCGCTTGGCTCTTCTTAGCTCTCTCTTCAGAGCCTTCCTAGCTAACTTGTAACTCTCAAGCGACCCAACTGAACCATCACGTCTCATCTTCACATAAGCCTCCTTCTTCCTCTTGACAAGTGTTTCAACTGCTTTAGTAACCTATGGTTCCCTCACTCTACCACTTCCTCCCTGCCTAACAGGTACATACTTATCAAGGACACGCAGTAGCTGTTCCTTGAACATGCTCCACATTTCCATTGTGTCCATCCCCTGCAGTTTTCCTCTCCAGGCGATGCATTTGGTTGTTGCATTGCCTGTCTACCACCATTCATGACTGAATGGTGGCAGGACTACAGATCTTAATTTGTATCTGTTGGTTGTAGGATTGCTTAGCTCTGTTGCATGCTACTTCCACTGTTTAGTATGCATATTGTCCTGTGTTATATCTTCACCAAGTTTAAAAAAAAATTTAGAGTACCCAATTTTTCTTTTCCCAATTAAGGGGTAATTTAGCGTGGCCAATCCATCTAACCTGCACATCTTTGGGTTGTGGGGTAAAACCCACGCAGACACAGGGAGAACGTGACCCAGTGCCGGGATTCGATACCGGGTCCTCAGCGCCGCAGTCCCAGTGCTAACCACTGCACCATCGTGCTGCCCCCCCCATAGCTTCACCAAGTTAGCACTCACTTTTAGGTATGCCTGGTGCTGCCCCTGCCATTCTCTCCTACACTCTTCATTGAACCAGGCTTGATAGTAATGGAGGAGTGAGGGATATGCCTGGCCATGAGGTTACAGATCATGGGGAAATGTAATTCTGCTGCTGTGAAATGGTTCACAGCAGCTCATGAATTTCAGTTTGGAGCTGCAAAACTATTCTGAATCCATCCCATTATGGTGGTGCTGTCACACAACATGGTCAAGGATGTTCTCAGTATGAAGTAAAGACTTCTCCTCCACAAGGACGGTGTGGTGGGCATTCATCCTAATGAATAGATGCATTTGTAACAGGTAAATTGGTGAAGATTAGGTCAAGTAGTTTTTTCCCCTCTTGTTGGTTCCATCACCGCCTACCACAGTTCTAATTTGGCAGTAGCAAGACTTGGTCAGCTTGGTAAGTAGCGACATTACTGAGCCACCCTTGATGTACATTAAAATTCCCCAGTCAGAATAGATAATGCACTTGCTGCACGCAGTGCTCTTCAACTTTCCATCTTTGCAAATGCCTCATATATAATAGTGAGACCAGAGCTGCACATGGTACTCCAAGTGTGCACTAACGAAGTTGAACATTTATATCCTAAAAATGAAGTTGAGTACTTGATTTGTTTTTCCCCCCAAAATGGCCTTAATTAACCTCCTTCACTACTTTTAGTGATTTATGTTTCTAGATTGATCTCTTTTCCCTTCCATCCCATTTAGTTTGGTGATTTAAAACTAATAACTGCTCTCAGTAGTGACTTTAACCTGATGTGCTTCTGTTAAATGTGTTTCGAGTCTTATGGATATTAAAAGGAAAATAAGAATTACTTAGTGTTGTATTCTTTGGGGGTTATATTTGAATTGATAGTTGCTAAGATGTTCACTGTATGTTTTAAAAAGGTTAATTGGTGGTGACTATGCTGAAGATCTGGAGGCAGTTTCGGCAACATTTTAGGTTGGAAGCGGGGTCGGGGGATGCCGATCAGGGAAAATCACAGGCTTGAGCTGGGGAGGATGAAAAGTAAAGGGGATTACGAAGCCGAAGGATCTGTTTTTGGGAGGGAGGTTTGCGAGCTTGAGGAGCTGAATGAGAAGTTTGGGTTGGCACGGAGCGGGGAGAGTTTCCAGTACATGCAGGTGCAAGACTTTGCGAGGAAGGTCTTCCTGACCTTTGCGATAGCGCCTGGCTCCTCGCTGTTGGAGGCGGTGCTGTCAGCAGGCAGGGGTTCGTCTCAGCGATTTATGGGAGGATTTTGGAGGAGGGGGTTAAGGCGAAGTGGGGGGGTAGAGTTGGTGGCGGCGCTGGAGGAGGGATTGTGGTGTGAGATGCTGCCGAGGGTGAATGCCTCGACTTTGTGTGTGGAAGGAGGGGAAGGAAGAGAGGTGGGGGAGGGAGGGGAGGGTGGATTTAATGTGTTTGGTGGGTTTTGTGTTTTGTTATGGCCAGGGTTTAGAGGACCACAAAGTGTACCATGGAGTTCACCTGACCCACAACCTTTAATAGATTGTGATGCGGGGAGCATACGGCCCACTCTACAAGTGTGCAACAGCAGAAATGGAAAAGTATTTTTTAAAGCAAAATGATGTTTATTCTATGAACTCAAATTAACCTTTGTAAAACATACAGTGAACATCTTAGCAACCATCAATTCAAATACAACACTAAATAATTCTTACTTTCCTTTTAACATCAATAAGACTTAAAACACATTTTAACAGAAGCACATCAGGTTAAAGTCACTACTGAGAGCAGTTATTAGTTTTAAATCACCAAAGGATCGATTTACATTCTTTAAATTACAGAGAGACTCTAATACACCTTCTGACTGTGACTGCAGCTATCCAGTTCTGAAAACGAAACTAAAACACAACCTGCAGCAAACAACCTAAAATGAAAGTAAAAAGCTGGCAGACAGCCCAGCTCCACTCACTCTCTGAAATCACTGCAGTAATAAACACCCATTTCTTAAAGGTACTCTCACTACAGATATTTATATACATACCCATTTATAAACATCCATTTCTTAAAGGTACGCTCACATGACACCTCCCCCCAAGAAAAAATAATAAACCATCAAGTTCAAGGTGGTTTCATTTTTCACCTTTTCACTATCCTTTAAGAAATGCTCACAGTAAATATACTTTTTGTCTCAAAAAAACAACACACACAAACAGGTATATTAATATAGTCCATTTTTTTCGTTCTTCTTCCTCCAACTGAAATCCTTCTTGATTGACCGTCTCTTTGAACAAGAAGGTCTCTGCACAATCCGTCTATTTCTCTATGCCTCGGCATTTCTCTTTAAAGTCAGATACTTTAGTTACTTTAGTTATTTGTTATCACAGCTTTCAGGCAGATAAATGCCTGTTGAAAGTCCGCTGTCCACTGAAATTTTCGACGTTTCTTCAGCAAGTCCATCAGTGGAGCAATCACGCCACAAAACTTTTGCACAAATGTTTGAACAAATCCACTCATGCCAAGAAATCACATTATTTCCCTTCGTCTTGAGGGTATTGGAAACTCCCAGTAACCTTTGGTTTCACCATGTCACCATTCAACCCTGTCCGATTGTATGGCCAGGGAAAGTGATTTGGACTTCTCCAAATTCACTTTTAGCTAGGTTGATCACCAAACCCGCCTCCTGAAGTCGATTGAATAACTCCAACAGATGTTTTAAATGTTCTTTCCGTGTCTGGCTGAAAATTACCAGATCGTTGATGTGTACCGCATAATTGGTAATCCTAAAATGACTTTGTTAGTTAACCATTGAAACGTGGCTGGGGCGTTTTCCATGCCAAATGGCATAACTTTGAATTGGTATATACCATCTGGAGTCACAAAAGCTGAAATCTCCTCCGCCTTTTCGGATAAAGGTACCTGCCAGTAACTTTAAAGTAAATCCAGTTTGGAAATAAAAGCTGATTGTCCCACTTTCTCAATGCAATCGTCCAAATGTGGGTAGGATAAAAGTCCTTTCTTGCAACTGCATTAACCTTTCTGTAGTCCACACACAACCGTTGGGTACCATCTGGTTTTGGTACCATCACTATGGGTGAGCTCCATTGGCTGCAATCCACTTCAATTATGCCATTTTTAAGTGTACTCTCAATCTTTTTGTTAACCTGTGCCAATTTTAAAGGGTTAAGCCTATCTGGATGTTGATTGATTGGAATAGCATTTCCCACATCTACATCATGTATAGCCATTTTAGTACTTCCCAATTTATCTCTACAAACTTGCTCACGTGATATCAATAACTCTTTCATGTCAGTCCTATTTTACTCTGGAAGGTAACTCAACGATTTATCCCAATTTTTAAGAACATCCTTGATTTCCAATTTAATTGAGGTATGTCAAATTCACAGTCATCTGGATTTGACTCATCACTTTGAGTTAGAATCACTAAAACCAGTGAGCTGGTTTAGCTCACTGGGCTAAATCACTGGCTTTTAAAGCAGACCAAGCAGGCCAGCAGCACGGTTCAATTCTCGTACCAGCCTCCCCGGACAGGTGCCGGAATGTGGCGACTAGGGGCTTTTCACAGTAACTTAATTGAAGCCTACTCGTGACAATAAGTGATTTTCATTTCATTTCATTTTTCTCTCCTTCCCTTTCAAAGTACCCGTTAAGCATATTTACATGACATACTCGGTGAGTCTTCCTTCTGTCTGGTGTTTTTACCACATAATTCACCTCACTTACTTTCCTTTCAATCTGATAAGGTCCACAAAACCTTGCTTTTAAAGGTTCACCTACCACTGGTAACAATATTAAAACTTTATCTCCACTGGCAAAACTACAAACTTTGGATTTTTTGTCCGCTACCCGTTTCACCACATTTTGTGCAACTTTTAAATGTCGTCCAGCCAATTCATCTGCGTTATTTAATCATTCCCTAAAATTTGACACGTAACCCAATAATGCAATTTCAGACTGCTCACTCACCAATTTTTCATTGATCAATTTAAGTGGTTCTCTTACCTCATGACCAAAAATTAGTTCAAAATGACTGAACTTGGTTGACTCATTCGGTGCATCCCTAATTGCAAACAGTATGAATGGAATTCCTTTATCTCCAACTTCTGGATAATGTTGACAATAAGCCCTCAACATTGTCTTTAATGTCTGATGCCACCTATCTAACGCTCCCTGTGCTTCTGGATGGTACGCGGTTGATTTAAATTGTTTTACTCCTAAGATATCCATAACCTCTTTGAATAACGTTGAGGTAAAATATGATCCTTGACCTGATTGTATTTCTGTGGGTAGTTCATATCTAGTAAAAAAAGTTGAAGTAACTCTTCCACAATCTTTTTAGCTGTAATATTGCATACTGGAATGGCCTCTGGAAACTGAATACACACATCCACTATAGTCAAAAGATATTGATTCCCACTTTTCGTTTTAGAGCGCGGTCCTACGCAACCAATTAAGACCCTTATTAAAGCTTACTCAAATGCTGTAATGAATATTAAGGACACTGGTTTTACCACTGCTTGAGGTTTCCCTATCATGTGTGACATGATCAACAAAATTTAACTACATCTTTACATAGTCCAGGCCAATAAAAATGTTTTTGTATTTAGCTTGTTATTTCCTTACTCCCAAATGACCTCCCACTGGTACCTCATGTGCTACTCGCAACACCTCCTTTCTATACCCTACTGGCAATACTACTTGATGGACTTCTGCCCACTTTTCATCAGCCTGCATATGTAAAGGTCTCCATTTTCTCATCATGACATCATTTTTACGGTAATAACACTCTGGTATACACTCAGATTCCTCTTCCGTGTATGCTTTCTGATACATCAGTTTTATTTCCATATCTTTCTGTTGTAACTCTGCCAATTTTCCTGATCCAAAAATATCCGCCTCATCCTCCACTTGTTCTTTTTCAACCATCTGATCAAACTTTGTTTCTGATAATTGAACTTCCACTATCTTCACTCTTTAATTTCTCCTCTTGTCTTAACCTGTGACTTTGCGACCTTGTTACTACACAATCTGGAAAAATCCCAGGATACTCGTCCTTCAACACTTCAGTTGTCTGATTTTCCACTGGCTTATCAACCACAGTAGGCATCACTCCCACTTGTGATCCAGCTATATCATCACCCAAGATAAACTGTATTCCTGGACAAGATAGTTTCTCTATTACTCCGACTACCACTGCACCACTCTTCACTGGACTTTCCAACCTTACCTTATATAATAGAACACCACTCCTCTTACCCTGAATTCCATATATTACCACCTTTTCGGGCAACATTCTTCCCAAACAACATAACGCCTCATCTCTCACCATTAAAGATTGACTAGCCCCTTTATCTCTTATAATTGTGACTTCTTTACCTGCACCTCCTGATACACATGAGTAAACTTTACCCACACAAGTAAATTCTTTAAAGAGATCTGGCACCTTCTCAATCACCTCTTGATCAGGCTGTACAATCTTTTGCTCCTCCTTCGCCTCACTTGGGCTTTCCTTTACCACTCTAACAAACCCCACTGTCTTATCCTGTTTTACCACATCAGCCTTCTCAGTGCTTTTCTTCAACCACCAACACTGTGACTTTACACGGCCTAATTTATTACAGTGAAAACATTTGAAACTTTTCATTTCTTTTCCACCCTCCTAGATTTATTTTTTAATCTGAGGCACACTCCTTATTATCTCCCATCAGATTACCTTTACCTTTACCACTTGAGTATTTCTCATGTCCCCAGTTTCTATCCCTCACAGGCTGAAACTGATGTTGGAAACCAAGCTTTGATTTATGAACTAATTCATAATCATCTGCCATTTCTGCTGCTAATCTCACAGTTTTAACCCTCTGTTCTTCCACATGAGTTCTCACTACATCAGGAATTGAACTTTTAAACTCCTCCAAAAGCATAATTTCTCTGAGAGCTTCATACGTTTGGTCTATTTTCAAAGCCCTTATCCACCTATCAAAATTACTCTGTTTGATTCTTTCAAAGCCCATGTATGTTTCACCAAATTATTTCCTTAAATTTGTAAATCTTTGTAGGCTTCAGGCACTAGTTCATATGCACCAAAGATCAATTTTTTCACCCCCTCGTACGTCCCGGATACGTCCTCCGGTAGTGATGCAAACACTTCACTAGCCCTACCTACCAGCTTTGTTTGAATCAGTAATACCCACATGTCCTGTGGCCATTTCATTTGTTTAGCTACCTTCTCAAATGAAATGAAAAAGGCTTCCACCTCCTTCTTAAACCTTGGCAATGCTTGGTCATATTTAAATAGATCCCCACCAGGCCTTCGACTATGATGCTCTTTCTCACCACCCTCATCACTATCAACCAACTGTACATTTCCCTTTACGTCTGCCAATTTTAAATGACTGTCATGTTTCATGGCCATTTTCTGAAGTTCAAACTCTCGCTCTTTATCTTTTTCCCTGATCTGTATCTCCCTTTCTCTTTCTTTTAGTTCTGCTATGCTATTCTTTCTATTTTCCTTTTTTCTCTCATTTTCCACTCTCTCTTTCTGTCTCTCTTTTTCCTCTCTCTTTCGTATTCAAGCTGCTTTAATTCTTTCTCATGTTCCATTTGTTTAATTTGTAACTGAAGTTTTGCCATTTTCAATGAGTCAAACTGTATCTTAGGAAACTTGAAATGCTTAGCCACCACCATAATTACCATATCTTTTTGCATTTTGTCAGGTAATGTTAACTGCAATGTTTTTGCCCAATCTGTTTTTAGTCTCTGTCCGTAAGGTACTGTGTGTGACCGTCTCCACCCCCATAAACCTCAGAGCCTCTGAAAGAGCCACTTCCCACAACACACTCCTTACTTAAACTGAAATACCACACCTGAAAAGCAACCACAATATGCTCACCCCTCACTGTCTTTAAGTTCACTAAGCCAATCCAATAGATAGACTTTTATCCCGGACGAGCCCCTAATTTGTTATGGGCCAGGGTTTAGAGAGCCTCAAAGTGTATCATGGAGTTCACCTGACCCACAACTTTTACTAGATTGTGGTATTGGGAGCACACAGCCCACTCTACAGGTGAGGTTCAGCAAAAATGGAAAAATATTTTTTTTAAGCAAAATAATGATTATTCTATGAACTCAAGTTAACCTTTTTAAAGCATACAGTGAACATCTTAGAAACCATCAATTCAAATATAACCCCCAAAGAATACAACACTAAATAATTATTACTTTCCTTTTAACATCCATAAGACTTAAAACACCTTTTAACAGAAGCACATCATGTTAAAGTCACTACTGAGAGCAGTTATTAATTTTAAATCACCAAAGGATTGATTTACAATCTTTAGATTACAGAGAGAGACTGTAACAGACCTTCTGGCTGTGACTACAGCTATCCAGCTCAGAAAACAAAACTAAAACACGCCATGCTGCAAACAGCCTAAAATGAAAGTAAAAAGCTGACAGACAGCTCAGCTCCACCCACTCTGACATCATTGCAGTAATAAACACCCATTTCTCAAAGGTACTCTCAATACAGATTTTTATATACATGCCCATTTATAAACACCCATTTCTTAAAGTTTGTTGTAAATTGTAAAAATGTTGGAATAAAAATAAAATAAAAGTACTTTAAAAACAAAGAATCCTATGCCCAAAGAACAGTGACAAACATATTCTCACCACCAAAATAGAGAGTGACGAGTGTGACCATTTTAGAAGTCAGAATCCTGTATCTGGACTGTCGGAAATACAACCTTCTCAACCAAACTGATACTATCCATTCATTGCACATTAAGTTGAAATTGAAAAGAAAATCTGCAAGGAAACCGTGAGTATTGTACCTGGTAAACACGAGCGGGCCAGGAGTAGCAGGGTAACCAATGCACCAATCACAGTCGAAGAGTCAGCCTGTGACCTGCAACAGATAGACAGACAGATTTGACATTATAGGAAATGTTGAAGGCAATCACACCTCAGAAGATACATTCCTAGAAAGTGCAGCAGTGTGCACATACAGGAATAGCTTAAGAGCGAGTTGGGTGACATGGAGTGTAAAAACCTTGTGTGTCATGTACACCAACATTGTGACTGGCACAGCAGCTGGGTGCTGAAAAAAAATGACGGCACAATCTGGGTATGCTTAGAACCAAGACATCTAAACCCGTCACATCTCTATCTTTCTCCAATTCAAATGTTAGCACTTTTTTCTCTAAAGATGCTGCCTGACCTTCTGACATTCAGAATTCTCTATTTTTCTTAGTAAAACAATTCACCATTATTTTAGCACTTAAAACTGCTGACCTTCAAACGCACTGAAATATCAAAACAAAAAGTCTTATACTTTGCCGCATTTCAAAATCCACCACCTCACAATATGTCTTTGCAAAACTACAGACAAAAATATCCTCTACTACCATTTTAAGCATTTTTGAATAATTTTGTTCATTGCAGATCAACACCTAAGAATATTGTACAAAGTGTGTAATTTGTTCCCAGATTTGTAATTTAATTTCTTCATTTTGTCTTCTAGTGTGAATGATATTGTAGCACTAAGCCCTGACAGTTTCTATGCCACCAATGACCACTATTTTTCTCACGAACACTTGAAGAATTTGGAGCTAGTTATTGGCTTGTCATGGTGCACTGTTGTTTACTACAGTCCCTCTGATGTCAAAGAAGTGGCAACAGGACTTCGATTAGCCAATGGGATTAATGTTTCTCCTGACAGAAGGTGAGGAAGTTCTTAGTTTTTCTTAGCCGGTTTAGCTCAGTGGGCTGGACAGCTGGTTCGTAACGCAGAGCCGCAGATGCGGTGATCCCTCGTGTTAAATCGCCACCAGTCCATTCTCCACCTCGGGACGAAAGCAGCCTATGGCTTATTGGTGATTTTACCTTTTCTTGTTAAATAGCTGTCTGTGATCAAGAGAAATTCTTGGAAATTAATGGTTATGTTGTACACTTGTGCAGAGCAAGATGTCATTCAGCAATTGGCAGTAACTATTTGTTTAAGGTTGAGTTGTGTTCCTGAAAGGTGCAATTTTAAGTAAAAGAACATTTGAAGTGACTCCAGTTTCCCCATTACAATCAAAACTTAAAACTAGATTGGTTCATTAGGATCCTTCTCAGCAGAACAACCATTGAAACACTGTACATTCCCAATGACCTGCATTTGTAAATGAAATAACTTTCAAAGTTTTTACAAATATCAGATACAAGCTCTTTCTCCCCATCTCAGTCACCCTCCGCCTCATCTCGGTCTGTCTGCCTCCTTCCCCCCCCCCCCCCCCCACCCCATTTAGGTCTGTCTGTCTCCCTCCCTTCGTCATCTCACTTGCCATTTCTCCCACCCCCCATCGCTCTATCGCCCTCCCTCCCTCCCCATCTCTCTCTCGCCCTCCCTCTCTGCCCCGCCCCATCTCTCTCGCCCTCCCTCCCTGCCCCATCTCTCTCTCTCTTGCCCTCCCTCCTCCCATCTCTCTCTCGCCCTCCCTCCCTCCCATCGCTCTCTCGCCCTCCCCATCTCTCTCTCGCCCTTCCTCCCTCCCATCTCTCTCGCCCTTCCTCCCTCCCATCTCGCTCTCCCTCCCTCCCATCTCTCTCTCACCCTCCCTCCCATCTCTCTCTCGCCTTCCCTCCCTCCCATCTCTCTCTCACCCTCCCATCTCTCTCTCGCCCACCCTCCCTCCCTCCCATCTTTCTCTCGCCCGCCCTCCCTCCCATCTTTCTCTCACCCTCCCATCTTTCTCTTGCCCTCCCTCCCTCCCAGCTCTCTCTCGCCCTCCCATCTCCTTCTTACCCTCCCTCCCATCTCTCTCTCACCCTCCCTCCCTCCTCTCTTGCCCTCCCTCTCCCCATCTCTATCTTCATTGTACAGTTGTGTCGAGCAAGTGCAGAGCAAGAGGTTATTCAGCAATAAACAGTAGTTCCTTCTTTAATGGTCTATATCTCTAGTTCCTGAAAGGTGCAACTTTAAGTGAAACAACATTTTAAGTGTTTTCACATTACAACCAAAATTTAAAACTGTAGATTTGTTCTTCAGGATACTTCTCGGCAGAACAAACATTGAAACACTGTACACTCCCAATGACCTGCATTAGTAAATGAAATAATTTAATTTTAAAAATATCAGATATACGCTCTTTCTCTCTCCCCTTCCCATCTCATTCTCTGTCCCTCCCCATCGCTTTCTCTTCCCCATCTCTTTCTCTCTCCCTCCCCCCATTTTTATCTCTCCCCCATTTCTCTCTCCCCTATCTCTCTCCCCATCTGTCTCCTTCCCTTCCCCCATTTCTGCCTCTTTGTCTGTCTGTCTGCCTCCCTCCCTCCCCCCGTCTGTCTGTCTCCCTCCATCCCTCACTTCCCCCATCTGTCTCCCACCCCATCTTTCTCCTTCCCCCATCTCTGTCCGTCTTTGTCCCCCTCTGTCACTCCTTCCCTCCCCCATTTCAGTCCCCCCTCTCTGTTAATGTGTTTTATAATTTTAAAAGTTAGAATCTTGTGCAGATAACATTTCCAGCCTTTTTAACAAATTATTAATGAATTACTTATTCTTTAGTTGTGTCACAATTAAGACTTACTTAACTAATCTGGCTGGATTCCAAAAGTGCAGGTTTAGTTTTTATTCAAAATGTTTTTTGTCAATTTAACACAAAATGCTCAAGATCCTATTCATTCAAATTACCCAATCATAAACACACTAAATCTATTGATTTTAAAACTACCAACATCTGGCTATACCGACGGTTGAAGTTGGTCAATTTAGGGAGCAACTAAAGAAGTCCTGGAACTTGCAGTGCTTGCGGAGAGCTGGAAGAGGAGGAGCTGAAGTCCCTGATGGTGGCAGAAGACATTGGGGACTTGGGAATGCACGGAAGAGATTCCTAATGGGGGTGCACTGACCCCAATGGCATAGTGGAAAATAGCAGAAAATGCTATGTGCCCATGTGGAATCTGCAGGTCACAGACCAGGAACTGTGTGACACTGATGTTTTAGTGAATGTCACAATGTTAAACAATGATATAATGCTATTTTAAGACTGACATTATAATGAAGCAGTGTCAACTGATTCAACATTAATCACAGCCTTGGTGCAGTCTTGGTGCTGGCCAACAACCACGTTCCCCTCCATTTCCACATGTCGAATTGCCACCTCCAGACACCTCGAACCACGAGGCCACCAGTTGTGCCTCCCACTCACCTGTCAAGACACCGTCACCCCCTCCACCACCTCTCCGGCAGTCGACAAGGATCAGACGCAAGCCTAAGAGACTGGACTTATGAGCATTTGTTTTGTTTGTTCTGTTCTGTATTCCTCAGTCAGTCAAATTAGACAGACACATTCACATGTATATACGTCTAAAAAAAAAGAGGGGCGATGTCATGATATGCAAACATACATTAGACAGACATAGACAGACACATTCACATGTATATACATCTAAAAAAAAGCGGGGGGGGGGCAGATGTCATTATATGCAAACATGCAACCAATGAACACTCAGAACTGGACACGACCAATGGGCAGTCAGGACACTCAGAGGTGGCATCACCACAAGGGGGCATGACATAAACACTATAAAAGGGATGAGGCACTAACACCCTGCCTCTTTCCACAGACAAACATCTAGAGAGTTAGACAGGGTTGATCAGCAACATCACACCCCAGCACGTGACTTCGAGCAAGCTGGTACAGTTAGACTGAGTTACAACAGTTAGATTAGCAGAGAGTCGACTCATTTGAGAACTGTGTTAATAGTTCAATAAACACATTGAACTCATTTCAGAGTCTGGAGCATCCTTTAGTTAAGACTGCATCAAGTCGCAGCCTGTGTTATCCGAAGCATAACACAACATGATGCCAGGAATGACTGTTCAATCTATTTAGTTCAACTCAGCAAGAACCGTGACAACCAGCTACTGAATACAGGCGCAATGGACAAGATTCAGGCTTCTCATCAGCTCAGGACCACTGGCAATCTTACTGCCAACTGGCGATCATTCAAGCAGAAATTTCAACTATACGTGGAAGCATCTGACCTCAATGGCGCGACCAATGCGCGGAAGATAGCTCTTCTACTCACCACTGCGGGTGACCATGCGATAGAGATCTTCAACTTCTTTAACTTTTCCAACGGGCAGGACAAAAGGAAGTACCAAACCATCCTGGACAAATTCGACAGCCACTGTGAGGTGGACACCAATGAAATCTTCGAGGGCTACATCTTCAAGTAGAGGATGCAAGGTAAAGACAAATCCTTCAACTCCTATCTAACTAACCTTAGACTGCTAGCGCAATCCTGCAACTTCGGTGGTATCACTGACTCCATGATCAGAGACTATATTGTTTTTGGAGTCCAATCTGATCCTCTGCGAGAGCAATTGTTGAAAATCAAGCACATAACCTGCCAGTTGCAATTGAAACGTGTACTGTGCACGAGCACTATAAAAATCGCTATTCACAGTACAAAATGGCAGAAAGTGAAAAACAAGCCTCCCATGAGGTGGAGTGTGTTCAGGCCATCTCCCGGATGCAGCGCCTCCACATTGACGAAAGTGGCCATTTTGCGACGCCTGACACATGCGCAATGCAATCGGGAACACTAAACAGCAGAAAACCGCACTGCGCAGGTGCAGACATCCGAGAACCGCACCACGCATGCGCAACGACGCATTGAGCGTCATGACGTGTGTGAACTGTGGCACCGCCCATTTTAAAAAAAAAACTGCCCTGCAAGAGGCAAACACTGTTTAAACTTTGGGAAACCAACTACTATGCAGCCCTGTGCAGAGCTGAACCACCAGTCAGGAGCCAGCGCTCCCAATTCCGACAGGGGCGCATCAGAAGTGTGCAACACCGAATGCATGACTCTGATCCAGGCAGTGCGACAGATCCAGATGATGAATATCTGGACAACACTTACCGAGTGGGCATTATTACAAAGTGAGAATACACCACAGCGGACACATCGCGAGTCCAATCAATCCTGGCCGTGGATTCCGAGGACAAATGGCATGCAGTGGTGAAGGTCAACCATTGCCCCATCCAGTTCAAACTTGACACAGGTGCCTCCACCAACCTGATTTCAAGAGAATCAAGAAGCCCCCCACCATCCTTCCAGCTGCCTGCAAACACCTGGACTACAATGGAAACGCAAACAAGGCACTGGGGTCCTGCCATCTGCAGGTGTCTAGCCGACACACACAAGCAAGCTTACACTTCGAGATTGTTAAACCAGACAGGCGTCCCTGCTATGTGCGCACTCCTGCAAGCAACTGAACCTCATTCAAAGGGTCTACACCACGATGCCGTCCCATTCGGATCTTCAGGCCAGCGTTGATGACATCCTAACCCAGTACCCAGATGTATTTAGCGGGACGGGCACGCTGCCGTACCAGTACAAGATTCTACTGCGGCCTGATGCCAAGCCAGTGGTCCACGCACCACGACGAGTTCCTGTTCCACTGAGAGAGCGCCTGAAGGCAGAGCTCATGAGTCTACAACAAAAAGGCATCATCTCCAAGGTCACTGAACCAACTGACTGGGCCAGCTCGATGGTGTGCGTAAAGAAGCCTTCGGGGGACCTACGCATCTGCATTGACCCCAAGGATCTAAACAAAAACATTATGTGGCAACATTACCCCATCCCGAAGAGGGAAGAAATCACGAGTGAGATGGCACATGTGCGCTTCTTCACAAAATTGGACGCAACACAAGGAGTTTGGCAAATCCAACTTGAAGAATCCAGTTGAAGGCTCTGCACCTTCAACATGCCTTTTGGCAGATTCTGCTACAACCGAATGCCATTGGGCATCATCTCGGCATCAGAGATTTTCCATCGCTTCATGGAACAGATGATGGACGGAATAGAAGGGTCTATTCCGTCTGTGTCTATATTGTGTCTACGTCGACGATATCGTAATCTGGTCCACATCCCTAGAGGAACATATGTCGCGACTCAAGAAAGTATTCCGACGCATACATGAACATTGCCTCAAGCTAAGCAGGTCCAAGTGCTGTTTTGGGACATCCACGCTGAAGTTCCTGGGCGCTCAGATTTTGCAACACTGTGTTGACAAAATTAAAGCCATCCAGGCAATTAAAATCCCAGAGGACAAGAAGGCAGTACTGCACTTCCTGGGAATGGTCAATTTCCTTGGCAAGTTCATCCCACATTTGGCCACACACACCACGGGCCTACGCAATCTGGTGAAAAAATCAACCGCCTTTGAGTGGAAGACGGAGCACCGAACAGAGTGGCTGGAGCTGAAAGCCAAGCTCACCACTGCACCCGTCCTTGCAGTCTTTGGCCCAGACCGAGAGACCAAGATATCCACAGATGCGAGTCAGGATGGCATTGGTGCGGTGTTGCTTCAAAGAGACGACACGTCATCCTGGGTACCAATAGCATACGTGTCACGGGCAATGACACCCACTGAGACCAGATATGCGCAGATTGAGAAGGAGTGTTTAGGTCTTCTCACCGGCATCCTCAAATTTCATGATTATGTCTACGGCTTGCCAACATTTACTGTTGAGACGGATTATAGGCCTCTGGTCCCCATCATCCAAAAGGACCTGAACGACATGACGCCTCGTTTGCAAGAATTCTGCTCAGACTCCGGAGGTATGATTTTAATTTGGTGTACACACCTGGCAAGGAGCTCATCATCGCCGATGCTCCGTCAACTCACCCAGTGAACCACTGAAGATCATCCAACACATTGAATTGCAGGTACAACTGCGTGCGAGCACGCTCCCGGCAAGAGATGAGAAGACCTCCGAGAAGAGACGGCCAAAGACCGACCCCCTGTTGCAGCGAGTCATCCACAACCTCAGCAATGGCTGCCAGAAAGGGCAATGCCCTCAATTCTACAATGTCAAGGACGACCTGACGCTGATCGATGGCATCCTGCTCAAGCTGGACAGGATAGTCATCCCGCTACATCTGCAGAGCATGGTGCTGCGGCAGATTCATGAGGGACACCTGGGTGTAGAAAAGTGCAGGCGCAGGGCCCAGCAAGCTGTCTACTGGCCGGGCATCAACCAGGACATCACGGACAGGGTCCTGAACTGCAAAACCTGTCAGAGGTTCCAACCAGCGCAGAGCAAGAAGACGCTCCAACCACATGACCTAGAGACCCCGCCGTGGTCCAAGGTTGGCATTGACCTATTCCACGCGAATGGTCGCGACTATATCTTGATCATCGATTACTTTTCGAACTATCCTGAGGTGCTGCAGCTGCCAGACCTCACCTCACGGACCGTCATCAAAGCGTGTAAAGAGACATTCTCACGGCATGGCATCCCGAACAATGGCCCGTGCTTCCACAGTCGAGAATGGTCCACGTTTGCCAAGAGCTACAATTTCAGGCATGTCACCTCCACTCTGCACTATCCGCAGCCCAATGGCAAAGTCGAAAAAGGGGTGCACATCGTGAAGCAGCTCATCCGCAAGGCCTCGGACTCTGCTTCCGACATACACCTTGCACTACTTGCGTACCGGACGACTCCCTTGTCCATGGGCATGTCGCCAGCTCAACTCCTGATGAACAGGGACCTGCGGATGACGCTTCCAGTCATACACCTGCCCAGCCTTGATCACCTCCCGGTGCTGCAGAAGATGCAGCAGCTTTGCGACAGCCAGAAGCAGGGCTATGACGCACATGCCACCAATCTGGATGTACTATACCCGGCAGACACGGTCAGGATCAGGATACCGGATGGTGGGTGGTCTACTCCGGCTGTCGTTGTTCAACAGGCCGCGCCCAAATCCTATGTCATACGTATGGTTGATGGCTCTATTGTGCGAAGGAATCGAAGGGCACTGCGAAAAGTTGCTTGCCCACAACCACTTTCCCCTCCATTTCCACATGTCGAATTGCCAGATCCAGACACCTCGAACGACAAGGCCACCAGTCGTGCCTCCCACTCGCCTGTCAAGACACCGTCATCCCCTTCACCACCTCTCCGGCGGCCAACGAGGATCAGACGCAAGCCTCAGAGATTGGACTTATGAGCATTTGTTTTGTTTGTTCTGTTCTGTATTCCTCAGTCAGTCAAATTAGACAGACACATTCACATGTATATACGTCTAAACAAAAAGAGGGGCGATGTCATGATATGCAAACATGCATTAGACAGACATAGACAGACACATTCACATGTATATACATCTAAAAAAAAGCGGGGGGGGCAGATGTCATTATATGCAAACATGCAACCAATGAACACTCAGAATAGGACACAACCAATGGGCAGTCAGGACACTCAGAGGTGGCATCACCACAAGGGGGCATGACATAAACACTATATAAGAGATGAGGCACTTAAACCTTGCCTCCTTCCACAGACAGACATCTGGAGAGTTAGGCAGGATTGATCAGCAGCATCACACCCCAGCACGTGGCTTTGAGCAAGCTGGTACAGTTAGACTGAATTACTACAGTTAGATTAGCAGAGTGTCGACTCATTTGAGAACTGTGTTAATAGTTCAATAAACACGTTGAACTCATTTCAGAGTCTGGAGCATCCTTTAGATGCATCAAGACTGCATCAAGTAGCAGCCTGTGTTATCCGAAGCAGCATAACACAACACCAGGCACATTTCAGAGATTTTTCTTTTTTCTTTTATTCATTCATGGGACATGGGCGTCGCAGGATCACTAATCCAGTGACAATACCACAATGCCACCGCCTCCCCTCCAACATAATCTAAGGTGACACTTCAGTGCTGTACTGAAGGAGTGTTTAGAGGTGCAGTCTTTTAAAGGAGACTTTCAGTGGAGGTCTATCATCTTGGTTGGATGCAATAGATCCCGTGGCAGTATTCAAAGAGGAGACGAACATTTCAAAGTGTTTATTCCTCATCCAATACTTCTAAAGTAGATTCTGATTATTTGCCATTTTATGGGATCTTCCTGTGCAAACAGGCAGCACTTTGCCTGCACAGTGACTGCCACAAATGACTGGTTGTGAAAGGTGCTCCTATAAATGATCTTGCTTTCTCTTTGGGAGGAGGATGGCTGGGATATTGCTTTGCATCTTGCTGCTGTGGTCAAAAATTGATAGCACTCCAGTCTGAAAGTTGCAGTAACTGACTTTATTCCGAAACATAGCTCTGTTCCTCAGAAATGTCTGACTGATATCAAGGTTGTGTAACATATTTGTGTCTTTTGGTTATCATCCTTGCACTAAGTCTCAAAAGTAGTATTATCCTGGCTGCAGCTGTAATTGAACTAATTGAAGGTCTGTGCTTCTTATCACACTTTTGCTTACCCATTCTCTGAAGGTCATCAAGTTTGAGATTGCTACTTTCTCACACCAGCCTGATGAGAAAAGGCTCTAATGACTAATCTTTAAAAGTTATTGATGTTCATTATTACATTTACCTACTTCAAAGCTATACATGTCAAATTCTTTCATTTCCCCCACTTCCGTCCCTCTTTTCGAACCCCTGGCCAGGCATTACTGATTCTCATCTGCATTCGTTATCCTCTCATCTTCAGTTTGTCTGGAGAGGTTTTACTAAAGTATTCTGGCCCCTGCATCTCTCCCTGAACATGGAACATACATACAGTGCAGAAGGAGGCCATTTGGCCCATTGAGTCGCACCGACCCACTTAAGTCGTGCAGACTTATGGTCTGCAGACCTGGGTACCCTTCTGCCATTTCCTTGGATCTCTTCCCTATTGCCTCCCCCCCCCCCCCCCTTTTTCTTGTCTGATTTCTGTGGCTGTGATGGTTCCTATTCACCCCCAACCCCCTCCCTTTCTATCCATGCTTGGCTTCAAACAGGTCCAGGTACAGGCTGATGAATGGCTCCCATACTTTGTGGAAGTCATCGTCCAACCGTCAGATGGTGCATTTGATCTTCTCCAGATGGAGAAATTCCGACAGGACTGCCAGCCTGTCTGAAGCTGAGGGTGATGCTTCTGATCCCCAGTTGCGCTGGATTCTCAGATGGGCAATTAAGGAAGAAATGGCAGGGAATCGCGCAACATGGTCGACCAACACCGCGGACCGGCCCCGACAATATAGGCCCCCCCCAGATTGCACACACCCGCCGATCGGTGGACCCCAATCATGAGCCTGGCTGTTCTGGAGCCCCCCCCCCCCCCCCCTCCCCCCCCCCATCCCCCTCCCCCCCCCCCCCCACCAGGTGACGGTCTGAGTCCACAGCCACCACTCCGAGTGCCTGCCGGGTGGAACCATTAGTGAACCACGCTGGCAGGAGAATCGCCACGAGGGCCTCCTTCAATGGCCCCCGACCGGCGCTGCATCGACTGCGCATGTGCTATTGGTGGCGATTCTCTGACCCATTCTCCGCCCTTGCGCTGAGTGCGATTGCGGCTCGGAAAATCCCAGCCTTTGTTTCTTTGAAAAGTATCCCACTGGCCTCTCTGTTCCAGTCTTGTTACCTTGTAGTAACACTACACTGCATGGGAACAAAATAAATAACAGAAAGGGCTTATACACTTTAATTATAAGCGGTCTTTCAACTGTATTTGTTTTCTTAATTGGAATATATATAGTTGCAGGTGTAGGGAATAAGCTGAAGTTACAGCACCAGACCAGGTCCCCAATTAATGTTCCAAAACCAGAAGCGAAATCCCAACAATCTTTCAATTTGTGAACCGTGAGAAAAGGATACTTTGCCTGCCTCCCCCCCCCCCCCCCCCCCCCCCCCCCGCGCAGGAGAGATTCTGCTGACAATTAGGGATCTTTTGTGTTAAAATCAATTTTATTAATACAGGATTAACCCCATTGACATTAAAGGAAAAAACAGCTTTTCAATGAACAGTTAGAACAGTACAGCACAGAACAGGCCCTTCGGCCCTCGATGTTGTGCCAAGCAATGATCACCCTACTCAAACCCACGTATCCACCCTATACCCGTAACCCAACACCCCCCCCCCCCCCCCAACCTTACTTTTTAGGACACTACGGGCAATTTATCATGGCCAATCCACCTAACCCGCACATCTTTGGACTGTGGGAGGAAACCGGAGCACCCGGAGGAAACCCACGCACACACGGGGAGGACGTGCAGACTCCACACAGACAGTGACCCAGCCGGGAATCGAACCTGGGACCCTGGAGCTGTGAAGCATTTATGCTAACCACCATGCTACCGTGCTGCCCCTTTGTTAAAACAATTGTTTTAAAAAAAAGGTCTCTGAGCTTACTTTCCCAGCTACTTAGAAAATTTCAATTGAGCAAAATCCACATACAGGTCAAATGTAACTTATTAATAAAGTTAACACTTAGTGGTTTACAGATTTATTCATAAAAGTTCTTGGAGGAAAGCCTTCCTAAGCCAGTCTGAAACAACAACTCCTTTCCTCTGAACCCAGAGCAGAACTCTAAAACTGACAAAGGGCAGGGCTGATAAACAAAACTAAAACAGACACAACCCCTCCAGGAGTGATATCACAGCCTGACTAGCTGTTAACCCCTTATCACAACTTTTGCAAACATATAATCTGGATACCTTAACCCAAGTCCTTTTAATAACATTACTGCAACAGACATATAATACAATAAGTCTTACATTCATCACACCTTTTATTTAAGAACTGTTGACTGTAGAGTTATTACTTTGTTGCTAATGTGATTGATTTTGTGTTGAAATTAAAACTTGTTTTAACACGAGCGATACCTATTGGTCAGTGTTATCACTCCTGTGGTGCAATAACCTTTCCTCACAGTTTTATAAATTGCAAATAGTTGGGTTGTCATCCATGATCCGGATACTGTCCAAGCATGCTTTCCCCCCATGTATTAGGATCAGCTTTTAAGCTTGGAGATTGGCTTTCCGATTGTTTGATATCTGTGTTTCCACATCTTGTGACGCGGGTTCCCATTATCAGCTCACTGTAGAGTACTGCCTTTGTTATGTGCAAAATGGATTTTGTAAGTTTTGTTATTCTTACAAATCTGTATATATTTGTAAAGATATAGTTGTGGTGAAGGAGCTGTGTAAAATAGGTCATTTTTTGATTATTTTGTTATAAGTTCATCAGCTGATTCCTGTGACACTGCTCAGTAGCCATCTTCCACATATCTAAAATACAAGTTAGGAAATATCAAAGACCAGTTCCATCCTGGGACCTGACTTGTCCGGTAATATCAGCTGGGATCCTAACACTTCCTTCAGACACCTTTCCATTTGGGCAGCATGGTAGCACAATGGTTATCACTGTTGCTTCACAGCGCCAGGGTCCAAGATTTGATTCCCGCTTGGGTCACTGTCTGAGCGGAGTCTGCACGTTCTCCATGTCTGCGTGGGTTTCCTCTGGGTGCTCTGGTTTCCTCCCATAAGTCCCGAAAGATGTGATTATTAGGTGATACGGACAGTCTGAATTCCCCCTTAATGGACCTGAACAGGCGCAGAAAGAGGCAACCAGGGGATTTTCACAGTAACTTCATTGCAGTGTTAATGACTAAGATTACCATTTGGGTTGTTCCTAGGATGTTCTCTTCCCATGCATTGGGTTTCAGCTTGCAAGTTCTAAGGTCATCTTTCAGATTGCCTTTATAGTTCCGTTTCCCTATATACCTGGCGGGAAGGATTAGGGAAAATCCTTTTTTCTACACTTATGGGAGAAATAAGAGGATGATCAGAGTGAGAGTAGGGCCGATCAGGGATAGTGGAGACAAGTTGTGACGAGAGTCTGAGGAGATGGTGGAGGCCCTAAATGAATATTTTGCTTCAGTATTACTGGAGAGAGGGACCTTGTTGCTCAAGAGAACAGCGTGAACCAGGTTAATAAACTCAAACAGGTTGATATTAAGAAGGAGGATGTGCTGGAAATTATGAAAAGCATCACGACAGATAAGTCCCTTGGGCCTCTATCCTGATGCTTTTCAAAATTTCCAGCACATCTTCCTTCTTAATATCAAGCTGTTCGAGTCTATTAACCTGGGATATACCCAAGGTTACTACAGGAAGCGAGGTAGGAGATTGCTGTGCTGTTGGTGATGATCTTTGCATCCTCACTCTCCACTGGAGTAGTACCGGATGATTGGAGGGAGGCTAATGTTGTTCCCCTGTTCAAGGAAGGGAATAGGGAAATCCCTGGGAATTACAGACCCATCAGTCTTGCATCTGTGGTGAGCAAAATATTGGAAAGAATTCTGAGAGATAGGATGTATGATTATTTAGAAAAACAGTTTGATTAAAGATAGTCGGCATGACATTGTGAGGCAGGTCATGCCTCACAAGCCTCATTGAATTCTTTGGGGAGGTGACTAGACACATTGATGAAGGTCGGGCAGTGGATGTAGTGTATATGGATTTCAGTAAGGCATTTGATAAGGTTCCCCATGGTAGGCTCATTCAGAAAGTTAGGGGGCATGGGATACAGGGAAATTTGGCTGTCTGGATACAGAATTGGCTGGCCAAAAGAAGACAGTGAGTGGTAGTGGATGGAAAGTATTCCGCCTGGAGGTCGGTGACCAATGGTGTCCTGCAAGGATCTATTCTGGGACCTCTGCTCTTTGTGGTTTTTATAAATGATTTGGATGAGGAAGTAGAAAGGTGGATTAGTAAATTTGCCGATGACACGAAGGTTGGGGAAGTTGTAGATAGTGTTGAGTGCAGCTGCAGGTGACAACAGGACATTGACAGGATGCAGAGCTGGGCTGAGAAGTGGCAGATGGAGTTCAACCTAGATAAATGTGAAGTGATTAATTTGGAAGATTGAATTTGAATGCTGAATACAGGGTTAAAGGCAGGATTCTTGGAAGAACAGAGGGATCTTGGGGTCCATGTACATAGATCCCTCAAAGTTGCCACCCAGGTTGATAGGGTTGTTAAGAAGGCGTACGGTGTGTTGGCTTTCATTAACAGGGGGATTGAGTTTGAGTTTAAGAGCCGCGAGGTTTTGCTGTAGCTTTATAAAACCCTAGTTAGATCACATTTGGAATAGTGTGTCCAGTTCTGGTCCCTCATTATAGGAAGGATGTGGATGCTTTGAAGAGGGTGCAGAGGAGATTTACCAGGATGCTGCCTAGACTGGAGGGCATGTCTTATGAAGAAAGGTTGAGGGAGCTTGGGCTTTTCTCACTTGAGCGAAGAAGGATGTAAGGTAACATGATAGAGGTGTACAAGGTGATGAGAGGCATTGGATAGAGTGGATAGCCAGAGACTTTTCCCCAGTGCAGAAATGGCTGGCATGAGGGGACAAAATTTTAAGGTGATTGGGGGAAGGTATAGGGGAGATGTCAGAGGTAGGTTCTTTACACAGAGAATGGTGGGTGTGTAGAATGCACTGCCAGCAGAGGTGGTGGAGTCTGAGTCATTAGGGACATTTAAGCGACTCTTGGACAGGCACATGGACAGGAGTAAATTGAAGGGGTGTAGGTTAGGTTGATCTTAGAACATAGAACATTACAGCGCAGTACAGGCCCTTCGGCCCATGATGTTGCACCGTCCTGTGAAACCCCTCTAAAGTCCCTCTACACTATTCCCTTATCGTCCATATGCCTATCCAATGACCATTTCAATGCGTTTAGTGTTGGCGAGTCCACTACTGTTGCAGGCAGGACATTCCACACCCTTACTACTCTCTGAGTAAAGAACCTACCTCTGCCATCTGTCCGATATCTATCTCCCCTCAATTTAAAGCTATGTCCCCTCGTGCTGGACATCACCATCCGAGGAAAAAGGCTCTCACTGTCCACCCTATCTAATCCTCTGATCATCTTGCATGCCTCAATTAAGTCACCTCTTAACCTTCTTCTCTCTAACGAAAACAGCCTCAAGTCCTTCAGCCTTTCCTCATATGTATTCCCTCCATACCAGGCAACATTCTTGTAAATCTCCTCTGTACCCTTTCCAATGCTTCCACATCCTTCCTATAATGTGGCGACCAGAACTGCACACAATACTCCAAATGCGGCCGCACCAGAGTTTTGTACAACTGCAACATGACCTCCTCCTGGCTCCGAAACTCAATTCCTCTACCAATAAAAGCTAACACACCGTACGCCTTCTTAACAACCCTCTCAACCTGGGTGGCAACTTTCAGTGATCTATGGACACGGACACCGAGATCTCTCTGCTCGTCCACACTACCAAGAATCTTACCATTAGCCCAGTACTCTGCCTTTCTGTTATTCCTTCCAAAATGAATCACCTCACACTTTTCTGCATTAAACTCCATTTGCCACCTGTCAGCCCAGCTCTGCAGCTTATCTATGTCCCTCTGTAACTTGTAACATCCTTCTGCACTGTCCACAACTCCACCGACTTTAGTGTCATCTGCAAATTTACTCACCCATCCTTCTACGCCCTCCTCCAGGTCATTTATAAAAATGACAAACAGCAACGGCCCCAAAACAGATCCTTGTGGCACACCACTAGTAACTGGACACCAGTCAGAGCATTTCCCATCAACCACCACTCTTTGTCTTCTATCAGCTAGCCAATTTCTGATCCAAACTGCTAAATCACCCTGAATCCCATGCCTCTGTATTTTCTGCAATAGCCTACCGTGGGGAACCTTATCAAATGCTTTACTGAAATCCATATACACCACTTCAACTGCTTTACCCTCATCCACCTGTTTGGTCACCTTCTCGAAGAACTCAATGAGGTTTGTGAGGCACGACCTACCCTTCACAAAACCATGTTGACTATCTCTAATCAAATTATTCCTTTCCAGATGATTATACATCCTATCTCTTATAAACCTTTCCAAGACTTTTCCCACAACAGAAGTAAGGCTCACTGGTCTATAGTTACCGGGGTTATCTCTACTCCCCTTCTTGTACAAGGGGACAACATTTGCTATCCTCCAGTCCTCTGGCACGATTCCTGTAGACAAAGATGACTTTAAGATCAAAGCCAAAGGCTCAGCAATCTCCTCCCTAGCTTTCCAGAGAATCCTAGGATAAATCCCATCCGGCCCAGGGGACTTATCTATTTTCACACTTTCCAGAATCGCTAACACTTCCTCCTTATGAACCTCAAGCCCTTCTAGTCTAGTAGCCTGTATTTTAGTATTCTCCTCGACAACTTTGTCTTTTTCCTGTGTGAATATTGACAAAAAATACTCATTTAGCACCTCTCCTATCTCCTCGGACTCTAAGCACAACTTCCCACTACAGTCCTTGACTGGCCCTACTCTTACGTTAGTCATTGTTTTATTCCTGACATACCTATAGAAAGCTTTAGGGTTATCCTTGATCCTACCTGCCAAAGACTTCTCATGTCCTCGCTTGGCTCTTCTTAGCTCTCTCTTTAGAGCCTTCCTAGCTAACTTGTAACTCTCAAGCGACCCAACTGAACCATCACGTCTCATCTTCACATAAGCCTCCTTCTTCCTCTTGACAAGTGATTCAACTGCTTTAGTAACCGATGGTTCCCTCACTTGACCACTTCCTCCCTGCCTAACAGGTACATACTTATCAAGGACACGCAGTAGCTGTTCCTTGAACATGCTCCACATTTCCATTGTGTCCATCCCCTGCAGTTTTCCTCTCCAGGCGATGCATCCTAAGTCTTGCCTCATCGCATCACAATTGCCTTTCCCCCAGCAATAACTCTTGCCCTGCGGTTTATACCTATCCCTTCCCATCGCTAAAGTAAACGTAATCGAATTGTGGTCACGATCACCAAAATGCTCACCTACCTCCAAATCTAACACCTGTCCTGGTTCATTACCCAGTACCAAATCCAATATGGCCTCGCCTCTTGTTGGCCTATCTACATACTGCATCAGGAAACCCTCCTGCACACATTGGACAAAAACGGATCCATCTAAAGTACTCGAACTATAGTGTTTCCAGTCAATATTTGGAAAGTTAAAGTCACCCATAACAACTACCCTGTTATTTTCGCTCCTATCCAGAATCATCTTTGCAATCCTTTCCTCTCCATCTCTGGAACTTTTCGGAGGCCTATAGAAAAGCCCTAACAGTGTGACCTCTCCTTTCCTGTTTCCTAACTCAGCCCATACTACCTCAGTATTCGAGTCCTCATCAAATGTCTTCTCAGCCACCGTAATACTGTCCTTGACTAACAATGCCTCCCCTCCCCCTCTCTTACCACCTTCCCTGAACTTACTTAAATATCTAAACCCCGGCACCTGCAACAGCCATTCCTCGCCCTGCTCTATCCATGTCTCCGAAATGGCCACAACATCGAAGTCCCAGATACTAACCCATGCTGCAAGCTCACCCACCTTATTCCGGATGCTCCTGGCATTGAAGTAGACGCACTTTAGACCACCTTCCTTCCTGCCGGTACACTCCTGCAACTTTGAAACCTTACTCATGACCTCACTACTCTCAGCTTCTTGTGTACTGGAGCTACAATTCAGGTTCCCAATCCCCTGCTGAACTAGTTTAAACCCTCCCGAAGAGCATTAGCAAACCTCCCCCCGAGGATATTAGTACCCCTCTGGTCCAGGTGTAGACCATCCCATTTGTAGAGGTCCCACCTACCCCAGAATGAGCCCCAATTGTCCAGGAATCTGAAACCCTCCCTCCTGCACCATCCTTGCAGCCACGTGTTCAACTGCTCTCTCTCCCTATTCCTCGACTCGCTAGCAAGTGGCACGGGTAACAACCCAGAGATAATAACTCTGTTTGTTCTAGCTCTAAGTTTCCACCCTAGCTCCCTGAATTCCTGCCTTACACCCCTATCCCTTTTCCTACCTATGTCGTTGGTACCTATGTGGACCACGACTTGGGGCTGCTCCCCCTCCCCCTTAAGGATCCCAAAAACACGATCTGAGACATCGCGGACCCTGGCACCTGGGAGGCAACACACCAACCGCGAGTCTCTCTCGTTCCCACAGAATCTCCTATCTGTCCCCCTAACTATGGAATCTCCAATGACTAATGTTCTACTCCTTTCCCCCCTTCCCTTCTGAGCAACAGGGACAGACTCTGTGCCAGAGACCTGTACCCCATGGCTGACCCCTGGTAAGTCCCCCCCCCCAACAGTATCCAAAGCGGTATACCTGTTACTAAGGGGAACGACCACAGGGGATCCCTGTACTGACTGCTTGCCCCTCTCACCGTCACCCATCTATCTTTATTCTTTGGCGTAACTACCTCCCTGAAGCTTCTATCTATGACCCCCTCTGCCTCCCGAATGATCCGAAGTTCATCCAGCTCCAGCTCCAGTTCCCTAACACGGTTTTTGAGGAGCTGGAGTTGGGTGCACTTCCCACAGATGAAATCAGCAGGGACACTGACGGCGTCCCTCACCTCAAACATTCTGCAGGAGGAGCATTGTACTGCCTTCCCTGACATCACCTCTAGATTTAAAAAAAACAAGAAAAAGAAAGGAAGAGCTTACCTGATATTCCCTCAAACCCTGCTCCCGCTGAAAGGTAAGCAAATTTAAAGGCACTCACTCACCTTCACGACAGGCCCCTGCTCCCGCTTCCCAACGACCGTGGGTTTTTATTTGGTTAGAGGGGGAGGAAGGGGGGAAACACTGACTAAGTGTTTCGGGTTTAACTGTCACTTGACAACAGCCCCTCCACAAACCACCTTCAAATTAGGCTGACCGCACTGCACGTATGCAAATTTGCATACGTGCAGTGCGGTCAGCCTAATCAGTAGGTCTGCTCTGCTGCCCTCTGCTGGATGCTTGCCTTCACTCAAACTCCTCGGGTCTCCTTCGCAGGTACACCTTCAAATTAGGCTGACCGCACTGCACGTATGCAAATTTCCCCGGAACAGCCAATCAGTAGCTCTGCTCTTCTGCCCTCTGCTGGATGCTTGCCTTCACTCAAATTCCTCAGGTCTCCTTCGCAGGTACACCTTCAAATTAGGCTGACCGCACTGCACGTATGCAAATTTCCCCAGAACAGCCAATCAGTAGCTCTGCTCTGCTGCCCTCTTAGATTAGGATAAATGGTCCGCCCAACATCGTGTGCTGTACTGTTCTAAGTTCTATACCAGCACAACTATTTTTCTTGTAACTAGAATATAAAGCAAGAAGAAAAAACATTCATATTCTGTACTATATCTTTTCGGTGCAGGGTGATTTCCATCATAATTTAATATAAATATATATATTATACACAGTTAAATATTTATCCAATTTAAATCAAGTTTGCTTTTTACATTTCAGATACATCTATATTGCAGAAAGTTTAGGCCATAATGTCCATGTTATGGAAATAGCTGCGAACAATACTCTGACTCCAGTGAAGGTAAGGCTATGAAACCATTCTTCGAATTCAACCAAGGCCCTTGAATATTCCAACAACATTGACTATAAATTTAGACACTATTTTAGTGTCAAAAATAGAATCTAAATTTTACTGTTGAAGTTATTTTCCCAGCAAAACCGATGTTCAAAGTCATTTTTAACGGTTCTATAATTGTCATTGTGTCATCACCGGTATATCTGCAGGGATTGACAATTTTTCTTGGATTTGCAGACTGATTAGTGAGATGGCAGCATTACCTTATGAGGAGAGATTGGGTCAGCTGGCCTGTAGTCATTGGAGGTTAAAGGAATGAGAGGGGAACTCATTGAGATGTATAAGATTGAGAGGGTTGGACAGACTGGATGCAGGGATGTTGTTTCCTCTGGCTGGGAGATCTAGAACAAGAGGTCACAGTCTCAGGATGTGGGGTAGGCCATTTAGGATTGAGATGAGGACAGATTTCTTCACTCGGGAAGGTGGTGAACCTATGGAATTCTCGATTACAGAGGGCTGTCGAGGCCAAGTCACTGAATATAGTTAAGAAGGAAATACAAAGCTGGCTTTTAAAGCAGACCAAGGCAGGCCAGCAGCACCGTACCAGCCTCCCCGAACAGGCGCCGGAATGTGGCGACTAGGGGTTTTTCACAGTAGCTTAATTTGAAGCCTACTTGTGACAATAAGCGATTTTCATTTCATTTCTGGACACTAAAGATGTCCGGGGGTATGGGGAGAATGTGGGAGTATGACATTGAGATAGAGGATCAGCCATGATCACATTGAATGGTGAAGCAGGCACAAGAGGCTGAACTGCATATGTGATGAATGTAGGTAATTATGTATATTTTGTTGTAGTAATGTTATTAAAAACCCTGGGTTACAGGCAATGCTAAAGCTATGATAAAGGGGTGGTAAAGATGAGGTATTCATTGATTTTAACCATTTGTTTACAGATAGATGGCAAATGGAACATTGCTTTGATTTTGGAGGATCCCTGGGATGTAGATAATTTATGAGGGAATATGTTAAATCCTAGATACCTATTAGTCGGTGTTATCACTCCTGTGGTTTGTAAGCCTTCCCAACGGTCTTTCAAATTGGGATTCTTGCCCTGTCCTAACCAAATTGGGGGCTCCATGCCTGGATTTTGAAAAGTATAATTCCTTCTATATGAAATGTCCCTGTGCGTGCCCACTCTCTCCTGGCTTGCCTGCATGCACGCTTTCCTTGCGTGCTTTCCCGTTGCGCGTGCTCTCTATTTCTCTCTCACATACCTAGCCATCGGTGCAACATTCCATGGACAAGTTGTGAAACAATTATCAAATTGATGCAGGCCACTTGGCCTACTCCAGATCTTGTGTTCCTCAGATCAAAAACATGGAACCATCGCGTTTAAGGGCCAAACCTTATTCCAATATGTTGATGCCATTTGAAGTTCAAGAGAAAATCTTTGGTTATAAGTGTGTTGCGAATAATTTGAATTCATGGATGGTAGTGGTATATGATGTGAAGGCAGAAATTACAATAATACTGTTCTGGTACCGATACTTAACATATAGCTGCACCAAAATCCTCTTGTTATGAGCACAATTGTATTCTTTTTAACAGGTTGGCTGGCATGTGTTGCAGAAGTCTCAATTAATTTTGTGAGAGATTTTGCGCCTGCAATGTGAAAGAATACTTATTGCCAACCTTGAAAATGCAATTTACTTGTTTCTCTTAATATTGATTGTTCCCTTGTGAAGACTGTGAATGTTGGAACGTTGCCTGACAATCTCGAGGTGGATCCCAAGACTGGAGATGTGTGGATTGGTTGCTGTCCTATTTGTTGGAAACTATTCCTCTACAATCCTGAAAATGCCCCAGGCTCTGAGGTTTGTTACTTAAAATGTTGATGGAAAATGCAACTCTTTCTTTCTTACAGGAGTTGAATTCCAGGTTGGTGCAACCACTAGGCAAACTGACCTGTTGCCTTCAGTGTCACAATTTGGGGGTGGGGGTTGTACAAATAAACAGAATGAACAACTCATGAAACTCGGGTATGAGAAACCTATGCCAAATGGTGGATTTCCGACATTGGGGTTTTTGAAAACTGCCACTGGCATCTTCCTTTCCAACCTCCAGACCTACTTCAAAAGAATCCACAATGTTGGTTTCAGCAATAGTTGCTGTGAGTAGGGATTGCTGCATTTGATCTTTAACAAACAATTTTATTGAGGTATCTTTGGCATATAAAACAGCAACATTATACCGTAGTGTACAAAAAGCAAATGCTGCATTTGATCTTTAGGCAGCCGTGTGGTTTTCCAGTGGAGCTGCTATGCCTTCCCTGTGCTCAATACATGTCAGTTAAACTGCAGAGCATTGATTGGAAGAGTACCGAACGTGGGAAAGACAGACCTTCTCCAATCCTTGATTCCATTTCCCCCAAGCTGACTGCTCTAGCTCCTCCAGTCACAGGTTCTCTCTCTCCTGAAGTTTCAGAGGAAGAATCTATGATTGGAGCAGCAAGTGAAAGAGGGAACCTTTCATTGAAGGTTGATAAGCAGTTATTCTGGCCAGTCCTGATGTCAACATGCAGGAGACTTTTGGCTGTGCCATCATCCATCACTTTGACCATATGCTTGACGACCAGTCCCACCCAGTTGATATTCAGCGCTTATTCTTTTGCAGTATGGAGGATAAGAAAAGAGGCGGAACCAAACTCAGACAGGGTTGGGGTGGGAGTCTATACTGTTGTCTTGGATGCACAGGAGAGTGGGAACCCAGCCCAATATTGTCATGGTAATATCTTTGGATGCTTCTTTAAGTTTAAGATGATCCTGTTGGAAGTAAAGGTTAGGATATTATTAAAATGAACGTATTGTTTTTACAAAAATAAAATTGAATTGCAAACCAATTCAAACCAAATTGTAAACCATGTCTCGGGAGCAACTAAGAGAGAAGAACAAAGAACAGTACAGCACAGGAAAAGACCCTTCACCCCACCAAGTCTGTGCCGATCACGATGCCTGTCTAAACTGAAATCTTCTGCACTTCCAGGATCCATATCCTTCTATTCCCATCCTATTCATGTATTGGTCAAGAAACGCCACTATCGTATCTGCTTCCACCACCTCCCACGGCAACACGTTCCAGGCACTCACCACCATCTGTGTAAAAAAAAAAAAAACTTGCCTTGCACATCTCCTGTAAACTTTCTCCTTGCACCTTCTATGTTCTCTAGTAATTGACTTTTCCACTCTGGGAAAAAGCATCTGACTGTCCACCCTGTCCACGCCACTTATAATTTTGTAAACTTCACCAGGTCATCCCTCAACCTCCTTTGTTCTCACTAGTCTGGGTTTATCCGACCTCTCCTCATAGATAATACCCTCCAGACCAGGCAACATCCTGGTAAATCTCTTCTGTAGCCTCTCCAAAGCATCCACATCCTACTGGTAGTGTGGCAACCAGAATTGTATGCGATATTCCAAATGTGGCCTCACTAAGGTTATGTATAGCTGCAACATCACGTGCCAATTTTTATCATCAATACCCTGACTGACGAAGGCAAGCACGCTGTATACCTTCTTGACTGCCTTATCCATCTGCTTTGCCATTTTCAGTAATCTGTGGACCTGTACATCCAGATCTCTCTGCCTGTCAATACTCCTCTATTTACTGTATAATTCCCACCTTCCAAAATGCATTTCCTCATATTTATCTGGATTAAACTACTGGAAAATGAGGCTGGAGAAGTAGTAATAGGAAACAAAGAAATGGCAGAGGAACTAAATAGTTACTAGTGGAAGAACTTCAGGAGAATCAGGACAGAGATGGGTGTATTGGCCATCACTAAGAGTGGTATGGTGGCACGGTGGTTAGCACTGCTGCCTCACAGCTCCAGGGACCCGGGTTCAATTCCAGCCTTGGGTCACTGTCTGTGTGGAGTTTGTACATTCTCCCCGTGTTTGCGTGGGTTTCCTCCGGGTGCTCCGATTTCCTCCCACAGTCCAAAGATGTGCAGATTAGGTGGATTGGCCATGCTAAATTGCCCCTTAGTGTCCAAAAGTAAAGGTGGGGTTACTGGGTTGTGGGGATAGGGTGGAGTTGGGGGCTTGGGTGGGGTGCTCTTTCCAAAGGCCGGTGCAGACCTGATGGGCCAAATGGCCTCCTTCTGCACCGTAAATTTTATGATTCTATGAGAAGGTTCTGGGGAAACTGAAAGGTCTGAAGGTGGATAAATCACCTGAACCCAGAATTCTGAAGGAGATAGCAGAGCAGATTGTGGAGGCATATGTGGTGATCTTTCAGGGATCACTGGAGGCAGGGAGGGTCCCAGAGGACTGGGAGGGAGGCAGAAGACGGGAAATTATAGGCTGGTTAGCCTGACTTCAGTCATTGGTAAGATTTGAGAGTCCATTCTTAAATATGAGATTGGGGAGTACTTGGAAGTGCATGATAAAATAGGTCAGCACGGCTCCATCGACAGTTAGGAAGACACATGCAATGTTAGCATTCATGTCGAGACAGCTCGAATACATGAGCACGGGTGTACTTCTGAGGCTGTATAAGGCTCTGGTAAGACTCCATTTGGAGTATTGTGAGCAGTTTTAGGACCCGTTTTGAAAGATGGATGTGCTGGCCTTGGAAAGGGTCCAAAGGAAGTTCACAAGAATGGTCCCTGGAATGAAGAGCTTGTCATATGAGAAGTGGTTGAGGACTCTGGGTCTGTACTCGTTGGAGTTTAGAAGGATGAGGGGGGGATCTTATTGAAACTTGCAGGATATTGAGAGTGGATGTGGAAATGATGTTTCTACTAGTAGGAAAACTAGAAGGCGAGGCCACAGTGTCAGACTGAAGGGATGATCCTTTAAAACTGAGATGAGGAGGATTAATAAGGGGATCAGGGATTATGGGCAGAAAGCAGGAGAATGAGGATGAGAAACGTATCAGCCATAATTGAATAGCGGAGCAGATACGATGGCCCGAATGGTCTAATTCTGCTCCTCTGTCTTAGGGCCTTGTGGTCTTATGGTCGTAAACACCATCTGCCATTTCTCTGTCCAAGTCTTCAACGATCTGTAACCTCTGACAATCCTCTTCACTGTCCGCAACTCCACCAATCTTTGTGTCGTCCGCAAACTTACTAATCAGACCAACTACATTTTCCTCCCAATCATTTATATATACTTCAAAGGACAAAGGTCCCAACAGTGATCCCACTACCCTTTGGCTTCTAATGACCGAGCCAGTTCTGTATTCATCTTGCCAGCTCACCCCTGATCCCGTGTACTTCACCTTTTGTACCAGTCTGCCATGAGGGACCTTGTCAAAGGCTTTACTGAAGTCCATATAGACGACATCCACTGCCCTTCCTTCATCAATCATCTTTGTGACTTGCTCAAAAAACTCGATCAAGTTAGTGAGACACAACGTCCACTTCACAAAACCATGATGCCTATCAGTAATAAGACCATTTGTTTCCAAATGTAAGTATATCCTGACTCGAAGAATCTTTTCCAATAATTTCCCTACCACAAAAGGCTCACCAGTTTAGAATTTTCTGGATTATCCCTGCTGCCCTTCTTAAACAAAAAGAACAACATTGGCTATTCTCCAGTCTTCTGGGATCTCACCTGTAGCCAATGAGAATACAAAGATTTCTGTCAAGGCCCCAGAAATTTCCTCCCTTGCCTCCCTTAGTATTCCGGGATAGATCCTATCAGGCCCTGGGGACATCAACCTTAATGCTTTTTAAGGCGCCCAAAACTACCTCCTGTTTGATATCGACATGACCCAGAATATCTATACATCCTTCCCGAGACTCAGCATCCACCATGTCAGGCTCGAAGGGACAGATGGCCTACTCCTGATCCTAGTTCTTATGTCCTCTTTGGTGAATACTGATTCAAAGTACTTATTTAATATCTCACCCATTTCCACTGGCTGCACACATAGATTCCCTCCTCTGTCCTTGAGTAGGCCAACCCTTTCGCTGGCTTCCCCCTTGCTGTTTACATACTTATGTAAAGAGCAGCACGGTAGCACAGTGGTTAGCACAGTTGCTTCACAGCTCCACGGTCCTTGGTTCGAATCCCGGCTTGGGTCACTGTCTGTGCGGAGTCTGCACGTGTCTGCGAGGGTTTCCTCCAACAGTTCAAAAATGTGCAGATCGGGTGGATTGGCCATGATAAATTGCCCTTAGTGTCCAAAAAAGGTTAGGTGGGGTTACTAGGTTAGGTTGGAAGCATGGGCTTAAGTAGGGTGCTCTTTCCAAGAACCGGTGCAGATTCAATGGGCCGAATGGCCTCCTCCTAAACTGTAGATTCTATGATTTATAAAATGCTTTGGGACTTTTCTTAATCCTGTTTGCCAAGGACTTTTCATGACCATTTTTAGCACTCCTAACTCTTTGCTTA
Source organism: Scyliorhinus canicula (assembly GCF_902713615.1). Classification (NCBI taxonomy): domain Eukaryota; kingdom Metazoa; phylum Chordata; class Chondrichthyes; order Carcharhiniformes; family Scyliorhinidae; genus Scyliorhinus; species Scyliorhinus canicula. The sequence continues at coordinate 119,174,435 of NC_052150.1, forward strand.
GGTTCCTTCCTACTTTCTTTATATTTTTCAAGGGTGTCGTCTGTTCTGTCTTCTGAACCTTACAAATACTTCCTTTTTCTTTTAGACTAGGCTCATAATATCCCTCGTTATCCAAGGTTCCCGAGACTTGCCATACTTATCCTTCGTCTTCACAGGAACATGCCGGTCCTGAATTCTAATCAACTGACGTATGAAAGCTTCCCACATGTCAGATGTTGATTTACCCTCAAATAGCCGCCCTCAATCTAAATTCTTCAGTTCCTGCCTAATAATGTTGTAATTAGCCTTCCCAAGTTTAGCACTTTCATCCGAGGTCTACTCTTATCCTTATTAGCGAAAAACTTACGAAGGAACAGGAAAGAAGAGGGAACAAGGTATTTTGAATGCTTACATTTAGTAGTCAGAGTGCTGTGAGTCAGGAAGCAAGCTAGTCACAGAGGAGATGTTTAATAGAAAATAGGAGCCAGGAGGAGGCTATAGGGCCCTTTGAGCCTGCTCCACCATTCATGCTGATCATCCAACTCAATAGCCTAATCCTACCTTTACCCCCCAATCCTTTGAACCTCTTCACCCCAAGTGCTATATCTTTGTTTTTTAAAATATTTTTTATTCTCCTTTTTCACATTTTCACCCAAATTTACACCCAACAATAAACAATAATCAGTAACAAATGTAATGTCAATCCCCATATCAATAACAATGATCCCACCCTCCCACCAAACCCCAAACACTAGCCCGAATGTTAACATAAACAAATGACAAAAAGGAATCAGGAATCACCATAGTCACCGTTAACACATACAGTCCCTCTCCCCCCCCCAACCCTCCCAGGCACCCCCCGCTAATGTTCGATGTGATCCAATTCTCCAATTCTCGAGAGTGCATAATGAATAACGCCCATGAATTGTAGAATCCCTCCATCCTTCCCCTCAGTCCAAATTTGACCTTTCCAAGCATCAAGAAGTCCAGCAGGTCCCCCCGCCAAGCCAGGGCACAGGGTGGAGAGGTTGATCTCCACCCTAACAGGATCCGCCTTCGGGCGATCAACGAGGCAAAGGCTACAACACCTGCCTCATTTCCAACCCCGGCTGGTCCAACACCCCGAATATGGCCTCACGAGGGCCTGGGTCCAGTTTCACGTGCACCGCTTTAGAGATTACCCTAAACACCTTCTTCCAGTAATCCTCCAACTTTGGACAGGACCAAAACATATGAATGTGGTTTGCGGGGCCCCCTCCACAACGTTCACACACATCTTCTACCCCCTCAAAGAGCCGGATCATCCTAGCCCTCGTGAGGTGTGCTCTATATACCACCTTCAGCTGTATCAAACCTGAGGCGATTGTTGATATGGGGATTGACATTACATTTGTTACTGATTATTGTTTATTGTTGGATGTAAATTTGGGTGAAAATGTGAAAAAGGAGAATAAAAAATATTTTAAAAACAAAGATATATCACTTGGGGTGGAGAGGTTCAAAGGATTGGGGGGTAAAGGTAGGATTAGGCTATTGAGTTGGATGATCAGCCATGATCATAATGAATGGTGGAGGCGTTCACCCTCCAGAGCACCTCACACCAGAACCCCTCCTCCATACCCTCTCCCAACTCTTCCTCCCATTTTGCCATGATCCCTTCTAGCAGCACCTTTTCCTCCTCCAAAATAGCCCTGTAAACCGCCGATACTGCCCCCTTCTCCAGTCCCCCTGTCGTCAGCACCTCCTCCAGCAACGTGGAAGCCGGCTCTTCTGGTAAGCTCTGAATCTCCTTTCTGGCAAAGTCTCGAGCCTGCATGTATCGAAATATTTCCCCCTGCTCCAGCCCATACTTCGCTCCCAGCTCCTTCAATCTCTCTAAAAAATGCCTTTGGCAGGAAAATCGGCAGGCATTGAAAAATAAACAGGAATCGTGGCAGCATTCATTTTAACCGCCTGTACCTAACCCGCCAGTGACAGAGGGAGACCATCCCACCTGGCCAGATCAGCTTTCACCCTCCCCACCAAACTAAAAATGTTATACCTACGGAGCCCCCCCCCTCCCACCCCCCAATCTCGAGCAACCTGCACCCCCTGGTATCTAAAGTGAGTCCCTACCTTACGGAACGGCACCCCCCCATCTCTGCCCCCACCCCTGGCCGAGACGCCACAAAATAGTCACTCTTGTTCTAGATTTAATTTGTATCCCGAGAAAGACCCAAACACCCAAAGTAGCTCCAGTATTCCTCCTTTGGACACACTCGTTTCCAACACATATAACATGTCATCGTCATACAAGGACACCCTATGCTCTATCCCCCACCGCACTATTCCTTTCCATACCCCCAAACATCTTAATGTGATGGCCAATGACTCAATCACGAGTGCAAACAGCAGGGGGGAGACATAGGACATCCCAGCATAATCCCACGGTGGAGAGGAAAGTATTCTGAGCCTCGGCTCCTTATATAATAGCCATACCCAGTCCACAAATCTGGGTCAAATTCCAAACCGCTCTAGAACTGCCATCAAGTACCCCCATTCTACCCAGTCAAATGTTTTCTTAGCGTCCAATGCCACAACCACCTGTTTCCTTTCCCTCTGCCGGTACCATAACACATTCAATACCCTCCTAATGTTCGAAAAGAACTGCCTCACTCTCATAAACCCCGTACGATCTTCACCTATCACCTTCAGGAGGCACTCCAGCCTACCTGCTAGTCCCTTCGCCAATATCTTTGTCCATGTTTAAAAGTGATATGGGCCTATACGATCAACACTCCATCGGAACCTTATCTTTCTTAAGTAACAGGGAAACCGTGCCTGCCCCAAAGTTTGTGGTAACACCCCCTTCCCTATCGCCTCCTCAAACATCCCCACCATCAGCGGTACCAGCTTATTTTTGAATTTTTTATAATGTTTCACCGGAAACCTATCCGGCCCTGCCACCTTCCCCGACTGCATCCTCCCAATCGCATATTTTATCTCATGCTCCACTATCGCCCCCTCTAATGTAGACTTGTCCCCCTCCCCTAACCTCGGGTACTCCAGCCCATCTAGAAATTTCTGCATCTCCCGGCCTCCCCCAGGTGGCTCCGACCTGTACAACCTCTCCAAGTGCTATATCTGACTGTTTCTTGAAAACATACAATGTTTTGTCTCAACTACTTTCTATGGTAATTAATTCCACAGGCAGACAGCTGTCTGGCTGAAGAACATTCTCCTCATCTATGTCCTAAACGGTCCACCCCATATCCTCAAGTGTGACTCCTGGATCTGGACACCCCCACCATAGGGGACGTCCTTCTTTTATCTTCCCTGTCTAGTCCTGTTAGAATTATAGGTTTCTGTGAGAGCCCCCCCCCTCATTCTTCTGAACTCCATCCTAACCAACTCAATCTCCTATCCTGCCATCTCAGGAATCAGTCTGGTAATCCTTTGCTGCACTCCCTCTTGAGCAAGAACATCCTTCCTCAGAGAAAGAGACTAAAACTGCACACAGTATTCCAGTTGCAGTCTCACCAAGGCCCTGTATAATTCTAGCCAGACATTCTTACTCCTGTACTCGATCCTCTCACTATGAACATGCTATTTGCCGCCTTTATCACGTGCATGCTTCAGCAACTGGTGCACGAGGACACACTGATCTCGTTGCACATACCCTTCTCCTAATTTATGGCCATTCAGATAATAGTTTACCGTCCCATTTTTGCTACTAAAGTGGATAAGCTCGCATTTATCCAAATTATACTACATCTGCCATTCATTTGCCCACTCACTCAATTTGTCCGAATCACACTGAAGCATCTTTGCATCCTCCACACAGCTCACCCGTCTATCCAACTTTGTGTCATCTGCAAATTTGGAGATGTTACATTTAGATCCCTCGTCCAAATCATCAATATATATTGTCAACGCTGATCCGTGCGGTACCCCACTAGTCACTGCCTGCTATTTGGAAAAAGACCCGCCAATTCGTACTTTGTTTCCTGTCAGCCAACCAATTTTCTATTCATCTCAATACACTGTCTCTAATCCCATGCGCTTTAATTTTACAAACTCATCTCTTATGTGGGACTTTGTTGAAAGCCTTCTTAAAGTCCAAATAAACCACATCCACTGGCTCCCCTCATTGACTACCAATTACATACTCAAAAAATTCCAGTAGATTTGGCAAGCATGATTTCCCCTTCATAAATCAATGCTGGCTGTCCGATCCTGCCACTGCTTTCTTTTTAAAAAAAAATGTTTTTACTGGTTTTCATATTTTATGTTACACATTTTGGTTCGTACGTTAAATTACAAGTGTCATAACTGCGCATAATATCAAACAGCAACCAAGGAGAAATTAAAATTACAAAAGGGAGATAGACCAAAGACTGCGAAAAACATAATACAAACAAACCAGGATCACTATAAATATTTCATCTAAATAATCCCCCCATCCTCACACCCTCTTTGGCTATGGGCCCCATTTGGCCGAGCTGGGCGGCACAGTGGTTAGCACAGTTGCTTCACAGCTCCAGTGTCCCAGGTCCGATTCCCGGCTTGGTCACTGTTTTTGCGGAGTCGGCACGTTCTCCCAGTGTCTGTGTGGGTTTCCTCCGGGTGCCTCCTATAGTCCAAACATGTGCAGGTTAGGTGGATTGGCCATGCTAAATTGCCCTTAGTGCCCAAAAGGTTAGGTGGGGTTGCTGGGTTATGGGGATAGGGTGGAGGTGTGGGCTTAGGTGTGATGCTCTTTCCAAGAGCCGGTGCAGAATTGCCTCCTTCTGCACTGTAAATTCTATGATTCTGTAGTTATGCCCCTTGTGTCCTGCGGTCTTTTTTGGGGGGCTTTTGCCCTTCCCCCTCTCCTTTATGACCTGTGGCTCATCTGCGTGGGTTTCCTCCGGGGGTTCTAGATTCCTCCCACAAAGTCCTGAAAGACGTGCTTGTCAGGTGAATTGGACATTCTGAATTTTCCCTCAGTGTACCCAAACAGGCGCCAGAGTGTGGCGACTAGGGGATTTTCACAGTGCTTCATTGCAGTGTTAATGTAAGCCTACTTGTGACACTAATAAAGATTACCAACAGTGCATCCACTACTAGAGCCACTTTCCTAAGCACTCTCAGATGTAGATCATCAGGCCCTGGGGATTTATCAGTGTTCAGTCCCATCAATTTTCCCAACACCATTTCTCTACTAATATTGATCTCCTTCAGTTCCTCCCTCTCACTAAACCCTGTATTCCCCAACATTTCTGGAATGTTATTTGTGTCCTCATTTGTGAAGACAGAACCAAAGTTTGTATTTAGTTGGTCAGCCATGTCTTTATTCTCCATTATAAATTCCTCTTCTGACTGTAAGGGACCTCCATGCATCTTCTCCAATCTTTTTTCTTCACATACTTATAGAATCTTTTACAGTCAGTCTGTCTATTCCCTGCAAATTTACCAATCCCTTGGTCCTCCTTTGTTGAATTCTAAACTGCTCCCAATCCTCAGACCTGTTATACTTGGCCAATTTGTATTTCCTTGGATTGAATACTATCTCAGAATTTCCCTTGTTAGCCATGGTTTTTTAAAAATTCTCCATTTTCACATTTTCCTTCTAAATTTACACCCCACCCACAGACAGTAAACAGTAACAAATATAAAATCAATCCCCTTAACAATAACAACGATTCAATCCTCCCACCACCCCAAACAACGGCTCACCTGTCAATATATGCATCCGATAAAACAAACCCTCCCACGGTGGGAACAAAAAACAAAGGAGAGAAAGAAAAAGGAGTCCGGGAACGCCCATGGTCACCATAGAGTCCACTCCCCCCCCCCCACATACACACACACACACACACTCAACGCCATCCAACCTCTGAAAGAGTGCACGATACCCAAGAGTTGTAAACCCCCACCCCCCCCCCACTCCTCCCGTCCACTGCCTCTTGTAAAACTCCTTCCCCCAACCTCGGTTCCTTCCCCCCCAACTTTCCACCCCGGCTAGACCACTCGGACCCTGTTCTGCCAGGCTTCGATGGCCGCAGCCCCTCCCCCCACCTCACTCCCGTTCACTGGCTGGCTTAGACCGGCCAGCGTGGAGGCCCCCGCCCGGGTCCCTTTCCCCCTTGCCCGACCCTAGGAAAGCCCAAAAATCCCCTTTTAGCACACGAACCCCATATATCCACCTACACCCCAAAGAGCCCTCACTTCGAGTGAAAGTCCCATCACTTCCCTTGTCCAAATATATACAACATCGGCTCCTTTAGCCCATACACCCGCACGCAGTGAAACAAACAAACAAAAAAAAAGAAAATACAGTCATGAGGTTACATCGGCACATGGCCATTTCTCAATTTCTCAGTTCTGCCACAGTCCTTTTGCCTTTGCAAACTCCTCCGCTGCCTCCGCCGTTCCAAAATAAAAGTCCTTGAGCTTGTAAGTCACCCTCAGCTTCGCTGGATATACAATGCCGCACTGCACCTTGCTAATCTACAGTGCCCTCTTCACCCGGTTGAAAGCAGCCCGCCTCCTCGCCAGCTCCACCATAAAGTCCTGATATACACGTATACCAGCTCCAGCCCACTGCACCACCCGCTTCTGCTTGGCCCAGCACAGGACCTTCTCCTTCACACTGTACCTACGGAAGCACAGAGTCACTACCCTTGGCGGCTCACTCGCCTTTGGTACAGGCCTCCACAACCGATGAGCCCGATCCAGTTCATATCGGAAGGGATCCTCCCCCTGCCCCAATAGTTTCGCCAGCATAGCGGCAAAATACTCAGTTGGTCTCGGCCCTTCAACTCCTTCAGGCAGCCCCACAATCCTCAAATTCTGTCGCCTGGACCTGTTTTCCAGGTCTTCCATTTTTCCTCGCAGATCCTTATTAATCTCCATCACCTCCCGCATCTCCTTCCCCATCGACGTAAGTTGATCACCATGCTGAAATAATGTCTCCTCTACTTCCTTCAGCGCCTCCCCTTGCTCCCGCACCTCCGCCACTGTGCTCGCCAATGCCGTCGTCACCGGGGAAATCGCCTCCTCCACCAGCACACTCAAAACCTCCCTCATTGTCTCCATGTATTTTGTAAACTGCCTTTCGAATTCCGCAGCCATTACCTTAGTTATTTCTTCAGCTGTAAGCAATGAGGTCTCCCCTGGTGCTCCAGCCTCCATTTTCCTTGGTGACCCCGCGATGACCTTTCTACTCCCCGACAAACTTTCAGCTGTTTACACAGCCGTTTTCTTACTGGACCTCGACATATCCCTTCCCTGTGCTTTCTCCTGGCCCTCACCGCCTTCGCTGCCCCTAGGACCGGGCGTCAATCCCCGACAATGCCGTTCCCGAACGGGAGCCCTCCAACGCACGGCTGCCTCCCGCCCGCCGTCACCGGAAGTCAGCCGTCTCCGCTTCTTAAATGGCCTTGGTGAGATCTTTTCACAGTTGTTCCCTCTGCTGCTAGAATTCAGTTTTCATAAAGGCCCTTAAGTCAGCTTGAGGCCTTTAAGCTTGCCCTTCCCCCGCCTGCATGCTGGAAGAGGCTTTTGTCTTTGCTGCAGCTTTAGCCAAATCTTTCACTGTTTCTGCGGGTCTGGTAACCAAGAAACATACCATTCCTGGGGGAAAGTACTCCTCCAACATTCACCTACGCCTTTTCATCAAAATTCCACCCCGTATTGATTAAAAAAGAGCTCTTTTCTGTAACCGTGGGCAGGAGCTGCCTTGTGTGTAACTACTTACTCCATGGTGCACACCGGAAGCCCTTGTTAGCCATGGTTTGGCCACATTTCCCGTTTTACTTTTGCGCAAGATGGAATAAACAATTCTTGCAGCTCCCCCATACACTCCTTGAACGTTTGCCATTGCCTATCCACTGTCATCCTTTTAAGTAACGTTTACCAATTGATCATAGCCAACTCACACCTTAGATCATCATTGTTTCCTTTATCAAGATTCAGGACATCTCCGAATCAAATATGACATACTCCAGATTTTTTTCAAAAATTTAAACAATTAAACACACAAAAACACCTAACATTTACAAAATCAAAACAACTCCTTGGACCCCCCCCCCTCCCCAGCAGTTGGCAGCAACCAGCTCCCCGAAATGCAATTCAAACAGACCCCATCTCTTGTGAAACACCCACTGGGCCCTCCTCCCCTCAGAGCAAATTTTATCTTCTCCAAGTACAAAAATTCCATCAGATCCCCCAGCCATATTGAGGCACAAGGTGGAGAAGCTGACCTCCACCCCAACAGGACCCGCCGACCTGCCTTTGACGACCAACAAGGCAAAGGCTGAAACATCTGCCCCCGTCCCTGTCTGCAACTCCGGCAAGCCCGACATCCTGAATATGGCCCCCAGGGGACCAGTCCACATGCAGGATTGAAGAATGACCCCAAAACTTGTCCAACTTCGGGCAGGACCAAAACATGTGTATGTGATTCGCTGGACCCCTCCCAGGGACCTGGACCTGCTCACAAATAGCCTCCACCCCCTCAAAAAAACGGCTCATCCTTGACTTTGTCAGGTGCACTCTACGTACTACCTTCATTTGTATCAACCCCAGCCTCGCACAGGAAGTCGGGGCATTCACCCCCGCAGCACCTCACCCCACAACCCCTCCTCCAGCGCCATCCCCAACTCTCGTCCAACTTGGCCATAACCCCTCCAGAGACATCATATCTTCCTCCAAAATCCACCCGTAAATCACCAAGACGACCCCCCCACAATCCGTCACCGACAGCACCCCTTCTAGTATTGAGGGCGCTGCCAGCAGAAAGGATGAACAGACCCTTTTTCACAAAATCCCACACCTGCATATATCTGAATTACTCCCCTTGCAGACCCCCAAACTTTGCCCCCCAACTCCTTCCAACTCGCAAACTGTCCTTCTAAAAACAGATTTCCATCAAATCTCACTCCTCCCATCCCTGAATACTCGCATCCATCCTCCCAGGCTCAAACCCATGGTTCCCTCAAATTGACATCAACGTCAACCCCTCCCCCAACTTAAAGTGCTGCTTGGGCGGCACAGTGGCACAGTGGTTAGCATTGCTGCCTACGGCACTGAGGACCCGGGTTCGAATCCCGGCTCTGGGTCACTGTCCGTGAGGAGTTTGCACATTCTCCCCGTGTCTGCGTGGGTTTCACCCCCACAACCCAAAGATGTGCAGGATAGGTGGATTGGCTACGCTAAATTGCCCCTTAATTGGACAAAATAATTGGGTACTCTAAATTTAAAAGAAACAAAACTTAAAGTGCGGCTGAAACTGCCTCCATACTTTCAGCGTGCCACCACCAGCGGACTCACCGACTACCTCCCTGGGGCAAACAAAGGTTCCTTACAGGACCCTGCCTCCATCTTCACCCCCAATGCTTCTGACTCCATGCTCCAACCCCGCACCTTCTCAGCATTCACCGCCCAATAATAATATAACAAGTTCAGAAGGGTCAAGACCCCCGACTTTTACCCTCACTGGAGCACCATCTCCCTAATCCTTGCTACCTTACCTGTCTACGCAAACGACAAAATCCACCTCTCTACCCCAATAAAGACAATTTTGGCAGTGATTGTGTAAAAAAGTGAAACAATAATAAAAACTGCAGCAAAATATTCATCTCAACCACCTGCACCCAGTTTGGCAATAATAGGGGATATCTATCCCACCACAATAAATATTCCTTCACCCGGCTCACAAAACTTGTAAAGTTCAACTAATGGAGCCAAGCCCAGTCCCAAGCCATCTGCACTCCCAGATACCTCAAGTGGGTAGTTGCCACCCAAAGTGGCAACTCCAGCTCCCGCCCTCAGAGGAGACACTACAAAAGACAAACTTTTTTTCAAATTTAACGTGTAGCCTGAAAAAGCCCCGAATCTCCATGCAGTCCGATTATTTCCCCCACCCGGAAGAACCCGGATTGAAAACGTGCAACAGCCTGTGCTTCACCACAAACCCCCCCTCCTTTTCCCCCTACATTTATCCGAGCACCTCAACGCTATTGCCAAGGGCTCTATTGTCAGTGCACATAGGGCACCCATGCCTCATTCCCCTGTACGAAGCGAAATCCCCTGAATTCATCTAGTTTGCACACACACTCGCCATCGGGTCCTTGTACAACAGCTTTACCCATGCCATAAACTTAGGCCCAATCCCAAACCTCTCCAACAAATAGCTCCACTCCACATGATCAAATGCATTCTCTGCATCCAGCCTACTCCAACTCCAACTCATTTCCATCTACCGGAGAAAGCAGCACATTCAAGAGGTACTGCACATTAGACGGCCATAAACCCTGTCTGCTCTTCCCCAATCACTTTTAGGAGGCACTCCTCCAACTTGAGCGCCAACACTTCTGCAAAAATCGTGACATCCACATTTAATAACGATATTGGCCTATATGACTCACACTCTGCTGGGTTCTTGTCCTTTTTCAGCAGCAGATAAATGGATGCCTGTCCCATTGTCTCTGGCTGTATCTGCTTCGCTACCATGTCCTCTAACATCTCCACCAGCAGTGGCACCGACCTATCAACCAGAAACATCTTATAAAACTCCACCAGGAAACCATCCAGTCCCGGTATCTTCCTTGTCTGCATCTTCCCCATCATCGCCCGCACTTCCTCCACCCCCACTAGCTCCTCCAACCCTGCCCTCTGCTCCTCCCCACCACAGGACACTCCAGCCGCCCCAAAATCTCCCTCATGTCTAACTCATCTTCCGGAGTCTCTGACTTATACAGATTCTTATAAAACTCCTCAAACATCTTGTTCACCTTGTTCCACAACCAACTCCCTGTCCTATCTTGGACCCAAACAATATCTCTCGTGGCCGCATGTGGGCAGAGCTGACCCTTCAACAAGCAGCTAGCCTTCTCCCCATACTCGTATACCACCTCCTTCGCCGCCTTAACTGCCGAATTGCCTTTCCCGTGGACAGAAGGTCAAACCTCGCCTGCTGCGCCTTCCTCACCAGAAGATCCAAAGTCCGATCCTCCACATACCTTCCATCCACCTCCAAAATTTCCTCTGCCAACTGTTGCCACTCCTCCTTTACCTCCCTGTCCACCTGAGCCTAAACTAAGATAACCTTGCCCCTCACTACTGTCTTCAACGCTTCCCACACCACTGACGGCGACACCTCCCCAGTCCTATTAAACCCAGTCCTCAGTTACTCTTCCTATTTTGGTGCAAAGGTTTGGGTCCGCCAACAGCCCGACATCCTACCTTCAGGCAGGCCTCTGTGCCAGCCCCTTCTGCAGACCCACTTTCATCCAATGTGGAGCATGGTCCGAGATAACAATCGCAGAATATTCTGCCTTCCTCACTCCAGCCAACAGGCCTTTCCCATGACAAAAAAAGGTCTATCCTCGAATACATATTGCGTACTAGCGAAAAAAAGAAATACCTCTCCTGTGGGTGCAGAAATCTCCACTGGTCCGCCCCTCCAATCTCCTTCATAAACACAGCCAACCAGAAGGGAGTCAGCAAACGTCACTGTTGGAACCTTCTGGTTCAACAATGTTTTCAAGGGCCCCCCAACCCTCAGTATTAACTGGTTTGTATCCAAATCTGGTATGGTAGCCAACATAATCTTCATGAATCCTACATCGTCCCAATTTGGGGTGTATATGCTAACCAGCACCACCAACCTTCCCTCCAACGCACAGTTAATTATTACATACCCACCCCCCTGATCCGTCACCACCTTCTCCATTTGGAACCTCACCCTTTTACCCAACAGTATAGCTACGCCTCCAGGCCCTGCTATCAAAGTCCGAGTGGAATACCTGTATTACCCAAACCTTCCACAGCCTCACCTGGTTCTTCACCCTCAGATAAGTCTCCTGCAACAGCACCATAGAGGCTTTCAAACTCTTCAGATGCAAGAAAACCCTCGCTCACCTCTGATTCCCCCCAACCCTCGCATATTCTATGTCACCACTCAGACTGGTGGTCCTCTCACCCCTGCCCCTCCTGTCAGTCATAACCCCTACTCCTGGCCCCCCCATGTCAGTGTCAGCTACCTGCCCCTACCCCTTCCCAGAAACCCCCCAGCCACTTGCTTTTGAAACCACCTCTCCCAGTATCGTCCCCATCCCTCCACCATTCACACCTCCTAGTCCCATACGAAACCTGTCCATACAGGTTCCAATGACTGTAGTCCCTCCCTCCACCTTGCTCCCGTTCATTAGCAACGTGCGTCTGCTGGTGTGGCAGCCCCTGCCAGAGCCCCCTCCCCCACATCGAACAAACCATCAAACCCCTCCCACACCTAACCCTTCCAAACTCCCAACATACGCTAAACCATCCCTACCCAACCATCACATCACTTAAAAAGTAATAATTAAAGAGCAAAAAAAGAAACACAGAACGAAAAATAAGTAAAAGAGAACAAAAAGCCTAAAACCGTCAAAGTCCAAACTTCATTCAGCCCCAGTCCTTTAGCTTTCACAAACATCTCTGCCATCTCAAAATAGTAGTTTCTGGAGTTGTGTGTGACCCCCCCAGCTTTGCTGTGCAGACCACCCCAAACCTCACGTTGCTTTTCTTCAATGCCTTCGCCCGACCAAAGGCTGCTCGCTTCCTCACCAGCTCTGCCATGAGATCCTGGTATTTATACCACTACCTTCCCACATCACCTCTTGTGGTGAGTTGCCTTCTTGAACCCCTGCAGTTCGTCCTTGAGGTGTAAGTGCACCCACTGTGCTGTTAGGGAAGAAGTTCCAAGATTTTGCCTCAGCGACAGTGAAGGTATGGCAATATATTTCCAAGTCAGGGTGGTGAGTGACTTGGAGGGGAACCTCCAAGTGGTGGGCTCCCCAGGTATCTGCTGCTCTTGTCCTTCTAGATGATAGTGGTCGTGAGGTTGGAAGGTGCTGTCTCAGGAACCTTGGTTACTGCAGTGCATCTTGTAGACGGTACACACGGCCGCCACTGTTCGTCAGTGTTGGAGGGTTGAATGTTTGTGGAAGGGGGAGCAATCAAGTGGGCTGCTATGTTCTGGATGGGTATGAGCTTCTTGAGTGTTGTTGGAATTACACTCATCCAGGCAAGTAGAGAGTATTCCATTACACTCCTGACTTATGTCTTCCAGATTGTGGACAGTCTTTGGGGATCAGGAGGTGAGTTACTTGTCTTAGGATTCCTAGCCTTTGACCTGCCCTGCTAACCACAGTATTAATGTGGCTAGTTCAGTTCAGTTTCTGACCAATGGTAATCCCCAGGATGTTGAATTCAGCAATGGTAATGCCATTGAATGTCATGGAGCAATGCTTATATCTGCTCTAAAAGGAGATGGTCATTGCCTGGCACTTGTGTGGTGCGAATGTAACTTGCCACTTGTCAGCACAAGCCTGAATGTTGTCCAGGTCTTGCTGCATTTGGACATGGACTGCTTCATTAACTGAGGAGTCATGAATGGTGCTGAACATCGTGCAGTCGTCCGCAAACATCTCCATTTCTGATCTTATGATGGAAGGGAGGTCATCGATGAAGCAGCTGAAGATGGTTGGGTCGAGGACACTGCCCTGAGGAACTCCTGCAGTAATGTCCTGGAGTTGAAATGATTGACCTCCAACCACCACAACCATCTTTCTTTGTGCCAGATATAACTCCAACCAGCGAAGACTTTTCCCCTGATTCCCATTGACTCCAGTTTAGCTAGGGTGCCTTGATTCCATACTCAGTCAAAGATGCCTTGATGTCAAGGGCAATCACTCACCTCACCTTTGGCATTCAGCTCTTTTGTCCATGTTTGAACCAAGGCTGTAATGAGTGATCCTGGTGGAACAGAAATAGAGTCCGTGAACAGGTTATTGCTGAGTAAGTTCCACTTGATAGCACTGTTGATGACTCCTTCCATCACTTTGCTGATGATGGAGAGTGATTGGGCAGAAATTGGCTGGGTTGGATTTTTCCTGGTTCTTATGTACAGGACATACCTGTGCAATTTTCCACATTGCCGGGTAGATGTCAGTGTTGTAGCTGTACTGGCACAGCTTGACTAGGGGAGCAGCAAGTTCTGGAGCACAAGTCATTGCCAGAATATTGTCAGGGCCTATTTGCAGTATTCAGCCATGTCTTGATATCATGTGAAGTGAATCGTTTTGGCTGAAGACTGACATCTGTGATGCTGGGGACCTCCGGAGGAGACTGATGGGATCATCCACTCGGCACCTCTGGCTGAGGATTGTTGCAAATGCCTTAGCCTTGTCTTTTGCACATATGTGCTGGGCTCCTCCATCATCGAGGATGGGGGTATTTGTTGAGTCTCCTACTCCAGTGAGTTAATTGTCCACCACCATTCACAGCTGGATGCAGCAGGATTACAAAGCTTAGATCTGATGTGTTTGTTGTGGAATCACTTAGCTCTGTTTATTACTTGCTACTTATGGTGTTTGGCACACAAGTAGTTCTGTGTTGTAGTTTCACCAGGCCGACACCTCATTTCTTTGGTATGTCTAATGTTGCTCCTGGCATGCTGTCCTGCACTCTTCATTGAACCAGCATTGATCCCCTAGCTGTTTGGTGGTAATGGTAGGAGTGGGGGATATGCCGGGCCATGAGGTTGCATAGAAGTCATAGAACAGTACAGCACAGAACAGGCCCTTCGGCCCTCAATGTTGTGCCGAGCCATGATCACCCTACTCAAACCCACGTATCCACCCTATACCCGTAACCAATACAATTCTGCTGCTGCTGATGACCAACAGCGCCTCATGGATGCCCAGTCTTAGTTGCTAGATCTGTTCGAAGTCTATCCCATTTAGCACGGTGGTGGTGCCACAACACGGTGGAGGGTATCCTCAATATGAAGACGGGACTATGTCTCCACAAGGACTTTCGGTGGTCATTTCTACCGATACTGTCATGGACAAATGCATCTGCAGCAGGCAGATTGGTGAGGATGAGGTCAAGTATGTTTTTCCCTCGCTACCTGCTGCAGTCCCAGTCTAGCAGTTATGTCCTTTAGGACCTGGCCAGCTTGGTCTGTGGTGGTACTACCGAGCCACTCTTGGTGATGGACATTGAAGTCCCTCATCCAGAGTATATTCTGTGTCCTTGCCACCCTTAGTGCTTCCTCCAAGTGGTGTTCAACATGGAGGAGTACTGATTCATCAGCTGATGGTGGCCGGTATGTGGCAATCAGCAGGCGGTTTCCTTGCCCATGTTTAACCTGAAACCATGAGACTTCATTGGGTCCAGAGTCGATGTTGAGGACTCCCAGGACAACTCCTTCCCGACTGTATACCACTGACCCACCACCATTGTTGGGTGTGTCCTGCCAGTGAGATATGACATACCCAGGAATGGTGATAGTTATATCTGGGACATTGTCTGTAATGTATGATTCTGTGAGTATGCCTATGTCAGTCAGGCTGTGGCTTAACTAGTCTGTGAGACAGTTCACCCAACTTTTGCAGAAGTCCCGAGATATTATTAAGGAATACTTTGCCGGGTCGACAGTGATGGGTTTGCCGTTGTTGTTTCCGGTGCCTGGTTCGATGCCAGGTGGTCCGTCTGGTTTCATTTCTATTTTGTGTTTTTGTAGTGGTTGAATACAATTGAGTGGCTTGCTAGGTCATTTCAGAGGGCTTTTAAGAGTCAACCACATTGCAGTGGATCTGGAGTCACATGTAGGTCAGACCAGGTAAGGATGGCAGATTTCCTTCCCTAAAGGACATTAGTAAACCAGATGGGTTTTTCGACAATCAGCAATGGCCATCTTTTAAGACCAGATATTTTATTGAGCTTAAATTCCATCACATGCCATGGTGGAATTCGAATCCAGGTCCCCAGGTCAATATCCTGGGTCTCTGGATTACTAATACCACTATGCCACCTCCTCCCCGAAGTGTTTCAAAAACAGCCACTCGAACTCTCCCATCATCACTTCGGCCAACTTTTCCACTGTAATGGGCGTGGCCCCACCTAGAAAGCTTACTCCTGCCATCTTTCCTCCCGCTGAACTCCCCACCAAACTTTTGTTTGCCCCGTTTTTCCCTGGGTTCTTTTTCTGGAATTTCAACAAGGGCCAAAAAACAGCAGACTCTGGAAGGAGCCACCAAATGTGCAACCTCTACCTACACTCCGCCACTGGGAGTCCCTCCCATCACTCTCCATAGTCATGAAAAATTCTATCATATTATGGTCACTCATTCCCAAGGGGTTTCACACAACTGGATTGCCAATGATTCCGTTCTCATTACACAGTACCCAGTCTAGGATGGCCTGTTCTTTAGCTGTTTCCTCCACGTATTTGTCAAGAAAACCATTCCGTGCATGTTCCAGGAATTCCTCCTCTACAGTATAGTGACTAATTTGATTTGCCCAATCTATATTCAGATTAAAATCACTCATAATTACAGATGTTCCTTTATCACATGCGTTTCTCATTTCCTGTTTAATGCCATTCCCAATATCACCACTAACTTTGAAGTCTATATACAGTGCCTGCTATTGTTTTTTTGTCCCTTGGTATTTCTCTGCTCCACCCATAAAGATTCCACATTGTCCACCTTCCTCACTATTGCATCAATTTCCCATTTAACCAGCAGTGCAACTTCACCGCATTTTCCTTTTTGTCTGTCCTTCCTAAATACTGAAAACCCCTGGATGTTCAGTTCCTGATCACCCTGTAGCAATATCTCCGTAATCCCAATTATATCATACCCTTATTTACATCTATTTGTGCGATTAGTTAATCCGCTTTATTGCAATTGGTCTGCGCATTAAGGCACAAGGCCTTAATCTTTTTGACATTATTTCTACAACTCCCACTGTGGCCCTGTTTGAATCTGGCCCATCACTTTTCTTATTCCCCTTTATTTCTTTTGTTTTTGTCCTCGATTCCCCCTCGACTCCTTGCATAGGTTCCCATCCTCCTGCTTTTTCAGTTTAAACCCTCCCCTGCCACTCTATCAAATACTCCCCCTAGGACATCCGTCCTGTCCCGGCCCAGCCCAGTTGTAACCCGTCCAGTTTGTAGTGGTACCACCTCCACCAGAACTGGTCCCATTGCCCCAGGAATCTGAAACCTTCCCACTCACATCATCTCTTCATCCCACTCAGATCATCTCTTCATCTATATCCTGCTATTTTTACTCTGACTAGCACGTGGCACTGGAGGTAATCATGAGATTACTACCTTTTGAGGTCCGACTTCTCAACTTTCTTCTTAACTCTCTATATTCTGCATTTAGAACCTCATCCTTTTTTAAAAAACTCATGTCATTTGTACCAATGTGTACCACAACCGCTGGCTGTTCACCCTCCCCCTCCAGAATATCCTGTAACCGCTTGAGACAACCTTGACCCAACCACCAGGGAGGCAACATACCATCCTCAAGTCATTAAAAAATATATATATATTTTATGGAGACATTTACATATACACATCAAACACAACCATAAAACAAAATAAATAAACAGGGCTGCAAATAATCAAAACACCTAAATAGCTACCCTCCCCCCTCCCACTGTTGACATCTTACCTATATTCGAAGAAGTCGATGAATGGCTGACATCTCCTGGCAAATCCTGGAGTCTTGTTGATGAACACAGAAACGCCTATCCATTCCCCTTACAATTGAATCCCCTCTAACTATTGCTTTCTCACACTTTTTACTGCTCCCCTCTGTAGCAGAACCAACTGTGGTGCAACAAATTTGGCCTCTGCTGCTTTCCCCTGAGAGTCCATTCCCCTCAACAGTATCCAAAGTGGTATATCTGTTTTGCAGGGGAATAGTCAGAGATTCCTGCACTGCCTGCCTGGTGGTCACTCATTCCCTGCCTGCCTGTGGAGTCTGAGCCTGTGGTGTGACCACTTCTCTATATGTGCTATCCATGACACTCCGCCTCACGGATGCTCCAGTGTCCCCAGCCGCTTCTTCAGCTCTGAAACCCGGGCTTCTGGGAGCTGCAGCTGGAGACACTTCCTGCACATATGCTGGCCCCGGGAAATGAAAAGTTCCCAGTTTCCCATATGGTGCAAACCACAGCTTTGAGGTCTCCTGCCATTACTTACCCTTTAAATTAAACCTTTGGAAGATGCTTGATATTAGATTTTATTCAATTCTCTATGGCCCTTCTTTACCTGTCTTCATTACTACCAAGTACAGCCCATACAGATTATAAACCACAAAAACTATTTTTATACTATGTGATAAAAGTTGTAAAGACTTACCGACGTTACCCACTACTTACCAATCAGCTCTCTCCCTTGTAGCCTCAGCTGTTGCAGCAGGGCAAGATCACTCACTGAAGATTTAAAAAGTTACAAAGCAGGGAGAAAAAACAAAAATCATCTATTCACGCTCCGCACCGAATTCCCATTCTGTTTCAAATTCCCGAATTTCAAACTCACTCTGGCTGTGTCTCACTCGGATGTGGATGTGTTCTGTCCCACTGCTCATGTGCAAAGCTCATTGAAGAAGCAACAGGAAAAGAGAGAGGCAGAGGCAGTGGCAGCCAACCTCCGGAACAACTCAGCTGGAGATGAATTGCTGAAGACAAAAGTCAGTTTGTGCAAAAGATCGCTTTCTTTGTTGAACCAAAGACCACTACCAATTCCTGGTTACTGACGCCGTATAGTGTGGTAGTCGCTGGCTAGATTTGACCAATAGATTTAAGGTTGTTGTTTGGTAAATGGAGGGGTAGAGTTTAGGATTACAAGAGAAACAGATGCTTTTGGGTTTCCAGTATTTGAGGTACTAAGTGCTTACTGCTAATGTGCTGAAGTATAAGATTGTTCTTTGTAGTATTTCATTATCTTCTATTTTAATAAATATTTTTATTGTTTTTAAATAGGAGAGATTTGAGTTCTCACCATTTCTGCAGACTTTTCTCACTAATATCCAAACCATGTGAAACCAGTGTTTCAGGTTGGAACATCTCTTGAGCATAACATCAGTAGGGTTTGGCAAAACAGTGTGCATACAGTCTTTTGAACACTTGATTATGAGAGGCCTAGTGATTTTTAAAATTTTAAGTGAGGGGGGAGCTGCTACGATTGGTCAACAATTTAATTTACTCATAGTTGAATGCCTGCTTGTGTAACCTATAAATATTGAAGTAAAATTTGCACTAGGAACATTCCTCTGAATCTGCAAATATAAACCTATCCTGTTAATTATCTTAATGTTTTTGAAACATGTTTGAAAAATATAGAATATTGGCACAAACATGTTATTATAGAAATAGGAGGGCTGTTGGAAATGTATCTCAACATTTAAACTTGAGCCTTTTCTAGATGGATGAACATAATCACAAGATCATATTGTCTATTTGGGGGTTAAGTTCCTTATGAGAGGGCAGCACGGTGGCACAGTGCTTAGCATTTCTACCTCACGACGCCGAGGTCCCATGTTCGATCCCAGCTCTGGGTCACTGAGTTTGCACATTCTCCCCGTGCTTGCGTGGGTTTCGCCCCACAACCCAAAGATGTTCAGTGTAGTGGATTGGCCACGCTAAATTGCCCCTTAATTGGAAAAAATTAATTGGGAACTCTAAATTTTTTTTTAAAGTTCCATAGGAGCCCAAGAGCTAATGATGAATTCGGTTTCATAAAGCTTTAGCTACAGTTAAATAATTTAAAACTGACTTTGAACTGAAGAAAATATGTACTCAACCAGAAGGACTGTTTACTTCAGCTAGGCTTGTCATCACCTGGAGAAAATAGACATTTGTTTTGGTTAGTTAGAATGTTTTAAAGTTACACTGAATAAGTAAACTTCGCTTTTTACGCAGGTAATCAGAATTGAAAACATTCTCTCTATGGACCCAAAAGTGACCCAGGTGTATGTCAACAATGACTCTACTCTCCAAGGCTCATCAGTTGCCACTGTTTATGAAGAAAAATTGCTCATAGGCACAATCTTCCACAAGGCTCTCTACTGTGAGCTTAGTGCACAACCATAGATTGATGCATGCTTTCTCAGCCATTAAATGTCTGTCTTCAGGCAGTGAATAAAAGTTTTTTTGTGATTCTTCCTATTCTTAAACAATGATATTAATGGTCATTTTATTTTGTCTATAATGATAATAAATTGTAATGTAAATGTTTTTAGAAACAAGGCTACTTCCAATGCATTCAATGCAATGAAAGCAAATTCTTATCAGATATATTTGCGCAGATGGAATTGAAAATGCCACATTTTTCTCCATTCACAGTCTATCATTTGAACAAGTGCAAGGATCTAATGGACTTCTTTGTCACTAGGATTAAGAACATTCAATCAGTGGCCTCTGCCAGTTCCCTCTCTCTAAAGCTCTCCCTAAACTTGTCTTATTTTCTCCCTTCATGCCCTCATCAATCCATGCCCACCCAATGTCCCTTCATGGTCTCCCACGTTAGCTGATATTAAGTTTTATTTGTTCAGATACTGCTCCCCTCTTCAAATTGGCTGTTATTATTCCACGCCTCAAAAAAGAAATGTCCTTGCCCTTGCAAATTACAGTCCCATCACCAACATCCTTTTCCTCTCAAGTTTTTGAAAAGCAACAACACATTCAAATTCATGAGTATCTTTCGTGGAGCTGTTTGAATTACTCCAATTAGGTTTCTTCTCCTACAATACATTTCTTATTACTACTTCCTCAGTCTCATTTTCCAGTGGTCCAATGTCTATTCTTGCCTCTCTTACCTTTTATATATTGAAAAAAACTTTTGTGATCTTCTTTTATTTTACTAGCTAATTTACACTCATATTTCATCTTCTCCCCGCATATTGCTTTTTTAGTTGTCCTCTGCATGTTTTTAAAGGCACTAATCCTCGCCACCTTGCATGCTTTTGCTTTTATGCTGTCCTTGACTTCCCTCATCAGCCATGGATGCCTCGTCCTCCCCTTAGCATGTTTCCTCCTCCTTGGGATGGATTTCTGTTGTGCCTCCCGAATAACTCCCAAAACTCCTGCCATTGCTGTTCCCCTGTCTTCCCTGCTGGGCTCCCCTTTCAATCAACTCTGGCCAGCTCCTCCCTCATGTCTTTCTAGTTACCTTTAATCAATTGTAATTCCATTACATCTGATTCCCGCTTTTCCCTCTCAAAATGCAGGGTAAATTCTATTATATTGTGGTCACTGTCCCCTCAGGGTTCCTTCACCTTAAGTTCCCTACTTAAGTCTGCCTCAGTGCAAATCACCAAATCCAGAATTGCCTGTTCCTTAGTGGGCTCTACCACAAGCTGCTCCAAAAAAATATCTTGTAGACATTCCATGAATTCCTTTTCTAGGGATCCACTACCAACCTGATTTTTCCCAGTCCACCTGCATGTTGAAGTCCCCCATGATTATTGTAATATTACCTTTTTATATGGCTATGACTTGAGAAACATCAAGCAATGCTTCATAATATCCTTCTAGTAGAGAAAGTAAATAATTAACATTTAATAATTTCCCCCTGTTGATATTGCATCAGTACTTATATTGCATCAGTATTTTTGTTGCAATTATGTTTTTATCAGTTTCTTCTTATTAAATCACTAAGAAGAATGTGAGTAGTTTACTGTACACTAATGTTTTATGGATGAAGTAACATTTTCCAGCAGCAAGACAAGTTAAATAAATTCATTTTTATGTAGCTGGACTTAAGATGTATGCATTAAATTTATAGTTTCATCTGGTTATCTTACAGATTTCAACATCACTGTACTTTCATTTATAATAACTTTGGGAATATTGCCATCAATATAATTGCAGTATAAGTTTTGGTTGTCGAAGCACAGATACATAAGTTTTTATTTCTATATTGTTCACAGGTTATCTTTTGTACTACTTTAGAGGTGGGTCCAAGACAACATACACTTACTAAAGTACATTCACATATATGGTTACCATTGCAGGAAAAAACGGTGGTGATAGGCATAGAAATCCTAAAATCCAAACACGAACCAGAGATCAGAAAAATGCAGACACTGTGGGACATGAAACAGGTTACATTTATAATACAGAAATGCAAGAAACATCAGAAAGAAAATGACAGTACCAGAAGTCCAAAGATGTGCAGGTTAGGTGGATTGGCCATTAATTGCCCCTTAATGTCCAAGGATGTGCAGGTTAGGTGGGATTGCCCATGATCAATCTGAGGGGTTATGAGGCCAGGACAGGGATTGGCCTAGGTAGGGTGCTCTTTCTGAGGGTCGGTGCAGACTCTGATGGGCTGAATGACCTCCTTCTACACTCAGGGATTCAATGGAAATCTATGGAATACCAAAATGTCTCAAAGTCACAACTATGTGACTGTGACAAAGGTAAGCTTTCCGTCCTCCTTGTTGCCTGGCTTCAATCTTTGACAGTTAATCACACAATCATTCCCCAACATCTCCACTGTCACACACCTGTGTGCCAGTCTTATGTCATTAAAGAATCACCTGAAATGGCTTATCTTCCTGTTATACCTTGTGGCTCTATTATTGGTACTTTCCTATTTCTCTTTCAAGTGCTGCCCCACAAAACTATCAGTTTTGGTCAAAATATGTACACCCATGCCACCCAGGTATACTAGAGGTCTCTTGAACTCTTCACAGTCTCTAAATTATCAGACTGCTTGTCTGATATCCAGTACTGGATGAACAGAAATTTCCACCAATCAAATATTGGGGCAACCAAAGCCGCAAATCCAAATTCTCTAGCCAACCACTCCATACCTGTTAACGGCAGTTGAACCAGACTGTTTGCAAGTTGGTTCCATATTTGACTTTGATAAAAATCCTGGGGCAATGATAAAACCACCTGCATAAAATTGCCTCATCCCTCCCTGTTTACCCTCCTCCCCCGCGCGCCGCCCCCCCCCCCCCCCCCCCCCCCCCCAACGCTCTTCCATTGACAAAACCTATAGACTTAACTCCTGGCTATTCTCTATTCTCCCACATACTATCTTGGCCATCCAAAACCTTGCTGCAACTGTCCTAACTCAAACCAAACTCCATTCATCTATTATCCCTGTGTTGGTTGACATTTTCTGCTAGTTAAGCAATATTTGGTGTCACTTTATTTTCTAATTATTCTGTGAAGCACCTTGGGATGTTTTAAGTGCTATATAAATACAGGTTTTGTTGCTGCTATATAGAATCCATCCCCATATAGAATGTAGATCCTCAAGCTACCCCTGCACCTTTTCAATATTTGCAACCCAACAAATTAGGTAGCGTCAAGCCCCCCCCCCCCCCCCCCCCCCCCAGCTGCCTCTCTGTTGAAATGCCCCATGAATCCATGGGGTCTTGCCCACCCAAATAAAGGAGCATACCATATTTTGTTGACCTTACCAAAGAAAGATTCGGGGAGAAAGACTGGGAGACACTGAAACAAAAACCTTGGGAGGATGATCATTTTTACAATCTGCCCGCCAAGGTCAGAGGGAGGTCGTCCACTTTTTCAAGTCGCTTTAACCCCATTCACCATGAGAATGTGAAGCAAGGGTTAATAGCTAGAACCATCCAGAATGAATGGGACACATTAGTGGAAATTTACTAAGGAGAGAGTTATTATTGAATTCGTGAGCCGATTCATGACTGTAAGCCAAATAGCCTTGAGAAACAAGGAAGATGGCTGGATGACGGAATATGAAATGTAAGAGCCATTGATAAATCATGGCTGGACACCTGGTGTTTTGCTAAAATTGCTATATGCTCATGTGCCAATAGATAACCTCAATGTCTGTAAAATTATGTATTGAAAATATGACAATAACAAATTAATCATGTACTAAACATTTGGTAAAAACAAGTTGTAATCTGTACTGGAGGCAAGCTCAAGTGAATGTAAGGGACAGCCCCTTAAAAACCATATAAAGATAGGATGTTTTGAGCAAAACTTTGGCACTCTCCCACAGGTGTTTCTTTGGAATACCTAGAGGGCTGCTCAATAAAGAATATTCTAAAGTACGAGCGTGTTCGAGACCGTTTCTTCCGGACTGAGAGACAAGTAAATTAGAGAGACGTTCACAACCAGACGAGCAAAGTTTGTGAAACGAGGCCCAATTGTGGGCCACCCGGATTCCCAGATAACGGAAGGTGATCCTGACAAGGTGAAACAGCAACTTCCCCAGATCAGCTCCCATTCCTGGGGGATTCACCGGAAAATATTCACTTTTGTGCAGATACAGCTTATATTCCACAATGCCAAATCTCCTAAGTAGCTTCATTCAGAGAGTCCATAATCTTCAGAAGCAGATCATCCGCATATAAAGATACCCTATGCTCTCCGCTCCCACCCACTCCCTGTTCTATTCCCCTCCACCATGTGGACGACCGCAATGCAGTGACCAAGACAAACAAATGTGGAGATAATGGACAGCCCTGCATCGTATCACTGTTCAACTGGAAGTAACCTGAACTCAGGACATTAGTATGTGTACTTGCGTTGGGGGTGGGGTCCTGTATAAAAGTTGAATCCTTGATATAGATTTTGGCCCAAAGCCAAACCTCCCATGAATTTCAAATGGGTACCTCTACTCAACCCTATGAAAGGTTTTTTCAGCGTCCATTCAAATAATCACCTCTGGCTCGGGCACTGGGGAGGGGGACAGAATGACATTTAACAATCGCTGTACAACTGCAAGCTTTTGACAAAGCCAGACTGCTACTCCAAAATCACCTCTGGAAGGCAGGGCTCCAAACACATTGCCAACAGCTTAGCGTCAGCATCCAACAACAAAATGGGTCTTGTGTATCCTTATTCTTTAGGATCAGTTAAATCAATGCCTGCGTCAACATGGCCGGGAACACCCCGGGGCAAGGAATCATTGAACACATCCAGTGACAGTGGGGTCCACTGACGCGAAAACTTTTTATAGAATTCGATAGGAAACCCATCTGGACTTCGAGCTCTACCCGAAGAGCTCGAATTTATTTTTAAAATAAATTTTGAATACGCAATTCATTTTTCCAATTAAGGGGCAATTTAGCGTGGCCAATCCACCTACCCACGCAGACACGGGGAGAATGTGCAAACTCCACACGGACAGTGACTCAGAGCAGGGAATCGAACCTGGGACCTTGACGCCGTGAGGCTGCAGTGCTATCCACTGTGCCACCATGCCCCCGACGGCATTAATCCGATACACTTCACAACCTCCTCCTGTCCCATTGACTCCCAACCCCTCCCTTCACCCCTGCTCCACCATTTGGAAAGACCACCCATCCAAAAACTGCATCATTGGTTACCTCTCATCTGGAGGCTCTGAATTATATAGCTCTGGATGGAAGACCTCAAATATCGCATTAACCTTACCCGGGGCGGAAACCAACCCATCATCCAAATCCCTTATCTGCACTATCTCCCGTGAGGCTGCCTGCTACCTCAGCTGGTGCGTCATATTCATATTCTCCCCATATTCATAAAGTTCCTCTCGGGTCAGAGACTTTTTCCCAGGGTAGAGGGATTAATTACGAGGGGGCATAGATTTAAGGTGCGAGGGGCAGGGTTTAGAGGAGATGTACAAGGTACATTTTTTTTTTAATACAGAAGGTAGTGGGTGCCTGGAACTCGCTTCCAGAGGAGGTGGTGGAAGCAGGGACGATAGTGACGTTTAAGGGGCATCTTGACAAATACATGAATAGGATGGGAATAGAGGGATATGGATCCCGGAAGTGTTGAAGATTTTAGTTTAGACGAACAGCATAGTCAGCGCAGGCTTGGAGGGCCGAAGGGCCTGTTCCTGTGCTGTACTTTTCTTTGTTCTTTGTTCGAGCGTCGCAGCTGGTTCACCACCTTGCCCATTGAGAGCAGCTCTAATTCCTCCTGGAATGCCTTCCCGCCAACAACTGCAGTGTCAGGCAAACATGTATTGGTGGTGCACCTTCAGGATGGAGATTTTCCTTTTGCACTTTGTAGGAGAATCTCCTACAAAGCGCAAAAGGAAAATCTGAAAGGGTGATGAGACAGAGGTTGATGGATACAAATGCACATAACAATTGACAATTACTTCACCCCCAGACCGTACGTCTTTACAAATTCATCTGCATACTCGGGCACCTCAAAATCATAGTTTCTCTCTTGAAAAGTCACTCGAAGACGTGCAGGGTACACCACCTTGAATCGCACATGACATTTGTACAACATGGCCTTAGCCTTGTTGAATGCTACACGCCTTCTAGCCAGTTATACTCCCACGTTTTGATATATCCTGATGGCATGGCCCTCCCATCTGTAGTCTCACCTCAGGTCCCGATCCTTTTCATGGTAACTGGAACCTGACAATGATCCCTCTGGTGGTTCCCCAGATCCGGGCTTCTGCCTGAGCGACCGATGAGCCTGGTCCAATTTGGGAGGGGTGGCAAGCTGCCTCCCTCCCCCACCATCTTCCCAAATATCGTGCACATACAATCTGTAGGATTTAGGCCCTCCAGCAGTCCAATGGTTCTCAAAGTTTGCCGTCAGGAGCAGTTTTCCACCTTAGCCTTCAATGCTTTATGCCCATCAGTCAGCACCGCCATCTCTGCTTCCAGGGGAACAATCCGGTCACACTGAATCGAGAGTGCCACCTCCACCCCTTGTATCAGTGTGACTTGCTCCTGGACCTTCTGATCCATCTCCTCCAAGGCTACACGGATGGGGGCTAGAGCTCCTCCCATTGCCTTATCAAGGTCCTGAGTCTGCCTGCCATTTCTTCTTTAATCCCTCCACCAAGAAGCTTGCCAGTATCTCGGTTGTCCACGGAGAGGCCAAAGCCTCAGCAAGGGCCTCCACCATTTCCTCCACTAATGTATCTCGAGAGGCTTTTGAGTTTGGCAACAATTCTTTGCCCGTCAGCTGCCTTATTTTATACTTGTCGGGCATTACTTTTATGTGTGGACTTAATCCCATCAAACTACTCAAGTTTCCTCCCAAACATCACCCAAAGGCTGGGAGAAAATGGCCAAGAAAGTACCTTGGTGGGAGCCACTGCGTATGCATCTGCTCACCACATAGTCACCACTGGAAGTCCACCGTGCTATTTTGAATATCCATGATCACTGCTTTGGTACATAGGAGCAGAAGTAGGCCATTCAGCCCATTGAGTGTGCTTCACCGTTCAAGATGACCATGGCCGATCATCCACTTGAATGCCATTTTCCCCACACTATCCCATGTCCCTTTATGTCACTGACATTTGGAAATGGCTGATCATCCACTTCAATGCCATTTTCCCCACACTATCCCATGTCCCTTCATGTCACTGGCATTTGGAAATATATCAATCTCTATTTTAACACATACTCAATAACTTGAGGTTCCACATTATATCCCTTCAGCCATGTTCTTGCCTACTCACCAAGTATGTCCAAAACCTCTTGAAGCCACTTTTCATTTTCCTCACAACACACATTCCCACCTAGCCGTGTCATCTGAGAACTTGGAAATATTGCATTGGTCCCTATATCCAAATCATTGATATATATATTGTGAAGAACTGGGGCCCTGAGTGCTGATCCCTGCAGTACCCCACTAGTCACAGCATTCCAACATGAGAATGACCCATTTATTCCAACTCTATTTTCCAATAACACTGTAGGAGCATTTATTTGTCTAAGATCAGCCATGATTTTATTGACTGGTGGAGCAGGCTCGAGAGGCTAAATTGCCTAATCCTGCTTAGAGTTCTTATGCTTTAAGAAAAAACTATTGTCTAATTCCACCTTACACCTCTTGATCTGTAGCCCTGTAGGTAACAGCACCCCAAGCACAAATCAAATGTTCTTGATTAATAAGGGGACTTATTCATTAATAAGAGGATCTGGGGTTATGGGGAGTATGGGGATGAGGAACAGATCATCCATGATTGAATGGCGGAGCAGACTTGATGTGCCAAATGTCCTAATTCTGCTCCTATGTCTTATGATAAATGATGAAAAGCTGTGACAAGTGGCATTTGATGATGGCCCTGAATACCTCCAAGCTATGCTTTCAATACACTATTTCTAAATTTCTTGGCTATGGCACCAACAAATCCTAGTTTGTACCTTAGCTTTAGTGAAATCGATTTTTTATGAAATTTGATTTATTTATTTAAAAGGACCCAGTAATCCTTAATGACCAGTTAACAAAATATAAACTGATTTTCTGACATCATCTACCTTGAACATGCAGTCTTGTAGCTTATTTATTCACTAAACAATCCAAGTGCAAGATAAATCATCTTAACTGAAAAGTTAAACGGCACAATAGGATGTTATATTACAATTTGTGTAACTATAGTTGTGGACAGTTTGAAATATTCTGATTGAGTTTACCTGAAAGGAAGTCAGAATTACAGATGTCCCAAAGCATTTTACAGCCAATGAAGTACTTTTCGAAGTGTAGTCGTTGTTGTAATGTAGGAAATATAAGGCTAATTTGTGTATAGCAGTCCATTGAACATTATCTATCTGTTTCAGATGGTTGAAGAATAAATATTGGCCAAGATAAACTGCCTTCCTCTTTGAAATGGTGCTCTTTTCAGTTCTCCTGTGGTGAAAACAACACATTGGTTTAACATCTCAGCTGACCTAGGGCAGCATGGTAGCACAGTGGTTAGCACTGTTGTTTCACAGCGCCAGGGTCCCAGGTTCGATTTCCCGGCTTGGGTCACTGTCTGTGCGGAGTCTGCACATTCTCCCTGTGTCTATGTGGGTTTCCTCCGGGAGCTCTGGTTTCCTCCCCACAAGTCCCGAAAGATGCACTGTTAGGTAATTTGGACATTCTGAATTCTCCCTCAGTGAACTCGAACAGGCGTCAGAATGTGGCCACCAGGGGCTTTTCACAGTAACCTCATTGCAGTGTTAATGTAAGACTACTTATGACAATAAATATTATTATTATTATTATTACTTGGCGGACACTTGGAGCATGACTACATTCAACAGCTATTGAACAACCATGCTAATTAGGCAATTCTATTATTAATCAGCCACATAAATGCTGTTATTGGAGTAAGTCAGAGGCCGTGTATTCTCTGGCAAGTGGTTTGCCTTGCGATTCCCCAAAGCTCCTCGCACAGGTCAACAGTGTTGATGGAAGTACACCCGACATGCCTGGATGTGTGGTGCTCTGACACAAGCTTAACACTAAAGACAGCTCAAACAGCACAGTTGGTCAGCACCGCATCCAGTAGTTTAAAAGTCCAGGCCCATTGGCATACCTGCAGTGTTTATTATCTACAGCATACACTGCAGTCATCCACTTAGGGTTTTCAGCGGCAGTTCACAAACCGATGATCTCTAAACAGCCAGAAGGACAAAGCTCGGAAATGCATGGAACTATCTAACACAATGTGATATAGAAACAAAGTCACACATCATCCTGATTTGGACCCATCACTTTTCCTTCATTATTGCTAGGTCAAACGGCATTGTTAGGATACTTTAACCACAGGACTGCAGAGGGATACCCTCCATCGTGTTGCGTTGCACTACCACCGTGCTAAATGGGATACACTTCGAATAGAGCCAGCAACTCAAAACTGGGCATCCACGAGGTGATGTGGGCCATCAACAGCAGCAGAATTGTACTCAACCTCAAACTGTCACCTCATGGCCCAGCACATCCCCCACTTTGACATCATCTCCAAGCAAGGGGATCAACCCTAGCTCAACCAGAATGCAGGAAGGCATGCCAGAAACAACACTAGGCATACCTAAAAACAAGGTGTAAACCTGGTGAAGCAAGAAACTAGGACTACTTACGTGCCAAACAGCAAATGCAGCAAGTAATAAAACTATACAGTTCCACAACCACTGGATTAGATCAAAGCTTTGCAGTCCTGCCACATCCAGCCGTGAATGGTGGTGGACAATTAAACAACTCACTGGAGGCGGCGGCACAACAAATATCCTCATCCTCAATGATGATGAAGCCATTCATATCTGTGCAAAAGACAAGGCTGAAGCATTCGCAACAACTTCAGCTAGAAGTGCCAAGTGGATGATTCATCTCAGCCTCCTCCCGAGGTCCCCAGCATCACAGATGTTAGTTTTCCTCTGATTTGATTCAATTCACTCAACACGATATCAAAAAATGGCTGAAGGCACTGGATACTCAAAGGCTAGAGGCCCTGACGATATTCCGGCAATAATCCCGAAGACCTGTGTTCCAGGACTTCCCACCCTCCAAGCCAAGCTGTTCTGGTACA
The DNA here is from genome assembly GCF_902713615.1 of Scyliorhinus canicula. Taxonomy (NCBI): domain Eukaryota; kingdom Metazoa; phylum Chordata; class Chondrichthyes; order Carcharhiniformes; family Scyliorhinidae; genus Scyliorhinus; species Scyliorhinus canicula. Next base: position 119,204,484 of record NC_052150.1, read on the forward strand.
GCTACAACACTGGCATCAACCTGGTAAAGTGGACAATTGCCCAAGTATGTCCTGTACACAAGAAAAAGAAATCCAATCCGGCCGATTACCGCCCCATCAGTGCACTCTTGATCATCGGCAAAGTGGTGGAAGGGATCATTAACAGCGCTGTGAAGCAGCACTTACTCAGCAATAATCTAATCACTTTGATTGATATTTATTGCCACGTGTACCGAAGTACAGTAAAAAGTATCTTTCTGCGGCCAAGTAACGTACACAGTACGTACATAGTAGACAAAAGAATAATCGACAGAGTACATTGACAGTGGTGCATCAGCAAATAGTGATTGGTTACAGTGCGGAACAAGGCCAGACAAGAGCAGCAAAGGGCATCGTGAATAGTGTTCTTACAGGGAACAGATCAGTCCAAGGGAGAGTTGTTGAGCAGTCTAGTAGCTGTGGGGAAGAAACTGTTCCGATGTCTGGATGTGCGGGTCTTCAGACTTCTGTATCTTTGGCCTGATGGAAGGGTCTGGAAGAGGGCAAAGCTTGGGTGTGAGGGGTCATCTGCCTTTCTGAGACAGCGTATGGTGTATACAGATTCAATGGGAGGATGGCAAGCTTGTGCGATACGTTGGGCTGAGTTCACCACACTCTGCAGTTTCTTGCGATCTTGGGCCGAGCAGTTACCATACAATGCTGTAATGCAGCCGGATAGGATGCTCTCTCTGGCACATCTGTAGAGGTTTGTGACAATCGATGCAGGCATGCCGAATTTATTTAGCTTCCATAGGAAGTAGAGACGCTGTTGGGCTTTCTTGACTGCTGCATGAACATGAGTGGACAAGGACAGACTGTTGTTGATGGTGACTCCCAGGAACATAAAGCTGTGACCATCGCTACTTCGGAGTCATTGATGTAGATGGGAGGGGGGGGGGGGGTTTGCTACGTTTGCTGAAGTCAATGATCAGTTCCTTGGTCTTTGCAGCATTTAGAGAGAGATTGTTTTTGGTACACCATGCAACCAAGTAATCTGTCTCCCTTCTGTAGTCCGATTCGTCGTTGTTAGTGATACGACCCACCACAGTGGTATCATCTGCAAGCTTATGGATGAATTGGAATTGAATCTCGCCACACAGTCTCGTGTGTATAGGGAGCACAGTAGAGGACTGAGCACACATCCTTGCGGGGCCCCGGTGATGAGGACTATTGTGGAGGAGGTGCTGTTGCCTATCCTGACAGATTGCGGTCCGTTGGTGAGGAAGTCAAGGATCCAGCTGCACAGGGAGGGGTCAAGTCCAAGATTGCAGAGTTTGGTTATTAGTCTTGTCGGGATAATGGTGTTGAAGGCGGAGCTGTAGTCTATGAACAGCAGTCTGACTTAGGTGCCCTTGTTGTCGAGATGTTCAAGAGTTGATTGTGGGACCAGAGAGATAGCATCTTCTGTGGATCGGTTGCCGCGATAGGCAAACTGCAACGGATCGAGACCACCCGGGAGGCTGGTGTTGATCCGTCTCATGACTAGGCGCTCGAAGCATTTCATGATAATTGACGTCAGGGCCACAGGTCGGTAGTCGTTGAGGCATGCTACCGTGTTCTTCTTTGGTACTGGTATTGTGGAGGTCTTCCTGAAGCAGGTGGGGACCTCGGAGCGGAGAAGTGAGGTGTTGAAGATATCTGCGAATAAACTGGTCAGCTGGTCAGCGCAGATTCGGAGGGCTCGCGTAGGGACTCCGTTGGGGCCTGTCGCTTTCCATGAGTTTACTTTCAAGAAGGCAGCTCCGAGGCTGTAAGAGTGGGTATGGGTGTGTCCAAGGCTGTTGTGGCGAGTGACACTGATGTAGGGCTGATTTAGCTCAGTGGGCTAGACAGCTAGTTTATAGTGCAGAACAAGACCAGCAGCGCGGATTCAATTTCCGTACCAGTTTACCCGAACAGGCGCCGGAATGTGGCGACTAGGGGCTTTTCACAGTAACTTCATATTTGTGACAATAAAAGATTCTTATTGGCTGACTGTTCAAAGCGGGCATAGAACTTGTTCAGTTCATCAGGGAGGGTGCTCCAGCCCCAGAGATTCCGCCTGGCCTTGTTTTGTGGTCTGTGACTCGTGAAAGCCCTGTCATAGAAGTCTTGGGTTTGTGTCGTTGCCTGGGACTCTAGTTTGATGAGGTATTGTCTTTTGGTGTCCCTGATGGCTTTCTGTACGTCATACCTGGATTTCTTATATAGGTCAGAGTCGTCAGACTTGAACGCCTCCGTCCGGGACTTTAGCAGGGAATGGACCTTTTGGTTGAGCCAGGGTTTCCGATTGGGGAACAGCCATATTGTCTTCTTTGGTACAGTCCTAGACACACTTACTGGTGAAGTCTGTAATGGTGGTTGCACACTTGTCCAGGTTGTCTGCTGCGGCCTTGAATATGGGCCAGTCCACAGACTGCAAGCTATCGCAGAGAGGGTCCTCCGATGCCTCGGACCAGCACTGCACGGTTTTCTTGACTGGTTCAGCACGCTTGAGTTGCTGTTTGTAAGCTGGAAGTAGGGGTACCGACTTGTGGTCAGATTTGCCAAAGTGTGGTCGGGGAATGGAGCGGTAGCACCTTTGATGCTCGTGTAGCAGTGGTCCAGGGTGTTTGAACCTCTGGTGGGGCAGCAGATATGTTGATGGAGTTTGGGTAGAACCCTCCTGAGGTTGGCCTGGTTGAAGTCTCCACGATTGTCAGGCCTTCAGAGTGATTCGATTCTTGGTCGTTGATGGTGGAGTATGAAATTAAAATCGCTTATTGTCATGAGTAGGCTTGAATTAAGTTACTGTGAAAAGCCCCTAGTCGCCACATTCCGCCGCCTGTCCGGGGAGGCTGGTATGGGAATCGAACCGTGCTACTGGCCTGCTTGGTCTACTTTAAAAGCCAGTGATTTAGCCCAGTGAGCTCAACCAGTATAGTTTGTCAAGTGCTTTCTTCACTCCCGCCAGGGGTGGGATGTAGAATGCTGTGATGAGTACAGAGGTGAATTCACGTGGGAGGTAGAAAGGGCGGCGCTTCACGGTCAGGTTTTCTATGTCTGGGGAGTAGTGGCATGCTAGGGACACCACATCAGAGCACCAGGAGGTGTACATGAGGAGGTAAACACCCCCGCCCTTCGGCTTGCCCGAGGCCATCGTGCGGTCCATCCGGTGGATCGAGAAGCCTTCGGGTTGGATGGCGCAGTCTGGTGTGGCTGGAGTGAGCCATGTCTCGGTGAAGCAGAGCACACAGCAGTTCCTCACTTTCTTCTGGCAGGTAAGTCTAGCGTTGAGGTCATCCAGTTTGTTCTCAATCGCTTGAACGTTCGCCAGGAGTACGCTGGGGAGAAAGGTCTTGAAGCCACGTAATTTATGTCTCATCTTCAGACTGGCTTATTTTCCCCGCGTCATGGGTCAGCAGCTGCCCTTCGATGGGAGGACTGGATTTCCGCAAGGTAGGTAGTTACGCTCGGAAGGGTCGTGAATGATGGTGGCGGTGGCAGGTTCACTGGAGGGGGTTGTATGTGGGTTGGTCTGGAATCATCGGCGGCGAGGTTGGGTTCACCTTCCGGTGTGGTCAGGCGGGTATCTGTTGCTTCGGGTTTGACTCGAGCATTCCCACTTCACTGGTGAGGCCTTGATGGTGGTGGTACTTCAGGGTGATGGACAGACTGAAAACCACGTGGTAGGGTCAGGCCACGTGATCGGAGACTGGAGCAAGCAGTCATGTGGTCGGACTCCGGTGTGGGCCTAGTGAGGCCTACACCAGGGAAAGGATGCAGCAGTTCATCTGGAGCAGGTAATCATGGAATTTTTGGTGGGTCCTTGGTCCATTGCAGGGCGGGCTGTCGCTGGGCAGGTAGGCCCCGGTCCTTGGGCTGTCGCTGGGCGGATAGGCCCCGATTCTTGGGTCGCTGCGGGGCGGGCGATCGCTGGGCGGGAGGGCCCCGGTCATGGACGTTCACTTTGGGTTCCGCCAGGATCACTAAGCTTCTGACCTCTTTACAGCTTTGTTTCAAACATGGGCAAAAGAGCTGAACTCCAGGCGTGAGATGAGAGTGACTGCTCTTGAGATCAAGGGAGCACTTGACCGAATATGGAGCTCCAGGAGCCCTAGCTAACCTGGAGTCAAGGGAATCAGGGGAAAATTCTCCGCTGGTTGAAGTCATATTTTTTTTTTAAAAAGGTATTTTATTACAAATATGTATCAACAGGTTACAACAAATAAACACCCAGGGAAGCATACTTCCCTGCAATCTACTATACAGTCTGTACAAATATTTTCCCTTTTTCACCCTTGTCTCCTCCCCGAACAGCCCCTCAAATACGGTCACATACATCCCCCACCTTTTCTCAAACCCCCCTGAAGAGCTTCTTAACTCACACTTTATAGTCTCCAACTGCAGGAAGTCCTCATCCACTATCCTGGCTAAGACCGTGAACACTCCCACCCAGAATCTTCCCAAATTTCTGCAAACCCAAAACATGTGCGCGTGATTCGCTGGCCCCAGCCCACACCTCGCACACTCATCTGCTACCCCCTGAAAGAACCCACTCATTCTCGCCGGAGTCATATGCACCCTGTGCACCACCTTAAACTGTATTAGGTTCATCCTTGCACAGGAGGAGGTCCCGTTTACCCTACGCAGTGCTTCACTCCATACTCCCCAATTGATCTCCCCTCCTAATTCCCCTGCCCATTTTCCCTTGATCTTCACCATCCGCTTGCCTCCCTGCATCCCCAGCCACTTGTGTATATCACCAATTCTTCCCTCCCCTTCCACCTCCGGAAGCAGCAGTCGCTCCAGCATATTCCCGAGCGGATCAGAAACATACAGCAACAGGTCATCGGCATAGAGCAACACCCGATGCTCCCTTGGTCCCCTCATTATCCCCTACCACTTCGCCAACCCCCTCAGAGCCATTGCCAACAGCTCTATGGCCAGCGCAAACAACGGCAACAGCGGGTACCCCTGCCTCGTACCCCTGTTTAAGTCAAAGCTTTGCAAACTCATATTATTCGTCCTTGGATTCACCCTTGGTAACACATACAGCAACCGTACCCATGCCACAAATCACGACCCAAATCCAAACCTTCCCGAAACATTGTACAAGTACCGGCATTCCACCCAATCAAATGCCTTCTCCGTGTCCATGGACACCTCCACCTCCGGTACCAGAGCCACCAACGGATTCACTACATTCAACAGCCGTCTTTTATTACTCGCGAGCTGCCTGCCCTTCACGGAGCCTGTTGATCTACTGCAACCACCCACGGGACACAGTCCTCCATCCTCCCTGCAACAACTTAGCTAATACTTTCACATCCGTGTTCAATAGTGATATGGGTCTATACGACCCACATTCCACCGGATCCTTCCCCTTTTTCAGGATTAGTGTGATTACTGCCTGCGTCATCGTCTCCGGCAGCTCCCCCCTCTCCAGTGCTTCATTAAATGCCCCCAACAGATGTGGTGCCAGGTCTGTTGCAAATTCCTTGTAAAATTCTGCCGGGTATCCATCCGGTCCTGGGGCCTACCCAGACTTCATCCTTCGACTTGATACTATCCAGCACCTCCCTCAGCCCCAGGGGCTCCTCCAAAGCCTGCCTCTTTGCTTCCTCCACCTGGGGAAATTCAAGATCATCCAGAAACCGCCCCATGTCCCCCTCCTCTCCTCCCTGGTCCGCCTTGTAGTCCCTTGTAGTACTCCCAAAACTCCTTGTTTAACTTCCCCGGCTCTGAATGCACATCCTCAGCCCTCACCCATATCTTCAATATTTTCCTGGACGTGGCCTGCCTCCGCAGCTGGTGTGCCAGCATGTGGCTCGCCTTCTCCCTATACTCATATTGCACCCCTTTTTTTTTTTTACGCAGTTTTCCTACCCGTTGTCAACCTGTCAAACTGCCCCTGCAACTTTTTCCTCCTTGCCAATCCCTTCGTGGTGGGCACATTCGAATACTCCCTGTCCACCTCCACTATTTTGCTCACTAGACTTCATAGATTTCATAGAATTTACACTGCAGAAGGAGGCCATTCAGCCCATCGAGTCTGCACCAGCACTTGTAAAGTGCACCCGACCCAAGCCCACACTCCCACCCAACCTTTTTGAGCACTAAGGGCAATTTAGCATGGCCAATCCACCTAACCTGCACATCTTTGGACTGTGGGAGGAAATCGGAGCACCTGGAGGAAAGCCACGCAGACACAGGGAGAACGTGCAGACTCCGCACTGACAGTGACCCAAGCTGGGAATTGAACCTGGGACCCTGGAGCTGTGAAGCAACTGTGCTAACCATTATGCTACCATCCTGCCCCTTATGATAGATGGTCATGTTCCTCCCTCCTTTCCCTATCCACACGAGCCTTAAACAAAATAATTACCCCCCTGGACCACTGCTTTCAGTGCTTCCCAAAAAATGGCTTCCGACACCTCCCCATTCTGATTCAACTCCACATACCCCTTAACCACCGCCCGTACCTTATCACAAAAACCTCCATCCATCAACAATGCCGAATCAAACCTCCACCTCGGCCTCTGCTCTCGTACAGATCTAAAACGAATCTCCAGTCAGTGGGACGCATGGTCCGAGATAACTATCACCACATACTCTGCCCCCTCCACCACAACCAAAATCACCCAACTCACTACAAAGTAATCAATCTTCGAGTACACCTTATAGATGTGTGAAAAGGAGTAATACTCCCTTCCCCCTGGGTTCTGAAAGCAGCATGGATCCACCATACCCATCCTTTCTATAAAGCCACCCAGCTCCCTTGCCATTCGTACCCTACCCATCGACCTGGGGTTTGACCTATCCACACTCGTGGCACTCACACCTTCCACTCCTTCAGGCAGGCCCAATTCGCAGGTTGTGCCTTCTCAAGGTACTTTCCTGCTCCTCCACGGTTGCCCTCAGCATTTTACAAAGCTCTCCCAGAAGCCCCATCTCCGCCTCCAGAGCCACCACACGATCGCTGTGGTTCAAGATTACTCCTTCGATCTCCCGAAACTGCGACCCCTGCACCTCCAAACACTTCTCCACCCGTTCTATCAAGCTCTTCAGCTCCTTCAATGGCCTTCGAGCGATCCTCCCGCATTTCCTTCCTCTATCAGCAGAATTCCTCCATAATAAAAGCCGTCAAACTGCTCCATCTGGGGCTTTCGACCTTGCACCAGCCCTTCTTCCCCCTAAGCCATTCTTTCACTGGCTGCTGTGCCATAGGTTTCCTCTCTAATTCTTTGGCCAGGGCTCTCAACTTCTTCTGCCGAGTTTGGTACCCAGCGGACATACCACTCCCGGGGGAAACTACTCCTCCAACCATCGCCTGCACCTTTTCATCAAAATTCTACCCAATATCAGAAAAAGAGTTATTTCCTGTACCTTCAAGCAGGAGCTGCCCTGTGTGCGACCTCTCACACCATGGCCGCCACCGGAAGTCCTGGTTGAAGCTGGTACAAAGGCAGATGGTTGTGGTGGTTGGAGATCAATTATCCCACCTCCAGGATTTTACTACAGGAATTCCTCAGGGTAGTGTCCTAGCCCCAGCCATCCTCAGCTGCTTCATCAATGACTTTCCTTTCATCATAAGGTCAGAAGTGGGGATATTCGCAGACGACTGCACAATGTTTAGCTCCATTTGCAACTCGTCAGATACTGAAGCAGTTCATGCCTAAACACAGCAAAACCTGTATATGATACAGGCTTGGGCTGACAAGTGGCAAGTAACATTCGTCCCACACAAGTGCCAGGCAATGACCATCTCTTAACAAGGGAAGATCTAACCATCGCCCCCTGGTATTCAGTAACATTACCATAACTGAATCCCCCACTGTCAACATAAGAACTAGGATCAGGAGTAGGACATCTGGCCCCTCGAGCCTGCTCTGCCATTCAATGAGATCATGGCTGATCTTTTGTTGACTCAGCTCCACTTTCGGCCCGAACACCAAAACCCTTAATCCCTTTATTCTTCAAAAAACTATCTATCTTTATCTTAAAAAACATTTAATGAAGGAGCCTCAACTCCTTCACTGGGCAAGGAATTCTATAGATTCACAACACTTTGGGTGAAGAAGTTCCCCTTAAACTCAGTCCTAAACCTACTTCCCCTTATTTTAAGGCTATGCCCCCTAGTTCTGCTTCCCCCGCCAGTGGAAACAACCTGCCCGCATCTGTCCTATCTATGCTCTTCATAATTTTATATGTTTCTATAAAATCCCCCTGCATCCTTCTAAATTCCAACGAGTTCAGTCCCAGTCTACTCAACCTCTCCTCGTAATCCAACCACTTTAGATCTGGGATTAACCTAGTGAATCTCCTCTGCACACCCTCCAGCGCCAATACGTCCTTTCTCAGGTAAGGAGACGAAACCAAACACAATACTCCAGGTTTGGCCTCACTAACACCTTATACAATTGCAGCATAACCTCCCTAGTCTTAATCCATCCCTCTCGCAATGAAGTACAAAACTCCATTTGCCTTCTTAATCATCTGTTGCACCTGTAAACCAACTTTTTTGCGACTCATGCACTAGCACACCCAGGTCTCTCCAAACAGCAGCATGTTTTATTATTTTATCATTTAAATAATAATCCCGTTTGCTGTTATTCCTACCAAAATGGATAACCTCACATTTGTCAACATTGTATTCCATCTGCCAGACCCTAGCCCATTCACTTAACCTATCCAAATCCCTCTGCAGACTTCCGGTATCCTCTGCACTTTTCGCTTTACCAGTCATCTTAGTGTCGTCTGCAAACTTGGACACATTGCACTTGGTCCCCAACTGCAAATCATCTATGTAAATTGTGAACAATTGTGGGCCCAACACTGATCCCTGAGGGACACCACTAGCTACTGATTGCCAACCAGAGAAATGCCCATTAATCCCCACTCTTTGCTTTCTATTAATTAACCAATCCTCTATCTTTACCCTTAATGCCATGCATCTTTATCTGATGCAGCAACCTTTTGTGTGGCACCTTTTCAAAAGCTTTCTGGAAATCCAGATATACCACATCCATTGGCTCCCCGTTATCCACCGCACTGGTAACGTCCTCAAAAAATTCCACTAAATTATTTAGGCACGACCTAACCTTTATGAACCCATGCTGCGTCTGCCCAATGGGACAATTTCCATCCAGATGCCTCGCTATTTCTTCCTTGATGATAGATTCCAACATCTTCCCTACTACCGAAGTTAAGCTAACTGGCCTATAATTACCCGCTTTCTGCCGACCTCCTATTTTAAACAGTGGTGTCACGTTTGCTCATTTCCAAACCGCCGGGACCACCCCAGAGTCTAGTGAATTTTGGTAAATTATCACTAGTGCATTTGCAATTTCCCTAGCCATCCCTTTTAGCACTCTGGGATGCATTCCATCAGGGCCAGGAGACTTGTCTACCTTTAACCCCATTCGCTTGTCCATCACTACCTCCTTAGTGATAACAATCATCTCATGGTCCTCACCTGTCATAGCCTCATTTCCATCAGTCACTGGCATGCTATTTGTGTCTTCCACTATGAAGACCGACCCAAAAAACCTGTTCAGTTCCTCAGCCATTTCCTCATCTCCCATTATTAAATCTCCCTTCTCATCCTCGAAAGGACCTCAGCCACTCTTTTTCATTTTATATATTTGTAGAAACTTTTACGATCTGTTTTTATACTTTGAGCAAGTTTACTCTCATAATCTATCTTACTCTTCTTTATAGCTTTTTCAGTAGCTTTCTGTTGTCCCCTAAAGATTTCCCAGTCCTCTAGTCTCCCACTAATCTTTGCCACTTTGTATGCTTTTTCCTTCAATTTGATACTCCTTTATTTCCTTCGATATCCACAGTCGATTTTCCCTCTTTCTACCGTCCTTCCTTTTTGTTGGTGTGAACCTTTGCTGAGCACTGTGAAAAATCGTTTGGAAGGTTCTACACTGTTCCTCAACTGCTTCACCATAAAGTATTTGCTCCCAGTCTACCTTAGCTAGCTCTTCTCTCATTCAATTGTATTCACCTTTGTTTCAGCACGTGTTACATTTTACCTTCTCACCCTCCATCTGTATTTTAAATTGCACCATATTGTGATCACTCCTTCCGAGAGGATTCCTAACTATGAGATCATGAATCAATCCTGTCTCATTACACAGGACCAGATCTAGGACCGCTTGTTCCCTCGTAGGTTCCATTACATACTGTTTGAGGAAACTATCGTGGATACATTCCATAAACTCCTCCTCAAGGCTGCCTTGACCGACCTCTATAAACCAATCGACATGCAGATTAAAATACCACATGATAACTGCTGTACCAATTCTACATGCATCAGTTATTTCTTTGTTTATTGCCTGCCCCACTATAATGTTACTATTTGGTGGCCTACAGACTACTCCCATCAGTGATTTTTTCGCCTTACTATTACTGATTTCCACCCAAATGATTCAACTTTATCCTCCATAGCACCAATGTCATCCCTCACTACTGCCCAGATGTCATCCTTAAATAACATAGCTACACCTTACCACCTCCCTTACCATCCACTCTGTCCTTCCAAATAGTTTGATACCCGTGGATATTTAACTACCAGTCGTGACCATCCTTTAACCATGTTTCAGTAATGGCCACTAAATCATAGTCATCTTGGGGGTTACCATTGACCAGGGACTGAATTAGACTAGCCAAATAAATACTGTGGCTCCCAGAGCAGGTCAAAGACAAGAAATCCTGTGGTGAGTAACTTACCCGACTCCCAAAAACCTATCCACCATCTACAAGGCACAAATCAGGGTGTAATGGTATACTCTTCACTTGCTTGGATGACTGCACCTCCAAGAACACTCAAGACGCTCAACCCCATCCAGGGCAAGGCAACCTGCTTGATTGCTATCCCTTTCACAGTGGCACAGTGGTTAGTAAGGCTGTCTCGCAGCGCCAGAGACTGGGGTTCGATTCCACTCAGGTGACTGTTTGTGTAGAGTTATCACATGTTTTCCATCTCGGTGTAGGTTTCTTCTGGGTGCTCCGGTTTCCTCCCACAGTTCAAAGATGTGCAGGTTAGGTGGATTGGCTATGTTAATTTGCCCCAGGTGGGATTATGGAGATAGGGTAGGGGATTGTGCCGAGGTAGGATGCTCTTTCATAGGGTCAGTGTAGACTCGATGGGCCGAATGGTCTCCTTCTGCACTGTAGGGATTCTTTCTTTTTTAATAATATTTTAAGGTATTTGAAATTTTTTATAAAAGTAACAAAAACAATGACATCAACATGGTAAAATAAACATCCCCCCCCCCCCCCCAGCCCAATCTTCACACACTTCAACCATACAACAACAATCTGCCCCCCTACCCCCCCCCCCCCCCCGCGGAATACTGCAACTGCTGACATTTTTAATTTTCCCCGAGAAAGTCGACGAACGTCTGCCACCTCCGGGAGAACTCGAACATTGACCCTCTTAAGGCGAACTTTATTTTCTAAAGGCTTCCTGTGCACCTCATACACCTATCCTCTACCCCGAAAAACCTGCTCATCCTCGCCGCTGTCACGTGTGCCCGGTGGACTACCTTAAATTGTATCAGGCTGAGCCTGGTGCACAATGAGGAGGTATTAACCCTGCTTAGGGCATCCGCCCATAGACTCGCCTCTAACTCTCCTCCTTGCTCGTCCTCCCACTTGTTTTCAGCTCCTCCACCGGAGTTTCCACAACTTCCGAAAGCTCCTGGTAAATATCCGATACCTTCCCCTCTCCCACCCAGCTACTGGAGACTACTCTATCCTGTATCCCCCGTGGCGGCAGCAGCAGTGGAAATGCCGGCTCCTGTTTTCTCAGGAAGTCGCGCACCTGCAAATGCCTAAACCATTCCCTTTTGGAAATTTAAATTTATCCTCCAAATCTTTCAAGCTGGGAAAGCTCCCACCTATAAATAGATCCCCCATTCTTCTAATTCCTGCCCTTTACGAACTCCAGAACCCGCCATCTAGCCTACCCGGTACATACCAGTGGTTATAAATCGGTGTCCAAATCGATGCTCTACTCTCTTATATCTCCTCCACTGCCCCCAGATCCTCAGAGCCGCCATTACCACCGGACCTGTGGAGTATCGGGCCGGCGAGAAAGGCAGAGGTGCCATTACCAATGCTCCCAGACTGGTGTCTTTACATGACGCCGCCTCCATCCGCTCCCATGCCAATCCCTCCCCTACTACTCACTTCCTGATCATGGCTGTATTAACCGCCCAGTAGTAATTGCAGAAGTTCGGCAGTGCCAACCCACCCTCCCCCCGACTGTGCTCCAGCAACACTTTCTTCACTCGCGGGGTTTTACCCGCCCACACAAAGCCCGAAATAATCTTATTCACCCACTTGAAAAAGGCCTTTAGTGATGAAGATGGGGAGGCACTGAAAGACAATCAGAAATCTGGGGAGGATAGTCATTTCCACAATCTGTACCCTCCCCGCCAGTGATAGTGGGAGCATGTCCCATCTCTGATGTCCCCTTCCATTTGTTCTACCAGCCGGGATAGGTTTAACTTGTGTAGTACCTCCCATTTCCGGGTCACCTGGATTCCCAGCTATCAAAAGCTCTTCCCTATCATTCTAAGCGGTAGCTCTCCCAGTCTCTTCTCTTGCCCGGATCGCAAACATCTCGCTTTTCCCCCATGTTCAATTTATACCCCGAAAAATTGCCAAATTCCCCCAAGATTCGCATTACTTCCCCCACCCCCTTCAACAGGTCCGAAATATACAAGAGCAGATCATCTGCGTAGAGTGAGACCCGGTGCTCCTCCCCCCCCCCCCCGGGAACCAACCCTTTCCAGTTCCTAGAGGCTCTTAACGCCATGGCCAATGGCCAGAGAAAACAGTAATGGGGAGAAAGGGCACCCTTACCTCGTCCCTTGGTGTAGTTCAAAATACCCTGACCTCAGCCGGTTCGTACACACACTCACTACTGGTGCCTGATAGAGCAACTGCACCCAGTCAATAAAGCCCTCACCAAACCCAAACCTTCCCAGCACCTCCCACAGGTAATTCCACTCCACCCGATCAAAAGCCTTCTCTGCATCCATCACTACCACCATCTCCACTCCTTCGGAGGGCATCATAATAACATTTAGAAGCCTTTGAACATTGGCCTTGAGTTGCCTGCCCTTAACAAATCCCGTCTGGTCTTCCCCGATCACCCCCGGGACAGTCCTCTATCCATGTGGCCAGTATCTTAGCCAGCAGTTTGGCATCCACATTTAGTAGAGAAATCGGCCTGTATGACCCGCATTGCTCCGGATCCTTCTCTCGTTTTAAGATCAATGAAATTGAGGCCTACGACATTGTTGGGGGTAGGACTCCCTTCTCTCTTGCTTCGTTAAATGTCCTCACCAGCAGTGGGCTCAATATCTCTGAAAACGTCTTATAGAATTCCACCGGGTAGCCGTTAGGCCCCGGGGCCTTGTCCGACTGCATGCCCTCATAGATCGCCCCCCTTGCCTTCCTCAACTGTTCCACTGCTTTCCCTGTGGTCAGCAGACCAAACTCCACCTGTAACCTCCGCCAGTCCCTCAGTAGCCCCGCGTCCGGGGCCTCCAAGTATCTCCTGCCCACCTGGAGCATCTCCTCCACTAATCTATTCCTCTCAGCCCGTTCCCCCTTTTCTCTGCGGGCCCATATCAAGATTAATTCCCCTCTGACTACTGCCTTGAAAGCTTCCCAGACCGTCGCTGCAGAGACCTCCCCCGTATCATTTGTTTCCAGGTAGTTCTGGGTGGACTTATTAACTTGCTGACAGACCGCTTCGTCAGCTAGCAACCCCACATCCAAGCTCCACAGTGGGCGTTGCCCTCTCTCCACACTAACCCATAGTTCCACCCAGTGCGGGGCATGATCACACTGCAATTGCCGAGTACTCAGTATCCACCACCTTCGGTATTAGCGCCCTGCTCAGAACAAAAAGGTCGATGCGAGAGTATACCTTGTGGACATGTGAAAAAAAGGAAAACTCCTTTGTCCTCGGCTGTGCAAACCTCCATGGGTCTACTCCTCCCATCTGTTCCATAAAACCCTTCAATTCCTTTGCGCAGCCGCCCTCCTCCCTGGATTTTGACCGATCCAATTCCAGATCAATGACTGTGTTGAAGTCCCCCCCCATGATCAGGTTATGTGACTCTGGGATCTTACCTAACACCTGCCTCATAAATTCCACGTCGTCCCAATTTGGAGCATATATGTTCACAAGTACCACATGCACCCCCTCCAGCTTCCCACTCACCATTATGTACCTACCCACCTTGTCTGACACGATTCTCCCTGCCTCGAATGCCACTCGTTTGCTGATCAAGATCGCTCCCGCCCTGGTCCTTGAGTCCAGTCCTGAGTGGAACACTTGGCTAACCCACCCCTTCCTCAATCTCGTTTGTTCTGTAACCTTTCGGTGTGTCTCTTGTAGCATTGCCACGTCCGCCTTCAGTTCCCTCAAATACGCGAACATGGGAGCCCTCTTGACCGGCCCATTCAGTCATCTCACGTTCCATGTGATCAGCCTGGATGGGGGGCTTTCAACACCCCCCGCCCGCTAACTAGCCACCCCCCTTTTAGGCCAAGCCCGAGCTCGCGCCCTCCGCTTCGAGTCCCCACTCGGGCTGTCACCATCCCCGACCTCCCATTTGTCAGGTAGTAACAGTTCCTCCTCTATCAGCAAAGCAGTCCCCCCCCCGCCCCCCCCCCCCAGCAACAACACTAAAAATCCAATCACTCAAGTCAAGCTCCAGTTTAACACCTGTCCACCCCCCACTGCGCTTCTGAGAGTCAGCTGACCCATGCTGACTTGATAGCTCCCGCCCCTGGCACCAAGCAGTTTGTTTCCCTATTGTACTCTCCTCTCCCCCCCCACATGAATAAACATTTTAAAAGCATTACATTCCCCAGTAAACAAACAACAGAAAAATAAGTGAAGAAACAATCACTTTAGAAAAAGTCACCCAAAAAGCAGAACTAAATTCAAAGCCCATCCCCCCCTTGAACAAGGTCCCTGCAAGACAGATCAACCTTTAAACATCCACACAGCCCATTATTTCTCATAGAGCGACTTACATTTTTACAATCCAGCACCGCAAATCGCTGCCACAGTACTTCTCCAAGGCTTAAGTGTCTTTTAATTCGCCACCAGCTGCATTTCTTTAATAAAGGTCCATACTTAAAATAGAAGTCCCGTTCCTCATGCGTGACCCACAGGCGGACTGGGTACAGCATCCCACACTTCACCCCCTTCATAAAGAGGGTCGTTTTTGCCCGATTGAACCCAGCTCGCCTCTTGGCCAAATCCGCTCCCAGGTCCTGATAAATGCACAACTCACAGTTCTCCCACTTGCTGCTCCGTTCTTTCTTGGCCCACCGCAAAATGTGTTCCTTGTCCATGAAACGGTGAAAACGTACCACCATGGCCCTCGGCGGTTCGTTCGCTCTGGGCTTCCTCACGAGCGCTCTGTGCAATTCCAGGGGCCGAGGGAATGCCCCAGCCCCCATCAACTTCTTCAACATGTCCATCACATAGACCCTCGCATCCGATCCCTCATTGCCTTCAGCGAGGCCAACAATTCTGAGATTCTGCCTCCTGGACCTATTCACCAGGTCCTCCAGCTTCACCTGCATTCTTTTCTGGCGGTCGTTCATCATCTCCACCTTGCTTTCCAGCATGGTTATATACTCCTCGTGCTCGGACAACTTTTGTTCGACCTCCTGGATCACTCTCCAGTGGGTTTCCTGATTCTGAACCACTTGATCAATCGAAGCCTTAATCGGGTCCAGCATGCCCTTCTTCAGCTTGGCAAAGCAATCCTCGAAAAACTTCACCAGCTGCTCCGTCAATCACTGTGCCGTCTCCCTGCGGCCCTTGCCCTCCGCCATGCTGTCCCGTGTTACCAGCTCTGCTTGCGTCTCCCTTATAGGACTTTGTCGTCTCATACGTCCACTTCTGGTCCAATTCTCCATACACCGGAGGGGGATTTCTCCTTACTGTCTCACTCTTCACTGCCTTATCCCATGAAATCCGAAAAAAAACAGGGGGAAAAGGTCCAAAAGTCTGTTCCAGGCGGGAGCTATCAAATGTGCGACCTACCCCTTCATGGCCACCACCAGAAGTCCACTGTAGGGATTCTATTAAACATTTAAACCCTCCACCACTAACAGTGGTAGCTCTCTTGACCATCTACAAGATGCACTGCAGGAACTCACCAAGGTTCTTTAGACAGCACCTTCCAAACCCACAACTACTACTATCCAGGAGGACATGAGCAGCAGGTTCCTGGGAACACCAGCACCTGGAGGTTCTCCTCCAAGTCACTCACCATTCTGCCTTCTGCCATTGAAATAGCTCTGTTCCTTCACTATTGCTGGGTCAAATTCCTGGAACTGTAGCATCCCCCCCCCCCCCCCCCAACACCATTTTGGGTGAACCAACAACTCAGTGTCTGCAGGTATCGAAGAAGGCAGCTCACCATCACCTTCTGAAGAGCACCTAAGGATGGGCAATAAATGCTGGCTCAGCCAGAGATGCCGACATCCTGTAAATTAATTAAAAATAAACAAGATAAACTAGGAATGGGCAAAATACGCCAGCCTGGGGCAGTCACATCAATTCCCAAGAGTGAACTTTAAAAACAGACCTGTATCTAAGCAAAGTCAAAAGGATCACTCCTGGTTAAAACATTTTTAGCATTGATAGGTCTGAATCAAACATATCACAGTTTTGAAATAAATTGATTAACATCTGCTGCATTATCAAATTAGAACTAAGCATCAACCTTTTTCCCAGGTAGGAATAAGCAATTTGATAATTTATGCATGCTAAGAGTGAAGTTACTAAATACATCGGCGGCCAATATTTCCTCAGAGTTGTTTCTTTTGATTTTCTCAGAACATAATCTAATGGCAATTAACGAAGAGGATTCCAATGAACTGATAACCTAGGAAATTAGTGCGCCTCCCATTAAAAATTTAACTGAGACAGCTTTGGTGATAAAATGTATCGAAGACAGTCTTAACTTCAGCTGGAAGTATATCTAACATTCTACCTGTTTCAAATTGTTTTAAAGAGTTTTTCATATTTATTGCTGAGAAGCAGAATATTTATTGATACTCCCTTTGTTATTAAATCTAAAATTTTTTTTGAATTTATCCAAAAGTTGTGGTGGAAACATTCTTCTACCACCAACCTATACCCAAATGGTACTCTAGACACCTCCTACATTTGTTTTTTTAAATAAACTTAGAGTATCCAATTCATTCTTTCCAATTAAGGGGCATTTTAGCATGGTCAATCACCTACCCTGCACATCTCTGGGTTGTGGGGCCGAAACCCACGCACAAACGGGGAGAATGTGCAAACTCAACATGGACATTGACCCAGAGCTGGGATCGAACCTGGGACCTCGGCACTGTGAGGCAGCCGAGCTAACCATTGCGCCACCGTGCTGCTCTCACCTCCTACATTTGTGCAGTGAAACCAAAACTCTGGTGGCATATTGTGCTTATAAAATTTCTGAACTTGTAAAACTATTCCAAGATCAGGATCTCCTGTCTATTTCTTTCAGCTTGATATTTAAAAAAAAAAATACAGACAGGATTCTACCGAATATAATTTCAATTTCTGGACAGCACCTTCACCTTCTAGTTACAGCAAAACATCAAAGTACGTGCTGGAATTTATGAGGCATCTTTGTAACTGAGGATCTGGCTCGTAATGTAGCAAAAATACTGGCGTCAGTATTCTTACAGAAAGATAGTATTAAACATAATGCCATGGTTAATAAAAGGTAATTCAATGTTACCTTAGAATAGAACTGGATGCTTGGCGAGAATATTATGGGTAACGTATTGGGTGGAAATGTGAAAGAAACACAGTTAAGACATTTCAATTCTTGTTATTTTTAATGCATTTGTTGTCTGACAACAATGCTACTCATCTGTTTATTTACATTAACTAACATTAGTTCATCACAAGCATTTTAAATCAAGGCGAGAAGGACAAATTATCCATTATAAAGCTCCCATCGGTCATGAACATTGAAATAAAACATTGAGGAATGTAATTCTGTAAACACAACATAGGAATACAGTACATCACTAAGCACAGACGACCAGGTTCAGGCATGGTACTAAAGTTATCATCGTCATGCGGTCAGAGGAGCATTGTGAACAGGTGTTCAAATGAGACACCAAGCCATGCTATTTGTACACATATTACTCAAAGTAACTTCCTCCATCTTGTGATGCTTAGGTATTACAAATAGAAGGTACACCCGAGCAATTTAAAACAATTTCAACATCCTCAGTGCATTTCTTTGTTAGCTGCCCAGTCTTCTTGAGCTACATGTAACTAACTGCATTACTTCAAAATGAATTAACTGTTACACAATTCAGAAAAAGGTAAAATCACCAATACAACACCCTCTAATACAGTTAATGTTAAATACCAAAAAATCCCTCATTCTGTGCAGGCATCATATGTTCCTATTATGGATTATTTCCACCTTTTATGCTTACTAGATTTATTTATTTTAAAATTACTTGTATGCAAAGTTGATTTTCAATTACTTTTCCCTCAGCTTCATAAGCATTGAACAGGATAATAGTTCTCTACATCAGAAAATGTCCCAAAAAAGCAATTTATACCAGACTGGCTGATTCAGTTAATTACTGCACTGCAGTATAGCCTTAGTAATTTGTTACCTACCCTTTTAAAGTTTTCACTTCAGTGGTAAGTGCAGAATATTTATCCTTCAGGACTTTCATACAATAGAGGTATCTATATGGCACTTTACTGATTTAAAAAACATACCAGACAAATTAGCTAACATAACGAGTCATTAAACTTCAGAATTTGGCACACTTAGATGGCTGTGTACACTGACAAAACTTAAATGAAGCATGAACTACTGCACGTTACAACAAATGGGAATATGAAAGAAAACTTTTTGTCATTACTGCAACTAGGAAAGGCAAATTAATACAACAGAACAATGCCATTCTGAATGTTCCTGCTCTACTCAGATCAGCAATCCACTGGGAAACGGAGTGATAGCTTTAAAGATAAGACACATCCTTTGGCCAAACTAGTTGAAAGGAGGAGCACAATTCATTGTAGAGCATTACATCAACTTAACTTAACTTTTTCCTTCTCTTCGCAAGTTTTAATATCTGTATGCAAGTTTGGCCAAAGGATGTGTCTATCTTTAAAGCTATCACTTCCTTTCCCAGTGGATTGCTGATCTGAGTAGAGCAAAAACATTCAGAATGTTATTTGTTCTGTTGTATTAATTTGCCTTTCCTAGTTGATTTAATATCTATCAATGGGGTGCATGAGACAAATCAGCTGTTCAGCTGGATACTGCAGGAAGCCAAGAATGGGTAACTCAGAAGGATGGGTGACATCTCAACAATAAGCAATAGGAAAAGATAGTGCAGCAATGGGGGAATAGAAGAGGCAAACTGAATGCAGCACAGTGACCAGAAGATACAAGTGAAGTGATCTCACAACACTTTTCTGAACAGACCAGAAGCCCAAATTAAGCTTGGTTCCAACTTATTTAAATTACTGCACTGTAAAACTGTTTAAGTCTTTTGTTACTAGTACTCTTTTAAATTTAGTACAGATCCTCTTTGTTAATAATCAAGCTTTACTCATAAATCTCTAGATTAACAGATGAATCAGCCTGATACACTTTGAATCAAAAACACTAAACTGCCTTAGTGGCACATGTCCAAAAAAATGAACAGTAGCAACTCATCTCCAAACAGAATTATAATAAACCTCTTTGACAACAGAAGAAATGGTCTGTAACAAATCCACTGAGTTAGTTTAATTAAATGCCCATACTTGCCTGCTTCTTAATTTAAAAATTATGGTGAAAGTGCGTAATGCCACATGTTGAGTATATTTCAGTGTCAAAATGCATGTGAAAATATGTTCAGCTATTTGTGGTTGAATTAAACAAAATGTGAACTACTGGCTCTAATTAATAACAGAAGCAGCTAGAAACAAAATTGACTATACGATGGGAAAGACAAGAAACGGATGTTTTCAACCGTTCATTGCAGAGTTTTTCATTAATGATGTGCATTGCTCCTGCTTACATTATACAATACATGGGTACAAATCTATTTACATAACTAAGAAACAGAGGGAATGGTTTTAATTCAAAAAAGCATACAAAGGGCCATACAAATGACCTTTTCAGATAGATTTTAAGGGCATTTTTAAAAATTTGCTTCAGAATATGTTATGTAATGTTATCTCAACAAAGCTACCTGGCAACCCCACAAACCATGTGAGATAATATGTGGATACACAAAAATAAATATGTTGTTCACATATTAAATAATGAACTTCTAAAATATCCTTTTATGTTTTTAGGAGTTTGGGCATGACTCCGTAATATCCAGATGTTGGGTCAGATATTTTACGTCTGCGGAAACTAAATACAGGATAAGAAGAAAGTGGAGTTTGCAAACAGTAAAATGAGACAGGTTTCAAATCATAAGATGCACAAATGCTTATTTACCGTAAAAAAGTTATCAATATAAGCAACAGCAAACACGTTTCCTTAATTTATGATGAGACCCAAAAGCTTTAATAGAATATCTTCCTACTGATTTTGCTGCATTGTCACCCTATGATTTTGCTGCAATGTCACACAATTTATGTACTTATAAGTGGAATAAAAAGATGAAATTCTATAGAAATTCTTTAACTATTCAACAACAGAATGATCAGGCTTTTTAAAACATGGCCCTCTTTGATTAATCACCCTTTTCCATCCCATTTCCCAAGTCAACACAAGTTCCTTAGATCGTTTGCAATATAAAATTCCACTTAAATGTTTTTATATTTGTTACTCAGCCAGTTAAAAATCAATTTCGATAACAAATTATAAATCGTTATATTTTGGCCCAACATATCTGTTTTAAATATAATCCCCACTTTGGAAAATTTTCAATATAGCAGCTAAACAGTTACCTACCTGCATGTGAATTTAAAAGGGAGTACTGAAACTCTCAGCTAACCTCCATGAAACTTATGTGATAAATATAATACAAAACAATGGAGTGCGCAATAATATTCTGTCACTTGTGTAAATTTCCTTTATATCTTTACAAAAGCTTTCATATTGGTGGAATAAAATGGGGATTAACCCTTACCACAGCTATACCCGCCATCACACAGTGGTACTGCAAGGAGTATTATGTGGGATGTCTATTAAATTTCAGTGCAATATGCAGGTCTTAGAAATTGCTTAGTCTAGGCCCTCTACAGTTCATACCTTCGATCTACAGGAAATAAAATATTTTGATGAGAAAATTTGCATATACAGTAATTTTATGCAATGCAGAGATTTGAGAGACTAACTCTTTAGTTCTCAAAGATATGAAGATTCTGGGAAAAGGCAGCAGTTCATGAAAGGACCAAGTTCCTTCTTTTTTTTAAAAACTTAAAACTTTGGCACCTAAATACTGATAGAAACATTATTTTTCATTTAAACTGAAGTAATAATCTTGTAGAAATACTTACAAAGGGACAAAGATTATCCACATCTCATTTTGTTTAAAGATTGCATGAAAATAAATATTACATTTGTATGGCCTTAACTTCCAAATCTAACACTTAGAGTCATACATCTGTAAGGCCCTCTATAAGGCTTCATCCAGTTTAGTGCTAAAGCAAGGGGGAATCACAAAAGTAATACAAAAGTCTTCCATAGGTGCCTATTTGTGGAATGGTAAACTTAACAGCAGTACAAAAACGCCACTGACTTTAGGTCCTTTAACGATGGCTACCAAAACATCATTAATTCTGAGGTGTTTGGAAAATTTGTGATCTGAAGTGCATTTTTCTCAAAATCCGTACATGTCAACAGCTCTGCTGCACATGATAATGCAGTTTGGGTTAATATCAAATCCCTTTCAAGTCTTTCTTAATAACCCAGACCTTCTACCAGTCTTACTCAGTGTCAGGCTCTGCTGCTAGAAATGATGATTTGCTTTTCTTATTCTTTTTCAGAAGTTGCTCCTGTTCCTTTTTTCTCCGTTTTTCTCTTTGTTTCTCTAACTTCTGTTGCGCTTTCCGGGCTTTTTCAACTGATGACTTCAGCTCCTTTAATTTCTTTTTAATGATTGCCCGATCTTGAGATACAATACCTAATGCCTGGAATGAAGAAATATTTTTAGAACTGCAGTTAACATAAAATAAGCAATCATTTTGACTGAGCACCCACCCTTGTTACCAAGTGCAAAAATATTACGAAAGCCAAAACTGTTTGAAGTACACAGCAAGTCTGCCAGCACCTATAAAGAGAATGGGCAGGTTAATATTTTGGACAGAAACCCTTTGTCAAAACTGAAAAAGTAAGGCAACTAAGACTTTACAGGACTAACCAAAACTAAGAGAGTTGGCGAACAATTGGTAAAGATTGTAGAGCCAAATATTCTAAACACTCCAATTGCAAGTAAGTAGCTCTTAGCTTTTCCCCAAGGTAGCTAAGTGTTTGATGTACACTTTGATTTGTGAACGCCAAATAAAATTACTAGGATTACTGAGAACCATGTATGTGGGGTTGAGGTTATGGTCAGATCAGCAGGTTCAAGGGGCCAAGAGATCTACTCTTGCTCCGAATCCATATGTTGCAAGGAACCTTTTTAAAAAGAAAATATTTTATTCAGGCATTTTCATAAAAACAAACCAAAGCAGAAGAAAAATCGTAGATTATAAATAACCAACACCCACTGCCCCCCCCCCCCCCCCCCGCTCCCCACCATTGCCTCCTTCTCCCATCCTTCCCCATTTTAACCCTCTTACCCCACACTCTTGCTGACCCCTCAATCCTCCTTAAAGAAGTTAATGAACAGCTTTCACCTCTGAGCGAACCTATCAACCGACCCCCTCAGGATGAACTTGACCTTCTCCAGCCTCAGGAATTTTTCCAGGTCACTCACCCACACCCCCGCTTTTAGCGGCTCCAAGTGCCTCCATTCAAGTCAGATCAGTCTCCGGGCTATCAGGGACGCAAAGGGCAAGAGATCGACCTCTCTCACCCCCTGGACTCCTGACAGCCCAAATATTGCTACATCTGGACCCAGGGCCACCTTCACCCCAAGAACCTCGGACATTACGTCCGCAAACCCTTGCCAGAACCCCTTAAGCTTCGGACATGCCCAAAACATGTGGCCTCCCCACGCACCGCCCACACCTATCTTCTACCCCCTCGAAAAACCTACTCGTCTGTGCTGTCATGTGTGCCCTATGAATTACTTTAAACTGAATGAGGCTCAGCTTCGCACACGACGAGGATGTATTCACCATCCGCAGGGCCTCAGCCCATGTCCCGGCCTCCACCTCCCCTCCTAGCTCCTCCTCCCATTTACACTTTATGTCCCCCATCAGAGCCCCCTCCCGGTCCATCAACCCCTTGTAGATCTCGGGCACCTTCCCCCCCCCCCCATCTCCTCCTTCGACGATTGGCAATCAGTAGCTAGTGGTGCCCCTCAGGAATCAGTGCCGGGCCCACAATTGTTCACAATTTACATGGATGATTTGGAGTTGGGGACCAAGTGCAATGTGTCTAAGTTTGCAGAAGACACTAAGATGAGTGGTAAAGCAAAAAGTGCAGAGGATACCGAAAGTCTGCAGAGGGATTTGGATAGTTTAAGTGAATAGGCTAGGGTCTGGCAGATGGAATACAATGTTGACAAATGTGAGGTTATTCATTTTGACAGGAATAACAGCAAAAGGGATTATTTAAATTATAAAATATTAAAACATGCTGCTATGTAGAGGGACCTGGGTGTCCTAGTGCATGAGTCGCAAAAAGTTATATTACAGGTGCAATAGGTGAATACGAAGGCGAATGAAGTTTTGTCCTTCATTACGAGAGGGATGGAGTTTAAGACTAAGGAGGTTATGCTGCAATTGTATAAGGTGTTAGTGGGGCCACACCTGGAGTATTGTGTTCAGTTTTGGTCTCCTTACCTGAGAAAGGACATACTGGCGCCGGAAGGTGTGCAGAGGAGATTCACTAGGTTAATCCCAGATCTGAAGGGGTTGGATTACGAGGAGAGGTTTAGTAGACTGGAATTGTACTCGTTGGGGAAATAAGGGGAAGTAGATTTAGGACTGAGTTTAGGAGGAACCTCTTCACCCAAAAGGTTGTGAATCTATGGAATTCCCTGCCCAGTGAAGCAATTGAGGCTCCTTCATTAAATGTTTTCAAGATAAAGATAGATATTTTCTGAAAGGATAAAGGAATAAAGAGTTATGATGTTCGGGCGGGAAAGTGGAGCTGAATCCACAAAAGATCAGCCATGATCCCATTGAATGGCCGAGCAGGCTCGAAGGGCCAGATGGCCTACTCCTGCTCCTAATTCTTATGTTCAACAGTACAATATCCTGCAACTCAGGGGCGGCAGCCCAGGAAAGGACGGCACCTCTCTTTACAAAATCCCAGATTGGCAGGTACCTAAAACCGCTCCCCCTGGGCCAACTCATCCTTCCTCCAGCTTCACGAGTCTGCCCCATAAACAGATTGCCAAATCGCTCAATCCCAAAACCTGGCATGCACCCCGCCCCCGGTTATTGTTGTCTCAGATCGGTGCCCACACCAAGGAACCCTCCAGCCCCAAATGCTGCTTCCACTGTCCCCACCGCTTTAGGCCGACACAACCACTGGGCTCACAGGGTGCCTCGCTGGCGAGAACAGCAGAGGCACTGTCAACATTGCCCTTAAGCTCGTTCCCCTACACAAAGTTGCCTCCATCCGTCCCCACACCGACCCCTCCCCACTACCCATTTCATGACCATGGCAATATCCGCTGCCCAGTAATAGTTCATCATGTTCGGCAACACCAGCGCCCCCCCCACCATGCTCCAGAAAAGCCTGCCTAACCTGTGGGGTCTTTCCCGCTCACACAAACCCAGAGATCAGCACATTGACCTTTCTAACAAACGCTTTCGGGACGAAGATTGTGAGGTTCTGAAACACAAACAACCTTGGCAGCACTGTCATTTTTACTGTCTGCACCCGACCTGCCAGCAACAATGGGAGCACATCCCATCTCTTAAAGTCCCCTTTATCTGCTCCACCAACCGAGTCAAGTTCAGCTTGTGCATCTGCGCCCAGCCCCCATCACCTGGATGCCCAAGTTTCTAAAACTCGCTCCCACTACCTTGAACAGCAGCTCCCCTAATCTCCTCTCCTGCCCTCTAGTCGCAACCAGGAACAGCTCGTTCGTTCCCATATTCAGCTTGTACCCAGATAACCGTCCGAATTCCCCCAAAATCCCCATAATGCCCCCAATACCGCCCAATGTGTCTGAAATGTATAGCAGCAGGTCGTCTGCGTACAGCGACCCTATGCTCTGCTGCCCCCTGCACAATCCCTCTCCAGTCCCCCGACGCCCTAAGTGTCATTGCCAGTGGCTCTATCGCCAAAGCAAGGAGCAATAGGGAGTGTGGGAAACCCTGCCTCATGCCCCGATGCAACCCAAAATATCCCAAACTCACTTGGTTCATCCGTACACTTGAACCAATGCCGTGTATAGCAACCGGACTCAGCCCACAAAGCCCTACCCGAACTCAAGCCTCCCCAGCATTACCCACAGATAGTCCCACTCCACCCAGCCAAACACTTCTTTACGTCCATCGCTACTACCACATCCTGCCCCTCCGAAGGCACCATAATTACACGAGTACCGCCTCACACTCGACAGCTGTCTCCCTTCCACAAAACACGTTTGGTCCTCGCCTATCACCCCCGGGACGCAGCACTCAATTCGCGAAGCCAACACCTTCGCCAACAACTTGTCGTCTATGTTCAATAACAAATTTGGGCGGTATGGCCCACACTGCTCCGGATGCTTATCCTTTTTCAAGCGAGATGGAAGCCTGCAATAGTGTAGGGGGAGTATCTTCCAGTCCCCAGCCTCGATATACGCCCTCACCAGCAGTGGCCCGAGGACCCCCCAGTCCCCTAACATTTTATGAAACTCCACCGGAAACCCGTCTGGATCCGGGGCATTCCCTACTTGCATCTCCCCCATGCTCTCCATCACCTCCCTCAACCCAATCGGGGCCCCCAATCCCTGCATCAACTCTGCACCCTCCTCTACCTTGGGAAACTCCAGCTTGTCCAGGAACCGCTAGTCTCTCCCCCACGGCTCGGGGCTCCAACTCGTATACCCTCCTGTAAAACACCTGAACAACGCCATTCACACCATATGGGTCCAACCCATCTTGTCCTTTATTCCCATGCCTACCCATCTTGTCCTTTATTCTCCAAATCTCCCTCGCCGCCTCTTGCTTCCTCAGCTTGTGGACCAGCATTCTACCCGCCTTCTCACTGTATTCATATACTGCACCTCTGGCCCTCCGTAGCTACCCCACCGCCTTCACCATGGACACTAACCCAAAGTCCATCTGGAGCCTCTGCCTCTCCTTCAACGGGCCTGCCTCCAGGGTCACCGAATATCTTCTATCCACCCGTAGGATCTCATCGACCAGCCTTGCCATCTCCGCCCGCTCTGCCTTCTCCCTATGTGCCCAAATTGAGATAAACTCCACCCCCCCCCCCCCCCCCCCCCCTCGACCCCACCACCACTAACCACTGCCTTGAGCGCCTCCCACAGCGTGGCTCTCGTGAGCTCCACGTATCCCCGGATTGTTGCCCTGTCACCCCCCCCCCCCCCCCCCCCGGAATACTTGGCCAGAAACCACGATCGCCAAATATTCCTAGACAACCGCCTCCACCAGCAATGCCTGTTCGCACAAAAAAGTCGTTCCGGGAGTACACCCGGTGCACGTGGGAGAAGTATGAGAATTCCTACGCCCTCAACATCCCAAACCTCTATGGGTTCACTCTCCACCATTTGCTCCATTCGCCACTGCCGACACCTTCATTGACCTTGGGCCCAACCGGTCTAAACTCGGCTCATTAACCGTGTTACCCCCATGATCAACTGGTGCGAGTCCAGGTCAGGGATCTTCCCCAGCACCTGCCTTATGAAATCGACATCATCCCAGTTTGGGGCATAAACGTTTACCAGGACCACCAGCATCCCCTCCAGCTTCCCACTCCCACCCCACCCCCCGCGAATCTGTCATAACATTCCCCACCTCGAACGCCACCCGCTTATTCACTAACACCGCTACCCCCTCATCTTCATATCCAGCCCCGAGTGGAACACCTGCCCCACCCAACCTTTCCTCAACCTTGTCTGCTCCCCTATCTTTAAGTGCATCTCCTGCAAAAAAGCCACATCCACCAGGCTACTCAGATGCACAAACACACTTGACCGTTTTTTTTTGAAAATCGTTTTATTGGCTTTTCTCAGATTTATAAACAGTTGTTGTGTATACACATTACATTTTTCTTCAGGCAAGCTTGGGGCAAGCCCAAAACATGTGGGATTGGTTGGCTGGGCCCCTCTGGCACTGCTCACATTTGTCCTCCACTACTGGGAAGAACCTGCTCATTCAGGTTCTGATCAGGTGCGCTCTGTGCACCACTTTGAGCTGCATTAGGCTTAGCCTTGTGCAGGAGGAGGTGGAGTTCACCCTGCTCAGTGCTTCGCTCCAGAGTCCCCACCCTACCTCTGTCCCCAGTTCGTCCTCCCATTTTTGTCTGGTCTCACCAGTGGTGTTCGAGCTCTCTCCAGTAGCTGTCCATATATTTTCCCACATAGTCCCCTTCTCGCTGCTTGTGCCTATCAGGTCCTCTAGTAGTGTGTTTTCTGGGGTACCCTACTGTCTCTTTGCAGAGGAAGTGTTTTATTTGGGGGTGTCTCAATTCCTGTCCATTTGCTAGTTTCCACTTCCTCGTCAGTTCGTCCAGTGTCACCAGTCTGCGCCTTAAGTAGAAGTCCCTGATCGTCAGTGCGCCCCCGTCCTGCCTCCATCTTTTGAAGGTGGTATCTAGCATGGCTGGGGGGAATCTGTGATTGCCACAGATGGGGGCCATGGGGGACATTTTAGTTATCCTGAAGTGCTGTCTCAACTGGGTCCACATTCTCAGTGTGGCCGCTACCACTGGCCTCGTTATGTATCTTGCTGAGGAGGATGGGAGTGCAGCTGTAGCCAGGGCCCGGAGGGTTGTTCCTTTACAGGATGCCTCCTCCATTTGTACCCAATCTGTGTCGGGTTCTTGTACCCATCCCCTCACTTTTTCTGCCGTTGCTGCCCAGTGGCAGTATTGTAGGTTCGGTAAAGCCAAGCCCCCTTTGACTTTTCCTCTTTGCAGTGTCGGTTTGGGAAATCACGGGTTCTTACCCACCCCCCCCCACACAAACGCCATTATTAGACTGTCTACGTTTTGGAAAAGGCCATGGGGATGAAGATCGAAATGGATCTGAACAGGAAGAGGAACCTTGGCAGTACGTTCATCTTGATTGTCTGCACTCTCCCCGCGCCAGGGAGAGTGGGAGTGAGCACCACCGTTGAAGGTCTCTTCTTACTTCCTCCACCAAGCTGGTCAGGTTCCACTTGCGGATCTGTGTCCAGTCTCTGGCTATTTGGATCCTCAGGTAACGGAATCTGTTCTGGGCCGTTTTGAACGGGAGCCCCTCCAGCTTTCTCCCTCCCCCGTTTGGGTTCACTGGGAATGCCTCGCTTTTGCCCAGGTTAACCTGAGAAGGTTCCAAACTCTTTCAGTATTTGCAGTATTGCCTTCAGTCTCTCCTGTGGCTTTGAGACATAGAACATACAGTGCAGAAGGAGGCCATTCGGCCCATCGAGTCTGCACCGACCCACTTGAGCCCTCACTTCCACCCCATCCCCGTAACCCGATAACCCCTCCTAACCTTTTTTTGGTAACTAAGGGCAATTTATCATGGCCAATCTACATAACCTACACGTCTTTTGACTGTGGGAGGAAACCGGAGCACCCGGAGGAAACCCATTGTGGTGAATGTATAGCACTAGTAATTCGCCAGTGTATTAGTATCATGTTCTGCCATTGTGTTACAACTATGTTATGTTATTGACCTTGTGGGCTCCACCTATGGGCCATTGTGTGGCTTCACCCACAGGGGGATATGTTGGGGCATGTACGGGTTCCGCCGATGGCTCCTCCTCTTGAAAGGAAGTATAAAGAGCAGTTGACCTGTAGGCGGGTCACAGTATTGTATCAGTCGCAGGCAGGCACTGTTCTAAGCTGATTAAAACCTTGGTTTTCTTCTACTCGTGTCTTTGAGTGAATTGATGGTCGCATCAATTTAATCAGCTTAAACACAACTATGGAATCAGCCCTCAAACTTGATCAACTGGAACTCGATCCGCAGGCTGCGAAGGCAAAATAAATTTTTTTGCACTGGCTTTGATGCTTCAAGGCCTATTTCGCTGCCACTTCCACGCCGTCCGTCACCGATGAACAGAAGCTGAGCCTCCTCCACGCACGGGTGAGTCATCGCATTTCTGTTCAGCTCGACGAGGCCTCCTCATACGCAGATGCCCTCGCTCGAACACCTCTATGTACGGCCCGTGAACGAGGTCTACGCTCGACACATCTTCACCACTCGCCGCCAGCGCCCAGGGGAGTCGTTAGATGACTTCTTACGCGACCTCAAAGCCCTCGCCGCAACTGTAATTACCAGGCCGTTACGGCCACTCAGCACATGGAACTCGCCGTCCGAGACGTCTACGTGGCGGAAATCCGGTCGAATTATGTGAGACAGCGCATGCTCGAAAAGGGGGCCCAGGACTGGACGACACGGTAACGTCAGCCACCTCTCTGGAGGTTGCGTTTCAGAGCCTTACCGCGTTCCTGGCTGACCACGCGAACCCCTCGTGGATCCCGACCAAAGACTACCCCAGGCCTGTGCCGCGCGGCCACCCGCCCACCATGGGGGGCTACCCTGCTATTTTTGCAGCCAGTCTCAACACCCCCGACAGCACTGCCCGGCCCGCACCGCGAATTGCAGCAGCTGCGGCAGAAAAGGACATTTCGCAAAAATCTGCCTGGCCAGGTCTAAGAACTCGAACTCACAGGCCCGATCCTCAGACTCACAGGCCCACAGACCCCGCAGTGTGGCAGCGTGTCTGCCGACTCCACCCCCTGTAGACGCGTCATCAGCCTCGTGCTATCAGTGGGGGCAGCCATCTTCCAGCCCTCACAGCACGTGCAATGCATGGGGGCCGCCATCTTGGCCATCCTCCCCCACGCGGCCGGCCACGTGCGATCCATGGGGGCCGCCATCTGCTCGACGCGTATGATCAATATGGACAGTCATCGCAGGGCCACCCGCAGCTCAGCACGGTCACCCTGGAAAGGTCGCGACCCAAGCACCTCCGGAAGTCGATGATGACCGTCCGGGTAAACGGGCACGAGACGCCTTGCCTTTTCAACTCCGGGAGCAGAGAAAGCTTCATTCACCCGGACATGGTAAGACGCTGCTCGCTCCCAATTTTCCCGGCGCAACAAACCATCTCCCTCGCCTCTGGGTCGCACTTGGTGCAAATCCAAGGGTGCACTACTGCAACCCTAGCAATACAGGGCGCTGAGTACGCTAATTTTAAATTATATGTGCTCCTAGACCTCTGCGCTCCTCTCCTATTGGGACTCGACTTCCAATGTAACCTCAGGAGCCTAACCCTGAAGTTCCGGGGGGCCCCTGCCCCCACTCACCATATTCAGCCTCGCAACCCTAAAAGTCAACCCTCCCCCCCTCTTCGCAAACCTCACCGCCAACTGCAAGCCAGTTGCCACCAGAAGCAGGCGGTATAGCATGCAGGACAGGACGTTCATTAGGTCCAGCGAATCTTGAGGGAGGATGTCATCGATGCCAGCAATAGCCCCTGGAGAGCTCAGGCGGTGGTCGTCAAGACTGGGGAAAAGTTCTGGATGGTGGTTGATTACAGCCAAACCATTAACCAGTATACGCAACTCAATGCGTACCCCCTTCCCCGGATTGCAGACATGGTAAACCAGATCGCACACTACTGGGTGTTCTCCACGGTGGATCTGAAGTCTGCATACCACCAGCTCCCAATCCGCCCGGAGGACCGCCACTACACGGCTTTTGAGGCAGACGGCCGCCTTTTCCATTTCCTCTGGGTCCCCTTTGGCGTCACGAATGGGGTTTCGGTGTTCCAAAGAGCAATGGACCGAATGGTGGACCAGTACGGACTGCGGGCCACATTTCCGTACTTGGACAATGTCACCATTTGCGGCCATGATCAGCAGGACCACGACACCAACCTCCACCGATTTTCCAAACCGCCCAAACCTTCAATCTCGCCTACAACAAGGAGAAATGTGTTTTCCGCACAACCAGACTAGCCATCCTCGACTACGTCATGGAAACCGGGGTCTTAGGGCCCGGCCCTGACCCTATGTGCCCACTCCTGCAACTCTCTCTCTCTCACTATCCCAAGGCCCTGAAGAGTGCATTGGGTTCTTTTCATATTACGCCCAGTGGGTCCCCAATTATGCGGACAAAGCCCGCCCACTAATCAAGGCCACCATCTTTCCACTGGCAACTGAGGCCCGCCAGGCCTTCAGCTGTATCAAGGCGGACATCGCCAAAGCCGCGATGCGCGCGGTGGACGAGTCCGTCCCCTTCCAGGTGGAGAGCGACGCATCAGAGGTCGCTCTCGCCGCCACCCTCAACCAAGCAGACAGACCGATAGCGTTCTTTCCGCGCACCCTCACCACCTCTGAAATTCGACACTCCTCGGTCGAAAAAGAAGCCCAAGCCCAAGTACGTGGAAGCCGCGCGGCACTGGAGGCACTACCTCGCGGGTAGGAGGTTTACCCTCGTCACCGAACAACGATCGGTAGCCTTCATGTTCGTCAATACGCAGTGGGGCAAAATCAAGAACGATAAGATCTTGAGGTGGAGGATCGAACTCTCCAACTATAATTACGACATAGTATATCATCCTGGGAAGCTCAACCAGCCCTCAGATGCCCTGTCCCGCGGCACATGTGCCAGCGCGCAAGATGACCGACTACGGGCTATCCACGATGATCTCTGCCACCCGGGGGTCACCCGGCTCGTCCATTATATCAAGGCCCGCAACCTGCCCTCCTCCACCAAGGAAGTCAGAGCTATGACCAGGGATGTCAAATCTGTGCAGAGTGTAAACCGCACTTCTATCAACCGGATAAGGCCCACCTGGTAAAGGTATCCCGGCCCTTTGAACGCCTCAGTATCGATTTGAAAGGGCCCCTCCCCTCCAATAACCGCAATACATATTTCCTCAACATCATAGAGGAGTTCTCCCGCTTCCCATTTGCAATCCCCTGCCCCCATATGACCACGTCCACTGTCATTAGAGCCCTGCATAGTATCTTCACCCTGTTTGGTTTCCCCAGTTATGTCCACAGCGACCGGGGCTCGTCGTTCATGAGCGACGAACTGCGTCAGTACCTGCTCAGTAAGGGCATTGCCTCGAGCAGAACTACCAGTTATAACCCCAGGGGAAACGGGTAGGTGGAGAGGGAGAACGCGACGGTCCTACTGACCCTGCGGTCCAGGAATCTCCCAGTTTCTCACTGGCAGGAGGTCCTCCCCGATGCGCTCCACTCTATCAAGTCCCTCCTTTGCACGGCCACGAACGAGACCCCTCATAACCGCTTGTTTCTTTTCCCTACGGGAGCTGCCTCAGGGGCCTCGCTTCCATCCTGGCTGAAGACACCGGGACCAGTCCTCCTCAGAAAACACGTCAGGAGCCATAAGACCGACCCTCTGGTAGAGAGGGTCCAGCTCCTGCACTCCAACCCACAGGATGCTTATGTTGAACACCCCGATGGCCGACTAGATACCGTCTCCCTCTGGGACCTGGCACCCACAGGCTCCACCACCACCACCACCCCAGCCCCCCCACTATATCCTTCCCAACCTACCATGTCCAGCGCCCCCGCCCCTATATGGCTCCCGCGCTCCCTCCCGCCCGCCACACTGGTCCACAGGAATAAAGCTCCAGAAGAGACACTCCCGGAGCCCACGCCTGGACACCCGGACCAGCAGCAACACCAGAGCTTTGGCGATCGCAGCGCACAATCTGTGCGCCGGACCGGCTGAACTTATGAGCCGGTCACCCCCGCCAGACTTCATTTTTTTAACAGGGGGTGAATGTGGTGAATGTATAGTACTAGTAATTCACCAGTGTATTAGTATCATGCTCTGCCATTGTGTTACAGCTATGCTATGTTGTTGACCTTGTGGGCTCCACCTATGGGCCATTGTGTGGCTTCACCCACATGGGGATATGTTGGGGCATGTACAGGCTCCGCTCATGGCTCCTCCCTTTGAAAGGAAGTATAAAGAGAAGTTGCCCTGTAGGCGGGCCACAGTATTGTACCAGTCGCAGGCAGGCACTGTTCTAAGCTGATTAAAACCTTGGTTTGCTTCTACTCGTGTCTTTGAGTGAATTGATGGTCGCATCACCCATGCAGACTCCACACAGACAGTGACCCAGCAGGGAATCGAACCTGGGACCCTGGCGCTGTGAAGCCACAATGCTATCCATTTGTGCTACCGTGCTGCCCTAAAGCATGGTAGAGGAGCAGGTCATCTGCATAGAGTAAAACCCTGTGCTCTCTGTCTCCTCTCCAGATTCCCTTCCAGCTTTTCGCGTTCCGCAGGTCTATCGGCAGGGGTTCGATCGCTAGGGCGAACAAGAGTGGGGACTAGGGGCAGCCCTGTCTTGTTCCTCTCTGTAGTTGGAGGTATTCAGAGCAGGGGGTGTTAGTTCGGACACTCGCTTTGGGAGCATTGTACAGGAGCCTCACCCAGGCAGTGAACCCCGCTCCTAGCCCAAAACGTTCTGGGTTGGGGGTGGTGGTCATTATTACATTCAGCAGCCGCCTGATGTTCGCTATGAGCTGCCTACCCGTGACAAAGCCCGTTTGGTCCTCTGCGACCACCTCTGGTACGCAGTCCTCCAGCCTTTTGGCCAGGACCTCTGCGAGTATTTTCGCATCCACGTTCAGCAGTGAAATGGGTCTGTATGATCCACATTCCGTCAGGTCTTTATCTTTTTTGGGTATTAGTGAGATTGTGGCCTGCGCTAGCGTGGGGGAGCAGGGTGCCCCCTGCCAGTGAGTCCGCAAACATGTCCCTTGGGTGTGGGGCCAGGACTGGTGCAGATTTTTTGTAGAAGACCACCAGGAACCCATCGGGCCCCGGTGCCTTCCCTGCCTGCATGGAGCTGGTGCTTTCCATGATTTCTCCCAGGTCTATTGGTGCTTCCAGCTCCCCCCATCTGTCTTCCCCCACAACTAGTAGTTCCAGTCTGTCCAGGAACGGTTTTATTCCTGCATCTCCGTTGGGGGGCTCGGAGGTGTATAGTCCCCGGTAGAAGGTCTCAAATGCTCGATTTATCTCCTTTGGCTCTGTTACCAGTCTGCCTTTGCTATCCTTAACCTGCACTATTTCCCTCGTGGCTGCCTGCTTTCTCAGCTGGTGAACCGAGAGGTGGCCAGCCTTGTCTCCGTGTTCGTAGAAGGTCCCCCGTGTCTCGCGGAGTTGGTACACTGCTTTCCTAGTGGATAGCAGGTTAAAGTCCATTTGCAGCTTTTTCCTCTCCGCCAGCAGCCCTATGGTCGGGGCCTCGGAGTATTTTCTATCGACTTCCAAAATGGAGTCACTAGCTGTTGCCTGGCCACCCTGTCTTCCCTATCTGTGCTTGCCTGTAGGCTATTATCCCTCCTCTGATCACGGCCTTCAGTGCCTCCCAAAACGTGGAGGGTCAGAGCTCCCCGTTTTGTTTGTTACTAAAGCTTTCGCCTATGGCCCCCGATATGTTTTGGCAGAAGGCCTTGTCGGCCAGGAGGTCCGTGTCTAGCCTCCATGTGGGGCGCTGGGCCCGGCCTGTCTCCAACCTCACATCCATATAGTGTGGAGCGTGGTTGGAGATAACGATCACAGAGAAGTCCGTTCCCATGATCCCTGGAAGCACCGATTTCCCCACTGCAAAGAAGTCGATATCAGTCTATACCTTGTGCACCTGCGAAAAGAACGAGAACTGCTTTTCTCCCGGGTGCAGGAACCTCCATGGGTCCACCGCCCACATCTGTTACATAAAGGCTCCTAGCTCCCTAGCCATGCCAGACTTTTTCCTCGTTCTGGGGTTTGATCGGTCGGTCAGTGGGTCCAACATGCAGTTGAAGTCAGCCCCCATAATCAGTCAGTGTGTGTCAAGATCGCGGATTTCTGCCATGGTCTTCTTTATGAAACGTGTGTCATCCCAGTTGGAAGCGTACACATTTACCAGTACCACCGGTGCCCCTTCCAGGACACCGCTGACCATGACGTCCCCTGGGTCTGTAACTGTCTTGGTTTCCGTAAACCTCGTCCGTTTGCAAATTAATATTGCTACACCCTAGCCCTCGTCCCATAGCATGAATGGTACGTCTGTCCCACCCAGTCCTTCCTTACCAGCAGATGGGCCTTATCCAAAAGGTGCGTCTCTTGTAGGTAGATTATGTCTCCTTTTAGGCTTCTTAGGTGGGTGAAGTCTCTGGATCTTTTCACTGGGCCATTGAGTCCCCTTACATTCCAGGTAACAATCCTGGTGGGGGGGGGGGGGGGGGGTTTCTGACCCCCCGGTCCTGCGGGATCACCTATACTTACCTGGTGGACTCCTTTGCTTGGGGGCCGTCCAAAATGGCCACGGTCGCCGCTCTCGCCATGGGGTCGGGCCCCAGCGTTCCGGAGTTTCCCTTTGTCCAGGAGGCACCCAATGTGGCCACCAGCTGTGTGTATGCCACGTGGGTGCGTCCCTGCACTCCCGGGTCTCCCCCATGAGAGAGGAGACAGGCCCAGAACTTGTCCTTGTTTGCGGTCTGTCCTCCGCTCTTTGTTCCGGTTTCCCCTTTCTTTTCCGTCCCTGTGTCTTTCATCGTGGTTGTAGCTGCTCCTCCCCCAACTTGATCGCTCGAACAAACTCATCAGCCGCCGCAGGGATGTTAAAATACAGCTCTTTCCCCTGAAATGTTACCCAGAGTTTGGCCGGGAATAACATCCCAAATTTCACCTTGCTTTTGCTTTTGTGTTCTGCTGATTTTGCCTTGTTGAACTCAGCCCTTCTTTTGGCCAGGTCCGTCGCAATGTCCTGATAGCCCCTTTTCTTCAATTCCCATGTGCTTGGTCTCGTTTGCCAGGCCCACTTTAGGATTCTCTCCTGGTCTTGGAACCGGTGCAGCCTTGCGATAATCGCTCTGGGCTGTTCCCCGGCTTTGGCTTGGGTCGGAGCGACCTGTGCACCCTGTCTATTTCTGGGGGGTTATGAAATTCCTCTTTTCCCACTAGCTTGCCCATCATTTGGGTGATGAAGCCTGTTGGGTCTCTGCCCTCTATCCCCTCTGGCAGACCCACTATTCTAATGTTTTGCCGTCTGGACCTATTTTCCTGATCTTCCACTTTCCCTCTGAGGCTCTCCTGGGCCGTTACTAACCTTTTCACCTCGGCTTCTACGGCTATCACTCTGGTCCAAGGCAGCCTTCTCCAACTCCAGAATTGTTTTTTCCTGTGCCTCCACTTTCCTTTCCAGGCCTTCGATGGTCTGCTGCATTTTGTGCGTCGTCTCCGCCAGCGCTTCCTTCATCATTGCGTGGAGCTCCGACCAGAGCGCCTCCTTTATGCTGGTCGCTGCGTCCTGCTCCTGCTCCGCTGTTTGGTCCGCCATCCTTTTCCCTCCGTCTAGTCTTGTGGGGCCGCCTGCCTGTGCGTCCGCTGCTCCGGCGCTTTTCCCTTGCTGCTGCTGCAGGCGTCTCGCCGTCCCTTCACTTTGGTGTCGATCTTTCCTCCAGCCATCTCTCTCTGTCTCTCTCTCTCTTTCCATGCTGCTATTCTGCCTTCTTTGATTTCAATGGGGTGGCCACACTTAACCATTTGACGGCCCATTTAGCCCCCTCACGTTCCACGTGACCAACCTCGTCGGTGGGCTCCCCGACCCCCTCCCTTGCCTATCAACTACATCCCTTTTTGGGCCAGCCCCAGACCCATGTCACGCGACCCTCCAGGGCAACCCTCGGATGTCACTGTCATTGCTCTTTTCCCAACTGCGCCACATCAACCACACCCATGTCAGCAACCCTACCCCCCCCCCCACTCTGCAACAAAACAGCAACCCCATCCCCTCACCTACGTCCTGACAACTCGCACTGCTCTCCCGTTAACTAGTTCACCCAGCTAGAATGGCGGCCCCCGCCCTAGTCCTGCAACCTTCCTACGCCCTACCCCCCCCCGATTTCCCTCCATCCCACACTCCCCCAAAGAGCAGCAAAAGGTGCACTCAGCCGTGACATTCTCCCATGAAAGGCCTGCCCTCCAAAAAGCCCACCATCAAAACAAAAGAAACACTTCAGAGGAAATGTTTTCAGAGAACAAAGAAACACTTGCACAAACTCCTCCAAAGTTCAATGTCCTCCTGCCATTCCATTGTCTCTCATGAACTCCATCGCCTCTTTGGCATGCCAAAGTAATACTCATGCTTCTGGAAGGTCAGGGTAGGGTACAGCACCCCAATCTTCACCCCCTTCTTAAAGAGGGCAGATTTCACCCGGTTAAACATAGCTCTCCTCTTTGCCAGTTCTGCTCCCAAGTCCTGATACACCTGCAGATCATTCTCTTCCCAGGTGTACTTCCTCATCTGCTTCACCCACTGAAGGATCTTATTCAGAAAGCGGTGCAACCGCACCACCATCGCACTTGGCGGCTCGCCCGCTTGTGGCCTCCTCATGAGCGCCCTTTGCGCTTGGTTGACCTCCAAGAGCCAATCAAAGGCCCAATCCAACATCCCCTATCAACTGCTCCAACATTTTGGCCGCATACGTGCTGACTTCTGCCTTCGATATCTTCAGGCATTCCCATGATCCTCAGATTTTGTCTTCTGGAGTGACTCTCCAGATCCTCTACCTCCTCCTTCAGCCTCGTATGGTTCTCCTGCATCACCCCCACCTCGGCCACCAACGAGGCCAACTGCTCCTTGTGCACCCCCACCGCCTCCTCCACTTTCTGGATCGCCCGGCCTCTGCTCCACTCTCTCAATCCCTGCTTTGATCGGCTCCACCACTTTGGCCAGGTCGTCCAGGGCCTCCTTCCTCTGCTGGCTGAACTTTTCATTTGAAACTTCACTAGCTGCTCCGTTGACCACTGGGTGGGCAGAACAGCCCTCATGCCCTCCGCCATCTTATACTATGGCACACCACGAAGATTTTCCTGTTCCAGCAACCCTTTTCGTCTCGCCCCATTCCTAGTTTGTGGATCCATCCACCAGCCCCAGAGAGGAATAACACCTTCTACAGGTACTCCTGCGTTTCTTACCATCAAAGATGTCGCCCTTCGGACAGGGAAAAAACCCCAGAAAACAGCACCTTGAGCGTAAGCCACAAATGTGCGATCGCTCACTCCATGGCCGCCACCGGAACCTTAAGGGTGAAGAGGAATGTTGCTGAGTTTAACCAGTTACATTAAGAAACTTACCAGTAAGAGCACAGGCAAGCTTTTGATGACTTTCCCAGTTAAGACTGTTGTAAGGATCTCATATTAACCCCTGTCAGACCCTTGTTTTTCTCTCTTAATTTATGCTACTTTGCCATTTCAATTTTGTGCACATGGACAATTAATGGGCCTTTAAGATGAAGTGCACCTTTAATCTGGTGATTCCTATACATCCCCTACCCCCTCCGTTTCTATCCATTCTTGGCTTCAAACAGGTCCAGGAACAGGCTGATGAATTGTCCCATGCTTTGTGGAAGCCATCATCCGATCCTCGGATGGTGTATTTGAATTTCCCCAAACGGAGAAATTCCGACATCTCTGCCAGCCAGTCTGCAGCTGTGGGTGGTGCTGCCAATCGCCAGCCGAGCAGGATTCTCTGGCGGCCGATTAGGGAAGCAAGTGCAAGGGCATCGGCCCTCTTCCCCATATTAAGTTCTGGTTGGTCCGAAACCCTGAAGACTGCCATTCTCGGGCAAGGCTCCACCTACACCCCCACAACCTTGGACATTGCCTCGAAGAATGCTGTCCAAAACCCAACAAGCCTGGGCATACACAGAACATGAGGATGTGGTTGTCCAGCCACCCTGGCACCGTTCAAATTTGTCCGCCACCTCCATGAAGAACCTGCTCATTCTAGTTCTGGTCAAGTGTGCTCTCTGCACCACTTTAAACTGCATGAGGCTTAGCCTTGCACAGGGAGATAAGGAGTTGGCGCTAATTAGTGCTTCGTCTAGAGTCTCCACCCTACTTCTGTTCCTAGTTCATCCTCCCACCTCTGTCTTGCTCTGTCCAGTGGTGCTCACGCCCTTTACAGAAGTCATCGTATATGTCCCCGCAGTTCCCTTTTTCCATACTGTTCACGTCCTGTAGCTCTTCCAACATGGTGTCTCTCGGGGCTCTAGGGTACCTTGTCATCTCCTGACAGAAGAAGTTTTTGACTTGTAAATGTCGGAGTTCTTGTCCTTTCGGTAGTTGCATTCTCTCCATCAGCTCTTTTATGGTCGCGAGTCTGTCCCCCGTGTAGAAGTCCCTGATCACTAGTGCCTCCCTGTCCCGTCTCCACCTCAAAGGTGGCGTGTAGCATCGCTGGTGGGAAACTGTGGTTGCCACAGATGGGGGCCATGGTGGGCACCTCGGTTAAACCAAAGTGTTGTCTCATCTGGTTCCAGGTTCTTAGTGTTGCTACCACCACTGGGCTGGATGTGTGTTTTGTTGACGGGAATGGGAGTGCTGTCGTGGCGAGGGCTCGGACGGCAGGAGGACTCCCCCAACCTCACCCGTGTGGTTCCCTTGCCCATTCCCTCGCTCTCTCAGCTGTGGCTGCCCAGTGATAGTATTGCAAGTTCAGGAGGGCCAGGCCGCCCATGCTTCGTCTCCTCTGCAGTGTTGTCTTCGCGATTCTTGGATTCTTTTGAGGGAAGGCCCTGGGTAATAAAAGTGAAAGTGACTCCCCCAGAGGAAACCCTACAGCTGAGAGTTCTGACTGAATGCTACTGCCAGAAGATCCTCGTTAGCAATCCAACCGGTGGTTTCAATCCTGGGAGGATTGCCTGCTGCAAAAACAACTTTGACATTGCAAACAAGGGCATTCATCTTTCATTTCATATTTTAATTTCTATTATTTATACGCCTCCCCCTGTGTGTGTGTCTGCCTTGTGTGTGTTTGGGTAGAGAGTGGGATGGTAAAAGAGGGGAGTAATAGATACGCTGGCAATTATTTTATCATAATTATTGCTGTCTCATATCTATTTTTGTTATGTTTCACTTACACATCTGGTGCCTGAAGTCATTGGAGCAATCAAGGGTCTAATGTCTCAGAAACGTTATACAAATTATTAGTTAATTCACTGGTGTTGGGATTCCGGGGTCTGTGGGTCTGGAATCGACCATGCACTAGCCCAGGGTGTCATAACACTGTCTACATATTTGCACACTTGATTTGTAGTGTTATTTGCAGCGGAGTTGGAAGAATCCCAGTCTATAGTGACAGATGTACTTCCCTATGTTCCATCAGTAATTCACCGTCTGATTAACAGTGCCCTATTGCATAGTGGATCTCCCTGACTCAGTATTAAAGTTGGCTTGGAGGATCAACTCATTTCCATCATTAGGGCTGTTTGCATTGGATTCTGTAGAGAGTTCAGTAATCTCACAAATCCAAAGCAAAATACTGCGTATATGGAATTCTGAAATAATAGAAAATGCTGGACGCATTCAATGGATTCAAACAGCCTCCCCGATCAGGCGCCGGAATGTGGCGACTAGGGGCTTTTCACAGTGACTTCATTTGAAGCCTACTCGTGACAATAAGCGATATATGCATATACATATATACATATACATGGATCCAAGAGCATCTGTTGAGAGAAAACAAGTTGATGTACTGAGTTATATTGCTGCCCATGCTTCATAGCCAGTGAACATTTTTTTGTGGCAGATGAAATTTAATGTAAGAAAGTGTGATGTGATACATTTGGAAGTAAAATTGAGAAGAAGCAATATAAACTAAATTGTCCAATTTTAAAGGGAGTGCAGGAACAGGGGGGTCATATATGTAAATTCTTATGAACCCCTACAAGGACAATGCTTGTATAGCATGCGCTTCCCCTCCTACCCCTCAGAGTATGAGCTACTCAGGTGACTAGGCGGTGGAGCTTCCTCCCAATTGGAGGAGTTCCCACAGAATACAAAACCCAACCTGGAAGCAGTTTGGGGAAGGAGACCCTGCAGGGAGTGGAGAGGAGTGTTAATTGTGACGTGTGGAATAAAGTGAGTTGTACCCTTTCAGCCTGGTCTCTCGTGGAGTCTTTGCCTCCATTTACAACGCAAACCCACGGCGTCTATGGCAGGGTAGCACGGTAGCACAATGGAGGGTGGCACTGTAGCACAGTGGTTAGCATTGTTGCTCCACCATGCCAGGGACCTGGGTTCGATATCCGGCTTGGGTCACTGTCTGTGTGGAGTCTGCACGTTCTCCCCATGTCTGGGTGTGTTTCATCCAGGTGCTCCGGTTTCTTCCCACAGTCCAAAGATGTGCAGGTTAGGTGGATTGGCTATACTAAATTACCCTTAGTATCCAAAAAAGTTATGTGTGGTTGCTGGGTTATGGCGATAGGGTGGAAGTGTGGGCTTAGGTAGGGTGCTCTTTCAGGGGCCGGTCTAGACTCGATGGGCCGAATGACCTCCTTCTGCACTTTAAATTCTATGAAATCTTTGAAGTGGGCAAGTCCAGTCAATAACACTGTTTAAAATAAAGCAAATGGGATTCTTGGCTTTGTACACAAGAGACATACGCTCCAATGTGGATGGGGGAGGAGCAGATGAGATTGAAGTGGTCAAAGAACCCAGCTGGGAGGACATGGAGGTCCTTCCAAACTGAATGGTAGAATTTATTTTAAAATTCTGCTTCCCACCCAGCAGCTGGCTAAAGTGATCAGATGGCCAGCTGCCAAATGGACAGATCGGAGGCAAGGCTGCAGCTAGGGATCCTCCTGGGTGACTCCCAGCTGTCAGGCTACAGAATGGTGGAGAAAAGAATCGAGAGAAAAGCAGTAGGAAGTTGGGACACAGATTGGTGATTGTGACAGGGACTGGAGAGAGCAGTGATTGATAGAAGGGAGGCTGAAGTCTTTCTTACAAGACCGAGGGGGCAGGGTGGAGCCATTTGTACCACTGTTGCTACTTTCATGTCATATTATAGAAAGATCCACCATTGAAGGAGGCTAGTTAGCCTATTGTGCCCTTGCCTGCTCTTTCTTTTGTTTTTAGATCATTTATAGTAATTTAGAAAAATACCAGGAAGAGAATTAGAATTGTTAGGAATGTAGGTGTTTCTCTGGAGTACAGACTAAGGACATCAGCCTGAATTTTCAGGTTGGTGAGCGCAGGGGCCTGCCATCCTGAGAGTTGCAGTAAAGCCCCGCCAGCTCTGACAGGCCCACTGTCATTTTACCATTAATTGAGTGTTGCTCGGCAGCAGGCAGGATTTCTCTCCACCTTTGGATAGAAGTCCCGCCTTGGAGAGTTATCAGCCTGACAGCTCCAGCTCCTCCAGGCATAGCGCTACAGAGGCCGGAAGAGGCATTGCAGCACCGTGCCTGAGCCTGTCCTGATATTGCTCTTCAGGCAAGTGTCAAGGGTGTATGCGTAAAGGATGCTCTGGTGAGTGGGTTAAGGATGCTCTGGAGGGTGGGATGATCCCAGTGTCGAGGGGTAGGCTGGCAGGTGGAGAGGGAGGCCATTTAAGGGACTTAACAGGGACCGGTGTGGGATTCCCCTCCAAGGCCCTGCCTGCCCCAATGTCTGTGCCAAGTCTGGTGGGAACCTGGAGGAATTCCATCCATGCAATTTTACGTGCTCGTAACAGTCTAGCCATGCAAAATGCGCAACAGAGATGTTACAACAGTACTACTGGCAAGAGGATACGGTGTACGTTCTTTTGGCCACAGAAAATTCCTTTTCACCGTACTTCGGTACATGTGACAATAAATATCAATCAATCATAAATCAGAATGAAATTACAGGCACCAAAGTTTACTAAACAGTTGCCACTACAAATGGGACATAAGAATTTAGAAAATAAAATCTGACAATGGCATGCAAAGCCAAGATTTAACCTACCATATTAATTATGTATGAGTAACTTCTCATTGTCATGGTCCATGGTGCATTCAATTTCTGTCAGCATCTATTTATAACTAGTTGAAATATTTTTTATGACATTTGTGTGTGCAGTATCAAAAAATACAACACACATTACTGAATCCATATTTTGATAATTCTCTTCTTCACTTCTGTACCCATTTCTGGGCTACCTTTCTGAGACAGATTGGGCTGTGGACTTTATGCCAGGAATTGCTAAGATGTAGCATACCATTTCTAATGGTTGAATTGTGGATATATTTTAATGTAAGCTGAGCTATTAAATAATAAAGTATTTTAAAACATTTTTTTACCTTGAGTTTGCTTCCATCCAGTTGCAGCAAATGTTCTCCATCAATGCTTTTGGCAGTAAATTGTGGAATATATTGCTCCATGTTCAATCCCATGAGCCAATGAGAAACCTGATGGGTGCTCCAATCTAAAACTGCACGCGTCTTCCACTGATTGTGTTTTGGTGACTGCCCGTCATCAAGGATCTTTCAGAAAGTAACAAAGAAAAAGCATGTAACTATAATATAGTTAAACCATAGATTATCAGCAGAAATTGAGTTCATACAATTTATGTTTTCTTTCTATAAACAATGTTTTCACCTGGAACGTTCTTGCAGGGAGTAGTTCAAATGTAAACTAACCATTGCTCACACAAGTAGTTATAAAAAGTATCATACTTGACTCGTAGTGCTGCAGTATAATTCTTTAGGCAGCTTTGCAAGCTCCAGGATTAAATGCGTGGTACTTTCCTACATTACAGATGTTGGGCTGGATTCTCCGTTTTAGCGGCTAAGTGCTGTCTTGAACGGAGAATTTGCAGGCGTTTAACGACCAAAAAATCGGCGCCCACCCCTCACCGATTCCAGGACCGGTGAGGGGCTAGCAGCAGCACTGAGTGAAACTCACGGCTCCCGCGCCAAAAACGGCTGGTGAATTGCCACCGCTACCTCCGACCGGCCTACCCATCACCTTCCGAAGATCGCCTCCATCACGCTCCACCAAACCCGGCCTCATCACCTCACAAAATCTACGATGACCGTCCGGATCAACGGACACGAGACGGCCTGCCTTTTCGACTCCGGGAGCACAGGCAGCTTCATACACCCAGATACGGTAAGGTGTTGCTCCCTCCCAATTTTTCCCATGACCCAGAAAATCTCACTGGCTTCCGGATCACATGACGGGTGGCGCGGCAGCTGGGGGCGGTCCCGACAGGCAGCAGGCGGCGCTGCTGGGCCTAGAAGTTTTAGGGAGAGATCGGGCCTGGCAGGCTTTCGCAAAGTGGCCCTTCCTCCCACACCCGTTGCAAGTCGCATTCCGTGCAGGGCAGCGTTGTCTAGGATGATTTCCCTGGCCGCAAAAGTAGTACTTCGGGCTTCCGGCATTGGCGGGCTGTTGCGCGGCACAGGCTTGCGCCGCACTCGGGTCGGATGGTGGCGGCGCCCATGAGGTCCACGAGGGAGCCGTGCGGTCGGAGGTGTAAGCCTCCATGTTCTGGAAGGCCAACTCCAGCGGGTTTCAGAGCTGCACTGTCTCTGGGAGGCCGAGTGTATCCCCTTCTAGCAATCGCTGGCGGATGTAGCTCGATTTCATGCCCGCGACATAAGCGTCACTGATCAACAGCTCCGCGTGTTGGTAGCCGCTACCGCCTGGCAATCACAGTTCTGGCTGAGTACCCGCAAAGCACGTAGGAATTCTGCTAGTGATTCCCCAGGGCGTTGTCATCTCGTGGCAAGAAGGTGCCTAGCATACACCTCATTTACAGACTTCACATATTGTCCCTTCGGCAGCATTATCGCCTCTGTGTACGAAGGGGCATCCCCG
This sequence comes from Scyliorhinus canicula, assembly GCF_902713615.1. NCBI lineage: Eukaryota > Metazoa > Chordata > Chondrichthyes > Carcharhiniformes > Scyliorhinidae > Scyliorhinus > Scyliorhinus canicula. Next base: position 119,249,409 of record NC_052150.1, read on the forward strand.
ATGAGAAGACAGACTTGCGGGCTCACCCATGCGTTGGGGATCTGCTTCTTTTGGAGGTCGGTGAAGTCTTCGGTGGAGGATCCGAGGTACGCTTCGAAGCAGCTTAGCCAGTGCTCGAATGTTGCAGTGGCAACAAGTTGGGGCTGTTTAGCACACTGGGCTAAATCGCTGGCTTTGAAAGCAGACCAAGGCAGGCCAGCAGCACGGTTCGATTCCCATAACAGCCTCCCCGAACAGGCGCCAGAATGTGGCGACCAGGGGTTTTTCACAGTAACTTCATTGAAGCCTACTCTTGACAATAAGCGATTTTCATTTCATTTTCATTGGCTGCCTGTGGGTCCAGCTCCAGACGGTCAGGCTTGAGTGAAGAATTCATCTTAGTAGTTTAGTTTATTAAATTGATATGCCATCAATGAACACACGACGAGTGGTGAACGTAACTGAAGCTTTAATAAACTAAACAGAAAGCCTCCTGGCCTCGGATCCCAGCCACCTTCATACCGAGCCCGAGGGGAGGCGGAGCCAACAGGTAGTGGTTTACCACATTACATATAATACAGTGGCAGTTTACCACAATACACCTATTATATACTACAGTAGTTCGGAGCCAGCAGGGACAAGCCCAGGCATGTAACAACACAACAGTAAAATACAACAGTGGTTTACCACACACACACACTTCCCTCCTCTCACACACTTCCCCCTCTCTCACACACACACTTCCCCCCCCTCTCACACACACCTTCCCCCTCTCTCACACACTTCCCCCTCTCTCACACACACACACTCCCCTCCACACACACTTCCCCCTTTCTCTCACACACACCTCCCCCTCTCTCACACACACCTCCCCCTCCTCTCTCACACACACTTCCCCCCTCACACACACTTCCCCCCCCCTCTCACACACACACCCCCCTCACACACTTCCCCCCCCTCTCACACACACACCTCCCTCTCACACACACGCCCCCCTCCCTCTCACACACGCCACACACACTCCCTCTCACACACGCACTCCCTCTCACACACGCACTCCCTCTCACACACGGACTCCCTCTCACACACGGACTCCCTCTCACACACGCACTCCCTCTCACACATGCCACACACACTCCCTCTCACACACGCCACACACACTCCCTCTCACACACGCCACACACACTCCCTCTCACACACGCCACACACACTCCCTCTCACACACGCCACACACACTCCCTCTCACACACGCCACACACACTCCCTCTCACACACGCCACACACACTCCCTCTCACACACGCCACACACTCCCTCTCACACACGCCACACACTCCCTCTCACACACGCCACACACACTCCCTCTCACACACGCCACACACACTCCCTCTCACACACGCACTCCCTCTCACACACGCACTCCCTCTCACACACGCACTCCCTCTCACACACGCACTCCCTCTCACACACGCACTCCCTCTCACACACGCACTCCCTCTCACACACGCACTCCCTCTCACACACACACTCCCTCTCACACACTCCCTCTCACACACGCCACACACACTCCCTCTCACACACGCCACACACACTCCCTCTCACACACGCCACACACACTCCCTCTCACACACGCCACACTCCCTCTCACACACGCCACACACACTCCCTCTCACACACGCCACACACTCCCTCTCACACACGCCACACACACTCCCTCTCACACACGCCACACACACTCCCTCTCACACACGCCACACACACTCCCTCTCACACACGCCACACACTCCCTCTCACACACGCCACACACACTCCCTCTCACACACGCCACACACACTCCCTCTCACACACGCCACACACACTCCCTCTCACACACGCCACACACTCCCTCTCACACACACACTCCCTCTCACACACACACTCCCTCTCACACACACACTCCCTCTCACACACACACTCCCTCTCACACACACACTCCCTCTCACACACACACTCCCTCTCACACACACACTCCCTCTCACACACACACTCCCTCTCACACACACACTCCCTCTCACACACACACTCCCTCTCACACACACACTCCCTCTCACACACACACTCCCTCTCACACACACACTCCCTCTCACACACACACTCCCTCTCACACACACACTCCCTCTCACACACACACTCCCTCTCACACACACACTCCCTCTCACACACACACTCCCTCTCACACACACACTCCCTCTCACACACGCACTCCCTCTCACACACGCACTCCCTCTCACACACACACTCCCTCTCACACACTCCCTCTCACACACGCCACACACACTCCCTCTCACACACGCCACACACACTCCCTCTCACACACGCCACACACACTCCCTCTCACACACGCCACACTCCCTCTCACACACGCCACACACACTCCCTCTCACACACGCCACACACTCCCTCTCACACACGCCACACACACTCCCTCTCACACACGCCACACACACTCCCTCTCACACACGCCACACACACTCCCTCTCACACACGCCACACACTCCCTCTCACACACGCCACACACACTCCCTCTCACACACGCCACACACACTCCCTCTCACACACGCCACACACTCCCTCTCACACACACACTCCCTCTCACACACACACTCCCTCTCACACACACACTCCCTCTCACACACACACTCCCTCTCACACACACACTCCCTCTCACACACACACTCCCTCTCACACACACACTCCCTCTCACACACACACTCCCTCTCACACACACACTCCCTCTCACACACACACTCCCTCTCACACACACACTCCCTCTCACACACACACTCCCTCTCACACACACACTCCCTCTCACACACACACTCCCTCTCACACACACACTCCCTCTCACACACACACTCCCTCTCACACACACACTCCCTCTCACACACACACTCCCTCTCACACACACACTCCCTCTCACACACACACTCCCTCTCACACACGCACTCCCTCTCACACACACACTCCCTCTCACACACGCACTCCCTCTCACACACGCACTCCCTCTCACACACACACTCCCTCTCACACACTCCCTCTCACACACGCCACACACACTCCCTCTCACACACGCCACACACACTCCCTCTCACACACGCCACACACACTCCCTCTCACACACGCCACACACACTCCCTCTCACACACGCCACACACACTCCCTCTCACACACGCCACACACTCCCTCTCACACACGCCACACACACTCCCTCTCACACACGCCACACACACTCCCTCTCACACACGCCACACACACTCCCTCTCACACACGCCACACACTCCCTCTCACACACGCCACACACACTCCCTCTCACACACGCCACACACACTCCCTCTCACACACGCCACACACTCCCTCTCACACACACACTCCCTCTCACACACACACTCCCTCTCACACACACACTCCCTCTCACACACACACTCCCTCTCACACACACACTCCCTCTCACACACACACTCCCTCTCACACACACACTCCCTCTCACACACACACTCCCTCTCACACACACACTCCCTCTCACACACACACTCCCTCTCACACACACACTCCCTCTCACACACACACTCCCTCTCACACACACACTCCCTCTCACACACACACTCCCTCTCACACACACACTCCCTCTCACACACACACTCCCTCTCACACACACACTCCCTCTCACACACACACTCCCTCTCACACACACACTCCCTCTCACACACACACTCCCTCTCACACACACACTCCCTCTCACACACACACTCCCTCTCACACACACACTCCCTCTCACACACGCCCCCCCCCTCACACACACTTCCCCCCCCTCTCACACACACCCCCCTCACACACGTCCCCCCCCCTCACACACACACCCCCCTCTCACACACACTTCCCCCCTCACGCACGCCGCCCTCCCTCTCACGCACGCCCCCCTCCCTCTCACGCAAGCCACACACTCCCTCTCACGCACGCCACACACACTCCCTCTCACGCACGCCACACACACTCCCTCTCACGCACGCCACACACACTCCCTCTCACGCACGCCACACACACTCCCTCTCACGCACGCCACACACACTCCCTCTCACGCACGCCACACACACTCCCTCTCACGCACGCCACACACACTCCCTCTCACGCACGCCACACACACTCCCTCTCACGCACGCCACACACACTCCCTCTCACACACGCCACACACACCCTCTCACACACACACCCTCTCACACACACACTCCCTCTCACACACACACTCCCTCTCACACACACACTCCCTCTCACACACACACTCCCTCTCACACACACACTCCCTCTCACACACACACTCCCTCTCACACACACACTCCCTCTCACACACACTCCCTCTCACACACACACTCCCTCTCACACACACACTCCCTCTCACACACACACTCCCTCTCACACACACACTCCCTCTCACACACACACTCCCTCTCTCACACACACTCCCTCTCACACACACACTCCCTCTCACACACACACTCCCTCTCACACACACACTCCCTCTCACACACACACTCCCTCTCACACACACACTCCCTCTCACACACACACTCCCTCTCACACACACACTCCCTCTCACACACACACTCCCTCTCACACACACACTCCCTCTCACACACACACTCCCTCTCACACACACACTCCCTCTCACACACACACTCCCTCTCACACACACACTCCCTCTCACACACACACTCCCTCTCACACACACACTCCCTCTCACACACACACTCCCTCTCACACACACACTCCCTCTCACACACACACTCCCTCTCACACACACACTCCCTCTCACACACACACTCCCTCTCACACACACACTCCCTCTCACACACACACTCCCTCTCACTCACACACTCCCTCTCACTCACACACTCCCTCTCTCTCACACACTCCCTCTCTCTCACACACTCCCTCTCTCTCACACACTCCCTCTCTCTCACACACTCCCTCTCTCTCACACACTCCCTCTCTCTCACACACTCCCTCTCTCTCACACACTCCCTCTCTCTCACACACTCCCTCTCTCTCACACACTCCCTCTCTCTCACACACTCCCTCTCTCTCACACACTCCCTCTCTCTCACACACTCCCTCTCTCTCACACACTCCCTCTCTCTCACACACGCCCTCTCTCTCACACACTCACTCTCTCTCACACACTCACTCTCTCTCTCTCACACACTCCCTCTCTCTCTCTCACACACACTCCCTCTCTCACACACACTCCCTCTCTCTCACACACTCCCTCTCTCTCACACACTTCAACCCTCCCCCACCCTCTCTTTCTCACACACTCCCCCTCTCTCTCTCTCACCCACACACTCTCTCAAACACAGCTGAAATTTCTCACTCCGCCCCTATTGCTCTTGGTGCACGTTCGCTTTCCCGGATCCCAGCACACCATAATTTCACGTATCCAGGCTCCAGCTCTGCGACACATTCACTTCCCGGGACCCCAGCATGGTTGTATCTTTCCAGCCCCGTGTCATGGCCCCATTGCACTTTCACTTCCACAGGCTCCAGCTCCCATTCACCTTTACTTTCCAAGGCACCCCCTGCCATATATTTGTATACCAAGCCTCTGGCCTTGCCACACATTCCTGGGCCAGACCCACTGCACATTTGTTCTGAGGAAGAGATATCAGAACTCAGCATGGAAGAGATGTCACACTTTTCACCAGCACAGGTATCTCACCTCAGTGGGCCTTGTTAGTATGTAGGGCATGAAATGCATGGTGCAGGCATTTGTGGGCTTCCACGGGTGCAAGCGGCAGAAGACCGCAGGGCTTCTTGATCTCACTCCAGCTTCCCTCTATCAAGTGAGGACCCCCAGAGATCCCTCGGCACCCAGAGGGAGGAAGGTTGTCTGGTGCATCGCTCAGGGGCTTCCCCAGGAGACACTGAGGTGTCGAGACCATCTGCCACCCCCCTCCCTGTGACTGATGCACTTCCAGCCCCACACACCAAGGAGGGTGGCACTCCAGCACCCTTTCTGCTTGAAAGCAGGTCAGAATCTTCAAGGTCCCAGGCCTCCAGAGAAAATCAGCCAAAGTCATCTCAGGTAACAGGGTGTAGCAGGCAGACCACTTGTACCTCAGCAGTGGATCCTAGGGAAATACCTAGACGTGGTGGTAGGATTAGGCCAGTTAAGCCTGGAAACGGGTGATGTTGGGCGCTATAAGATAGTAAGCACTGATGTACATAGAACATAACAGTGCAGTACAGGCCCTTCGGCCCTCGATGTTGAGTCGACCTGTGAAACCACTCTAAAGCCCATCTACACTATTCCCTTATCGTCCATATGTCTATCCAATGACCATTTGAATGCCCTTAGTTTTGGCGAGTCCACTACTGTTGCAGGCAGGGCATTCCACGCCTTTACTACTCTCTTGAGTAAAGAACCTACCTCTGACATCTGTCTTATAACTATCTCCCCTCAATTTAAAGCTATGTCCCCTCGTGCTAGACATCACCATCCGAGGAAAAAGGCTCTCACTGTCCACCCTATCTAATCCTCTGATCATCTTGTATACCTCTATTAAGTCACCTCTTAACCTTCTTCTCGCTGACGAAAATAGCCTCAAGTCCCTCAGCCTTCCCTCATAAGATCTTCCCCCCCCATACCAGGCAACATTCTGGTAAATCTCCTCTGCACCCTTTCCAATGTTTCCACATCCTTCCTATAATGTGGCGACCAGAATTGCACGCAATACTCCAAATGCGGCCGCACCAGAGTTTTGGACAGCTGCAACATGACCTCATGGCTCCGAAACTCAAACCCTCTACCAATAAAAGCTAACACACTGTATGCCTTCTTAACAACCCTCTCAACCTGGGTGGCAACTTTCAGGCCGTATAATTTGGTAAATATCACTTTATGCACCCTCCTGATGCCTCCTTGATTTCATTTCATTGCTGCACAAATGTCCTTTCTCCACGTGACTGAATGCCCTCCGATAGCGCCTCCTCCATCTCCTATTTGCTAGGATGTCTATTGAATGGTTGAGCTTCCTTCATACTGTCACGACACAGTGATGCTGGTGTAATCCTGGTAACAAGGATCTACATCACCCCTCCCACTCCTAAATCAACACCCAAGCCATTAATTTGTAAAACCCTGATTTCAGGATGATGAAGCTAATGGCTGAAGCCTCAAGAGAGCTGTTCAACTTGCACCAGTGGTGCAGACCCTCATCAGCAGATATTTGAGGAATAATGCTCTGTTCCCACTGCAAGTCATCATCATCCTTCTGCAGTGTATGGTCCTTGGGCACCGCACCCTGCCAAATAAAGGAGCAATATCTGGCTAACATCCCACTGATACCACACGACCCCCCCCACCCCAGCGCCTAGTCCAGGGTACCCCCGAAGCAAGAAGCTATCAAGGAGTCCCGAGATCCCTATCCGGCCCTGGTCATTGTCCACAGCCCTGCCTCCTCTAGGGTTGTCCCTCGGCACCCTCTTCGACATCTTCATCATCTGAGGAGATGTTGTGGTCTTCCATGTCTTTCTCTGCCAGCTACTTGTTCCGTAGCAGCACCAGGTTATGGAGTACGCAGCACACCACTACAATGCACCCTCTGGGGGCTACACTGGAGGGCTCCCCTGACCGGTTCAGGCACCGGAACCACATCTTGAGGAGGCCGATCGTCTGCTCCACTAACATGCGAACTTCAGCATGAGCCACATTGTAATAAGTCTCAGTTGCACTCTTTGGCCTTTATACAGGCACCATCAGCCATGTCCGGAGGAGTACCTTGTCCCTGAGAAGCCAACACTGTTGTTGCCACTCTCCCGCATAGACCACTGCGATCGGAGTGTGGTCACGGATGTAGCTGTCATGGACATTCCCTGGGAACCGGGCACACACCTGCCAGGATGCACTTGGCATTGTTGCAGACGATATGGACATTAAGGTAATGAGCCACCGTGGCACCATGGAAGCGTAGTGTGTGCAGTCAATTACCCCGGGGGAGTCCAGTAATGTGTGTGAACCACATAGCTCTGGCGTCTTGACTAGCCTGGTCCAGGTGAAAGCTAATGTAGTTATGCACCCATGCGAAGAGTGTATTAGTCACCTCCCTGATGCACTTATGTGCGGGGGACTGGGAGATGCTGCAGAGGTCACTTGTGCAGCCCTGAAGGGAGCCATTAGCATATAGGTTCAGGGCATCTGTCACCTTCAGAGCTGCAGGCAGTGGGTGACCTCCCAGCCCATGTGGTGCAAACATCTGCATAACCTGGCAAAGGTGGTTGACCATTCCTCAGTTCTCTCACTGCACTGGTTCTCAGTCAACTACAGGTAATTCATCCGTCATCAATAGACTCTTGACTGGTATTGTCACCTCCAAGCAACATCCCTGCGTGGTGCAGCCTCCGGCAGCTCAGCAGACCCTGTCATCCTTCCTCCTCAGTTGTGCTGCCCCTGCCTCTATCTTTCCTGCCACACAGCTAGTAGGATCACCACCAACTCCACAGGTTCCATGATTGTATAATTGCAATAACTGAACGGGAGGAAACTGAATGTTAGAATGGAGGAGTTCAGTCAATGCCCTTACTCTTTGCCCATTCAAGACATGGATTGGATTTGTTTATTGTCACGTGTACCAAGGTACAGTGAAAAGATTGTTCTGCGTACAGTCCAGAGAGATCATTCCATACATGAAAAAAACATAGGGCATACAGAAACACACAATGTAAATACATTGACACACTCATCGGGTGAAGCGTACAGGAGTTTTTGAGAAGCTGTTTGCGGAGGTAAAGGCGGAGATGTTGGCCCCTATGAAGGCGTGGATTGAAAGGTTGGTGGAGACCTAGAGGATGCAGGGGACAGCGATTAAGGAGGTGCAGCAGAAGGCTTCTGATAACGAGGATGAGATTCTGGGCCTGGCGGTTAGAGTGGAGGCGCACGAGGCGCTAAACAAAAAATGGCAGGAGAAGCTGGAAGACCTGGGGAATAGGTCAAGGAGGCAGAACCTGTGAATTCTGGGTCTCCCTGAAGGCGTGGAGGGGTCGGATGCTGGGGCGTATGTGACCACGATGCTGGGTACGCTGATGAGTGTGGGGGCTTTCCCGTGGGCCCTGGAGCTGGATGGGGCGCACAGAGTCCTGGCCAGGAGGTCTAGGGCGAACGAGCCGGTGAGAGCTATCGTGGTAAAATTCCACCGCTTCACCGACAAGGAGTGGGTCCTGCGATGGGCGAAGAAGGAGCGTAGCAGCAGGTGGAAGAACACCGAGATCCGTATCTATCAGGGCTGGAGTGCAGAGCTGGCCAAGAAGCGTGCGGGATTCAGCCGGGCCAAGGCGGTCCTCCACAGCAAGGGGGTGAAGTTCGGGCTGTTACAACCGGCGAGGCTGTGGGTTACATATCAGGACTGGCACCACTATTTAGATACGCCAGATGAGGCGTGGACTTTTATCAAGAATGAGAAGCTGGACTCGAGTTAATGGACTGCAGTATGTTGTGGGGGTTGCTAGTGGGGTGGTGGTGGGGAGGCGGTGTTATGTTGGGGTTCTCCCTGTGTTTTCTTGTGTTTTTGTTGCCCCTTTGCCCTGGGCCCTCGAGGCTTTGGGCGAGGTCGAAGTTGGGAAGAGCTGCGTCACAGGGGGTGGGGTCGGCCCAGACAGGGAGAGCAGTTTATCCGCTAAATGGTGGGGGTAGCACCCGAAGCTGGGGGTTTGAGTGTATGATACTTTGTTTTGTTTTTCCTTCTCTGTTCACATGGGGTGTAGGGGGGGGACACTCTCTTTACCCCACTTAGGTGGGGGGGGGGGGGGGTTGGGGACTCGTAAGGGGAGCCAACAGTGGGATTGGAGGTGGAGGCGGGAGCGGCCGGGGTCAGCATGAGTCAGCTGACTTACGGGAGTGCAATGGGGGGAGTAGGGGCGTTAAGCGGATGCTTGACTGGGGGGGGGGGGGGTGCTGGGATGCTGCTTTGCTGACTGAAGGAGAATCGATGTTAAAGGGGAGAGTCGGGACAGGGAGCCTCCGTTGGGGGGGCTGGTGTGTGCGGGAGGCGCGGGCACGTGGCTGGCCTAAAAAAGATGGCTAGTCGGCAGGGGGGTGGGGAGGGTTAAGTAGCCCCTCGACCAGGCTGATCACGTGGAAGGTGAGAGGCCTAAATGGGCCGGTCATGAGGGCCTGTGTGTTTTAGCACTTAAGGGGCTAAAGGCAGACGTAGCCATGCTACAAGAAACGCATCTGAAGGGGAACTTCCGGTTGCGGCTATGCGGAGCTAAGTCGCACGTTCGGCAGCTCCCGCCAGGAACGGATTTTTGGGCCCTTTTTAGGGCCCCCAGTGGTACTTTTACGACGTTTCCCGACGTGGGAAGGAGCCAGCAACATTTCCCTGGCAATATATTGCCTGGACCAGGAGTGGGGCGAGTAAGAAAGTGGTTGCAGCGCCAAAGCAGAAGCGAGGGAAGAAGCACAAGATGGCGGCGGGCGGAGACCAGGAGGCAGTGGGCGCAGGAGACTCTCCAGCGCTGCTTCAGGGAGCTTAAAGCGGAGCTGCTGGAGCTGTTGAAGGTTTCAATTGACAAGCTGCGGGAGACCCAGACGGCTCAGTGGGTGGCGATCCGAGAGATCCAACAAAAGGTCTCCGAAAGAGAGGACGAGACCTTAGGCCTCGCGGTGAAGGTGGAGATGCACGAGGCGCTCCATAAAAAATGGCAGTAGAGGTTCGAGGAGATGGAGAACCGGTCGAGGCGGAAAAATCTGCGGATCCTGGGCCTTCCGGAAATGCTGGAGGGGTCAGACATGGGGGCCTATGTGGCCATCATGTTAAATTCGCTGATGGGAGCTGGGTCCTTTCAGGGGCCCCTGGAGCTGGAGGGGGCCCATCGAATATTGGCAAGAAGACCCAAGCCGAATGAGCCGCTACGGGCGGTGCTGGTGCGGTTCCACCGGTTTGCTGACCGGGAATGTGTGCTCAGGTGGGCCAAGAAGGAGCGGAGCAGCAGGTGGGAGAATGCAGTGGTGTGGATCGACCAGGATTGGAGTGCGGAGGTGGCAAAGAAGAGGGCCGGGTACAATCGGACAAAGGCGGTCCTGCACAGGAAGGGAGTGATCCTCGGCATGCTACAGCCGGCGCGTTTGTGGGTCACCTACAAGGACCGGCACTTTTACTTTGAGTAAAACCGGTTATTTTAACACGGTGCTGGACCCGGCACTGGATCGATCCAGATCCAGGACGGGGAGGAGGCCAGCGGCAGCTAAGGTGTTGAGGGGGTTTATGGACCAGATGGGAGGGGTGGATCCATGGAGGTTTGCGAGGCTGAGGGCCAGGGAATTTTCATACTTCTCCCATGTGCACAAGGCCTATTCCCGGATTGATTTTTTCATTATGAGTAGGGCGCGGATTGAGAGGGTGGAGGATGCTGAGTATTCGGCGATAGCCATTTCTGACCACGCCCCGCACTGGGTGGACCTCGAGCTGGGGGAGGAGAGGGACCAGCGCCCGCTTTGGCGCTTGGAGGTGGGGCTGCTGGCGGACGAGGAGGTGGGCGGGTGGGTTCGAGGATGTATTGAGAGGTACCTGGAGGCCAATGACAATGGGGAGGTCCGGCTGGGGACGGTCTGGGGGGCGCTGAAGGCGGTGGTTAGGGGGGAGTTGATCTCCATTCGAGCCCACAGGGAGAAGAGAGAGCAGAGAGAGAGGGAGAGACTAGTGGGGGAGATGGTGAGGGTGGACAGGAGATACGCGGAGGCTCCGGAGGAGGGATTGCTGAGGGAGCGGCGTAGTCTCCAGGCTGAGTTCGACTTGTTGACCACCAGAAAGGCGGAAGCTCAGTGAAGGAAGGCACAGGGAGCGGTGTATGAATATGGGGAGAAGGCGAGTAGGATGCTGGCGCACCAGCTCCGTAAGCGGGATGCGGCCATGGAGATTGGTGGAGTTAAGGATAGGGGAGGGAATATGGTGCGAAGGGGGTAGGCATTAATGGGGTCTTATGAGGAACTGTATCGGTCCGAACCCCCAGCAGAGGAGGGGGGGATGGGGCGCTTCTTGGATCGGTTGAGATTCCCGAGGGTGGAGGAGGGACAGGTGGAGAGACTGGGGGCGCCGGTTGAGCTGGTCAAAGGAATAGGGAGCATGCAGTCGGGGAAGGCGCCGGGGCCGGATTGATTCCCGGTCGAATTCTATATAATGTATGCAGACCTGTTGGGCCCCCTGTTGGTTAGGACCTTCAACGAGGTAAGGGAAGGGGGGGCTCTGCCTCCAACAATGTCTCGGGCGCTGATTTCCTTGATCCTTAAGCAGGACAAGGATCCCCTACAGTGTGGGTCATACAGGCCGATCTCAGTCTTAAATGTAGACGCCAAGCGGTTGGCGAAGATCTTAGCCACAAGGATAGAGGACTGTGTGCCACAGGTTATCCACGAGGATCAAACGGGGTTCGTGAAAGGGAGGCAGCTGAACACTAACATACGGAGGCTCTTGAATGTTATAATGATGCCGGCGGTAGAAGGGGAGGCGGAGATAGTGGTGGCGTTGGACGTGGAGAAGGCCTTTGATAGGGTTGAGTGGTGGTACTTGTGGGAGGTGTTAGAGAGGTTCGGGTTTGGGGAGGGGTTTGTCAGGTGGGTGAGGCTGTTATATGAGGCCCCGATGGCGAGCGTGGCCACAAATAGGAGGAGGTCGGAGTATTTTCTGTTATACCGAGGAACGAGGCAGGGGTGTCCCTTGTCCCCCCTGCTTTTTGCGCTGGCAATTGAACCCCATGCCATGGCGCTGAGGGAGTCGAGGAACTGGAGGGGGCTGGTGCGAGGTGGGGAGGAACACAGAGTGTCGCTCTATGCGGATGACCTATTGTTGTATGTGGTGGACCCGGTGGGAGGAATGCCGGAGGTGATGAGGATTCTCAGGGAATTTGGGGATTTCTCAGTGTACAAGCTCAACTTGGGGAAGAGCGAGCTGTTCGTTGTACACCCGGGGGACCTGGAGGGGGAGATTGGTAGGCTCCCACTAAAAAGGGGGGAGAGGAGCTTCAGGTACTTGGGGTCCAGGTGGCCAGGAGCTGGGGGGCCTTGCATAAGCTTAACCTCACGAGGCTGGTGGAGCAAATGGAGGAGTTTAAGAGTCTGTGGCGGGGAGGGTGCAATCAGTCAAGATGACGGTGCTCCCGAGATTTCTGTTCCTGTTCCAGTGCCTCCCCATCCTTATCCCGAAGGCCTTTATCAGGCGGGTTAACAGGAGCATTACGGGGTTTGTGTGGGCGCACGGGACCCCGAGGGTGAGAAGGGTGTTCCTGGAGCGAGGCAGGGATGGGGGGGGATGGGGGGGGGGGGGGGGGGGCTGGCGCTGCCCAACCTCTGTGGGTATTATTGAGCTGCCAACGTAGCGATGGTGCGTAAGTGGGTGATGGACGGGGAAGGGGCAGCATGGAAGAGGATGGAGATGGCTTCCTGTGTGGGCACGGGCCTGGAGGCGCTGGTAACGGCGCTGCTGCCGCTCCCTCTCTCCAACGAGGTATACCACGAGCCCCGTGGTGGCGGCTACCCTCAAAATTTGGGGGCAATAGAGACGGCACAAGGGGGAGGTGTGGGCCTCGATGGGGTCCCCGATACTGGGGAACCACCGGTTTGTCCCGGGGAGAATTGATGGCGCGTTCCTGAGTTGGCACAGGGCAGGTGTTAGGAGGTTGAGGGACCTGTTCGTAGACGGAAAGTTTGCGAGCCTGGGTGAGCTGGAAGGGAACTTCGGGCTCCCCTCGGGGAACACCTTGAAGTACATGCAGGTAAGGGCATTTGTCAGGTGGCAGGTGGTGGAGTTCCCTCTGTCTCTGTTGACGCTGCGTGGGGTCCAGGACAGGGTGCTCTCAGGGGTGTGGGTTGCAGAGGGGAGGATCTCGGCAACGTACCAAGTGAGGTAGGAGGTAGACGAGGCCTCGGTGGAGGAGCTGAAGGGTAAATGGGAGGAGGAGCTGGGTGAGGAGATTGAGGAGGGGACGTGGGCGGACACCCCAAGAAGGGTGAACTCCTCCTCTTCTTGTGCGAGGCTTAGCCTCATACAGTTTAAGGTGCTGCATAGGGCTCACATGACCGGGACAAGGATGAGCCGGTTTTTTGGGAACGTGGACAGGTGTATTAGGTGCTTAGGAAGCCCAGCAAACCATGCCCATATGTTCTGGGCATGCCCAGCGCTGGGGGAATTTTGGAAGGGCGTAGCAAGGACAGTGTCGAGGGTGGTAGGATCCAGGGTCAAACCGGGCTGGGGGCTCGCAATATGTGAAGTTGCAGAGGAGTTGGGAGTGCAGGAGGCAAAAGAGGCCGGTATTCTGGCCTTTGCGTCCCTAGTAGCCCGGCGGAGGATTCTTCTTCAGTGGAAGGATGCGAGAGGGGACGTGTATATTTGTTCATTGCTATTAACAGGCGTTAATTTATTTTTTATATACATGTGGGGGGGGGGGGGGGGGGGTGGTTTTGTTCTTTCTTTTCTTGATATTTTTTGTTATTGATATTTTGTGAAAATTTGAATAAAAATTATTTTTTAAAAAAAGAAACGCATCTGAAGGTCGCGGATCAAACCAGGCCGCGGAAGGGATGGGTGGGGCAGGTTTTCCACTCAGGGCTGGATGTGAAGACCAGGGGGGTCGCAATTTTGGTCAGCAAGTGGGTGGCATTTGAGGCTGCTGGTATTGTGGCGTATAAAGGAGATAGATATGTTATGGTGAGTGGCAGGTTGCAGGGGGCCCGGGTGGTGCTAGTGAATATGTATACTCTGAACTGGGACGATGCAGGGTTCATGAAGCGGATGTTGAGTAGGATTCCGGATTTGGAGTCATGCAGTTTGGTAATGGCGGGGGGGGGGGGACTTTAACACGGGGAAGGCTGAGGCTCAGTTGAGGAAGGTACAAGGAGCAGTGTACGAGTATGGGGAGAAGGCAAGTAGGATGCTGACAGATCAGCTGCGGAAGAGAGAGACGGTCAGGGAGATTGGGGGAATTAGGGATTAGGTAACACGGTGCTGAGCTCGGCAAGGATCAACGAGGTCTTCAAGGACTTTTATGGCAAATTGTACAAGTCAGAACCCCCAGAGGCGGGGGGGGGGAGGGGGGGAATGAAGCAATTCCTGGACCAACTGAGGTTCCCACAGGTGGAGGAGGGGCGGGTAGAGGGATTGGGGGCCCCGAATGAGGTGGAGGAATTGGTTAAGGGGTTTGAGGGTATGCAGGCGGGCATGGACCGGATGGGTATTCTGTAGGGTTTTACAGGAAATTCTAAGAGCTGCTTGGTCCGCTACTGTTCAGAGCTTTTAATGAGGCTAAGGAAAAGGGAACCCTTCCCCCGACGACATCGAAGGCTCTGATCTCGCTTATCCTCAAGCGAGATAAGGACCTGTTGCAATGTGGCTCCTATAGGCCCATTTTGCTCCTTAATGTGGATGCCAAGCTGTAGGATCGTGTCCCGGGAGTGATTAATGAGGATCAGACGGGGTTTATGAAGGGCAGGCAGTTGAACACAAATGTGCGGAGGCTCCTACTGGAGGGGGCTGGCGGGGGGGGGGGGGGGGGGGGGGGGGCATCGTGTTTCAATGTATGCGGATGACCTGTTCCTGTACATTGCGGATCCGGTGGAGGTACATTGCGGAGGGGATGGGGGGAGGTCATGAAGATCCTTAGATTTTGGGGACTTTTCGGGGTATAAGCTGAATGTTGGGAAAAGCGAGCTTTTTGTGATGCATGCGAGGGGCCAGGAAAAGAAGACTGGGAGAGCTACCGCTTAAGATGGTGGAAAGGAGCGCATGGCACCCCAAGGGTGAGGAGGGTCTTTTTGGAGCGGAGTAGGGACAGTGGAGGGCTGGCACTGCCCAATCTCTCGGGGTACTACTGGGCGGCAAATGTGTCAATGGTGCGCAAGTGGATGATGGAAGGGGAGGGGGCAGCTTGGAAACGAATGGAGAGGGCGTCCTGTGGCAACACAAGCCTGGGGGCCCTAGTAACGGCACCATGGCCGCTCCCCCCCACGAGGTACACCACGAGCCCGGTGGTGGCGGCCACCCTCAAGATATGGGGGCAGTGGAGGCGACATAGGGGGGAAATGGGAGGTCTGTTGGCGGCGCCAATAAGAGGGAACCATAGATTCATCCCGGGGAACATCGACGGGGGATTTCAGAGCTGGTACAGGGTGGGCATACGGCAGCTGAAGGACCTGTTTATAGAGGGGAGGTTTGCGAGCCTGGGAGGGCTGGAGGAGAAGTTTGAGCTCCCCCCGGGAAACATGTTCAGATATTTACAAGTGAAGGCATTTGCTAGGCGGCAGGTGGAGGGGTTTCCCCTGCTCCCCAGTAAGGGGGCGAGTGATAGGGTGCTCTCGGGGGTCTGGGTCGGAGGGGGGAAGATATCAGACATCTACAAGATAATGCAGGAGGCGGAAGCAGCATCGGGGGAGGAGCTGAAAGCCAAGTGGGAAGGGGAGCTGGGAGAGCAGATAGAAGACGGGACGTGGGCGGATGCACTGGAGAAGGTCAACTCTTCCTCCTCGTGTGCGAGACTGAGCCTCATTCAATTTAAGGTGCTGCATAGAGCTCACATGACGGGGACAAGGATGAGCCGGTTCTTTGGGGGTGAGGACAGGTGTGTCAGATGTCGGGGAAGCCCAGCGAACCATGTGCATATGTTCTGGGCATGTCCGGTGCTGGAAGGGTTCTGGAAGGGGGTGGCAAGGACGGTGTCGAAGGTGGTGGGGTCCAGGGTCAAACCAGGATGGGGGCTTGCGATCTTTGGGGTCGGGGTAGAACCGGGGGTACAGGAGGCTAGGGAGGCCGGAATACTGGCCTTTGCGTCCCTAGTGGCTCGACGAAGGATATTAATTCAATGGAAGGACGCGAGGCCTCCAAGCGTTGAAACTTGGATTAACGATATGGCTAGCTATATTCAGCTAGAAAGGATCAAATTTGCCCTGAGAGGGTCGGTACAGGGATTCGCCAGGCGGTGGCAACCTTTCCTTGACTTTTTAGATCAGAGATAGACGTTCGGGGTCGTGGCAGCAGCAACCCGGGGGGGGGGGGGGGGGGAGGGGGGGAGGGGGGGGGGAGGGGGGGGGCAGCAAGGGTCGTGGGGGGACATGCACGACTGTAACGCGGGCAAGTCTGCTCGCTGCTCATGTCTGAAACTGTAGGCTGCCTTGTTTGTTAAGGTTGCCTGGGGGGGGGGGGGGGGGGGGGGGGGGGGGGGGGGGGGGGGGGGGGGGGGGGGGGGGGGGGGGGGGGGAGGAGGACTGGTGCGCGCGAGAGGGCGGGCGAGGGAGGGACATTTGCCTAGAGGGATTGTGTTGTAAATAATTTAAAAATTAGTAGGGGTAAATGTCTGTATGGAAAAACTCTTTCAATAAAAATTATTTTAAAAAAAAAGATGGTGGAAAGGAGCTTGGCATTCAGGTGGCTAAGAGTTGGGTGCCCTGCACAAGCTCAATTTAGCATGGCTGGTGGATCAGATGGAGGAGGACTTTAAGAGTTGGAACATGCTGCTGCTTTCCCTGGCGGGCAGGGTGCAGTCTGTAAAGATGACGATCCTCCCCAGGTTCTTGTTTGTCTTCCAGTGCCTTCCCATTCTCATCCCAAGTCCTCTTTCACGCGGGTAAATAGGATTATTACGGGATTTGTGTGGGCAACCAAGACCCCGTGTGGTATACCACGAGCCCGGTGGCGGCGGCGACATTGAGGATTTGGGGGCAGTGGAGGTGGCACAGGGGGGAGGCAAGGGCTTCAGTCTGGACCCCGATACGGAACAATCACAGGTTCATTCCAGGTAGAATAGACGGTGGGTTCCTAAGCTGGCACAGGGCGGGTATTAAAAGAACATAGTCTTATACAAAGTAATAAATTAATTAACTAATCAGAGATGGCTGGGCAGGTGATGTGCTGTAGCTGTATGATGTGGGAGCTGGCTGTCCCCCTTGTGAATGGCAATGACCACATCTGCAGCAAGTGTTGGTTGCTGGAAGAACTCCGGCTCAGAGTTGATGATCTGGAATCTGAGCTTCAAACACTGCGGCACATCCGGGAGTGGGAGAGTTACCTGGACACTTTGTTTCAGGAGGCAGTCACACCTGGGAGATTAAGTAATTCACATTCAGTAAGTGATCAGGGATTTCAGAGTGTGACTGTTAGTGAGGCAGGCAGGGGGAACCTGAGTTCAGGAGTGCAGGAGCCTCAGCCCTTGACCTTGTCCAACAGGTATGAGACTCTTGCTCCCTGTATGGATGAGGAAAAGGGCTCTGGACAGGATGAGCCAGCTGACCACGGTACCATGGTGCAGAAGGCCATTCAAGAGGGGGGAGTAAAAGACAAGTAGTTGTTATAGGGGATTCTATAATTAGGGGGACAGATAGTATCCTATGCAAGCCGGATCGGGAGTCTCGCATGGTGTGTTGCCTGCCCGGTGCCAGGGTGCGGGACATCTCTGACCGGCTTGAAAGGATATTGGAGCGGGAGGGGGAGGATCCAGTTGTTGTGGTCCACGTTGGGACTAACAACATAGGTAAAGCTAGGGTGGAGGACCTGTTCGGGGACTATCAAGCACTAGGAAGAAAATTGAAATACAGGTCCTCAAGGGTCATAATCTCCGAATTACTGCCCGAGCCACGTGCCAATTGGCATAGGGACAAGAAAATTAGGGAAGTAAACACGTGGCTAAGGGATTGGTGTGGGAAAGAGGGATTCCACTTCATGGGACATTGGCATCAGTTTTGGAACCGGGGGGATCTGTACCGTTGGGACGGTCTCCACCTGAACCGATCTGGAACCAGTGTTCTAGCAAAGAGGATAAATAGGGTGGTCAGTAGGACTTTAAACTTCTGAGTTGGGGGGGAAGGGAAAGTGAAAGCGACAGGGAGCATGGAGTTAAATGGCAAGATACGCAGGAGGATAACATGTAGGCAGGTGGATTTAAGCTTGATGCAGACTAGGAATTCAACAAAAAGGAAGGATAACTTTGGACATCTTAGGACTTCCAATATCTGTAATGATAAGACAGTTAGCATTAAGGTACTTTACCTGAATGCTCGTAGCATTTGTAACAAAGTAGATGAACTAATGGCACAGATATAGAACAGTACAGCACAGAACAGGCCCTTCGGCCCTCAATGTTGTGCCGAGCAATGATCACCCTACTTAAACCCACGTAACCCGTATACCCGTAACCCAACAATCCCCCCATTAACCTTACACTACGGGCAATTTAGCATGGCCAATCCACCTAACCCACACATCTTTGGACTGTGGGAGGAAACCGGAGCACCCGGAGGAAACCCACGCACACACAGGGAGGACGTGCAGACTCCACACAGACAGTGACCCAGCCGGGAATCGAACCTGGGACCCTGGAGCTGTCATCGTGAATGATTATGATGTGGTAGGCATCACAGAGACATGGCTGCAGGGGGTTCAGGACTGGCAGTTAAACATCCAAGGATATACAACCTATCGAAAAGACAGGGAGGTGGGCCGAGGGGGTGGGGTTGCCTTGTTAGTTAAGAACAAAATTAAATCTATGGCACTAAACGACATAGGGTCGGATGATGTGGAGTCTGTGTGGGTAGAATTGAGGAACCACAAAGGCAAAAAAACCATAATGGGAGTTATGTACAGACCTCCTAACAGTGGTCAGGACCAGGGGCGCAACATGTACCGGGAAATAGAAAAGGCATGTCAGAAAGGCAAGGTCACGGTGATCATGGGGGACTTCAATATGCAGGTGGATTAGGCAAATAACGTAGCCAGTGGATCCAAAGAAAAGGAATTCATGGAATGCTTACAAGATGGCTTTTTGGAACAGCTTGTCATGGAGCCCACAAGGGAGCAGGCTATTCTGGACCTAGTGCTATGTAATGAACCAGACTTTATAAAAGATCTTAAAGTAAGGGAACACTTAGGAAGCAGCGATCATAATATGGTTGAGTTCAGTCTGCAGTTTGAAAGAGAGAAGGCAAAATCGGATGTAATGGTGTTACAGTTAAATAAAGGTAATTACGAGGGCATGAGAAAGGAACTGGCGAAAATCGACTGGAAGCAGACCCTAGTGGGGAAGACAGCAGAGCAAAAATGGCAGGAGTTTGTATGCATAATTGAGGACACTGTACAGAGGTTCATCCCCAAGAAAAGAAAGATTATCCGGGGAGGGATTAGACAGCCATGGTTGACAAAGGAGGTCAAGAAATGTATCAAAGAAAAAGAGAGATCCTATAAAGTGGCCAAAAGCACTGGGAAATCAGAAGATTGGGAAGGCTACAAAACAAACAGAGGTTAACAAAGAGACAAATAAGGAAGGAGAGGATCAAATATGAAGGCAGGCTAGCCAGTAATATAAGAAATGATAGTAAAAGTTTCTTTCAATACATAAGAAACAAACGACAGGCCAAAGTAGACATTGGGCCAATTCAAACTGATTCCGGAAGGCTAGTGATGGGAGACGAGGAAGTGGCTGGAGAACTTAATAAGTACTTTGCATCTGTCTTCACAGTGGAAGACATGAATAATATCCCAAAAATTATAGAGGGTCAGGGGGCTGAGTTGAGTATGGTTGCCATTACAAAAGAGATGGTGCTAAAAAAGCTAAAAGGTCTTAAAATTGACAAATCTCCTGGCCCCGATGGGCTACACCCTAGAGTTCTGAGAGAGGTGGTTGAAGAAATAGCGGAAGCGTTGGTTGAGATCTTTCAAAAATCACTGGAGTCAGGGAAAGTCCCGGACGATTGGAAGATCGCTGTTGTAACCCCCTTGTTCAAGAAAGGATCAAGACAAAAGATGGAAAATTATAGGCCAATTAGCCTAACCTCGGTTGTTGGTAAAATTCTAGAATCGATCGTTAAGGATGAGATTTCTAAATTCTTGGAAGAGCAGGGTCGGATTAGAACAAGTCAACATGGATTTAGTAAGGGGAGGTCATGCCTGACGAACCTGTTAGAATTCTTTGAGGAGGTGACAAGTAGGTTAGACCAGGGAAACCCAGTGGATGTGGTCTATCTGGATTTCAAAAGGCCTTTGATAAGGTGCCACACAGGAGGCTGCTGAGTAAGGTGAGGGCCCATGGTGTTCGAGGTGAGCTACTGGCATGGGTTGAGGATTGGCTGTCTGACAGAAGGCAGAGAGTTGGGATAAAAGGTTCTTTTTCGGAATGGCAGCCGGTGACCAGCGGTGTCCCACAGGGTTCAGTGTTGGGGCCACAGCTGTTCACCATATATATTAATGATCTGGATGAAGGGACTGGGGGCATTCTAGCGAAGTTTGCCGATGATACGAAGTTAGGTGGTCAGGCAGGTAGTGCTGAGGAAGTGGGGAGGCTGCAGAAGGATCTAGACAGTTTGGGAGAGTGGTGCAGGAAATGGCTGATGCAATTCAACGTGAGAAAATGTGAGGTCTTGCACTTTGGAAAAAAGAATCCAAGCATAGACTACTTTCTAAACGGTGAGAAAATTCATAATGCCAAAGTACAAAGGGATCTGGGAGTGCTAGTCGAGGATTCCCTAAAGGTAAACATGCAGGTTGAATCTGTGATTAAGAAAGCGAATGCAATGTTGTCATTTATCTCAAGAGGGTTGGAATATAAAAGCAGCGATGTGCTACTGAGCCTTTATAAGGCTCTGGTTAGGCCCCATTTGGAGTACTGTGTCCAGTTTTGGGCCCCACATCTCAGGAAGGACATACTGGCACTGGAGCGTGTCCAGCGGAGATTCACACGGATGATCCCTGGAATAGCGGGTCTAACATATGATGAACGGCTGAGGATCCTGGGATTGTTTTCATTGGAGTTTAGAAGGTTAAGGGGAGATCTAATAGAAACTTACAAGATAATACATGGCTTAGAAAGGGTGGACGCAAAGAAACTGTTTCCGTTAGGCAAGGAGACGAGGACCCGTGGGCACAGCCTTAGAATTAGAGGGGGTAAATTCAGAACAGAAATGCGGAGACATTTCTTCAGCCAGAGAGTGGTGGGCCTGTGGAATTCATTGCCGCGGAGTGCAGTGGAGGCCGGGACGCTAAATGGCTTCAAGGCAGAGATAGATAAATTCTTGATGTCGCGAGGAATTAAGGGCTACGGGGAGAATGCTGGTAGGTGGAGTTGAAATGCCCATCAGCCATGATTGAATGGCGGAGTGGACTCGATGGGCCGAATGGCCTTACTTCCACTCCTATGTCTTATGGTCTTAACATAAGAACTAGGAGCTGGAGTAGGCCATCTGGCCTCTCGAGCCTGCTCCGCCATTCAATGAGATCATGGCTGATCTTTTGTGGACTCAGCTCCACTTTCCGGCCCAAACACCATAACCCTTAATCCCTTTTCTCTTCAAAAAACTATCTATCTTTACCTTAAAAACATTTAATGAAGGAGCCTCAACTGCTTCACTGGGCAAGGAATTCCATAGACTCACAAGCCTTTGGGTGAAGATGTTCCTCCTGAACTCAGTCCTAAATCTACTTCCCCTTATTTTGAGGCTATGCCGCCTACAATCGGTTATTGTCACAAGTAGGTTTTTCAATGAAGTTACTGTCAAAAGCCTCTAGTCGCCACATTCCGGTGCCTGTTCAGGGGGGCCGGGAATTGAACTCGCGCTGTTGGCCTTGTTCTGCATTACAAGCCAACTGTTTAGCCGACTGTGCTAATCCAGCCCTGTCCAGGATGGGGGACTTTTTGTTTTTGATGGGACTTTTGCTAGTCTGAGGGCACTGGAGGAGAAATTTGGGTTGCCCCCGGGGCATACTTTGAGGTATATGCAGGTTCGGGCATTCGTGAAAATGCAGGTGGGGGTATTTCCATTGTTACCTGCCCGCAGGATACAGCACAGGGTGGTCTTGATAATGTAAAGCAAGGGTTAATAGCTAGAACAAGCCAGAATTAATGGGACACATTAGTGGAAAATCACAAATAGGGGAATTGTTATTGAATTTGTGAGCCGACTCATAACTGTAAGCCGAATAGCCTTGAGAAACAAGGAAGATGGCTGGATGACGGAATATAAAATCTGGGAGCCGCTTGCAACTATGGCTAAACACCTGCTGTTTATGCTAAGTCTACTATATACTCATGTGCCAATAGATAACCTCAAAGTCTGTAAAATCATGTATCGAAACTATGGCAATAACAAGTTAATCATGTATTGGATCTATGGCAAAAACAAGTTTATGCTTTGTAATGTGGGCAAGCTCAAGTGAATGTAAGGGACAGCCCCTTAAAAATACATATAAAAAAAGGATGTTTTGAGCAATACTTTGGCACTCTCCGAGGTGGTTCCCCGGAATACCTAGAGAGCGGCCCGATCGTAATAAAGAATATTCTGAAGTACGAACGTGTTCGAGAGTACTTTCTTCCGGACTGAAAGACAAGTGAATTAGAGACGCATTCACATTTTGGTGGCAGTGGTGGGATTTCAAAGAATCTCCGCTGAGACTGGCGGCATAAGCGACTGATTGAGTTCGGGAGCGAAGGAGGAATTGGGCTACCATTGTGAGTAAAATTTTTGCCACTTTGGTATTCCCCTCTGCTGTACCGTCCGCGATTCGGCCCCGCTGCCAGTGCTCAGGGACGGTCCTACGAAATCCAGGTCAGTCCGGCGAACCCGTTTACGGGAGGGAGCGTGACCCCTACAGTTATAGTCACTAGGCACAGTCAGGGACTAGTGCTTTAAGGGAGGGTGTGTAGCCCCTACAGTTATAGCTACAGAAGAGGTTTCAGCATCATCATGATCCTTGCCTTTGTCTAAAAGTGCCCCCGCGATAAGAGGCTTTAGAAGGGTGCGTGATGAAAATGAAAATCGCTTATTGTCACGAGTAGACTTCAATGAAGTTACTGTGAAAAGCCCCTAGTCGCCACATTCCGGCGCCTGTCCGGGGAGGCTGTTACGGGAATCGAACCGTGCTGTGGCCTGTTTGGTCTGCTTTCAAAGCCAGCGATTTAGCCCAGTGTGCTAAACAGCCCCTCTGTTACCCTAAGGTAACAACATAACAAGGACGTTATAACCTTGTAGTTAGATAGGCTTGCAGGCACGGATGAGCCTGCCTGAATTGGGCAACGGAGCAGTATAACTCCGTTTAAATTCATGATTGAAAAAAATGGTCCAGGACCATTTCGCCAAATAAACAATAATCGCAAGGATCATTAACGGCCATTAATGCTAGAGATGGGTAATATGTTAGATACAATCTCTGATAGTGGAAGCGCGCTTCAAACGTTGTGTGAACAATATCCGGAATATTCCAGGCAACTGAGACAATTGTCAGCAGAATTGCATAAAAATTTAGGAGAAGAAAAATGGCCACTGGGAGGAAAACTAATGCATTAAAATTGGGTATAAAATTGACAGAGAAATGAATAGTTAAAACAGCCAAGGTCTTAAAAAAAAAGGAATGCGCATATGGGAAAAGAACCAAGTCATTAGGCTATCCGCCTTGAATCTGTATATTAATCCATGTGAGTTTAAACTTAAGTGGGATAAAGTGCTGTCAGGGACTGCGGAGTTCCCAAATCTTATCTCCCAGAATTCTGACATAATAAACTGCTTTGTTACTGATACTCAGGCCTTCGTGTGAATATTTTCACCCCTAACATTTAGTGTAAGTCTGGAAGGATTTGCTGAGCTGGACGCCGCTCGAGCCGGTGGACAAGGCGAGTAGTCAAACCTTTGACCGCCAAAAATTAGAGTCACTCGGCAAAGCAGACGGACGGTGAAGTAACATCCAATAAATCTGGTATCAAGGCCAAATGAGTAAAAGAGTCAGTGTAAAAACATTTTTTTGTTTTTGTTTTTGAAGAGCATAACACTCTGGTAAAAAAAAACAATGATCAAAGATGGGTGTGATTTCTGTGGAACAGAGAAAAATGGTGAGATACACAGAAGTAAAGATAAGACAAATAAAGTTAGAAGCACAAATGACATAAATTAAACCTTCACACCATTTGGAAGACAGGCTGGTTTAAAGGAATTGAGCTCTAACTCCTTTAAGCATAGCAATAAAGCGGGTAAAGATAGCGGCAGTACAGATTCTGCAAACTAGCAAAAGACATCACAAAACTGCCAACAATTACGGCTAATGGCTGTCCCGGAATGTCTCAAGGAGAGAAAAAAAAATCAAATTAAGTGAAGTCCAAAAGATCAGAAAGGGGCTAAAACACTCAATTAGTTTTGTTCAGGAATATCTGAGGATGACTAATCCCCCCCTTCCAAAACAAAAAAATGGGGAGGAAAATCAATACAAGATTACGGTTAAAAATTTAACAATGGATACATGTTGAGAATAACTTCAGATCGATTCAAGCCGTCCAGATAAATTCGGCAGTAATTCAACTCATTTGAAATAAAAGAAAAATAAACATCCAGCAATGTCTCTTTCCAAAAACCGGGTAAATAACGAACATTGAAAATTGAAAGAAACGATGGATAATGTCTGAGGTCACGTAGAGGATGAAGATGGCATCATGCCAAGTTCTCCACCACTTTCGATTCTGTACAAAAATGTAACCATTTTAGCAAGCAGTTCATCTGCACAAAGAAATATACATCTCTAAGAGAATAGCTAATGCCTCTAAAATTAATCAGTGGAAATTGACTTAAATGGAATGACACAGATAAAGTTTGCGAAGGAGAATGAAAAATTTTGTTCAGTATTTTAATTGAGCTCCGTTTTAGAGAAAGGGTGAGAGGGTTAGAGAGAGAGAAAGAGAGAGAGGGAGTTTTAGGCATCTGGACTTTGTTCTGAACTATTCACTGTCTCTGTATTCATGTTTCATTTTCAGACTTTGACTTCAGACTTTGACTTAAAAGTTTTGTTACGAGCTGTGATTATTTGAAAGCTTCAAATTGTCTACGCATTGCCTTCAAAGATTATAGTTTGAGTACAGTTAACAATTTTTTTCTTTTCAAAGGCTATCATTGGCATTTCCAGGGTAATTTTGATACACAAGGAATTTTAATCAGGGTGCAAAATCACGTATGTAAGAAGAAGAAAATATTAGTTTTATGGTGTTCAGTGGAGGTTAGGATAGTTGAAATACATATGACAAATATGATCAAGCCGGTGTTTCATTAGTTCAGGGTTAAAACTTCCCTGACACAAATAATCATCAGTAGGGTGAAACTAACCTGTCTCACAACGCAGATGTTTTAATTATGAGATTGCAGAATTACTTATAAACAGATGGGTAAATGAAATATGTCCATGATCATGCTCGTCTGGGAAAGAACCAGGATATAGCGCAAAATTGGTTCACTCAGAGATTCAATAACATATTGTGTTTGCTGAAATACTTGATAACGGGAATTTAGCAGCACTCCAACTTTTACTCCCAGTCCATTTGAGTGAAAAATATAAAAAAACGTTTAGAGATGCGAATGGCATCATTCCAATTTATCCACCCACTATACGCCCCTTTTTGTCTGCAAGAAAATTAACCCTTTCAACAAGCTTTTGTGTAGTCTAGAAGATGTCTTGACACTCCCATGCTGGGTTTGCCTGTGAGCTCTGGCCCTTTTAATTCTGATAAAGTAATTGACAGTCCACACAGCTGAAAATGCATTTTAATTGGAACTTACAAATCTTAAGTTTTGAATTTTCAGATTTTTTCAGATTAATTAAGGCACTCTGTCCCATGCAGAATGGATCTTTGAGCACGCACACCCTAGACACGATTGCATGTCACTTATAAAGGACGATTCATCTGTCAGGGAGGACCTATCGGATGCCCCTCTTAACGACCCAGACCTGACCATGTTCACAGGTGGAAGTGCTTCCATCGGTGAAAGGGGGGAGCGGTTATCAGGATATGCTATAGTCAACCAGGGTGGGGAGACAGTAGAATCAGCAGCATTTGAAACTCCATTCTCGGCCCAACAAGCAGAATTGTTCGCACTAATATGAGCATGCGCACTAGGAGCAGGCAAAAAATAAAATATTTATACAGACTCCAGCTATGCCTTTGGAGTCGTACATGATTTTGGACAATTATGGAAGAACAGAGGATTCTTAACATCCGCTGGCACCCCAATTTCCCATCAGCAGCTGATGACCCAGTTACTCCAAGCTCTTGTGCTCCCAGAAAAGGTAGCAGTGATAAAGTGTACTGCCCATACGAAAGGAAAAACTCCAGTAGATGAAGGAAATAGGCAGGCCAACCACCAAGCAAAAGAAGCCTCAAAGTCAAAGGCCATGGTAGTGCCCAAAATTATGAGCCAGACTAAAAGCTCAAAAGACAAGTCTCCCTCTGAAAAACCTATGCCGACCATTACTGACGTAATCCAGCTACAGGAGGACGCTCCTGTTAGCGATAGAAAGTTATGGAAAGAATTGGGATGTACATATGATAAAGAAAATAAGCTGTAGGTCACCCCAGCAGGGCAGACATGTATGCCCGATGCTTTGGCAGCCTGGGTGGCCGAATGTGTACATTTTGCAACTCACTGTGGTGCTCGCGCTACAGGTGATATATTGTTAAAAACCTGGTGGCATCCTAGGTTGCAGGAGATAGCACCATTGCTCGAGGGTCCCTTTGAGACCCTGCAACTGGACTACATTGAGTTGGAAAGATGCCAGTGTTATAAGCATGTATTAGTGATTGTTGATGTGTTTAGTAAATGTATAGAGGCTTATTATACTGTAGATAATAAGGCTTCAACTGTAGTAAAAGTTCTTATGCGTGAAATTGTACCAAGATTTGGAATTCCCTATCGTTTAAGCTCTGATAATGGACCTCACTTTGTGGGACAGATCAATAAAGAATTCTGCACTCAACTGGGAATTAAACAGCAGTTACACCGCGCCTAGAGACCCCAGGCAGCTGGGATAGTGGAAAGAGCTAACCAGACTCTGAAAACCAAACTTGCTAAGTTACAAGCAGAGACCGGAGCCACCTGGCTCAAACTTTTACCTGTTGCACTTTTCCAGATCAGAACCACCCCTGAGGGAAAGACTCGATTGAGCCCCGCTGAAATCTTGTACGGAAGACCCCTTCGCACCCCCTGGGACTGTCATACATCCCGAGACATTCAGTTCCACCACATGACTACAGAAATGGCTAATTATATAATAGCCCTCACTAAAGTCTTAAAGAGTCCCCACTTGCGAGTACGTGCCGCACAAGAGGAAGTGCCACCCTTGGCCAGCTCCGATATTGTACAACAGGGAGATCATGTGATGATCTGCAATTGGACACGGAAGGGGTTGGAACCGCGTTGGGAGGGACCATTTCAAGTTCTCCTAACCAGCCCCACAGCAGTCAAAGTTGAAGGACGTAATGCATGGATCCACATGCGCCATTGTAAACTAATAAAGTTTGCATGAAGTTCTAGGTACATGTGGCTGATCATTCGACTACAGGATGAGACTGCCTTTTGTCCTCGCGATCCTCGCTAGCACACTACTGTGTGCGACCGCTCGAGACCGGCGATGTAGACCCGGCGGACGAATTCTGCACCTTTGTCGTGAGGACACCTTTAGCTGTGCCAACAGCACCACAGACGAGACATTGTGGACGGCGACCCCGGTATATACCTGCACCAACATCATTCATCAAGACGAGCAGAAGCCTCGGTTCCTGACTACCCGCGGATCCCTGACCTGCGATCGCTACGCATGCCGGTGGGACTACCGGTGTAGAGGGGAGAGCAAGCCACGAGTTCCTGAATGTAAGACTATTCATACTCACCCGCCTACCAGGAGGAAGCGGGCAATGCACCATGTAACTGCTAACTCGTTTTTGTTCATGACCTACGGGGTAAAGAGACTCCGCCAGTCCTCCTCGGACGACTGGTGGGGATGGCTGTGGTCTAGTTCCTGGACAACCTATCTGTTTCATGGATTTATTATCTTTACCGTTATTTGCATTTTGCTATGTATCATTGCAACCTGTGTTAAATGCTTTTGTAATCGTTTAGGCGCCTCTGTGATGCCACAGATGCTGCAGCGGCTTTCCCAGTTAGACAAGCAGGACTTAGTAGATGCCGGAAATGTGTATGAGGACATTGGACCAAAGGATGATTTCCCGGAGAAATTCCTCAGACTCTCAAGGATAAGTCCCTGAGGGCTGTGAGATCATGGAATGATCAAAGGGGGGAATGAGAATGTGAAGCAGGGGTTAATAGCTAGAACAAGCCAGAATTAATGGGACACATTAGTGGAAAATCACAAATAGGGGAGTTGTTATTGAATTCGCGAGCCGACTCATGACTGTAAGCCGAATATCCTTTTGAAACAAGGAAGATGGCTGGATGACGGAATATGAAATGTGGGAGCCGCTTGCAACTACTATATACTCATGTGCCAATAGATAACCTCAAAGTCTGTAAAATCATGTATCGAAACTATGGCAATAACAAGTTAATCATGTATTGGATCTATGGCAAAAACAAGTTTATGCTTTGTAATGGGGGCAAGCTCAAGTGAATGTAAGGGACAGCCCCTTAAAAATACATATAAAAAAAGGATGTTTTGAGCAATACTTTGGCATTCTCCGAGGTCGTTCTCCGGAATACCTAGAGAGCGGCCCCGATCGTAATAAAGAATATTCTGAAGTACGAACGTGTTCAAGAGTACTTTCTTCTGGACTGAGACACAAGTGAATTAGAGACGCATTCACAGTCTCGGGCATGTGGGTAGGGGATGGCAAGGTATCGGACATATACCAGGAGCTGCAGGAGGCGGAGGAGGCCTCAGTGGAAGAGCTGAAGAGCAAGTGGGAGGAGGAGCTGGGGGAGGAGCTGGATGAGGTCCTGTGGGCTGACGCCCTGGCTAAGGTCAATTCCTCCTCATCTTGCGCCAGGCTTAGCCTGATCCAGTTTAAGGTGGTGCACCGGGCGCATATGACAGTGGCGAGAATGAGAAGGTTCTTTGGGGTGGAGGATAGGTGTGTGAGGTGTTCAGGGGGACCAGCAAATCATGTCCATATGTTTTGGGCATGCCCGGCACTTATAGGATTTTGGAAAGGCTATGTCCAAGGTCTTGGACACTCGAGTAAAACGGAGCTGGGGGATAGCGATATTTGGGGTATCAGACGATCCGGGAGTGCAGGAGTCAAAAGAGGCCGGAGTTCTGACCTTTGCCACCTTGGTAGCCCGGAGAAAACTCTTATTAATCTGGAGGGACGCGAATCCCCCAAGCATAGAGGCTTGGGTCAGTGACATGGCTGGATTTTTCAGGTTGGAGAGGATAAAGTTTGCCTTGCGAGGGTCCTTGCAGGGGTTCTCCAGGTGGTGGCAACCGGTCCTTGACTTTCTCGCGGAACGTTAGGTGGAGGTCAGCAGCAGCAGCAAACCAGGGGGCGGGGGGGGGGGGGGGGGGGGGGGGGGGTATGGTTGGATTTAATTCGTAAAGGACAGATACCCCACCTTGTTTTGTTAAATTGTTAAATGGTTAAGTTGTTTTCTGTATTATTACTATGCTTTTTGTTGTTTTCTTTTTGTAGTGGGTTGTAAAAATTATTGAAAAATTTCGAATAAAAACAAAATAAAGAAAAAGAACGGAGAGCCTGGGCGTTGACTGATGCGCCGTGTGTGCAGACATCCTTGGAGGGGGGAAGGCGGCCAGCGGTGATACGCTATGTTGGATCAGGACTGCATGTTGAGCTCTGAAATCTTTGCTCTTCATATTGTGTGCAGTACCTCTGCTACCTCCCAGCAAATGCTGGGTGCAAGCCCTGTATGTCAATGCATGGGGGAGCTCATCATCCAAAAGGTTAACTCGTGAGCATCAATCAGTGGCAGATTCACATATTGCACAACTAACTAAAATGGGCATAATCGACTCATCCAGGAAGGCTAAAGAATGTTAAAAGCCGAGTGGGTTGGTTACCAGTCTACTTTGCACAATATTTATGTGAGTTCTTTAACATGCGTCAGTTATTTGTAAAGTTATTCTGTGCGAGCGCATTTTTTTGGTCTTGAAACAAATCGAAAAAATAACACTTTGAAGAAAAATGATTTTGAAAACAAAATGATTGATGAAACATCAATAGCAGCACATCACAGGACATGCTGCTGTCCATGGAAAGAAACATGAACCCTTTGCACATGCAGCCCGAGTTCAGCTGCCTCAGTTGGGTTGATCACGCAGGTCAGCCTTTCACCCAGCTGCTTCTACTCTGACAGCCTCTGTGCTGCCTCTGAACTGTTTCTGGGGTCGGCAGGAGCGACTCCCATTATACCCCAATCCCCCCGAAACAAAAGTCGGACCATCGGGACTATTTTCCAGGAGTCGGGTTCGTGGGTCTGGGAATTCTCCGAATTCTGCGCTCCCAACCCAGGAGTGAAAATTCAGGCTTTGCTGTCTGAACTGCATTGCTCCTCCAAAACCTGCGAGAAAAATCTCAATTAAATAGACGGAACAGTCCGAAGTTGAAAACTTGTGTGATAAATATGAACCAGAACAATTGCCAGAAGAAAGTATCTTGTCCATTCCAGTGTAAGAAAGTTTTTAACTGCATGATAAGTCTTAATTACCGTCAAACCTCTCTGGCACTGAAAATGAACTTTGACATGAATGGAATCCCATTCTTTCAGATTTTAATTGTTTTAAAATGTAAATAAATAAAACAATTTTTCTTTACATTTTCTTTCTCTCTCATCTCTCCCAATCTCATCTTTATTTCACTTTCTGTGCCTGATTTCAGATCAAATTCAATATTCTGACATTTTCTGGTTCAGACTCTCTTGTTCATTAAGAATTCTTCAATCTTATTGATTAAGGAGGCACGGGGAGGCAGAGGCGTAGTGGTATTGTCACTGGACTAATTATTCAGGGATCCAGCGTAATGATCTGGGGATCCGGGTTTGAATCCCACCGGGTCAGATGGTGAAATTAGATATCAAAGTCTAATGATGACCATGAAATCATTGTCAATTGTCATAAAAACCCACCTGGTTCACTAATGTCCCTTAGAGAAGGAAACCTGTCATCCTTACCTGGTCTGGCCTACATGTGACTCCTGCAATGTGGTTGACTCTTAAATGCCCTCAGGGTAGGCAATAAATGCTGACCCAGCCAGCGACGCCCACATCCCATGAACGAATAAAGAAAAAAAACACATATGCCAAATTCCCTGCAGAAGATGTCATGGCATTTGGCTTTTTAATTACAATAAGTTCCAATGCAAAATTTCCTGAAAGCCTCTGGGTAAATGTAAGCATTTCATTTGCTGCTGAGAGCAAAGTCCAGTCTAATGCATTGGAAGCTAATTTAACTATGAATTTCAATTGACAATTGTTATATTTTAAATAACGACTTATCTAAAATACATATGTTACTCTTGAATCCACCAGGATGATAAAATGACCAACAGTCTTCTTGATGAAAGATGAACTATTTAATGAGTAATAAAATAATAAACTGCGAGCCCTTTCTCTCAATACTAAACTATAAAGAAATAAAGTACAATACAGATAATTATATAACTGTACACTATTATAACAAACTAGTTCTAACTTCTCTCACTCTAGCTATTCTATGTCTTGCTTGTTCACTGTTCTAGATCATACTCACTAACTCACTAAAAAGAGCTTGAATCCGGTTCTTGTGGTATCTGACTTTGAGACATCTAGTGCTGAAATGACTGTACTACATTTACATACATTGATCATGTAGATTGATATCTGAATACCACTACAACAATCATTGGTGAAATGTACAATTAATTAAAAAATGAAATTGCCAAATAATGTTTGTCAGATATTGAGTTTGAGCCACAAAATTCAACCGTTGAGTCACAATTCCATCTACATATGCATAACCCCAAGAGTAAAACCACATGAACGACACGTGATATAGAATATTTGACAATATAGATTACATTTTGATCGGGATGTAACATACAAAATGCTTCACAGAAGGTTAATGCGGCGATGGAAAAATTAAAATTAACATGCTGGATATCTTTTCAAGCATCTCACCTTATCATCTATCATATCCAGGCTCTGCCAAGATAGCAACAAAAGAAATGAAGGAAGAATATTTCAGAACACAAAAAAATGTAGGCAAATACATTAACAAAACTTATTAGTTCTCAAACGACCAGCTGAAATAACTCCAAATTTGGAACATTTTCTGCTGCAAACCAAAAAGTGAAGATCAATCTATTGCATGGAGTTGTGGGAAAAATTAAGATTTGTTTAAAAAAATGCTTTTTTTGATGCAACGCAAATGATCTTACTTTCATTCCAGAATGGCAACCTTAATACATTCCTGGAAAGACAACCGTACTACATTCATGTTTTAGCAACTGTTTCTTAAATGAGTCCAGAATACTGAATTTATTTACAGAATTGCATAATGCGAGGGGGAGATGTCGACTGGTGTTCCAGAGGGATGAGATCAAATAGACCACACAGCCTTCTTCAACTAAACGTTTTCAGTTTTTTCATGTTTTATTCTGGTCTTCCTCCTTTTCATGGACAGGATGAGACTGCGAGAAATAATGTGAATGCCAACTGATGACAGTGCAGGGAATGGAAAACTTTTCCATGTCCAATACTATTGAGCAGTCCCAAGTTGAACATAGCACAGCAGAGAACACCTTCTCGAATTCAAAATGTTGAAATGAAGGTAACACAAAGTCCTTTCAACTTCAATGGCATTTCGATATTTTTCATCATTGACTGGCTGGCATATTCAGAGCCTGGCTAGCTGTCGGGTAGCCTGGCTTGCACTGAAAGGTTAAAACGAGGGAGAAGCTGTGTGGTAGGGAACGGAGATTGGGTTGCAGGTCAGTGGGAAACTACGTAGTGTGCTTCAGACTGCAGGTTCGGGAGATTGAAATGAAATGAAATGAAATTGTGGATTGGGCTTCAGACTGCAGGATGAGAGATTATGGAGTCTTTCAGATTGCGTGTTAGAGAGATTTTGGCGAGGCCTTTGGACTGCAGGTCGGGGAAATTGCGGGTTGTGGTGATTGTGGGGAGCGCTTTAGCCTGGAGGTTGGGAGGATTGGAGGAGATTATGGCATGGACTATGGTTTGAGGTTGAGGTGATCACTGCGGGTGGGGGTGGATTGTGGATCACAGGAAGTTGGAAACATGGATCATGGAGAGGCAGGCTTATTGCCGCTAATTAACTTGAGGCTGCAGGAAGTATTCCTGTGCCTTACAGTCCGCAGCAATGCAGGAAATACATTTATCTGTTCGAACCAACTATTCTAGCCTATCTTTTGTTGCCGCATTTTCCCTGAGACTTGGAAACCTGACCCACATCCATTAAATGCAAGTCTGTTCAAATCTGAGGCGCACATCCTCCCTAGCATATTT
Source organism: Scyliorhinus canicula (assembly GCF_902713615.1). Lineage (NCBI taxonomy): Eukaryota > Metazoa > Chordata > Chondrichthyes > Carcharhiniformes > Scyliorhinidae > Scyliorhinus > Scyliorhinus canicula. The sequence goes on from NC_052150.1 coordinate 119,283,659, forward strand.
AAATTATTGATCCGCCAATCAAGAGCAGATCCCACTCACTTTGTCCCCATGAGTGCCTGGTAAATGTAGTTGTGGAAGGTGGCACTTAGGTTTCACTTCTTTGCAAAAATTAATTGCATCCTCCCCCCCCACATCCCCGTTATCCTCCCAAATCATCCAGTCAGCTGTCTTTTTTTTTTAAACACTCTGTAAGCAACATGCTAATTTCATTGGTGGGCAAGAATTGCCATAGAATCTGAAATGCATCAAGCAAGGCTATTTGCAGCCCAACATACATGCACAATTCCAGCACATAGTGCAAAAGCACCCTGGAAATCAATTAGGTTTGCCTAATTAATATTCCATTCAATGTAATTAAACAGGGCCATGGGGAAAAGTATGGCATTCCTAAGGAATAAATTTAGCTTCTAGCAGAACGATATTGCAAAATTTTGGAATACCCATCATGCAATCATCGTCATGACAGTTACCTCATCAGAGAGTAGACAGTAGGAAAAGGAAGGCACATCTTGACAGGAATGGAATGAATTGGAGAGAGATGGTCAGCAGGCTACTCCTGCCATTGTTAAAAGTGCATTATTGAGAGCGAGAAATAGATCAATCTGCAGTCTCAGGTGGGCCAACGCACTGCACAAAGTGACGCAAGTTGAGAAAATTCCTGTCCACCAAAGGCTGGGGTTGGTCCCATACAAAGACTGACAAAATAGACAAAAGTTCTTCTTTATCTGTTCACAGCTACTTACCTCATCAGAGGAGAGCGCCAATATGGGGGAGCGCCGTGTAGAATTTGGTTCTGCAACCAATCCACTCAAATCAGCAGAACTTGTACTACTGGGGCTAAAGTCATCAATGTAGGTGAAATTCTGTAAATCAAAGATTCTGAATGGTAACAAGTTCTTTAGTGGATGCAACTTGCGTTCGGTTTAAATGAATACTCAAAATAATAATAGTATTCATCTTTGAAATGCAATCTCTAGTGAAACCAGTAGGAGATTATGAAAGCCATGTAAAACAAACATGGGGTGAGCTGGTTCTTTTAATGAAAAATGAGAATACATCTGTTTTTCTTCAATCAATTATCTGCTAATAAAATTGGAGGAACAAATGTTTTTGAAACAGGGCTTGGGACTTAATCTCATGTGTTACGACAAGAAAATGTGCATTCTCTCATTTGTAAAAATAAATAGGTTGCTTTTTGTTGTAGCAATAGTCTTCAGAAATGTAGTGATGGTTTGTGCTTAGGCATTGCCATTTTTGTATAAAATCTTTAAAATAATGACATTTTAAGGTTAAAAAAAGTTATGACCTCTTATTTTGGAAAATAGCTTGAGAACCTTATTCTGGAGCATGCAAAGCTATTAAAATTTAAATGTGACCTGAATTGTTGTATAAAGCCTAGAAACGGAGATATACCTGCCAATTTGTCTTTTTCATGCTTTGCTTCTGTGTATTATGGTGAAAAACAAAATTTTCATTAATATCTTGATATTCATAGAACAACAATAGCTCTCTGTCCCCATTGATTAGGTCCCTGAAACAGGAACTCAAATGTTATTTACTGTTTCCACCCCCAACATTCTGAGTGTACAATTTCCCACAATTCCTTTCCCATATCTTTGTAAACAATTCTTATTGACATCTCAGGTGGTACAGTGCAAGTAATTTTGAGTTTAAACCCATTCATCATCATTCTCTCACATGACTATCTAAAGCTAAAATAAAAGCAAATTACTGCAGATGCTGGAATCTGAGATTAAAAACAGAAAATAGTGGACAATCTCAGCAGGCCTGACAGCATCTGTGGAGAGAAAAGGGAGCTAACGTTTCAAGCCTGGATAACACTTCGTCAAAGCTGGTTATTTTTTATAATGGAAAATGAGACCACATCTGTTTTTCTTCAATCAACTATCTGCTCATGAAATTGCAGGAACAAATGGTTTTGAAACAAGACTTAGGCTTCATCTCATGTGCTATTACAAGAAAAAGTGTATTTTCTCATTTGTTAAAATAAAAGTTTATTTCTTGTTGAAGCAGTAGCTTCAGAAATGCTTTGTGGTGAGGCGTTGCCATTTTTATATAAAACTTTATAAAAATATAAACGTATAAAAACTATCTAAAGCTATTTAGTTAAATCTGGAGTTGAGCATTTTGAAATAGGAACAGAAGTCAACTACAAATAAGAACTGAAAATGCTGGAAATGCTTAACAGGTCAAGCATCATCTGCGGAAAGAGAAACAGGTTTAACGTTTCAAGTTGATAACCTTTCATCAGAACTGGATAGTTAAGGGATGTATTAGGTTTTAAGAAAGTAGTGGCAGGGAAGACCATGGAGAGGAGCAACAACAGTAGACCATTCAGCATCTTGAGCTTGTTTTACAATTTGATGGGATTATGATTGATCTACGACCTAATTTCATTTGCCCACCGATGCCCATATCACTTAATACCTTTGGATAAACAAAAACTACCAATAAAATGCTGGAAAATCTCAGCAGGTCTGGCAGCATCTGTAAGGAGAACCCAGATCTGTCGGGAAAAACTACCAATCTCAGATTTAAAATTTGCAATGATCTAGCATCAACTGCCACTTGCAAAAGCCAGTTCCAAATCCTACAACCCTTTGTGTGTAGAAATATTTTTGAATTTTACTCCTGGAAAGACTAGCTCTAATTTGTAGACAATGGCCCTCATCCAAGACGCCCCAGCCAATTGAAATAGTTTCTATGTATCCTGTCTGTTCCCCTTAATGCAGAGTTTTTCAAACTCTTTTTCCCGGCACCCACTTTTGTCAACTGGCGGGTCTTTGGGACCCACGTCGGATGACCTTCGGGGCTTGCCTTATTCCAAATACTTTATGCATTGAGATACAAAGCCTTTAATCTTGCCTTTTTGCCATTTTTAATCGTCCTAACTTTTCTTTGTAGTCTGGCCCTATTTGCCTCTTGCCCTTGATTACTTTGTCTACCGTTTATGCATTTTACCGTTCTTTCCTTTACTATTGTCCTGGCCTTGTCAGTCTGCTTAAGCCCCCCAAGCCCCTGCCATTCCAGTGGGATGGTGGAAATATTAAACGCCCTCCCACAAACAACTGTGAAAGCTGGGGGTTAACAGGAAATTTCCAAACTGAAATTGATAGCTTTTGTTTAGAAAGTGTTTTAGGGATTATAAAATAAAGGTGAGTAGATGGAATTAAAATACAGACCAGTCATGATCTCGTTATATGGCAGAGTAGATAATAGAGGAACCATAGAACTTACAGTGCAGAAGACGGCCATTCGGACCATCGAGTCTGCATCGGCCCTTGGAAAGAGCACCCTAACTAAGCCCACACCTCCACCCCATCCCCGTAACCCAACAACTCCACCCAACGTTTTTTGGACACTAGGGGCAATTTAGCATGGGCAACCCACCTAACCTGCATATCTTTGGACTGTCGGAGGAAACCGGAGCACCCGGAGGAAACCCGCGCACACACGGGGAGAACGTGCAGACTCCGCACAGACAGTGATCCAAGCCGGAATCGAACCTGGGACCCTGGAGCTGTGAAGCAACTGTGCTTAACAACTGTGCTAAGGTCCTGCGGAAGGATAGCTTATTTGTGTTCCTACGTTCCAATGTTCCTAATCCTGACTGAGCAGGTTTTCAAATTCTCACCCAGTCTATACATGTTGCCTGTTGAAGTTAATTCTTCCATCCACTCTTCAGCACTAAAAACTAAATCTGGAGGGAATGATACAAGGGGCGCGATTCTCTGGAAACATTTCTAAGTGCGCTGGCGAGCAGGAATTGCCATTAGTTTCCCGGCGCTCATCCGGCAACGCTATTCAACGTTAATTGGACTACTTAACAAGGCCTCATGGGCTCCTCGCCCCAAATGACAGTTCACCAACTGATTTGCTCAGACCGCACTCGCCAGCCCCCCGGTAACAATGTTGAGCTGCATTTGAATAGCCAACCACAGCCAGCTCGCAACAATGGCGCAGAGGAGACTGACCCCAAGATTCAAGGATATTGACCTGGGGAGGCTCCAAGACATGGTGGAGGCCAGGGGGATGTCTGTTTTCCTGGGGGTCCTGGAGGGTGAACCTCAAGGCAGCAAGTGCTGCCTGGGACGAGATGGCGGCCACTGTCAGCTCAGGCTGTGTGACCACTAAGTCTGGCCTCCAGTGCCGGAAGAAGGTCAATGACCTGAAGCGGCACGGGAATACAGTGGTTAGCACTGTTTCTTCACAGAGCCAGAGTCCCAAGTTAGATTCCTGGCTTGGGTCACTGTCTGTGCGGTGTCTGCACATTCTCACCGTGTCTGCTTGGGTTTCCTCTGGGTGTTCCGGTTTCTTCCCACATGTCCCGAAAGACGTGTTGTTAGGTAATCTGAATTCTCCCTCTGTGTACCTGAACAGGTGCCGGAATGTGGCGACTCGGAGATTTTCACAGTAACTTCATTGCAGTGTTAATGTAAACCTACTTGTGACAATAAAGACTATTAATATTACTACACCGAGCAGCACCCGTGAGTAGACACCAATGTTCCACTCCCCCCCCCACTCCCCAGGGGAACATCCCCCAAGGCGACCCCAACCCTCCCTTGATCCCCCCCCCCCTCCCTTCAGCCCTCCCTCCAAATACCACTTCAGTCCTCCCTCCAACCCAACCCTCCCTACAACTGTGAACAACGTGTGTAGCTAACAACGCCCTCTCTGAGTCTCCTCAGGAAAAGCTCTCCCATAATTGGCTGGAGAGGGCCCAGGCTGGCAATGGGGTGCTGGACTTGAGAATCCTCACCTTGTTCGAAGAGCAGGCTCTGGAGGTGACCGGAGTGGCCGAGGACAGATCATTCACCCGCTCAAAGGCTGGCGGAGGCCACAGAGGTGACAAGCCACTGGACTCCACCCAGAGGATCTTTTAAACGGAGTACGGATTGCCTTATTGACTGACCCATCCCTCCCACTGACCACATGTCCATTTCCCCGCAGATCCTCCAGCCAACGGCGCCGGCCCAAACCGGGCTGCACCCTCTCCTGACCACAAGGAAAACACCTCAGGGGAAAGCTCCGAGGATGCAACTGTTATAGTCGCGGCACAGCTGTCATCCCCTCCACCAGTGCAGGTACACACACCTCGGTGGGACATGTGAGTGGTCAGCCTTCTGGGTCACAATCTGGTGAGCACCACACTGCCGATGATGCACCTCTGGTGGAGGCAGGAACTCCCAAGTGAAACAGCAGTCGGAGGTCTGCTGGATCCCGTGCTTCTGCCAGGTTCACGTTTTTAAAAAGGAATACTAATCGGCGCTAGTGTGAGCACTTGCTGGGGAGGCCGCCGAATGACAGGAGGCCATTGGATAATGGGTGGTTCTCGTTAATTGTATGGAAATGGGGATTTTACGTGTTGACAACTGGTTTCTCGCCACGCTACAGTGAGATCTCGATTGTGCCTACGGGGAGCTGGCCAGTTGCATCGTGAACTGTTTGGCGATTGGTGCGGATGTCGTTTTTAGCCTCTCCCACTGTTCAGTGGCCTCGTTTTGCTTGAGAGTGTAACGAGGCTGGGAGATCGCGCCCAAGGTGTCATTTGTTTTGTTGAGACCATTATTCTCTCATTAATGACAATCTCTGGTCCTGAACCAGAAGTCCACAAACAACCCAGCTCCCAGTAAATTCTGAGAATAATTAAAATATCCTATCCAAGCTGTAGTTCCTGGATAATTATCAGCCACTTCTTGGGGTAATAGCCCCGCTGCTCGTGTGTCTTCAGCATAGTGCCATGGGATCACTTATGACAGAATGAGAGGGTTGACTTGTGACTGGTTTCAAACACAAAATCCTGTCACAATTACTTTTCAAATAAAGCTGTCGGCTGCATGAAAACACAGCAGTTAAAATCCCTGCTCGACCATGAGGGAGCCAAAATTCTTCAACGAAAAATTTAGCTTAAATTCTCTCGAGGCCTGAGCAGGAGAGCAACGTGATCCTATGACAGGAAACAAGAAGTACCTGGAAATCTGGATATACAAACAATGCCACCCTTAACTCCATGACCCCTTTGACACCAGCCCGCAACCCGCCCACGACCTACAGTTTGAAAAACCCTGCCATAATGTATGAAAATTTTGAACAAATCATTGTTAATCTTCTAAACTACAGAAAATACAATTATTTGTCTAATTTCTCCTTGTAAATTAATCCTTGGAGTCCAGGAATTATTCTGGTAAACCTACACTGCATTCCCTTAAAGAGCAATTTTTTGGGGGGACAATCCCATATATCTATTACTTTTTGTGATTTCATTCCTGAATGGACTGGCTCTAATCTAAGATTACACCACCTTGTTCTATATTTCCCAACCAGAAAACATAGTTGCTCAGTATCTCCCTTATTGAAGTCTTCTAACATTTTAATCACATGACTAGACGGAAATAGGAACAGAAGACATAGGATCATTGGAATATGAGGAATTAATTCATGGTTTGGACATGTTCATCCTTCAATGAGACCATGAGGGCAGCGTTGCCAATGGCTCCGAGTAGGTATTTAAGGAACCCGGTGGTGGAGTCCACATTGGAGTATGGAATCAGTTGAGGAAGCATTATAGGGTGTAAGGGATATCAGTGCTAACGCCGCTGTGTGAGAATTATGAGTTTGAGCCGGTGGGGAATGGATCGTGCATACAGGAGGTGGAGGAAGTGGAGCTGGTCAAGGTGAGGGATCTGTATTTGGAGGAAGGGTTTGCCAGTCTGGGGGAGCTAAGAGAGAGGGTAGAGCTGCCGAGGGGGAGTGAGTTCAGGTATCAGCAGGTTAGGAGTTAGGAACTTTGTGCAAAAGGTCTGGAGGTGGTTCCCTAGGTTGCTGGGATACACTCTGCTGGAGCGACTGGTGCTTCCGGATGTGTAAGGGAAAGGAAGAATTGGGGATATATACAAGTGGCTGGTAGAGCAGGGAGGCGAGCGGGTGGTGAAGATCAAGGAGAAATGGGAAGCAGAGTTGGGAGGGGAGATTAATTGGGGAGCATGGAGTGAGGCGTAGGGTAAACGGGACCTCCTCTTGTGCAAGTTTGAGCCTGATAGTTTAAGGTGGTGCATAGGGTGCAAATGACTCGGGTGAGAATGAGTGGGTTCTTTCAGGGGGTAGCAGATGAGTGTGAGAGGTGTGGACGGGGCCCAGCGAAACACACACACATGTTCTGGGGTTGCGAAAAATTTGGGAAGATTCTGGGCGGGAGTGTTCACGGTCTTAGCCAGAATAGTGGAGGAGGAGGTGGACCCAGACCCTTTGGTGGCGATATTTGGGGTTTCAGAGAATCTGGAGCTCATGGAGAGGAGGAAGGCCGATGTCTTGGCCTTCACCTCTGACTGCACAGAGAGAATTTTGCTGGAGTAGTGGTCGGCATCGCCACCGGGGGTAGCGGCTTGATTGGATGACCTGTATGACTTCCTGCGATTAGAGAAGATAAATTATGAGCTAAAGGGCTCTTCAGGGGGGTTTGAGGAAAGGTGGGGCATGTTTGTGACTGTGTTTGAGGGGCTGTTCGTCACAGGGGAGGGTGAAAAATAGGGAAAATCTGTACAGACTGAATAGTTGATTGTTGGGAAGTATGTTTCCCAGGGTGTTATTTGCTCTAACCTGTTTTGATATATGTTGGTAATAAAATACATTAAAAAAAATTCAATGAGTCCATAGTGGCATCTCCACATAATTCAATGAGGCCATGGTCTACAACGTAACTCAATTTACCCACCTTAATTTTCCCAGATCTTTTAATATATTTAGTTCACAAAAATCTAGAAATCTTAGCTTTAAAACTGACAATTCATTTAGCATCAATTGCCATTTTCAGAAGAGTTCCAGGCCTCTACATCCTTGCTTGTGTTGAAGCATTTCCTGATTTCACTCTTGAAAGGACTGGGTCTAATTTTTAAGACAATGCACCCAAGTACTAAACTCATTGACCAACAGAACTTTCTTCCTATCTACCCTATCAGTTCCCCATAATAGCTTGGAATCTTGGATCGAATCACCATTAAACTCCTAAATTTCAGGGAAATATAATCCTAGTTTATGCAAGATTGCCTCGTAATTTAAACTATGGAATCCAGATATCATTCTGGTAATCTATCCCATATGCGTTGAAAGGCCAATGTATCCGTCATAAGTTGTGGTGGCCGAGGACTTCCAGTGTGCAGCATGGAGTGAGTGAGCACAGAGGCAGCTCCTGCCCAAGGTTACAGAAAAGAGCTCTTTTTTGGGCGGCACGGGTTGGAATTTCGATGAAAAGGCGTAGGTGAATGTTCGTGGAGTACTTTCCCCCAGGAATAGTATGTTTCTTGGTTATCAGACCCTCAGAAACAGGCCAAGATTGGGCTGAAGCAGCAGCAGACAAAAGCCTCTACAAGCAGGCAGGCGGGGGAAGGGCCAGCTCAGATTTCTCAAGCTGACTTGAGGGCCTTTATGAAAGCTGAATTCTAGCAGCAGTCGACGCTGTCCCGACGAATCCCAGTGGGGGAAGGTGTCTAGAGGAGCATTCCCCATAATTTATGGTGCTCACCCGGAGTGGGGCAAAGGAAAAAGCTGCAGCAGCTCCCCAAGAAAAGCAGGGGAAGAAAGACAAAATGGCGGCCGGCGGAACACCCGAGGACTGGTGGAGGTGGGCGCAGGAGCAGCAAGCCTCTCTTCTGCGCTGTTTTGCGGAGCTGAAGGCTGAGTTGCTGGACTCCCTGAATGCAACTACAAACAAGCTGCTTGGGACACAGGCGGCCCAGGAGGTGTCTATTCGGGAGTTGCAGCAGCAGGCCGCTGAGCGGGAGGAGGAGGCCGTGGTCCTTGTGGAGAAAGTGGAGTTGCACGAGTCACTTCACAAAAAGTGGCAAGACCGCTTGGAGGAGCTGGACGTTCGCACGAGGCGAAAGAATTTGAGGATCCTGGGCCTGGCGGAGGGGCTGGAGGGTGTGGTGATCACAAGTTAACTAGATGCAATACAACTGAGCAAACACTAGAGGGGGCACGGGAGAGCCATATAAATAGACGGGGACAGGAAGTGAGGACACACTTCACTAAGGGCAGAACTTGGAGCAACACAGATACAAGACACACGCCAGCTAGGAACACTGAAGGTAACTTTAGGAAACAGCTCTGAAGAGAGAACGAACTCACAATAAAGCATCTTCTCCACATTTGAGACTACGAGCTTTATTAAGACACGAGTAACAACACATGGTACCCAGGAGTGGCTTCAGACGCTTACTACAGGACAACTCAGTGGCAGATACAGAAAGCTCAAAATGGCATGGAAATCTCCTACTGGACATTTCACTCAGGAAGACATCGCTAATGCGAGGCTGTGGCTTGAATACCCAGAACAACTGGACCTGACTGGCAATGTAAGAGGTATCTGGAAACGCTTTAAACAAATGTTTGATATTCATCTCGTAGCAAATGGAATACCAGACGCCTCCGACAACACTAAAATAGCAATTCTCACCGCAGGGCCTGTAAATAGGAAAGTGTATAATGGATTTAAATACTCAAAAGATGAAGACAGAAACAGCTTACAAACGTTACTAAACAAATTTGAAGAGTACTGTGAGAAATTTGAACAGCAAGACATACTCAGAGTCCAAACTGCACAGAGACTGAGTGATGCAAAACTTAAAAAATCACGAAAAGAACAAGAAATCGCGAATGAAAAGTACAGATCAAAAAGAAGAAATAAAAAGAATTTCTCACAAAGCCAAAACGCTGAAACCCTGTCCAAATCGGGAAGAGAAGATAACTTACGAATTTTGGAAGACCGGTCCTGGTGGTACAGAAAAATTGCTGAAATCCGCGAAAAACGGCAAAAAATGGCGTTGGAGCACATTTTGCAGTCTCCGGTAAGCAAAGAACTACAAATTGCATCTGCGCATGCGCCGGAACCGGAAGCCGCGCATGCGCAGTTTAAAAAAGATCGCGGTGCCGATCGTGATGCGCATGCGCAAGCCGCGCATGCGCAGTCAAAAGAAGTTTGGGTCGCGGATCGTAATGCGCATGCGCACGCCGCGCATGCGCAATGGAAACAAAACCGCGCAGTGAAGGAGGAAGGCCGATTTGCGCATGCGCAATGCATTCCTGCGCGTGACGTCATGACGTCTGAGCATCCCGACCACGCCCACTTAAAAGGGAAATGCCCGAAAATTGAAAATAAGACACTTAAAGTGGTAAACACAAATTTTCTTGCCTCAGAACACAGAAAAACGCCTGAACTTACACCAACAGTTAAAGACAACTTGCACAACACCCTGAAAAAAGCAGTCTGCACCACCCAAAGTGAAGAGAACAAAAAGAATTCCGAAACAACAAAAGATGATTTGTTTTTCGAAGAATACTACTCAGACACAGCTGAGTCAGTCGGATATGCTTCTCACAGCATCAGCGACACGGTCGCAAAGTTCAACACGAATCAACTCGTGGTAGAAGAATCCAACCAGGATGGTTTGTTTTTCGAAGAATACTACTCAGACACAGCTGAGTCAGTCGGATATGCTTCTCACAGCATCAGCGACGCGGTCGCAAAGTTCAACACGAATCGACTCGTGGTAGAAGAAGCCAACGAAGATGAAATGGGTATCAAGGAATACTACTCAGACATGGAGGAGTTATTTGGACATGCTGATCACAGCATCAGCGACACCGTTGCAAAGCTCAACACGACTCTACTCATGGTAGATGAATCCAACACCATGAGGCCATGGCAGCTCGTCGATACATTGGATGACAGCAATACCCAAGACGAAGACGACGCCACACAGAGAGCACAGGAAGACTCCACAGAGCGAGCGATGACAGGCTCCACAGTGCGAGTAATGAAAGACTCCAAAAGGGATGCAAGCAAACACTCCCTGGCGAACACCATGCATGAACAAGACCATGCAGGTAAACCCGCAGTATCTGAGCAACCGCAAGCAGACTATGACAGTCTACCAAGCTCACAGGAACAAGAAGAAGACAACGTACATCTCACCACTGACACCATGCATGCACAAGACCATGAAGGTCAACCCGCAGTATCTGAGCAACCACAAGCAGACTATGAAAGTCTAACAAGCTCACATGAACAAGAAGAAGACAATGCACCTCTACCCACTGCATGCGAAGACAGTGACAAGATGATCACACTCGACGTACAGGATCACAGCGAGACTGACAGTTCTCAGCTTGTCTGTACCGACGCACAGAGCGAGAACAGTAACAAGGTGATCGCACTCGACGTACAGGATCACAGCGAGACTGACAGTTCTCAGCTTGTCTGTACAGAAGCACAGAGTCGGGCCACCCAACAGTCCAGAGCGACGATGCCGAAAGAAAACATGCAGATTTGGACTCCAGAAGAGGAGCGCCAGGAGTCCACAGACACCACGTCAACTGAAATCATGCAGATTTGGACTCCAGAAGAGGAGCGCCAGAAGTCCACAGACATCACGTCAATTGTAATCATGGAGGTTTTGACTCCAGAAGAGGAGCGCCAAGAATCCAGAGACACCACGTCAAACGAAATCGAGAAGAATTTGACTCCGGAAGAGGAGCACAACAAAAGCAAAGATGAGGAATCCAATTCTCCACAAATGATTGAGGTCACCTGCACCGATGCAACATCAGATCATTCGCACCACTCTCGAGACAAAATGCTCAATGACTCAAATTATCCACTCGGGACACGAATAGAGTATAACAAGAAAAACAAAAGTCAAAAGAAGCACAGCAGAAACGGGACAAACAACAGCAAGAACAAAAGCAACATGAAGCGCGACAAGACCAACAACAATAGCAAGAAGCACAGCAGAAACGAGAACGACAACAGAAAGAACAAAAGCAACATGAAGCGCGACAAGACAAACACCAAAGTCAGGCACAAAGATAGCGACAACGACAGAAACAAAAACAGCAACACGAACGGCAATGAAAACAACAAAGTCAGGAACAACGACAGTGCCAACACCAAAGACAGAAACGACAAAAACAGCAACAAGTACGGCAACGAAAACAACAAAAACAGGAACGACAGAGACAACAGCAATGAAACAACGACTTGTACACAATGGTACAACTCGGCACATGAAGGACAATGCCACAGCACACTGCAAAACGATGACAAGACTACAAACATGTCATGGGATGACAACGAATCGCACAAACTCACGTCTGCTCCAGAACGAGCAAGCACACCAGCATCCAAGGCGGATGAGACAATAAATCAACACCACAAGCACAGAAAAAAGGCCATGCCAGTCAACATCAGTGAGGACCATGCAAACACCTCGGGATGATGCATTGGGTACTTAAAATAACAAGGAACACCAACAACATTCACAGCGGACTTGCAATATCAATATCACCACGTCATCAACAACAAAAAGAAAAAAAGCTCTGAACAAATTCATCAAGTTTGGACTCATAAATGTTTTATTGAGATTGGACATATAACGACATTGGCTTTGTACAGTATGCAATAGCACCATCACCTGTATAGATACGCATATCATAAGTAACTGTTTTCTATAATTTTCTTTAACGATGTACAGCAAATATGTAAAGAGAAAAAGGGGGATGTGGTGATCGTAGATTGACTAGATACAAAACAACTGAGCAAACACCAGAGGGAGAGCTAGAAATACACCGGGACAGGAGGTACAATTTTCTTTAACGATGTACAGAAAATATGTAAAGAGAAAAAGGGGGATGTGGTGATCACAAGTTAACTAGATGCAATACAACTGAGCAAACACTAGAGGGGGCACGGGAGAGCCATATAAATAGACGGGGACAGGAAGTGAGGACACACTTCACTAAGGGCAGAACTTGGAGCAACACAGATACAAGACACACGCCAGCTAGGAACACTGAAGGTAACTTTAGGAAACAGCTCTGAAGAGAGAACGAACTCACAATAAAGCATCTTCTCCACATTTGAGACTACGAGCTTTATTAAGACACGAGTAACAACACAGAGGGGTCGGATCTCCCGTGGTACGTGACCACGATGTTGAGCTCGTTGATGGGAGCAGGGTCCTTCCATTTGCCCCTGGAGCTTGAGGGAGCTCACAGAGTGCTGGCCAGGAGGCCTAAGGCAAATGAACCCCCGCGGGCGGTGCTGGTGCGGTTACATCGATTTAGTGACCGGGAGTGTGTGCTGCGCTGGGCCAAGAAAGAGAGGAGCAGCAAGTGGGAGAATTCGGTGGTGCGAATCTACCAGGACTGGAGTGCGGAGGTGGCAAAGCGGCGGGCCGGGTTCAACCGGACGAAGGCGGTGCTGCATGCCAAGCAGGTCAGATTTGGAATGCTGCAGCCTGCGCGTCTGTGGGTGACATATAAGGACCGGCACCACTACTTCGAGTCCCCGGAGGAGGCGTGGGCCTTTGTACAGGCGGAGAAGCTGGACTCGAACTAGGGTCTGGGGACACACTATGGCCGTTGCTGTTTTCGCTGTTGCTGTTCTTCAATTTTGACAGGTGTTATTTTTATGCTGGTTTTCTTTTTGCTCTGTTTCCAGGTGGGTTTGTCTGTTGGGTATGGGTGTGGGGTATGTGGGGAACGTTGGGGGTATGTGCTTTATATGTTCTCTTCTGTACGGGGCTGGGGGTTGGGGTGAAACTGGATTTTGAGGAGCTGCGTCAGAAGGGTGGGGTGTGGCAGTGTGAAAGCGCGGGCTTTCCTCTGGATGTCCGCGCTGCGGGGCAGGGGGGGGGGCGGAGCTGGAGGTGGGGGCGTGGCCTTCACTGGTTTTCTTTCCCCCGCTGAAGCGGTGCAAAGGAGGTGTGGCAAGAGGGGGATGACCCCGTGCCGGGAGGAGATGGGTTTTGGCGGGAGCTGCCGGGTCAGCAGAAGTCAGCTGACTCACGGAAGTACCATGGAGGGTGCGTCGCGGCTAGGAGGGGTCCTAGCCTGGGGGGGGGATACCGGGTTGCTGCTGGAATGGCCAGGAAGGAGCTGGTGTGGGCCGGGGGGTAGAGGAGAGGCGTTATTACCATGGGGAACGGGTCAGGCGGGACGAGCAGTCGATAAGCTATGGCTAGCCGGCGGGGGAGAGGGGCAGGTTGCCCTCTGATCCGGCTGATTACCTGGAATGTGAGGGGGCTGAATGGGCCGGTTAAGAGAACTAGGGTATTTTCTCATCTGAAGGGGCTGAAGGCGGACGTGGCTATGCTCCAGGAGACCCACTTGAAGGTGGCGGACCAGGTTCGTCTGAGGAAGGGGTGGGTGGGGCAGGTTTTTCACTCAGGATTGGACGTGAATAACCGGGGGGTGGCGATTCTGGTGGGGAAGAGGGTGGCGTTCGAGGCGGCTGAGGTGGTGTCGGACAAGGAGGGCAGATATATTATGGTGAAGGGTAGGCTGCAGGGAGAGAAGGTGGTGCTGGTTAATGTATATGCCCCGAATTGGGATGATGCCGGCTTCATGAGGCGCTTGTTGGGCCGCATTCCGGACCTGGAGGCGGGGGGCCTGATCATGGGGGGAGAATTTAACACAGTGCTGGAACCCCCACTGGACCGGTCCAGTTCAAGGACGGGTAGGAGACCGGCGGCAGCCAAAGTGCTGAGGGGGTTTATGAACCAGATGGGAGGGGTGGATCCCTGGTGGTTTGGGAGGCCGAGAGTGCGGGAGTATTCCTTTTTCTCCCATGTCCATAGGGTCTATTCCCGAATAGATTTTTTTTGTCCTGAGCAGGGGATTGATCCCGAATGTGCAGGATGCAGAGTATTTGGCCATAGCGATTTCAGACCATGCTCCGCACTGGGTTGATCTGGAGATGGGGGAGGCGCGGGACCAGCGCCCGCTCTGGCGCCTGGATGTGGGGATGCTGGCTGATGAGAAGGTGTGTAGGAGGGTCCGGGGAAGTATTGAGGGGTATCTTGATACCAACGGCACAGGGGAGGTCCGGGTGGGGATGGTCTGGGAGGCTCTGAAAGCAGTGATCCGGGGGAGGCTGATCTCCATCCGGGCCCATAGGGAAAGGAGGGAGAGGAAGGAGAGGGAGAGACTGGTGGGGGAGCTCCTGGATGTGGACAGGAGATACGCGGAGGCACCGGAGGGGGGGTTGCTGGGGGAACGGCGTAGTTTGCAGGCCAAATTTGACTTGTTGACCACCAGAAAGGCGGAGACACAGTGGAGGAGGTCGCAGGGCGTGGTATATGAGTATGGGGAGAAGGCGAGCAGGATGTTGGCGCATCAGCTCCGCAGGCGAGATGCGGCTAGGGAAATTGGTGGAGTGACGGATAGGGGTGGGAATGTAGTGCAGAAGCGGACAGAAGTAAATGGGGTCTTTAGGGACTTCTACGAGGAACTTTGGTGACACTGCAGACACTGCGACAACGAATAAACGGGCATCGTGCGACTATCAACAGGCAGGACTGTTCCCTTCCAGTTGGGGAACACTTCAGCAGTCAAGGACATTCAGCCTCTGATCTCCGGGTCAGCATTCTACAAGGAGGCCTTCAGGAGACGCGACAACGCAAAATTGCTGAGCAAAAACTTATAGCTAAGTTCCGCACGCATGAATGCGGACTCAACCGGGATCTGGGATTCATGTCGCATTACATTCGGCCCCCACCAACAAGCCTGGACTTGCAGAGGCCTACCGACTGAACTGGCTTGGGACAATTCACACCTCTTTAACCTGGAGTTACCTCTCTCTCTGCATCTTTGATGATTTGATTGCCTGCAGGTGCTCGCATTCCGGGGCATCTCTGACTGTGTCTATATAAACATTTCTGGAACAAGCCTTTCCATTCACCTGAAGAAGGAGCCGTGCTCCGAAAGCTCGTGTTTGAAACAAACCTGTTGGACTTTAACCTGGTGTTGTAAGACTTCTTACTGTGCTCACCCCAGTCCAACGCCGGCATCTCCACATCTGTGTCTATATAAACATTTCTGGAACAAGCCTTTCCATTCACCTGAAGAAGGAGCCGTGCTCCGAAAGCTCGTGTTTGAAACAAACCTGTTGGACTTTAACCTGGTGTTGTAAGACTTCTTACTATTGTCTGAAATGCCATTTATTTTTGTGTCATCTGCAAACTTGGATATGTGGTTTTCGATCCCCTCACCAAAGTCATTCATTAATATGGTGAAGCCCCAAACAGATTTAAGAGCCATACCCTGCCAAAATGGAGTAGATCCGTTGTTTTAACATCCTGTCTCCCACTGCTTAACAATTTCCTAATCAGGTCAATAATTTGCCTTGAATGCAGTGAGCTTCTACTTTAGTTTATAGTCTCTTAATAGGGACCTTTCGAAATGCCTTTTGAAAGTCGATATAATTACCATTCGTAGAAACTCCCCTGTTCTCTACTGAGTAGGGCGCACAAGAAATGGGAGAGGCCACATTCTGTGGAGTGGGAGGGTAAAGATCCAGTTGTCATGCTCCACATAGGTACCAACGACCTAGGTAGAACAGGAACAGAGGTTCTGCTAAGGGAGTATGAACAGCTAGGAGCGAAATTAAAAGCAGAACCAAAAAGGTAACATTCTGTGTATTACTACCTGAGCCACGAGCTAATTGGCACAGACTCAATAAGATTAGGAGGCAAATGCGTGGCTCAAAGAATAGTGTGGGCGAAATGGGTTTGAATTCATGGGACATTGGCACCAGTACTGGGGAAGAGGGGACTTGTTCCAATGGGACGATCTTCATCTGAATCGTGCTGGGACCAGAGTCCTGGCGTTTTGTGTGTGTGTGTGTGGGGAAAGAGCGAGAGAGAGAGAGAGAGAGAGAGAGAGGAGGAGAGTTCAGTTGTATGGAGAATTAGAAAATCAAAGTTAAAGGAGAGGGTAGAAGTGCAGGTTAATGATGAGGACTTTCAACTAATTAAAGGAGCCGAGATCTCAGGAGAGATTAGTAAAGTTTCCAGACCATGTAATAGAACAGAGAGTATAGAAGGTGGCAAGAATCTAAGCTCAGGCAGTGCAAAAAAGGTGACAAGTATGAGAAGGGGGGTGATCAATGCAGGACTGGGGGCATCTAAATGCGCGCAGTATACAGAACAAGGTAAATGAGCTTGTTGAAATTAGTGGGTATGACATTGTGGGCATCACAGAGACGTGGCTGCAAGGGGATCAGGGCTGGGATCTAAATATCCAAGGATATGTGTCTATTGAAAGGATAGGCAGATGGGCAGAACTGCGGGGTTGCATTGTTAGTAAGGAATTAAATTAAATCGATAGCAAGAAGCAATATAGGATCAGAAGGCATAGAATTTCTGTGGGTAGAATTGAGGAATCGCAAAGGTAAAAATACCCTGATAGAAGTTCTGTACAGGACCCCTAGCAGTAGTCTGGATGTGGGGCAGAAAATAAATCAGGAGATAGAAAAGGCATATAAGAAAGGCAATATTACAATAGTCATGGGGGACTTCAATATGCAGATGGATTGGGAAAATCAGGTTGGTAGTGGATCCCAAGAAACAGAATTTGTGGTATGTCGAAGAGATGGGGCGAGATTCTCCGCAAATGCGGAGAATCGTAAAGGCTGTCGTGGGACAGGCCGTGACCCACGGCAGCCTTCACGGCCACTTCCGGGGCCAATTCTCCCCCCCGGGCGGGGCTAGGAGCGCGGCCCCATGTGTCACGGCAGCGCGCGGCCTTGACGACGGTCGTCAAGGCCGCACGTCAAGCGTCACGCTGGCTGACGCGGCCGATGACGTCGGCCGCGCATGCGCAGGTTGGACAACGCCAACCCGCGCATGCGCAGTTGGCGTCTTTTCCCTCAGCTGCCCCGCAAGACGTGGCGGCTTGATCGTGCGGGGCGGCGGAGGGAAAAGAGTGCGTCCGTTACGGACGCATGGTCCGCGATCAGTGGGCACCGATCGCAGGCCTATGCCCCCCTTGGCACGGCCGTGGTACTGCCGTGCCAATCGGGCCCCCAGATGCCCCAAACGGGCATCTGGCGCCCGTTTCACAACAGCAGCAAGCAGGTGTGTTTGCTGCTGTGTTGAAACGTAAAAAACAGCGAGCGGCGATTCGTGACGTGGGTCGGGCGTGGGGGGGGGGGGGAAGAATAGCGGGAGGGCATGAAAAATGTCGGTAGGCCCTCCCGCTATTCTCCCACCCGGCGTGGGGGGCGGAGAATCACGCCCATGGTTTTTTGGAACAGCTTATGACAGAGTCTATAAGGAAACAGGCATTTCTGCATTCGGTGATGAGTAGTGAGGCAGACTTGATTAGGGAACTTAAGGTGAAGGAACCCTTAAGGAACAGTGACCACAATATGATAGGATTTGCCCTGCTACTAGCTCTTGTACTCTTAATTGAATCAGGGTTGAGCCCCCAGCTTCATGGTAATGGTAAGAGTGGGCGAAATGCCAGGTCATGAGGTTACAAATTGCTGTTGAATACAATTCTGTTGCTGCTACTGATGACTCACAGGTCCTCATAGATGTCTGGGTTTGAGTTGCTAGATTGTTCAAATGTATTTCATTTAGCATAGTGGTAATGCCACAGAACACAATGGAGGGTATCATCAATGTGAAGATGAGATTTCATTTCCGCAAGGATTGTGCGGTGGTTACTCCTTTAAATACTGTCATGGGCAGAAGCATCAGTGATAGGTGGTTTGGTGAGGAAGAGGGCAAGTAAGTTTTACCTTCTTGCTGGTTTTCTCACCGGCTGCTGCAGGCCCAGTTTGGCAGATATGTCCTTCAGGACAATTAAGTCCGCCAGCCAGTGTACATTCAGAGCCCTTGCCACTCTCAGTACTTCTTCCATTAGTGTGCAGTGTATAGTGGGGTAATGGGCATGGAATACCATAGCTACGTATGGGATCATGAGGGGCCATAAAGGGTGGGTGGAAAGACATTATTTGACATTGGGGGAATAAGTGGCATGGATGAGGCATGGGACCTGTGTGGGGTGAGAGCCTTCGTGTTTTTATTTTAACTGTGCATATGGAGTGCATATGCGGTGGTTGTTTTGGACCAGTATATTGAGGAACCAACAAAGGAACAGGCCATCTTGGACTGGGTGCTGTGCAACGAGAAAGGATTAGTTGGCAAACTAGTTGTGAGAACCCTTGGGGGTGAGTGATCATAATATGGTAGAATTCTTTATCAAGGCGAATAGTGAGATAGTTGATTCTGAGACCAAGGCCCTGAACCTCAAAAATGATGGTATGAGGCATGAGCTGCCTATGATGGACTGGGAAACATTACTGAAAGGAAGGACAGCAGACAGGCAATGACAGGCATTCAAGGAACGAATAAATGAACTCCAAAAGTTGTTTGTTCCTATTTGGCACAAGAGTAGAAAGAGAACTGTGGCCAAACCATGGCTTACAAGGGAAATTAGAGATAGTATTAGATTCAAAGAAGAGGCATACAAATTAGCAAGACAAAGCAATAATAGACTTGAGGATTGGGAACAATTTAAAATTCAGCAAAGGCAGACCAAGAGATTGATTAAAAAGGGGAAAATACAATTTGTAAGTCAACTAGTGGGTGACATAAAATCTTACTGTAAACGTTTGTAAAGAGAAAAACATTAATAAAATCTAATGTAGGCCTCAACAGTCAGAAACTGGGGAATTCATAACAGGAAACAGAAATGGTGGAGGAACTAAATTCGTACTTTGCTTCTGTCTTCATAAAGGAAGACAGGAATAATGTACCGGAAGTTCTGAGAAGCAGAAGTTTTAGTGAGGAGCTGAAGGAAATTAGCATTAGTAAATAAATGGTTTGGGGGAAATTAGTGGGATTGAAGGTGGACAAATCTCCAGGGCCTGATCATCTTCAACCCAGAGTACTTAAGGAAGTGGCCCTAGAAATAGTAGGTCCACTGGTGGTCATTTTCCAAAATTCTTTGGACTCCGGAATCATTCCTACAGATTGGAGGGTAACAACTGTAACCCCGCTATTCAAAAACGGAGGTAGAGAGAAAATAGGAACCATAGACCAGTGAGCCTAATGTCGATAGTAGGGAAACTGCTGGAGTCAATTGCCAAGGATTTCAAAACACTGCATTTAGAAAGCAGTGGTGTAATCTGACTAAGTCAGCATGGATTTATGAACGGAAAATCATGCTTGACAAATCTACGATAATTCTTTGAAGATATAACTAGTAGAGTTGACCAGGGAGAACTGGTGGATGTGGTTTATTTAGGCTTTCAGAAGGCTTTCAACATGGTCTCACATAGCGGCTTAATATGTAAAGGTAAAGCTCACGGAATTACGGGTAGTGTCTTGAGATGGATAGAAAGCTGGTTAGCAGACAGGAAGAAAAAATTGGAATAAATGGGTCTTTTTCTGACTCGGCAATGACAAGTGGGCAGCAGGGATCTGTGCTAGGACCCCAAAAGTTCACATTATATATTAATGATTTGGATGAGGGAACTAAATGTATTATCTCCAAATTTGCAGATGATACAAAGTTGGGTGGGTGCGTGAGCTGCAAGGAGGATGCAGAGATGCTTCAACGCGATTTGGACAGGCTGAATGAGTGGGCACATGCATGGCAGATGCAGTATAATGTGGATAAATGTAAGGTTATCCGTTTGGATAACAAAAATAGATTATTTGAATGGGTGTAAATTGAGAGATACTCAGCGAGACCTTGGTGTCCTTGCACATCAGTCACTGAATGTACAGCAAGCAAGATGGAAGAGGACTCCCTGGATCTGCAGTACGACATGAAGGATTGCTACTCCAAGCTCAAGCAGCTGGTCCCCACCATCCCTCAGAACAAGAAGGCTGGGTCTAAAGTCAGAAGACCAGAAGACAGTATTCTGTGCTGCTGATGTGATGTGTGAGGTGTGCCCGAGAATCGCTCGCACACACACGCACCGACCAGAGGTGGGGAAAGAAAAGGACAAAAAAATCTAATCCTTGCTATCAACGCCAAAAACCTGTCCAACGGATCCCACCCTGAGAGAGGGGTTTCTGCCAAATCATTACTGATCTCTCTGCTGCTCACAAGCGTTGCAACCACAAAGAGCTCTGATCTTGGGACATTTTGGGGGGGGGGGGGGGGGGGGGGGGAAAGGGCTAGGGTGGGTGGTGGGGGGGGGGGGAAAGGGCTAGGGTGGGGGGTGGGGGGGGGCAACATTTTTGAGTGACTTCGCCAGGCTGGTCGGCGGCTCGTTGGAAGATACCAGCGAAACCTATCTAGGAGAGACGTAGAAAGTTTCATCGACTAAAAAGCAACTGATTACTGACGCCCTTTACTAATGCAGCAGAATCTTCCAGATGTTCTGTCATGTTTTAAATAGAAGACTGGTTTGAACCAGGGAAGTGTGGATTCGCCGCTTTTTTTATATAAATCGAAATGTGGAGCTTTTTCAAGGAACAGCTACTGCGTGTCCTTGATAAGTATGTACCTGTCAGGCAGGGAGGAAGTTGTCGAGCAAGGGAACCGTGGTTTACTAAGGAAGTTGAAGCACTTGTCAAGAGGAAGAAGAAGGCTTATGTTAGGATGAGACATGAAGGCTCAGTTAGGGCACTTGAGAGTTACAAGTTAGCCAGGAAGGACCTAAAGGGAGAGTTAAGAAGAGCAAGGAGAGGACACGAAAAGTAGTTGGTGGATAGGATCAAGGAAAACCCTAAGGCTTTCTATAGGTATATCAGGAACAAAAGAATGACTAGAGTAAGATTAGGGCTAATCAAGGATAGTAGTGGAAAGTTGTGTGTGGAATCAGAGGAGATAGGGGAAGCGTTAAATGGATATTTTTCGTCAGTGTTTACACTGGAGAAAGACAATGTTGTCGAGGAGAACACTCAGGTTCAGTCGACCAGGCTAGATGGAATTGAGGTTCAAAAGGAGGAGGTGTTAGCAATTTTGGAAAATGTCAAAATAGATAAGTCCCCTGGGCCAGATGGGATTTATCCTAGGATTCTCTGGGAAGCCAGGGAGGAGATTGCAGAGCCTTTGTCCTTGATCTTTATGTCGTCTTTGTCGACAGGAATAGTGCCGGAAGACTGGAGGATAGCAAATGTTGTCCCCTTGTTCAAGAAGGGGAGTAGAGACAACCCTGGTAATTATAGACCTGTGAGCCTTACTTCGGTTGTGGGTAAAATGTTGGAAAAGGTTATACGAGATAGGGTTTATAATCATCTTGAAAAGAACAAGTTGATTAGTGATAGTCAACACGGTTTTGTGAAGGGTAGGTCATGCCTCACAAACCTTATTGAGTTTTTTGAGAAGGTGACCAAACAGGTGGATCAGGGTAAAGCTGTTGATGTGGTGTATATGGATTTCAGTAAGGCGTTTGACAAGGTTCCCCACGGTAGGCTATTACAGAAAATAAGGAAGTATGGAATTGAAGGTGATTTAGCGGTTTGGATCAGTAATTGGCTAGCTGAAAGAAGACAGAGGGTGGTGGTTGATGGCAAATGTTCATCCTGGAGTTCAGTTACTAGTGGTGTACCGCAAGGATCTGTTTTGGGGCCACTGCTGTTTGTCATTTTTATAAATGACCTGGAAGAGGGTGTAGAAGGATGGGTTAATAAATTTGCAGATGACACGAAGGTCGGTGGAGTTGTGGATAGTGTTGAAGGATGTTATAGGATACAGAGGGACATAGATAAGCTGCAGAGCTGGGCTGAGAGGTGGCAGATGGAGTTTAATGCGGAAAAGTGTGAGGTGGTTCACTTTGGAAGGAGTAACAGGAATGCAGAGTACTGGGCTAATGGCAAGATTCTTGGTAGTGTAGATGAACAGGGAGATCTCGGCATCCAGGTACATAAATCCCTGAAAGTTGCCACCCAGGTTAATAGGGCTGTTAAGAAGGCATATGGTGTGCTAGCCTTTATAAGCAGGGGGATTGAGTTTCGGAACCACAAGGTCATGCTGCAGCTGTACATAACTCTGGTGCGGCCGCACCTGGAGTACTGCGTGCAGTTCTGGTCACCACATTATAGGAAGGATGTGGAAGCTTTGGAAAGGGTTCAGAGGAGATTTACTAGGATGTTGCCTGGTATGGAGGGAAGATCTTATGAGGAAAGGCTCAGGGAATTGAGGTTGTTTTCGTTAGAGAGGAGAAGGCTGAGAGGTGACTTAATAGAGACATATAAGATAGTCAGAGGGTTAGATAGGGTGGACAGTGAGAGTCTTTTTCCTCGGATGGTGATGACCAACACGAGGGGACATAGCTTTAAATTGAGGGGTGATAGATATAGGACAGATATCAGAGGCAGTTTCTTTACTCAGAGAGTAGTCGGGGTGTGGAACGCCCTGCCTGCAACAGTAGTAGACTCGCCAACTTTAAGGGCATTTAAGTGGTCACTGGATAGACATATGGATGAAAATGGAATAGTGTAGGTCAGATAGGCTTCAGATGGTTTCACAGTTCGGCGCAACATCGAGGGCCGAAGGGCCCGTACTGCGCTGTAGTGTTCTATGTTCTATGTTCTAAGCAGCAAAGAAGGCAAATTGTATGTTGTCCTTCACAGCAAGAGGGTTTGAGTATAGGAATAGAGATGTTTTACTGCAATTGGAGAGGGCATTGGTGAGGCCAGACGTGGAGTGCTGTGTGCAGTTTTGGTGTCCTTATTTGAAGAAGGATGTTCTTGCTATGGAGGGAGTGCAGTAAAGGTTTACCAGGATGATTCCTGGGATGGCAGGACTGTCATATGAGGAGAGACTAAATCGGTTAGGATTATATGCTTTGGAGTTTAGAAGAGTGAGAGGGGATCGCATAGAACCGTACAAAATTCTAACAGGATTAGACAGGGTAGATTCAGAAAGTATGTTCCCAATGTTGGGGGAGTCCAGAACCGGGGAGTCATAGTTTGAGGATAAGGGATCGTAAACCATTTCGGACTGAGGTAAGGAGAAATTTCTTCACCCAAAGAATGGTGAATCTGTGGAATTCGCTACCACAGAATGTAGTTGAGGCAAAACATTGTGCAATTTCAAGAAAGAATTAGATACTTGAGTCTTGGGCTAAAGGGATCAAGGGAAATGGGAGAAGGCAGGATCAGGGCATTGAACTTGATGAGCAGCCATGATCATAATGAATGGCGGAGCAGGCTCAAAGGGTTGATTGACCTTCTCCTGCTTCTATTTTCTATGTTTCTAACCGGGACCACGTCCCACATCACCAAGACGGGCTTTCAAACAAACTGCCTTGGCACCTGGCAGCCTCAATTTTTCACAGATCAGTTGGCCCGCATTTGACACCCGGTAATGTAGTTTCCTCCTTTGAGCGTACTTTCTTCTAAGGCGGGCAAGCCAAGCCGGGGATTTTCCTGATTCCCAATCCCCACCTTAAGGATGAAAATTCAGGCCATTATGTTCATGCCAGTTACTGATTAAGGCTAATGAAAATCCATGGAAGAATTTAACAATGTAAAGTTGATTCATGAGCCACAGGAGCTGGTGGAGCATAATGGGGACTCGAGTATTGGACATTGGGGACTTTGAATGGGGAAATAACATGTGTAGCAAAATTTTGAATAAATTGCTGTTTCTAAAGGTTTCTTGGAAGAGCATTAGAGTAGTTCGGACTCGGGATAAGAAAAATACAAAGGGCAGCACGGTAGCATTGTGGATAGCACAATCGCTTCACAGCTCCAGGGTCCCAGGTTCAATTCCGGCTTGGGTCACTGTCTGTGTGGAGTCTGCACATCCTCCCCGTGTGTGCGTGGGTTTCCTCCGGGTGCTCCGGTTTCCTCCCACGGTCCAAAGATGTGCAGGTTAGGTGGATTGGCCATGATAAAATTGCCCTTAGTGTCCAAAATCGCCCTTAGTGTTGGGTGGGGTTACTGGGTTATGGGGATAGGGTGGAGGTGTTAATCTTGGGTAGGGTGCTCTTTCCAGGAGCTGGTGCAGACTCGATGGGCCAAATGGCCTCCTTCTGTACTGTAAATTCTATGTAATCTATGAATGCTGGCGGTAACAGAAACGGATGCAGAGGTGGGCAAGATCGAAAGTGGAATTCTTAATGCTACAGTTGATTTACAAGACTATGACTAAAGGTGGCTCGTGATGGATTTGGTAGAGAAAAGAACAGAAGCACCCAATTGTTGATAATGGCCTAAAAATGATCTTTTCATCTTCACCGCACAAGATCAGCAGGCACGTCAATACAGTACTGAGGAATTGCTACATTGTTAGAAGTGCTTAGACCGCATCTGCCTGTTCAAGCATAAGTAAAAGATCCAATGGCACAACTCAAAAATCATGCAGTTATCTAGTAAGGTGGACAATATTTATCCCTCGGCCAACACAAAATAAAAGTCATCAGGTCATTTATTAGCTTTTGTGCCTGCATAACAATAGAGAATGAATTTCAAAAGTAATACATCGCCTGTAAAGTGCTTTAGGATGGTTTGAGTATATGATAAAGTGATGAAATATTAATGTGATGGGATGTATCAAGAATAGACTCAATCAAAAGAGGAGGCCGAAAAGTTGTCTGTTGTCAGCATGCACATGCAACTAGATTCAGTACTTCTTTATGGTGGCAGTTTGAGCAAGAAGGATCAATGGATGGAAAACTTCAAACAATCAGCAGAGATCACTTAAGGAAAGGTGGAAAATTCATTGACGATCTGCAGTCTTCTCATTGGTACAGCTATAATGGCACTGTTCACTGTCAATAAGATTTATAGAGGAGGATGGAATAACCATCAGTGGATAGTGGAGAGATAATCATTAGCGACTTTGATAAGAACTGTGGGCGCGATTCTCCGCCCCCCACGACGGGTCGGAGAATAGCGGGAGGGCCTTCCCGACATTTTTCCCGCCCTCCCGCTATTCTCCCCCCCCCCCCCCCCCCCCCTCGCCCAACACCCGACACGAATCGCTGCCGCCGTTTTTTTACGGCCGGCAGCGATTCACAGCTGATAGATGGGCCGAAGTCCCAGCCTTTTACGCTGTTTTTACGAACGGCAAACACACCTGGTCTGGCCATTCGTAAAAACGGCGGGAACAACTCGCTTTTTATAACCATGGCACCGATTGGCACGGCAGTACCACGGCCGTGCCAAGGGTGCCATGGGCCCGCGATCGGCGGGCACCGATCGCGGGCAGCGGGCCCGATGCCCGCGCACTATTTGTCCTTCCGCCGCCCCGCAGTATCCATTCGCGGGGCGGCTGAGGGGCATCCCGGCCCGCGCATGCGCGGGTTTCGCGCAAATACGCGATGACGTCATCAGCGCATGCGCGGGTTGGAGTCTTCCAATCCGCGCATGCGCGGCTGACGTCATATGACGCGTCAGCCGGCGCTAACTCGGGCAAGCGGGCTTAACGAAATTCGTTAAGCCCGTGATGCCGGAGCTTACGGCGTCGGGCTGCTAGCCCCGACCGGGGACCAGAATCGGTTCCCGGTCGGGAAGGGGGGGGGCTGGCGTCAAACCCGCCCGGATTTGACGCCAGCCTTACGATTTCTCCCCATATGGGAGAATCTCGCCCTGTGTCTTTGCTGGGCTGGGGGGAGGTACCAGAAGCAGATTGCAGGGTCTCAAAACATGGAGTGACAGTAGTGACGTTACTTTGAAAAAACAGCATCTTCCAGGATTTTGGGGGGAAAGGCAAAATTTGAGATGGGAAAGGTAGAAGGGTTAAGAGTTTTTGAGGAGGGTAGAACATAGAACAGTACAGCACAGAACAGGCCCTTCAGCCCTCGATGTTGTGCCGAGCAATGATCACCCTACTCAAACCCACGTATCCACCCTATACCCGTAACCCAGCAACCCCCCCTTAACCTTACTTTTTTAGGACACTACGGGCAATTTAGCATGGCCAATCCACCTAACCCGCACATCTTTGGACTGTGGGAGGAAACCGGAGCACCCGGAGGAAACCCACGCACACATGGGGAGGACGTGCAGACTCCACACAGACAGTGACCCAGCCGGGAATCGAACCTGGGACCCTGGAGCTGTGAAGCATTTATGCTAACCACCATGCTACCGTGCTGATGATAGCAATTGAGAAAGACGTAGGGTTGATGTCAGAAAATAGAAATAGGTTGATATTGATCATGGAGTTTGGAAATTAAGTAGAATTGTAATGATTGCTGTTTTGTTCTCAAAATGAGTATGTGCACTTCATCCAAGAATAATTTTTCAATTTCAAAATAATAGTACAATACAAGATTGAAACTATCTGTAATAGTTAAAGTCCAAAGTGTTTGATAATTTAAATTCTTTAATCAATGAGCAGTTCTCTAATTCAACAAATAAACACCATGACAATCTAATTCAGCTACAAACCATACCAAAATTTAAGTGAAAAATTAAAAATAAAGTGATTTTGATCCTAAAATAATTTTTGTTTTCGATTAAGATCAGTGGCATCCTGCCGGTTTGAGTTACTTTACTTTGTGGTTTTACATTTCTGTATTAATTCATATGGATCTCAATGCATGAGGTTGCAGAAGCTAAGATTATCAATGATTTCAAAAGGAAATTGGATGGCACTTGATAAAATAAACTTGCAGGGCTACGGGTAGAGTGGAGCCATGGGACTGACTGGGATACTTTGCAGAGAGCTGGCATGAATTTGGAGGGCAAATGTATTTGTCTTTTGCATTTCAATACTAATTTGTTTCAATTAATGTGATTAAGCATACCTTAAATTCCAATAGTTACATCACACACTCAGCACAGATTATATAAATATTCTGAGATGATTTCAAAATTGGAAGCAATTATCATTATCATAGAATTTACAGTGCAGAAGGAGGCCAATCGGCCCATCGAGTCTGCACCAGCTCCTAGAAGAGCACCCCACCCAAGGTCAACACCTCCACCCAATCCCCATAACCCAGTAACCCCATCCAACACTAAGGGCAATTTATCATGGCCAATCCACCTAACCTGCACATCTTTGGACTGTGGGAGGAAACCGGAGCACCCGGAGGAAACCCACGCACACACGGGGAGGATGTGCAGACTCCGCACAGACAGTGACCCAAGCTGGAATCGAACCTGGGACCCTGGAGCTGTGAAGCAATTGTGCTATCCACAATGCTACCGTGCTGCCCTATGCCCTTACTGATGGAAAAAGTCATAAAGCCAGAATGATGTTACTACATTTCCAATAGCTACACATTATACAGATCAAGTTCAATGCAACTAAAGGATATGCAACCGCGAGTTTATTATTAACGATCCAGGGACAAATGTAAAATAAAACGCGAGGTCTAGATTAGCAGTGAGCTAAACAGCTGGCTTGTAATGCAGAACAAGACCAGCAGCGTGGGTTCAATTCCCGTACCGGCCTCCCCAAATAGGCGCCGGAATGTGGCGACTAGAGGCTATTCACAGTAACTTCATTGAAGCCTACTTGTGACAATAAGCGATTATTATTATATTATTATTAATTTAGGGAAAATGCTCCCCTACATCTAAGGCAATCAAATGAAGCTAACATGATTATGAGGGCATATCATCCTCAGCTCTCTAGTGCCTACAGTTGGACAGTAATATCTATGTTGACCAGCTTCCTTTAGAATTCTTGCAGCAAATCTGCATGAGCCAGTAACCTTTTCCAAAGCTCAGTGACCCTCTGTGAGAAGCAAGACTTCCTGATATGTGTTTAAAATTCCAAAAAGATTGGGAAGTGGCTCATGGAATACTGGGATCAATGCTACAAGCTTCGTAAAGCATTGCTGCTTTTTCACAACTCGGTATCTAATGGAAACAAATCACTGTTTTTGAATCTCCAATCATAGCTATTGCGAAACAAACATCGAGGAAATTCTTATTTGCCCTATATAGTGCATAATTTGTCCCCATTGGAACATACTCTATTTATTTAATTCTGGAAATTTTAATGACCGGTTGGCCATGAATGGATACTTGAAGGGCGGCACGTGGCACAGTAGTTAGCATTGCTGCCTACGGTGCTGAAGACCCGGGTTTGAATCCCGGCGCTGGGTCACTGTCCGTGGAGAATTTGCACATTCTCCCAGTGTCTGAGTGGGTTTTACCCCCACAACCTAAAGATGTGTAGGTTAGGTAGATTGGCCACGCGAAATTGCCCCTTAATTGGAAAAAAACGTAATTGGGTACTCTAAATTTAAAAAAAATGATTGGATACTTGAGGTTTGTACAGACAATCAGAAAAATTGCGCATTTTCCCAATGCTCATCCAGGAAGCCAGCAACTGAGCATTATCTGAACCCGAGTGGAATGACAAATAAGAACCCCTTTTTATTAGGGGCCCTCAATATATAATTACCACTGACACTCAGGTTATGAGACAATGCTGCACTGTCAGACATCTCAAATCTTGGATGAGGCGATTTGTCCGTTCACATTGAATTTAAAAATCTCATGCATTATTCAAAGTAGAGGAGGGAGTTCTCTCAATTCCCTGATTAACAATCCTCCTATGCTCAGTGTAGCTTGTCATTTATCTCAGGGTGTCATGTTATGCACAAAATGCCTTATTTATCTGGATTTGAACTTTGGTCTCAGTAATAAAAGTCACTTAGAGAACACAACAACACAACAGTGACTGTCAAAGTGCAATTCTTTGCATGTTTTTGAGCTGTATTGTGAAGCACTATATAAATGCCATTCCATCAATCAGTAAGAATAAACAACAACACCTCCTCCACAATAGTCAATACCGGGGCCCCGCAAGGCTGCGTACTTAGCCCCCTACTATATTCCCTGTACACACATGACTGCATGGCAAAATTTGGTTCCAACTCTATCTACATGTTTGCTGACGATACGACCATAGTGGGCTGGATCTTGAATAACGACAAGTCAGAATACAGGAGTGAGATAGAGAACTTGGTGGAGTGGTGCAGTGACAACAATCTATCCCTCAATGCCAGCAAAACTGAAGAGCTGGTCATTGACTTCAGGAAGCAAAGTACTGTACTAATCCCTGTCAGCATCAATGGGGCCGAGGTAGAGATGGTTAGCAGTTTCAAATTCCTAGGGGTACACATCACCAAAAATCTGTCCTGATCCACCCACGTCGACGCTACCACCAAGAAAGCACAACAGCGCCTATACTTCCTCAGGAAACTAAGGAAATTCGGCATGTCCACATTAACTCTTACCAACTTTTACAGATGCACTATAGAAAGCATCCTATCTGGCTGCATCACAGCCTGGTATGGCAACTGCTCGGCCCAGGACTGCAAGAAACTTCAGGTAGTCATGAACACAGCCCAGCCTATCACACGAACCTGCCTCCCATACATTGACTCAATTATACCTCCCGCTTCCTGGGGAAAACGGGCAGCATAATCAAAGACCCCTCCCACCTGGCTTACTCACTCTTCCAACTTCTTCCATCGGGTAGGAGATACAAAAGTCTGAGAACACGCACGAACAGACTGAAAAACAGCTTCTTCCCCACTGTTACCAGACTCCTAAACAACCCTCTTATGGACTGACCTCATTAACACTACACCCCTGTATGCTTCACCCGATGCCGGTGTTATGTAGTTACATTGTGTACCTTGTGTTGCCCCATTATATATTTTCTTTTATTTCCTTTTCTTTTCATGTACTTAATGATCAGTTGAGCTGCTCGCAGAAAAATACTTTTCCCTGCACCTTGGTACACGTGACAATATACAAAAATCCGAATCCAAATCTATCCAAAATTCAAGATAGAAGTTTGAACTCACTAAAGCATGCGTTTTGTAGAGAATTTTGCTTTTGTTATGGAATCAAGTTTCTAATCTCCGCAAATAAGATTCACGAAGCATCAACTGCCTTTGGCATCGTGACCTGAGCTAATATCAGATCGATTGGATATATATTTTATTTCTCCAACTGAATCAATCATCTTTGAGAAATCAATTCAAAGCACTTTCTTGGGTCTTTGCAAAAGTTAAGCCATGGCTCCCTGAATTTATGTCATATAATTAAAAGTGCAGATAATGTGAATGTGGATAATTGAGGTTCCACCATACTTACTGTATAAAATGTAAATGTAAACATCACCGGAGTCCCAAAGGACCATAGGCTGCTCCGAGCTGACTGGTAATGATTTTAACCTCAGGGTCACCACACTTCAGGCGAGGGGCAAGGTTGAGAAGGCAAGGCCTTCATGAATAACCTCAGTTAGTACAGGAATTGAACCTGAGCTATTGCCGTTGCTCTGCATCATGGGCCAGTTGGCCAGCCAACTGAGCTGAGGAGACTGCATGGTTCTTATAGGGAAAGGAACATTGGTGATGATGCTTAGTTGCAATCTGACCATATGCACAAGCTTGATGGACCAGATGATCTATTCCTGTCTATGGGTTTTTTAATGCTGAAATCACCTTTTACTACATTTTTTGATTTGATTCATCGATATCTGATCATGCATGCAAAGCTGTGGTGTCTTAAAACAGTCCTGAAAGTACATGGTAAATTAAGTATTCCCAACAAGAAGTCGCACTCAAAGGAGTGTGGCTTGGAGAATCAGGACTACATTACTGCAACTCTAAAATTTACCTCCTCTCTACCTCTGCTGGGATATGAGATTAATAATGGTGGTATAGTGGTATTGTCACTGGACTATTAATCCAGAGACCCAGGGTAATGCTTTGGGGACCTGGGTTCGAATTCCACCATGGCAGATGGTGATTATCCTAATGTCCTTTAGAGAATGAAATCTGCCATCCTTACCTGGTCTGGCCTACATGTGACTCCAGACCCATTGTAATGTGGTTGATTCTTAAATTACTCTGAAATAATCTCAAAAGATATTCAAGGGCAATTAGGAATGGGCAATAAATACTGACCCAATGAGCAACACCCACACCCCATATGTTAATTAAAAAAATATCCTTACATTATATACAACGTGCAGTCAAAGAAAGCTACAGATTTATATAGTTAAATAAGTGGCATGGTAGCACAATGGTTAGCACTGTTGCTTCACAGCGCCAGGGTCGCAGGTTCGATTCCCAGCTTGGGTCACTGTCTGTGCAGAGTCTACATGTTCTCCCTGTGTATACATTGGCTTCCTCTGGGTGCCCCAGTTTCCTCCCACAAGTCCCAGAAGGCGTGCTATTAACTAATTTAGACATTCTGAATTATCCCTCTGTGTACCCAAACATGCGCCGGAATGTAGCGACTAGGGGCTTTTCACAGCAACTTCATTGCAGTGTTAATGTAAGCCTACTTGGGACAATAGAGATTATTATTATTAAGTAACAAATTAATACTCTCCAAATTGAATTCATACAAAAAAATTAATTCAGGATTGCAGCTCCTCAGCCTCAGATGTTTTCCCAGTCAAAGAGATTAGCCTAGATTTTACGGTCAGCTGTGAAGCAATTGTGCTCGCCGCTAACCTTGAAGAAAGCTGTTCTCAAAGCTCTAGCCATCTCTGTGGCGTGGATTTAATCTTT
Source organism: Scyliorhinus canicula (assembly GCF_902713615.1). NCBI lineage: Eukaryota > Metazoa > Chordata > Chondrichthyes > Carcharhiniformes > Scyliorhinidae > Scyliorhinus > Scyliorhinus canicula. Next base: position 119,315,931 of record NC_052150.1, read on the forward strand.
TACAATGTTATTTGAATTTGATGCCAAGTCAAGGGGGTCTCTAGGTGTCCAGCAACACTGACGTCATTAAATCAGGGAAGCAGCCAAATATATTGAAGAGTTCACAGAGAGCAAACCAGAAAATAAAATGCATTGATTATCTTTCACCTTTTATCACTCTTACAAAAAGTGAAATAAAGATTGGGACAAACATAGTAGAAGCAAACTTTTTCATTTACATTACAAAATATGGAATAATCATAAGGTAAAATATTGACATTATGCAAATTCCAAATTTGTTTTCCAGGGCCAGAGAGGCTGTTCAGCGTTAGTTGCAACTTAAGACATTTAAAAGAATTCAATTATATCTCATTAACAAGGCATAACTTTTTTGACAGTCTTTAACAATATTAAAGTGTAAAAGTGGAAGTTCTCTTTGGGTCAGTGATTTCTTATAATTTTCTATCTACAGTGAGTTCAATAGCATAACCAATGGAGAAGCTTAGAATTTCTGACAGCAGCTTCTGAATTTCGAGGTTTATAACCAGTAGACTCCAAATATTGCTGTCAGTTTTAGAGGAGGAATGAGAAAGGACATACAGTTTTACCATCATTACTTACTACAAAATCCAGGTCACAGCTGAGACCATAAGATATAGGAGCAGAATGAGGCCACTCAGCCCATCGAGTCTGTTCCTCCATTCAATCATGGCTGATATGTTTGTCATCCCCACTCTCTTGCCTTCTCCCGTAACCATTGATCCCGTTTTAATAAGAACCTATCCATCTCTGTCTTAAAGACACTCAGTGACTTGGCCTTCATGCTCTTCTGCAGCAATAAGTTCCACAGATCACCACTCTCTGGCTAAAGAAATGACTCCTCTTCTCAGTTTTAAAGGATCATTCCTTCAGTCTGAGGTTGTGTCCTTGGGTTCTAGTCCCTCCGTCTAGTGGAAATATCTTCTCTACATCCACTCTATCTAGGCCTCTCAGTATTTTGTAAACTTCAATGAGATCCCAGGCCCCCCAAACATCCTTCTAAATCTATCGGGTACAGACCCAAAGTTCTCAACCACTCCTTCATGACAAGCCCTTCATTCCTGGGATCAGTCTTGTGAACCTCCTCAAAGGCTAGCACATCCTTCCTTAGATATGGGGCCCATAATGGCTCACAATATTGCGAATGAGGTCTGACCACAGCCGCCTTATACAACCTCAGAAGTACATCCCTGCTTTGTATTCTAGTCCTCTCAAAATGAATGCTAACATTCCATTTGCCTTCTTAACAGCCAACTGAACCTGCATATTAACTTTAAGAGAATACTGAACTCCGGCTCCCAAGTCCCCATGTGCTTCAGATTTCCGAAACCTTTCCCCATTTAGAAAATAGTCTATGCATCAATTCTTCCTACCAAAGTGCCCAACCTCACACTCTTCCACACACTGTATCCATCTGCCACTTCTTTGCCCACTCCCCTCACCTGTTCAAGTTCTTCTGCAGCCTTCCTGCTTCCTCAACACTGCCTGTCCTCTACATATCCTTGTATCATCTGCAAATGTAGCAACAGTTCCCTCAGTTCCTTCTTCCAGATCATTAATGTATATCATGAATGTCCCAACATTGACTCCTGCTGAACACCACTAGTCACCGGCTGCCATCCTGAAAAATACACCCTTTTCCCACTTCTCTGCCTTCTGCCAGTCAGCCAATTCTCTATCAATGTGAGTATCTTTCCACGAACACCATCTTGTTTAGAAGCCTCCTGTGCGTCATCTTGTCAAAGTCACCTCTGGAAATCCACTGGCTCTCCTTTGTCTAACTTCCTCATTATCTCCCCAAACAATTCTACTAGATTTGTCGGGCATGACCTCCCCTTGACGAAACCATGCTGACTCAGCAATATTTTACCATGCACTTCCAAGTACTCCGCAATCTCATCTGTAATAATGAACTCAAATTTTACCAACGACAGAAGTCAGGCCACCTGCTTTTAAAGGCTTTCCAATCATCTAGTTTCCCACTAATCCTTGCCACTTTGTATGCTTTTACTTTTATGCTATCCCTGACTTTCCTTTTCAGCCATGGTTACCTCGTCCTCTCCTAAGCATAGAACATAGAACATAGAACAGTACAGCACAGAACAGGCCCTTCGGCCCTCAATGTTGTGCCGAGCCATGATCACCCCACTTAAACCCACGTAACCCGCAACCCAACAATCCCCCCATTAACCTTACACTATGGGCAATTTAGCATGGCCAATCCACCTAACCCGCACATCTTTGGACTGTGGGAGGAAACCGGAGCACCCGGAGGAAACCCACGCACACACGGGGAGGACGTGCAGACTCCACACAGACAGTGACCCAGCCGGGAATCGAACCTGGGACCCTGGAGCTGTGAAGCATTGATGCTAACCACCATGCTACCGTGAGGCCCCCTACAGGCATGTTTCCTCCTCCTTGAGAGAAATTTCTGTTGTACCTCCTGAATGAGCCTCCAAAATCCCTGCCATCGCTGATTCACTACCTTTTCTGCTGGGCTCCCCTTCCAATCAACTCTGGCCAGCTCCTCCCTCATGTCTTTGTAGTTACCTTTACTCAATTATAACGCCATTACATCTGATTCCAGCTTCTCCCTCTCAAACTGCAGGGTAAATTCTATCATATTGTGGTCATTGCCCCCTAAGAGTTCCTTCACCTTAAGTTCCCTAATCAAGTCTGCCTAATTACACATCACAAAATGCAGAATTGCCTGTTGCTTCTTAGGCTCTACCATAAGCTGCTCCAAAAAAAATTGTGATATTGCCTTTCGTATATGCCTTTTCTATCTCCTGATTTATTTTTGTGCCAACATCCTAACTATTGCTAGGGTGCCTGTAACTCCGATCAGGGTCTTTTATCCTTTATGATTCCTCAACTCTATCCGGGCGGCACGGTAGCACAGTGCTTAGCACAGTTGCTTCACAGTTCCAGGGTCCCAGGTTCGATTCCAGGCTTAGGTCACTGTCTGTGCGGAGTCTGCACGTTCTCCCCGTGGCTGCGTGGGTTTCCTCCGGGAGCTCCAGTTTCCTCCCACAGTCCAAAGATGTGCAGGTCAGGTGGATTGTCCATGCTTAAGTATCCAAAAAAGGTTGGATGGGTCACTGGGTTACGGGGATAGGGAGGAGATGTGGGCTAGGGTAGGCTGCTCTTTCCAAGAGCTGGTGCAGACTTGATGGGCCAAATCGCCTCCTTTTGCACTGTAGATTCTATGATTCTACACCGTCCGACCCTATCACTTCTTGCTATTGATTTCATTTCCTTTCTTATTAACAAGACAATCCCGCCCCCTCTGCCCATCTACCTCTCCTTTCAATAGGCCACATATTCTTATATATTTAGATCCCAGCCCTGATCCCCTTGCAGCCACATCTCTGTAATGCCCACAACATCATACCCACCAATTTCAATGTGCACTACATGTCATTTACCTTGTTTCATGTACTGCGTGCATTTTGGTACAATACGCTTAGTCCTGCGTTGACACCCCCCCCCACCCCCCTTCTCATAGTTGTCCCCTTATCTGCTGTGCCTGAAGTTAGATTCCGGCCGCTTCAAAACCAATTTAAAGAAAAAATAATGGTCTCATAGTTTACAGTGCAACAACTGCAAAAGAGCTGAATCATGCCAGGAATTACTGAAGAAATTCACAAATCAAATGACTTACACTTGTTTTATACCACATCACTACGTATAAACTTCCCCAATCATTTTCACTTCCATAATTAGATTTTCTGAAATATGCTTTGCTTATAGCTTCATTAAATAAGAGGGACTTAAAGAGAAGGAAGACAGAGTATATTCTGTACTTGATTTTTGAATGCGAGTTTCAATTTCTTTTACACTGATTTTTACATTATTGAATATTTTGAGATTTCTGAAAAACTTTGGTCTAAGTTGCTGTTGGTATGATTGATGACCTAACTGACAATTGCAAGTTGAGTAAAGGAGATTCTGGGTCAATACATATTTGATGGCACTTTTGATCAGAGGGTTGGGAACATGTAGTTTTTTTTTTTCAGATTTGGATTTGTTAATGGTATGGATAATCAGTATAATTTGCCTCATTTCAAAAGTAAACCTGATCCACCAGATCAAATAATCACATACATGAACATTTTGATTTTCACCGATTGAATAATGAAATGATGTATTCCTTTCCTTTTTTTTTAAAATTTAGAGTACCCAATCATGTTTTTTCCAATTAAGGGGCAATTTAGCGTGGCCAATCCACCTACTCTGCACATCATTGGGTTGTGGGGGTGAAACCCACGCAGACACAGGGAAAAAGTGCAAAGTCCCCACAGACAGTGACCCGGGGCCGGGATCGAACCCGGGTTCTCAGCGCTGTAGGCAACAGTGCTAACCCCTGGGCCACCATGCTGCCCAGGAAATGATGTATTCCTGAGCATTATAAATGTATCTAATATTGTGCAATCAAGTGCTAATCTCTATCTAATAAAACTCAGTAACATGTTTTCTTCATTCCTCATTTTGAACAACAGCAAATTACCTTAAGTCTCTGTTTTTCTGGGCTTAGGCTCTCAGAAGATGGTTCTGTTGAGCTGCTAGGGGATGGCATGTTATTGGAAGAGTTATATCCTCCAGCATTTTCTCCAAACCAGGATAAAAGTACGCATGATGAGACGGAGGAGGATGTTTCTCCCAATGAAATGTTGCTTGCCAAGCTGTCCAGTGTCTCTTTGGAGATCCTGCCAATAAAAACATAAAAATGCACTGAAAACAAGCATCCATGATTATTAATATTTTCCAAGGCATCAGCAATCAATACTCCCTCTCCAAATAGTATTTTTAGACACAACTAAATGGTGGCTATTTTGCAGGCCATTTCTCAAAATCTAAATATGCTGGACACCAAGTCATCAGAGTTATTAGGGAATCGGCTGTGGCAGCAGTTGATTTAAAATATCTAGGCGTGTAGATTCTTGATCTTTCCATCATTTTTGTCTAATTTTGTTAATATTTTGTCCACTGGCATCTAAATTTTCATGAAGTAATTAATTGTTCAAAATATTCCCCATCCTTCAGCATTATTATTGGTACCAATGGGTTAGCCAATAGTAGTTTTCCTACTGGAACTATTTGAAAATAAAGGATAGTCTTTGGCAGGCAGGTAGGATTATATGAGAAATGCTCTATGTCCACCTGCTGAGATCTTTGCATGTGAAAAGCAGATGGCAATATTTCACTTTGACAAGTAATGGATGTAGAGGCTTTCACTTTCAGGGAAGCTGTGACATCAGACCCAATGATACTAAATGAATGCTGACTAACTAATGCTGAATTCTTAATTAAAACTTCCCTTCTACAGTTATGCTCTTAATGGCACTGCATTAAAAAAGGCAAGTTAGTTTGATTAGAAGGTAGTGAACCCTGATTGATCATATCCACAGGTCTTGGAACAACTACCTGCTAAGAGATGTGAACTTCCTTCACAGGGTTTGGTCAACAGAGCTGCAGTTCCAAATCATCATGCAGCATAGGGGGTGGAACATCAATTGACTAAAATGGTTAGCTGTGGCATTGGACATGGCTCCATTTCCTTGCAGGCATTCTGCAATGCTGTGGTGTAAGGATGGTACATAGGAAATAGGAGCAGAAGACCATATGGGCAGCACGGTAGCTTGGTGGTTAGCACAGTTCTAGGGTCCCAGGTTCGACTCCTGGCTTGCGTCACTGTCTGCGTGGAGTCTGTACGTTCTCCCCGTGTGTGCGTGGGTTTCCTCCGGGTGCTCCGGTTTCCTCCCACAGTCCAAAGATGTGCGGGTTTGGTGGATTGGCCATGCTAAATTGCCCTTAGTGTCCAAAAAGGTTAATTGGGGTTACTGGGTTAAGAGGATGGGGTGGAGGAGGTGTGTGCTTGAGTGGGGTGCTCTTTCCAAGGGCCGGTGCAGACTCGATGGGCCGAATGGCTTCCTTCTGCACTGTAAATTCTATATGAAATATGGCCTATCAAAGCTGTTCTGCCATTAAATATGACCATTACTGATCCCATTGCTATGCCTGACACAATGGCAGCAAAACTGGGTTTATGTCATGTCGACTTTGTTGATGTGAAATAATATTTACATTTTAGAGGGAGAACTTTTATTCAATGTACTTGCTCCCTTGGTGCTCACCAAAATGTGTTCACTTAATATTTTTTTAAATCTCTTCCTCAGTTGCTGGGATTAGCTCATTCTCTGTTTGGCAGTTCTACATCATCAATGATGGGAGGTATCATGAAATGGTTCCATTGCAGACAATGACAGCAGGAACTCCAGGTTGCCGTAGGATCCTGGGAAGTGTCACTGGTATTTGGATTTGATCCTGGGAAGTGTCAGTGCTATTTGGGTTTGGAGAACTCTCAGCCAGCAGTGTGATTTCATTGGGCTCATGACTCTGAACTAGTGCTCAGGTTGGTCTAAGTGATGACCATGTTAATTGGAATCAAACAACTCTGGAACACTTCCCAGTGACATCAGAAGGTATTGTAAAAGGGGGATGGAGGCGACCCAATCTAGTGTGTGTGCTTCTCAGCAGTTGAGATCATCAACAAATACATAGTTCTATTTTAGAATTAAAAGGATACTTTGGTTTCACCTAAGTTTTCTTTCCCCATTATCGATTAACTGCAGAGGCAGTTACTGAAAATTGATGGTGGAGAAATAATTTTTGATTACCAGAATTTTTTTGAAGAAATGTTCATTCTGAAAACATTTTAAAAATTGATAAACTTAAATACTACATCAACTGAGCAGTAAATGTCATAAATAAGATTCAACTCGGCAAAGAAATAAAGTTACACTTTGCAAGGCAAGGATACCTAGAAGAGCCTTGATTGTCACTTGCACAGATCAGAGAACCGTGGTTAAACATCTGCTGGCCAGATCCATGCACTTGCAAAGTTTAATTAACTACAATGACTAGGAAAAAGGCAGTGCCATGAACTGGGTACATTGACTATCATGCACAATTATCTGATCCATGTTCCTGGATTGAGGTTTGATCTAATCCTGGGAACTCCCTTCTAGGTGTCCCTACACATGGACTGTAGCAGTTCAAAGTGACAGCTCATCAATATCTTCACAAGGGCAATTAGGGATGGGCTATAAATGCAGGCTTAAACAACGCTCATATCTTAAGAAAACAAAAGGCGCCTCTAAATTTAACTTTCATATAGATTACGTATGTTTAGATAGCGTGATAATGTAAGAATTATTGTTCATTACTTTATAATTGGGAAAAGTCAGAATGTATTGAAGAGGAGAATTGAACTTCCAGATTTCTTAAATCACAAGAGAAAATCCATTCAAAACTCTTGCTGCAGTGATAGTAACTACCTTCAGAATGTTTAGTAGAAGGTTCAAAAAATGTATTTGGCAAAATGTTTATGATTTAAAGTAATTATCAGGAATAAATAATTAACTTCTAATTTATTTTCTTGATCGAATTTTGCTCCTATATCTTATGGTCTTATCTCACCATCACCTTAAGAACTGTCTCCTGAATTGAACAATCATCCTGGGCACAAGTCAGAACATAATAACTTTTCTACATGGATTTGGACAGTGCGACTGGTGATCAAAGTGTAATTTTGCTTTTGAATTAGATATTATAAAATTTTATAAAACATGAAAGGTGAAAATGCAACAACATTTTTGGTGGACTGCAATGTTCTATCTAAGCTCCATGGGAGTTCTTAAACAGCCCAAGTACAAGTCATCCTCTTTAAATTGCCACACACAAAAAACAGATCCTGTCAATTAATGGAATGGAATAGCTTGTGCATAAGTAAAAGAATGGGGGGGGGCATAGCTGAACTGTACTACGGCATACCTGCTTCCTGATGAGAGTCTATTGGTTTCTTTTTCTTTGTCTTTAAGTTTATTCCCTTTACTAGATGTTTTCTGTGATTGATCTCTACAATAAATTACAAAATAAATTAGCTGAATTTTTATGATGCATAATGAATAATTCATTACTTTTACAAAATCACAATTACATGAAAAAACAATAAACTGATATATGCTTTTCATATGGTAGACTCTAAGAATAAAATATTATGAAGAAACAAATGCAATCGAGATCGGCATTGGTTGTTGGCTAGGGCTCATCACTTAGAAGGTAAGTGTCTTTATTGACAATACTGGTCCATGCGATCTGATCACCTAAAGCGGTCAGAGAGGAATTTTCCAGAGTACCGAATCCATTACTGGCTCTTGTTTTTTCCCCACTTGCTTTCATGAAATTACATTGCTGCAGGAGAGTGTGGTCTGTATTTGCATGGACACGTACGTGTGCTTCAGGGAAGGGGACTGAAAAGAGAAATGTAATGATGTTCCAGCAATCATGGTGGACAGCTAGCCTTTTGCTTCACATTAATTTAGTATGTTTGGAAGCTATGCTAAGCTGGATTTTCCCACAGGCATCAGGACCCCATCGACGGGACAAAATGGGGATCCTGAGCCTGCACTTGCCAGCAGTGAGACTAGTGGTGCAATCTTCTTCCCAGAGGTTGGCTTACAATTGGTTGCCTCTGCGCTTGTTGTCCTATTAAGAATGGTGGGCAGGATGTCCATGCTGTAGGTCCAGAGGGCCAGCCTCACCAAGAGAGATGGGAACTCAAAAGGCAGGTGGAGGATTACAACATGGAGATTAATAAAGTGCAAAAACGTTGAGGGAATTAGTTAGTAGGTCCATCGGAGGGGATGCCTCTCGCTCCAAGGAGTCTACTGGCGAAACCCCTCTGCTACGACCACATTGGTCACAATTACAGCCTTTCATCTATGCAGACTTCACAATGGGGCATGGAGCCTCTGGCTCCAATGACCAGTCTGCTGCAGGGAGGTAGTCTCTATATCAAGTTGCAGGATTATATGTCTGATATCCGAAACCCTCTCCACCCTCACTCCCAAGATACATTGATTAATCAAAAGAGTAACGAAAATTTGTTTTATTTGGCATTATAAAGGAACCATGCAAGAACTATGGGAGGGTTTTAAAATAATAATGTTCCTTTATAATAAAGAAAAACATTCCCAAGGACCTAAGGAAAATGGGCTCCAAAGTGAAGAAGATTAAGAACAGTGAACAAAGGTTGGTGAATGAAATGGATTTTCAGAAAAGTTGTAAAGAAAGATTCAGTTATTTTTTTTCCTCTTAACTTATTCATTTTATGGGACGCGAGCGACGCTGGCTGGACCTGCACTTATTGCCCGTCCTTAACTGCCCTCGATTTCAGCGGCCAGTTAAAAATGAGGGCAGAGAGTCAATCACATTGTTGCTGTTCTCATGTCCAGCATGTATGCTGTACAGATAATTGAAAGAAGTAAATGTCAATTTTCTTGCTTCCCCAAACTCCATCCATTCACAGCCTCCTCAGCTAGCTGACAGTTCTCTATTCCAGCAAAGGCTGAAAAAATTCTCATTCCACCTTTTCACACACCCTTCCTGAAATGCAGTCATTAGCTTCCTGGACTTCCTGGGCCCTTCGAGTCACTAAGTCATCTGCTTTTTCACTTATTTAACTGGTTCTCATGTCTTCCTTCTTCACTATCTCTGCTCAGTAGTGTATCCATGAGGTCATCCCAATTCCCATGTCCCTTTGATTTTTATAAGGCAAGGGAACTGACTACAAGCTACGTGGTTCTACAAATCTCCTTTTCATTCATGTATTCTTGAATAACGTACAACTGCCCATCTCGTTGAATACTTTTGCATTGTCGTTATCCCTCACTGGAGGCTATTCCTCCCCACAGCTCCTGCTGCTGTGCTCTGCCTTTCATGGTTTTCAGAGAGCAGCACTGCATCTCAACCCTTGATATTCTGCTCCCCATCCCACAAATGAACTGGGCAACTGAAAAGGGATTGTTCACATCCCCACTCACAAACGTTGCCTTTTCCCCATAACAATTCCCCTGGAGAATTCTGGGACTTACCAGCACTAACCCATGGCATTCCTTTCCGGTCAGGAATTTGTCTCAGTAACTGATCATCATATTAGCCTTTGCATTCAATGAGCATTTTACACTCCTGCTGGCAGCAGTACTCAGTAATATTTCCCCCATTTCCGCCCCTGGCTTCCATGACTGTGACTTGCAGAAAAAATTTCTAACTCACTCCATTCTATTCCTCTGTGCATCTCCAACAGCACCCTGTGTCCACCCGCCTCAAACAACTCCCCCACAATGCAGCAATAAATGTTTCCTGCAAAAATAAATGAAGCTGATTGAAACATCCTCCTGCTTTCCTGTCTCATCACTTTTTGCCTTCTTGCAACCTCCCTTGTACCATCAACACATACCCATCTTTCTGCATTCCCATCCCTCCCCTAATCACCCTCCTCTTTCCTCATCTGCTAATATACCCTGTCCCACAACCTCTTCTCTTTCCATATTCTCTCCCCAAATGGCTCCTTTACATCAACCAACCTTCTCAACCTCCTGGTCTTCTGTGCCTCTCCCATCTGAATCTAGTTATCCCCCTGCCCTGAATTTAATGATTTGGTTTTGCCTGTCAGGAGCTAATTTTAAAATTGGATGAAGTGTAAATGTGGCCACCTATTATGTACCACAGCCGATTTCCCTTTCCAGTGAAGCAAATGGAAGAGAACATTGGGTACGGTGTATAATACATGGTTAATATGCTATTACAAATTTTACAGTCTCCCTCAAAGTTACAATTAGCACCCCAGTGTGCAACATCACAGGAAATCCAGTAGCATATATTTACAGGCGGATGAGTTGTCTTTACATTCAATATTGTGATGCTGTGAAAGTTTGAATAAACTAGTTTCAGGCTTTTGTTTTGAACTAAGTCAATTCAAACAAGTAATATACATTTGGCAACTTCAGATGAAGAGCAGCACACTATATTGACCCTACCCAAAGTCAACAAACCTTTGCTTTGTGTTCTCTTTCTGATTCACAGGAGGATTGACTTTGTTTGGTGCAGAAATACCTCTGTTGCCATCTGGAAACAACAGTGTTGGTTTAGACATAACAGAAAATGGTTCTCCCTTTTAGAAAATGACTCCTTTATTAACATATCAATAAAATAGAAAACTGCACTCACCCAAACTTGGTCATTTCAATTATAGGATTATTATCTGACAATTGCAGTATTAGACTACACCATCTCGAACTCCCATTTACTCTTTTCACAATTGGGACAATAATGTCCGTGAAGAAAATGTACATAAACTTGCCAAAAATGGATAACATGTAATTGTTCTCATTAAGTAGTTTAAAAAAATCATAAACCATCACATCTACATTAAATAACTAGATAAAAAAGCTTCATAAAATTACAGTTGCCATCTTTAGTATAAGATGGATATAGAATTGATGCAAAATAGACATTTAGACAGTTACTGGTATACTTTCAATAAGGCTGTAAAACTTCTACTATTACAATAACTATCCTGCAAAGCAGAGACTAGACTGCCAGCACAGTTATGAGCAATATCTTCTTATACCTTCAGCTTTTCTCATTTTGCATTGTTTATCCAGATGATGCAATTGAGGCATTGAAGCATTATGACAGAACTTTGAAGGCGATGAGGTTGGGGTTCCTCCCACAGAATCTTTGGAAGGCTGCTCTGATGTCACAACACGTTGATTATATTCTCCCAGAACTTGATTTTCCACTGTGGTATCAAATGTGAAGACTGCATTGCTGGCTATTGGAGATAACGATGAGGCTCCAGAATCAGATGCTGGTGAGCCCGTCCTCAAGGATACTGGCAGGGGGGATCTGGAAATGTGCATAGGACTTCCATAGCTATCTAAAGGCTTTTAGTTCAAATAAGGGAGAAATACAGAATGCAAGTGAGTTTCTGAATAACATACAAAATGACAATTCAAGTTGCTGGCATAGTTGAAATTATGTTAATTAGGTTCAATGGAGTGCAGGGTTATAATTGGACTCCTGCATTCCACCAAAATTGTGATCATTGCAGTGTCACCATTGGAAGCAGGGGGATAAAATAGAGGAACGATTACTACATGCTTCTCAGCTAAGAGGAGCATTATTAAAGATAGACCACAGGTATTTTGGGCCACAGAAGTTACTGCCATTCAATAAAAAGGCAAGTATCACACATTTCAGATTCCTTAAATATTAATGAAATATTTTGAAAATGTAGGTAATTTAGAGATTGTGGATCAGAATTTCCTGGAATGTTTCATCAGAAACTCAAAGCAACACTGAGAAAGCATTGCCCATGCACACACCGCCCCATCCTGTCCTACATTCAGTGGGCAGTTGTGATTAGTTTATTTGTAAACGTTTTAGAGAAATGTGTGGTCATTTGGACCACTTTTGAAATGTTTTTAGAAAATCTTACTGAGACCTGCTCAATATATATCCAAACTGCTGTCAGTGCACCTGAAAGGTTTTGGTCATACCGCTGTTTTACACAAGGCTAAAAGCAGAAGAAAGAAGATACTTGGAGTGTGGCCATGGCAGAAGGCAAGATAAAGCTTGCTATTACCCTTATTTTTTCAGCTATATTTTCATTTATTTCATGCCAGGTATTACATTCGATAACTTCACAGGATACCCAAGACAATATCAGCATATAACCCAATTTAAATTTTAGCATAATTCTGTGGAAGTGCAATGCAGTAAACTTAGGGCCTATGAATTGGTAGGTGTTTATATTGTGCGTCCATTTTGGGACGGTCACAAAATTTGCATCCAAAGAGTTAAAAACAGTGCAATGTATGCCATGTTTAACACTTTAGTTAATATCTTGTTCATGAATCACAGGACGTCGGTATGCAGATACAGCGTCTAATTGAAAAGGCAAATGGAATGTTAGTGTTTATTGCAAAAGGACTGGAGTCTAAAAGTAGAGAAGTGTTGTTGCCATTGTGTAGGGTGTTGGTGAGACCACATCTGGAGTATTGCCTCCAGTTTTGGTCTTATTTGAGGATGTGTTGGCATTGGAGGCAGTTCAGTGGAGATTCACCAGATTGATTATGGAGATGAAAGGGTTGACATATGAGAGATTAAAGAGTTTGGTCTTATACTCGCTGGATTTAGAAGGATAAGAGGGGATCTGATCGAGGTATGTAAAATACTAAAAAGGATTGATATAGTAAACGTGGACCAAATGTTCCCTCTTGTAGGACATTCTAGAATGAGAGGTCACAGATATAAGCTGAGAGGTGGTAGGTTTGGAACTGAGATGAGGAGTGAATTTATGGAACTCGCTGTCCCTCGGTGCGGTGGAATCCAAGTCAAGAATGGTGTCAAGAAGGAGATGGATATATTTCTGATAGAAAACGGGTTTAAGGAATATGGGAAACTGATAGGGAAGTGGATTTGAGGCCAGGAAGTGCTCAGTCGTGATCTGATTGAAGGGTGGGACAGGCACGAAGGCCCAAAGGGGGCTGCACAGTAGCATTGTGGATAGCACAATTGCTTCACAGCTCCAGGGTCCCAGGTTAGATTCCGGCTTGGGTCACTTGTCTGTGCGGAGTCTGCACATCCTCCCCATGTGTGCGTGGGTTTCCTCCGGGTGCTCCGGTTTCCTCCCACAGTCCAAAGATGGAATTTATCATGGATTGGCCATGATAAATTGCCCTTAGTGACCAAAATTGCCCTTAGTGTTGGGTGGGGTTACTGGGTTATGGGGATAGGGTGACGCTGTCACCCTCCAGAATGACGCTGAGAGGGTCGCCATCATTGTGGCAGCCTGCTGCATCTTCCACAACATCGCGCAGCAGAGGGGCGACGTGCTGGAGGTGAAGGATGAGGGGGAGGTGAGGATTGGCAGGACATTGGGTCCAGGCAGGCACGGGAGGTCGCATGACGTGTGCACAAGGGCCAACGTGCATGGGATAACCTGATCACCTCCAGGCTCACCAAAAAGGGTGGGAGTGGGGGGACTGGCCAGGGGCAGACAATGTCTGACTCCTGCCCATGGTAGAACATCCCACCGTCCACCTGGGTAATCCATGCATGCAAGCTGGTAATTCCATCACATGGTGCTATCGAATCCCTAGGGTGGCAGTGGTGGGGAGGTGTGTGGAGCCCAGCCCACTCACACGTCCACTCATTGCCACCACCTTCACCCTCCCCCCTCTATGGCCAGCCCAGACCAGCCCACCCCTCACACCCATCTGACAGAGTATCGAGGCAGGTTGTAACAGTGTGAACAGGTCTTTAATGTGAACAAATATATATGTGCTCTAGCCCCTGTCGCTATACTGTGCCCTGCACCCGTGCCAACATAATTGTTGTCCAACTTTCTGGCCTTACGGGCCATAACAATACGCCTCGGTGGATCTTCAGGCGGTACATCAGGTGTGATGGTGGCCTGCTGTGATTCTCACCCTACGACCTGGGCTGCCGGCTTCAGGGGCAACGAGGACTGAATGGGCCTGGCTGCAAACTCCTAGGTGGCGTGGTGACACTCTATTCTACCTGCTGCCCACAAGATGCGCCAGGGATTGAGTTGGGGGTGGGGGGGGGTGGTCACTGGCATGGACCACATCACCTCCTCCACCCTTGCGGTGCCCGATGGCCCCGGGCTACTTCGTGGGACGGGAGTGCGAGTGGAGCTATCCCCTGCAGCACCCCCACCACTTGGCGCTGCTCCAGAGTCTGCATGCTCATGGCCATGGAGCACAGGGAGTGGACCATCTCCATCTGGGACTGCGCCACATCACGCTGCCACTGTGCCACCACCATCTGGGTCTGTACCACATCAGCCAATGACTGCGCCATCCCCCTCTGGGACTGGGCCACCTTCCTCTGTAACTGCGTCACAATGACCAGTGTCTGGGCAATGCCGCTGACGTTCTCAGCCATGGCCCGTTGTGACCGGGCCACGCTCAGAGATGCCACTGCAATGTCCAGGTGGCTGTGGCACATGCCTGCCTGTGAGTGCTGTCCTGAGCTTCAGTCAGTGCTTGCACAGAGCGCCCCAGGCCTTGGACATGCTGATCCATAGCCAAAGCCCTCGCCCAAGGCCTCCACCACAGACGCCATCCATGCAATGTTGGCCTGGGCGGCGGCATGCATGTTCAGCACCACCTCCTGCACGCAAATAGACTTCTCCAACTGCACCTACAGGTGCTGGATGCTCGGCGACAACCACTAATGTAGTCCCTCACTCTGTGACTGCATCTCCGCTGCAAATGGAACTTTCCGTTCCCGCAGACCGAAACCCGTCTGGACGGCAGCTTGTTGCTGGCGTCGGCCCGCCCTCCGACCATCTGCCCCGCGGGAGTTCCTACCTCCACCTGATGTACCAGAGGTGAGGGGCTGCAGGTCTGGCGGTTCCGCTCCAGTTTTGTCCCGCACCACTGGAATAGACTTGGGGTGCGATTCTCCTAAAAGAGAACAAAGTCCCATAGCGAGCACGTTTAGCCGTGTGTTTCCCAGCGCTCGCAGTGCCGAGAAACACATGGCTATTCATTGCAATTCGAGTTGTATAAGGGGCCTGAACGGGGAGCGTGGGGCCAAGGCCGCACATAGCTCAGTTTTGTACAGCGAGAGGCCGCACATAGCTCAGTTTTGTACAGCGAGAGGCCGCTCATAGCCCAGTTTTGTACAGCGAGAGGCCGCACATAGCTCAGTTTTGTATTGCATAGCGAGCGATCGTGCGTCATTTTTAAATGGCGTCCCAGCCTCCGAAGCAATCCCCTCCCTCCCCCCTCCCTCCCAGTCCAAACACACTAATGGAGAGTTCTCGACCTCCCCGCAACACCCACACAGGGCAGCCCAGCCCATTCGCAAAAATATTGCCAGCTGGCAGTGGCACCTGGGCAGCACCAGACTGGCACCCAGGTTGCACTGCCGGGGTGCCCAGGTGGCACCAGCAGTGTCAGGGCACCACACTGCCCAAAGGGCATGCAGCTATAATCCCTGGGCTCTGATCCCCTGGGAGCGCCCCACGAGTACCGTTCCATCTGGTTCCCATTTGTGGAGACCAGTACTAAACGTCACTTGCCTGAGGTCTCTGAAGCGATGGGGATGAATCCCAAAGCCAGGAATCTGCACATTGAAGTAAGACTAGCTGTCTCACTCTAATATGCAGATTTATCATGATTTAAATCGCAACGTCTGGTAAGATCGCATAGATCATAGAAGATCATAGATCATAGAATTTACAGTGCAGTAGGAGGCCATTCGGCCCATCGAGTCTGCACCTACTCAGGCCCACGCCTCACCCTATCTCCGTAACCCAGTAACCCCACTTAACCTTTTTGACATTAAGGGCAATTTAGCATGGCCAACCTACCGAATCCGCACATCTTTGAACTGTGGGAGGAAACCGGAGCACCCGGTGATTGAGGTGCAGACACAGGGAGAACATGCAGACTTTGCACAGACAGTGACCCAAGCCGGGAATCAAAACTGGGACCCTGGAGCTGTGAAACAACTGTGCTAACCACTGTGCTACCATGCCTCCCATGTGCTACCGTGCTGCCCATTGGATCTTGCGAGCTAGTTAGATCCCGGAGCAGGGTCTCTCGGCTTTTATCGGCCATGCTTCGCCGTGGTGAGCTGCTTTTCCAGCGCAGCCTGGTCATTGGATCGCGCCCTAAGGGTTCACTTGCACAAATCTTTAAAAGCAGAATCAGTTCATAAAGATGTTTTAAAAAAGCATACGAGATCCCAGGTCAAATTAAGTAACAACCTGTATTTATGAAGCACCCTTAAGGTATTTAAACATCACAAAGTGTTTCACAAAATCTGCAGAAAACAAAGTATACATTGAGCCAAGAAAATATTAGGACAGTTGAGCAAAATAAAACCCTGGATGCTAAACAGGCCAGAGTTCAAGGACCGCTGGTATCTCGGAGTTATAGGGCTTGAGGTGATTAAAAGACATAGGAAGGAGCCAGGCCATGGACAGCTTGCAAACAATCATGGAATTTTAAAATTGAACCCGGAGCCAGTGCAGGCCAACAAACACAAGGCTGATAGGTGAAAGGCATTTTGGTGCATGTTATGTCGCGGGTAGCAGACAACATAAGTTTATGCAGGGTAACATGGGAAACTGATCAGGAGCCCATTAGAATACTAAGGTCTGGAGGTAACAAAGGCATGGATGAGGATTTCAGCAAGAGGCAGTGAAGGAGAAGGGTGAAGGCTCGGGGTGGAAATAGCTAGTCTTAGTGACAGTGCAGATATGTGGCAGAGAACAAATCTTGGGATCAAATACAACATTGAAGTTTCAAATAGTCTGGTTCAGTCTCAGACAGCTGCCAGGGAGAAGTACAGGATCAATGCCAAGGGAGCAGAATTTGTAGCAGGTACTGAAAACAAGGGGCTGGCTACTCCGTCGGCGGGATCCTCCTTTTCGCCGGCAGCGGACTCATGCCCACGGATGTCCCGACAGCGTAAGGGTGCCCACAATGGGAAACCCCAGTGGCCGGCTGCCGAGACAGAGAATGCCGCTGCCAGCGGGGACGCGCTGCACCAGAAAACAGGTGCAGTGGGATGGAGAATGAGGCCCAAGAACTTTGGTCTTCTCAATATTTCATTGGGAGAAAATTCTGCTCACTCAATACGGAATGTCAGATAAGTAGTCTGACAATTTAGAGACAGTGGAAGGATTCAGAGAGGAAATTGTGAAGTAAGAGCTGGGTGTTGTCAGCACATTTGGAAACTGACTTGCTTTTGGATGATATGCCATGGAGAAGTATGCAGATGAGAATAGGAGAAGCCATTTTGTTGGTTACAATAGGTAGTTAAGAATGGACCAGGTGAGTTCAGTCGGACGAGGCATTGGAGGAGGATGCTGTGATCAACTTTGTTAAAGACTGCAGAGTCCAAGATAGATCAGGAGGGATAGTTTGCCTTTGTCACAGTCACACAGTATGTCATTTGCCACTTCAATAAGAGCGGTTTTGGTACAATGGCAGAGGCAGAAACCTACTTGGAGGGAATGATGCAAACATGAAGTTCTAGGAAAGATGGGCCTGAATTTGAGATCAAGAGGAACAAACAGAAACAGGAAAATAGAGTCCAAAAACAAATAGTAAGTCTTTGCTAATAATTGGTTAAGCCTTAGAATAGTGTATTCTTACTTTTGGAAACAAGTGTAGGCCATGGAGAGGGTGAAGAAACAATTTCAAAGAAGAAAGGCTTTGGTTATGAATGACCAGGGAAATTAGGACATTTCATTAAAAGATGCACAACGAAGAAGTGCCCTGCCTCAAGCCCTGCACTGGACACAACACATGCCTGTGCAGCTGGGGCATCTCAGAGGCCTGCATTTCGCTCCTCATCTTACATGTTCTGCTCCTCCTCTTCCTCCAGTGAGCTATTCTGCTTCAGTCCTCACGTTCTTCAAGGTCCACACCTCCAGAGGCCCATGTTATGGAAAGTGCAGCAGACCACCACAATGTGCGAGACCCTTGCAGGAATATACTGCAGGGTGTTACCCAATCAGCACAGGCACCAGAATTGCACCTTCACAAGCTTGGTGGCCTGTTTGATGATAATAATAATAATCTTTATTATCACAAGTAGGCTTACACTGCAATGAAGTTACTGTGAAAAGCCCCGAGTCGCCACATTCCGGCGCCTGCTCGGGTACACTGAGGAAGAATTCAGAAGGTCCAAATTACCTAACAGTATGTCTTTCGGGACTCTCGGAAACCGGAGCACCCGGAGGAAACCCACGCAGACACAGGGAGAACATGCAGACTCCACCCAGGCAGAGACCCAAGCCAGAATCGAACCTGGGACCCTGGCGCTGTGAAGCAACAGTGCAACCTACTGTGCTACCGTGATTCTTGCAAGCAGATGGTTTCCATTGTACCGCATTTCTGGCTGTCTTGGGGTGTCATAATGATGCCATTATTTTGAAATAAATTATTCCCAAAACAACACTAATGAAGATACATTTTTTGAAAATATAGTGCTCCAATTAGAGGATTGAAATCTTGGAATATGGTTACAATCCCTCTGGTATATGTTGGCCACGGTCCCAAGGCAAGAACAGTGTTGCTAAACAAGATTTAGCTGTAACATTTGGATTAAAGAATAAGGTGAAACTTCTATGTATTCTTCCTTCTCCATCAAGAACAGTAGATCTGTGGGAGATGCCCAGCAAAAGCAAATGAATATCATGTTGATCAAGTCCTTCCAAAGAACAAGCTTGATAATTAATGCTGAATATTCTGAAAGCAGCTGGGGCGAGGTATACAAAGGTAACAAATATTGTTAGAATTTTATGCCAAATTAATAAAACTGAAGCCTCATTAAAGAACGTACATGATTCTTCAAAGAGATGTCAAATTTACCTTCCGCTCAAGACTGTCATCACCATCAGTTGAACTGACACTGTCATGCATCCGAGACCTAGTTGGCCGCTGTCGTTTTGATTTGCCTGAAAGATGGGCTCGAGCCTTTAGCACTTTACTGTCCAGTCTCACTGTTTCAGGTACTGCTTCATTAAAATCTGAAATGAAAGATAAATACAGTAAAATTGCAAATGTAACCAGTTTTATTGCAAATAACTGAAAATCAGTTGCAAGGTTCACCATCACACAGGCCATTCAGTTTTTGATCAACGTGTAATAACAAATAAAAGTCACATGAATATGGTGCCATTGTGGTTCAGTAATAGCACTCTGAATCAGAGGGTTGAGATTTCAAGTTCCATTCTAGAAACTTCAGCACAAAGCATAGGCTGATATTCAAGTGCAACAAAGTCAGAGATGCCATCTTTTGGATGAGGTGTTAAACCAAGGTCCAGTTTGCTCTTTCTGCTACTTGTAGACATTCCTACCAGGAGATCTGCTGTCATAGTCTGTCAGTCTCATCTATTGTTCTATCCTCACACATCCACTGTAGCTTCTCTGCAACCGCTCTGTGATGTGTGTTATCTAACCACACCTAGATTAACATTTCTTTCTGCTGCCCTACACTTTATCCTCTGGGAGAGATCTTGCACCTTTTCAACTCTGATCAAATTATTTCCTGAATATCAGGAAAGTGGATAGAATGCAGCATCTTATGTTTTTTTTCCTCTGAACAAGTTTGAGTCTTCTTGTTAACCTATCCTCCAGCTTCATGAAATTACTACTGTCCTTTCTGGTGGGCATACAAGATCACATGGCATGATTTCAAAGAAGAGCAGAGAGTTTGTGTGTTTCTTGGCCAAAACTTATCCCTCAACTGGTAAGAAAAATATATTGTCATTTTCACATTTCAAAATGCTTCATTGGCTACAAAGTGTTTTTGATGCCAAAGTTGTAAATGAAAATCATTCTTCCATCTTCAGGAATAAAACTCTCTGTGGCTCATTGTGATCAATTAGCAGGGAAAAAAAAAAGTTTAGGCAGTACAGCCTATCTGAAAAACAGTAGATAGATTTTAATGTAGTTAAATGTGGAGATTAGAAGATTAGAAGAAACTTATCCAAGAAGAGATGCCCTGCAAAAACTCATGAATATCATGTTGACTTAGTCCTTCCAAAGAATAAGCTTGATAATTATTGCTGAAATATAATAAACCATGGAAAACAAGTGACAATATTAAATGATAGAAATGTGGAAACGGGCAGAAAATTTGCCACTTCACGTGAATGTTTTTGGTAGTCCGGGAGAAATTGTGCAGATCTTTCCATCAGGAAATTAAAATTGCTTTTGAAAATAACTCGCAGAGTCTTGGATAGCACACATGCTTATCAAGCACTGGAATTGACGGGTTGTCATTTTTACTTCATCCCCTTGCCAGTAACAAGATTAAGGTCACAAAAATGGGATTGGTTGCCATAGAAGCTTGTTAACAACCAGGGATTGGAAAAAGAACTGCCAAGTGGGGCAGCCAGAATTCCCGTTGTTTGTGCCCTCAGTCATGTTCACAGTGGTGGGGGAGGGAACAGTCCCCAAAAATCTGTGCCCGCACCATGAAGGAGACAACTGACAGCACTTTGGGTTCATTGTGAACACGTTCCAGGTAAATTAACTTTCATGGAGACAGCCAGACTTTAGCAGCTGTTGAGTTTTACACTAACTGCATCGAGGTGTGAACCATGGATTGGAGATGGGAAGAGTTTGAAGGTTTAAAGGGTAAGTAGAATTACTTTGCTCCTTTATAGTTCATCATTAACTGCATCGGTGTTCATTAACATGTGTTATGACAGTGATATAATTGGAAGATGTAACAAGTCCTTAATGTGTTTGCCAAACATTATTTCTGGCAACTGCAGGCAAAAGATCAACATTGTAAGTGTGGAACAATCTTCAGACGAGTTAAAAAGTTCATCTAATGGATAAAAATGTACAGTAGATTTCAGACTATTGAAATGGGTAGCCTAGTATGATAATGTCATAGAAATGTTTGGCATTTTAAGTATTCAATCCAGACATCTGTTGGGAACACAATTCTGGAGTCTATTTGTTTGGGAGTTTTATGGGCTCTTGGCTGCAATCCAATTACCCAATCATCTTTACAAGTGCTTGACTTTGTTTATGTAGATGGTTTGAAGAGTATGTTTGTTTACTCAGGGAGTTTTATGGCCTATTCAATGGCTTCCAACTGTTACGATAGGGCTTACATGTAGCAGGAAACAAATAATGTGTGAGGAGGTGAGGGTGAGACGGTTTTCTTTTTCCATAAGTTGTAGGCATTACTGGCATTTTATTAGCAATTCTGAATGTCCCTGGATGAGCTACCTTCTTGAACCACATGCAGTACATCTGGTGCAGGTACCCCAAAAATGCTGGTAGGGAGGGATGGAGTTCCAAAATTTGAACTAGTGAAGAATTGGCAATATATTTTAATTCAGGGAGGTGCGTGGCTTGAAGGTAAATTTCTAGAGGTGGTGGTGTTCCAATGTATCTGCTGCCCTTTTCCTTCTAGGCAAGAGATTGCAGGTTTGGAAGGAGGAGGAGGAGACTTCATGAGTTGCTGAAGTGCATAGAACATAGAACACTACAGCGCAGTACGGGGCCTTCGGCCCTCGATGTTGCGCCGACCTGTGAAACCATCTGAAGCCTATCTGACCTACACTATTCCATTTTCATCCATATGTCTATCCAGTGACCACTTAAATGCCCTTAAAGTTGGCGAGTCTACTACTGTTGCAGGCAGGGCGTTCCACACCCCTACTACTCTCTGAGTAAAGAAACTGCCTCTGACATCTGTCCTATATCTACCACCCCTCAATTTAAAGCTATGTCCCTCGTGTTGGTCATCACCATCCGAGGAAAAAGACTCTCACTGTCCACTCTATCTAACCCTCTGACTATCTTATATGTCTCTATTAAGTCACCTCTCAGCCTTCTCCTCTCTAACGAAAACAACCTCAATTCCCTGAGCCTTTCCTCGTAAGACCTTCCCTCCATACCAGGCAACATCCTAGTAAATCTCCTCTGAACCCTTTCCAAAGCTTCCACATCCTTCCTATAATGTGGTGACCAGAACTGCACGCAGTACTCCAGGTGCGGCCGCACCAGAGTTACGTACAGCTGCAGCATGACCTTGTGGTTCCGAAACTCAATCCCCCTGCTTATAAAGGCTAGCACACCATATGCCTTCTTAACAGCCCTATTAACCTGGGTGGCAACTTTCAGGGATTTATGTACCTGGATGCCGAGATCTCTCTGTTCATCTACACTACCAAGAATCTTGCCATTAGCCCAGTACTCTGCATTCCTGTTACTCCTTCCAAAGTGAACCACCTCACACTTTTCCGCATTAAACTCCATCTGCCACCTCTCAGCCCAGCTCTGCAGCTTATCTATGTCCCTCTGTATCCTATAACATCCTTCAGCACTATCCACAACTCCACCGACCTTCGTGTCATCTGCAAACTTACTAACCCATCCTTCTACACCCTCTTCCAGGTCATTTATAAAAATGACAAACAGCAGTGGCCCCAAAACAGATCCTTGCGGTACACCACTAGTAACTGAACTCCAGGATGAACATTTGCCATCAACCACCACCCTCTGTCTTCTTTCAGCTAGCCAATTACTGATCCAAACCGCTAAATCACCTTCAATTCCATACTTCCTTATTTTCTGTAATAGCCTACCGTGGGGAACCTTGTCAAACGCCTTACTGAAATCCATATACACCACATCAACAGCTTTACCCTGATCCACCTGTTTGGTCACCTTCTCAAAAAACTCAATAAGGTTTGTGAGGCATGACCTACCCTTCACAAAACCGTGTTGAGTATCGCTAATCAACTTGTTCTTTTCAAGATGATTATAAACCCTATCTCTTATAACCTTTTCCAACATTTTACCCACAACCGAAGTAAGGCTCACAGGTCTATAATTATCAGGGTTGTCTCTACTCCCCTTCTTGAACAAGGGGACAACATTTGCTATCCTCCAGTCTTCCGGCACTATTCCTGTCGACAAAGACGACATAAAGATCAAGGACAAAGGCTCTGCAATCTCCTCCCTGGCTTCCCAGAGAATCCTAGGATAAATCCCATCTGGCCCAGGGGACTTATCTATTTTGACATTTTCTAAAATTGCTAACACCTCCTCCTTTTGAACCTCAATTCCATCTAGCCTGGTCGACTGAACCTGAGTGTTCTCCTCGACAACATTGTCTTTCTCCAGTGTAAACACTGACGAAAAATATCCATTTAATGCTTCCCCTATCTCCTCTGATTCCACACACAACTTTCCACTACTATCCTTGATTGTACATCTTGTACATGGCACACACTGCTGCCACTGTGTGGCAGTGGCAGAGGGAGTGTCAATCAAGCAGACTGCTTTGTTCTGGATGATGTCAAGCTTCCAGAGTGTAGTTTGAGCTGCATTCTTCCAGGCAAGTGGAGAGCATACCATCGTACTCCTGACTTGTGCCTTGTAGTTGGTGGGTGGTCTTTGAGGAGGCAGATGGTGAGTGACTTGCTACAGAATTTCCAGCATCTGACCTGTTCTTGTTTTTTTTTCTTAAATTTAGAGTACCCAATTTAGAGGAGCAATTTACTGTGGCCAATCCATCTAACCTGCACATCTTTGGATTGTGGAGGTAATTAAGTTAAGTTCTGCTGGATAGCACTGTCACCTTTCATAAGTTTGGTGATGATCGAGATTAGACTGATAGAGCAGTAATTGGTTGGGTTGGATGTTTTCAGTTTTTTTTGTGGACAGGACATATATGGCCAATTGTCCACATTTGTCAGGTAGATGCTAGTGTTGTAGCTGTTCCTAGAACAGCTAGGCTTGGCGCACAACTAGTTCCAGAGCACAGGTCTTCAGTATAACCTGCAGGCGTTGTCCAGGCCCATTAACTTTGCAGTACCCAGTGCTTTCAGCTGTTTCTTGATAGCACATGGAATAAGTCAAATTAGCAGAAGACTGTGATGCAAGGGAGGAGTTTGAGATGGATCATCTACTCGACACATCTGAAATGCTTCAGCCTTGTCTCTTGCATTGACAGGCTGAATTCCACCATTATTGAGGATAGGGAAAATAGTGCAGCTTTCTCTTCCTCTGGTTAGTTGTTAATTGTCCACCACCATTCACAACCGGATGTGACTGGACTGCAGAGCTTTGACCTGGTCTGTTTATTGAGGGATCCCATGGCTCTGTCTATTGCATGTTATTTCTGCTGTTTGACATAGTCCAGTTTTGTAACTTCACCAGATTGACACCTCATTGTTGGTTATGCCTTGTGCTGCACCTAGCATGTTCTCCTGCACTCCTCATTGAACCAACGTTAATCCCTTGCCTTAATTTCAAGGCTAGCATGATTGTTAAACTGAGCCATGAGGTTCCAGATTGTGTTTTAATACATTTTGCTGCTACTGATGGCCTACAGTACCTCATCAATGCCTAATTTTCAGTTGTTCGATCTATTCTGAACCTACACCATTCAAATCAGTGGTAATGCTACACAATACGAGGGTAGGTACCCTGAATGTGAAGATGTGACTTGGTCTCCACGAGGTTAGCACTGTTGATTCACAGCACCAGAGTCCCAGGTTCGATTCCCGGCTTGGGTCACTGTCTGTGCGGAGTCTGCACGTTCTCCCTGTATCTGTATGCGTTTCCTCCGGTTGCTCAGGTTTCCTCCCACAAGTCCCGAAAGAAGTGCTGTTAGGTAATTTGGACATTCTGAATTCTCCCTCCGTGTACCCGAACAAGCACCTGAATATGGCGGCTAGGGGCTTTTCACAGTGACTTCATTGCAGTGTTAATGTAAGCCTACTTGTGATAATAAAGATATTATATATTAAGCGGTGGTCACTCCTACTAATACTGTCACAGACACCTGCGACAGGTAGATTGGTGAGGACAAGATGTACTGGTTCAGCTAGCTCCATCAATAGTGGTGCGACCAAGCCACTCTTAGTGATGGACATTGAAGTCCCCCACTCATTGTGTGCCCTTGGCATCCTCAGCCCTGTGGGACAGGGCATACGCAATGATAGTGATGTCTGGGACATTGACTGTCAGGTATGATTCAGTGAGTATGACTATGTCAGGTTGTTACTTGACTAATGTGTAAGACAGCTGTCTTAATTTTGGCACAAGGACCCAGATGTTGAGCAGGACTTTGCAAAGCTGATAAGAGTTGGGTGTTCCATTGTCATTGATGCGCCTGGGTTGATGCCAAGCGGTGAAACCAGTTTTTTTCTTTTTTTGAAGTTTCTATAAGTTTGGTACAACCAGGTGCCTTGCTGGGCCATTTCAGAGGGCCATTGAGAGTTTTGAGTCGCATGTATGCCAGATCAGATAAAGACAGCAGATCTCTTTCTTTAAAGGATATTAGTAAACCAAATCAGTTTAATGACAATCAATGATAGTTTCATGATCAGCATTGCTGCGCTTTCAATTACAGATTTAATATTAACTGAATGTATAAATTAAATTTCAATTCCACGAGCTGCTAGAGGGGTGTTTGAAGCCATTACCCCATAGCATTAGCCAGGGCCTCAGGATTATCAGACCAGTGACATTACCACCATGCCCAGTCTCAGCAAGGGTGATAGGTAAGAATAGAATAATCTTTATTAGTATCACAAGTAGGCTTACATTAACACTGCAACGAAGTTACTGTGAAAATGAGTGAGGATGAGGGTCAGGTAGCAGGGTAGCATGGGGGGCAGCAGGGTAGCATGGGGGGCAGCAGGGTAGCATGTTGGGGCAGCAGGGTAGTTAGCATAAATGCTTCACAGCTCCAGGGTCCCAGGTTCGATTCCCGGCTGGGTCACTGTCTGTGTGGAGTCTGCACGTCCTCCCCCTGTGTGCGTGGGTTTCCTCCGGGTGCTCCGGTTTCCTCCCACAGTCCAAAGATGTGCGGGTTAGGTGGATTGGTCATGCTAAATTGCCCGTAGTGTCCTAATAAAAGTAAGGTTAAGGAGTGGGGGGTTGTTGGGTTACGGGTATAGGGTGAATACGTGGGTTTGAGTAGGGTGATCATGGCTCGGCACAACATTGAGGGCCGAAGGGCCTGTTCTGTGCTGTACTGTTCTATGTTCTAGGTGCTGCGTTTAAAGTGGTCAGAAGGTTCAATTATATAAAGATGGGCTGCTGATTGCTACGGCAGCAGCAGGCAGAGATTTATTTTGGAAACTGAGCTGAGAGAGTTAATCTGCCCGTTCTAGACTTTGCTAGCCTCCATTTTCTTTGGTCGTAGGCCCATCTCCTGGTCACTTAAGGAGGATCCTACCTGTGGATAGTGTTGAGATGGAGGCAGATTACAACAACGGGATTATTGGCATCTTTGATTCCTACATCCAACTTGAAAATACTATCCCTATAAACGAGATGATATTTTGAAGGTTGCCTACTGATGGCCCTCAAAGCCCCTGCCTGTCTCAGGTGGTATGGTCTTTTTAATATGCAGATTTGATCAGAGGAACATTGATAGCCATTTTAGGTTTCATCTAGTCAAAGCCTATGCTATGCACACACTGACCAGTTCCAGAGCAATTGTTATGACCTAGACAAATGCACAGTAGATCTAGCCGCACTACTCCGCAGGTCACATCATTAGTGTAAAACTTTAATTCACAAACCAAAATATCAATTGATTACCTTTGCTGCCATTAGACCAAGAACAAAAGAGACTTTAACCAGTCTTCTTTCAATAAACTCAATGATTGATTTATACTAAAACAAAATTTCTTATGAGAACAAGATGCAAAAACTGACACACACAGTTGTACTCAGGAAGCAAACTGTCTATCCCTTTTTTAAAATACCCTAGCATGCAGACACACATGTGCACACATACAGATAGGACTCTCTACAGAGATTGATTTTTGAGGATAGGCTTTATAACATTCAGGTCAAATATGCAGGGTTTCAATGCTGTCGATCTGGTGCTCCCTCGTGTGACCTGGTCGATGTCTGGAGGTTCGCACCGATGGAGCTTAGGCATGGCGGAGAATAGAGAGCTGGATGATTTCTAGTCATCTCTGCTTTTCAGGTTTCCAAATGCAAACAAGTTACACTCAGACGAGGATTCTCTGGCTGCAGATGGATAACCACACGGAAATTCAGGCAAGGCAGGGAGAGCATGAGTTAGGGCAGCCTTAATTTTCAGCTTATTCCCCAAAACACAGAGTTCAAAAACAACAGGTCCAAAACATAAAGCTCGACTCTGTCATGTGATTTGCAGTAAATCACTAGCCTTTGCCTTTCCCAGTTTATTCCCCATCAATTAAAGGGATGCAGTTCAAAACAAGAAAACATCTCCTCCCCCTCAAGTATCATGCTGGTCAGGTGATTATTTGGAAAAAGGCAGGCTTGCTCCCAATTGGCTAGCGAGGCATTATAGTCGTGGCACAGCTGTCATCCCCATCCTCCACCAGCGCAGATCACACACCTTGGTGGGAAATGTTAGTGGACCGGCTTCTGGGGCACAATCTGGTGAGCACCACACTGCAGCTGATGTACATCTGGTGGAGGCAGGAATCCCCAGGCAAGACAGCCGAGGTCTGCTGGATTCCAGGACCCAGCTGGGTCCCAGCCTGATGCTGAGCCTCTGGAAGCGGGTTACCCAGAGCTGATGGGACCATAGGGAGCGGCCGGGACATTCAGAGGGAGATGACAGCATCACTCCAGCAGATCCATATCCGCTTGGAGGAATTCCAGAGGCTACGGGAGCAGGAGATGGCACCGATAATGAGTGGCACCAAGGCAAACACTGCTAGGTTGACCACAGTGGAGAGCCTGGTGCATGAGGTTGGCACCATGAGTGAAGGTGTCCAAGGCATCGCACAGTCGGTGACGGCCACGTCTGAGGGTCTCGGCAGGATTTCTGCCTCGCTGGGGGATGCCATCCAGAACCAGGCTAACCTTGATGAGGTTTTGCGGGACATGTCCCGCTCTCAGATGGGCATGACCGAGGGTCTGCGGAGCTTGTCCCAATCACAGGTGGGCATGTCTGAGGTGCTGCAGAGCTGAGAAGCATTGCCAAGGACAGCACATTAAACTACTTTTTCGCAACCATTATGATGCCTTTCACTTTTTTCCACAATGCTGGCTGACCCCCTAGACCCTTTGCCCATCTCTCCAGACAAATTCCCCTCCCTGCGACATCCACCCACCCTCCCACCATGGTCATGTCCACGGAGCTGTGTTCCACCCCCTGGGTGTTCTGAAGTTGACTGCTGCATGTGTGGTGTTACCTCCCACAGTATAAAAGTACAGTGTCTGTGCATCAAGGTGTGATTGGAATGCTAGGCAATGACTCCCACATGCTACATTGCCTGTCTACCCACGGGAATCCACTTGGCATGTGTCAAGTGCTCGCCTAATGACGATTGCCAGTTCCCTATTAGCGTTAGCCTTCAGCCGTGCAGCCAGAGTCCTCAGCAGTCGGTAGGGGTTATGGGTGATTGGTGGAGCAGACGGGCAGGGACAAGGGTTGCTCCTGGTATAGGGTTGGGATCCAGGGGTTGGCATGGTGGTGCCACGAGCGATACCCCCCTCCCCCAGTGCCTCCCGCCTGCACTCTCCCATGGTGGCCCACCCCTGTGGAGGGTCCCCCACACCCCGCCGAGCACTGGGGTGGTAAGCCCAGCACACCCGGGCTCTTTGACTGTGAGAACAGATTGCTACTCACCTCCTCAGCTCCCCACTGAAGTCCTTCCGCCAGGCTCACATTTTTCCAAAAGGAATACTAATCGGCGCCAGAGCGAACACCTGCTGGGGAGGCCGATGAATGACGGGAGGCCGTTAGATATGGGGTAGCTCTCGTTGATTGTATGGAAATGGGGCTTAAGTGATGATAATTGGTTTTGCGCCATATTACGGCAAGATCCCGATTTTGTCTTTGAGAGCGGGGCAGTTGCATTGCAAACTAGCGCCCGGCACGGATCTCGTATTTGCCTCTCCCGCTATTGACCGGGCTCGTTACGCTTGAGCACGAGTGTAACGAGGCCAGAAGATCACACCCATGGTTTTCTAACACAATGAAGCCAGAGACGCAGTTAAAATAAGTTTCGAATTATTTTGGTCGGCTGAGAAGAGGAGTGCTCCCCTAGCTTCCAATAAAATAATCTTGGCCACTGACATCGAGAGAACTACACACACGGTGATCGTGACTTACACCCCATTCCCCAAGCTTACCTTCAAGCGACCACGGATGCTGATATTGGAAGCCTTAAATTAGCAAGTAGCATTGGAATGCCTTGTGGCTTGTCAGCCTGATGTTAATGAGGCTAATGTCTTGTTAATCTCTCTTTGGCATGAATACATGTCCTCCAGTTGGTTACCCAATGGACAATTTTGACTGCTCAGAAGTTTATTGTCGATCAGCATGATATTGATTTTTTGTACAACGATCATGGAGAAACATGTGATATTCTTACACAGATAAGTAGGCTTAGAAATGTTGGGCCTTGTATCTCATGTAAATTAGCCTAGCAAGTTGCAGACACATGCTGGATACAGGCAGTTTGCTGGTGAATTGGCATTTCAAGTAACTGTCTCACTAGCAGCAGTCTTGTGGTAATTTACTAAAATTCGCTGGATTCTGGGACGGTTCCGGCAGGTTGGATTGGATTGGATTTGTTTATTGTCACGTGTACCGAGGTACAGTGAAAAGTATTTTTCGGCAAGCAGCTCAACAGATCATTCAGCACATGGGAACAAAAAGGGAATTAAACAAAATTCAAGAAAATACATAATAGGGCAACACAAGATATACAATGTAACTACATAAGCATTGGCATTGTTGGCATCGGATGAAGCATGCAGGGTGTAGTGTTAATGAGGTCAGTCAATAAGAGGGTCATTTAGGAGTCTGGTGACAGTGGGGAAGAAGCTGTTTTTGAGTCTGTTTGTGCGTGTTCTCAGACTTCTGTATCTCCTGCCCGAAGGAAGAAGTTCGAAAAGTGAGTAAGCCAGGTGGGAGGGATCCTTGATTATGCTGCCTGCTTTCCTCAGGCAGCGGGAAGTGTAGATGGAGTCCATGGATGGGAGGCAGGTTTGTGTGATGGACTGGGCGGTATTCACGACTCTCTGAAGTTCCTTGAGGTCCTGGGCCGAGCAGTTGCCATACCAGACTGTGATGCAGCCCGATAGGATGCTTTCTATGGTGCATCTGTAAAAGTTGGTAAGGGTTAATGTGGACATGCCGAATTTCCTTAGTTTCATGAGGAAGTATAGGCGCTGTTGCGCTTTCTGGGTGATAGCGTCGACGTGAGTGGACCAGGACAGATTTTTGGTGATGTGCACCCCTAGGAATTTGAAACTGCTAACCATCTCCACCTCGGCCCCGTTGATGCTGACAGGGGTGTGTACAGTACTTTGCTTCCTGAAGTCAATGACCAGCTCTTTAGATTAAAGCTCATGGGATTGTGGGGGGGAAGTGTATTGAGGTGGATAGAAAACTGGCTGGCAGAGAAGAAACAAAGAGTAGGGATTAATGAGTCCTTTTCAAATTGGCAGGCAGTAACTCGTGGGGTACCACAGGGATAGGTGCTGGGACCCCAGCTATTCACAATATATATTAATGATTTGGATGAGGGAACAAAATATAACATCACAAAGTTTGCAGATGATACCAAGTTGGGTGGGCGGGTGAACTGTGAAAAGGATGCAGAGATCCTACAGCATGACCTGGACAGGTTGGGGGAGTGGGCAAATCAATTGCAGATGCAGTATAATTTGGATACGTGTGAGGTTATTCACTTTGGAAGCAGGGATGTGTTGTGTGCAGTTTTGTCTCCTTTTCTGAGGAAGGATGTTCTTGCTCTCAAGGGAGTGCAGCAATGGTTTACCAGATTGATTCCAGGAATGGCAGGACTGTTATATGAAAAATGAAATGAAATGAAAATCGCTTATTGTCACGAGTAGGCTTCAATGAAGTTACTGTGAAAAGCCCCTAGTCGCCACATTCCGGCGCCTGTTCGGGGAGGCTGTTACGGGAATCGAACCGTGCTGCTGGCCTGCCTTGGTCTGCTTGGTCAAAGCCAGCGATTTAGCCCAGTGTGCTAAACAGCCCCTTATAAGGAGAGATTGACTAGGTTAGGATTGTTCTCGCTAGAGTTCAGAGGAATAAGAGGCGATCTCGTAGAGACGTTTAAAATTCTAACAGGAATAGACAGGATAGATGCAGGGAAGATGTTCCCGATCGTGTGTGTGATCAGAACCGGGGTCACAGTCTGAGGATTCAGGGTAAACCATTTCAGACAGAGATGAGGAGACATTTCTTCACCCAAAGAGCGGTGAGCCTGTGGAATTCATTACCAAAGGAAGTAGTTGATGCTGAAACATTGAATATATTCATGAGGTGGCTAGATATGGCACTTGGGGCAAATGGAATCAAAGGTTATGGGGAGGAAGCTGGATTAGGCTATTGAGTTGGATGATCAGCCATGATTGTGA
The DNA here is from genome assembly GCF_902713615.1 of Scyliorhinus canicula. NCBI lineage: Eukaryota > Metazoa > Chordata > Chondrichthyes > Carcharhiniformes > Scyliorhinidae > Scyliorhinus > Scyliorhinus canicula. The sequence continues at coordinate 119,347,745 of NC_052150.1, forward strand.
TAAATGGCACAGCAGACTCGAAGGGCCAAAAGGCCTCCTCCTGCTCCTGTCTTCTGTGTATCTTTGTATTTACTCCCTTGACTCTTGCCTTCCTTTGCTCAATTATCAGGGGCCATTTCTTTGATATACCTTAAACCTACTCTTTGGAAACTCTCCTATAAACCCATCACTTCAACTCCTTTTTCAATCTTTGAAAACCTCTTTCAGACTAATCTCTCCAACCCATCCTTTCAACCATGTTTCCTACCTCTTCTCTTTCTGAAAGACACGCAGTTTTCATCTTTGATCTACCTTTGGGTCAAAATAGTTCTCGTTTTAAGGGCTATAAGCATGGTCTTCACTTAAGCATCAAGAGATTAAAATTATTTTTTATGCTTAGTTACCTACAAGGGTGTAGCTTTAAAATTTTGCACATACCATCACAATCTTGTACACCTTTGAACAAAGTATAATGAAGCACTGTTGATACACAACTGCACTGTAATGATTATTAAAAAAACTTACCAAAAACCTCATCTGGATCACCTGACTTGATGGTTGAAGTTTCAACGTCTTCTGTGAATGATTAAAGAATCTTTCTGTTACCAACAAGCACCACAAATACATATTCATCTGTGAAATCAAGTGAAATATCTTCAAAGATAATCTATTGTTCTTTTCCAATTATCTTCTATTCTATGTCTACACGTGTTAGTAATTTGTTTATTTCTGATACAATATACAGATACTAGAACTGAGAACATACAGCTACCACAAAAGACTGAACTGGTTTGGGCTCTTTCCTTGAGCAAATAGGTATGGTGATGACATAGACATAGACATAGGACAGTACAGTACAGAACAGGCCCTTCGGCCCTCGATGTTGTGCCGAGCAATGATCACCCTAATTAAACCCACGTAACCCGTATACCCGTAACCCAACAATCCCCCCATTAACCTTACACTACGGGCAATTTAGCATGGCCAATCCACCTAACCCTAAAAGATGATGTTTCCACTTGTCGGGGAATTCAAAACTAGAGATTATAAATATAAGAAAGTCACTACTGTTGTAAGAGTTGTTTGGTGTCAAGCCAAGAGGTCGGAGGCTTGTATGGTTGAGCATTAAGTATTTATTAAGAACTCATCACACACACACACACACACACACACACACACACACACACAGTCTACTATCATGTGACTCTTAACCATACCGTGGATGGTATGGATTACTGGAGAAAGTCCAGAGTGATTCTCCATTTTGAAGGGGCTTGCAGGGCCCCGGAGTGCTCCAAACAGCTCTGGCTGCCGATACGGGGCCCTGAACCTCCGGCTGCAGGTCCATGCCTGCGGCGGCGGCCCCGTGCAACATGGCAGACCCACACAGCAAGCCGTCCCCAACAATATAGGCGCCCAGATCGCGCACGCCCACTAATCGGTGGCCCCCGATCGTGAGCCTGGCCGTCCTGGAGGCCCCCCCCCCCCGTGACGTCCCCCCCCCCCCCCCCCCCACGTGACGTATTTCCCAGTCCCCCACCAGGGCCCCCGCGGACTGGGTCCGCAGCCGCCACTCTGAGCTCCCGCTGGGTGGAACCATGAGAGAATCACGCTGGCGGGAACTCGGCCAGCTTCCGGCAGAGAATTGCTGTGGGGGCCTTTTTCAATGGCCCCGACTGGTGCTGCGTCGACCGCGCAAGCGCCGCGACTGGCAGAGAATCGTGGGAAGGCATCGGACCCGATCGTGGTCTGACGTGCCATTCTCCTCCCCCTGCCGAGCGCGATTTCGGCGCGGAGAATCCCGCCCATGGTTCTCCAAATCCACATTAACCCGTATTCTGTTGAATTCCTCCCTCAATTCCTTATCCAAATATATTTATAGTACAATCTTCTTTACTTTACTTGCAACCCCTTCTCCCCCACCTCAAGTCTCTGACTTTATATAAAGGTCTGGAGGCTCGACAATTCTTCCAGATCTCATTCTGTTACATTTGGAGGAATGGTAGTCTCAGTTGTTTTGGGTTGGCCTTGTTGGTTTGGCATTGAAATGTTAGTACCCTGTATTTCCAACACTTGGTCGATTTGATTCGCCTTTTGCGCTCCTTCAACTTGCATTTTTCTTTATGGACAATCAGTTTGCTTTGTTCAGACACCGTGAGTTTGTCCCATTTTTCCAGTGTTCACTGCGTTCATTCCTAGAATGAACTTGGATTTTCGTTTTTCATGGGGTCTGCCATGTTCCTGCTGGATGGTGATGTTTCAAAAATGGAACATTCATTTCCAATTGTTTCACAATTGTAACCAAATATTTGTTCACTCTCTTATTTGCAATTCTCTTTCAACCTGGTGAATCTTTTCATTCAAATCAGCATCGATTCTGCCTTTGTTTCAAAGTTATCTGTGAAACCCTTTTACAAGTTCAAAAAACTTCAGCTGAGCATTCAGTTCTGTTTGGAATCTTACTTCCTCAGTCACTAACTGCTCCTTGGACGCTTTCAATTCACTTGTTAGTCTGTCAATCTGTTTTGTAGAATTTCTCTTTTTTACTTTCAAAGCCTAGATTTTTTCAATTACTTCACTTTGAGTATTCAGGTAATTCACCGAGTATCTTCCACTGTTCTTCCACTCTGCTGTTCAAGACAATCTTCATGCTGCTGAAGGTTTATGTACTCCTTTTGCATTTGATCTCAAAGGACAATTAGTTAGCTATTATTTCAACTGTTTATTTTCTTGTTGACCATTTGCTATTTCTCGCTGTGCTTCAAAGCATTGCTTTGTTACTCCAGATCTTTCCAATGGAGCCTTTTGAGAACTAGTATTCAACTTCTTCAGCTCATGGGTTGGATTCTCCCAAAATGGGGCTATATCCCCACTCCGGGAGCGTAAAAACACAGGCGTTGCACTCCCGAGTTTACTGAAAAAAATACAAGCCGATTCACTTCTTTCAGGGGACTAGCATTTCCGGTTTCGAGTCCACGCATGCGCAGGGCGGCGGTCTCCAGCGGCCGCGCCGAACGCCATTGCACCCTTTCCAATGCTTCCATATCCTTCCTATAATGCGGCGACCAGAATTGCACACAATACTCCAAATGCGGCCACACCAGAGTTTTGTACAGCTGCAACATGACCTCATGGCTCCGAAACTCAATCCCTCTATCAATAAAAGCTAACACACTGTACGCTTTCTTAACAACCCTCTCAACCTGGGTGGCAACTTTCAGGGATCTATGTACATGGACACCGAGATCTCTCTGCCCATCCACACTACCAAGAATCTTACCATTAGCCCAGTACTCTGTCTTCCTGTTATTCCTTCCAAAATGAATCACCACACACTTTTCTGCATTAAACTCCATTTGCCACCTTTCAGCCCAGCCCTGCAGCATATCTATGTCCCTCTATAACTTGTAACATCCTTCCGCACTGTCCACAACTCCACCGACTTTAGTGTCATCTGCAAATTTACTCACCCATCCTTTTACGCCCTCCTCCAGGTCATTTATAAAAATGACAAACAGCAGTGGCCCCAAAACAGATCCTTGTGGTACACCACTAGTAACTGGACTCCAGTCTGAACATTTCCCATCAACCACCACCCTTTGTCTTCTTCCAGCTAGCCAATTTCTGACCCAAACTGCTAAATCACCCTGAATCCCATGCCTCCGTATTTTCTGCAATAGCCTACCGTGGGGAACCTTATCAAACGCTTTACTGAAATCCATATACACCACATCAACTGCTTTACCCTCATCCACCTGTCTGATCACCTTCTCAAAGAACTCAATAAGGTTTGTGAGGCACGACCTACCCTTCACAAAACCGTGTTGACTATCTCTAATCAAATTATTCCTTTCCAGATGATTATACATCCTATCTCTTATAAACCTTTCCAAGACTTTGCCCACAACAGAAGTAAGGCTCACTGGTCTATAGTTACCGGGGTTGTCTCTACTCCCCTTCTTGAACAACGGGACAACATTTGCTATCCTCCAGTCTTCTGGCACTATTGCTGTAGACAAAGATGACTTAAAAATCAAAGCCAAAGGCTCAGCAATCTCCTCCCTAGCTTCCCAGAGAATCCTAGGATAAATCCCATCCGGCCCAGGGGACTTATCTATTTTCACTCTTTCCAGAATTGCTAACACCTCCTCCTTATGAACCTCAAACCCTTCTAGTCTCGTAGCCTGTATCTTAGTATTCTCCTGCGTGAATACTGACGAAAAATATTCATTTGGCACCTCTCCTATCTCCTCGGACTCCACGCACAACTTCCCACTACTGTCCTTGACTGGCCCTACTCTTACCCTAGTCATTCTTTTATTCCTGACATATCTATAGAAAGCTTTAGGGTTATCCTTGATCCTACCTGCAAAAGACTTCTCATGTCCCCTCCTGGCTTCTTAGCTCTCTCTTTAGGTCCTTCCTAGCTAACTTGTAACTCTCGAGCGCGCTAACTGAACCTTCACATTTCATCTTTACATCTGGTTGAGTTTTGCCAACTCTCACTTTGATTTGCCAACAATTGCATTCAGAGTTGTTATTTCCTCCTGGTACTTTAGTTACATCTAAGAAATTTGTAGATCCAGTTCTTGAGCAGTTTGGTTTATTGAAGACTTTAATTTATCGTGCATTTTCAGAAGTATATACTCAGCTTTAATTTTGTGTTTCAGATCTTTCAATTCAGCTTTGAGACACACCTTTTCCAACCTCATTTCATTTGCCTTTTGCATGTTTTGTATGTTTTGGAATTCATCAGATAGCTTTCCTTCATTCACAGTCAGCTGCCCATGCCACCTGCTTCTGGGAATGTGTTGAGCTTCCCAAAAAGAGACATTTTCATGACATCTGGAATGTTCTTGGCATCTCTGGTGATTTCATGTGGTTTGCTCGGCTAAGATCTTTTCTCCTTTCATTGCTTTGCTGTGGGATTTTCTGTCCCTTGTTTGAAGCTCTGTGCACTGCACAACATTAAAAATATCTATCAAAGATTTCTAACATTTCACTGAAGCTGGACTCAACAATACCTTGCAATAGGATTAATTCCTCTGCAGATTTACAAAGTCAGTAGGCAAAGGCTTTTATCTGGACTTTTTCTGACTCCCACCTGATGTACTCCTGTACTTTAGAAATTCTTTTCTCAAGGATGTGAAATTTAGCATTAGGTTTGGCCCATGGATAAGTAGAAAATTGTTCTGGATGAGTGGAATTCTGATCCATGGTTAAATTTTTTTAAAGTGTAAGATCTGCTTTAAGAGCTTCATAAATTTCAAGATGGCACCGCCATTCACTTGGAACAAAGAGATTTCTCACACTTGCCAGTTTTGGCAGGCTTCATTATAATGGCAATCTCGCCCAGCTTAAAGAAAATGCTTTCTCAACAGTATCCTTTTGCCTGCAGTACCCTTTTGCTCAGTGTTTATATTTAAAGTTGCAAATTCATTGAATCCAGACTTTTGAGTGCCTTTAGATGGATTTTAAAAACTGGGATTCTCCCAGAGTATTCAATCAACTATTTATTTAAAAAAATTTGAAGCAAGCTCAGCTGCTAAGGTGCTAACTCACAGATTGGGTTTTAGTGACTGCTTTTTTCAAACTGAGCTTCTGACTCTTAAATTTTTTAAGATTTCCCAGGACTTGTAGCCTGGAACTTTAAAAAATTTAGCTCATCCTTGCTAGATGTGCTGACAACATGTTCTGCGATTTGAAGCTGGACTTTCAACAATGATGTATTTGGAGTCTTCTGCTGCAGTAAAGAATTTTATTTTTTTGCCTTCAGCTGGCAAGCCTTTTTGAAGCTTTTTCTTGGTGATTTATTCCTCTGCACCTGTGCTTTTGAAGCTTTGTTTCAGGTCAAACAACTTTTTGAATGAAAATCGGCATTCCCAAAGTTGCCACGACGTTGTTCGGGTTTTTTGGTGTCTCACAGAGGTCTGGAGGCTTGTATTGTTTAGCATTAAGTGTTTATTAACAACTCATAACTATATACATATCTACGGTACAGGCCTGCATGGGTGCTGTCTCCATGCTCCTTCCAGACTCTACTACACACAGTCTATCATGTGATTCCTTACATTACTCTGCTAGACATCCATAAGCTACAAATTCTAAATCCAGTAAGGAATTCTGAAGAAATTTCTTTACCCAGCAAGCAGTTAAAAAATTAAACTGGCTGCAAAGTGATTGAGGTTAAGAGCTAGATGCATTTAAGGGGAGCAAGATCAACACATGCTACAGAGAGGAGAGGGTCAATTCAAACTGCACCTATTTCCTCTTACCTGTTCATATGCAGACGGAGTTTTGAATTCATTTAAAAAAATCAGTAGAGTTTAAAATCCCTTGTTTTCATGTGACCCAATTGTACCAATAATCCATAGCAATCTTGAGTTAGAATTAACTCAGAATGTTAGCTTATTTTAAATATTCAAAATTGGAAAAATGAGTATATTCACAGTGAACCGTTGAATGAGACAGAGCAAAGAAACTTTGCAGTATACAGACAACAAAAAAATGAATATGACTTCATGCGAGTTCCAGAGTAGAATTATTTTCTGCTGTCTTTCTGGCTGGTTAAACAATACAAAAATCCTTGAAATGAGTTATTTTGCATTGCAATGGGATTTTCGGTGTTTAGACCATCTGGCAGGGGTTGATCAGAGACTTTTTGAATCAAGTAGGCCTTGTGCAGTTGAGGCTGCGTACCGAGTCTGGCAATTAGGGGTGTGATTCTCTGACCTCGTTACGCTCTCGCTCAAGCGAAACGAGGCCAGTGAATAGCTGGAGAGACCAAAATCGAGAAAGGCAACCAGGCTCTAAACAGTTTGTGATGCAACTGGCCCGCTCCCCTTGGCAAAATCGGGATCTCACTGTAGCATGGCTTGAAACCAATTATCGCCACTTAAGTCTCATTTCCGTAAATTAACGGGAGACACTCCTTATGCTACGGCCTCCCATGATCAGCGCCGGCCCTAGGGTTGCTGGCGCCCCGGGCAAGCTGAACTTCGGCGCCCTTCGGGCGGGGGGGGCGGGGCCGGGGGGGGGGCGGGGGGCGCGGCCGGGAGGCCGGGGGGGGGGGGGGGGGCGGGGCGGGGCCGAGCCCGAGGGGGCCGGGGGCCTGAGGCGGGGGGGGCGAGGCGGGGGGGCGGGGGGCACGAGGCGGGGGGGCTGGGGCCGAGGCGGGGTCCCGAGGCGGGGGGTCGAGCCCGAGGCGGGGCAGAAATCCCGAGGCAGGGGGGGGGTGGGGGGGGGGGCCGAGCCCGAGGGCAGGGGGGGGGGGGCGAGCCCGAGGCGGGGGGGGGGGGGGGCGAGCCCGAAGGCGGGGGGCCGAGCCCGAGGCTGGGGGGGGGGGGGGGGGGGGGGCCGAGCCCGGGCGGGGGGAGGGCCCGAGCCCGAGGCAGGGGGGAGGGCCCGAGGCGGGGGCGGGGGCGTGCCGAGCCCGAGGCGGGGGGAGGGCCGAAGCCCGAGGCGGCGGCCGGCCGAGGCGGGGGGGCGGCGGGGGCGGGCCCGAGGCGGGGGAGGGCCGAGCCCGAAGCGGGGGTGCGGCGTGCCCGAGGCGGAGGGAGCGGGCCCGAGGCGGTGGGGGGGGGCGGGCCCGAGGCGGGGGGGCGGACCCGAGGCGCGGGGGCGAGGGGGGGGGGGGGGGAAGGGGGCAGCCTTGGGGGAGGGCGGCCACCGCGCATGCGCTGGTTGGCACCGGCCCAACTGCGCATGCGCGGGACCCGAGTCTCTGGCGCCCCCTAGCACATGGCGCCCCGGGCGACGGCCCGAGTTGCCGGTGCCTTGGGCCGGCCCTGCCCATGATTCAGTGGCAAGTTCCTGGGGAAATCCCTGTCCCTGCCTGTCTGCCCCACCGAACACCCATACTCCCCACCGACTGCCAAGGCCTCTGGCCTTGCGGATGAAGGCTATTGCTAATAGGGAATTGGCAATCGTGGTTAAGTGAGCACAACCCAAATGGCTTCCCGTGGGTGGGCGGGCTATGTAGCATGTGGGAGTCATTGTCTAGCATCAAAATCACTCCATGATGCCTGGACACTGTGCTTGGCCACTGCGGGAGGCAACACCACACACGCAACAGCCAACATCCAAACACCCAAGGGGGTAGGACACAGCTCCGGGGACATGCCCACAGCCGGAGGGTGGGTGAATGCCATGGGGAGAGGGTGATGCCTGGAGAGATGGGCCAAGGGTTCGGGGGTCAGCCCCCATTGCGGAAGAAGGTGACAGAGGCATCACACTGGTTGTGCACAAAAGTGTTCATTGTATTTGGCAATTCCCCACCCTCCCAATGTGCTGCCCTCTCTCCTTGGGGTTTGCCTGGCATTCGCCCTGAAACGGAGGGGCCGCTGGTTCGAGCACCGGCTGCCTCTGCATCACCTGCCTCTGCCAGCCCTGGCGGTTCCCCATTGTCAGCATTATCGCATTGACGCCCTTGGCGATGCTCCTCAGTGACTGGGACATGCTCTGCAGTGCCTTGGCACTACCCACCTGCGACTACGACAAGCTCCGCAGCACCTCGACCATTCCCCTCTGAGATCGGGACATGTCCCACAGAACCTCATCAAGGTCTGCCTGGCACTGGTGACATCCCCCAGCGAGGCGGACATTCTGTCGAGACCCTCAGTCATTGTCGTCACTGAATGCAAGACGACTTGGACACTTCACTAATGGCGCCGATATCGTGCACCACGCTCTCCGCTGCGGTTGCCACCATAGTGTTTGCCTCGGTGCCACGCATTGCCCATGACATCCCCTGCACCGTAGCCTCTGGGACTCCTCCAGGCGACTATGGATCTGCTGGAGTGGTTGCTGACACCTCACTCTGAATGAGCCAGCTGCACCCTTTCATCTCCATCAGTTCCGGGATGACCTCTTCCACAGGCTGAGGTGTGTGTATCTGCGCTGGTGGAGGGTGGGGATGAAAGCTGTGCTGCGACTATTATGGTGGCATCCTCAGAGCTCTCCCCCAAGATGTTCTCCTGGGAGGCTGGACAGGGTGCCACCCGGGATGGGCTGGCGCCGTCGGCTGAAGGACCTGCGGGATAATGGACATATGGTCAGTGGGAAGGATGGGTCAGTCAGTAAGGCCAACTCACATTTAACAGGTCTGTTTGGTGAGGCCTGGTCATTCCTCACCTCTGTAGCGTCTGCCAGCCTCCGCATTGGTGACCGCCCTGTCCTCGGCCACACTGGTCACCTCCAGGTCACGCTCCTTGAAGCTGGTGAGGATCCTGATGTCTGGCACACCGCCGCCAGTCTGGGCCCTCACTCGATGATTGTGGGACAAAAAAGGGCTCAAACCAACCGAATACTTCTCTGCAAAGTTTTCTCGGCTGATGAGCGGAGATGAGGATGGGGCAAGAAACTGAATAAGCCACAGCGTGTGGTGATCATTTGGTTCCATAGTTTCCAAAGGAAGGAATGGGTGCTGGAGTGAGCATTGTTTGGACGGTAAGAATTTACCATGACATCGGCACTGAGCTGACAAGGCGACGGGCGGCCTTTAGTAAGGTGAAGATGGTCCCGTACAATCTAGGAGTGCAGTATGGGGTGGTCATGTTTGACTCAAAGGACTTTTACTTCAAATTTCTGGAGCAGGTGGAGAGCTTCATCAGAGATGATGGACTGGGTATGGTTTGAGGGGTGGGGGTGAGCTGTTTGGTGGTTGGGGTATTACTGTTCATGTAAATTTGATTTGGTTCAGGTAATGGTAGAGATGGTTAGGTAAGGGTTATATCCTCTTCTGTTTTTCATGTTTACTCTCTTTCGGGCTCAGTAGTTATCAGGACGGTGGGGGGATGGGGATTTTTCTTCCCCTGGCGTAGGTTTTCTCCAATATAGTTAGGGATGAAGATCATAGAGAAGGGATGAGCCTGGGGCAGGAGCAAAGGCGCTGGTTAAGGAATAGGTGGGACCTGGGGAGGCACCTTGGTAGTGCTAGGAAGTTGGCTGGTTAACGGAAGTCAAGTGGGGGGTGGAACTGTTGGGCCAGTTAGATTAGGCTCAATGGGTCTAGAAGGTTGGTGGGGGGGGGGGGGGGGGGGGGGGGGGGGGAGTTAGTGAAGGTGGCAGGCTGTCTGCTGACTGGGGGCGGGAGGGAGGAAACGAACAGTGACTGGGAATTTTTCTTTGTTCCACCAGTTGGATGGAGCAGATCCCCATTTTAGGTGGGCCTATGGCTTTGAAATCATTGGCGAAGCTATGGCCTATCGCAGTGGTAATGGCTGACTCAAGGTTATGAGCGGGTGGGGGGGGGGTGAGAGACCCCCTACAAGTGTGGTCATTTGGAATGTGTGGGGCCTGGGGAGCCCAGTAAAAAGAGCACGGATTTTGCTCAATTAAAGAGTCTGTGGGCCGACGGGATGATTCTTCAGGAGATCCAAATGCACATCCAGTACCAGGTGCACCTTCGGAAGGCTTGGGTGAACCAGGTTTTCCACTCAGGTTCGATAGTAGGATCTGAGATGTGGCAATTCTCATTAATGAAAGGGTCTGGATTTGTTTGGAGAAGGTAACAGAAGATGCAGATGGGCGGTCTATTAGAAGGGAATCAGGTGGTGCTGGTGAATGTATATGCACCGAATTGGGACGATACAATGTTCATGAAGTGATTGTTGGCAACGATGCCAGATCAAGACACCCACTAACTTATAATGGGTGGTGATATGAACTGTGTGCTAGACCCGAGGGTGGACTGCTGTTAACCAAGGCCATTGGTCCCGGGGGGTATGGCGAAGGCGTTACTTGCATTTATGAAGGAAACAGGGGAGGGGGGGTTGAACAATGATAATGGGGAAGTCTCACCCTTGATACTATGGAGGCGATGCAGGTAGTAATCAGGGGAGAAATTATCTTTTAAGACACACATTGATGTGGAGGGGAGGAGGGAACAGGGAAAAACTGGTAGATGACATCATAGAGGTAGATGGCAAATATGTTGGCAGTCCATCCCCAGAATTACTAGCGGATAGGAAAAAATGGAAATGCAGTTCAATTTGATCTGCATGGATGGGGTGGTGCCACAGTTGGGCAAGCCAAAGGGGCAATTTACGAGTATGGAGAGAAGACAAGTCGGCTCTTTGCATATCAAATGAGGAAACAGGAGGCCGAGAAGGAGATTGTCCAGATTACAGCGTGGGATGGGGCTGGTTTCGGCTCAGGAGAAGATGAATGGGGCATTTAGAGTCTTTTCCAGGGAGTTATACAAGTCCGAACCACCTCGGGATGAGAGGGGTATTTTGGAATTTTTGGAGGAGTTAGAGATTTCCCAAGGTGGGGGAGGAGTTGCGGGAGGAACTAGACGCTCCATTGGAGTGGGTCAAGGAGGCGCTGAAGTTGATGCAGTCGAGGAAAGGACCGGGTTCCTATGAATTCCCGATGAAATTTTATAAAACACTTGTAAAGCAGCTGGACCCTCTGTTGTTGGGGACGTTCAGGGATTCCTTTGAGAGAGGCGCCTTGCTGCAGTTGCTAGGGCAGGCGTCGATTTCTCTGCTCCTGAAGAAGTGCAAAGATCCCACAGACTGCGGGTCATATCGTTCGATTTCCCTGCTAAACGTGGACGCGAAGCTTCTAGCTAAAGCTCTGGCGTTAAGCCTGGTCTCCCGGAGGTGGTGGGTAAAGACCAAACTGGATTTGTAAAGGGCGGAGGCTGACAGCAAACGTGAGATGACTGTTAAACGTTGTTCTTATCCCTGGGAAGGGTCTGGTTCCAGAGATCATTGTTTCGCTTGATGTGGAGAAGGCATTCGATTGGGTAGAGTGGGACAACATGTTCATGACACTGGAAAAATTTGGGTTTGGACTGGGCTTCGTAGTGTGGGTGCCACTGCTGCATGTGGCCCCATTTTCCAGTTTTTTCACTAACGAAGTGACTTCTGGCCCTTTTGGCTATACTAGGGGTACTAGGCAGGGTTGTCTGGTGTCCCCTTTGTTATTTGTGTTGGCAATAGAGCTACTAGCCATAGCGCTGAGGGTTTCGAAAACTTGGGAAGGATTAGTTAGGGGAGGGATGAGCATAGGGTCTCGCTATACGCTTACGATTTGTTATTATATGTTAGGGCAGCACGGTAGCATTGTGGATAGCACAATTGCTTCACAGCTCGAGGGTCCCAGGTTCGATTCCGGCTTGGGTCACTGTCTGTGCGTAGTCTGCACATCCTCCCCGTGTGTGCGTGGGTTTCCTCCGGGTGCTCCGGTTTCCTCCCACAGTCCAAAGATGTGCAGGTTAGGTGGATTGGCCATGATAAATTGCCCGTAGTGACCAAAATTGCCCTTAGTGTTAGTTGGGGTTACTGGGTTATGGGGATAAGGTGGAGGTGTTGACCTTGGGTAGGATGCTCTTTCCAAGAGCCGGTGCAGACTCGATGGGCCGAATGGCCTCCTTCTGCACTGTAAATTCTATGAATCCGGAGGCGTCAGTGGGAAATATTACAGGGATCTTGCGTTTTGGGGTCTTTTCTGGCTATAAGCTAAATATAGGAAAGAGCGAGTACTTTGTGGTTGGGGCACCGTGGCGGAGAGGGGGGGCTGAGGGGGTTACCGTTCCGGTTCGCAGTAAGCAATATTTGATATCTGGGGCTCCAGATATCAAATGACTGGGGGAAACTCCGGAGGTTGAATTGCACAAATCTGATGGGGAAGATCAAGGTGGACCTGCAAAGATGGGATGGTCTCCCACTATCCCTGGTGGGCCCAGTACAATCGGTTAAGATGTATATCTTGCCGAGAGTTTTATTCCTATTCTAGTGCCTCCCGGTGTTCCTGCCCAAGGTGTTTTTCAGAGAGATTGACCAGCTTGTGACTGGGTTTATTTGGGCATGTAAGGGACTGAGGATCAGGAGAGTGGTGCTGCAGAGGAAGAGACAAGCAGGAGGCTTGGCCTTGCCAAACTTTCAATATTACTATTGGGTGGCTAATGCTGAAAAGGTGCTGGAGTGGTGCGGGGACTTGGAGGAGCTGTGGTCCGGGTGGAAGCAGAGTCTAAGAGGGGGAAAGCCTGGGGGCATTGATAAGCGCTCCGCTCCTGTTGGTGCCTAAGAAACGCTCGACTAACCCGGTGGTAGTAGCCACGTTAAAAATTTGGAAGCATCACCGTCAACATTTCAATTTGAAGTGTGCCACAAGGCTAGATCCCATCTGTACAAATCAGTCATTTGAGTGTCCTCGGCTGGATACAAGGAGGGAACGATAAAGGGTTGGAGAAGGTGGGAGATTTATTTTTAGACGGTCGGTTTGCTAGCCTAGGGGAGCTGAAGGAGAAATATAGGCTGACAGATACTGTTGGGTTCAGGTATCTCCAGGTCCGTAGCTGGGTTAAAAATTGCCTTCCGGGTGAAGTAGCCTTGCTTGAGTGGATTTTATCCTGCTTGGGGTCGGAGGTAGCCAATACGTCAAACATTTACCAGTGGATGGATAGTGGGGGAGGAGATGGGCTCATTGAGGGAGTGAAGGCAAAGTGGGTAGAAGAGTTAGGGCTAATTTTGGAGGAGGAGGTTTAGAGCGAGGGTCTGAGGAGGGTGAACACGACCTTGTCCTCTGCAAATCTGAGTCTCCTTCAGCGCAAAGTAGTGTTTCGAGGACCTCTCACGAGGCTAGAATGAGCCGGTTTTCCGATGGGGTGGAGGATAGATGCGATCATTGTTCGAAGAAGCTGGAATACCATGCGCACATGTTCTGGTCGTGCTCAAAGCTGGTGGGCTTCTGGAGATCCTTTTTTTTATACCATGTCGGCAATCCTGAACATTGGGTTGGAGCCATACCAGCTGATAGCGATTTTTGGGGTTTCGGACGTTCGGAGCTCCGGATGGTGACAGGATTGATTGATTGATTGATATTTATTGTCACATGCACCGAAGTACAGTGAAAAGTATTTTTCTGCGGCCAAGTACCGTACACAGTACGCACATAATAGACAAAAGAATAATCGACAGAGTACATTGACAGTGGTGCATCAGCAAATAGTGATTGGTTACAAGGCCAAATAAGAGCACCATAGGGCGTTGTGAATAGTGTTCTTACAGGGAACAGATCAGTCTGAGGGAGAGTCGTTGAAGATTCCAATAGCTGTGGGAAGAAGCTGTTCCTCTGTCTGGATGTGCGGGTCTTCAGACTTCTGTATCTTCTGCCTGATGGAAAGGTCTGGAAGAGGGCAAAGCCTGGGGGTGAGGAGTCTCTGACATTGCTGTCTGCCTTCCTGAAGCAGCGGGAGGTGTAGACAGAATCAATGGGAGGATGGCAAGCTTGTGTGATGCGTTGGGCTGAGTTCACCACACTCTACAGTTTCTTGCGATCTTGAGCCGAGCAGCTGCCATACGAAGCTGTAATGCAGCCGGATAGGATGCTCTCTATGGTACACCTGCAGAGGTTTGAGAGAGTCGATGCAGACATGCCGAATTTCTTTAGTTTCCGTAGGAAGTAGAGACGTTGGGCTTTCTTGACTGTTGCATCAACATGAGTGGACCAGGACAGACTGTTGGTGATGGTGACCCCCAGGAACTTAAAGCTATTGACCATCTCTACTTCAGAGCCGTTGATATAGACCGGGGGGGGGGGGGGGGGGGGGGGGGGGGGGGGGGGGGGGGGGTCATGTTACGCTTCCTGAAGTCGATGATCCGTTCCTTGATCTTTCCAGCATTTAGAGAGAGGTTGTTTTCGGTACACCATGCAACCAAGTGATCTGTCTCCCTTCTGTAGTCTGATTCATCGTTGTTTGAGATACGACCCACCACAGTCGTATCATCTGCAAACTTATAGATTGAATTGGAGTTGTATCTCGCCACACAGTCGTGTGTGTATAGGGAGTACAGTAGAAGACTGAGCACACATCATTGCGGGGCCCCAGTGTTGAGGACTATTGTGGAGGAGGTGTTGTTGCCTATCCTAGCAGATTGCGGTCCGTTGGTGAGGAAGCCAAGGATCCAGCTGCACAGGGAGGGGTCAAGTCCAAGGTTGCAAAGTTTGGTTATTAGTCTTGGTGGGTAATGGTGTTGAAGGCGAAGTTGTTGTCTATGAACAGCAGTCTGACGTAGGTGTCCTTGTTGTCAAGATGTTCGAGAGTTGATTGTAGGGCCAGAGGGATAGCATCTGCTGTGGATCGGTTGCCGCAGTAGGCGAACTTCAATGGACCGAGACCATCCGGGAGGCTGGCGGTGATCTGTCTCATGACTAGCCGCTCAAAGCATTTAATGATAACAGACGTCGGGGCCACTGGTCAGTAGTTGTTGAGGCACGCTACCTTGTTCTTCTTTGGTACTGGTATTATGGTGGTCTTCTTGAAGCAGGTAGGGACCTCGGAGCGGAGAAGTGAGGTGTTGAAGATATCTGCGAATACACTCGCCAGCTGATCAGCGCAAGCTCGGAAGGCTCATCCAGGGACTCCATCTGGGCATGTCGCTTTCAAGAAGGCAGCTCTTACCTCAGAGGCTGTAATAGTGGGTATGGGTGTGTCCAAGGCTGTTGTGGCGTGTGGCACTGATGTATTGGCTGACTGTGCAAAACGGGCATAGAACTTGTTCAGTTCATCGGGGAGGGATGTTTCAGCCCCAGAGATTCCACCTGGCCTTGCTTTGTAGCCTGGGAGCTCATGTAAGCCTTGCCATAGACGTCTCGGGTTTGTGTCATTGGCCTGGGACTCTAGTTTGATCCGGTACTGTCTTTTGGCGTCCCTGGTTGATTTTGTTACGCCGTACGTGGATTTCTTATATAGGTCAGGGTCGTCAGACTGGAAAGCCTCCATCCGTAACTTTAGCAGCGAGTGGACATTTTGGTTGAGCCAGGGTTTCCGTTTGGGGAACACCCGTATTTGGTACACAGTCCTCGACACACTTACTGATGAAGTCTGTGACGGTGGTTGCATACTCGTCCAGGTTAGCTGCCACAGCCTTGACTGTGGACAGTCCACAGACTCCAAGCAATTGCGGAGTATCTCCTCAGATGCCTCGGACCAGCACTGCACGGTTTTCTTGACTGGTTCAGCACACTTGAGTTGCTGTTTGTAAGCCGGAAGTAGGAGTACCGACTTGTGGTCGGATTTTCAAAAGTGTGGTCGGGGAATGGAGCGGTAGCACCTTTGATGCTCATGTAGCAGTGGTTCAAGATGTTTGCACCTCTGGTGGGGCAGGAGGTATGTTGATGGAGTTTGGGTAGAACCTTCCTGAGGTTGGCATGGTTGAAGTCTCCAGCCACGATTGTCAGGGATTCAGGATCATTTTTCTTGGTTGTTGATGGTGGAGTGTAGTTCGTCAAGTGCTTTCTTCACTTCCGCCTGGGATGGGATGTAGAATGCTGTGATGAGTACACAGGTGAATTCACATGGGAGGTCGAAAGGGCGACATTCCACGGTCAAGTATTCTAGGTCTGGGGAACAGTGACACGCTAGGGATACCGCATCCGAGCCCCACGAGTACACGTTCTAGCCTTTGCCTCGCTGGAGGTCAACTACACCGCCAAGTGCCTCAGCATGGCTGGGTGACCTGATGGGGTTTTTGCACCTAGAAGGTCAAGTGCACCATGAGAGGGTCAGTGGATGGGTTCTACCGTAGATGGTGGCCGTTTATAATGTGCTTTAAAGAGTTGGTCACTGTTAGCTGTTGGGAGGATGGTGTGATAGGGTGGGGGTTTTGTTTATATTTTTGTGGGGGGAGGGGTTGGTGAGGGGTTTTATTCCTGTTATTATGAATATTTGGATAAAAATTGTTAAAATTTCAATCAAAATATTTCAAAAAAAGTAAACTCTTCGGGCCAAGGACAGGCTCAGTGCAAATACACATATAAAAAGGCACAAAAATCCATTTTGGGTGGTTGGTTTATACTTTTGTGGGGGAGGGGGAGTGGGTGGGTTATTCCTGTTGTTGGGTTCTTGTTTGGGCTTTTTGGTTAACTTTGTATAAAAACTGTTAAAATGTCAATGAAAATATTTCCAAAAAAAGTAAATTCTTTGGGCCAAGGACAGTGCAAATAAAAAAGGCACAAAAACCCCATGTCATGTGACTTGAAGCGGAGCACCATTGCAGCCAAGTGTCCCAGGCAGGAGACTGACAGGCCCCAGCTAAAAACAAGAGAGGAGCAGAGAAACAATCTCCAAGTAGGAAACGGGCTGCACATAGCAGACTGTAAGTGGTGCAGGCTCAAGAGAAGCTCCAACAATCAAAGAAGCCAACAGAAGGTTGGTACCTGTAATGCTGGGGAAAATGTACCCCTTTGGTGCAAAAATATTCTTTATTTTTTTAAATTTTGAGTACCCAATTATTTTTTTCAAATTAAGGGGCAATTTAACATGGTCAGTCCACCTAACCTGCACATCTTTGGGCTGTGGGGCCGAAACCCACGCAGACAAGAGGGGAATGGGCAAACTTCACACGGTCAATGACCCAGGGCCGGGATTCGAACCCGGGTCCTCAGCGCCGTAGGCAGCAGTGCAAACCACTGTGCCACGCGCCACCCCTTGTGCAGCAACACAATCTCAGGAGACAAGGTGCAAGGTGGGTTGGAGGAGTTGGAGCGATTTTGAAGAAAATTCCAAGGCGAGATCTTCGAAGGTGAAGACTTGAATTACTCGTGAGGGAGACAGAGTTCCAATGATATTACAGGTTCTATTCATTAATTGAATTTAAATTCCACCAGCTGTCTGGGTGTGATTTGAACCCGTGAGCATTAAGTCTGGACCTTTGGATTACCAGTTCAGTGGTGGGTCGACTCCCTTACCATATCCCACTGTCAATTGCTGAACTCCACCTCCTGCCCTAACTGCAGTACCATCAATGGCCACTGCTCCCAATTGGCAGCCAATTTAAATATCTGAAGGTCATAGAATCATAGAATTTACAGTGCAGAAAGAGGCCATTCCGCCCATCGAGTCTGCACCGGCTCTTAGAAAGAGCACCCTACCCAACCCCACACCCCCACCCTATCCCCATAACCCAGTAACCCCAACCAACACTAAGGGCAATTTTGGACACTAAGGGCAATTTAGCATATCCAATCCACCTAACCCGCACATCTTTGGACTGTGGGAGGAAACCCACGCACACACGGAGAGAACGTGCAGACTTCGTACAGACACTGACCCAAGCCGGGAATCGAACCTGGGACCCTGGAGCTATGAAGCAATTGTGCTAACCACTATGCTACGGTGCTGCCCTATTAAGTGACATTTTATGAGGCTGTCTGAATTTTGCTGATCGTGAATTGAACCCACCACCTTGTGAGAAGGCTGTCACTTAAATAGAAGTAGTTTCCCAGCTGCAGCCCAGGAAATAGAACATTTTAATGTGGGCTGCGTGTGGAGAATGCGACAAAGAAGGCAGCAGCAGTCCCCCCCCCCCCCCCCCTCCCGGTGATGCTACTAAGTTGTCAGCTCTCTCACTGGAAACATGGGGATGAATTTTACTGGCCATCTGTAGGTGGGAAAACTGGCAAGTGGAACCATAAATTAGGACATTGTGCCATCGGTGGCAAACCCAACACCAGTCCACCCAACCCTGACATGATTTTATGACGGGGTGGTGTCCGGTTGGTTGCCTGCTTGTGACCCAAATTAATATCTAGGGTTTCATCCCACCGTGACTCAGATATAACAGGCAGCGGGAGAGGCCTTCACCCTACATAGAGTCTGGCTGATTTAAACGGGGGGGGGGGGGGGAAGCAAGTGCCCCCTACCCACCTCCACGTGGCCCGTAAAATTCAGTTCCATGTTTCCAGTGAGAGAGCCGACAACTCTTTGCCTTTCCACGTTCATCATTCTCCCTGTTGGTCCAACATGTCCCATACCCCCCCTCGCTGTGACTAGTCAGCATGGTCCTGGAGAGACCTTGGACTTACCTCCATATCCGGGTCAATTGCTGAACTCCACCGCCTGCCCAAACTGCAGTACCATTAATGGCCACTGCTCCCAATTGGCCCTGCTGCCATCCAATTGGCCAACAGCTCTATGAGGTGAACTTCTCCCTGGAAGAAGAGACTCGTCCCGCTTCATACTAAGCAAATGGCTGTCACTCCAAAAATTAAAGAGGAATGAGCCAGCTAAGCCATAGTAGGTTAATCCCCAAATTGATGCTGAGGGGCATACCCTCAGTGTAAAACTCAG
The DNA here is from genome assembly GCF_902713615.1 of Scyliorhinus canicula. Lineage (NCBI taxonomy): Eukaryota > Metazoa > Chordata > Chondrichthyes > Carcharhiniformes > Scyliorhinidae > Scyliorhinus > Scyliorhinus canicula. Next base: position 119,366,805 of record NC_052150.1, read on the forward strand.
CTTGTACAGATCTAGAAAATTCTCCTGAAAACACTCTATTCTTGCCACTCTCTGTCCTATACATTATTAATATTTCAGACTATATCAAGGCAATTATAATATCCCATATAATTACTCCATAATTCTGGCACCTCTCTGTAATTTCCTTGCAAATGTGTACCTGTACATCTTTCCCACTAGTAGGTGGTCTTAGGCTACATGGAGCAATGTAATGGTACCTCTACTGTTACTTAGATGTAACTAAATAGATTCTGTCCTTGTCCTTCTGGGATATCCTCTCTCTCCAACATTGTAATGTTCTCCTTAATGAATATTGCTACCCTTCCACCTTTTTTTCCTGAACACCTGTTATCCAGGAATATATTGTACCCAGTCCTGCCTTTTGTAGAGTCAGGTCTCCATTATTTCCACCACATCATATTTTGATTTGACTATCTATAACTGCAGCTGATCAACCTTATTTACCACACTCCACGCATCCACATAGATGCACAATAATGTTAATTTAGACCATATTACATTCCCTCTTACCCTTACCCCACCTAAGACATTACTATTTGCTTCTCTATTGCCATCTCATATACCTCCCGGCACCCATACCTCTGCAAGTTAGTTTGAACCGTCGCCAGTAGCACTTGCAAATTGACCCTCAAGGACATTGGTCTGATATCTGTTCAGGTGTAACCTAAATGGTCCATACAGGTCTCATCTCCCTTAGAACAGATTCCAATGCCCCAGGAATTCAAAGCCCTCCCTCCTGTACCAGCTACACATTCATCTGCTCCAGCCTCTACTTTCTATACTCACATGTGTGTGGTACAGGGAGTAATCTTGAGATTGTCAACTTTGAGGTCCTCTTTGCTAGTTCCCTAAACTCTGCTTGCAGGATCACCATTTCACAGCATGTAATAGAAATCTGCATGCAGCAAAGATAGCAAAAGACGTTCAGAAACTGAAAATGCTCTACTTTAGATATTCTTTCATGTCTAGTGATGGATCATCCAATAATAAAAGATACTCTGAACAGTTTCCCAAAATCAAACCAGAAAGGATTAAAATGCAAGGTCTCCCCACCTTGAATTGAACCATCAAGATTGTATTCCTGCATTCTTGTCAAGCTATCAACAGCTTTTAGAGGAAGTGCTCTCATTGTATCCATGAGTGATGTTTTCCTTTCTTGCTCCTCTCCAAAGATGTTATTGTTATTGTTCATTTGTGTTCCATTGCCCCTTGTTAATTTTTGAAGTTCGACCTTCAGTTCTGCAATCTAGAAAACGGAATTTTTATTTTAAGTCGAGGCTGAAAGTCATAGTTTTACAGGACAAAAAGAGAACCTTTGGCCCATTGTGTCTGCGTTGGCCAACAAGTACCTATATATTAAAATCCAATTTTCCAGCACTTGGTCTATAGCCTTGTATGCTATGGCATTTCAGGTGCTCATCTAAATGCTTCTTAAATGCTGTGAGTTCACCACCTCCACCATCCATTTAGGCAGGGAGTTCCAGGTTTCCACCACCCTCTGGGTGAAAAGGTTCTTTCATCCTCTCCTGCCCCTTATCTTAAATCTATGCCCCCTAGTTATTGACCACTCAAAGGGGAATAGTTCCTTCCTATATACTCTATCTATGCCCCTCATAATTTTGTACACCTTGGTCAGGTCCCCCCTCAGTCTTCACTGCTCTAAGGAAAAAAACGACAACCTCTCCACATAGCTCAAATGCTCCAGCCCAGGCAACATCCTGGTGAATCTCCTTTGCACACTCATCCATCATATAGTGTGGCGACCAGAACTGCACACATTACTCCAGCTATGGCCTAACCAGCGTTTCATACAGCTTCACCATAACCTCCTTGCTCTTACATTCTATGTCTCGGCTAATAAATGTAGGTATCCAATATTGCTTTTTAACCAGCTCATCCACCTGTCTGGCTGCCTTCAGCGATCAATGGCATGAACCCCAAGGTCCCTCTGGTCCTCTGTACTGTCTAGCTCTCAATCATTCATTGTGTATTCCCTTGCCTTGTTAGTTCTCCAAGAATACATCACATCACACTTTTCAAAGTTAAATTCCATTTGCCACTGTTCTGCCCATCTGACCAGCCCATCCATATCATCCTGTAATATAGAATTACTATAAACAAATTAAGTTAATTGGCTTCAATGAGAATCTTATAACATTACCATCCCTTTTCAAGACTTATATAGCTTGTTTGAGGGGAATTAATAAACTATCTTACAAACTATACTTCCCTGAATCCCGAATTGCCAATCAGTTTGTTATTGCCTGAAGTTTTGCCAATTTCTGGCTTACAAATATTAACAAGGTTAATTATTTTGGGTGGGTAACTAAACAGGACCAAGAGTAATTGTGGAATAATTTACGATTCAGAAAAAATCTTCATACCTATAAAATGATAGGCCTTGCTATATTACAGGGAGGGGGAGGTAGTGATGGGTTTTTGGGTGGAGAAATAATGTCAGCATGAGTTTCCTGGAAGTTCTACACAATTTACCTGCAGGACTTTATTGAAAATTTTGTACACTAACTGGCAGCCCTGGTTGGCTTTCATGCAGGGAGGCATGTGGCACCAAGACTGATGGAACGATTGTGGATGATATAATACAGGGTGGCATCATGGGTATAATTGAGGGAGGATCTGTTCAGGTGCAATGGAAAGAGTGGACTGAGTTTTAAAAAAAATTCATTCATGAAATGTGGACTTCACTGGCAAGGTCAGCATTTATTGGCCATCCCCAATTGTCCTCCAGAGGGTGGTGGTGAGCCACTTTATTGAACCACTGCATTCTATGGTGTGGAGGTACTTCCAGTGCTGTCTGGTCAGGCATTCCAGGATTTTGACTCAGTAACAATGAAGGAACAATGTATAATATCAAGTCAGGATGGTGTGCGACATGGAGGGAAAGTGGCAGGTGGCGGTGCTCCAATGCGCCTGCTGCCCTTGTTCTTCCAGGTGGTAGAGGTCACAGATTTTGGAGACACTGAAGAAGCCTTGGCCAGTTGCTTCAATGCATATCACTAATGGTATACGCTGCAGCCATAGTCTGCTAGTGGTGGAGTGAATTAACGTTTAAGGTGGTGGATGGGGTGCTAATCAAGCAGGCTGCTTTTGGCTTGGATACTGCCAAGCTGCTTGAGTATTGTTAGGGCCTTATTCATCCAGGCAAGTGGAGGGTATTCTATCACACTTCCAATGCATGCCTTGTAGATGGTGAAAATGTACTGGTCAGGAGGTGAGAGACGTACTGTAGAATATCCAGCCTCTGATCTGCTCTTGTAGTCACAGTATTCAAGTGGCTTGTTCAGTTAATATTCGGACCAATGTTGGCCGACTCCAGGGGAGGGAGAATTCAGTGATGGTAATGCCTTTGAATGTCCAAGGTTAGTTTGTTAGATTTGGTCATATTGGAGATGGTCATTGCTTGGCTTGTTTCCGATATGAATGTCACTTACCACTTATTAGCTAAAGCCTGAATATTATTTAGATCTTACCTCATATGGATGAAGAATGTTTCATTATCTAAGGAACAATACTGAACACTGTACAATCAGCAGCGAACGTCCCTGCCTCTGACCTTATGATGGAAGGTCACTGAAGTAAATGGAGAAAAACTGTTTCCATTCCAATCAGTCCAACTCCAAAGCAATACTTATTTCCCCTTCAAGCACCCATCTGACTCCTCCTGAAAGTTACTACCATATCGGTTTCCACTGATCCCCTAGACAGTTCTCTCTAGACTACACCTCTAAACGTTAAGAGATGTTTCCCCATCTCCCCTTCTTATTCCTTTTCCAATCATTCCAAATCTGTCCCCTCTGGCCAACAATTCTCCTGCCACTGGAAACAGTTTCTCCCCATTTCTCTATCAAAACCCTGTATGATTTTGAATATAGATATAAAATCTCCCCTGAATCTTCTCTGCTCGAAATAGAACTCTTTTTGTGCCTGGGAATTGTGCCCAATAGGAACCAGGTACAAATACACAAATGTATTGAACTCTCTCAATTCCAAAGAGAAAATGTTAATTTTCTAACACTCAGTTCTTATTACATCAACTTAAAATGTTATTAAACTTTATAAAAAGGTTGGAAACATCAGGACTTGTATGATGCTATCTTACTATTTTAACACTATTTCAGTACACTTAACAGCCTCTTTGATGTCAAAGAATTGAAAACACACATTACTTCTTTTTAATTAGTGAGATTGTAATTTCAAAGTTTAAATAAACCAAAACCACATTCATCATATTCAACTAAACTAAAATATTCAGCATGCTCAAAATTAGATGTTGTCAAACATTTCTGTTACTCCCCACTATTGTGCCAGGTACACATAAAATGCCCGACCTGTACCTGGCTTGCTTTTTGTATACATATCATTACTATGTCCTCCAGCATGGCCCCACTCTGCCCAGGACTTGTACTCTAAGCAGGGATGGAAACCCAGTTGCTGCTGCAGCCCTTATAAAGTGATAACAGTGGCAATGGTTGCCAGCTGTGGGATATGCCTAGTGCTGTGTAAAAACAGAGCATCTCTGGGGCACAGTGGCACAAGGGCAGGATGGTGACACAGTGATTCGCATTGCTCCCTCACAGCTCCTGGGTTTAAGGTTCAATTCCAGCCTCGGGTGACTGTCTCGGTGGAGTTTGCATTTTCTCCCAGTGTCTGCGTGCATTTCCTCTGGGTGCTCCGGTTTCCTCCCATAGTCCAAAGATATGCAGGTTAGGTGGATTGACCATGCTAAATTGCCCCTTAGTGTCCAAAAGGTTAGGTGGGGTTACTGGGTTACGGGGATAGGGTGGAAGCCTGGACTTAAGTAGAGTGCTCTCTCCAAGAGAGGTGCAGACTTGATGGGCTGAATGGCCGCCTTCTGCACTGTAAATTCTATGATCTCTAGTCTTGAGAACCTAATGCGCGCCTGTGGAGAAAAAAATCCTCCTCCCCTTTAGCCTTGCTGCTTTCCCCAATAAGACCGTCCAAATAGAGGGAGCCCTGGTACAAGAGCTACTAACTTTTTGAGAGTGTCAAATGGGTGTCCATCTGGTCTTCCTAAAGAAAAATGAAACAAGAGGAACCTTAACTCCCCGCTCCTTCATTTCAATACACTTATAATTTCTGCACCTGGTGTTCACAGAGACATGTTGCTTCTCTTATGGAAGCCCCAGAAATGCCAGGGGAAAATTGGGAGCATAGATCACCAGGGCTATAAGTCTCAGGCTCTTTTTCTTCTCTTTTGATCATGGGAGCAATTTTCCAAAGGCACATAAGAGGAACTTTGCAGGTATAGAGTCCATAATACAAGACATATTTAATGAATACTTAGATGTGTTTTAAGGCTCGAGTAAGGTCAGGAAAACAAGTGGAAAGGGGGTTGTGGAAGGAGGTCCTGTTTGCATAAGTCATGTTGGCTGGGATTTGTTACTGGGGTGGAGGGGTTGGTTATTTTGTTCTTGTTGAAACCTGATGTTTAAAATTGTTAAAATGATAAATGCCTCAATAAAATATTTTCTCAAAAAAAAAGAAGTGTTGTAAGGTTTATGATTCAAAATGCAGGACAATTGTATGTACCAAAATGTATGCAATTTTTTTATTTCTTTAAATTATTTCAAGAATTTTTAAAACATTGTCAACCTATGAAGTTAACCCCCTGGTATCTCTTACCCTACTCTGAAGCTTCTGAACTTCTGCCGCATGTACTTTTTCAACTTCTTCAAATTTCTTTTTTTCAGCATCTTGATGTTTAACAAATTCTATTTCTCTGAAAAATTAAAGTTTCCGGGTTCAGTAAATTACTATTCAGTGTTCTGTTCATAGGTCAGTGTTTTTAAATTTAATTTCTTACTTCTGCTGGTAATCTTTAATGAGTTTCTTGGCTTTGTTGTATTTCTTCTCTAAGGCTTGGTATTGGCTCTGGGTCTCTTTTAAATGTTCGTTGACAGTATGACAGAGGGTCTGTGCCTCAATCCAGTAGTTTTCCAGTTTCAACATCCTTTCTTTGTTCTCTTCAATACTCTGCTGGAGTTGTGTTTTTTCTAGTTCCCACTGAACTTTCTCATTCTCTGCTAACTGGAGCTGAAAAGTACAAGTAAATAACTTTAACAAAACAGCAAAATTATCAGTCATTCCCAAACTTTATTTTCTGCATGAAATTTATAAGCAAATACATATTTATCTTTATGAATGTGATGAGCATAAGTGCAGACGATCTCCTCGCATGGAGTTCCCAAGCAACCTAGGTAGAGACTGAGGGGCAGGTCAATGGCAACCCCCTCTGTTGCAGGTACTGTATTTTAGTTGGGGTGATTTGAAAGGGGCAGCACGGTAGCATTGTGGATAGCACAATCGCTTCACAGCTCCAGGGTCCCAGGTTCGATTCCGGCTTGGGTCACTGTCTGTGTGGAGTCTGCACATCCTCCCCGTGTGTGCGTGGGTTTCCTCCGGGTGCTCCGGTTTCCTCCCACAGTCCAAAGATGTGCAGGTTAGGTGGATTGGCCATGATAAATTGCCCTTAGTGTCCAAAATTGCCCTTAGTGTTGGGTGGGTTACTGGGCTATGGGGATAGGGTGGAGTTGTTGACCTTGGGTAGGGTGCTCTTTCCAAGAGCCGGTGCAGACTCGATGGGCTGAATGGCCTCCTTCTGCACTGTAAATTCTATGAAAGGAACTCCAAATGCAAGGAAACGTTAGAGGGTGACATACGACAACAATTGAAATGGTGAAATAAAAACAGAGAATGCAAGTGGTACTCAGGTCAGACAGCATATTATATACATACACACACAGGGGCTGGTTTAGCTCACAAGGCTAAATCGCTGGCTTTTAAAGCAGACCAAGCAGGCCAGCAGCACGGTTCGATTCCCGTACCAGCCTCCCCGAACAGGCGCCGGAATGTGGCGACTAGGGGCTTTTCACAGTAACTTCATTGAAGCCTACTCGTGACAATAAGCGATTTTTCATTTTCAGATAGAGAGAGAGAGAGACAAAGTTAACGGGTGGAATTTTCTTATTATTTGGCAGAATGGTGCAGTGTGCAGGAAAAACAGGGTAGAAGCCAACGGTCTGAAGAGCCTCTTGGTGAAAGTGTAAGGTGCAGGTCCCCACAACATCACGCAGAGCCAACTTAATTTTTAAAAAAAAAGGACACCCCAATTTTAAAACATAAAAATAGAAACCTCTCCACCGCAGACCTCCCCCCCACCCCATCCACACCACAGTGCTGTCCCCACGGAATGTCCTCCCCCCCCCCACCACCAGAACTCCTCCCTATCCACACCATGTCGGCATGCCATCACGTTGACAGTTTGACATGAATGGACAATCCAACGGGCGAACGAGGAAACATGAGACCTGATAATGATATTTAAAATGGGGATCTCGACTTTCGAAGTCGAGATTTCTGTTACATCATTGATTATGGTTGGGAGGGGGGCTATCCGCCACTGTAAAAGCTGCTTTGGGACTCCCTCTAGATTTCCCACCCCTGCTCCCACATTTCAACCTAGTTTCTGTTGGAGCAAAATAGGTCAGTGTAGCCTACTCAAGCGCAGTTTCTTTTTTTTTTTGCATTCTGTTTTGATCAGTCTGTTTTATATTTTACTTATTTCTGTATCTGTTTTTCACCCCCACAATTCTTCCACTGGGATGTTCTGAATGGTGAGAATGGGGCCTTCTCCAGTTTTGTGTCACTTTCACCCCTTAAAATAGTTTTCTGGATTCTCAGACTTAGGTTTTCTCATGCTTCACTGCTGGGAGGCATGGTAGCACAGTGGTTAGCACTGTTTCTTCACAGCACCAGGAATGCGGGTTCAATTCCTGGCTTCAGTCACTGTCTGTGCAGAGTCTGCACATTCTCCCCGTGTCTGTGTGGGTCTCTTCCGAGTGCTCCAGTTTCCTACCACAAGTCCCGAAAGACATGCTTGTTAGGTGAATTGGACATTTTGAACTCTCCCTCAGTGTACCCGAGCAGGTGACTGGGGGGTTTTCATAGTAACTTCATTGCAGTGATAATGTAAGCCTATCTGTGACATGAATAAAGATTATTACTATTATGGCTTCTGGTTCACTGCAAGGTCGCATTTCACTTGTGTTCCATAGGAATTTTCGGTATCTCTTGTACTGTTGTCCGTTTGGAGTCTTCACTATGTAAGATCTTGGTTCTCCTTTGATTCCTGGTACATCGAAGTACTGTGACTGCTTTTGCTGTCTCAATTGGAGCAGGTCTTGCACATTGTAGCTGACTGTGGAAACAGAAGTTGGGGTGCTGTTGGAAGCTTAGTTCGTAGCCTTCAGGAGCTGTGCTGGAGATGATTCATTGCCATTTAATGGTGTATTTCAGAAATCCAGCAGAGCCAGGTAGGCTTTTGCCTTCTACAACAGATGTTTTAAGGTCTGCACGGTAATTGCCACCATTCCGTTAGATTGTGGATATTTGGGAATTGACATTGTGTGGCAAAACTCCAATCCTGTGCAAATTTGTGGAACTCAATGCCTGAGAATTGCGGACTGTTGTCAAGAGATGAGCACTTCAGGAATGCCTTGGCGAGCAAAAATAAATTTCAAATGTTTTATTAATTATGCTTTTGCTATCCTTTCTCAGCAGCACAGACTCAAACATATTTTGAGTAATTATCTACTGCTAGTAGGTACTCACTGTATCAAATGTGGACAACGCCTCTCAAATTTTCTGCCAGGGCTTATTTCGAACACTGTGTTCTGCAGCATTTCTTTCCTCAGTACTGCAGGAATTTTCTTTTCTCTCTTGAGAAATATTTCTTCTGCTTCATGAAAATCCTCATTAAAGTTCTAGTACTCTTGTACAGTGGATGCATTGTGTGGGCCAGCTCGTTTGCAGAATTTGCTGCAGTTTGCTCAGGGTCACGTTGTTATTGATCACTTCCCTGGCCTCATCCAGTTTTATTACAGGCACAGGTAAGTTCTTGTTAGCATGTGAAGCTGCAGTTCTGTTTCTTTGTTCTCTTCTGTGATGGGTAGGTATGCGTGTGACAGAGTGTCTGCGATGTACATTTCTTTGTCCGGTTTCTATTTAATTTGGACTTGGTACTTCCGCAGATGCAGTAGTAATCTATGGATTTTTGGTGGTGCAGAGTTCAGGAGTTTTTTAAGTATAATTTTCAACGGTTTATGATCAGACTCTACCTTCGCTTCTTTGCCATGGACAAACTGGTGGAAGCAGTCTAGGCCAAATACAATTGCTAGCATTTCTATGTGGGCATAACACTACTGTGTTTCAATCTTTGCCTTTGAAGCATATGCCATTGTTGCCTCATTTTTCAAGAGGACAGCATCCATTTATATCTTGACCAACTGACTGAAATTATAATACTTTTATCACTGGTGTCTGGGTCAGTGTTCTGTTTTAGATTGATCAAAGCTTCTTGGTGACTTTGTTCCTCATGCCAGTCCACATCATTTTGTAGCAGTTTTCTGACAGGTGCTGTCAGGTCTGACATGTGCGGAATGAATTTTGAAAGATAGGTCACCATTTCCAAAAACCTCCCCAAGCCTTTATTACATTCTGTAAGTGGCATGTTTACGACTGCTTCGATTTTAATCTGGGCCGGTTCAGTCCCTTATTTATTAGCGCATGTCCCAAGTTCTTGATTTCATGAAGACCTACTTTGTACTTTTCCTTCTTCAACTTGGAAGTTGCTTTCTCTAGCTCTTGCCAGCACCGTCCTCAGTTTGTGATTGTGTCCTTCTTGCGTGGCTCCTCAGACCAGGTTTCCATGCCCTCTAATCCTTCAAACAGCTGTTTTGCTGTGGAACACCTTAGGAGCTGAATTAATACCAAAAGGTCAGCATATAAACCTCCCGTACCCATATTGTGTTGAAGGTACAGAGATAGGAACTGCGTTCATCCAGCCTGACCTGCCAGAAGCATAAACTCGCAACGAAGATTGAAGTATTTAGAATCAGCTACCTTACACTTAACCTTTTCAACTGTGGGCAACTGATAATATTTTCTTTCTACTGCCTGGTTTAGGTTTCTAGAATCATAGAATTTACAGTGCAGAAGAAAGCGATTCGGCCCATCGCGTCTGCACCGTTCCTTGGAAAGAGCACCCTACTTAAGCCCACACCTCCACCCCATCCCTATAACCCCACCTAACCTTTTTGGACACTAAGGCAATTGAGCATGGCCAATCCACCTAACCTGCACATCTTTGGACCGTGGGAGGAAACCGGAACATCCAGAGGAAACCCACGCAGACACGGGGAGAATGTGCAGACTCCACACAAACAGTGACCCAAGTCGGGAATCAAACCTAGGTCCCTGGCGCTGTGCAGCAACAGTGCTAACCACTGTGCTACCGTGCCATCCAGACAGACTGTCATATTCCCATCTAATTTTTCTATAATTACAATTAAATTAACCCACTTAGTCGGTTCTTCAATTTTCTTATGTGAAGTCTCTCCATTCTGTCAAACTCTGCTTTAATTTGGTTTCTTAGAATTACTGGTACTTTCCTGGGTGGGTGTATTTTGGGTGTTAGTTAGTCAGTCAGTCTTGATGGTATGTTCTCCCTTTAGGCAACCAACCCGCTGGAACACATCTCTGTACTCACTCAGAATGTCATCAGATGTGACAATCGTTAGTTTCTTGATAAGCTTCAGATTTTCAAAGTTTTGATTCAAGAATGGGTTTTGAATCAGTTTTGAGTCACTATAAGGGTGTATCGACCTTCTACAGCAATTTCTTCATCTGCATAAGTAGCCATTTTTATTTTCATTAACTGTTCTCCTTTGCCTATCTTAGGGTACAGGCTTATGGGTATAGCATTTGCTTGTCCACCTGTGTCAAGTTTGAAATTCACCATGTTAGCAATTTGTAAACAAACCTTTCTATTCGCCTTTTTTCAAATTTGTTGTTACTGCACCAATGAAAAGTTCAGTTGGAGTGAAACATCATCACCTACGACCATGTGCACTTTCTTTGATTTACACATATAAGCAAAATGATTCAGTTGATTACAGTTTCTACACTTTTTCGTAGGCTGGACAACTACATGGAAATTGCACTGTTCTGCATTGACTGTATTTAAATGCTTTAATAGCTGTTTTGCTCTTTTTACTTTCAGGCTGTCTAAGAATTTTTCCCCAGTGTTGTTCCTGTTTAGCTACATCGAATTGCTTACCTGTGTGCAGCTTAATAGCTTCCGCCATCTATTTAATTTTGCATTTTGTTGCATCTGCCACTCTGTAGATGGCTACTGCTTTCTCCAGTGTGAGATACACGTCACTCAAAAGCCATTCTCTCAGAATTATTTGTAATCCCGCAAATCATCATCTCAGATAAGCGATGCTTCAAGGTCTCCAAATTCACATGATTTAGTTTGTTTTCTCAGCTCAATTACATACTGACTAATGTTGTAACTGCTTTGCGTGCATGTAAAATATTTGTATTTTTCATGCGTGATATTTTTCTTAGGGCTGCAGCAAGTCTCAAAATGTTCCATTATTTCGCTCAAGTCATTTTGTTTCTCACCACTTCTAAATGTAAATGTTGAGCACTTCTTCCTCATGAAGAAAGATGTAAGACTATACCAGTGGGTCTTTCTTATCACTGCCAGTCGCTGTGAGGTGCAGCTCGAAGTGCTGCTGGAATTTCCTCCAGTTTTCAGCATAACTGCCCTCCAAACTGAGCTCTGTCGGTGATTTTCAGAACCTCCATTGTGGAGTTTAGTTTACTTCTGACACTATGTTTTGTTTTTCTGATGCACAACAACCCACAACATTGCTGCTGATCTTTATTAAAAACTCATTTTCATAACATGAACACAACTGCTAAGCATCTGTAGCTTTGTTCCAACCGTCTCCAACATGTGCTATCAACCCGCATGTCAGGTGATCCCATACATAGTACAGAGTATACCATATAGTATCTAATACTTGAGTCCACAACTACAATTAATTATGACAAAACGGACTTCAATATTATAATAAAGCATCAATTCTCCAAGATGGGGCAAGTACCCACCACGTTTCCTGACACCTTAAAAATGGTAGCAGGCACGTCAGAGACATGTTCCCAGACTTTTATCTTTTACCCACTGACCTTCTCTTGCATGCCACAATATCAACCCCAGTAGCTTTATTCTTCCTAATGTCCAGCTGGGAGAAATTGGAGATCTTCCAAGACTGGATGTCAGGCAAGCAATTTAAAAGCAGAGACAATGAAGAAGTTGAAAGAGGCAATGGAAAGGTAGAACTGGGTATCATTATTGTAATCTTGGAAGCTGAACTCCATGTCTGCTGATGATGTCAACAACTAGCAGTATTTACAGGAGGAAAATAAAGAAATCAAGATCAAATCCCTGGAGTAATGCCAAGGTAGCAGTATGAGGTGAGATGAGATGAGGAGCTATTGCTAGAGGTGCTGTGACTATGATCAAATAGGTAGGCTGAAAATAAATGAAGGTGAATGGTGAGAAGATTTAAAAGCTTTGAATGGGTTTATCAATAAGAGTTTTTTTCATAATCAATTGTACTGGAATGAGAGCTGTATTAGATAGTTAGAACTTTTTCTTTCACCTCCACATGGTTCAGGAGATCTTCCCGGACACTGGGTGAATGGCTATGGAAGTCGCAGAGAGAGTGTGCGAGTCATTGTCCGGGGTGGGTGGTGGTGGTGCGTGAGTTGGCATGACGTTACGAGCGCCATGGGGGTGGGTAGGGTGAACAAGAGTTGGCACTGAGTTGTATGGAGAGTTGAGGAGCGATGAATGGCCAATGGTATCACAGCTTACGGGAAATATGTTCAATAGGCCTGAGGCCTACTGGATGAGACTGGGGCTTCAAAGCTTCTGTGACACTGCTGCACCAGGAAACAAGACAGGCAGCACGGTAGCACAAGTGGACAGCACTGTGGTTTCACAGTGCTAGGGTCCCAGGCTCGATTCCCCGCTGGGTCACTGTCTGTGCGGAGTCTGCACGTTCTCCCAGTGTCTGCGTGGGTTTCCTCTGGGTGCTTCGATTTCCTCCCACAATCCAAAGACGTGCAGGTTAGGTGGATTGGCCATGTTAAATTGCCCTTAGTGACCAAAAAGGTTGGGAGGGGTTATTGGGTTACAGGGATAGGGTGGAAGTGGGGGATTAAGTGGGTCGGTGCAGACTCGATGGGCCGAATGGCCTCCTTCTGCACTGTATGTTCTAAAGACAAATCAAGTCTCTAACCCCAATGTTGCAATTAGTATACGGACATAGGCTGGGAAAAGATAACTTTGAACAATGTAGTCAGCTCTCGATTTCAAAAATGAGAAATCTGACTGCTTTGTAGTATTGAAAGCTTTAATTTGGATACATCAATTTTAAGTAATTAATAGTAAATTGAATGAAAACAGTCTCTCCCATGAAAACACCCTTACAAAGAAAAATAATGTTCAGGTCAAAATTAAAAAGTAAAATACACATTGAAATGAATAAAATAGTTCATGTTTCTCAAAAATGAAGACTATTCATAATCTATTTATAAACAAAGGTTGTTTTGTAGCAATATCAGAACTGAGCTTTTACACTCTGCGTTTCAGTCTGCTTTGCTCCCCTATTTTAAAAGTAAAATACCGAATTGGCCAAAACGATTTAATTTGGTGCTTATTGTGAAAAATAAGGATAAAAATAATGTGTTTATTGCTAACTGTATCCTAAAATTGTGAAAAATGTAAAGCAAAACATATATCTTCACTTTATGGCATCTTACCTTAGTTTTCAGTTTCTGGATTTCAGCTTCAGTAACAGAATGTTTAATCTGTAGCTGGAGGATAAAAAAAATTGTCAGACAGCAATTCTGCAAAACTTAAAAAGCCTGATTAAATAAAAAGTCTTATTTGACAGTTGAAAGGATTCTCGCACCACTGCAGTGCAGTGTATTGTGAATTCAAAGGTGCTTATTCATAACATCTCTATTAAAACCATACCATTCCTTATGCTTCTTCGTCCTCATACATTCTCCTTTAAAGATATCTGTTAAATTAGGAGCATGAATAGCTATGTCAAAGTCAAAATTAATGCTGTTGCATGATGAGGACCAGATCTTTTCAGGTTGCAATGCTTTTCTCTAATAAAATTTGAACAGCCCCAATAGCGTTTACTTTCATTGTTCAAAAAGCAGGTATCAAAAGTAGACAAGATACCATTCATATGATTTCCTGGAACCATTCCACAGTGAAGAAAGTCCAATTATCAAATGACATGTTTAAACTTAAAGCTATAAACAAAAATAAAGCTCACCTTTAGATGTAGGAGTCATCATTCTTCAATAAAGGCTATACTCCACATACCATGGATAAAATCATGCAATAGAATGAAAAAAGCTAGAGTGGAACCTAACAATTTGAGGAATTTTTCAATTAAAACCAGTGTGAACGTCCTTTACTATATCCCTTATGAATGTGCCCTCAAATTCAGTTAACATAATGAAACAGAAATGCCAGTTTGAATTTCAGAGATAAAACCATTAAGTCTTTAAACCATTAATACTTTTAAATAGGTACTGGATAAAAACGTGAAGGGAAAACGTTAGCAGGGTATTCAGAAGTATAATTGAAATATTATAAAAAATGAAAACAAACCCCTATTTATAATATTTTTGGTTAAATGTGTTACTTTGAAATACTGGCCAAGAAGTAAAGAGCTTTGCCAAGTCCAAGTGGAGACTACAATTATTACATAGAATTTTATACGTTTATAAAAAAAAAAGTGAATTCAGTTTCTTTGAGGCAAAAACTCAAATGAATAGTTGAAAAAATCCAAATGCCAACAATTTAGAACATTTGTACATGAAGTCACGTCAAAGCTTAAGGATATATGAACATCTGCTAGTGAAATAAGTGAGCACAGCTGCTAAAATATTTGTGTATATGGCAGAAGGCAGCAGATATAGTATGTTGAATATACCTTACTTTGAAGAATGTTTATTTACTAAATCTAAAGGTGAATTATCTCATTTTTTTCCTTTATTAATTGCACTCCAAATATCAGCTTACATATTTCCCGACAAAAGAACAAGAGTCCATTTTGCTTGGTTTCAAGGACAAAATGAAGCTCAGTTCTGCCAAGTTGCATACCCTCTTGCTGTCAAAACGAAGTAGTCATGTTTGTAATTTAATTCAAATCATTTTGTACGGTATCTTCGGAGTATCACTTGCCTGAAACTAGCTCAGGTATATGCTACTGAAATGGACTGTGGGAAGTCTTGATCCCAACTAACTCTCTGGACATGCCAGCTCACAAGAAAACAATATAAATATTGTTTGGATATCAGGATGTGCAGAGATTTTCTCTCATAGGACAAAAAAATTATGGAGTGATTGTCAGATTTAACAGAAATCTCAGCTGAACATAATGATGGATCGCCCAAAATCTATGATGCCCAGAATAATGCGGCATCAAAACTTCCTGAGCCAATAAAAGAGGATTCAGGCAAGAAATTTGCATGCAGAAACAAATGGCCTATCATGCCAAAGTACTTTAATTGGCTCTACCATTAAGGGGCTAAGTAATTAACAAGCTGTGGCATAAAATGCTTTATAACTATAAAGTTAGAAGGTTTGATCAAAATTACAAATGCAAGCAACATATGATTAATTAAAAACAAATGCCTCGGGATACATTAAACACCAGTAAATTGCAGCTTCAAAGACAGAATACCTTTTGTGAGTTGTAATCTGTAATAACGAGGACAAGGAAAGAAGGGCCACAGTGAATTGAATTAAATTCATTTAAGGGCAGCACGGTAGCATGGTGGTTAGCATAAATGCTTCACAGCTCCAGGGTCCCAGGTTCGATTCCCGGCTGGGTCACTGTCTGTGCGGAGTCTGCACGTCCTCCCCGTGTGTGCGTGGGTTTCCTCCGGGTGCTCCGGTTTCCTCCCACAGTCCAAAGATGTGCGGATTAGGTGGATTGGCCATGCTAAATTGCCCGTAGTGTCCTAAAAAAAAGTAAAGTTAAGGGGTGGGGGGTTGTTGGGTTACGGGTATAGGGTAGATACGTGGGTTTGAGTAGGGTGATCATGGCTCGGCACAACATCGAGGGCCGAAGGGCCTGTTCTGTACTGTTCTGTTCTATGTTCTATGTTCTAAATCCAATATCAAGCCTCTTCCAAAGGTTTAATTTAAAGGGGTACATCATGGCAGGAGAGCGCAAAGCCTTGGGTTTCTCCTCTTGCTTCATGTGGGAAGCCTAGAACATTTCCAGTGCCTGGGACCAGCATGTGTGCAGGAAGTGTCTCCAGCTACAGCTCCTGGAAGCCGGGGTTTCAGAGCTGCAACAGCGGCTGGGGACACTGTGGAGAATCTGCGAGGCGGAATGTCGTGGATGGCACGTATAGAGAGGTGGCCACACCGCAGGCTCAAATGCCATAGGCAGGAAGGGAATGGGTGACTACCAGGCAAATCAAGAGAGCCAGGCAAACAGTGCAGAAATTTCCTGTGGCCATTCCACTGTAAAACAGATGTACCACTTTGGATACTGTTGAGGGGAAAGCAGCAACAGCCAAATTTGTTGCACCACGATTGGTTCTGCTGCAGAGGGGAGGAGTAGAAAGTACAGGAATGCAATAGTTATAGGGGATTCAATTGTAAGGTGTAAAGTAAAAATGGGAAAATATGTCATATGAAACATGGAAGTCTGGCAATACCTGACCTGAGGGTACATGAGAAAATGTAAGCAAAATTCCCATGAAGGGTTAACAGCAGCTGCAAAAGAAGGTTTTGAAATGCAGATAGCCTTTATCAAACAGGCGTTAAGAAAACAGCTTGTGACTGCTCAAACTGATGCATGTCTTTCAAGTCAAAGCAGATTGAACTTTTAGTTACATTAAAAAGAAACAATATTTTGCACCTTCTTTGAAGTTAATTATTTTAGTAAGCAGCTAAAAAAGAATTACCAGGATCTTCAGTTGAATTGGGTGACAAAGTTTAGGTGTGAAATCCTGCTGACACCAGTTGAATATGGGAAGCTGGAGACAAAGTGTCCACGAGAACACAGGTTAACCCCAAATCGGAGTCAGAGTCCTGACAAGCTACGGGCACTATTTGGTAATAAAGCAACTTTAGAAGTGACAGGAACCAGATGTAACACCCCTCTAGGATCAAAGCACTTTTGAACATCACAAGGGAGACAAATGTTAAGAAGACAAGCTAAAGGCTTTGTGCTTTAACACGCGGAGCATTCACAATAAAGCTGATGAGGGAACCTATGTTGGCCGACACGGTAGCATAGTGGTTAGCATTTTGCTTTAGAAAGCCAGGGATGCGGGTTCGATTCCCACTTGGGTCACTGTCTGTGCAGAGTCTGCACATTCTCCCCGTGTCTGCATTGGTTTCTTTCGGGTTCTTCGGTTTCCTCACACAAGTCCTGAAAGACGTGCTTGTTAGGTGAATTGGACATTCTGAATTCTCCCTCTGTGTGCCCGAACAGTAGTGTGGTGACTAGGGGATTTTCACAGTAACTTCACCGAAGTGTTAATGTGAGCCTACTTGTGACTATAATAAAGATTATATTATAAAAGAACTAATCCCACAAATTGACATAAACAGGTATGATATAATTGGGATTACAGAGACATGGCTGCTGGGTGACCAGGGATGGGAACTGAATTCCCAGGGGTATTTAGTATTTAGGAAGGACAGTCAAAAAGGAAAAGGCGGTGCACTGCTGGATAAAGAGGAAATGAACGTAATAGTCAGGAAGGATATTAGCTCTGACAATGTGGAATCTCTACGGGTAGAGCTGAGAAACACCATGGGGCAAAAAATATTAGTGGGCGTCATATATAGACCCCAAAACTGCAGTAGTGATGTTGGGAATTGCATAAACACGAAATGAGAGATGCATGCGACCAAAGAACATCTGTAATTATGGGTGATTTTAATCTGCATGTACATTGGGCAAATCAAATTAGTCACAGTACCGTCGAGGAGGAATTCCTAGAGTGGATACGGGGTATTTTTCTGGACCAATTCGATGATTCAACAAGAGGACAGGCCATCTAGACTGGATACTGTATGATGAGAACTGAATCATTGGCAATCTAGTTGTGAAAAACTCCTTGGGGATGAGCGGCCATAATATGATAGAAGTTTTCATCAAGATGGAGAATGAAGTAGTTAATTCTGAGACTAGAGTCCTGAATCTTAATAAAAGAAACTACGATGATGTGAGGCGTGAGTTGGCTTTGATCAATTGGGGAACGTTACTTAAAGAGATGACAGTGGATAGGCAATGGCAAACATTCAAGGAACGCATGGGGGATTTGCAACAATTGTTTATTCATGTCTGGCACAAAGGTAAAACAGGAAAAGGTGGCCAATCCATGGCTAACAAGGGAAATTAGAGATAGTATTTGATCCAAGGAAGAAGCATACAAATTGGCCAAGAAAAACAACAGATCTGAGGAGAGTTTAAAATTCAGCAAAGAAGGGACAAGGGGAAAATAAAGTCCAAGAGTAAGCTTGCACAGAACTGTAAAAGTTTATTTCGTGTGTGAAGAAAAAAAAATTGATGAAGACAAATGTAGGTCCTTTACAGTTAGAATGAGGGGAATGTATAATAGGGGATAAAGAAATGGCTGAGCAACTAAATACATACTTTGATTCTGCCTTTGCAAAGAGGACACAAATCATACACCATAAATGATGGGGAACACAGGTTTTAGTGAGAGTGAGGAACTGAAGGAGATCAATATTAGTAGCAGAAATGGTGTTGGGAAAATTAATGGGACTGAAGGCTGATAAATCCGCAGGGCCTGATAATCTACATCCTAGAGTACTTGAGGAAGTGGCTCTAGAAAGAGTGGATGCATTGGTGGTTATCTTATAAACAGTTCCTGCAGATTGGAGGGTAGCTAATGTAACTCCATTATTTAAAAAGGGAGGGAGAGAGAAAACGGAATTATAGACCAGTATGCCTGACATCAGTTGTGAGGAAAATTCTAGAATCCGTTATCAAAGATTTTATAGCTGAGCTTGACAAATCTACTGAAATTCTTTGGGGACTTAACTTGAAGAGTCGATGAGGGTGAGCCAGTGGCAGAAGACTTTTGACAAAATCCTGCATAACAGATTATGCGTGCAAAATTAAAGCGCATGGGATTAGGGGTAGTATATTGAGATGGATAGAAAACTGGTTGGCAGACAGGAAACAACTGGGAAAGAGTAGGAATTAACACATTGGCAGGCAGTGGCTAGTGGGATCGTTGCTAGGACCCTAGCTATTCACAATATATATTAGATGACTTAAATGAGGTAACAAAATCTAATATCACTACATTTTTAGATGACAAAGTTGGATGGGAGGGTGAGCTGTGAAGAGGATGCAGAGATCTTTCAGTGTGATTAGGGCGAATGTTTGGCAGATGCAGTATAATTTGGAGAAATGTGAGGGCATCCACTTTGGTACCAAAAGTAAGAAGGCAGACAATTATCTGAATGGCCATAAATTAGGAGAGGGGAATGTGCAACAAGACATGGGTGTCCTTGTAAACCAGTCACTAAAGGTAAACATGCAGGTACAGCAGGTGGTAAAGGAGAAATATTGTATGCTAGCCTCCATTGCGAGAGGATGCGACTATAGGCGCTGGGTATCTTGCTGAAATTATACAGGGCTTTGGTGAGGCCACACCTGCAATAACGTGTGCAGTTTTGGTCTCCTTATCTGAGGAAAAATGTTCTTGCTGTAGAAGGAATGCAGTAAAGGTTTACAAGACTGATTCCTGGGATGGCAGGACTGACGTATGAGGAGAGATTGAATCAGTTAGGAGTTTATTCGCTGGAGTTCAGAGGAATGAGGGAGTATCTTATAGAAACCTATTAGGGTGGCACGGTAGTATAGTGGTTAGCACTGTTGCTTCACAGCGCCAGGGTCCCAAGTTTGATTTCCTGCTTGGGTCACAATGCAGAGTCTGCACGTTCTCCCAGTGTCTGCGTGGGTTTCCTCCGGGTGCTCCGGTTTTCTCCCACAAGTCCCGAAAGGCGTGCTGTTAGGTAATTTGGACATTTTGAATTCTCCCTCACTGTACCTGAACAAATGCCGAAGTGTGGAGACTGGAGGATTTTCACAGTAATTATATTGCAGTGTTAACGTAAGACTACTTGTGACAATAATAAAGATTACAGATTATTATAAAATTCTAAAAAGGGCTAGTCAGGGTAAATGCAGGAAGGATGTTCTCACTGGTGAGTGTGTACAGAACCAGGAGTCACAGTCTGAGGATTCGGGGTTGACCACTTAGGACAGGGATGAGGAAAAATGTCTTCACCCAAAGAGTGGTGAGCCTGTGAAATTGGTTACGACAGGAAGTAGTTGAGGCCAAAAGATTGTGGCTTGGATTCTCTGATCCAGCACCGGGTCAGAGAATTGGTGATGGGACGCGAAAATCGCGCCACACCACTCATACGTTGGGCCGCCGATTCTCCGGCAACCGGAGAATTGGCGGCAATCGCCGGCGCGCTTGTCGGGGGCCACTGAAACTGCCCCCCGCGGCAATTCTCCCCGCTCGACGTGCCGAGTGCCCACCGGCGTGGGTTACGTATGGTCCCACCCGTCGGGACCTCGGTGTTCTGGCTGCGGGGGCTGTCCTGATTGGGGGGTGGGGGGGGGGGGGGGGGGGAGAGAGAGAGAGAGATCCCACTCCGGGGGGTGGCTCCATGCTGGCCAGGCCCGCGATCAGGCCTACCGATTGGCAGGCGGGCTAATTGCGGGGGTGGGCCTATGTTCCTCCACGCCGGGCCCCTGTAGGGCTCCGCCATACTACCCGGGAGCCGGCGCGGAGATGGCAACCCACATGCATGGCTGTGGTGCGTATGCGTGGACCCGCGCCGGCCTTCAAGCACACAGCACTCCGGCGCGGTACTAGCCCCCGAAGGAGTGAATGCCTGGGCCTTGAAGGCCATTAACACCGCCGTCGCTCAGGCCGGTTTTGATGCCGGCGTCAAGACTTGGCCAGGATTTCGGAGAATCCCGGCCTGTATGTTTTCAAGAAGCAGTTATATGCAGCACTTTTGGCAAAGCAGATCAAAAGATATGGGGGAAAGCGGGATTAGGCTATTTAACTGGATGATCAGTCATGATTATAATGAATGATGGAGGAAGCTTGAAGGGCCAAATGGCCTTCTCCTGCTCCTATTTTCTAAGTTTCTAACCACGCTAGCAATTAGTAGAATGGACAACCTTTCAATGCTTGAATTAAGTTTCTCCCTGAACATGCATCAATGTTGAGGAGTCGATTGTGTGAGATTCAATTTTAGTCCATTCTATTTAAACAGAATGTTCTAATCTCAGAGAAAATTTCTCATCACCTATCGTGTTAAGAAAAATCAACTGAAACAGATGAATGAACTGATACAAAGGAGAATCCAGAACTTGAATCAGCTTTCCTAGTTAGTTTAGTGCTTCCTAACATGTACATTTGAATTCAGTGTCTTGGCATCATGAGCTTCTGGATCATTTGAAATGTTGATAGAATATGTGGATTTTTACAATTGTTTGATTTTTAAAAAAAACTTGCATTGTGTTGAAAATGTTTCCATGAGAAAAAAGATTTTGCAGACCAAGAATTTATGCGTCAACTGAAGGCACCAAAGACATGGATCAAATATTTATTTCAATTGATGCCAACTTTGAAGCCACAAACGAAAACCATTTCCAGAGGGGGATGTTTGGGCTTTGTGGCAGGTAGAGGAGGTTGTTGTTTTGGGGGGGAATTTCCCAGGGGAGGGTTTGAGAGTGTGTGTGGCATTAAATCCCTTGAAATTAGTATTGGATTGAGATCCCAAAATTATTCCATCCTTTTCTGGGTTTCTGCACAGCAGGTTTGAAGAGTAGCAGCGCAGCCTATTAAGTCTGTCAAATAAGTAATTAAGATAGTTAAGAGGCCAATGAAAAACTGTTTTAACCATCAATTCTGGACTTCCTAACCAGAGCACATGGGCTGGATTCTCCGATCCCCGATGCCAAAATCGCTTTTGCGACGGGACGGAGAACCCCCGATGATGCAAAAAGCGGGAGCAGCACTGCTTTTGCGATGCTCCGCCCCCTGAAAAGCGGCGCACTCTAGGGGTACGCCACACGCTGTATCCACGGCCTCAGGCCACTGCCTGAGGCCCGCCCTCGATGCTCCGTCCCTGACCGGCCGAGTTCCCGATGGCGTGTGACACGTGTGGTCTCACCCGTCATGAACTCAGCGTGGCGGCTGCGGACTCAGTCCAACGCTGTGGACTCAGCCACAGTCTAGGGGAGGGCCGATCCGTGGGCAGAGTGGGCTTTATTCGGGGCTGGGGGCACTGTGGGGGGCGATCCGGGGCGCACGAGCGGCCCAAGGGGGGCACTATTTTTGCTGTTCGGATCCGCGGGCTGCGTCCGCTATGAAGCACTGCACGGCCGTTGCAGGCTACCGCCGTGTGCATGTGCAGCCATGGACCCGGCAATGCTCCTGGCCGTATCGGCAGCTAGAGCTGGGAGCTCTACGCTGCTTGGCTGCCAGCTGCCCGCTCCCCCCCCAAGCAGGGAATTGATGCACAGAAACAGCAGCATCAGCTGCCTTCTCCTCGTCTGCAAGCCCCTCTACAGGGCAGGGGGCATTACGATGCAGCTCTAAGGAGGCAAGACGCCCGAGCCATCCTTACCTGGTCTGAACTATATGAAACTCCAGATCCACGGTAATGTGATTGATTAACTTCCCTCAGAAATAGCCAAAAAGCCACTAAGTTCAAGGGCAATTAGGGATGCACAACAAATGCAGGCCTTGCCAGTGAAGGCCACAGGAATGCATTTTTAAAAATCTGCGCACCAGTGCTGCCGGAACTCAAGTTTTCATGGAAGGTTGCTTTTGACATCTATAGCTTCCTGGAGAAAGATGTCCTTCCCATTGGCAGATCCCACAACCAACAGATCAGATCCAAGCTCTGCAACCAGGGGCTGGTTTAGCTCACAAGGCTAAACCGCTGGCTTTTAAAGCACACCAAGCAGGCCAGCAGCACGGTTCGATTCCCGTACCAGCCTCCCCGGACAGGCGCCGGAATGCGGCGACTAGGGGCTTTTCACAGTAACTTCATTGAAGTCTACTCGTGACAATAAGCGATTTTCATTTCATTTCATTTCATCCTACCATATCCAATGGTGAATGATGGTGGACAATTAATCAACTAACAGGAAGACCAGGCTCCACAAATATTCCCACCTCAATGACGGGAGAGCCCAGAACATCAGTGCAAAATAGAAAGCTAAAGCATTTGAAACTATCTTCAGCCAGAAGTGCTGAGTGGATTATCCATCTCATGAGGCTAGCATCAGAGTTCCAGTCTTCAGCTAATTATATTCACTATACCGGATATCAAGAAATGGCTGAAGGCACTGGACACTTGCGAAACCAAACTGTTCCAGGAATAGCTACAGCACAGGCATCTACCCGACAGTGTGGAAAATTGCCCAGGTATATCCTGTCCACATAAAACAGGATGAATTCAACCCGGCCAATTTCTGCCATACCAGTTTACTCTTGATAATCAGCAAAATGATGGAAGGTGTCGTTGACAGTGCTTTCAAGCGGTACCTACACAACAATAATATGCTTACTAATACTCAATTTGCATTCTGCCAGGGTCATTCAGCTCCTTACCTCATTACAGCCTTGGTTCATCATGAACAAAGGAGTTGAACTCAAGTAGT
The DNA here is from genome assembly GCF_902713615.1 of Scyliorhinus canicula. Lineage (NCBI taxonomy): Eukaryota > Metazoa > Chordata > Chondrichthyes > Carcharhiniformes > Scyliorhinidae > Scyliorhinus > Scyliorhinus canicula. The sequence goes on from NC_052150.1 coordinate 119,390,510, forward strand.
GAGGTGAGAGTGACTGCCCTTGACACCGAATCTCATTTGACATCAAAACTGAAGTCAATGGGAATCAGGTGGAAAACTCTCCACTGGTTGGAGTCATATAAAGCATAAAGATGGTTGTGATTGGCAGAGGCCAATCATTGCAACACTGGGACCTTGCTGCAGGAGTTCTTCAGGGTAATGCTCTTGGCCCAAATATCTTCAGCAGTTTCAGTGACTTTGCCTGTATCACAAGGTCAGAAGTGGGAATGTTCGCTGACGAAAGCACAATATTCGGCATAATTCGTGACTCCTCAGATACTGAAGCAGTTCTTGCCCAAATGCAGCACAACCTGGGCAATTTTCAGACTTGGGATAATAGGTGGCAAGTAAAATTTGCACCATACAAGAGGCAGGCAATGACCATCTCCAACAAGAGAGAATCTAACCATATCCTCTTGACATTCAATGGCATCACCATCGCTGAATCCCCAACTATCAACAACGCCAAAAAACAAATTTATATTTATGGGACTTACTGCTTGCCTTGACATTCAATGGCATTACCAGAAACTGAACTGTACTAGCCATATAAATATTGTGGCTACAAGAGAAAGACAAGTAATTCACCACCTGACTCCTCAAAGCCTTCCCACCATCAACAAGGCACAAGGCAGGGGCGGGATTCTCCCCTACCCGGCGGGACAGGGGGTCCCGGCGTAGGGGAGTGGCGCCAACCACTCCGGGGTCGGGCCTCCCCAAAGGTGCGGAATTCTCCGCACCTTTGGGGGCTAGCCCCGTGCCGGAGCGGTTGGCACCACGCCGACTGCCGCAAAACCCGGCGCCAGCGGCCTTTCAGGCCCGCCGCCGGAGCTGGCTGAAAGGCTTTCGCCGGTTCACGCATGCGCCGGCGGTGACGTCAGCGGCCAGCTGCCGCTGACGTCACCACCGGCGCATGCGCGCTGTGGGTTTCTCTTCCGCTTCCGCCATGGCGGAGGCCATGGCGGCAGTGGAGGAGAAAGAGTGCCCCCAGGGCACTGGCCCTACCCTGATAGGGGGGCCCCGATCGCGGGCCTGGCCACCGTGGGGGCACCCCCCGGGGTCCGATCGGCCCACGCCCCCCCAGGACTCAGGGGGCCCGGTCACGCCGCCGTTCCCGCTGCCACCAGAGGTGGTTCAAACCACGGCGGCGGGAGAGGCCTCCCAGCGGCGGGACTTCAGCCCATCGCAGGCCGGAGAATCGCCGCAGGGGGCTCGCCGCTCGACGTGGCGCAACTCCCGCCCCGCCAATTCCCGGGTGGCGGAGAATTTCTGCCACGTCGGGGGCGGGATTTTCGGCGGCCCCGGGCGATTCTCCGACCCTACGTGGGGTCGGAGAATTTCGCCCCAGGAGTGTGATTGAATCGTCTCCACTTACCTGGATGAGTGCAGCTCCAACAACACTCAAGAAGTTCAACATCCATGACAATGCAGTCCACTTATATTCACTCTACCGGATATCAAGAAATGACTGAAGGCACTGGACATTTGCGAAACCAAACTGTTCCAGGAACAGCTACAGCACAGGCAACAACCCGACAATGTGGGAAATTGCACAGGTATATCCTGTCCACATAAAGCAGGATGAATTCAACCTGGCTTGGTTGGCACCCATCCACAACATTAAACATTATCTCCCTCCAGCAAGAACAGTGACAGTAATGGGTACCATCTACAAGATTCACTGCAACAGCTCACCAAGGCTCCTTTGATAGGTCCTTGTGACAAATGCAGGATTATAAATATATTGGATTATAAGTATTTGACAATTTAAGGGTTAAAAGTTTATGTTAGAATGTGTTTGAGTGCAGTAGTCATGTTTTTAAAAGGATCCTGGTTTGCAAGACCAGAAAGCTTTCAGGAGCCAGAGGTGAAATTGATCCGAGTAAAAAGCCTGGGCTAATGCACGGTTGTTTGGCTAGGGGTAGTCCCTGGGGAGTTAATGTATTTTCAGCCTGGGAGATGATGTCATTGCTGGGTGGAGCTAAGGCATTCAGACATTGTGAGAAAGCTTTGAAGTTCACCACAAGTGAGGTCTTTTGCTCTCACAGTAGGATAGTTAAAAAAGAGGGCAGCACTGTGGCTCAGTGGGTTAGCTCTGCTGCCTCATGGAGCTGAGGTCCCAGGTTCGATCCCGGCTCTGGGTCACTGTCCATGTGGAGTTTGCACATTCTCCCCGTGTCTGCGTGGGTTTCGCCCCCACAACCCAAAGATGTGCAGGCTAGGTGAATTGGCCACGTTAAATTGCCCCTTAATTGGAAAAAATGAATTGGTTTTCTAAATTGATAAACAAATAAATTTTTTAAAAAGGATAGTTAAAAAAGATTAGTAGCATTTAAGCAGTGCAGGTTTGTCCGAGGACAAGGGTGAAGCTGAAGCAAACCAGCTGAAACAGCTTTTTGAACACATTCAGCCTGAGTCTGCAGGGGTTCTAGCAGGAGTCAAATCTGTTCTGGAAAGCAAGTATTATTCTGTGCCATTTGGATGTGGAATGGATTGAGAGCTGTATGTTTTTTTTCTTTCTTGTTGTTTAATTGGGAATAGAGATAGGGTATTGCATTTACTGTATTTAGTAGTATTGTTCAAGGAGCAATTGCAAGCCATTTTTGGGTGTGAGGTTTAAGATTTTAATACTGCGCTGGTAATAAAGTTTTGTTTTAAAATACCAAATCCCTATTTCTTCGTGCAATCTCTCCTGGAGCGTAGTATCCTTTCCGCAGTCTTAAAAAATAAAATAAAATATTGGGGTTTTGGTCCAGTATCCTAGCCACTGTTTGAGCCAGGTCGGAGATTGCAATAACCTTCAACCCCACAACTTTTACCACTTAGAACAGGCTTGCCAAAGTGCTACTAAGTGCAGTTGAAAATTCAGAAAGAAATTGCTCCTCCAATCACAGGCCATCTACAAGGTGCATTTCAGCAACACGCCAAGGTTACTTCAACAGGACCTTTCAAACCTGCGACCTCTACAACCCAGAAGGACAAGGGCAACAGATGCATGTGAACACTACCACCTGGAAGCTCCCTTCCAAGCCACTCACTATCCTGACTTGGTACTATATTGTCATTCTTTCACTGTCATGGAGTCAAAATTCTGGAACTCACTTCCTAACAGTACAGTGGGTATTCCTACAATGCATGGACTGCAGCTCACCACCACCTTAAGGGCAATTAGGGATGGGAAATAAATGTTGGTCTAGCTAGTGATGCCCACATCCCATGAACGAATCAATAAAAGAAAATTGTTCGTGTATTGCCAGTGGCCAATTAAATGTCTGCCACTGGTAAGGCAACCTCCACAAATTCTCCACCACCACCTTTCCAGCATCTCTACCTCTCGCCAAGTTGTGAAAGAAAGCAGTGAGGTATGAGTTTTTACAATGGTTTATGTGGAGATGAGGGAAGGACAATATTTGTGGAAAGCGACTGAGCGGCATGGGTACAGGAGCATGAGTGTGAACTCTTCAGATATGGATGTGAGATGCCTTCAATGAGAGAAACTGAGCAGAGCTACAAGATGCATTGTTCTGAGGGGTCTTGTGCAAGGTAACGTTGTGCTGATTGTGGGTTTGACACCAGAGACTGTAATTAAACTATTTTCCACCCTATATTTTATGGAGAGATTAAAAGTGGGATCAAAATACTTGCAATGCAATATTCTTTGCACAGTGTACTTTTCCTTGATTCTTACAAGACTTAATAAGGAAAGATCAAGTTAGTTAGGTGAAATAGGTAAGAAATAATTTGAAGATCAAGTATCCAATTTCTCCAGTTAAATAACTATTAAAATACCTGTGATATATATCTGCATTGTAATTATATTTCAACAATAAGCTTCCTATAACTTGGTGTGACTGACTTTTGAAATTCTTACATTCATATGAAACATGTTTTTTCTAAATAATTGCAGACAGTTAGATAATTAGAGAGTAATGCAGCACTTGGCTAGGTTTAGTTCCAGTTCTGGAAGCATTAGGGCCAAGAATCAAATTGTGAAAATATCTGCATTACAGCCTTGTTACATATTAAACATAATCTTGGGAGGGAAACTAAGATATTTTAGATTTATTTCATATGAAAATACAAACAATAGGCTATTTCATTCAGATCTGCATGTACATCAGCACAATTTTCAACAAGGGCATAAAAAGGAATGCATAAAGTTTAAATATAATATAGTGTTCTGCAGTTATTGAGACGCAAATCAACTATTTATAAATAGGCAATGAAAACTATATATAATTTCCGACAAAGCTGTACATAGAAAGTATTAGTCATTTTGTCAAATACTTAAAAAGGAAAGAAAATATAAGAAATAGCATGCTGTATATTCAAGTGCACTTCTTTCTAACTTGTGGCTCATTATATAAAGTTGATTCTTTCCTGCATTTTTGAACATCCAGAAGGGCTGCTAAAATTACTTTAAAAATACTCCTAAAAATGCTTTTGAAACATTAAAAAAATATATTTTATGGGACATTGGCATTGCTGCAATACCCACATTTTTGCTCATGCATCTCTGACTGCCAGTAAATTAAAGTCAGTTAAGAGTCAACTACAAGACACTAGAGGATGAGTTTGATTTGCCGGGTGGGAACGGGTTTCGGTATCTTCAAGTGTGGGACTTTGTACGGAGACAGGTCCCAAGCTTTCTTCGCCTCCCCCTGAGGGGACAACAGGATAAAGTGCTGTCAAAAACATGGGTTGCAGGTGGGAAGGTTTCGGACATATGCAGGGAATTGTTAGAGTGGGAAGGGGCCCCTATCAGAGAGGTGAAGAGGAAGTGGGAAGAGGAGCTAGGAGGGGAGCTGGAAACTGAACTGTGAGAAAAAGTCTTGAAAAGGGTAAATGCATCCTTGTCCTGTGCTAGACTCAGCTTGATTCAGTTCAAGGTAGTCCACAGGACCCACATAACAGTAGCTCAGATGAGTAGGTTCTTCGAGGAGGTGGAGGACAGATGTGGGCGGTGTGGGGGTAGCCCGGCCAACCATGTTCATATGTTTTGGGCATGTCAAAACTGAGGGAATTCTTGCTGTTGTATGTGGCGGATCCAGAAGGGGGAATGCCGGGGGTGATGGAGCTGTTAGCGGAATTTGGGGGCTTCTCGGGCTATAAGTTAAATTTAGGCAAGAGTGAGGTATTTGTAGTACACCCGGGTGATCAGGAGGAGGGAATTGGTAGACTCCCGTTTAAGAGGGCAGTGAAGAGTTTCAGATACCTGGGGGTGCAGGTGGCCAGGAGTTGGGGGACTCTCCATAAGCTTAATTTTACCAGGCTGGTGGAACAGATGGAGGAGGAATTTAAAAGGTGGGACATGGTGCCGCTATTGTTGGCGGGTAGAGTGCAGTCCGTCAAAATGACGGTTCTCCCGAGGTTCTTGTTCCTTTTTCAGTGTTTGCCCATCTTTATCCCTCGGGCCTTTTTTAGAAGGGTGACTAGCAGCATCATGAGCTTTGTTTGGGCGCATGGGACCCCGAGGGTGAAGGGAGTCTTCTTGGAGCGGGGTAGAGATGGGGGGGCTGGCGTTACCCAATCTCTCGGGGTATTATTGGGCGGCCAATGTGTCGATGGTGCGCAAGTGGGTAATGGAGGGGGTGGGGGCAGCATGGAAACGGATGGAGAGGGCGTCCTGTGGAGATACAAGCCTGGGGGCCCTGGTAACGGCGCCGTGGCCGCTCCCTCCTACGAGGTATACCACGAGTCCGGTGGTGGCGGCTACCCTCAAGATTTGGGGGCAGTGGAGGCGACATAGGGGAGCTCGATGGAGGCACCGTTAAAGGGGGAACCATAGGTTCGTCCCGGGGAACATTGATGGGGGATTTCAGGGTTGGTACAGAGCGGGCATCAGACAGCTGAGGGAACTGTTTATTGATGGGAGGTTTGCGAGCCTGGGGGAGTTGGAGGAGAAATTTGGGCTCCCCCCGGGGAACATGTTCAGGTATCTGCAGGTAAAGGCATTTGCTAGGCGGCAGGTGGAGGGATTCCCTTCGCTTCCCGCGAGGGGGGTGAGCGACAGGGTGCTTTCGGGGGTCTGGGTCGGAGAGGGAAGATATCTGATATCTACAAGGTTATGCAGGAGGCGGAGGAGGCGTCAGTAGAGGAGCTGAAAGCTAAGTGGGAGGGGGAACTGGGGGAACAGATCGAAGACGGGACATGGGCTGATGCCCTGGAGAGGGTTAATTCTTCCTCCTTGTGTGCACGGCTTAGCCTCATCCAATTCAAGGTGCTGCACCGGGCCCACATGACTGGGACGAGGATGTGTAGGTTCTTTGGGGGTGAAGACAGGTGTGTCAGGTGCTCGGGGAGTCCAGCGAACCATGCCCATATGTTCTGGGCATGCCCGGCACTGGAGGAGTTCTGGAAGGGGGGGTGGCGAGGACGGTGTCGAGGGTGGTGGGATCCAGGGTCAAGCCAGGATGGGGACTCGCAATTTTTGGGGTTGGGGTGGAGCCGGGAGTGCAGGAGTGAAAGAGGCCGGTGTGCTGGCCTTTGCGTCCCTAGTAGCCCGGCAAAGGATCTTGCTACAATGGAAGGATGCGAGGCCCCCAAGCGTGGAGACCTGGATCAATGACATGGCGGGTTTCATTAAGCTAGAGAAGATCAAATTTGCCCTGAGAGGGTCGGTACAAGGGTTCTTTAGGTGGTGGCAACCTTTTCTCGACTTTCTGGCTCAACGATAGGGTACGGGGACAGTAGCAGCAGCAACCCGGGGGGGGGGGGGGGGGGGGGGGGGGGGGGGTGGGGGGAAAGGGGGAGGGAAAAGGTGGGGGAGGGAAAAGGTGGGGGGGGGGGGGCGGATGATGACTATGTTTGTTAATTAATTTAAATTTATTTTTAAGTTCTTCTGTTGTTCATTGGGGTTGGGGGGTGGGGGATGGGATACATGCGTCAATACGGTCTGGGGGTGATACAGTTATTATGGGTTATTTTGTTGCATTTCATTGTTTGTCGTTACGTTTTATATTTTCTGTAAAAAATTCCAATAAAAATTATATTAAAAAAAAAAGAAACTGAGGGAATTCTGGCAGAGATTTACAGACGTTATGTCGGAAGACCTGGAAGGTAGGGTAACTCCGGGTCCAGAATTAGCAATATTTGGGGTGTCGGAAGATCCGGGGGTGGGGGGGCGAGAGAGAGGCTGATATGCTGGCCTCCTCCTCCCTGGTGGCCCGGAGACAGATCTTGCTGAGATGGAGGGACTCGGAGCCCCGAAAATCAGGAGTGTGGGTCAGTGATATGGTAGAGTTTCTCAGTCGGGAGAAAATCAAGTTCGCTCTAAGAGGATAAATACAGGGATTCGCCTGGAGATGGCAGCCGTTCATAGATTTCTTTAACAAAAACTGAACGTCAGCAGTAAGGGGAGAAAGGGGAAAAGGGGGGGGGGGGAATAGGAGGCATGGTAATGTTAAATAAGGACAGGGAATTTAGTATATGGGTAATTGGGGATAGGACGGGAGAAGTGGGGGACGTGGTTTATTGTTTGTTATTTTAGGGGGTATTTTGTGCGTCGACCCGCGCGGTTGTTTTAGAAATTTCAATATGTTAAATTGTGAAAATGACAAATGCTTCAATAAAATATTTTCTGAATAAAAAAGTCAACTACGTTGCTGTGGGGCTAGGATCAGTCAAGCACATTGCTGTGGGGCTAAGGCCAGTCTAGCACATTGCTGTGGGACCAAGGCCAGTCTAGCACATTGCTGTGGGGCTAAGGCCAGTCTAGCACATTGCTGTGGGGCTAAGGTCAGTCTACCACATTGCGGTGGGGCTAAGGTCAGTCTAGCACATTGCGGTGGGGCTAGGGTCGGTCAAGCACATTGCTGTGGGGCTAAGGCCAGTCTAGCACATTGCTGTGGGACCAAGGCCAGTCTAGCACATTGCTGTGGGGCTAGGATCAGTCTAGCACATTGCTGTGGGGCTAAGGCCAGTCTAGCACATTGCTGTGGGGCTAAGGCCAGTCTAGCACATTTCTGTGGGGCTAAGGTCAGTCTAGCACATTGCTGTGGGGCTAAGGTCAGTCTAGCACATTGCGGTGGGGCTAAGGTCAGTCTAGTACATTGCGGTGGGGCTAGGGTCGGTCAAGCACATTGCTGTGGGGCTAAGGCCAGTCTAGCACATTGCTGTGGGGCTAAGGTCAGTCTAGCACATTGCGGTGGGGCTAAGGTCAGTCTAGCACATTGCGGTGGGGCTAGGGTCGGTCAAGCACATTGCTGTGGGGCTAAGGCCAGTCTAGCACATTGCTGTGGGACCAAGGCCAGTCTAGCACATTGCTGTGGGGCTAAGGTCAGTCTAGCACATTGCGGTGGGGCTAGGGTCGGTCAAGCACATTGCTGTGGAACCTTGGTCAGTCAAGTACATTGGTGTGGGGCTGGAGTCACATGTAGGTCAGTCAAGTAAGGATGGGAGATTTCCTTCCCGAAAGAACATTGGTGAACCAGATGGATTTTTATTAACATCAATGATAGCTTCATGGCACCATTACTGAAACCAGCTTTCAACTCCAGATTTTTCCTGGTTTTTTAATTAATTTAATTTAAATTCCACCAGCATACTTGGTGAGATTTGAACTCATGAGAATTAGCCTGGGCCTCTCGATTACTAGTTCAGTGACATTAACACTACTCACCATCTTCTCACTTTTGGAAAAATCTTCAGAACATTAATTTGGAATAACATCCATGTTTTTAAATAAGTCTTTGTTAAGATAATTACTTTGTAGTTCTACTTTCATTCGACTTTGCTGAATTTCTCCATGTTTGACTACCTTTTGCTTGGCTGGCTATACAAACATATTCCTGGTTACCTCTTTGAATTTGTGAGCAATCTTGCTGGCGTCCACCTCTGTAGGAGAAAGCATATCATCGGTTTCAGGCAGGTCAAACACTTCAATCGCCATTTCGCCACCAGTGAGAACTGAGCCCATTTCGTCATCTTCCTCATCAGTGGCATATTCTCCTGTCTTAACATCAAATTATATTTTTGCAAACATGAATACTAAAGTTGTACATATAGAAAATAATTTGCGTTTATAAAAGACAGCCTTTAGGATGGCAACAAAATGCACATTTGTTTAGCTGTCTAGGTAGGAGCGCAATGCTGATGAATATATATTTTTAAAGTGCACTATATGTAATTAATCGCAAACTGAAATGTTGTATTTTACTTTAAGACCTCCAAGTAACATTTCAAAAAGGCATGGATGAAGAATAGTACTACAAAAATTACAAAAAGAACACAAGTTTGGCAGATTGCATAGCAAAGATGGTATTGAATAACTGTTGCACCCTTCTTCCAGTTGTCACTACTTTTTGTGACTAATGGCTATTCTTTCAGCCCAAATACACAAAATAGACACTCCCAACAGTTAAATATAGAAACATTAAAAAAAAATTTAAGTACCCAATTCATTTTTCCAATTAAGGGGCAATTTAGCATGACCAATCCATCTACCTTGCATATCTTTGTGGGTTGTGTGGGCGAAACCCACGCAAACACGGGGAGAATGTGCAAACGCCACATGGACAGTAACCCAGAGCCGGGATCGGACCTGGGACTTCGGCGCCGTGAGGCAGCAGTGCTATTCACTGCACCACCGTGCGGCTCTTAAATTAAGAAACATAAACTTAAGCCACAGACGATTAGCTGTGTATTTCCTCAAATTTAAAGCATTGGAATTGAAAATTAACATGATAATTGTTATTATCCAAGGCCACATAAGAAACAATACAACACACTTATATGTTTGAGTAAGCTCAAATTTATACTCATCTTGCCAATCAAACTACAGCCAAGAACTCCGGAGGTCCAGAGGGTCATATCCAGGAGTTACCCCACAAAGTGCACTAGGGGACTGCCACCACACAAACTCCCCCCACCCCCCCACCACCCAGCCTCAAGAAAGTCCCACTCAAGCACGGCACGACAAATGCCCAGGAAGTTCAAAATTTACAATGGGCAATTACTCTGCACTGGGAGACATCCGAAACACTGATTTTAAATCAGACATTTTGGATGATTTTTTGACTCTCTTAACACAGCTTCACTACCCCCAATGCTGCTGACCTAGACTGAAGACCTCAGGAACCCGCTGCCATCCTTTTCCCACCTGGTCCAAATAGGAAGGTCAGGTGAAAATTGTACAGCTCCATTCTAGGATAAGGAAGAAGGAATAGAGTGGCAACCTGACTGTGACTGCCACTCCTCAAAAGTTCTTCCCTTGTTGCTTTTTAAGTCCAACCTGTTGGATTTGTAAAATACTATGTTTAGGAATGGAAATCATACAGAAATTTTTTGAAGATTTCCTTTTTTTGCACATTTGTGTGACTGATTTAATTAACTGGGGCATACAGTTTTTCTGCGATCCAATAACTGAAAACGCATTTTATTTTTTAAAATAAGAACCTAACAGTTTACAGAAACAGAACCTACACCTTTCTGAAAAATACTACTCCTACAGAGATTATCACTTCTTATCCTTCACAAGGAATATGCCGCCCCAGTGAAAGAATAATGTATGAGTAAAATAATTCCTTGTTGTACCATGTGGTCATTCTACAAATATAGACATGAACTTAAATTTGATTGAAAAATAATGTTAATCAGATTTGCTTTACTTAAAATTATCATCCTATGTAAATGCATGCAACATACATTTAAAAATGATATTCATACACCCACTCTGTGTACTGCCTTAGCCACCTGCCCAGGTTCTAAGACCCAGCTGCCAGTAGAAGTGAAAAAACACTTAAGTAGATGTACCCCTTTCCTTTCTCCAGGGCATGATCATGACCTATACATAATTAATAGCACTTATATGGTGACTTCCCATTTGCCGATGATAGACAATTTTTTACTTTTAGAGTAATACATAATTCATCCACTGTCAAAAATACAGGCAAAATAGTAGATTATGTTGTAATATACAAGAGTGGTCAATCATTACCTGTGACTACTGGATATACATGTCACACCTGGTAATTTTACTCAATCAATATTTCCAAAATCATATTTGTAAACAATAAATGGAAGATGGTCTTTCATATGTATTTATCTGTATCTAAGTTTCTATGCGCATTAATTCCACATCACTTTGAAACGACCTTAAATACCATTTATTTAGAATCATAAGCTTCCCCATCCATTGGTGCGCAATAGTGGTTGCATTTTGAGACACAAATCAAGAACTTAAATAAACACTTGCAAAGTCAATGACCAAAATTGCCACTGATGGAATTATTGCACTCAGGAGTTTGCGATGTTGTCCTAGCAAGAGGTGCCAAGGAAATGTCTGAGACAGTGAAGGTGGAAACTGTTCGGCCTTTTCTCTTGTCGAGAATATGTTGTCCATGACTCGATAGTGCAGAGGTGAGCAAAAAGGACAAAGACTTGGTAGACTCAAAGTTTGGTGTTCGCAGTCAGATTTCCGTTGTTCCACATTCTCTTACTCAGCTTGGACATAACAGCTTTTGCGATGTGTGTATTGATTTCAGCATTAAGTGAGATTGCTGGTGATTGTAGAGTCTAGATATATGAAACTATCAACAACGCCCAATATAACACTGTCAACGCTGATAGAAAGTGATACATCTTCCTTATGCTTATGGCTCGTCATTCTTGCCCTCCTCGGATGTGCCATAAGTTCCTCATCACCAACCTCCACCATGTTGCTCTGCTGCTGTGCGAGGTTGTGGAGGGCACAGCAGACCACCACAAATAAGCGACCCTCCGAGTGGTGCACCGGAGTGTACCACCAGAGCAGTCAAGGCATCGGAATCGCATCTTGAGGAGTCTGATGCACCACTGAATGGCAGCCCGGGCCTCGTTGTATTGGGTCTCCGCTTCAGTCTCCGGCTTCCGTATAGGCATCTTTAATCAGGTCCTCAGCGGCTATCCCTTATCTCCAAAGAGCCAGCTGCCCATCCTGGGGTGCTCCTCGAAGAGGCCGGGGATGACCAACTGCTGGGAAGCGGGCACATACGTGCATGATCTTCATCTGGTGGTCGCACATAAGTTGTGTTGAGGAAGTGGAACCCCTTTTAGTTAACATACGGCACCCCCAGATGACATGGCAAGCGCAGGGTGACATGCATGGCATTTATTATCCCTGGACCTGGGGCATCCCGGTGATGGCAGAGAAACCTGCAGCCTGGGCATCTTGCTGGGCTTGGTCCATGTCAAAGGCGATGTAGTTTTCTGCCTGCGCATACCGGGCATCTGTGGGCTGTGTCCTGCGGAATATCATACAGGCTCAAACCTTGGAATGATCCTGAGATGTAAAATTTCAGGGCTGCGGTGACCTTGACTGCCACCGGAGCAGGTGTCCTTTCCTAAGCAGATTTCCTTCCCTAAGGGACATTCGTGAACCAGATGGGATTTTCCGACAATCGACAATGGTTTCATGGTGATCATCAGACTTTTTAATTCCAGATAAATTTCACCATCCGCAGTGGCGGGATTTGAACCTGGGTCCCCAGAGCATTACTCTGGATCTCTGGTTAATTAGTCCAGTAACAATACCACTAAAGCAGGGGAGGCGGTGGCGTAGTGTCAAAGCAGTAAAATTCAAATGTTTGAGACCAATGTCAAAGCAAAAAATTAAAGTTAAAGGGTTGACTTTTACATGGACAATGTGGTTTATCAACTTACTTGCAAGTAAAACGCAATCCATCTGCCACACTTGATGTGGCTTTCAAAAGATCCACAAGGTAATCGGGTTGGCAGACCAGATGACGCAGGGGAAGCCGGGCTCAATCCAGCTGTCTCTCTGTCCAAGGTGACCAGATGGGCACTGACGAGGGCCACCCTACAGAGTGGCGACGACAGTCACAAGCTCCCCTGACTTCTACCCCCTCTGACAAGGGCTCACTGAGTCAGCACCTGAAACAGGGTGGCCCGGCAAAGCATGTGCCGCTGACATGTTGGTCTGGGCCCTCTGACCCCAGGGCCCCCAGAGGATGCCCGCTAGGGGCATCTAAGTCCACGGGATGTGGAAGCGGCAGTCTGCCTCCGCCTCTGATGTGCCTCCTGGGGCACACCTTGACACGGCGGTAGCCCACAGAAGGCTAAGTAGGTCGAGGGTCACTGAGGGGGCACTGGGGTGGGTTGCTGCACCATCGGGGCTAGGGCCAATTGGGGACACATCATGTACAGCATTAAAATACGTTGCACCGGAGAAATGTGACGCCCCTGGCACTTTTGCCCATAACGCGGGCTGACCACCAATCCCCTACCCAGCCCGCGGGCATGCCTCGAGTATCTATCGCGCTGCTGCCGCCCCCTTCTCCGGTGCCTGGCCTGCCTGCAGGACCGCGAGGGCAGCTTCCGCAGAGTCCAAGATATCATCCAACGTGCATAATATCTGTAAGAAATTGGAGAGGGTGAGAGACTGACAACTGTCTTACACCCTGGGACCCTTAATTCCCCTATTGCTCCCACCCCCCATCCTCACATCTGCTGTCATATGCTACGCCCTGACCACGTGCACTTGGTTGCAGCAGGGGGCGCTGTACCCCAGACTTTGTATCCCGGAAACCTGTACGTATCGTTACCTGGACCAGACGCTAGTCCCCCTTCCTGGTGCATTCTGGTCACTGAAATGCCCCCGGTGCTGCGGCCCAGCCCCTTAGGGTTGGATGTTGGCTGCTGCATCCGTGGTGTTGCTTCCTGTAATGATCAGGCAGTGTCCAATCCTCATGGTCTGATTCGGATGCTAGGCAATAACTCCCTCATGCTACAGGGCACATCCACCCAACGGAATCCACTTGGGATGTGTGAAGTGCTCACTGAACTACCATTACCAATTTCCTATCAGTGGGAGTTACGGGTGTTTGGTGGGACAGACAGGCAGGGGCTGGGGTTGCCCCCATTATGGGAAAACATGATCCAGGGGCAACCGCACAAACTGATGGCAACACTCACCCACCCCACCGAGCACTGGGGCAGCAACCTCGTGCCCCTGTGCTCAGTGCCCGGGAGCGAAGCTAACTACTCACCTTCTTGGATCCTCAAAGCAGCCATTCCACCAGCTTCACTTTTTAAAAAAGGTTTACTAATTGATGCCCGCGTGACCACTTGCAGGGAGGCGGTTAGATCACAGGAGGCCGTTAGATAGGTGGTTGTTCCCATTAATTGTATGCAGATTGGTTTAAGTGGTGTTTATTGGTTTCTCGCCACTCAGCGGTGGGATCCTGATTTCGCCAATGGGAGTGGCCAGTTAAATTGCAGACCGATCGGCGCCCGGTGCGGCTCTTGAATTTGGCCTCTCAGCGGCCGTGTCTTGCTCTTGCTCAACTGCGATGCAGCCGTAAAAGCACGGCCAATATCTTTTTCAGACTTAAAGTCAGAATTAACATTTAATTAAGAGAAACTGCGGTCAAACACACTAAAATGCACAATAAATGACAGATAGGAAGGGCAGCATGGTAGCATAGCGGTTAACACTATGGTTTCACAGCTCCGGGGTCCCAAGTTAGGCTCCTGGCTTAAATCACTGTCTGTGTGGAGTCTGCATGTTCTCCCCGTGTCTGCGTGGGTTTCCTCTGGGTGCTCCAGTTTCCTCCCACTAGTCCCGAAAGACGTGCTACTAGGTAATTTGGACATTTTGAATTCTCCCTCTCTGTACCTGAATAGGCACTGGAATGTGGCGACTAGGGGCTTTTCACGATAACTTGATTTCAGTGTTAATGTAAGCCTACTTGTGACAATAAAGATTATTATTATAGTGGGGTATACAGCCAGAAGAGTTTTGGATGAGCAGACATTCAGAATGTGGAGGCTGGAATGATAGCTAGGAAAGAATTTTAATGGTCGAGAATGCAGCTAATAAAGGAATAGTTGAGAGTTTCTTCAGCAAAAACATATGGGGCGCGATTCTCCCGAGTCACGAAGACTCGGGAAGCTGGCGTCAAAAACGGGCGGGTTTGACGCCAGCCTCCGCCCCCCCGACCGGGAACCGATTCAGCTCCCCGGTCGGGGCTAGTACCGCGCGGCCGTGAACTCCGGCATCGCAGGCTTAACGAATTTCGTTAAGCCCGCTAGCCAGAGTTAGCGACGGCTGACGCGTCAGATGACGTCAGCCGCGCATGCGCAGATTGGACGACTCCAACCCGCGTATGCGCGGATGACGTCATCGCGCTTCTGCGTGAAACCCGCGCATGCGCGGGCCGTTATGCCCCGCAGAAGCCCCGTGGATGGATCCATCGGGGCGGCGGAGGGAGAAAGAGTGCGCGGGGTAAGTACCCGCTGCCCGCGATCGGTGCCCACCGTGGTACTGCCGTGCCAATCGGTGCCATGGTTCCCCAGATCGGGACTTTACGGCCGTTTTTACGAACGGTCAGACCAGGTGTGTTTTACGTTCATAAAAACGGCCGTAAAGGCCTTGGAAATCGGCCCATCGGCCAGGGGTGAAGAGCTGCTCGCCGTAAAAAAACGGCGGGCAGCGATTCGTGTCGGGAGGCGGGCGTGGGGGGAGAATAGCGGGAGGGCGTCGGACCAGCGTGTCCGTAAAAATTTACGCCGCCCGCTATTCTCCGAATTTTCGTGACCGCGGAGAATTGCGCCCCATGATGTTTCAGAAATGGAAGTAAGCAGTCTTAATGATGAAGAGGATGTGAAATTGGAAGTTCAGCTCAGGTCACATACCATCCCAAGGCTGTAAACAGTCTGGTTGAACTGAGGACAGTGTCCAAGGAGTGAAGTAAACCCAGCAACAAAAGTACAGTGTGACTAATGTGAGACAATGTTTTTTTTAACCTGAAAGAAACTGTACCTCATCCAAGATTTGATGATGGACAAGTAGGCCCTAAAGGCAGTGGATTCGTTATGAGAGGTGACGGAAGGGTGCAATGGAGTTTCATCAGTGTGTGTGGAAGGCCAACCTCGTATCATTAAAATGCCACCAAGTGTAGGACAGAGAACATTAAGGATAGGTTTTGGCAGGATCTCAGAAGGTATTGAGACAAAGTTTTGAAGAGAAAATGGAAAGGCTCAGACACATAGAAAAATAATTTTTAAAAAATTTGATGTGTAGCCAATTCTCAATAGCCAGCTAAACCTCTATGGAAGTCAAGTTGCAAACACTTTAGGGCAAGTCTTTTTTTAAATAAATTTGAAGTACCCAATTTTTTTTCCCCAATTAAGGGGCAATTTAGTGTGGCCAATCCACCTAACCTGCATATCTTTGGGTTGTGGGGGTGAAACCCACGCAGACATGGGGAGAATGTGCAAACTCCACACAGTAATCCGGGCCTTTGAACCCGGGTCCTCAGTGCCATAGGCAGCAGTGCTAACCACTGCGGCAATGTGCCGCCCTAGGGCATGTCAACAAATACTTTTTTTAAAGTTTATAAAAGTAAAAAAGTTATGTGTCATAGATACCCTTTAGGCATTTGATTGTTTATACATTGTAAGTTATAATTTTCTTGTAAAATTAAGGGTTTTGTATACTTTTGGATCATCAATTAACTTTTTCTTTTAAATCAGACTATTTGAATTTTGCTGAAATACTGGCAGAATAAAAACATCCTCTGTATTAATATATTATTCATTGCCTTTGGACGTGATATGATATCTAATAACAAAATGTATTAATCTTCTACATACGAGTTGATGACATCCAGCTGTAGTTCTCCACCATCTCTCTTGATCTGTCCACAGCCTCTATTCCAATGAACCCCTGGTCAATCCCACCTTGCACCCTCCATAAACATGGGCTCATACAAAATTCTGATGCCTATAGAATTCCATTCACCTTGTGCTTGCCAACCTACACTAGCTCCCAGTCCAGCAACAATTTAGTTTAAAAATTCTCATCCTCATTTTCAAAGGCCTCCACAGCCTTGCCCATCCCCATCTCTTCAACGTCTTACAACTTGTCTGCATCCCACACCCGAGATGAAATGAAAACTGCTTATTGTCACAAGTAGGCTTCAAATGAAGTTACTGTGGAAAGCCCCTAGTCGCCACATTCCGGCGCCTGTTCGGGGAGGCTGGTATGGGACTCCTCCAATTCTTGCCTGTTGTGCATCCCTAATTTTAATCTCTCCAACATTAGTTGCTGCGTCTTTGGCTGCCAAGACCCCAAAATTCCATAATTCCCTGACCAAACCTTTGCATGTCTCTACCTCTCTTTCCTCCTTTAAGAGAGTCCTATTCACTGTAAAATAATAACTTGTGTAAAATAATGATGAAAACAAATGGATAAGGGTTTTTGTTTTAGATGGATGTCTTCCAGTTAGTCTCTTCTTCAGTCTAGGCTTTCAGGTGGATGTTAGCTTTTCTTTCAGCTTGCTTTGATTTCCACTTTAGACTCACAGAAATAACAGGCAGCCAGCATTTGATCGAAAGTCAGAGAGACAGCTCCTTCTTTCAAGAGCTAGAAGCCTTCATACAGCAAGCAGCCAAGCAAAGATTGAGCTGAGAAGCTTCTGTCTTCAGACAGTCGGCAGTGGAGCAGAAAGAAAGAGCTGCTTCCACCTTGAGAATCCTGTGGCTTCTCTGAAAACCCCAACTGACAGGACCCATTCGCTTGCGTTTGCCGGGCAGAGTACTGTCCCTGGCCAATCCATTGGCCACCAGTCAACCAATCGAAACAAACCCCTCCAATCTTTTGGTTATCATAAAGTCTGAGTTCTTCTGCCCAAAATGCTAAACTTTGTAACAGTGCACTATTTTAACACTTTGAGTTGCTTACTTCCTCTGCTCAACTTAAAAGTATGTCTCCATTAATGATCCAGTTGTCACCTCTCAAAGCAATAGTGTGTGCATGGGAACAGAAATATCCCGCCACAAACCAAATATGGACATACAACTTTTGTTTTTGAACAATGGGAATTCCAGCACGTTAGCTTATCTGTTGGCTAAATGGTGGCAGAATCATACTGTAGTCATGAAATGCTTGTAGCTCATTGTTGCCCAACGTCAACACATTTACAGGAAAATACCAAACTCTTAGTCTAAATTAACCACTTTGTCGAGTAACAAAAAGCAGAAAATGCCTAAAGTTCCATCTCTGCTTATCAAAGCGTTTCCTTGTTTCAGATATTGGCTTTATGTTCAGATGAAAACTTAAAAAATACTTCATTGGCTGTAATGTGCGTTGGGTTGCCAGCTGATCAGGAAAAGGCACCATATAAATACAAGTTTTTTTTAATTTTGGAGAAACATCTGTTAAAATGGTGGAAGATGCACACAGCGAATCAGAGAACCCTGAATCATGTGGGGAGTTCAAATATGTAATTTAGATGATTTCTGATGACCTAGCACCATGGCCGGAAAGACAACTGACATGTAAAAAGTGATAATTGAAAACATATAAAATAGAAGCAAGTGGAGGGCATTTGGCCCTCCGAGCCTGCTCCGCCATTCATTATTGTCATGCTTGATCAAGTTCAATACCCTGATCCTGCCTTTCTCCTATTACCCTTGGTCCCTTTAGCCCTAAGAGCTATATCGAATTCCTTTGTTGGTGTGAAATTTCTGCTTTGGTAACATGCTGGGATATAAATTGATGCCTGCTTTTAATTTGCTACATGGTGTTTTCTGCTGAGACAGTGAACTTTGGACTAAGAGTGACTCTAACAGATGTATCGTCCAAAGACAATGTGTCAGTGAGGACCAGTGCTCCATGGACTGCAGGAGCTACAAGATGAAGGCATGTAAAATCACCAGCTCCAATGCACCCCTCCCTGATGAGCTCAACGCATTCTATGCATGCTTTGAACAAGAGGTTAGCGAGAGCAAGCCCTCCACCCCAGAAGCCTCGGATGAACTTGTATCTGAGATCACCATTGCAGACGTCAGAGCAGCCTTCTCGAAGGTCAACCCTCGGAAAGCCACTGGCCCGGATGGAGTACCTGGATGGGCACTCAGGTTTTGCGGGGATCAGCTGGCGGGGGTATTTGCGGACATCTTCAACCTCTCTTTACAACAATCTGAGGTCCCTATCTGCTTCAAGAAGAGGACCATCATCCCTGTACCAAAAAAAATGCCAAGCAGCGTGCCTTAATGACTATCATCCAGTGGCTCTGACATCCATCATCATGAAGTGCTTCGAAAGGTTAGTCACGGCACGAATCAACTCCAGCGTTCCGGATTGCCTTGATCCACTACAGTTCGCCTACCGCTGCAAGAAGTCCACAGCAGACGCTATCTCCGTGGCCCTGCACTCTACCCTGGAACACCGAGATAACAAAGACACTTATGTCAGACTCTTATTTATCGACTACAGCTCAGCCTTCAAAACCATCGTTCCTACAAAACTCATCTCCAAACTCCGTGGCCTTGGCCCCTCCCTTAGCGACTGGATCTTGTACTTTCTAACCCATAGGCCACAATCAGTAAGGACAGGCAACAACACCTCCTCCACGATCATCCTCAACACCGGTGCCCAACAAGGCTGTGTCTTCAGCCCCCTACTATACTCCTTGTACACCAATGACTGTGTGGCCAAATTCCCCTCCAACTCGATTTTCAAATTTGCTGATGACACCACAGTAGTGGGTCGGATTTCAAACAATGACGAGACAGAGTACAGGAATGAGATAGAGAATCTGGTGAACTAGTGTGACGACAATAATCTCTTCCTCAAATGTCAACAAAACGAAGGAGATTGTTATCGACTTCAGGAAGCGTAGCGGAGAACATGCCCCTGTCTACATCAATGGGAACGAAATAGAAAGGGTCGAGAGCTTCAAGTTTTTAAGGTGTCCAGATCACCAACAACCTATCCTGGTCCCCCCATGCCGACACTATAGTTAAGAAAGCCCACCAACGACTACTTTCTCAGAAGACTAAGGAAATTTGGCATGTCACCTACGACTCTCACCAACTTCTACAGATGCACCATAGAAAGCATTCTTTCTGGTTGTATCACAGCTTGGTATAGATCCTGCTCTGCCCAAGACCACAGGTAATTACAAAAGGTCGTGAATGTAGCCCAATCCATCACGCAAACCAGCCTCCCATCCATTGACTCTATCCACAATTCCCGCTGCCTCAGAAAGGCAGCCTGCATAATTAAGGACCCCACACACCCAGGACATACTCTCTTCCACCTTCTTCTGCCAAGAAAAAGATACCAACGTTTGAGGTCACTTACCAACCGACTCAAGAACAGCTACTTCCCTACTGCCATCAGACTTTTGAATGGACCTACCTCGTATTAAGTTGATCTTTTCTCTACACCTTGCTATAACTGGAACATTATATTCTGCAGTCTCTCCTTCCTTCCCTATGTACGGTATGTATTGTTTGTACAGCATGCAAGAAACAATACTTTTCACTGTATACTAATACATGTGACAATAATAAATCAAATCAAATCGAATCAGCTGTTATTCTAAGCTGTCAAAACAGCTGCGAGAGGAAAGGGGGCCTCTAAATCCACATCCAGGACAGGCAACTCATGACCTTGTGACTGGCAACTCATAACCTTATGTAATCACGCGCGCAACATATTGATTGGACAAATGTGACACAAGTGTAAAGAATTGATAACAAAAATGGAATGAACTGCAATACAAAGAGAATTGATTGGCTGTATGTAATTCTGCTTCTGAAAGTGTATATTAACCCAGTTTAAGCCACAGCTCAGTGAGAAAGTGTGCCAGCAAGACTGAGGGGTCGAGGACCTTTCTCCCAGAGCTCTGCAACAATAAATTGCTTCTTTTGCTCAAGTTAAGGTCGACTTGTGAATATTTTCACGAAACACTTTCTTGAAATTACACAATGTTTTGGCCTCAACTACTTTCTGTGCTGGTGAATTCCACAGATTCACCACTCTCTGGGTGAAGAAATTTCTCCTCACCTCAATCCTAAAAGGTTTATCACTTATCCTCAAACTATGACCCCGTTGTCTTGAAGGGTGGCTTCAATGTGTGTAAACACCTTTAATTTACTCTGAAAAGCATGAACATTCACTGGCACACTTGTAGAGCATCAAAGTATGGTAGATCGTGAAACACAAGACCAGTGGCAATAAAACAACCCACAATATTTTTTTTAATAAATTTAGATGACCCAATTATTTTTTCCAATTAAGGGGCAATTTAGCGTGGCCAATCCACCTACTCTGCACATTTTTGGGTTGTGGGGGCGAAACCCACGCAGACACGGGGAGAATGTGCAAACTCCACACGGACAGTGACCCAGAGCCGGGATCGAACCTGGGACCTCAGCGCCGTGAGGCGGTTGTGCTAACCACTAGGCCACCGTGCTGCCCTCAACCCACAATGTTAACGTGGAATCATTTCCAATGAGAAAGAATTACTGGAGGATTGTTCAAACCGGGCTTGGTTTGTCATGTGGCAAAACAGACCTGGAATTGAAGAACCATATGTTGTAATGGAAACGGCATTGGTCAAGTTGAACATTGATGCCATATTAAGTGAACATTTGAGAGGAGTTGTAAAATGAGAAATTGCTTATCATCTTTGTAAAGTTACTCAAAATGAACTGACTGTCTGAATGTCTTGTATGATATAATGTTTGGTTACAAATGAATTGTACGATCATACTGCCACATAGTCCTAACATAGCTGGACCCCCTCAATAAACAATTTTCTCAGCTAGAACTCTTCTACAGTTTGTTTGTAACATCAAAGAAATGGGGATGGCCATAAAGATGAAAACTTTAAGTAAACGTTACAAACACTTGGCTCTAAAAATTGGTTACATCTCGCTACTCGAGATGGTCAACTATATTTACAATAGTAATCTGATAGATCTTCATTGCGCCGGTAGTTTTACATGTTTCAAGTAAATCAAGAACTGTGTGTTCAACCATTTCAGAAGAAATTTTGAATATCTGATTAAGATATCCATTGAGCATGACGTTTATCGTAAATTGGACGACTGACAATCTTGCAAGAAAGGAGCGGTGAATGTCATGTTTCCATTCCTAAAAGAAAATCTAAATTTCTTAGTAATTTATTTTTTCCTTTAAAGTCATTTTGCAAGAAAACAAGTAGTGGAAGTTATCTAAAGTGCAGGTGGAACACAGGGGTGGGGTTGCAGGGAATGGTCCATGCTTTAGACCCTGTTCACAGCCCCCATGAATCCAATGCCACATTGGATGCAAGACACAGTTGCAATTCTTAACAGTTTATGGGGGAATTTAAAATATGGAAGGAAGGTTGCCAGGAGCCCCCAAGTGTTAACCTTTAGGCTGTATTGGTAAAACTAACTTCTCCCTCTCTCTCTCTTTGAAGAGTCAATGGGTTTGAAACATTAACTGTGTTTCTCTCTAGTTTTTCCAGCATTTTTCTGTTTTATTTTTAATCTTTAAAACAGATTTCGCTTTGGGTGGCAGGCATGCGTTCTCTGAAAATATCCCAGTGACCAACTGGGTGCTTTGATCTCGATCAAAGTCATGCATCAGATCAAGGATTTTTTTTTAATTTGAAAGAGTATTCTTTGATCTCTTCTGTGGATTTGGAGGGCAAATTCAGTTTGTGCATCAAACCCCAATAACAAAAGGTCATTGGTCTGAAACATTAATTGTTTCTCTCTCCACAGATGTTGCATGGCCTTCTGAACATTTCTAGCTTTTTCTGTTAATAAACCAATGATTTTATTGCCAACTAGTTTTTCATCAAAGGAGTGAAAAGTCTTTCCATGCATGTACTGCTTCACCAGAGAGTGAATTAGATCCATTAAATATGAGATTAAATGTTCACAAGCCAGTTGATCCTCATTATCATCAATAACCTATTGACAAACATTGGCAAAACTTGAACAAAAAGTAATATTCTAAAGGACGGAATCACCCCTGACCAGTAACAAAAATTGTTCTCAGAACGCAGATGTAATCATATTGAATAGAATATAATCATGTTGAATAGAAAAAATGCTCTTTATATAAATTATCCATGGCCAATGGGCAAAAACAATAACAGCACTATCTCATTTAAGCAGTATAAATATAAGGGATGCAGACAACAGAGCAAAAACATCAAAAGTTGTAACATAATGGCAGTGTATAGAAGCATAGCAGGGAAGTCACATGGTCTTAGCTGGGAAAGTCAGAGAGGTGAGCGCGCCTTTAGTTTCCTCTTTTGCATGTTGCCTTTATCCATGGTAAGCGGAGGAAACAAATATTTTAAAGAAAACAAATTTCACAGTTTGACAGCTTCAAAAAAATGTTCAACACTCAAAAATATTATGTATCATATATATTTATATATTGCAAATACCAATAGTTTTGCCTTTATAAATGTTTGAATCAGAATCTGGTGTTTCTACTTTCAATGTCTATATTGAAAGAGGATAGCCAAAAATGACGACTTCTCTAAAATATGAGTACCTACCATCAATGAATGTACTCTGCAAGAAAAGAGAAGTTATATATTGAACACAAATAAAGATATAATACTTCATAACAATCTTAACAAGTAGCTCTTAGATAAGAGTTTCAAGCTAACAATGAAATGTTGATTGCATTGCACAAACTGCATGCTGGTGAGTAGTAGTAAAGTTGACAAACAACACGATGTACAAAATCAGATTTCCTGCAAAATAACAAACCTTCTGAAAGGAACAATTGTTGCGATTCCTTCTGGTTCCACAAAAATCATGCTCAGTGTTCTATAAAATGGTTGACAACAGATATTAGGAGAATTTCAGCTACATAAAACTTTCATAAATCTAGCCTAATACAGCTATCTACACCTGTAGACATAAACAGATTAATCCCCATTCAATGTATTGACTCAGTATTCATAAAAAGGAGAATTGCATCCTAATTTAGGTTTGAAATTAATTGGAGCAGTACGTGTGCTGCAAATTCATGGAAAAGGACCCTTGATAGGACCAGAGCTGTATTGCTAGAATGGACTGACCCTGAAAGGGGCGAGGACTAATGTTCCAGAAAAAAAAATAGGAAAGGAGAGGGTTTTAAACGAGTAAAGGTGGGATCCGTGAGAACTAATAGCAACACGAAGATAAAAAGGGATGAAAATGAAGGTCAGAGTACAGAGAGAGATAAAGGTAAGTATTTGAGAAACAGAAATTATTTTAGGACATAATAAGCGAATATTGCTTAAAAATAAAGCAACAGTAATGAAAAATGAAAAACAACAACATATTAAATTGGGTAACTGGAGAAAATGGTGATTAAATTGATTAGCCCTCAAAAATGGGCACAATATGCATATCAACCTGTTATCTGTTTGTGCTGCTTGCTCATTTTAATAATTTCAGCGTGCAGCAGTGTCCTCTCCACTGTTTAATGGCTGCAGTGTCAATATCATGACTGTCTTGCATTATTTAAAACTAGAGTCTGCATCTCCTAAAGAGGAAATGCACTGGCCGGAATTTTCCACCCATTCATGCCAATCGGATCTTCCAGTCCCACTGAGCGCACTATGCCATTGGAATCCTGGTGGCAAGCAGTGCAATCAACAGGAATACCCTTTGACAGCAGCAGGGGCAGAAGATTCCGCCCCCAGCCAATGCTGGGCTGCCTCCGCCACCACAAAACATGCGTGGAAAATCCCACCCATTGTGTTTGCACCAGTTTCTGGAATTCATTCTACAGTTGAATATGACCTGGAAGGAAAAGAGTGAAGAACAGCTGACCATGGGAGAGGGCAGGCACCCAGGTTTCTGAACACTGCACTGAAGATCT
Organism: Scyliorhinus canicula; assembly: GCF_902713615.1. Lineage (NCBI taxonomy): Eukaryota > Metazoa > Chordata > Chondrichthyes > Carcharhiniformes > Scyliorhinidae > Scyliorhinus > Scyliorhinus canicula. Next base: position 119,415,144 of record NC_052150.1, read on the forward strand.
TGGCAGAGAAGGTGGCAGGGAGGAGGATTCAAGGGGCAAGAGACTTTCCAACCATATGATGAGAAGGCAATAGGAACAGACAGCTCAAAGAATACGAGTGCAAACCCAGTAGTGTCATGATCTCACACAATTTACCACAGTTACTGTATGCATTTTCAAACATCATACCTAACCAACATCCCACTGCTAAATTCACTTCATCCCTATCACTCATTTACCAACAATCTCTTTGAATCAGGACTCAACCTTACTTCGATATGCTTTACCTCGCCCACTTCGAACAATTGCAAGTTGCTTATGCACATCTCACAGACTGCGCACAATAGCAGAAATTCAATCATGATATCACATCATTCACAAAGATTGCACAACACTCACCGTCACATTTCTCTCTGTCTCTTGCAGGAGAAGGGGGCACACACCAGGAGGCAGCAGGAACTGACCAAAGGAGGAAAGCTGCACCAGCATGTTCGAACCCCCGTGAAAGGGATGGTGCTGGCCAATATAGGGAGGGTTGTTTCTGAGGCCATGGCCATTGACAGGGCTAAATCTATTGAAGACAATGGTGTGGTTATATGCCGGTAAGCAACATCATAGATGACTGGTGGTGTGACCTCCAATGAGCAGGTGGCGGTACAGACAAACCATGCAGTCTCAAGACAGTGGTCAGGTGACAAGGGCACTCCAATATAAGTGGGGGCACATACGGTCATCGTCAGATGGTTATAAGACGTACAAGTGGACAGTCGTGCCTAGGGTAGTTCCAGAGGAGTGCAAAGAAACTCCATGATAACTTGCTCTGTAACCGATCGTTATCTTGTGTGATTCAATAATGATCCAGGTTTGGACAAGTCACAAGTTGTTTGGTAGATTCCTTGCTAGACACTGAACACAAAACACAACATGGTACCAAGAGCGCTGAAGATGTGAAGGTAACGACAGCTTGATTTCTGGGCCTTGTGAGGCTTTTGTTTGCGGCCTTTGGGCCCAGCCAGGCAGACTTTAGCGAAGTGCCCCTTCTTCCCGCAGTCGTTGCAGATCACGGAGCGGGCCGGGCAACGCTGACGTGGGTGCTGGCCTTGTCCACAGAAATAGCATGGGGAACCCCCGGAGTGAGCGGATCGCCGCGCGGTGCAGGCCTGTAGCGTGGCCGAGTCTGGAGGGGATCAAGAGGGGTTCGCAAGGTCCGTGGAGTATGTACGGAGGGCCGTTTCTAGAGAAGAGGCGAGCGTTACCGTGCCTTGGAGATCCTTTGCCCCGTCTTCTAGGAGCCGCTGCCGGATGTACGAGGACCTGATACCGGACACGAAGGCATCACAAATATGTAAGTTCATGTGGACTTCTGCCGTCACTTCGTTATGATTGCAGTTCCTCGCGAGCGCAGTGAGTCTCTCCACGTATTCGTCTAAAGTTTCCCCGGAGCGCTGGCTGCAGGTCGAGAGTAAATGTCTGGCGTGTACCTCGTTAATCAGCTTTACGAAGCATTTCTTTAGTATATCGACCACAGTTTCATATGTCGTAGCATTCTCGATCACGGAGGAGAGTAGGTGGCCCACCCGGGCATGTAGTAAGCTCAGCTTGCGAGCGCCGTCGACTTCAGTCTCTGAGGAGTCTAGATAGGCCTCAAAACACCGGAGGCAATATTTAAACATTTCTGGGGCCTCCAGCGACCGAGCGTCTAGGTTGAGTTTCTCCGGCTTTAGAGCGCTGCCCATCTTGATGTGTCTGGTAATTAAATTGAGATACCCTCAATTACGACACAGGAGAGAAGATTGATAATTCAAAGGCTTTAATTACCAGAGAACCGGACAGCTGCCAAGAAGTGTGGTCACAGCATGCTGCCCTGTGAGCTTCACCTTATATACCATTTCCTGGGGGCGGAGCCAGAGGCAGAGTCCCCCAGGGTTCCAAGCCCGGTCTTAAAGGGCCAATGTATTAAAGGCAAGGTACAGTTACAGCAGCTACCGATACCATTCATCACAAAGACGCTGAAGTGAGAGATGGACAGGATGAAAGCCCCCCCCACCAGCTTCAGATATCCGCTAATTTAGATGTAAACGGACGGCTCTTCAAGCAACAGTTCAAACTCTATGTTTCGGCTCTAGGCTTGCAGGCTCAGTCTGATGAAAGACGAATAGACTTGCTGCTAATGGTGGTAGGTCCGCAGGCAATTGAGCTGTATAATACATTTGCATTCGACAATGAGGAGGATAGCAAGAGATACGATGAAGTCAGTCGGTACTTTGATCGGCATTGCTCCCCCAAAAAGAATGAGACATTTGGGAGATACCTGTTCCGCATGCATATCCAAAAATCGTGCCGAATTGTTCGACAGTTTTGTCACCGATGAGGCTAAAGGCCCAGTCATGCAACTTCAGTAGCCTGAAATCTTAGCTCATCTGTGACCAAATTGTCTTTGGTGTAGCTAATGATAAGCTCTGGGAGAGGTTGTTGCGGGAGGAAGATTTGATACTGGAACAAGCAATAAAGATTTGCCAGGCGAGCGACAAATCAATACACTCTGCTCGAAAGATTTTGGTGCCAACTCAGAAGACGACGCCAACGCCATTAGTATTGTGACGCACGTCATGAAGAAACGTGGTCTCAGTGCGCCTGGCCATTTTAAGCAGCTGACAGGAGCCGCAATGTTGTGGCAAAAGTGTGACACTCGACATGGCCCACAGCAATATCCGGCCTTTGGAAAAGCCTGTTCTAGGTGCGGCCATACTGGGCATTTTGCAAAACATGTTTTGAGCGTCCTACAATGGACCATATAGGATCAGTAAATGTGGTTGATTAGATAAATCCCGACGAACAGTTTTTCATCGATCTCATTGCAACGAACGACTAGAAGAGTCCAAACAAAATAGATGAAAACAAAATTTCAAATAAGACTGAAGCTAGTAAGAACTCTCCGGAAACCATTACAACCAGGTAGAAATCAATGGTGTTCCTGAACAACACTATTTTGATGCAACCTTGACACTAAAATGAGATCTAACCTCCTCAGTCGGCCTGCTTCGCACGGCTGAACGCGGAGCTGAAAGTCGCTGATCGGTCAGGGCTGCCGGCGTACTATGGAACAAGAACAATGGAGACCCTCGTTGCATGTCAATGTGAGCTCTCTGTGGACGACATGAGATACAAGTTACTGTTTCACATTGTCGACATGAACATTAAGTCCATCATAGGAGTGGATTCATGAGAATCCCTGAACTTAGTTGAGCGACTGTGTCCCAGAAATCAACTGGCCAGCTGAATACTATTGATCCCTACAGAATATCAGAGTGCAAACAGTTGATGAGGATTCAATAGAAATCCAAGTGGAGGATAACAAATCAGACAAAGAGACAGAACGGCAAGCGAGCATTCCGCAATTCTGGTTCACAGTTTTCAAGAACATGCACATGCTCAGTGACATGATACAGGAGCATGACAAGCCCGTATTAAAGCATCTACAAGACGTGAATGTTAAATGGCCAGAGCATGAAAAGCTGTGGAGATTCACTCTGGAGTTCAAGTTAAAGTCCAATGATGACTACTACGAATATTTTTTTGAAGACTTCGAAGAGGATACAGAAAGCAATGGGGTGGAAAGTGAGACAGATGAAGATCAGTATGAACTTCTTGTAAATCTTTTTCGCAGGAGAAAAGACGGTCTCAATGAAAAGGGTCAAGAAGCTCTATTCCGGTGGTTTGGACAGAATGATATGGGGACGCCCAGATCGCACTCGACATTGAGAAGAGCGGGGGCTCGGAGATGGCGCACTCAAAAATAAAAACTACAATTGAAGCTACCGATACCACGGAGGACCAGCCACTGACCAAGCTAAAAACAGAAAATATGGTCCCAATATTAGAGAAGTTTGCTCCAGAGGTACTTGGTGACTTGTTCCTTGCCTTTGAAACGATTCCTGGTAGTTGACCCCCAGATCATCCAGGACACGGAGGTTGTGTGGGAAGATATTGATGATGCATACGATGACAGCAACTCTGAAGTTGAATAGTTTGATGATTCCAAGAGTGAAACAGTGGAGATCCTCGAGAACACGGAGGATGAATGGGAAGACATCAATAATGAATACGATGATAATAAGTTTGATGTTGAAGAGATTGACAACTCCGAGAGAGAAGCAGCAGAGGAGCTGATGACAATCTCGCTATGCGACTCAACGGATCACTCATACATTCTCGAACTAGATCATGATGACCCAACACGTGGATCATCACGACCAGAGATCATCGTAATCTCTAGTGAAGAGGGGTTGCTGAGTGATGCTCAAGCGAGCCAAGATGGGGAAGCATCTGCTGGTGTGTTTCCAACCTCCACCCAGGCACCAGCAAGCAAGGTGCTCCAACATTTCGTTGAGGCTGCAGAAGTGGGCATGGTCACGTAACCTAGTGATGACGGGTCGGCCCCTCAGGATCCATCTGAAACTCCGCAGACCTCTGTGCACAGGGTGAAGACCAGCAGTGAACCAGGGGCTGCCAAGCCTAAACACAAACACAAAAGGATTCATCAACCCATTGTCCGAACGAGAAGAAGAGAAGTAGACTGGGAGAGCTAGCTCATCCCACTGACAAAAGTCAAAAAAGGAAAAGATGAGGTAATGACTGACAAACCAGAAACAAAGCGAAGCAGCAAACAGCGTTGTGGCAAGAAGTGGAAAAGGAAGCTGGTGATGCAAGTGTGGCAATCACGGGTGCATGACTTCCAAAGGCACAATGCAAAGAGGAGACAAAATAAGAGGCCGGCACGTAAACCAGTCTTCAAAAAGGCTGGCCAAAGCCCATATTATCACAGAGGTGATTCTGTGAAGGAGGCACAATGAACTGTGCAAAAGAGACAGACACTGGCCAGGCATATCATGTTTATGAACACCCTAGTTAGACGTACTCACATTGTTGGACATATCCTGAATGCATGCAGTTAAAACAGCAATGATGATTGTAAACAAATGCTAATGTTTTCTGAGAAAGGGGGATGTGGTAATATGCCTGTAAGCAATATCATAGATGCTTGGGTAAGACCCCCAAACTGCAGATGGTGGTACAGACACACCATGGAGTCTCAAGACAATGGTCATGTGACAAGGCACTCCAATATAAATTGAGCACAGTAAGATTTCAATATAAATGAGGGATGAGCAGGAGGACAGTGAAGTTAAATGCGTACCATCACTCAATTTCCCACCAGTCACTAGTTCAGATATTTCTCCGTTTGGGTTCTGCCAGGGGCACTCTACTCCAGACGTTATTGCAGTCCTGGTCCAAACATGGACCAAAATGCTTAATTCCAGAGATGAAGTGACAGAGACTGACCTTGACATCATGGCAGCATTTGACTGAATGTGGCAACAAAATCCCCAATAAAACTGGAGACAATGGGGATCAAGAGGAACACTCTCCCATGTTTTGAGGCGTAGCTGGAACAAAAGAAAATGGATGTGGCCGTTGGTGGTCAATCATTCCTTAGGCCTAAACTGATTCATCAACGGCCTTCCCTCCATCATAAGGTCAGAAGTGGGGATATTTACTGATGATTTCACTGTTCAGTAACTTTCGCAACCTCTCTGGTACAAAAGCATCCGTGCCCAAATGCAACAACATCCTGACAACATTCATGCTTAGGCTGATAATTGGCAAGTAACATCAGCACCCTACAATGCCAGACATAACTGTCCATAACAAGAGAGAATCTAACCATCACCCATTGACATTCAATGGTTTTATTATCAATGAATTCCCCCACCATCAATATCCTGGGGATTACCAATGATCAGAACCTGAACTGGACTAGCCATATAAATACTGTTATTACAAAAGCAGGTCAGTTGGGTACTCTATGGTGTAACCCACCTCCTGATATCCCAAAGCCTGTTGATCATCTTCAAGGTACAAGTTGGGAATGTGATGGAATACTTGCCACTTACCTGGAAGAGTGCAGTTCCAACAACACAAGAGGTTTGACACCATCCAGGACAAAGCAGCCAGCCCACTTGACAGGTACCCCATCTACCATCTTAAACATTCACACTCTCCAACATTGGTGCACAATGGAATTAGTGTGTAAAGATGCACTCACAGCAACTCAACAATGGCAGCACCCTCCAGACATGTGATCTTTATCAACTGGAGGGAATATCACCACCTGCAAGCTCCCCTCCAAGCCACACACCATCCTGACTTGGGATTATTTATTTATTATAAATTTAAGAGTGCCCAATTAATTTTGTTTTTCAATTAAGGGGCAATTTAGCATGGCCAATCCACCTCGCCTGCAAATCTTTGGGTTGTGGGGGCGAAACCCACGCAAACACAGGGAGAATGTGCAAATTCCACACGGAGAGTGACCCAGAGCCGGGATCGAACCTGGGACCTCGGCACTGTGAGGCAGCAGTGCTAACCACTGCGTCACCATGCTGCCCTGACTTGGAATTATTTTGCTGTTCCTTCACTACTGCTGGGTCGAAATCTGGAACTCATTTCCTAATAGCACTTTTGGTACACCTACGCCACATGAAACTGCAATGGTTCAAGAAAGTAGCTGACCATTATCTTCTCTATGACAATCAGGGGTGAGCAACAAATGCTGGCACAATCTGAAATTTCAACTCTGTTACTCTCTCCACAGATTCTGCCAGACCTGCTGACTATTTCTAGTATTTTAGGTTTTTATTTCAGATTTCCAGCACTGCAGTACTTTGCTTGTAAAAAAATGGAATTGCAATGTGTATTTTTTAAGAGCACACCCGGTGTTGCCAAATTTCAGTGACAACCTCTTCAGAAAAGCATCATAAATAATAATAATAATTTTTATTTGTGTCACAAGTAGACTTACATTAACACAGCAATGAAGTTACTGTGAAAACCCCCCGAGGCACCACACTCTGGCGCCTGTTCGGGTACACTGAGGGAGAATTCAGAATGTCCAATTCACCTAACAAGCACATATTTTGTGACCTGTGGGAGGAAACCGGAGCACCCAGACTCCACAAAGACAGCACCCCAAGTCAGGAATCGAGCCCGGGTCCCTGGTACTGTGAAGCAACAGTGTTAACGACTGTGCTACCATGCCACCCTTTTTCAGAGAGGCCACAGGTTGGAAAGTATAAGAAATGGTGTACATACTAACAGACGAATTAGAAGGAGGCCACTCGGCTCCTCGATCCTGCTCTACCAATCAATAAGATCATGGTTGATCTGCTTGTAACCCTCAACTCCACATTCCTGCCTACCCCCGATAAACATGCATCCCTTTGTTCATCAATAATTTATCTAGCTCTGCCTTAAAAATATTCAAAGATTCTGCATCCACTGCCTTTTCAAAAAGAGTGCTCCAGAGACTCACAACCCTCGGAGAAAAATATTTTCTTCATCTCGGTCTTAAATGGATAACCCCCTTATTGAAATTGCAGTCACTTCAGGAGTAGAACTGAGGCACACCGTTAGAAGGGAAAGGAAACATCTACTCTGTTTGTGACCACACTCTACCCTAGCAAGGACATGATTGATTTTAACAGGTCATTAGGTGCTTGAAATAAATTGAGTATAAGAAAAAGGGGGCAAAATCCCCCCACAAGCAATCAGATTCTGTATTAGTGATGAAACGGGAATATTAACCTCAGAGGCTGGCTTCTTATCCACTTGCTGTACTTGTCCACAATAGGGTAGGCGTAGCCCTGGAGCCCATCTCATTGCTGTCAGGCAGGCTCAGGCACTATTGGTGGTGGTTGTGCATTGCCCGAGGGGACATTCTTGTGTAGGGTCCCTGCAGCAAACCCACTACTATAAAGGACGATTGCATTCACGTATAACTCTGATCATACTTGGGCTCCAAGATGCAACGTAGCCCTCAAGTGTGGTCTGTTGTCACACAGCAGACAATACGAAAGTTGGTGGGATGGTAAATCGTGAGGAGGGCAGCATTAAATTACAGGAGGACATAGGCGTGTTGGTCAGTGGCAAATGGAATTCAATCCGGATAAATGTGAGGTAATTGCACTTGGGCAGGACAAGCAAGGGAATAATGATAAATGGCAGGACCCTGGGAAGCACCGAGGATCTGAGGGACCTGGTGCGCAATTCTCCCCTACCTGGCGGGGGATCCCGGTGTAGCGGAGTGGCGCCAACCACTCCGGCGTTGAGCCTCCCGAAATGTGCGGATTTCTCCGCATCTTTAGGGGCCAGGCCCGTGCCGGAGTGGTTTCCCCTCTACCGATGGCACCAAAACCGGCGCCAATGGCCTTTGGCGCTACGCAGCCCGCCGTCGGGTCTGGCCGAAAGGCCTTCGCCGGTCAACGCATGCGCCAGAGCGTCAGCGGCCGCTGACGTCACCACTGGCGAATGCGCGGTGGAGGGGGTCTCTTCTGCCTCCGCCATGGTGGAGGCCGTGGCAGCAGCGGAAAAAAAAGAGTGCCCCCAGTGCACAGGCCCGCCCGCCAATCGGTGGGCACCGATTGCGGGCCAGGACACTGTGGGGGCACCACACCGGGGTCCGATTCCCCCCCCCCCCCGGACCCCACTCACGTCGCCAGTCCCGCCGGCACAGAGGTGGTTTAAACCACGTCGATGGGATTGGCCTGTCAGCGGCGGGACTTCGGCCCATTGCAAGCCGGAGAATTGCCACGGGGGGCATGCCGAACGGCGGTGCGTGATTTCCGCTCCTGCCGATTCCCGGGTGGCGGAGAATTCCGGCCACGGCGGGGGTGGGTTTTAGCCTGCCCCGAGCGATTCCCCGACCCTGCGGGGGGTCGGAGAATTCCGCCCCTGGTGTGCATGCACACTGGTTTGTTTAGGTTGCTGGGCAAGTGGATACAGCAATTAAAAATGCATGTGGTATACTTGCCTTTATTAGCCAAGGCGTAGAGTTTAAGAGCAGGGAGGTTATGCTGGAACTGTATAAAACATTGATTAGGCCACAGCTAGATTATGGTGTGCAGTTCTGGAATCCACATGACAGGAGGGATGTGACAGCACTGGAAAGGGTGCAGAGGAGATTTACCAGGATGTTGCCTGGGCTGGAGAGTTTTAACTATGAAGAGAGATTGGACAGACTGGGGTTATTTTACTTGGAGAAGAGGAGATTGAGTGGACATGATTGAGATGTATAAAATTATGACAAGTATAGCTAGAGTAGACAGGAAGAAACCTTCCCCCTTAATAGAGGGATCAATGAACAGGAGCCTTAGATTTAAAGTTAGGGGCAGAAGGCTGAGAGGGGATGTGAAGAAAAACCTTTTCACCCAGAGGGTGGTGGGAGTCTGGCACTCGCTACTTAAAAGGGTAGCGGCAGAGACCCTCAAGAAGTATTTGGATGTGCACTTGGGATGTCAAGGCAGACAAGGCTATGGGCCAAGTACTGGGTGATGGAATTAGAATACTTAGGTAGTTGTTTTTAACTGGTGAACAGAAGATGGGCCAAAGGGCCTCATCTGTGCTTATAGACCTTTATGACAATTAAGACAGCCAGAGACAGACAGGCTATGTCCCTCCGAAGGGCAGATCATGATGGTGAATTGGAAAGATGCCCAGCAGATCTGGCACTACCTATTTTGCTGTTGAGACAAATAGAGGCATTTTACAAATGATCAACAATATATTTGCGGGCAGCACGGTGGCCTAGTGGTTAGCACAACCGCCTCACGGCGCTGAGGTCCCAGGTTCGATCCCGGCTCTGGGTCACTGTCCGTGTGGAGTTTGCACATTCTCCCCGTGTCTGCGTGGGTTTCGCCCCCACAACCCAAAAATGTGCACATTAGGTGGATTGGCCATGCTAAATTGCCCCTTAATTGGAAAAATAATTGGGTAATCTAAATTTTAAAAAAAACAAAAAAAACAAACAATATATTTGCAGCATCAGACAGGTTTATTTAATATAGAATGCTTGAAAATCTTCAAAATTTAAATTCAAATCCCTTTGCCTCGCTTCTTGCAATGCATCACTCCCATGGCCCACTATCACTGTCTACAATCGGACCCAAGGAAACAGTGAAGGAGTCCAGTGGAAAACAAAGCCAGCAGACAGGCTACTGTTAGCCAGGAACTCAGCCTGTCCTCTCACCACAGGTCACAGCTCATCGTTTCTGAGGCACACTGCGGGCATGTTTTCTGATGATGTCCATCAAACTCTTCCCATTCACCATGTCTTGCTGCACTCGCGGCTTGTTCTTCAGCTGCTCTCTGAGGAGCTGTGGGGGCAGCAGCGTGCCCATTGGCTTCACCCGCTTCACCAGTTCCAGGAAATGTCTGCTGCTGTTGTTATTCATGAAGGTGATGGCTTTTCCCGATGGCCCAACCGTCCTTCTCTCCCCACCTGATGCATATACTCGTCCAAGGTAGTCAGCATGTCAAAATGAAGCAGACCCTGCACAATCTGATTGCGTTGGGCCTTATCTGGGTGAATGGCCACTGTTTTCAGGCCTGTGATCTTCTGCATGGCGTTCGATAGGACATCAGGTTCCAGTCTGCAATCTACAAACACCAGCATTGGGGGGGTTTCTTCTTCTTGGACGGTATCTCCACCCACAGGACAATTTGACGGAACAAAGCTGGTTCATGTTTCTGACGGTGATCCTGACCGGGTCCTGAAGGAACTGAGTGGTCAGCTGCTCGATACCTGCTGGGATGGTGGCAGAGACCAGAATCGTTTGATGCTCGTTGGGTATTTTCTCCAAAATATCCAACACTTGCTGTTAGAATCCCATCTTCAAATGGTATCGTCCACCACCATAGTTAGCACTCCGCACAGGCAGACAGCTTTTTGCTTCAGAATTTCCAGCAGGTGGGGCTGTTACTGAAGTTGGGACTATTGGAATTTAGAAGAATGAGAGGTGATCACATTGAAACATATAGGATTCTTAAAGGACTTGGCAGTGTAAATGTCGAGAGGATGTTTCCCCTCATGGGATAGTCTCAGACCAGAGGGCATAGTCTCAGAATAAAATGTAAGACTGAGATGAGGAGGAATTTCTTCTGTCAGAGGGTTGAGTGTTTTTGGAACTCTTTGCCACAGAGAGCTGTTGGGGTAGATAGATAGATGGGTAGATAGATAGATGGGTAGATAGATAGATGGGTAGATAGATAGATGGGTAGATAGATAGATGGGTAGATAGATAGATGGGTAGATAGATAGATGGGTAGATAGATAGATGGGTAGATAGATAGATGGGTAGATGGATAGATGGGTAGATAGATAGATGGGTAGATAGATAGATGGGTAGATAGATAGATGGGTAGATAGATAGATGGGTAGATAGATAGATGGGTAGATAGATAGATGGGTAGATAGATAGATGGGTAGATAGATAGATGGGTAGATAGATAGATGGGTAGATAGATAGATGGGTAGATAGATAGATGGGTAGATAGATAGATGGGTAGATAGATAGATGGGTAGATAGATAGATGGGTAGATAGATAGATGGGTAGATAGATAGATGGGTAGATAGATAGATGGGTAGATAGATAGATGGGTAGATAGATAGATGGGTAGATAGATAGATGGGTAGATAGATAGATGGGTAGATAGATAGATGGGTAGATAGATAGATGGGTAGATAGATAGATGGGTAGATAGATAGATGGGTAGATAGATAGATGGGTAGATAGATAGATGGGTAGATAGATAGATGGGTAGATAGATAGATGGGTAGATAGATAGATGGGTAGATAGATAGATGGGTAGATAGATAGATGGGTAGATAGATAGATGGGTAGATAGATAGATGGGTAGATAGATAGATGGGTAGATAGATAGATGGGTAGATAGATAGATGGGTAGATAGATAGATGGGTAGATGGATAGATGGGTAGATGGATAGATGGATAGATGGGTAGATGGATAGATGGGTAGATGGATAGATGGGTAGATGGATAGATGGGTAGATGGATAGATGGGTAGATGGATAGATGGGTAGATGGATAGATGGGTAGATGGGTAGATGGGTAGATGGATAGATGGGTAGATGGATAGATGGATAGATGGATAGATGGGTAGATGGATAGATGGATAGATAGATAGATAGATAGATAGATAGATAGATAGATAGATAGATAGATAGATAGATAGATAGATAGATAGATAGATAGATAGATAGATAGATAGCCATGCAGAAGATAGATTCTTCATCAATAAGGGAATAAAGGGTTACGGGAAAGGGCAGGAAAGTAGACGTGAGGACTGTAGGATCAGCCATGATCCCATTGAATGGTAGAGCAGGCTGGAGGGGTTGAGCAGCCTACTCCTGTTCCTATTTCTTTAGGTGGTCTTAGTGAGTGATGACAGGAATACGAAGTTGCAGGCTCACCTCTAGTTCAAATGTGATACCAAGGTTGCTTCCAGGCTGGTTTAATCTCAGACTATGGCCAGGGAAAGAGATTAAGTCAGTAGCTGAGAAACAATCTTTCTCTGGCCAGACTTCAGGTTCAGAATGATGGTTGTTTAAGTATTGCATTTTTGCCCAACTATTTTTGTTAATTTACACATTGTTAGTTTTCACATGTATGCTGATGACACCCAGAGAAATATGAAGTCGGTAGCTGAGGAAGTGAATTTTGAGTGCCAGAAAACAATGGCATCAATATTCCCAATATTTAATTGGCAGGAATTGTATGCTCATCCGATAATGGATGTCAGAGGAGCAGTCCAATAATTTAGCCACAGTGGAAGGTAGGGGTGGCGAGGTAGTGCTAGGTGTTGTCCTATTTTCACCTCCGTAACATCACCTGAAATTTACAGCGAAAATTGCACAAAAATGCAATACTTAACAACCATCAACTGAACCTGAACTCTGACAAGACAAAAAATGTTCCTCCTGAGTCAACATGAATCAGGTGGAATATTTACAGCAATGAACATGTGGGGCTAAGATCCTCATTCTCTTGCTGAACGTTGCTGCAATGACTGATCATTGTCTGTCTTCAGTTTCTATTCAGTATTCACTGTCTAACTAAAAAATGCTTGTATCTTGTCTATTTATGTGCCGATTTTCTAAAGGTTCTGTGTCTTAGAATAACTTGTTTCTTGTTCAGAGCTTCCAAACCTTAGGTGTGGGCGGTCATATCCACATGTTTTGGGCATGTCTGAAGCTTAAGGGATTCTGGCAAGGATTTGCCGATGTCATGCCCACAGTATTAAAGGTGCGGGTCCAGAGGTGGCAATTCTTGGTGTGTCGGAAGACCCGGGAGTCCAGGGGGTGAGAGAGGCTGATGCGTTGGCCTTTGCCTCCCTGGTAGCCCGGAGACAGATCTTATTGGCGTGAAGGAACTCGGAACCCCCAAAATCAGGGGTAGGGTCAGTGACATGGCCGGATTTCTCCGGCTTGAGAAGATCAAGTTCACCCTGAGAGGATCGATGCTCGGGTTCGCTCGGAGGTGGCAGCCGTTTATCAACTTCTTTGGGAAAATTAAGCTGTCAGCAGATACAAAAGGGGCGAGTGGACAAGAGAGGGAGGTAAAGGGGGTTGGTTGAGGCGGGAACAGTTAGTGGGGGAGGGGGACTGTGTGTGTAAGCCACGTTGGCTGGGTGTGGTTGTTGGTTGGGTGGGGGTTATTTACTTTGTTGTTTTTCCTCTTGAAAATTGCTGTTCAAAATTTATAAATGCCTTAATAAAAATATTTTCAAAAAAAAAAGAGCTTCCAAACCTGTGCTATATCTGTGTTCTATACACAGTGATTTAACCGTTTTTAATCCACATTTCTAGTATTGCTACAAGAAGCACTGTTGATTAAAGAATATATTGATAAAATATTGAGGAAAGATATTAGTACAGATAATGTGGGATCTGTCTGGGTCAAGGTAAGAAACATCAAGGGGCAAAAACATTCATGGGGGTAGTTATCATCAGGGCGGCATGGTAGCACAGTGGTTCGCATTGTTGCTTCACAGCGCCAGGGACCCGGGTTCGATTCCCGGCTTGGGTCACTGTCTGTGCGGAGTCTGCACGTTCTCCCCATGTCAGCGTGGGTTTCCTCCGGTTTCCTCAAAACATCTCGAAAGACTGGCTTGTTAGGGGAATTGAACATTCTGATTTCTCTCTCAGTGTACCTGAACAGGCACCGGAGTGTGGCGACTAGGGGATTTTCACAGTAACTTCATTGCACTGTTTATGTAAGCCTGCTTGTGACACAAATAAAGATTATTACAGGCCATCAAAGTGCAGTGGTAATATTGGGAATAGCATTGGTCAGGAAATTAGAGATACATGTGATAAAGGAACATCTGTGATTATGGGTGATTCTAATCTGTATATAGTTTGGTTGACTCAAATTAGTCAGTACAATAGAGGAGGAATTTCTGGAATGTATATGGGATGGTTTTCTGGACCAGTATGTTGAGGAACCAACAAGGGAACAGGCCATCTTGGACTGGGTGTTGTGCAATGAGAAAGGATTAGTTGGCAACCTAGTCATGAGAGAACCATTGGGGAAGGACGGTGGACTGGCAATGGCAGGCTTTCAAGGAGCGAATAGGTGAACTCCAAAAACTGTTTATTTCTATTTGGCACAGAAGTAGAAAGGAAAGTTGGCCAAACTAGGGCTTATAAGAGAAATTAGAGAAATGTCTTAGATTCAAAGAAGAGACAGATAAATTATCAAGAAAAAGCAATAGATCTGCGGATTGGGAATAGTTTCAAATTCAGAAAAGGCAGACCAAGGGATTAATTAAGAAGGGAAAATACAATTTGAAAGTAAACGAGCAGGGAACATAAAAACTGTAGATGTTTCTACAGGTATTTAAAGAGAAAATGATTAATAAAAACGAATGCAGGCCCCTTACAGTCAGGAACAGAGGAATTCATTAAAAAAAAATGTTTTTCTTAAATTTAAGAGTACCCAATTATTTTTTCCAATTAAGGGGCAATTTAGCGTAGCCAATCCACCTATTTTGCACATCTTTTGGGTTGTGGGGGCAAAACCCACGCAAGCACGGGGAGAATGTGCAAACTCCACACGGACAGTGACCCAGGGCCGGGAATCAAACCCTGGTCCTCATCGCCGCAGGCAACAATGCTAACCACTGTGCCACCGTGCTGCCCCTCAACAGAGGAATTCATAACAGGGAACAAAGAAATGGCTGAGGAACTAAATTTGTACATTTTTGCTTCTGTCTTCACAAAGGAAGACATGAATAATGTACCAGAAGTACTGAGAAGTACAAGTTTTAGTGAGGAGCTGAAGGAAATTAGTATTATTAAAGAAATGGTTTTGGCAAAATTAATGGGATTGAAGGCAGACAAATGTCCAGGGCCTGATCATCTTCATCCCAGAGTACTTAAGGAAGTGGCCCTAGAAATAGTAGATCCATTGGTGGCCATTTTCCAAAATTCTTTGGACTCTGGAATGGTTCCTATAGATTGGAGGTTAGTGAATGTAACCCCGCTATTCAAAAACGGAGGTGGAAAGAAAACAGGGATCTATAGGTCATTGAGCCTAATGCTGGTAGAAAGGAATTGCGAGAGTCCATTATCAAGGGTTTCGTAGAACAGCATTTGGAAAGCAGTGGTGTAATCGGACAAAGTCTAGTAGAGTTGACCAGAGAGAACCAGTGGATATGGTCCATTTAGACTTTCGACAAGGTCTCACGCAGCAAATTAATATGTAAAGTTAAAGCGCAGGGATTTACAGGTAATGTCTTGAGATGGAAAGAAAGCTGGTTAGTAGAGAGGAAGCAAAAAGTTGGAATAAATGGGTCTTTTTCTGATTGGCAGGCAGTGACTAGTGGGGTACCACAGGAATCTGTGCTAGGATCCCAACTGTTCAACTTATATATTAATGATTTGGACGAGGAAACTCAATATATTATCTCCAAATTTGCACATGATACAAAGTTGGATGGAAGGGTGAGCTGTGAGGAGGATGCATAGATGCTTCAACAGGATTTGGACAGGCTGAGTAAGTGGGCACATGCATGGCTGATGCAGTATAATATGGATAAATGTGAGGTTATCCGCTTCGGTAGCAAAAATAGGAAGAAAGATTATTATTTGAATGGGTGTAAATTGAGACAAGTGGATACTCAGCAAGACCTCGGTGTCTTCATGCATGAGTAAGCTCGTAGGCAGTAAAGGCAAATAGTATGATCACTATCTAGAAGAGCAAAAGCAGCACACACACATGGGAACATCACCATTTGGAAGTTCCCCTCCATGCAACTCACCATCCTGACTTGAAAATATATCGCTGTTCCTTCGTTGTCACTGGGTCAAAATTCCACAACTCTCTCTCTAACAGCACTGTGCCTGTATATACACCACATGGACTGCAGATGTTTAAAAAGAAAGCTAACCACCACCTTCTAAAGGGCAATTAGGGATGGGTAATAAATGCTGATGTAGTCAGCATTCACATTCAGGAATGAACAAAATAAACACACAGCTGCTTACATTTGGAGCTTACCAAACTTATTTACCACACTGCGCATTTATGTACATGAATTCTAAACCTGTCTTTATATTCCATAAAGTTTATTTCTCCACTCCTATCAAATAGGACACTTCCTTTACTTTTTATCTGTTTTAAGGAGTGATAGGTAACATTAAGTTCATATGTATGATTTATTTTGTGGTGTAACTATTATATATAGTCAAAATTTATCAAAATTGCTCAGGGACACATTCCACCAAATTTCCATCTCCTTCCACTCCAATTTTCCACTCCCTGGAGAATATATCCTGTGATTTGTTGTTTTTTTGGATGCTGGATGTGTTGGTTAACTTTAGGCCTAGATGTCCAGTGTTCCATTGATACAGAGGGTGGCCCAGAATATTTATTTTGCACCAGAGCCTGTGTAAGCATTCACACTTGTCAAAAAAGCAGCACCAGATTCATTTTTTAAAAGATTTTTTTTCCAGTCAGTGGTAGGTTGTTGCATGAATACTCACCATTCAGTTGCAACCCTACATTGATGCTGGGGAGTCCACCTCCAAAATGCCAACGCCCCAAGGTGAGAAAAGCTAGTTTTTTAGAAGCTCTACTTCCCCAATCAATGGAGATGCCCCCCACCCAAATGAGGGCTGAAGATTCTGGTTCTTGTATCTAAAGTGTATCTGTGGTGGATTTGAGTCCAATTCCACAGTCAACAATTTATAAACTTGTTGAACGAAGGATTGGACTATAGAAACTTTCTAGTAACTAAATTCAAACCTTTCTGCTTATATAGTAAAACAATAATCAGCATCCATTCCCATAAACTCTGCAATTTATTTTTTGCAGGGAAGAAGAAATCTTCGGAATCAATGCAATTTTTAAATAAATACTTTTTTTGTTATGGTGCAACTTTAAAAAAAGAAACTGTTAAACACAAAACACTATTTTGGCCCAGTTGTTCAATCTGTGCACCGCAATTTAGAAAAGGTGTGAAACCTTTGGAGAGGGTACAGAGATTTACTAGAATGGTTCCATGAATGAGGGAGTATTGTCACATGAATAGAGCAGAGAAGCTGTGGTTGTTCGCCTCATAATAATAAATATAATAATCTTTATTGGCACAAATAGGTTTACATTAACACTGCAATGAAGTTACTGTGAAAGCCCCTAGTCGCCACATTCCGGCGCCTGTTCGGGTACACTGAGGGAGAATTCAGAATGTCCAATTCACCGAACAGCACATCTTTCGAGACTTGTGAGAGGAAACTGGAGCACCCAGAGGAAACCCACACAGACACGGGGAGAATGTGCAGACTCCGCACAGACAGTGACCCAAGCCGGGAATCGAACCTGGAACCCTGGCGCTGTGAAGCAACAGTGCTAACCACTGTGCTACCGTGCTGCCCCTTAGAGCAGGGAAGGCTCAGGGGGAGATTTCACAGAGGTGTTCAAAATCTAGAAGGTTTAGATAGAATAAATAAAGAGAAACTATTGTCAGTAACTGCAAGGTCTATTATGATCAGCAGAAGAATCCACAGAGACAGGAAGGAAACCTTTTTTTGTAAAACACAGCAGTTTCTGATGATTTGGAAATGAACTCCCTGATGTTGTACAGATTTAATAGTAGCCTTCAAAATATATTTGGATAAATATTTGAAGAACATATTGTAGGTATACAGAGAAAAAATGGGTGAACGCAACTAACTTGAAATAACAAGTATGTGCAGTAATTTCCTGAAATTTTAAATGGTCCAAGGTGACAATATCACATTACAATTCCAAAAATAAAGAAAACTATTAACGTGAACGGAGATGCTAAAATTACTGTTCATTGTTCAATTTCAAATTTCTTTCACATAAGGCACCTTTAAGTGATTCACAAAGTCTCAATGAAAAGCTATGTTTATGAATACCTGTATCTGATGTAATTTTGATCTGCTATGTCTGTCCATCTATTTACTACCGTTGCCTTGGTTTTAGATTTCTAACCCGTATTACTAATTATCCAGTAAACTGCAAATTAAGATGTTACACTGTTAAAAAAAAAAATCAACTGAAATTCTAAAATTAAATGAATGGAACCGACGAGTATATACTGAGGCAAAAGCTGTACTTCATAATGACTAATGTGTTTAATAGAATATTATTATGGATTAGTTATATTAGTAATCTAAGCACATATTATCCTTGAAGGGGAAACTTGCAACCATATAATAGAAACAGTTAGAAAAATATTACTGGACATCACACTTGTAATCTACAGGAATCAGTGCTGGAGCTGTTGCTGTTTGTAGTAGCTGGAGCCGTTGCTGTTTGTAGTATATATAAATGATTTGGAAGAAAATGTAACTGGTCTGATTAGCAAGTTTGTGGATGACACAAAGGTTGGTGGAATTGCGGATAGCGATGAGGAATGTCAGAGGATACAACAGGATGTAGATCAGTTGGAGATTTGAACGGAGAGATGGCAGATGGAGTTTAATCTGGACAAATGAGAAGTAATGCATTTTGGAAGGTCCAATACAGATGGGAAATATACAGTAAATGGCAGAACCCTTAAGAGTATTGACAAGCAGAGGGATCTGGGTGTACAGGTCCACAGGTCACTGAAAGTGACAACGCAGGTGGAGAAGGTTGTCAAGAAGGCATACGGCATGCTTGCCTTCATCGGTTGTGGTATTGAGTATGAAAACTGGCAGGTCATATTGCAGCTGTATAGAACCTTAGTTAGGCCACACTTGGAATATAGTGTTCAATTCTGGACGCCACGCTACCAGAAGGATGTGGAGGCTTTAGAAAGGGCACAGAAGAGATTTACCAGGACATTATCTGATATGGAGAGCTATGAGGAGAGGTGGAATAAACTCGGTTTGTTCTCATCGGAACAATGGAGGTTGAGGCGTGACCTGACAGAAGTCTATAAAAATTATGAGGGGCATGGACAGAGTGGATAGTCAAGCTTTTTCCCAGGGTGGAAGAGTCAATTACTAGGGCACAGAGGTGCGAGGGAAGTTCTTTTTACACAGAGGGTAGTGGGCGCCTGGAACTCGCTGCTGGAGGCGGTGGTGGAAACTGGTACAATAGTGAAGTTTAACGGGTGTCTTGACAAATGCATTAATAGGATGGGAATAGATGGATACAGACCCCAGAAGTGTGGACGGTTTAACGTTAGACAGGCAGCATGGCTGGCGGGCCTGTTCCTGTGCTGCACCTTTCTTTGTAATATCAAACTTCATGCATCATGCTTCCATTTCGTAGCTATACCAATTGTTCCTACTTGAAATGTGGAAATTGAGTGCTAAACTTTGCCATGTACATTTCAGTACTTGAAATAATTTGCATCAAGGACTGTATCAGATAGAAGAAAATGCTTCAAAGTAAAGTTATCTAAATGAGTCAATTCTGCAGTTGCACTATGTAAATAACATGCTTACATGGTGACAACAGAAAGCTACAGAATGGTGAGGACTAAGGATTCTGGACCCATAAACCCATGTGTTTAAACAAAATCCCTTCATTTGATGAAAACTGACATTCATAGGCAACTTATTCCAAGAGACAGACAATAACATGGAGCCACTTCACTCCAAGCCAGCCCACCCTGCAGATACAATGGGCTGAGCAGACTGAATGGGGAGCCAATAAGGCTGTGGAGGAAGTCCTGCCCACGAGAATTGCCAGCCAATCGGATTGGCTGATAGCTCCAGTGGTCCCATAACCAAAAGCAGATTAGTGGGTATTGTCAGGACTGCACGCAGGCCCGAGAAATGCAGCCCATGGCTACCAGAGCCAGGTAAGTCTAAAGTATTGGGCAGGGAAGGTTTGGAGGAGTGGGGGATAGAAGTGATTTTTTTTACAGAGCAGGTGGGTAGAAAGGAATGGGGGATACAATCCAATTGGGGTGCCCTCTGATATCCAGAAAGCACCCCCCCGCCCCCCTTTCCTGCCCTTTTAAAATATTTTTGTAAAAGGCCTGCCCACTCCCGTCCGATGGTCCATGTTGACCATATTAAGGCATGAGCAGTGTATTCTCAGGGCCCACCTCACCCACACCACCAGGTTTAGAGGGATGAGCTCAGAGATGTGCAGGAAGGTAATGAGGAGAGCACTTCCCCGGTTTTACGTGCATCCCCCACCATTCCAAGTTGGGGGGGGGGGGGGGGGGGGGGAGAGCGTGAAAAATCCTGCCTCATGTTACATAGAAACATAGGGAAAAAGGAGCAGAGGCCATTCGGCCCTTCAAGCCTGCTCCATCATTCATTATGATCATCCGACTCACTAGCCTAATCCTGCTGTATCCCATATTGTTTGTTCCCCTTAGCCCTAAGTGCTGTATCTAGTTGCTTCTTGAAACCATACAATGTTTTGGACTCAAAACAATTTGGTAACAAATTCCACAGAATCACAACTCTCTGGGCGAAGACATTTCTCCTCATCTTTGTCCTAAATGGTCTACCCGAATCTTCAGATTGTGACCCCTGGTTCTGGACACACTCACCATCGGGAACATCCTTCCTGCATCTACCCTGTCCAGTCCTGTCACAATTTTATATGTTTCTATAAGATCCCCCTCATTCTTCTGAACTTCAGCGAACACAATCCTAACCGATGCAACTGTTTTCGTACGTCAGTCCTGCCATCCCAGGAATCAGTCTGGTAAACCTTTTGCTGCACCCCCTCTATATCTAGAACATCCTTCATCAGATAAGGAGACCAAAACTGCAGGCAATATTCCAGGTGTGGCCTCACCAAGGCCCTGTATAATTGTAGCAAGACATCCCTGCTCTTGTACTCGAATCCTCTCACAATGAAGGCCAGCTTACTATTTGCCTCCTTTACTGCCTGCTGCACCTGCATGCTTACCTTCAGTGACTGGTGTATGAGGATACCCAGGTCTCGTTGCACGTTCCCCTCTCCTAATTTATGGACATATAGATAATAGTCTGCCTTCTTGTTTTTGCTTAAAAGTCGATAACTTCTCATTGATCCAAATTATACAGCATCTGCCATTCATTTGCTCACTCACTCAACTTGTCCAAATCACACTGAAGGATCTCGGCATCCTCCTCACAGCTCACCCTCGCACCCAACTTGGTGTCATCTGCAAATTTGAAAATATTACATTTTGTTTTCTCATCTAAATCATTAATATATATTATGAATAGCTGGGGTCCGAGCACCGATCCCTGCGGTACCACACTGCCCCCACCAGTCACTGCCTGCCAATTTGAAAAAAGACCCGTTGATTCCTACTCTTTGTTTCCTGTCTGCCAACCAGTTTTCTATCCATCTCAACACACCACCCCCAATCCCATCGCTTTAATTTTACAAACTAATCTTTTATGCGGGACTTTGTCAAAAGCCTTCTGAAAGTCCAAATATATCGCATCCACTAACTCCCCTTCATCAATTCTACTCATAACATCCTCGAAGAATTCCAGTAAATTTGTCAAGCAGGATTTCTCTTTCATTAATCCATGCCGACTCTGTCTGATCCTGTCTAGTCATAGTCATAGAATTTACAGTGTAGGAGGCCATTTGGTCCATTGAGTCTACACCGGCCCCTGAAAGAGCACCCTACTTAAGCCCACACCTCTACCCTATTCCCGTAACCCAGCTACCCCGCCTAACTTTTGGACACTACGGGGCACTTTAACGTGACCAATCAAGCTAACCCTTTGGACTGTGGGAGGAAACTGGAGCACCCAGAGGAAATCTACGGGGAAAACATGCAGACTCCGCACAGACAGTGACCCAAGCTGGGAATCGAACCAAAGTTCCTGGTGCTGTGAAACAACAGTGCTAACCACTGTGCCACCATGCCACCCCCATGAATATTACCCTCATGAATGTTTTTTGCCCCTTGATATTTCTTACCTTGACTCACTGTCACTGTTTTCGAAGTGCTCTGCTACAAAATCTTTGATAATGGATTCTAGAATATTCCCCACTACCTATATCAGGATTACTAGTCTGTAATTCCCTGCTTTCTCTCTACCTCCCTTTTTAAATAGTGGAGTTACATGAGCCACCCTCCAATCTGCAGGAACTATTCTGCAGTCTATAGAATCTATGAAAATGACCACCAATGCATCCACTATTTCTAGAGCCACCTCCTTCAGTACCCTGGGATGTAGATTATCAGGCCCTGGGAATTTATCAGCCCTTAGTCCCATCAATTTCCCCAACATCATTTTTCTACTGATATTTATCACCTTCAGTTCCTCCCTCTCACTAAACCTTGCATTCCCCAACATTTCTGGTAGCTTATTTGTGTCCTCATTTGTGCAATCAGAACCAAAGTTATGTATTTAGTTGCTCAGCCATTTCTTTGTCGCCCTACTATATATACATTCCCCTATTTCTGACTGTAAGGGACATACATTTGTCTTCGCCAATCTTTTTCTCTTCACGTACCTATAGAAACTTTTCCAGTCAGTTTTTATGTTCCTTGCAAGCGTACGTTTGTACTTTATATGCCTCTTCTTAATCAATCCCTCTGTCCTTCTTTGCTGAATTCTAAACAGCTCCAAATCCTCAGACCTGTTGTTTTACTTGGTCAATTTGTATGCTACTTCTTTGGATCAAATACTATCCCTAATTTCCCTTGTAAGCCATGGATTGGCCACCTTCCTGTTTTACATTTGCGCCGGACAGGAACAAACAATTGTTGCAGTTCCCCCATGAGCTCTTTGAATGTTTGCCATTGCCTAACCATTGTCATCCCTTTAAGTAACATTCTCCAATCGGTTATAGCCAACCCACGCCTCATTTCATCGCAGTTTCCTTTGTTAAGGTTCAGGACCCTAGTCTCAGAATCAACTACCTCACTCTCCATCTTGGTCGCTCATTCCCAAGGTGTCTCGCACAATTGGATTGTCAATGATTCCGTTCTCATTACACAGTACCCAGCCTGTTCTCTAGTTGGCTCCTCACCATATTGTTCCAGAAAACCATACCGCATTCACTCTATGAATTCCACCTCTACGGTATTGTGGCTAAGTTAATTTTCCCAATTTATATGCAGATTAAAATCACCCATAATTACAATTGTTCCTTTATCGTATGTGTCTTTAATTTCCTATTTAATGCCATTCCCAACAATATTACTGCAGTTTCGGGTCTGTATATGACGCCCACGAGCGTTTTTGCCCCTTGCTGTTTCTCAGCTCTACCCAGAAATTCGGTTTAGCTCACAAGGCTAAATCGCTGGCTTTTAAAGCAGACCAAGCAGGCCAGCAGCACGGTTCGATTCCCGTACCAGCCTCCCCGGACAGGCGCCGGAATGTGGCGACTCGGGGCTTTTCACAGTAATTTCATTGAAGCCTACTCGTGACAATTAGCAATTTTCATTTCATTTCATATTCCGCATTGTTGGAGCTAATGCCCTCACTCACTACCGTGTTAATTTCTTCCTTGATCAGCAATGCAACCCTGCCGTCTTTTTGTTTTATCTGTCTTCCCTACATACTGAATACCCCTGGACATTCAGTTCCGATCCCTGCTCGCCCTGCAGCCATGTCTCTGTAATCCTGAAACATATTCTACCCGTTGACATCTTTTTGCGCGACTAGTTCATCCCATTTTATTGCAAATGCTCCGCGCGTTAAGGCACAAAGACTTTAAGCTTGTCTTGTTAACATTACTATTCCCAGGCGGCACGTGGCACAGTGGTTAGCGATGCTGCCTACGGCGCTGAGGACCCAGGTTCGAACCCCGGCCCTGGGTCACTGTCCGTGTGGTGTTTGCACATTCTTCCCCCACAACCCAAAGATGCGCAGGGTTGGTGGATTGGCCACTCTAACTTGCCCCTTAATTGGAAAAAAAATTGGGTACACTAAATTTAAAAAAACATTACTATTCCCGCTCCCAATACTGTTCACTGTGACCCTGTTTGAATCTGACTCTTGGTTTATCTGTCTATCACTTCTCTTATTCCCATTTCCGTCTTTTGTTTTTGTCCTTATTTGCTCCTCCTCTGACTCCTTGCATAGGCTCCCATCACCCCGCCATATTAGTTTAAACCCTCCCCAACCAGGTGTAACCCATCCAGTTGGTACTGGTCCCACCTCATCCAGAACCGGTCCCAATGCCCCAGGAATCTGAAACCAAACCCCTCACACCAGCTCTTTAGCCACTTACTTATCCGATATATCCTGCTATTTCTACTCTGACTAGAACGTGGCACTAGTTGTAATCCTGAGATCACTACCTTAGAGGTCTGACTTTCCAACTTTGTTCCTAACTCCTTATATTCTGCTTTTAGGACCTCATCCTTATTTTTTTACCTATGTCGTTGTTACCGATGTTTACCACGACTATTGCCTTTTCACCCTCCCCCTCCAGAATGTCCTGTATCTGCTCCGAGACATCCTTGACTCGAGCACCAGGGGGGCAACATACCATCCTGGAGTCTCGTTTACGGCCACAGAAACGCCTTTCTATTCCCCTTGCAGTTGAATCCCTTTAACTATTACATTCCCACAGTTTTTATTCCTCCCTTCTGCAGCAGAACCAGCCATGGTGCAATGAATTTGACTGCTGCTGGTTCCTTCCTCTCCCTCCCCCACTCCCGAGAGGTCATTCCCCTCAACATTATCCCAAAGTGGTATATCTGTTTTGCAAGGTAATGGCCGCAGGAGATTCTTGCACTGCCTGCCTCGCTTTCCTGTTTTGCCTGGTGGTCACCCATTTCCTTCCTGCCTGTGGAGTCTGAGCCTCATTGGACCAGCTCTGGAAAAATAATTACAGTGTTGACAATGAAAGAAATTGTTTCCTCAAAATATAACTACCATTTGTTTATATATTTGTTGTATGAAAAACTTTCTATGTAAAATGGAATTAAGTTGTGGACTTCAAAAGAAAGAATTAAATAGATAAATGCGGGACATATCTGGAACAAAAGGAAACCAGGTAAACTATTTTATCTAACTTTAAACTCACTGCCAGATATGATTGCAGAATAGTTCTAATTTGGACTCTTTTAAAATGATTTTGTGCTAATGTGAATTTAATATTCAACTGAAAGATTTGGCCTGATGTTATGCAAGATAGAACCGGCTTAGGACATTCTCCTGGAATCAGACCAAGTGAGTATAAAATATAAAGCCCCAATTGCTTGCGAGTAAAATGTATTTGTTACACTGCCTTCTGGTTCTGGGTGTTCCCAAAAGGAATGAACTTAGAAATTCTATTCCGTAAGAAAAGCTAAAATTATCGTTTTTATGAGAAGGGAAATACAGAATTGTTGTAACTGAATGACACTGCTCGTTCACATTTACCTCATCATCATCTGCATCATACTGAGCATAGTGCTGTTCTAGTAGCTCTCTTTGATATCGTTCCTGCTCTAGAGTTTGGCTGATCAGCTGGGCAACTTCACTGCTATGGCCAGGTTTCTCTCGCCCAATCAGGAATCTGCAAATAAATTGTTTTCCATTTATTTTCTAACCATTATAACTTAATTGATCAGTGTGGCAATATTAAAAACAAAGCAACTGAACTTGTGGTGTGAACTTATACAAATTGCGCATTTAACATAAAACCAGTAAGTAGTGCCTAAAAAAGTCATACAGGAAAATAATATTTTACCTCTAAGCAGTTCATGTGTGCGTTGACACCTACCCACATTGGATTCAATATTAGGACCAAAAAATTATTATCCCCATATTTCTTTTTTTAAATAAATTTAGAGTAACAATTCATTTTTTCCAATTAAGGGGCAATTTAGCGTGGCCAATCCTCCTACTCTGCATATCTTTGGGTTGTGGGGGTGAAACCCACACAAACACGGGGAGAATGTGCAAACTCCACACAGGCAGTGACCCAAAGCAGGGATCGAACCTGGGACCTCGGCGCCATGAGGCAGCAGGGCTAACCCACTGCGCAACCATGCTGCCCCCCATATTTCTTAAATCATATAGAAAATGTAGAAATACATTTAAATCATATAAAAAGAGGGATATAGAAAACTAACCAAATTATTTGGGCTCCAGAATAATGGTCAAATAAATTTATTTCTGAAATATATACAATCGCATTTAGAGTGATCCCTGATATGTGGGTGAATGTGCAGTCAATTCCAGCCCCATAGGCTCCAGAGTCCCAACACAAGTGAAGTAACCAATAATTTGTATAAAGATTCTGAGATCTTTGACTCTTGACTAATCCAATAATTTACAGGCACTAGATTTGCAAGTGAAACATAACAACTGTTTATTTATAACAACAATAGAGATAAGGCATGCAATAATTATACTAGAATAACGGGCAGTTAATATACTATTTCCCTCTTTTACCATCCAACCTTCTACATAAACAGACACAAGACATACACACGCAGAGGGAGGAGGAGGGGGAAAATAAAAGAGGATGAATGTGAAATAAAGATGAGTGTCCTTGTTCAGATGTTGAAGTTGTTTTTCCAGTTGACTGGCTTTCCATGAATGAGAACCGCTGGTTGGATTGCCAACGAGGGTCTTCTGGTTGGAACATACAGGGAGAACACTCATACTGTGCGATTCCCTCTGGGGTGTAATTTAACTTGTATTAGCCTGGGCATTCGCTCGGAAGATCTGCCTCAATTAATTCTGACTTGCTTCCCACTCCACCAGAATAACTATCAGCCTCACTGAGATAAGACGAGAGTTCTCCATACAAGATTGCAAGAAGGACTTTTTAAACCACTGCCCCTGCTCAGCTAGTGGGTGGATTGAATCCTTAAGATTACTTGTCTCCACTCAAACTCAGCTCTCAGTTTGGATTTTAATCTTATTTAGGATCCTGTTTCCCTAGGACATCTACCAGCTTGGCTGAGGAGAAAACATAGCCTCTAACTGGGGTGTTTGAGAGATTTACCTTCTGAGAGAACAAGTCTGCCTGCAGAACATTCTGGAACAGCCAGCACCAATCAGCATCAAGGGTCAGTTAGACGCAGAAATATAATGTTGTCCATTGGCTGACAGCCATGTCCATCAAGAT
The DNA here is from genome assembly GCF_902713615.1 of Scyliorhinus canicula. Taxonomy (NCBI): domain Eukaryota; kingdom Metazoa; phylum Chordata; class Chondrichthyes; order Carcharhiniformes; family Scyliorhinidae; genus Scyliorhinus; species Scyliorhinus canicula. The sequence goes on from NC_052150.1 coordinate 119,442,492, forward strand.
GTGTCATCATTGATGTCAGTGTAGCAGTACAGCCTGCTGGGGATCTCCTGGTTTTGAATTAAAGGTGCAGTGCATCTTAAATATATAGGCGGGTTTTTTGTTCAGGTACAGAAATTATAAAAGCCAAAAGAACAGGAAAAAAAAGAAAATAAGGGACGGACAATGATTTACAGGAGGATCCTTACAGGATTGATATATATTTTGATTCCACATACCAAATATATAATAATTTGGCAGTACAGAACATGATTATTGTTGAGGAAGGGAACATGCTGTTGAGGTTTTCACCTTGCAATCCATCAGGACAGACACAAGAATGCCAAATTTCAACGGGAACAATTTATGCTAAATGAAAAAAGGGTGTTGATGGGTTGCAAAGTCAGCTCTGATTGCTCCAAGACATTGCCATGGCGAATGCACCGGGAGCTGTTGCTATTCATTCAAAAAAGATGGAATATCTGGACATATCTATTTTGCTGTTGGAGACAGGTCCCTGCATATATGTAACTTCTAACAAGCATAAAATATTCAGTCTACCTTAAATTATCCTGCACGGGTAAAATGTCTCAAAATTTGAGCAACAGGTGGTGATGCTGTCCATTTCACGTTGCTCTATGCAATAGCAGTACGAATGATGTCTTCTACTAACAATATGCTGCCCCATCATGCCAAAAAGATGTTCTGCCTGCCAAAAATGAGTAATGCGGTATCTTGGGCGGGATTTTCCGTCCCGCCGCACCAGTTTTCTGGTGTAGCGTGCCCCCGCCGGCAGCGGGATTCTTCGTCCCACCCGCCGGCCAATGGGGTTTCCCATTGTGGGCAGCCATACGCCATCAGGAAATCCCCTGCCGTGGGTGCGCTGTCGGCGCAAAGGGGAATCCCGCCAGCGGGGAATCCAGATCCTTAATTTCAGTGTCATTATAGTGACATGATGCCAGAAAGGCCACATATCCCAATGACTGGCGGATCGTATCAAACATCATATTCCCTTTGGCTGTTCACAATAAGCAAATTACTGAACATATTCAGCCAACTCAGGTTTGCAAAAGTCAGAATATATTAGACGCGATTCTGCTATTGAATAAAATTTGCTGAACAATCCTGTGTGATGGATGTGAGACATTTCCATATTTTTGCTGTGATTCCAAAAGGGAGAGAATAATTGATTTTGCAGGGCAATGTAACCTTTTGTAACTCACAACAATGTGGTCTGCTTTTGGATTGCAAGTGGCATAGGCCCCATCTGGCCCAGAGCCCACAGCCCCCTCACCCTCTCCCTTACCCACTCCCTAGCCGGCCACTTCTCTCGTCCATGCACAAACTCCCTCCCTAGTCCTCTCTCCCTCGCCCCCTGCGCGCTCTCCCCTGCCACCGCTTGCTCACGCTCCCTCCCTCTTGCTCTCTCCTCTTCTCTCTTTCCCCCCCCCCCCCCCCCCCCCCCCGGTCGCTCTCACCCCACCTCCACACACTGTCTTCTCGCTCGCCCCCTCCCTGTCACCTACCCTCTCCCTCGCCCGTCGTCTCCCCCGCTCGCCTGTCCTTTTCCTTGCCCCTGCTCACTTGCCCTCTCCCTGGCCCCTGCTCGCATGCTCTCCCCCGCCCTCTGTCTCACTCTCACTCGCCCTCTCCCCTCGTCCCTTTCCCCGCTTGCTCGCCCTCTCCCCCGCTCACTCGACCTTTCCCTCGCTCGCTTGCCCTCTTCCCCGCCCTCTCCCCCACCCGCCCGGTCTCTCCCTTGTCCCCCTCCCCGCTCGCTCTCTACCTCACTCTCCCTTGCTCGCTTGCCCGCCCGCCCTCTCCCCCTCATCAGTGGTTTCAGCACGTTTTCTGTTCAATCTCCTTACAGATTATTTGCATATTGTACAGGTAAACATACACCCCCTAGGTCATAAGGGCCATTTTGAATGGAGAAAAATAGTTAGATAACCAAACTCAGAAACAACGCATCATGCCCTCTTCAACAAAGTGATTAAAGGAACGGTCATAATTCGAGCATTTTTCCATTTTTCCCGCCTGTCCCCTAGCTTTTTCCCCCTTGCCATGGGTGCTAATTGTTATTTACTGGAGAGTTAATTGAGCATTGGCAGACTTGTCAGCTTTGAGAAAGGGGCCCATCTTCAAAGAAACTAATACTGTCCACATCTAATACCCATCTCATGAACAATTCAGTAGCAGTTGCTAGGAATGGGAGTCAAGAATGGGAAATGCAATCAATGTTCATTCCTACTTTATCAGTAGTGCTAAGATAAACTGTAAGCATACCATCACCAATATATCCAAGATCAACTAACTCAACATGGACCAACCAAACCCAATATCTTGTGGGCTGGCATGGCTTAACTACTCACTGGATAACCCAACTGAGTTTATATGGACAAGTGGGGAGAGCAATCTACAGAAAGCACATTTGAAATTACATTATATTAAGGGTGGCACGGTGGTGCAGTGGTTAGCATTGCTGCTTCATGGCGCTGAGTGTGGAGCTTGCATAGTAAGGTGGATTGGCCACACTAAATTGCCCCTTAATTGGAAAAAAAAGAATTGGGTACTTTAAACTGAAAAAAAAATTGCTTTATACTACACTGAGTACCATGTTGTATTAAAAAGCACAGCAATACTTTAAACTCAAATTTTTACTGAAGACACATTTTAGGGACTTATCAACTAGATTCATTGCTGTACTTGAAAATGATGATGTAAATACAAATGAAGGAGGCTGTTAGGCCCATCTTGGCTCATAAGAATACATGGGAAAGTTAATATTTAACTAGTCATTGTCTTTAGCCCTTTTCATCTCATCTACCTTGATTGAATTTGGCCAGACTTTAGGAGACAAATAGTATATTGCTGTGCTGCTACATTATGTAGTTATATAAATCAATATAAATATAAATATGGGTAAATGTGTTGCTCTACACAATGAAGGAATAGGTGTCACAACTACATGCCAATGTGTAAAACTAGCTAAAGGTCAGATAGAAAGAAATGTTGAGTGACATTTAACGTAACAAACTATTATACAGTGAAATAAACAAAATAAATAGAATGTTGAATTATTTTGTTTTGGACCAAAGACACATTAAAAACATTAAAACCACGGTGATGGTGAAGAAAACCATCATTGAGTACTGAGGCTGATGCTAGTCCTGAACTGAGGTACAAGAGAAAATTTGAGAAACTGCGGGTGTTTCGTTTGGAAAGTAAGCCAATAGGGATTTCTAAAGAAGTGCACACCAGCATAGAGGTACACCCAAAGGGATATTTTAAGGTAAACCAAGGCAGAAGGACAAGAGGAGTGAACTAAAGCTGATGAAAAGTCAACTTAAAAGAAATGGCAAGAAGAAATTCAAATAATGACCAATGTTCGGCATTCAGAACATATTGAAATTTCATATGGTAGACCATGCAAACTATAAAATATATGGCAAAACCATCAGGAGCATAGACACACAGAGATCTGGGCATGCAGGTCCACAGGTCCTTAAAAGGGGCAGCCCAGGTGTAAATAGTGGTTAAAAAAAAGCACATGGCATGCATGCTTTCATAGGACAGGGTATCGAGTTAAAAGCTCGAAAGTCATGTTACAGTTATATAGAACATTGGTTAGGCCACATTTAGAATACTCTGTCCAATTCTGGTCACCACACTACCAGAAGGACGTGGAGGCTCTGGAGAGAGTACAGAAAAGATTTACCAGGATGTTGCCTGATATGCAGGGTATTAGTTATAAGGAGATTGAATAAACTGGGATTGTTCTCCCTAGAAAGACGGAGGCTGAGGGGCGACCTGATAGAAGTTAATAAAATTAGGAGGGGTATAGATAGGGTGAACAGTTGGAGGCTTTTTCCCAGGACAGAAATGACAATTACAAGGGGGCACATGTTCAAGGTGAGAGGGGATAGGTTCAGTGGAGATGCGGGGGAAGATTTGTACACAGAGGGTGGTGGTGGTGGTGGCCTGGAATGCACTGCCAAGTGACATGGTTGAGGCAGATACATGAGCAACCTTTAAGACTTATCTGGATAAACACATGAACAGACGGGGTATAGAAGGGTACAGGCTTTTGGTCCAGATAGGGCACATAATAAGTGCAGGCTTGGAGGGCCGAAGGGCCTGTTCCTATACTGTATTGTTCTTTGTTCTTGCAAGATGTGATGGATCAGAAAGCCATATTTGCATTTTCCAAAGGCAGAATTATCTGCTCATTGTTTTTAATGTGTCGTGGTGTCCAAAACAAATCCATACTTAAGCTATAGCCTGACCAATGTATTATAAAGTTTGAAATGACTTTTGCAGCTTGGGGTTTAACATTCTAATTCAATGTTTTATTTATTTTGTTTATTTCACTGTATAATATTTTATTATATTCAAAAGTCACACAAGATGCATTTCTACCTTACCTTTAGCTAGTTTTACACCATTTGCAGTTAGTTGAGCTTATCAGCATAATTTTCACATTATCATCGAGCTTCACCAAAGTTATTTTCATATGTGGCATAATAATCTGAAAGCTCTAAAGTAGCATTCTCAATTATAATGATTGCAGAACTGAAAGCTTTCAAGTCCAAAAATACTACAATTTATTGTACTCTCCTGCAGAATGCCACAAATAATATTTTGACATAGTAGCGTTAAACAAAACATTTCCTTACCTAACACTGCCTTTAGTTGTTCGCAGAACAGTGGCAGCAAAGCTTTGGGTAACACCCACCAAACTGATTCCATCCACTTCCACAATCTGATCATTCACCTGGATTCTTTATGAAAGAATGATCAGAGACAAAAATCACAATAATTAGAAATTATTATACAAACTGAACAAGAGAAACAAAACTCTCATCAACTTTCACAGGTGTGGTTTTGACCATAACACAGCTGAACCCCAAGGGATCATTAATAGGCTATATCTTCATTTATATGTTCATAAAATGATGTAGATAATGCACTGTGCTGTTGTTAAACAGTAGGAAAACTGGTCTGAATGTAACATTACACAGGATACAGGGGTGAACTTGTATTATTGGAAAGATTGAGAAATTCTTATGTTTTCAGTTACATTTCTATCCTGTAGTCAGCAAGTAATTAGATTACACAATTATCATAGAATTTACAGTGCAGAAGGAAGCCATTCGGCCCATCGAGTCTGCACCGGCTCTTGGAAAAAGCACCCTACCCAAGGTCAACACCTCCACCCCATCCCCACAACCCAGTAACCCCACCCAACACTAAGGGCAATTTAGCATGGCCAATCCACCTAACCTGCACATCTTTGGACTGTGGGAGGAAACCGGAGCACCCGGAGGAAACCCACACACACACGGGGAGGGTGTGCAGACTCCGCACAGAGAGTGACCCAAGCCAGAATCGAACCTGGGACCCTGGAGCTGTGTAAGCAATTGTGCTATCTACAATGCTAACGTGCTGCCCAAATTGTGTGGTGTCAACTGCTGCTTTGTTTACCCAAATATAATTCTGTATGCCAATAGTAACAGTGTGTTAGGTATATTATCATAACCTTAAAAGACGTACAAATATATCTGGTGCATTACACTTGCCTATAGGCATTTCAGTAAAACATCAAAAAAAGGACCTGCCTTACCTCAATTATTAACATCATGTCACTTCTCTAAGCCAGATGGGTGACTAGTACTAAACTGGCATAAAAAAATAGACAACACGGTTTTGTCCAATCCATTTATGAATAAGATACGGTAGCACAGTGGTTAGCACTGTCTGTGAGGAATCTGCACGTTCTCCCCATGTTGCTCTGGTTTCCTCCAGGTGCTCTGGTTTCCCCCCACAAGTCCCGAAAGATGTGCTATCAGGTAATTTGGACATTCTGAATTCGCCCTGTGTACCCGAACAGGCGCCGGGATATGGCGACTAGGGGCTTTCACAGTAACTTCATTGTACTGTTAATGTAAGTCTACTTGTGACAATAAAGATTATTATTATTATTATTAAGATACTGCCAAAGTCTGGGCGGAATTCTCCGCTCCCGGGAAAAATCGGGAGGGCCATCGTGAACTCGGCCTAGTTTCACGACGGCCTCAGAGGCATACTCCTCGCCCCCTATTCTCCCCTCCCGGAGGGGCAAGGAGCGGCGCTCCGTAAATCCCGGCTGCGGGGTACGTCGCGCCGAGAATGACGCGGCCGGCACGCCTAATGACGTCAGCCGCACATGCGCAGGTTGGCCGGCTCTAACCCGCGCATGCACGGCTGACGTCATGGTGCTGACGGCACGAACCCGCGCATGCGCGGTGGCCGTCTTTCCCCTCAGCCGCCCCGCAATACGTGGCTGTTTGATCTTGCGGGGCAGCGGAGGGGAAATAGTGCGTCCGATTTGGACGCCGGCCCGACGATCGATGGACCCCTCCCAAGCACAGTCGTGGTGCTCTTGCTCCAAACGGCCCCCTAGAAGCCCCAAACGGGCATCTGGCGCCTGTTTCACAACGGCAGCGACCAGGTGTGTTTGCCGCCGCCGTGAAATGGTCGTGAACGGCCGGCCGCTCGGCCCATCGGGGTCGGAGAATCGCCGTTCGCCGTGAAAAACGGCGAGCGCCGATTCTTCCGAGCCGGGGGGGCGCAGGGGGCACCAGGGGGAAGTGAAAAATGTCGGGGGGCCCTCCCGCGATTCTCCCACACCGCATGGGGAGCGGAGAATTCCGCCCCATTAGGTACTGGCTTATGCACTGAATATTAAAAGAAAATATCTAACAAATAAATTAACTATAGCTACAACTAGCTTGTAAAGGTGTTGCATTAAATATTGTTTCATTTCCTGCGGCTTCAGTCACTCTGTTCCTAATAAAAGATTTGAGTCACTTCCTCAGAACTGATGTTAAATTACCAGATCTTTAGTTTCTTGGTTTCTCCTTCCATTCTTTCTTAAACAATGTAGTGACATTTGCGATTTTTCAATCCGAAAGGTACAATGCCCAAATCTCAAAATGTCTAATTTCATTCCTTATTTATTTTAACACCCTGAAAATCATCAGGTCCTGAAGGTTTCTCCACCATAATTCCAATTGTTTTCCACGATCACTTGTTAAGAACTTATATTAAATCTAATAAGTTCTTCCCCTCGATTATTTTTAGGTTCCCCTGTGACTTATTTTGGCCTCTTTCTTCACTGTGAAAGCAAACAAATATTAATTTCACAAATTATAGTCTTGCCTGCAACTCAACTTAATTCCATCAAGCACTATATTTTTACTAATATAGTGCCATGTGGGAGTACCTTTAAGAAATGGATGTTTAAGCAATGTACCTTTAAGAAATTGAGCAGCTCATATTACTGAAGTGATGTCAGAGTGTGGGTGGAGCTGGGTTTTTCAGTTTGAGAGAGCAGCTGAAAAGTGCCAGGCTGGTTTGCTGTGAGCTGTTTTGAAACGAGAAAGACAGTTTGAGGAGAAAGCTGGGATGTTTGTGTGTTTTGCAAAAAGCTGCAAGAAGAAAACACAGAACTAGTCTGTTGATGTCTGAAAATTCAAAGACTATAAGTATACTGAATGTAACCTCATGTCTGTTGTTAAAGGTGAAGTCTTTTGGGGGTTTGAAGGAACATTTTGAGGCATTATTTAGTGTTGTATCATTTTCGGGGTTATCTTTGAAGTAAGGGGTGTTAAGAGATCCAATATTTATTTTAAAAGGTTAATTTGAGTTCATGGAATAAACATTGTTTTATGTTTAAAAACCCACGTGTCCATAATTGTAATACCACACCTGGAGACATTAAAGGGAGAGATTGGTTGAACTCCATGATACATTTTGGGGTTCTGAAAATGACGCTCCCATAACAATAATTATAAAACATTGACTGTTAGCTTTAATATTCCTGGGACATTTTTAACAGATACCTTATCCTAAAAACCCAACAGATTAATTAATACCCTTCAAGGAATGGAACATATGTTAACTACCCAATCTGATCTAACATGTAATTCTAATGTCATGATATATAGCAAACTCTTAATACTTTCAGAAGTGGCCCAACAAACATTCAAATGTACAAAACAGGGCACTAAGAGAAATATAAGCAACAATTCATGTATCGATCATGACAAAACTCAGGCAATCCCAGGCTACTTGACACTCCAACATCTGGAAACTGGTAGTCAAGATGGAAAGCAAGCTCACAGGCTAATCATGCAACAAACTAACATAATAATACTCAGTCATATCAACTAACAAAGTTTTCACCATCACTGTCAACCCCAGAAGTGGAACAATGAAGTATGCAAACAGACACTTGTAGCCCCTGGAACCTCCAAAATTGTGTTTGGATTCTATAAAGTCTTATATACACAGGTCAAACAGGGTGAACAATAGTGCCTTCTGATTATCAGTGCCAATCTCAACTTACATATCAATATGTCTCAAATCAATAATACTGGAAAGCAGCTTTGAAGCAAGTGCACAAAATGTATTCAGATTTCAATGTCCAGCAAGGGTGGTTTGATAGTATTATCAGATTAAGCTGGTTGAGTAATAAAGGACACAACTGTGTAATTAATCCTGCATCAGGTGGTTAGGGCATCACAAAACCTAATTGGCAGCATCCTCATCAACTTACCTACCAGTCACAGTATACAACACACGGTAGACAAAAGCGTGGGCTCAATTCCCGTAACAGCTGAGGTTATTTATGAAGGCACGTCTTCTTAACTTTGCCCCTCGCCTGAGGTGTGGTGATCCACAGGTTAAATCACCGCCAGTCAGCTCTCCCCTCAAAGGGAAAGCAGCCAATGGTCATTTGGGACTATGGTAACTTTACTGACATACAATTCTGCAACTGTAATATCAAACAGCATGTCATAGATGCCCAACATTGAGTTTCCAGATATTTCCTTAGTCTATCCCATATAACATAATAGCCACACGACATAATGTGTCACTGTGAAAACCAGACTGTCTTTGCAAGGTCTGTATAGGCATTTCTGCCAATTATAGCATTAATCATAGTGGCCATTGAATAGCCCATGCAAAGACAAAATTGCCTTAATTGAGGACATCTTTCCTACCCACCAGTCTTTTTTTTTAAGGAAACATTTTGTTGAGGCATTTATAATTTTAACATTTAACATATTAACATTCTAAATAACAGGTCCGACACATGCACAAACCCCTCAGTAACATACCCAAAACCGCCCCGCACTAACTCCTAGCTACCCATATATTAGATCCCCTGCCCTTATTCTCCACTTCCATGCCTCCCCCCCCCCCCCCCCCCGCCTTTCTGCTGACGATCAGTTTTCCTTAAAGAAAGCGATGAACGGTTGCCACCTCCGAGCAAATCCCTATAATGAACCCTCAAGGCAAACTTAATCTTCTCTAGCCTGAGAAACTCTTCCATGTCACTGACCCACGCCCCTGACTTTGGAGGCTCCAAGTCCCTCTATCCCAGCAAAATCCGACTCTGGGGGGAGGCAAAGGCCAAGATAGAGATAGAGATAGATAGATAGAGAAATACAGCACAGAACAGGCCCTTCGGCCCACGATGTTGCGCCGAACTTTTGTCCTAGGTTAATCATAGAATTTTGGACAATTTGTCATGGCCAATCCACCCAACCTGCACATCTTTGGACTGTGGGAGGAAACCGGAGCACCCGGAGGAAACCCACGCAGTCACGGGGAGGATGTGCAGACTCCACACAGACAGTGACCCAAGTCGAAATCGAACTTGGGACCCTGGAGCTGTGAAGCAATTGTGCTATCCACAATGCTACCGTGCTGCCCTTAAGAAGTTAACCTACACTCCCTTATTCTACCCTAATCCAAGTACCTATCCAATAGCCGTTTGAAGGTCCATAAATTTTCCGACTCAACTACTACCACAGGCAGTGCATTCCATGCCCCCACTACTCTCTGGGTAAAGAACCTACCTCTGACATCCCCTCTATATCTTCCACCATTTATCTTAAATTTATGTCCCCTTGTAATGGTGTGTTCCACCCGGGGAAAAAGTCTCTGACTATCTACTCTATCTATTCCCCTGATCATCTTATAAACCTCTATCAAGTCGCCCCTCATCCTTCTCCGTTCCAATGAGAAAAGGCCCAGCACCCTCAATCTTTCCTCGTATGACCTACTCTCCATTCCAGGCAACATCCTGGTAAATCTCCTCTGCACCTTTTCCAAAGCTTCCACATCCTTCCTAAAATGAGGTGACCAGAACTGCACACAGTACTCCAAATGTGGCCTGACCAAGGTTTTGTACAGCTGCATCATCACCTCACGGCTCTTAAATTCAATCCCTCTGCTAATGAACGCTAGCACACCATAGGCCTTCTTCACAGCTCTATCCACTTGAGTGGCAACTTTCAAAGAACAATGAACATAGACCCCAAGATCTCTCTGCTCCTCCACATTGCCAAGAACCCTACCATTAACCCTGTATTCCGCATTCAGATTTGTCCTTCCAAAATGGACAACCTCACACTTGTCAGGGTTAAACTCCATCTGCCACTTCTCAGCCCAGCTCTGCATTCTATCTATGTCTCTTTGAAGCCGACAACAGCCCTCCTCACTATCCACAACTCCACCAATCTTCGTATCATCTGCAAATTTACTGACCCACCCTTCAACTCCCTCATCCAAGTCGTTAATGAAAATCACAAACAGCAGAGGACCCAGAACTGATCCCTGCGGTACGCCACTGATAACTGGGCTCCAGGCTGAATATTTGCCATCCACCACAACTCTCTGTCTTCTATCGGTTAGCCAGTTTGTTATCCAACTGGCCAAATTTCCCACTATCCCATGCCTCCTTACTTTCTGCATAAGCCTACCATGGGGAACCTTATCAAATGCCTTACTAAAATCCATGTACACTACATCCACTGCTTTACCTTCATCCACATGCTTGGTCACCTCCTCAAAGAATTCAATAAGACTTGTAAGGCAAGACCTACCCCTCACAAATCCGTGCTGACTATCCCTAATCAAGCAATGCCTTTCCAGATGCTCAGAAATCCTATCCCTCAGTACCCTTTCCATTACTTTGCCTACCACCGAAGTAAGACTAACTGGCCTGTAATTCCCAGGGTTATCCCTATTCCCTTTTTTGAACAGGGGCACGACATTCGCCACTCTCCAATCCTCTGGTACCACCCCTGTTGACAGCGAGGACGAAAAGATCATTGCCAACGGCTCTGCAATTTCATTTCTTGCTTCCCATAGAATCCTTGGATATATCCCGTCAGGCCCGGGGGACTTGTCTATCCTCAAGTTTTTCAAAACGCGCAACACATCTTCCTTCCTGACAAGTATCTCCTCAAGCTCATCAGTCTGCTTCACGCTGTCCTCTCCAACAATATGGCCCCTCTCATTTGTAAATACTGAAGAAAAATACTTGTTCAAGACCTCTCCTATCTCTTCAGACTCAATACACAATCTCCCGCTACTGTCCTTAATCGGACCTACTCTCACTCTAGTCATTCTCATATTTCTCACGTATGTGTAAAAGGCCTTGGGGTTTTCCTTGATCCTACCCGCCAAAGATTTTTCATGCCCTCTCTTAGCTCTCCTAATCCCTTTCTTCAGTTCCCTCCTGGCTATCTTGTATCCCTCCAGCGCCCTGTCTGAACCTTGTTTCTTCAGCCTTACATAAGTCTCCTTCTTCCTCTTAACAAGACATTCAACCTCTCTTGTCAACCATGGTTCCCTCACTCGACCATCTCTTCCCTGCCTGACAGGGACATACATATCAAAGACACGCAGTACCTGATCCTTGAACAAGTTCCACATTTCACTTGTGTCCTTCCCTGACAGCCTATGTTCCCAACTTCTGCACTTCAATTCTTGTCTGACAGCATTGTATTTACCCTTCCCCCAATTATAAACCTTGCCCTGTTGCTCGCACCTATCCCTCTCCATTACTAAAGTGAAAGTCACAGAATTGTGGTCACTACCTCCAAAATGCTCCCCCATTAACAAATCTATCACCTGCCCTGGTTCATTACCAAGTACTAAATCCAATATGGCCTCCCCTCTGGTCGGACAATCTACATACTGTGTTAGAAAAGCTTCCTGGACACACTGCACAAACACTACCCCATCCAAACTATTTGATCTAAAGAGTTTCCACTCAATGTTTGGGAAGTTGAAGTCGCCCATGACTACTACCCTGTGACTTCTGCACCTTTCCAGAATCTGTTTCCCAATCTGTTCCTCCACATCTCTGCTGCTATTGGGGGGCCTATAGAACACTCCCAACAAGGTGACTGCTCCTTTCCTATTTCTAACTTCAACCCATATTACCTCAGTAGGCAGATCCCCCTCGAACTGTCTTTCTGCAGCTGTTATACTATCTCTAATTAACAATGCCACCCCCCCACCTCTTTTACCATCCTCCCTAATCTTGTTGAAACATTTATAACCAGGGACCTCCAACAACCATTTCTGCCCCTCTTCTATCCAAGTTTCCGTGATGGCCACCACATCGTAGTCCCAAGTACCGATCCATGCATTAAGTTCACCCACCTTATTCCTGATGCTTCTTGCATTAAAGTATACACACTTCAACCCATCTCCTTGCCTGCAAGTACTCTCCTTTGTCATTGTTACCTTCCCCACTGCATCACTACGTGCTTTGGCGTCCTGACTATCGTCTACCTTAGTTGCTGGACTACAGATCCGGTTCCCATTCCCCTGCCAAATTAGTTTAAACCCTCCCGAAGAGTACTAGAAAACCTCCCCCCCAGGATATTGGTGCCCCTCTGGTTCAGATGCAACCCGTCCTGCTTGTACAGGTCCCACCTTCCCCAGAATGCGCTCCAATTATCCAAATACCTGAAGCCCTCCCTCCTACACCATTCCTGCAGCCACGTGTTCAACTGCACTCTCTCCCTATTCCTAGCCTCGCTATCACGTGGCACCGGCAACAAACCAGAGATGACAACTCTGTCTGTCCTGGCCCTTAACTTCCAGCCTAACTCCCTAAACTTGTTTATTACCTCCACACCCTTTTTCCTACCTACATCGTTGGTACCAATGTGCACCACGACTTCTGGCTGCTCACCCTCCCCCTTCAGGATCCTGAAGACACGATCAGAGACATCCCTGGCCCTGGCACCCGGGAGGCAACATACCTTTCGGGAGTCTCGCTCGCGACCACAGAATCTCCTATCTATTCCCCTAACCATTGAATCTCCTATTACTATTGCTTTTCTATGCTCCCCCCTTCCCTTCTGAGCCCCAGAGCCAGACTCAGTGCCAGAGACCTGGCCGCTGGGGCCTTCCCCCGGTAGGTCATCCCCCCCAACAGCATCCAAAACGGTATACTTGTTTTGAAGGGGAATGGCCACGAGGGATCCCTGCACTGTCTGCCTGTTAGTTTTCTTTCCCCTGACTGTAACCCAGCTACTCTTGTCCAGTACCTTTGGTGTGGCTACCTCCCTGTAACTCTTCTCTATGACCCCCTCTGCCTCCCGGATGATCCGAAGTTCATCCAGCTCCAGCTCCAGTACCTTAACACGGTCTCTGAGGAGCTGGAGTTGGGTGCACTTCCCGCAGGTATAGTCAGCGGGGACACCGGTGGTATCCCTCACCACCCACATCCTACAGGAGGAGCATGCAACTGCCCTAGCCTCCATCCCCTCTTACTTTACAGAATTAGCTGCCCCGTGGACCAACTGGACCTCCGCCCTCCGACTCTACTTCCAGTCAGCTGTACTCTAAACTCCTGGCTCCCTTCACGCTCTTTGATAAATATAGGAAATTAAATGAAAGGAGAACCTTACTCCCTCCTCACCTAACTCCCTCAGTCACTAAACTCTCACTGTAGCACTCAAATGCCACAAGCTCAGCACTCCCTCAGTCACCAAACTCTCACTGTAGCACTCAAATGCCACAAGCTCAGCACTCCCTCAGTCACCAAACTCTCACTGTAGCACTCAAATGCCACAAGCTCAGCACTCAGCCTGTCAGCCTTTCTCCCCCCTGGGCTCCCAGGTCTTCCGACACTCCAAATATTGCCACCTCTGGACTCGGAGTCACCCTCCCTTCCAGGAGCTCTGACATGACATCTGTGAATTGCTGCCAAAATCCCTCAGCTTAGGACAAGCCCAAAACCAATGTACATGATTCGCCGGACTTCCCCCGCACCTCCCACACCTGTCCTCCAGTCCTCAAAAAACCTACTCATCCGGGCCACAGTCATATGAGCCCTGTGGACCACTTTGAACTGGATCAGGCTAAGCCTGGCACACGGCGAGGATGCATTGATTCTTTTCAGGGCCTTCTCCCACAGCCCAACTTCCACACACCCCCACCTCCTCTTCCCCCGCGTCCTCTTCACCTCTTCGATTGGGACCCCTTCCCACTCCATCAATTCCTTGTATATTCATTTATTAGTCTCTCCCCTCCCCAACCCCTGTTTTTGACATCACCTTATTCTGTAGTCCCAGAGGGAGGTGAGCGAAGCTTGGAACCTGCCTCTGGACAAAGTCCTGTACCTGCAGGTACCGAAATCCGTTCCCACCCGGTAACTCTTCCTCTAGCTCCTCCAGGCTGAGGAAACCCTCCTCAATGAAAAGGTCCCCAAATCTCTCAATCCCTGCCCGTTGCCTCCTCCTAAAGCCCCCATCCAGTCCCCCCCATCCCCTCCTCCTAAAGCCCCCATCCAGCCGCCGCCGCCCCCCCCCCCCCCCCCCCCCCCCCCCCCCGCCGAGTGAACCGGTGGTTGCCACAGATTGGTGACCACACCGACGCCCCTCCAGTCTCATGTGCTGCCTCCATTGCCTCCACACTCTTGGGGCTGCCACTACCACTGGGCTTGTGGAGTACCAAGCCGGCGAGAACGGCAGAGGTGCCATCAACAGAGCTTCCAGATTCGTGCACTTACACGATGCTGCCTCTACCCATTCCCACACCGACCCCTCCCCCACTACCCACTTCCTAACCATCGAAATATTAGCCGCCCAGTAGTAATTAATAAAGTTCGGAAGGCCAAGCCTCCATCCCCGCACCCCTGCTCAAGAAGAACCTTCTTCACCCTCGGAGCTTTCCCAGCCCATATAAAACCCGAGATTGCAGCGTTCATTTTCCTAAAAAATGCCTTGGGGATAAACATTGGGAGACACAAACACAAACAGCAATCTCGGAAGGATTATCATTTTCAGTCTGTAGCCTCCCCACATGACAGGGAGCACGGTCCCATCTGCAGAAGTCCCCTTTCATTTGCTCAATCACCCTGCCAACTTAGTTTATGAAGCTGACCCCAGTCCCTTGCCACCTGAATCCCCAGATACCTAAAACTCCTTTCCCACCACTTTGAACATCTCCCTTAGTCTCCTATCCTGTTTCTCTCCCCCCCCCCCCCCCACTAAATGTTCAATGCCCTCAGCGCCATTGCCAAAGGCTTATGGCCAGGGCAAACAGTAGTGGGGAGTGGGCACCCCTGCCTTGTCCCCCAGCACAGACTAAATGACTCTGACCGGACCGGGTTGGTCCTTACATTCGCCACTGGTGCCTGATAAACCAACTGGACCCAATCCACGAATCCCTGCCCGAACCTTCCCAGGACATCCCAGAGGTACCTCCACTCCATCCGATCAGAGGCCTTCTCTGCATCCATGGCCACCACCACCTCAACCTCGCGCCTCTCCGCAGGCATCAGTTTCACATTTAGGAGCCGTCTAATATTGGATGTCAGGTGTCATCCCTTCACAAATCCCGTCTGGTCCTCCCTTATTACCTCCAGGACACAATCCTCTATACGCATGGCCAAGATTTTGTCAGCAATTTAGCATCTACATTCAACAGGGAGATCGGTCTATACGACCCACAACTCTCCGGATCCTAATCTCGCTTCAAAATAAGGGTGATTGATGCCTGCGATAACCGTGGGGGAGCACTCCCAGCCCCACGACTCATGAAAAGCCTTTACCAGGAGCGGCCCCAGCAACCCGGAGAACGTTTTATAAAACTCAACCTGGTATCCATCAGGTCCCGGGGCCTTACGCGATTGCATCGCCCGCAACCAGTCTATAAACCACCCCCCCCAAAGCCCAAATGGGGCTTCCAAACCCTCCACCAACTCCGCATCTATCCTCGGGAACTCTAGCCCCCCCCCCCCCCCCCCCCCCCACCACCTGTCCTGTCCCCCATACGTCCTGTCCACCTGTAAAATTTCACCTACCAGCCTGTCCAACTCCGTCCACTCAGTCTTCTCTTTATGTGGCCGAATGGAGATGAGTTCACCCCTAATAACCGCTTTCAGTGCCTCCCACACCACCGCCGCTGAAACCATACCTGTGTCATTGATCTTTATATACCCACGAATGGCCTCCCTCACCCTCTCACACACCTCCTCCTCCGCTAACAGCCCCACATCCAACCTCCATTGCAGCCACTGGGCCTTTCCTTTGTTAACGTGCAGGTCTACCCAGTGTGGGGCGCAGTCTGACACCACAATTGCTGAATACTGAGCACCCACCACCTCAGTCAGCAGCGTTTTGTCCAGCACAATGAAGTCTATCCGGGAATATACCTTGTGTACATGGGAGTAGAATGAAAACTCCTTACTCCTTGGCCTCCAAAATCTCCACAGATTCCCCCCCCCCCCCCCCCCCCCCCCCCCCCCCCTCCTCCTCCCTCCCCATGTGCTCCACCTTCCCAGTCCTGGAACTCGACCGATCCAGCCTCGGATCCAGGACCATGTTAAAGTCTACCCCCATAATCAGTCGATATGAATACATGTCGGGATCCTCAACACCATCCCAGTTTAGGGCAGATATATTTACCAATACCACGGCCATTTCCTCCAACATCCCACTAACCATAACATATCTACCCCCCGGGTCCGCCTCTATCTTCCCCACCTCGAAAGTCACCCGTTTGTTGACCAGAATTGCCACCCCCCCCCTCGCTTTAAAGTCTAACCCCGAATGAAACACCTGCCCAACCCATCCCTTCCTCAGCCTAATCTGATCCCCCACCTTCAGATGTGTCTCCTGCAACACGGCCACGTCCGCCTTCTAGCCCTCCTAGCTAGCCTGACAGCCCCCCCATGGCGCCTAGCATCTTACCCCCCACTGGCTCCCCTCCCCCCCACTCTTAGTGCAACCAGTCAAAACAAAGGCAAGAGGCAAAAACAAACAAACAATCCCTTCCAAGGTCCAAGCACAAAGGCCCATCCCTCCTCCCTTTACAAATTACTACATACAAGCCTAACCCCAAACCGAACCGGAAATAAACCCAGCAAAAAACAAGCAAAACCCCCAAAATAAGTCCAAACAACACAGATCCAAAGTTTTACAAAACATAGTTCCGTTCTCCTCAGTCAAAGTTCAAGATCCTCCTTCTCCTGTCAGTCTATTCTCCTTCATGTAGTCTGCTGCCTCCTCTGATGAGCCGAAGTTCTCCTGGCCCCCATAGTTCACTCATAGCCGGGCCGGGTACAGTAGTCCAAACTTTATGCCCTTTTTGTACAGGGCCGACTGGGCCTTATTAAAGCTCGCCCTCCTTTTTACGAGCTCTGCCCCCAGGTCTTGATACACCCGGATCTCGACACCCTCCCAAATACACGCCTCGTCTGCCTCGCCCACCTCATAATGCTTTGGTTGTCCAGGAACCAATGTAATCGCACCACCATTGCTCACGGCGACCCACCCCCCTGGGCTTGCGCATCAGTACCCTGTGGGCCAGATCCACCTCCAGCGGTCGATCAAATGCACCTTCCCCAAGCAGCTTCTCCAACATCTTCCCCACATATGCACCAGCGTCCGATGCACCAGCATCTGATCCTTCGATTCCCTCTGGCAGACCCACGATCCGAATGTTCTGCCTCAGAAAACAATTTTCCAGGTCCACCACTTTTGCCAGCATCCTCTTCTGCTGGTCACACAGCATCCCAATCTCTGCTGCCATCGAGGTGGACTAGTCCTAATGCTCCCCCACCAGCTTCTCCAACTTCTGGATCACCTGACCCTGGGCCGCCAGTTTCGTCTCCATGCGGTCAACCATCGCATTTCAAGTCCACCGCCCGGGCCAGGCCCTCCGCACTCTCCTTCCGTTGTTGGGTGAACTTCTCATTTAAGAAGCTCACCAACTGGCCCATCAACCACTGAGCTGACGGGGTCCGACCCTGTTCGTCCGCCATCTCCACTCACGTTGTCCGCTCCTCACTCACCACCACCGCCAGGTTTGTTCTTTTCTGATGACTTCTGGACCGCAGCTCCATAAACTGGGTGTCCTTTTCATCTGTTCTTGCTTCTACACCCTGTCAGGTGGGTGTACCTTTAAGAAATGAGTGTGTATCAAATAGCTGCAGTGACGTCAGTGTGTGGGTGGAGTTGTGCTCTGCTCTGCTTTTTACTTTTGTTTTGTGCTGAAAGCTGGTTTTGGCTCTTGTGTTTAGTTTCGCTTTCAGTTGGAGAGCTGCATGTGAACCAAGCAGATATGTGTATTGATCTTTCTCTCCACAAACTAAAGAATGTCTTCAGCTCATTGATGATTTCAAAACAATACCAGTTTCTGTTGAGAATCTAAATCTGCTGTCTGTGTTAAAACATGTTTTGGGCTAATGGATGTTGTCAGGAAAGTTACTCAGGGTTACCTATAGAATATTGTATTTGGGAAAGTATTAGTGTTTGTAATTGATAAGATGTTTACCGTGCGTTTATAAAGTGTTAACTGAATTCATAGAATGAACATTGTTTTGTTTTAAAAATACTTTAGATCTCTGTTGCATCACACCTGTAAATTGGGCCCTTGTGCTCTCCATAACCAAAATCTACTAAAAGTTGTGGGTCAGGTGAACTCCATGATATACTTTGGTGTTCTCTAAACCTTGGTCCATGACAACTGTTTCTCTACAAATTTCCTGCAACAATCCGGCTTAAAAGCCACACAAAGACCACCATGAGCGGGAGCTGCCAAATGTGCGACCGTTCACTCCATGGTCGCCACCGGAAGCCCTCCCCACCACAGTCTTAAATGAGACTAAGGAAGGATGTAAATGCATTGGAAGCAGTTCGGAGGTTTACTGGAATAATACCTGGAATGGAAGGTGCCTGTATGTGCTGGAGTTTAGAAGAGTAAGAGGTGGTTTCATCAAAACCACAAGATCCTGAGGGGTCTTGACAGGGTGGATGTGAAAAATATATTTCCTCTTGTGGAAAAATCAAGAATTAGAGGTCACTGCTTAAAAATAAGGGGTGGCCCATTTAAGACAGAGGTATGGGGAACATTGTTCTCTCAGTTGGTTGAATGTCTTTGGAACTCTCTTCCTTAAAAGGCCGTAGAAACAGAGTCCTTGAATATTTTTAAGGCAGCGATAGACAGATTCTTGATAATCAAGGACTGAAAGGTTATCAGGGATAGACAGGAATGTGGAGTTGAGGTTACAATCAGATCAGCTATGACCTTATTGAATGGTGGAGCAGGCTCGAGGGGCCAAGTGCCTACACTTGCTCCTAAATTTGTATGATCGTTTACCTTAAGAATTATTCATTCACCTAATGAAGTGACAATAGAGAATTAACACAATAAATATCAGCAGAAAAAGGTTAGAGTTAAACGATCCCACAAGCAAGAGATCAGAACAAAGCTAGGATGGGATGCATCCTCGAATGCTGAGAGGTTAAAGGAGCATATTGCGGAGCCGTTGACAGAAATTTTCCAAGCCTCTTTGAACATAGGAGTAACGGGGGACTGGAAGATTGCAAATGTGATGCCGTTGTTTGGGAAAGGGGTGAAGGAAACCCCAGGAAACTACAGGCTTGTCAACTTGACATCAATATTGGGAAAACTGATGAAGGCCATAGTATAGGATGAGATAAATATACACTCAGAGACAAATAAGTTAATACTAGACAGTCAACATGGCTTTGTCAAGGGCCGGGCATGTCTGACAAATTCAACTGAGTTCTTTGACGGTGACACAGGCAGTGCATGAAGGTAGTGCTGTGGATGTTGTATGTTTGGATTTTCAGAAAGCATTTAATACAGTGCCACATGGCAGGTTGGTTCACAAATTAAAAATGTTTGGGCTTGATGGGTCCTTGGCAGCATGGATTAAAAGTTGACTAAGAAATAGGAAACAGAGGTTAGGAATAGATGGGAATTTCTCACACTGGAGACAAGTTGAAAGTGGTGTTCCACTGGGCTCAGTGTTGGGATCCTTGCTTTTTCTGATTTATATAAATGATTTAGAAGTGGGTGTTGAGGGCAAAAATCTCTAAATTTGCAGATGATACTCAGCAAGGGAGAATAGTGAATTGTGAGGGTAACGCTGAGCTACCTCAGAGGGACACTGACAAGTTGGCCAAATGGGCAGGCATTGACAAGTTGGCCAAATGGGCAGACACCTGGCAGATGAACTTCAGTGCAGCAAAATCTGAGGTAATGCATTTTGGTAGAACAAACATGAAGAGACAATATAGGCTCAAGGGTACGACTTTGAGGGGAGTACAGGAGCAGAGGGACCTTGTGGTTCAAGTGCATAATTCTCTGAAGGTGGCCAGGCAAGTTGAAACAGCTAAGAAGGCTTATAGCATCCTTTTGTTTATAAATAGACGCATTGAGTATAAAAGCAAAGAAGTGAATCTACATCTCTACAAATCATTGGTTAGACCACATTTGGAGCATTGTGGGCACCTTAATTAAAGAAGGATGTTAAAGCACTGGAGAGAGTGCAGATGAAGGATGTTAAAGCACTGGAGAGAGTGTAGAGGAGATTTACGAGAATGATACCAGGAATGAGGAATTTTAGATACAAGGAAAGATTGGAGAAATTGGGCTTGTTCTCCTTGGAGCAGAGATGATCAACAGGTGACCTTATTGAGGTGTTCAAAATTCTGAACAATTTTGACACGATAAAGAAGGATAATCTGTTTCCACTAGTTGATATGTCAGAGACTAGGAGTCACAATTTCAAGTTGGTCCGCAAGAGAGCTAAGAGTGAGATGAGGATAAACTTCTTTACTCAGAGAGTTGTTAGGGTTTGGAGAGAGCTGCCTGGGAGAGTGGCGAAGGTGGATTCCATAGGAGGTTTCAAAAGAGATATACATTTGAAAGTGATGAATTTAGAGGGCTCTGGAGATAGGGCTGGGAAATTGGACTAGCTAGGTTGCTCTTTTGGGAGCTGGTGCAAACACGATGAAACAAATGGACTCCTTCTGTGCTGTAAATAACAAATAGAATTCAGTGGTTCCATCATATCCAGTTGAGAAGCAGGCAGCTGGCAGGTCAAGGAGGAGGCACCATAAACCTATAAAACCATTGTTTTCAAGCATCTTCACTCAAAAGTGCCAAGCCAATGATCTGACTCATCATGCCCCAACTCTCATTGATACCAATATTCAGCCAAATTTGTTCACTTCACACAACATTAAGAGGAAGCTGAAAAAACTCAGCAACTAGGAAAACAAGAGTGAGCACTGTTTTGTACTTAATGAGTATCTTATTGCTATGTGGACTAGTAGGTAACTATAGTTATTTAGGATTGATCGGTAATTTGTGACAACTAACATGTGGGTTCAACTTAATTTATTTCATTCGTGAAAATTATTCTAGGCGTATCAAGTTTTTGGATGAGAGAAATCCTGCAACATCTATAAAAGATACAACACCATAGCCTATTCAATAGTTCTTACCTGCTATCCCTTTGAGCTGCTCCTCCCTCTGTAACAGTCTTGACAAAAATTCCTAATTTTTCTAATCCTGCATCTGCTCCAACGCCCATTCCTATAATGCTGATGCCAAGACCATCCTCATCTGCAGAGTGAAATAGTAAAGAATTCATTCAGCATGGGGATGAGATCAAACAATACACCGAAAATATGCAACACCACGTCAGGGCAGCACGGTAGCACGTGGATAGCACTGTGGCTTCACAGCGCCAGGTTCCCAGGTTCGATTTCCCGCTGGGTCACTGTCTTTGCGGAGTCTGCACGTTCTCCCAGTGTCTGCGTGGGTTTCCTCCAGGTGCTCCGGTTTCCTCCCACAGTCCAAAGACATGCAGGTTAGCTGGATTAGCCATGATAAATTGCCCTGAGTGACCAAAAAGGTTAGGAGGGGTTATTGGGTTTCAGGGATAGGGTGGAAGTGAGGGCTTAAGTGGGTCGGTGCAGAATCAATGGGCCGAATAGCCTCCTTCTGCGCTGTATGTTCTATGTACCACATCATTGAACACATTGGTGCTTTTTAATTATGATACAGAATAGGACAAATAATAATTAAAGAGCGCAACAATTAAGCAAAACTACACTGGCACATATTTTGCTTTCAACATATCCAGCGGGGGAAGTGGCTATGAACAAAAACTATTGGCATTTATACGACAGCTTTAATAAACAAAAATGGATGCTGAGTCAAAGGAGGTGACATCAGGAGGGTGTGACCAAAATCTTGTTTATCGGCAAAGGGGTTTCAAAGAGAATTTTTGAATAGAAAGCACTGCTGGAAATAATTTTCAAGAACAGAGGGCTAAGAGGACTTGATGAAGGTGGGTGTCTGGGGATGGGGACATCAACAGCTATTTTCAAATGGATTGGAATAATATGGTTAAAGAAGGGAAACATTGACAAAGTCATCTGGGATGGAAGGTAGAGGGACAAGCTGGGTGGTTAACCTTTTTGTGCGAATAGGCAAGGGGGAAGGAGAAAATGAGTTTCATAGGCAAGACTTGCTTGAAAAGAGGAAATTAGGAAGAAATCAGAGAGAACAGTATGGTAGCACAGTGGTTAGCACTGTTGCTTCACAGCGCCAGGGACCTGGGCTCGATTCCCAGCTTGGGTCACTGTGTGCGCGGAGCCTGCACGTTCTCCTGGTGTGTCTGCGTGGGTTTCCTCCGGGTGCTCCGGTTTCCTCCCACAAGTCCCGAAAGACGTGCTTGTTAGATAAATTGGACATTCTGAACTCTCCCTCAGTTCAGGCGATGGAGTGTGGCGACTAGGGGATTTTCATAGTCATTTAATTGCAGTGTTAACGTAAGCCTACTTGTGACACTAATAAAGATTATTATTATTAAGATTATTATTATTAAAATAAAGTAAGGTTCGAGATCGAGTCTATGGCAGAAGTGGAAAACAACCAGACACAGATGAATGGGATGGTACAAATCCTGTTTCCAGAATAGTGGGTGGTTCAGACAAAAGGGAGTGAGGCACTTGAAATGAACAATACACACCTGCTGAAAGGTTGATCAACTAGTCGTTTCTTAGACATGCTCAAGCCAGCACTCTTATGACCTCACAGGACTAAAATGGAGCCTATACCACAGGGAAATAAGGACTTTTCTAGGGTCAAGAGCATCAATGGTGGAGGTACGGGATTGATTAAGCTGACCAACTGCTGAAATATTAAGGTGAATGGAGGCCTATAGGTAGGGAAAGTTAAATTTAGAAAATACAATTGTGAATTACTTTTGAGGGTGTTATTCAAATAACAGATGAAAAGTAAGTGGGCGGGAATCTCCGTTTCTGAGACTAAGTGTTGTCGCCGATACAGAATTCGTGGAGAACCACGACAGCAAAACCGGCGCTCAACTGGACCGATTCTGCTACTGTTGAGGGGCGAGCACCAGTGCCACGTGGAACATAATCGATTCCAGTGAGAAAAAGTGCCGGTTTTGCAATTGAGACTGATAAGCTGCAGCCGCAGATCCATGCTCCACACACATACAACATCCCAGCCAACAAGATGGCAGCAAGACGCTCAGCCCAAAGTTTCACGGACGCAGAGCTTGAGACTCTCCTCTCCTGGACGCCGTGTCGGAGAGGCGGATGACCCTGTATCCTGGCCCAGGAAGGAGGCTGCCAGCCACAACCATTTCCTGTGCCTGCTGCAGGTGGCAGAGGCAGTGAGCGCTGTGAGCAGCATTGTCCGAGACTCAGGAGACCCCGGAGCTCAAGTTGGAGGATGACGATGACTTTCCGTCACAGCTGTCTCCAACACCTTCCACCATCCCAGAGACACTCACCTCGATTGGCCACTTTAGTGAAGAGGCTCCTGGGACACTCGCTGGTGTCACCACAGTGCTGATCCAGTACAGCAGGTGGAGGTAGACACACCCAAGGGGACGGAAGGTTGGAGGCCGACCCCAGGAACTAGCTACCGTCCAGAGGGGTTTCGGGCTTCTGGAATGGACAGTTCCATTGTTTGTGGAGGTGCAGTCACAGGGCCAGGGACTGCATGAAGGGTTGACGGCGAGCATCCAGCACCTGGAGGTGCAGTTGGAGGAGTCCAACTACATGCAGCAGCATGAGGTGGTGCCGACCATGCGTGCCACCCAGGCCAACATGGCACAGGTGGCGCCAGTGGTGGAAGCATTGAAGGTGATGGTTTTGGCTATGGATCAGCATCTGAGGCTTGGAGCATTCTGTCAGAGGTTAGCAGTGGCCCAGGCAGGGTTGCCGACTCACAGGCGACCTTGTACCAGAGCCACCTGGAAATCGCAGCAATGCTCTTGAGTGTGGCCCAGTCACAGCAGGTCATGGCTGGGAACGTGAACGGCATTGCCCAGGCGCTGGCCGTACGGCACAGACACAGAGGAAGGTGGCCCAGTCCCAGAGGGAGATGACACAGTCACTGGCTGATGTGACACGAACCCAGAAGGTGGTGCCATAGTCAACGGGTAATGTGGCGCAGTCCCAGACGGGGATGGTCCACTCCATGGCCGCGAGCATGCAGACCCTGGTCGAGACCAGGGCAAGCCTCCAGGACTGGCAGCACCAGCTAGAGGGAGGAGAGAGAGAGAGAGTGAGTTATTGTGGAGGATGCAGCAGACCGTCATGATGCAGGCGACCCTCTCAGCATCATACTGGAGGGCCTCTCCAGAGCGGTCCAGGCACCTGAACCACATCTTCAGGAGGCCGAAGCACCGCTCGACCACGGACCTAGTCACTGTATGGGCGGCGTTATAGCGGGTGTCCGCGTTTGGGGGGGGGGGGGGGGGGGGGGGGGGTGTCTCGAACATGTCAGGAATCGTCGAGTGTGCCAGAATGAAGGTGTCACCGCCCGGGTATTGGGCTCAGATGTGTATGATGTGCAACTGATGGTCACATATCAGTTGCCCTTTCGAGTGGAACCCTTTCGGTTGGTGTAGAACGGCCTGTCATCTGCAGGAGCTCATAGGGGAGCATGCAACTGTCAATCACCCCTGGATCCGGGACATCCAGTCGGTGGTGGCAAAACCAGCTGCTCGGGCATCCTGGTGGGCGAGGTCCACATTGGAGTGGATGTTTGAGCCGCCTCGCCATTAGGGCCTCCGTGACAGCGTGGGCCACCTGTGCATCGAGGTCTGTCAGATTCTGGACAGGTCTCCACTTGGCACCTCGAAGGACCCCGTGGCGTAAACGTTAAGGGCAACAATCACCTTGACAGCCACCAGGAGCGGGTGTCCTCCCCCATACCCCCGTGGTGCCAGGTGTGCCATCATCTGACAGATATGTCCCACTGCTCAGCTGGAGTTTTCAACGGCATGCCCGCTGTAGCAGGCCCTCGAATGACAGGCGCTGATGTTACACAAGGCCTGATGTGGCGCCTCCTTGGCACCTCCTCCTCTTTGGCCTGTTGGCCATCCTGCTCTCCATTCCTGTCCCCCTGTGGTACACTGCGCTGCTGCACGGTCCGTTGCAGCACCATGGTCCTCCTTGAGCACCTCCAGTTCATACAGCTGCAGGGCATTCCTCAGGTGCGCAGCTAGCAGGAAAGTTACCATTGCTGGTTGAATCCCAATATCCTTTGTCTGCAGGGGATGCAAGGCTGACATGTTAGGATGGTTCAAACCCCCTGCCACACCTGGTCCAACAGGCTACATGGTGGCTCCGGTTGGCATTGCAGACTCTGGCCCCGAGTGCCCATCCCTCCCCACATCCCTGCACCCCTGGCCCTCCATTGCCCGGCACTGTGGCGGCCTCTGGCCCTGGCACCCGCCCTGCTCCCAAGGGTACCATCGGATGGCGCTGCCCTTGCCAACGGTATGCTCCACAGCACCCACCCAGCACCGCCGTAGGGGCTACCGGGTGGGCCGCCTGATGCCCCTCCGGTGGATGGGGACCGGGTTGGGGGGAGTATGGTGGAGGGTTGGGGGGTGGGCAACCATACGGCTCCTGTCACTCTGCGGAACCAGGTGCTAAGGTTGGTGTCAGTGGGGTGCACAGCAAGATGACTGCCTTGTAGGCCATGGAGGTCCGTGATCAGACACTGCCCCAGTCCCGTTGGCGGTCATCCAATCCACCCCCCCCCCCCCCCCGCAGCCCATCGGTTGCAAAGCATCGCAGAGGCCCCGGAGAATACCCACTAATGATATGCAAACTCCGTTTACTGTACACATTGACGGGGAATTTACAGTGCAAACGGAGGCCATTCAGCCCATCGAGTCTGCACCGGGCTCTTGGAAAGAGCATCCTACTTAAGCCCACACCTCCACCCGATCCCAGTAACCCCACCCAACCTTTTTTGGACATTAACGGCAACAAAAATACGAAACAAAATTTAACAGAAACAAAACTGTCACCCACATTCCTCTTTCAACCTTCCCCAACTTACATAGAATCATAGAATCCCTACAGTGCAGAAGGAGGCCATTCGGCCCATCGAGTCGGCACCGACCCTTCAAACAAGCACTCAACCCACCTCATCCCTGCAACTCCATAACCTAACCTGCACATCCCTGGAGAGAATAAGGGGCGATTTAGCATGGCCAATCCACCTACCCCATTCATCTTTGGACTGTGGGAGGAAAGCGGAGCACCCAGAGAAAAGCCACGCAGACACGGGGAGAAAGTACAAACTCCACATAGACAGTGACCCGGAATTGAACCTGGGTCCCTGACGCTGTGAGACAGCAGTGCTAACCACTGTGCGACCGTGCCACCCCACATTCCTTGATAATGACATTCGGCTCCACAGGCATCCTAAAGTAATACTCTTGCCCTTGAATGACCCAACGTTTGGCCGGGTACAACGCCCCAAACCAAATCTGACGCAGGTACAACACTGCCTTGGCTTGTTGAACCTCGCCCGTCTCTTGACCAGCTCCACATCAATGTCCTGATAAAATTGGTTTTCTTCCCCCAATCACAATCCCACTGTGCTCTGGCCCACCTCTGGATCTTTTCCTTGTCCTGGAACTTGTGCATACACACAGTCACAGCCTGCGGTGGTTCCCCCGCCCTTGGCTTCTGCCTCAGGAACCCATGGCCCCGAACCACCTACAGAGCTTGTCTAGCACCTTCTCGTCCACCATTCTGTCCAGCATCCTCGCAACGTAGCCTATTCCACTCGTTCCCTCCGCTTCCTCTGGTATGCCCACAATCTGAAGATTTTATTGCCTGGATCTATTATCCTGGTCCTCCACCTTTGCTTGCAACGTCTTGCACATGTCCCCCAGGATCGCCATCTCCGCTACCAGTGACACAATCTGGTCAGTCTGGCAATCTGGTCAGACACCACCTTCTCCTCCTCTTGGATCATTGCCCCCTGCACCTCCAGGTTCTTCTCCACCCGAGTCCTGCAAAGAGGTGCCACCGCCCACTCAATCACCTTTGACCAGTTACTCTGCATTTCTTTGTGTCGCTGCCGAAATTCATTCTTAATGAAGCTCATCGACTGCTCCATTAGCAGCTTTACAGTCGATCATAACCCTTTCCCCCTCCCCCATTTTTCCAACCGATACTACGCCACAAGTCCCCTCCAACCCTTTAGCCAGGGTTCTCACTGTCTTCGGTCATGTTTGATAATCCGCAGACATAAAATCTAGGAGCAGGAGTTGGCCATCTGGCCCTTCGGGCCTCCCCCGCCATTCAATGATTTCATGGCTGGTCTTTTGTGGACTCAGCTCCACTTTCCCGCCCAAACACCATAACCCTTTATTCTTCAAAAAACTATCTATCTTTAAAACATTTAATGAAGGAGCCTCAACTGCTTCACTGGGTAGGGAATTCCATAGATTCACAACCCTTTGGATGAAGAAGTTCCTCCCAAAATTAGTCCTAAATCTACTTCCCCTTATTTTGAGGCTATGCCCCCTAGTTCTGCTCTCACCCACCAGTGGAAACAACCTCCCCGCATCTATCCTATCTATCCTCTTCATAATTTTATATGTTTCTATAAGATCCCCCCGCATCCTTCTTAATTCCATGAGTACAGTCCAAGTCTACTCAACCTCTCCTTGTAATCAACCCCCTCAACTCTGGGATTAACCTAGTGAATCTCCTCTGCACACCCTCCAGCGCAAGTATGTCCTTTCTCAGGTATGAAAACCAAAACTGAACACAATACTCCAGGTATGGCCTCACGAACACCTTATACAGTTGCAGCATAACTTCCCTAGTCTTAAACTCCATCCCTCTGGCAATGAAGGACAAAACTCCATTTGCCTTCTTAATCACCTGTTGTACCTGTAAACCAATTTTTTGCGACTCATGCACTAGGACACCCAGGTCCCCATGTTTTAATATTTTATCATTTAAATAATAATCCTTTTTGCTGTATTCCTACCAAAATGGATAACATCACATTTGTCAACATTGTATTCCATTTGCCAGACCCTAGCCCATTCACTTAACCTATCCAAATCCCTCGGCAGACTTCCAGTATACTCTGCACTTTTTGCTTTACCACTCAGTTTAGTGTCGTCTGCAAACTTGGACACATTGCACTTGGGCCCCACAATTGTGGGCCCAACACTGATTCCTGAGGGACACCACAAACTACTGATTGCCAACCAGAGAAACACCCATTAATCTCCACTCTTTGCTTTCTATTAATTAACCAATCCTCTATCCATGCTACTACTTTACCCTTAACACCATACATCTCTATCTTATGCAGCAACCTTTTGTGTGGCACCTTGTCAAAAGCTTTCTGGAAATCCAGATATACCACATCCATTGGCTCCCTGTTGTCCACTGCACTGGTAATATCCTCAAAATTAGTTAGTGTTATGGGCCAGGGTTTAGAGAACCCCAAAGTGTAGCATAGAGTTCACCTGACCCACAACTTTTAATAGATTTGGTATGGGGAGCACACGGCCCACTCTACAGGAGTGGTACAGCAGAAATGAAAAAGTATTATTTAAAGCAAAACAATGTTTATTCTATGAATTCAAGTTAACCTTTTGAAAACATACAGTGAACATCTTAGCAACCATCAATTCAAATACAACCCCCTAAGAATACAACACAAAGTAATCCTTAATAACTTCCCAAACAACATCCAGGAGACAAAAGAAACACCTTTTAATAGAAGCACATTAGGTTTACATTCACTACTGAGAACATTTATAATTCTGAATTCACCAAATAATCAAGAGATAGTCTTTTATGGCAGAGAGATCAACAGTACACCTGCTCTGTCTGGCTTCAGCTCCAACACTGAAAACGAAACTAAAACACACCCTGCAGCAAACAGCCTAAAACGAAAGTAAAAATCTGAGACTGCCCAGCTCCACCCACACTCTGACATCACTGATAAAAACCCATTTCTTAAAGGTACATTTCTCAAAACACTCATTTCTTAAAGGTACTCCCACATGACATTAGGCATGACTGGTCCTTTATGAACCCATGCTGCGCCTGACCAATGGGACAATTTCCATCCAGATGCCTCGCTATTTCTTCCTTGGTGATAGATTCCAGCAACCTCCCTACTACCAAAGTTAAGCTAACTGGTCTATAATTACCGGCTTTCTGCCTACCTCCTTTTTTTAAACAGTGGTGTCATGTTTGCTAATTTCCAATCCGCCGGGACCACCCCAGAGTCTAGTGAATTTTGGTAAATTATCACGCATGCATTTGCAATTTCATTAGCCATTGATTTTAGCACTCTGGGATGCATTCCATCAGGGCCAGGAGACTTGTCTACCCTTAGCCCAATTAGTTTGCCCAACACATCCTCCTTAGTGATAACATGCCCACCTGTGGGAGAACTGATCCCCCTCCACTCACCGCACAAACCTTCTGCCAAGATTCTCCGAAAATCAGATAAAAGGGTCTAAAAACAAGGCCTTTAAGCGGGGACAACCCTGTGTGCGGCCACTCACTCCATGATGGCCTTCGTAAGTCCATGAGGCAGCAGTAATAACCACTGTGCCACCGTACCGCCCCTTATTTATCTGAGAAGCACGGTAGCATAGTGGTTAGCACAGTTGCTTCACAGCGCCAGGGTCCCAGGTTCGATTCCCGGCTGGATCACTGTCTGCGCAAAGTCTGCACGTTCTCCCCATGTCTGTGTGGGTTTCCCGGTTGCTCCAGTTTCCTCCCACAATCCAAAGATGTACGGGTTAGGTGGATCGGCCATGCTAAATTGCCCTTAGTGTCCAAAAAGGTTAAGTGGGGGTTACGGGGATAGGGTAGATACGTGGGCTTGAGTAGGGTGCTCTTTGTAAGGGCTGGTGCAGACTCGATGAGCCAAATGGCCTCCTTCTGCACTGTAAATTTATTGCCAGACAGTAAACATAGGCACAGTATTAGAAACAAGATCAACAATACATAAATTGAAATCATACTATGTTTTTAATAAGTCTCCCAGAAGTCACAACATTTTCAGCATTCGCAACAAAATTAGGCAGTGTTCCAAGTATCAAAAAATTACAAATATCAAAATGTGAACCAAATTTCTGTTCCCCATGCAAAATACTATAAATGCGAGTTAAGAACTTTTCAGGCTTAGTAAGGCCATATATCAATATACAAAATGTAACCAAATCAAAAGTCAATGTTCTCTAAAGAGTGTAAACCAAGAATTCTTAAAGACTCCCTCATAAGTTTTCCCCTCATGCCCTCTATTTTCCTGGTAACTTCTCTTTGCACTCTCTCTACAAGCTGTGCATCATTCCGTAAGTGTAGATTCCAAAATGTGGTTGTATACTCCAGATATGAATGTACCAGCTGCTTATGGAGTTTAAACACTAACATCCTGACTCAAAAAGGGTGATTTCAATGTTCGTAAAACGTTTCTGCACGTTTTATTGCCTGAATCACAATTTGTAAACTTCAACGTACTTGTAAGTCATATCCAAATCCTTTTCAATGGATACTTAATTTCTTTGCCTTCTGTTTACTAAGGAAGAGGAATCTGACAAAACATTGGTAGAATGAAAGCAATCAGCAATGAGAAAATTGAACAGGAGGAGGTAACGAAAAGGGTGACTATGCTTTGGTTAGATAAGTTATCTGGTCTGAATGGCTTGCGTCTTAGTTTGGTAAAGTAAGTGGGTGAAGACAGCAGAGAGAGTGAGGGGAGGGAGGAGGACTGAAATGGCAGAGGATTGGAGATTGGCACACAGGGTTGCCCCCGCTTAAAGGCCTTGGTTTTGGTTCCTTTTACCCGGTTTTCGGGGAATCTTGGCAGAAAGGTTGTGCGGCGAGTGGACAGAGGAGGACTGAAATGGTAGATGATTGGAGATTGGCAAATGTGACACCCTTATTTAAAGAAGGATATGAGATGAGTCCTAGCAACTGCAGGCCAGTTAGTTTAACATCAGTTGTGGATAAGGTTTTGGAATCCATAACCTGGGGTCAAAATCACAATCACTTGGAGAGGTTTGAATTAATTAGAGAGTCAACATTGATTCATAAATACGCAAACGTTAATAATTAAATACCAAAAGTTACTAAGTGCCGAATTATGTTTTGGTTTTGCTGACATCTGGGGTCATGTTGATTTTCAAATGTGAAGATGGGGTCACATTGTGAAATCGTTTAGGAAGCATTGAACTTGGGCGATGTGTTTTTAAATTTGTTCTTGGAGTGTGAGCATCACTGGCAAGGTCAGCGTTTATTAACGAAGCCCAAATGCCCTCTGGAAGATGGTGGTGAGCTACCTTCTTGAGCGGCTGAAGTCCTTGTGATTTTGGTACCCACAGAACTATTAGGGAGTTCCAGGATTTCGATCCAGTGTCAGTGAAAAAGTGCCGATAGTTCTAAATCACGGTGGTGTGCGAAATGGAAGGGAGCTGGTAGACGGTGGCATTTCCATCTATTTATTGCCCTATCCTTTTAGATAAAGGTGTTTTCGAAGGGGCCTTGACAAGTTGCTGCAGTGCATCTTGCTGATGGTTTACATTACTGCCATTGCATGCCAATGGGAGAGAAAGCAAATGTTCGAGGTGGTGGATGGGATGCCAATCAAGCAGGCTCCTTTATCTTGGATGGTGTCAAGCTTCTTGTATTTTTGAAGCTGCAGTCAACTCGGCAAATAGAGAGTATTCCATCACACTCCTAACTTGTGCCTTCTAAATGATGGACACACTTTGGAGGAGATGGTGACACATAGTGGTAATGTCACTGGACTAGTGAGCCAGAGGCCCAGTTGTGCGATCTGGGACATGGGTTCAAATTCCACTATGGCAGATGGTAGAATGTGAATTAAATTAATAAATCTGGAGGACGTCCGGTGACGGCGGGCGCAATGGAGGGTTCCCGTTCGGGAACAGAATTTTCAGGGCTTTAAGCCCGGTCCCAGGGTCCACAGAGATGGCAAAAGCAGGAAGAAGGCACAGAGGAGGCACAGTGAAGGCACAGTAAAGGAAAATGTCGAGGGTGAACAAAAAACGGCCGTAAAAAAAACAGCTGAAGGTCCGTCGGGGAGTGGAAAGGTCACCGCGGGGTCACCAAAGAAAATGGAGGCTGGAGCACCAGGGGAGGCCGCATCGCTTATGGCTGAAGAAATAACTACGGTGATGGCTGCAGAATTCGAAAGGCAGTTTACAAAATACATGGAGACAATGAGGAAGGAGATGAGGGAGGTTTTGAGTGTGCTGGTGGAGGAGGCGATTTGCCCGGTGATGACGGCGGTGGCAAGCGCAGTGGCGGAGGTGCGGGAGCAAGGGGAGACGCTGAAGGAAGTGGAGGAGACATTATTGCAGCACGGTGATCAACTTACCTCGATGGGGAAGGAGATGAAATGAATGAAAATCGCTTATTGTCACGAGTAGGCTTCAAATGAAGGTACTGTGAAAAGCCCCTAGTCGCCACATTCCGGCGCCTGTTCGGGGAGGCTGTTACGGGAATCGAACCGTGCTGCTGGCTTGCCTTGGTCTGCTTTTAAAGGCAGCGATTAGCCCTGTGAGCTAAACAGCCCCTGTTTAGATGCGGAAGGTGATGGAGATTAACAAGGATCTGCGAGGGAAAATGGAAGACCTGGAAAACAGATCCAGGCGACAGAATCTGAGGATTGTGGGGCTGCCCGAAGGAGTTGAAGGGCCGAGGCCGACTGAGTATTTTGCCGCGAGGCTGGCAAAACTATTTGGGGAGGGGGGAGGATCCCTCTCGGTATGAACTGGATCGGGCTCATCGGTCATGGAGGCCTGTACCAAAGGCGAGTGAGCCGCCAAGGGTAGTGACTCTGTGCTTCCGTAGGTACAGTGTGAAGGAGAAGGTCCTGTGCTGGGCCAAGCAGAAGCAGGTGGTCCAGTGGGCTGGAGCTGGTATACGTGTATATCAGGACTTTACGGTGGAGCTGGCGAGGAGGCGGGCTGCTTTCAACCGGCTGAAGAGGGCACTGTACATTAGCAAGGTGCAGTGCGGCATTGTATATCCAGCGAAGCTAAAGGTGACTTACAAACTCAAGGACTTGTATTTTGGAACGGCAGAAGCAGCGGCGGTGTTTGCGAAGGCAGAAGGACTGTGGCAGAACTGAGAAATTGAGAAATGGCCATGTGCTGATGTAACCTCATGATTGTATTTTCTTCTTTTTTGTTTCACTGTGTGTGGGTGTATGGGCTAAAGGAGCAAATGTATATATTATTTGGACAAGGAAAGTGATGCGACTTTCACTCGAAGTGAGGACTCTTTTGCGTGTAGGTGGATATGCGGGGTTTGTGTGTTAAAAGGCCGGGCAAGGGGGAAAGCTGGCGGGTTTAAGTGAAGTGGGGGGAGGGGCTGTGGCCATCAGAGCCTGGCAGAACAGGGTCCGAGTGGTCTAGCCAGGGTGGAAAGTTGGGGGGAAGGAACAGAGGTTGGGGGGGTGGAGTTTTACAAGAGCGGGGGGCAGGGTTTACAACTCTTGGGTATCATGTACGGTACTCTTTCAGAGGTTGGATGGCGTTGAGTGGGGGGGGGGGGGGGAGAGTGAAGAAGAGAGAGAGAGAGTGGACTCTGTGGTGACCATTGTCAGTCCCGGACTCCTTTTGCTTTTTCTCCTTTGTTTTTTTGTTTCCACCGTGGGAGGGTTTGTTTTGTTGGATGCATATATTGACAAGTGGGTCGTTGTTTGGGGTGGTGGGAGGATGGGATCGTTGTTATTGTTAAGGGGATTGATTTTGTATTTGTTACCGTTTACTGTCTGTGGGTGGGGTGTAAATTTTGAAAACATAAAAAAAAAAATCTGGAACATAAAAAAGATAGGCACAGTAATGGTGACCATTAACCTATTACTAATTGTCGTAAATGCCAATCTGGCTCACAAATGTCCTTTCAAAATGGAAATCTACCATCTTTACCCACACTAGTCTACATGTGACTCTAGACCTTGGAATATGGTTGATTCTCAACTATTTTGAAGTGTTCAGTTCAAGGACAATTTTGGATGGGCAACAAATGCTGGCTTTGCCGGTGATGCCCCACATCCCATGAATTAACAAAGAAATATTTGGGGAAATCAGGAAGTGAGTTACCCAGAGCAGAGTTTCCAGTCTCTGACCAGATTAGTGGTGATACCACATACATGGCAGATCCAAATGTTTGCGATCAATGGTAACCTCACAGGATGTTGATTGTAGATGAGATTTCCAAAAGCTTTGGGCTTACCTTCAATTAGATCCTGCATCTCTTGGTTGTTTTTCTAAAATTAGTCACAATGTTTCTTCGTACAGGTGCCAAGGATAAATTTACAGTTTGTTATGTTGGATTTTAGGATTGACGAGACAGGGTGGACAGATGAGCTCTTGGTGGCTGGAGAATGAGAGGCCAGTGGTGAGGTGCTGACTGGGAAGGCCATCTTGTTCGGACCTTTGAGGCCACTGTTGTTCACTTTCTTGCAGCGTTGTTTTTGTTGCCTTCGTTACTTGAGACGCCAGGGTGATGGAGACAGTAGATTGAAGAACACTGTGATCTTTCCTGCAGTCATCAGAATCTGTCATGGCCCAAACACTCAAGAGTGGACTCTGCTGAGAGCCAAGATTAGAATGGAACTCATCATGGACAGTAAGGCAGTCAGTTCTTATTGCAGAGAACATTTTGAAGGACACCTCAACCGAGACTCTGTCTTCAACTCAAACACTGCTAATTCTATTCCTCAATCCCCCATTCCAGCTCAGTATCGGCACTATTCCAGCCCACAGCAAAATTGAAAAAGCCATTTGACAACTGAAAAACAAAAATCTTCTGGAGCAGATGGAATGCCTCCCGAAATTTTGAAACACGACTGAGATGCAGGACCAGCACGGTTGGACTACCTCATATCCCTCATCTGGGAAGAGGAGCCAATGCCAGGGAATCTCAGAGATCCATAGAATCGCTACAGTACAAAAGGAGGCAATTCAGCTCATCAAGTCTGCATCACAGATGTCAGTCTTTAGGCAATGCGATTAACTTCACGTGATAGTAAGAAACAGCTGAAGGCACTGGATACTGCAAAGGCTATGGGCCCTGACAATATCTCAGAAATAGTACTGAAGACTTGCGCTTCAGAACTTGCTGCGCCCATAGCCAAGCTGTTCCAGCTGTTCCAATGCTGTTCCCGGCATTGTGGAAAATTGCCCAGGTGTGTCCTGTACACAAGAAACAGGAGAAATCCAACCCAGCCAATTACCGCCCTCTCAGTCTACTCTCCATCATCAGCAAAGTGGAAGGAGTCATCAACAGTGCTGTCAAGTGGCACTTACTTGGCAATAATCTGCTCACGGACGCTCAGTTTGGGTTCCTCCAGAGTCACTCAGCTCCTGACCTCAATACAGCCTTGGTTCAAACATGGACAAAAGAGCTGAATGCCAGAGGTGAGGTGAGAGTTACTGCCCTTGACATCAAGGCAGCATTTGACCGAGTATGGCATCATGGCGCCCCAGCTAAACTGGAGTCAATGGGAATCTCTGCTGGTTGGAGTCATACCTGGCACAAAGGAAGATGGTTGTGGTGGTTGTAGGTCAATCATCTCAACTACAGGACATCACTGCAGGAGTTCCTCAGGGTAGTGTCATCGGCCCAACCATCTTCAGCTGCTTCATCAATGACCTTCCTTCCATCATAAAGTGGGGATGTTTGCACATGACTGCACAATGTTCAGCACCATTCACAACTCCTCAGATGATGAAGCAGTCCATGCCCAAATGCAACAAGAGCTGGACAATATCCAGGCTTGAGTTATCAAGTGGCAAGTTACATTTGCGCCACACAAGTGCCAGGCAATGGCCATGTCCTATAAGAGGATCCAACCATCGCCCCATGACATTCAATGGCATTACCATCGCTGAATCCCCCACAACCAACATTCTGGGGATTATCATTGATCAGAAACTGAACTGGACTAGCCATATTAATACTGTGGCTACCAGGGCAGGTCAAAGTCTAGAAATCCTACAGTGAATAACCCACCTCCACGACCATTACCATCTAGAAGGACAAGAGCAGCCGATCCCTGGGAACGCACCACCTGGAGGTTCCGCTCCATGTCACTCACCACCCGGACTTGCGAATATATCGCTGTTCCTTCACTGAAGCAACATCCTGAATTGCTGTTATAGTGCGGGACGCAGTGGTTGCTGAGTGCTTGCTGGGAAAGTGAGTGAATTTTTAAAAACTTACCGTTGGGGGTTTCCAACTGAGTCCTGTCAGAGTGAGGACAGAGTGACTGCTGGGTAAGTAGTACAGATTTAAATTGTTTGCGCAGGCCCATAACAGCTGATTGCTGTTATAGCGCGGGACGCAGTGGTTGCTGGTTAAGTGTTTTATTTTTACCTGTATTTAAGTTGGGCGGTTGCTAGGGCCATACGGCAGGACAAGGTTTATAATTGGGGGAGGGGTAATTATGATGCGATTAGGCAAGAATTAGGGAGCATAAAATGGGAACAGAAACCAGAAACTGTCAGGGAAAGGCACAAATGAAAAGTGGAGCTTGTTCAAGGAACAAATACTGCGTGTCCTTGATAGGTATGTCTCTGTCAGGCAGGGAGGAAACTAGCGACGCCCACACCCCGTAAATTAATTTTTAAAAATATATGTTTTAGGCTGACGATGGAAAAGGACAAGGAACAGTCCAGAGTAAACAGGTGCCACAAGGCTGTATCTCTTTTTTTTGAAAATATGGTTTTTAAATTTTTAACTGATTGGAAATTTGCAATTTGAACTGAGACGGGAAACTTGCTTAAAATGCACGGTCACATTCTAAGTTGAAGGTAAAAAAACAAACAAATCACCCTCAGGGGAGTGTGACGGGTGGGACATTTCCTATAATCCAGACACCCATCAAAACTCCTAACTGCTTAAGGAAGAGATATTAAAAATGCAAAGTTCTGGATATTCAGTAGAAGATTATTCAGACACAGTCACAGGATATTCCCTCAAAAGAAAAAGGTCGGACAAACAGATCCAGGGCTCCTTCCTTGGATGGCAAAGGAGATAGAATTTAGGAAAACAATGTGCTGTGTGAGGTGTCAGGTAGAAAATACAATTGGAAATCAAGCTGAATACAGTAGGTTCAGAGGAGAAATGAGGAGCAAGTAAAAGAAGCAAAGAAGGAGTATGAAAAAAGACTGGTAGCCAGCGTAATCATGAATCACAAAGTATTCTGCAGGCAGATACATAATAAATGGATGGTAAAAGAAGTCGGATCTATGTGGGACCTAAAATGGGATTTACATATCGAGGCAGAGGGCATAGCTGAGGTACTAAATGGATAGTTTGTATGCGTTTGTACGAAGGAAAATTATGTTACCTGAGCAATGGTTAAAGAGGAAATAAATCCAACACTAGATGGATTTAGAAATTGAGGAGATAGTGGTCTCGGATCTGTACTTTAAAGTTGATAAGGCATCAGGACCAGATTAGATGCAGGCAAGCGCACTGAGGGAAGCGAGACTGAAAATTGCAGGAGGCTCTGGCCACAATTTTTCAGTCTTCCTCAGACTCAGCGGTAGTTCCAGAGGACTGGACAATCACAAATGTTGCACCCTTGCTTAAAAATAGGTGTACAAATAAGCCCAGCATCTACAATCTAGTCAGTTCAACATCGGCGGTGGAGAAACTTTGACAAACAATAATTCAGGATAAACTAAGAGTCAGATGGACAAATGTGGATTAATTAAGGAAAGCCAGCAAGGTTTTCTTAAGGGAAAATCAAATTCAACTAACTTACTCGAGTTTTGAAGAGTTACCAAAGAGGGTTGATGAGGTCAATGCTGTTGATGTGGTGTATATGTGGACTTCTGAAAAGGCTTTTGATACAGTGCCGCACAACAGACTTGAGGGGAAAGTTAGAGCTTATGGAATAAAAGGGACAGTAGCAACATGGATACGGAATTGGCCGAGTGACAGGAAACAGATAGTGGACAATGGATGATTTTTGTGCTGGAAGAAGGTTGTGTACTGGAGTTCCCCAGGGCTCAGTGTTGGAAGCCCTGATCTTCAAAGAATCATAGAATTCCTACAGCGCGGAAGGCGGCCATTCGGCCCTTTGAGTCTGCACCAGCCCTTGCTCCAATTAGAGCTCCCTACCTAGGCCCAATCCCGCGCTCCTATCCCTGTGACCCCACCTAACCTTTGGGCAATATTAGCATGGCCAATTCAACTAACCTGCACATCTTTGGACTGTGGGAGGAAACCAGAGCACCTGGAGGAAACCCATGCAGACACAGGGAGAAAGTGCAAATTCCACACAATCACCGGATGTCAGAATCGAACCTGGGCCTCAGGCTCTGTGATGCAATGGTGCTAACCATTGTGTAACTGCGCCACCCTGATATATATTATTTATGTTGGCATTCAGGGAATAATTTCAAAGTTTGGAGGCGATATAAAACATGGAAACATTGTGAAAGAGAGAAGGATACTGTAAAAATTCAAATGAATTAGGCAAGTTAGTAGAATGGATGGATAAGTGGCAGATGAAGTTCAACGAGTAGAAGTGTGAGGTGATTCATTTTGATATGAAGAAAATGGAAACGCAATATAAAATAAATGGTACAATTCTAAAGGGGGTGGAGTAGCAGAGGGACCTGGGTGTATATGTGCACAAATCATTGACAGCGGCAGCACAGGTTGAGGCAGCAGTTAATAAGGCATACAGTGATGGACAGGACATTGTTGGCGGAGGTGATCGGTTCGGAGTACTCGGCGAATGTGGTTTCAGACCATGCGCCGTATTGGGTGGACTTGCAGAAGAGGGAGAGAGAGAGAGAGAGAGAGAGAGAGAGAGAGAGCCCCCCCGCCTCGCCCCGCTCCAGCAGCACCCTCTTCACCTGCGGGACTTTACCCACCCAAACAAACCCCGATATCAATGTATTCGCCCTCCTAAAAACACCTTTAGAATGAAGATTGGGAGATTCTGGAACACAAATAAGAACCTCGGGAAAACTGTCATCTTCACCGATTGCATCCATCCCGCCAATGACAGCGTAAGTGGGAGGAAGAATTAGGGAGGGAATTGAAGACTGGGCTGCGGGATTAGGCTTAGCCTTATTCAGCTTAAAGTGGTTCACAGGGCACACATGACTGTGGCTAGGATGACCAAGGTTTTTGAAGATGTGGAGGATAGATGTGGGCGGTGCACAGGTGGGCCTGTGAATCATGTCCACGTATTTTGGGCCTGTCCAAAACTTGGGGGGATTCTGGCAGGGGTTTGCCAATGTTATGTCAAAGGTTTTGGGGTCGAAGGTGGTCCCGAGCCCAGAGTGGCAATTTTTGCAGTGTCAGAAGACCCGGGCGTCCAGGAAGCAAGAGAGGCCGACGACTTGGCCTTTGCCTCCCTGGTAGCTTGGAGACAGATCTTTTGGAGTGGCGGGACCCGGGGCCACTGAAACCATGGGTTTGGGTGAGTGGCCTGGCAGAGTTCCTCAGGCTGGAGAAGATAAAGTTTGCTTTGCGAGGGTCTGTGGAGTGGTTTGCCCGGAGATGGCAGCCGTTCATCAACTTCTTTGAAAATAGCTAATATGTCAGCAGAGGGGGGGGGGGTTGCTTTTTTGTGGTTGTGTTTGATGTGTATATAAAAATGCCTCAATTAAATGTCTTCTTTTTTTAAATAAGGCATACAGTATCCTGGGTTTTATTACTAGAGGCATAGAATAGAAGAGCAAGTAGATTATGTTGAATTTGAATAAGACACTGGTTCGGCCTCAGCTAGAGTACTGCATCCTGTTCTAGGCACAACATTTTAGGGAGAATGTGAAGACATTAGAGAGGATGAAGAAAAGATTCAAGAGAATGGTTCCAGGGATGAGGAACTTCAGTTATGAGGATAGATTGGAGAGGTTCTGACTGTTTTCCTCATTGAGAAGGTTGAGAGGTAATTTGATAGAGGTATTCAAAATCATGAAGGGTCGAGACAGATTAAATAAGGAGAACCGCTCCCACTCATGAAAGGATTGATGTGAAGGCATAGATTTCAAGTAATTGGCAAAAGAAACAAAAAGTTAAATGAGGATCAATTTATTATGCAGTTTGGAATGCACTGTCTGAGAGTGTGATGGAGGCAGGTTCAACTGAAATATTCAAATGGGAATTAGACTGTTATCCGATAGGACAAAACATGCAGGTTACATTGGGGAAGGTGGAAGAACGGTGCTAGGGTGAGTGGCTCATTTGGATAGCCAATGCAGACCTGATGGGCCAAATGACCTTCTTCTGACCCTTGATGTGATACATTTGCTCAACGCCCATTTTTTTTTGGATACACCTCGCTGAATTGTTTTGCATTATTATTTGGCTTTAAAGGTGTTTTGTAAATATAAATTGCTTGTGCTGTAGGTTGTGGTGAATTTTCCTCATCTTTCTTTCGCTCTACGCGGCTACCTAGCCTTCGTCACTTTCTATTAAAATTAAGCTCAACCAAGAAATTTCAGCATAAACCTAGGTGGGCGGCATGGTAGCACAGTGGTTCGCACTGTTGCTTCACAGGGCCAGGATCCCAGGTTCAATTCCCAATTGGGCCTGTCTGTGCGGAGTCTGCATGTTCTCCTCATGTCTGCGTGGGTTTCCTCCGGATGCTCCGGTTTCCTCCCCCAAGTCCCGAAAGACGTGCTTGTTAGGTGAATTGGACATTC
The DNA here is from genome assembly GCF_902713615.1 of Scyliorhinus canicula. NCBI lineage: Eukaryota > Metazoa > Chordata > Chondrichthyes > Carcharhiniformes > Scyliorhinidae > Scyliorhinus > Scyliorhinus canicula. Next base: position 119,483,635 of record NC_052150.1, read on the forward strand.
TGATTTCTTTCTCCGTTTACCCGAACAGGCGCTGGAATGTGGTGACTAGGCGATTTTCATAGTAACTTCATTGCGGTGTCAATGTAAGCCTACTTGTGACAATAATAAAGGTTATTATTATGTTCTTACTCCTACCTTTCTCAAGTTCAACAGGAAAAAGATCCAGTCTCTCGACTCGTTTTTCCAGTTCATATTCAGCAGATGCAGCAACTGGATCTACGTCATCATTTCTCCTATCATAGTCTTCATTAGAATATGTATGGAAAACCTGTACAAACAAATAGTATTTCTGTAGTGACTCACTTATAAAAATTTAAGATCAACCTAAACCAATCCATCAATAATATATAATACTGTAATGCAGGTCTGCACAGTAGTAATGCCAACATGAAGCACAATGAACTGAAAACATGCAAAAATATTATATGTATATACATATGAATTAAAGTCTGAAAGTTTCATTTTCTTTACAATACGAAAAAATTGAACAAGGAAGTATTGTGGATTTCACCTGGGACCAGAGGTCAAATCCAACCTTGATTGAGGAGACATATATTTCAGAGCAGGCACAATCCTGTTCTTGGTAGACATGAGCCTACAGATTAAAACTATTGGTAACCCAGTACTAAATGGCAACTTCATTGGAAAAGGTGTACAAATGCTTGCGTGAGTACTGACATCCTTCACCTAAAACATTTTAAAGAAGGAAAAATATGACTGTTTTTAACAGACCTGTACATCACAGAGGTTACATATGGCAATCTTTGGATACTTAATATTTTAGAGAATCTCTGTCCATCTTGGGGATGTCTGTGCATAGGGATGACACACTGCTGACCACCAGATCATGCAACAAAAGCTTTCAAAAGTATGTCCACCCTGCTCAACATTGCACCCAGCAATAATTCCAATAAAGTGTCATTGAATCTGGATGCTGCTCTTTCTCTATGTGCTGCAAACATCATGAACACCTTCAATTTCCATTTGTACGTTGTTCCTTTGAATTCAGCTGAAATCATGTCATGCAGGTATTATTATGTTTGATGCACAACTTGGAGGCAGAAGAGAGATCTTGAATCTCACACAGAAATTTAGGATTACTAATTTTCCTTGTTTAACCTTGGATTTTCTCTTTTGGGACATCTATACTTTGGATTGTACATACATTCACTAAAAATGATGTTAGAGCAGCACCGTGGCGCAGTGGTTAGCATTGCTGCCTCACGGCGCCGAGGTCCCAGGTTCGATCCCAGCTCAGGGTAACTGTCCGTGTGGAGTTTGCTCATTCTCCCTGTATTTGCGTCGGTTCCGCCCCCACAACCCAAAAGATGTGCCGGGTAGGTGGATTGATCACGCTAAATTGTCCCTGAATTGGAAAAGATGAATTGGTACTCTAAATTTATTTAAAAATAGATTAGGTTGTGCATCAAATATATCCTTCTGATAGTTCCAAGATGCTTTAGCAGTAATATTTGAACCATCTTGATGACACTGCTGAGATAAATTCGTCAACGCTCTTTCCATCCCACTCCCGTTGGGGGGGCACAGTAGCACTGTGGTTAGCACAGTTGCTTCACAGCTCCAGGGTCCCAGGTTCGATTCCCACTTGGTTCACTATCTGTGTGGAGTTTGCACTTTCTCCCCATGTCTGCGTGGGTTTCCTCAGTCATACTATAGTAACATTGAGAACCTCTAACAATTTGAATAAATTAAGTTTGAGATATTAAGTTTGTTTCTGTGCTGCTCAACTCTCCAGCTTCCTAACAAACCTACGGATCGGAGTTAACCCCATCAAAATTTGCATAGCCACATCTAAGCTGCATGACTACCATCTTAAAAGGCACAATCCATTTTAATTCAATTTTTCAACATTTTTTAAAAAACTTAAATGAATATTTACGATTGCAAACCTGTTTCAAATTTACCCCTTTAATTACAGCTGCATATATTGACATCACTATTCTCAGCCACAATGGAGATAATTGGGTAACTCCCTTGTCAACCACACCAGGCGATCACATTGCTGTTAAGTGGCTGAAATTGATTTTGCACACACAATGACCCCAATGTTAATCTGTAGATAGCTTCTGAGATGGAATTGCATTGGTGAAACCCATAACTCAGCTCAGTGGGTCAGAATTTCAATTGCAGTTCAATTGAACCAATTAATTGGAACTTCTAGATTTCATGCCTCCAAGCTGTGCATCAAGTATAATGGCACCCACATGATGTGATCTCAGCTGAATTTAAAGAGACAATGTGCAAACGGAAATTGAATGGTTGCAGCACATAGGGCAAGGACAGCATCCACTTTCATTTGCAGTTGATTGGAATTACTGCTGGGTGGGGTGTACCTTTCTCCAGCAATGGGTTTCTCTCACGAAGAAGCTGTGCTTGAAGAGGAGGTAAGCAGGTTTGGGATGCAGCGTAGGAAATAGCTAAATAAATCAACTACATTTTGTGGTTTAAGCCCACACCCAATTTAATTTGTCCTGCACCATACACCTGCACCAATTAGGTTAGGTGGATTGGCCATGCTAAATTGCCCTTAGTGGGTTATTGGGTTGCGGGGATAGGCTTGAGGTGTGGTCTCAAGTAGGATGCTCTTTCCAAGGGGTGGTGCAGACTCGATGGGCCGAATGGCCTTCTTCTGCACTGTTAATTCTATGATTCTATCATTACCCTACATCCACTAGGTGAATACCTGGCCATCTGAAATCAAAGGTTGTTTTTTTCACCCAGTCATGGAGAAAAGAGGAACTTACATATCTGGTGACAGAATCACAAACATACCCAACACACATATGTATACTTTTTTTAAAATCAATGACCAAACCATGAGAAGCTGAGAATGGTGATTGTGACTATGCCACAACTAAATCATGCTCCTTTTGTTCATCTTTCCAGGCCTTCAAGGGTACAGCAAGTGTCATAGGGCATACATGAAAATGACTCCTCAGAACACATTATTCCTTCTGAGGTGCACAGTCACAGAACATACAGCCATGCACCAGCACAAATAAGAGAACTAGACGGGTTTACACCCAGTGATTCACTTCTCACAAGTTACCATGAGCAGACATTGATGGCAGAGAAGGTTCTGAAGAGTGTGCATTGGGATGGAGGGGATATAAACTTCTCCAGGTTTTTTGCTCAGCTCAACACAGTCAGGGGGCTATCATTGAGAAGGAGAAGGCGGACTTCCGGTAGCGGCAATGATCAGCTGAGCCGCACGTTTGGAGGCTCCCGGAAAAAACGGACTTTGGGGCTTTTTTAAAGGCCCCCAACGGAGCTTGTGAGGCGAATCCCAACGTGGGAAGAGGCCAGGAGTCGCCCCAGAGGTCCTATGGTGGAGACCAGGAGCGGGGCAGGGAGAGAATCGAAGGAGAAAACACCCGGGAAAAGTCGGGACCCGAAGGACAAAATGGCGGCCGGCGAAAGTTTTGAAGAGTTGAAGAAGTGGGTCGAGACGACTCTGTTGCGCTGCTTCCAGGAGATGAAAGTGGAGCTGCTGGAGTCCATCAAGGTAACCAACAGCAGCAGGCCGCCGAGAGGGAGGACGAGGTCGTGGCCGTGGTGGGGAAGGTGGAGGTGCACGAGGCGCTCCATAAAAAATGGCAGGCACGGTTCGAGGAGTTGGACAACCGGTCGAGGAGGAAGAATTTACGGATCCTGGGCCTCACGGAGGGGCTGGAGGGGTCGGACCTAGCGGCCTATGTGGTGGTGATGCTGAACACGCTGATGGGGGCTGGGTCCTTCCAGGGGCCCCTGGAGTTGGAGGAGGCCCACAGAATTCTGGCTAGGAGGCCCAAGCCGAACGAGCCGCCGCGGGCGGTGTTGGTGAGGTTCCACCGGTTCGTGGATCGTGAGTGTGTGCTCCGGTGGGCCAAGAAGGAGCGGAGCAGCAAATGGGAGAACACGGAGGTGCGGATCTTCCAGGACTGGAGTGCGGAGGTGGCGAGGCGGAGGGCCGGGTATAACCGGACGAAGGCGGTGCTCCACAGTCGGAAGGTGAAATTTGGAATGCTGCAACCGGCGCGTCTGTGGGTCACCTACAAGGATCGGCACCACTATTTTGATTCCCCGGAGGAGGCGTGGGCCTTCGTGCAAGCCAAGAAACTGGACACAAACTGAGGGTCCCCCGGAGGGGGGATGCTGTAGAATACTGTATTTATTTATACTGTATGTGTATTTGCGGGGTTTAGGGTATGAGGTGGGGTGGCCGTAGGGTAGGTGGGGTGATGCCGTACGGGTGTTTTCTTTATGGGGTTTTCTAGCAGGAGTTGGGTGGACGGGTTTGGACTGAGGGGTAAACAGGGTGTTTGGGGAGCTGGTGGGGGGGACTGACAATGAGAGTGGCCCTGGAGGAGGCGGGGCCCGGCAGGGCGAAAGCGCGGGCTTTCTGCGGGGTCCCCGTGCTGGGAGAGGGGGGGGCGGGGTCTTCTTCTCCCGCGCAGGAGCGGGGGAGGGTGGTTTGGTTGATGGGCACTATGGAGGAGGGGCAGTCCCACGTTGGGAGGAGCCGAAAGTAGGGCGGGAGCCGCCGGGGTCAGCAGAAGATAGCTGGCTCACGGGGGTGCTGTAGAGGGGGGGGGGGGGGGGGGGGGCGCGGCTAGGAGGGGTCCTAGCCTGGGGGGGAGGGGAGGGGGGGGGGGTGGGTTACCGGGTTGCTGCTGAAACGGTCAGGAAGGAGCTGGAGGACGCAGGGGGTGCTGGAGGGGGGGGGGAGGTGCCGCCGTGGGAAACTGGCAGAGCGTGAGACGCTGGCCGGGGGTGGGCAAGGGAGGGGGTATGGCTAACCGGCAGGGGAAGGGGGCAGGGAGCCCTCGGATCCGGCTGATGACCTGGAATGTGAGGGGGCTGAATGGGCCGGTCAAGAGGGCCCGAGTAGTTGCGCACCTGAAGGGGCTGAAGGCGGATGTGGCCATGCTCCAGGAGACACACCTGAGAGTGGTGGACCAGGTCCGGCTGAGAAAGGGGTGGGTGGGTCAGGTATTCCACTCAGGGCTGGACGAGAAGAGGAAGGGGGTGGCGATCCTGGTGGGGAAGAAGGTGTCGTTTGAGGCGTTGAAGGTGGTAGCTGACAGTGGCGGGAGGTACGTGATGGTGAGTGGCAAGCTGCAGGGGGAGCGGGTAGTGTTGGTGAATGTTTATGCCCCAAATTGGGACGACGCGGGGTTCATGCAGCGTATGCTGGGCCGCATTCCGGACCTGGAGGTGGGGGGCCTGATCATGGGAGGAGACTTTAACACTGTGCTTGAGGCCTGTACATAAGGCCTACTCGAGGATTGACTTTTTTGTCCTGAGCAGGGGGCTGGTGTCGAGGGTGGAGGAAGTGGAATACTCCGCCATTGCCATTTCGGATCATGCCCCGCACTGGATGGACCTCGGGCTGGGGGAGGAGAGGGACCAACGTCCGCTCTGGCGCATGGAGGTGGGGCTGCTGGCAGAGGAGGAGGTGGCCGGGAGGGTCCGGGGGTGTATTGAGAGATCTCTCCAGGCCAATGATAACGGGGAGGTTCGGGTGGGGACGGTCTGGGAGGCATTGAAGGCGGTGATGAGGGGGGAATTGATCTCCATAGGGAGAGGGGGGAGCAGAGGGAAAGGGAAAGACTGATAGGGGAGATGGTGCAGGTGGATAGGAGATATGCGGAGGCCCCAGAGGAGGGATTGCTGGGGGAAGAGGCGTAGCCTTCAGGCCAGATTTGACCTACTGACGACTAGAAAGGCGGAAGCCCAGTGGAGGAAAGCACAGGGGGCGGTGTATGAACACGGGGAGAAGGCGAGCAGGATGCTGCCGCACCAGCTCCGGAAGCGAGACGCGGCCAGGGAGATTGGGGGGAGTGAGAGATAGTGCCGGGAAGGTGGTGCGGAGGGGGGTAGAGGTCAATGGGGTCTTCAGGGACTTTTATGGGGAACTGTACCGGTCTGAGCGCCCGGTGGAGGAAGGTGGAATGGGGCGCTTCCTGGACAGGTTGCGTTTCCCAAGGATGGAAGAGGAGCGGGTGGAGGGACTAGGGGCGCCGATCGAGTTGGAGGAGGTTGTCAAAGGGATAGGGAGCATGCAGTCGGGTAAGGCGCCGGGGCCGGACGGGTTTCCGGCGGAATTCTATAAAAAGTATTTGGACCTGTTGGGCCCCCTGTTGGTCCGGACCTTTAACGAGGCATGGGAGGGGGGTACTTTGCCACCAACTATGTCGCGGGCGCTAATTTCCTTGATCCTGAAGCGGGACAAGGACCCTCTGCAGTGTGGATCATATAGGCCGATTTCGTTGCTGAACGCCGACGCTAAGCTGCTGGCAAAGATCCTGGCCACTAGAATAGAGGATCGTGTGCCGGGGGTCATACATGAGGACCAGACGGGGTTTGTGAAGGGAAGGCAGCTGAACACAAATGTGCGAAGACTCCTCAATGTCATTATGATGCCGGCGGTGGAAGGGGAGGCGGAGATAGTGGTGGCGTTGGACGCGGAGAAGGCCTTCGATAGAGTGGAGTGGGAGTACTTGTGGGAGGTGTTGGAGAGGTTTGGGTTTGGGGAGGGGTTTATACGGTGGGTGAGGCTGCTCTACGAGGCCCCGATGGCAAGTGTAGCCACGAATAGGAGGAGGTCGGAGTACTTTCGGCTGCATCGGGGGACGAGACAGGGGTGCCCCCTGTCCCCCTTGCTCTTCGCGTTGGCAATTGAGCCCCTGGCCATGGCATTGAGGGAGTCAGGGAACTGGAGGGGCATGGTGCAGGGGGGGGGGGGGAGCATCGAGTGTCACTGTACGCAGACGACCTGCTGCTGTATGTGGCGGACCCGGTGGGGGGGATGCCGGAGGTGATGAGGATCCTTGGGGAATTCGGGGGTTTCTCGGGGTATAAGCTGAACCTGGGCAAGAGCGAGGTATTTGTGGTGCATCCGGGGGATCAAGAGGAGGGGATTGGTAGGCTCCCACTGAAGCAGGCAGGGAAGAGCTTCAGGTACCTAGGGGTCCAGGTGGCTGGGAGTTGGGGGGCCCTGCACAAGCTCAACCTCACAAGGTTGGTGGAGCAGATGGAGGAGGAGTTTAAGAGGTGGGATATGTTACCGCTGTCACTGGCGGGGAGGGTGCAGTCCGTCAAGATGACGGTGCTCCCGAGGTTTTTGTTCTTGTTCCAGTGCCTCCCCACCTTTATCCCAAAGGCCTTTTTCAGGAGGGTCAACAGCAGTATCACGGGATTTGTGTGGGCGCATGGGACTCCGAGGGTGAGAAGAGTGTTCCTGGAACGAGGCAGGGATAGGGGGGGGGAGCTGGCGTTGCCCAACCTCTGTGGGTACTACTGGGCGGCCAACGCAGCGATGGTGCGTAAGTGGGTAATGGGCGAGGAGGGGGCAGCGTGGAAGAGGATGGAGGCGGCGTCTTGTGTGGGCACGAGCCTGGAAGCGCTAGTAACGGCGCCATTACCGCTCCCTCCAACGAGGTATACCACGAGCCCGGTGGTGGCGGCTACCCTCAAAATTTGGAGGCAATGGAGACGGCACAGAGGAGAAATGGGGGGCTCGATGGAGGCCCCGATACGGGTGAACCATCGGTTCGTCCCAGGGAGCATTGATGGCGGATTCCGGGGCTGGCACAGGGCAGGGGTTAGGAGGTTGAGGGACCTGTTTGTGGAGGGGAGGTTTGCGAGCTTGGGGGAGTTAGAGGGGGAGTTTGGGCTCCCCCCGGGGAACATGTTTAGGTACATCCAGGTGATGGCGTTTGCCAGGCAGCAGGTGGAGGGGTTCCCTTGCTGCCCCCACGTGGGGTGCGGGACAGGGTGCTCTCGGGGGTGTGGGTCGGAGGAGGGAGGATCTCGGACATATACCGGGTGATGCAGGAGGTGGACGAGGCCTCGGTGGAGGAACTGAAGGGTAAATGGGAAGAGGAGCTGGGTGAGGTGATTGAGGAGGGGACATGGGCGGATGCCCTGGAGAGAGTGAATTCCTCCTCTTCCTGTGCGAGGCTTAGCCTCATACAGTTCAAGGTGCTACATAGGGCTCGCATGACCGGGACGAGGAGGAGTAGGTTTTTCGGGGGCGAAGACAGGTGTGCTAGGTGCTCGGGGAGCCCAGCGAACCACGCCCATATGTTTTGGGCGTGCCCAGCGTTGGGGGAGTTTTGGAAGGGGGTAGCAAAGACGGTGTCGAGGGTGGTGGGATCCAGGGTCGAGCCAGGCTGGGGACTCGCAATTTTTGGGGTGGCAGTGGAGCCGGGAGTGCAGGAGGCGATAGAGGCCGGGGTCCTCTAAAGGTCCTGGCCTTTGCGTCCCGGTGGAGGATCTTGCTCCAGTGGAAGGATGCGAGGCCCCCAAGCGTGGAGGCCTGGATCTCGGATATGGCAGGGTTCATTAAATTGGAGAGGGTGAAATTTGCCCTGAGGGGATCAGTACAAGGGTTTTTCAGGCGGTGGCAGCCCTTTCTGGACTTCCTGGCGGAACGGTAGGGAAATAGGCCGACAGCAGCAGCAACCCGGTGGGGGGGGGGGGGGGGGGGGGGGGGGGAAACTGTACACATGGGTTTGTGGAGGGTGCAATCTCTCTCCCTTGTTTTTTTTTCTTTTTCTCTTTTCTCTGTCTTTTGGTTTCTGTTTTGTTTTTTTTTTATTTTTGTTCCTTTTGTTTGAAGTTGCTCTTGCAGCTGGGCGGCACTGTTTACGGGGTGTTACCGCGGGTGTACGTTAATAGAGTTATGATGTTTATATTTTGTAAAAACTTCAATAAAAATTATTTATAAAAGAAAAAAAAAGAGAAGAAGGCATGAGGCGCAAAACCAACTTAGCTAGGTGCTGGCAGGCACTCTTCAAATAAGCATAGAGAATGGAGGAATCCAACTTGATTGCTTACAAAAGTGGTAATACAGGAAATTGAGAGAATCTCATAATGAGGTACGGCTGCCTGCATAAAGTTTTAAACAACACTCTCAAATTAAACTATGCAGGCCATGTTAGCCTTAAACAGGATAACAGGAACTCTGTCTTTACAATGCAGCTCTGATATTCACCAAACTGCGCAGAGTGGTGTTGTGCAATCTCAGACAGTATCTGATTATGTTGCCATGTCTCCTTATGGCAGTGTTTAGCAAGGCTGTCGGGGAATCAAAAATCCACATGGTGTAGGACAAAAGCATCTCAGCAGTCAAGGCAGACAGCTGAGTCCCCGGCCTCTACCTCTGGTGAAGCCACTCAGATATACCATGTAGAAGTATTAGGCAGTGAAGTAAAAATAAATTCTGATCCAACACAGGTTATGTCCGTGGATGTTTGGCAAAATATTATGTTGTTAAAGTTGACTTTCTCTTGATAATAACACACAAATTATTGATCAGCACTATTTCCACATCTCACCCATTATTGCATCCCAAATGCAAACTCATCCTTTCACTTGTTTCACAATGAATGTAGGAGCATATTGGGCAGATGCACAATGAGTAGATGAAAGCCAAAGGGAAGGGGAGGTGGTTGTGAACCACAAGATTTCATTTTGTAAGTCTTGCATTCAGTGAACCTTTACATTGGGATTATGAATTATAACAGCTCCCAGAGAATCTGGCATAGGCCTAGATGAACCTCTGTGTGGCTGCATACCAACTGCACATTGATCCTGATCCCTTTCTGTTCATAAGAACTCCTGGTTGCTGTGATGGACCTCATGTGCACAGTCGATGGTACCCGATGTCTGTGGGTATCCTGCTGGAGGTGCAAATATGAGCGCCTGCTCTTCATATTGCTATCAAAGGGGGTAAATTACATAATTCCCAGCCCTGGCCATCTGTCACTTGCTTCATGTGTTTATGTGCAACAGACAGCAAGACCCTGGAGATATCTCTGGAGGCATCCTGGTAAGAACTCAAGTCCAAAAAATAATTGATAGTGACAGTGCCCTTCAAAGCCTGGTACTGCTTGTTCGCCATGTCTTGTTCCTTAAAAAGGCTAAGGAAACGGAGTTTCTATCTTTTAAACCTTGTGACATAGGTAGCTCCTGCTACAACTATGCTTCCCTCCCTGTACATGTGCTAATCCTACCTCAACACGTCATTACTGCCACGGATGGTGTGCTGTTAAACATATCCAACATGCTTCCCACCTTGACAGCTTGAAAGCTTCCAAAGTAGAAAAAAATCTACATCCACAAAACAATTCTCTGCCAAACGACATGAGCTGTAGCCAGGGAAGTTTTATTCACATTGGGCAATGCTAAGTTGAAACAGTCACCTGAACTGCGGTTCTAGCTACCTTTGTTTGCCCAGTTTCCGGATCCCTGGGTTTGTTCTGGCGACACTGAGCTGGAGATGTTAAAGAGGGAGTGAAATAATATTCAGTTTGCAAGCAATTCATTAGCAGCTAAGAAATTTAATTATGCCAATAACTATCCACTAGCCTGCAATAGTTTCTACTTTTTGTGGAATCAGCGCCAGCTAGATTGGAGCACATATATATGAAGGCCCCGATCTGTAGTAACCATAGATTTGCTTCAGCTAGACTAGATGTCAGGTTTAGGGTGTGGGACCATTTGAGGATCAAATGCTTCAAGGACCTGTTTCTGGGTGGGAACTTTGTGAACCTGACTGAGCTGGTGGAGATTTACCAATTACCCAACGGTAATGGGTTCAGACACCTCCAAAACAAGGCCTTTTTGAGAGAGGAGGTGGGTTTGTTCCCAATGTTGCCACCCTCGGGATTATAGGATAGGCTCCTTTCGGAGGATGTAATTGGGAATGGCAAGGTCTCCAATGTATATAATAATCTTTATTATTATCATAAGTAGGCTTACATTAACACTGCAATGAAGTTATTGTGAAAATCCCCGAGTCGCCACACTCCAGCGCCTGCGCGGGTACACGGAGGGAGAATTCAGAATGTCCAATTCACCTCACAAGCATGTCTTTCGGGACTTGTGGAAGGAAATGGAGCACTCGGAGGGAACCCACGCAGACACAGGGAGAAGATGCAGACTCCGCACAGTGACCCAAGCAGGAATCGAGCCTGGAACTGTGAAACAACAGTGCTAACCACTATGCTACCGTGCCGCTGGTATGGTATGCTGAGCTGGCCAAGAAAGAGGAAGCTTCATTGGTAGCTATGCGAGGAGGAATTGGGAGGGGCGACGCGGCAGAGATTTAGGAAGAAGCCCTGCGAAGGATTAATGCGCCTTCGTCATGAGCCAGACTTCGTCTTATTCAGTTTAAAATTGTACACAGAGCACATATGACACAGACAGGGTTGAGCCGATTCTTCCCAGAAGTGATCAATCATTGCATACTATGCGATGGGTTCCCTACGAATCATGTCCACATGTTCCGGTCCTTCCCAATGTTGGTGGGGTTTTGGAGGGGAGTCACGGATGTATCATCTAAGGTATTGGGAATTGTAGTCATGCCTTCCCTGTGGGTAGCTGTTTTTGGTAACTATTTCTGAAGATGTGGGTGCTCTTGTGGGGAAAGAAGCCGATGCGGTGGCTTTCACCTCCCTGTTAACCCAGAGGTGAATTTTGCTAAACTGCGGTTCTCAGATCCACTAAGTATCGGGTGTTGGGTGCAGGACCCTGCTAAGTTTCTACATCTGGAGAGAATTAAGTTCGCCATTGGAGGAATGAATATGGGGTTCTCCGTGAAGTGGAAGCTGTTCATTGACTTGTTAAAGGGGGGGGTTATAGCATTGTTTATTTCGGTTGAAAAACTTCTTTGTGGGTGTAGCAGTTGTGTGTGTATGGTTTGGGGGGGGGGGAGTTCCTGTTGTGTTATATTGCTATAGTGTTAAATGCACTATATTATGGCTTGTTAGTTATCGCTCTTTGATTGTTTTTTATTTTCTAGATATACATTCAAAAATATCAAACAATTCACACATAGTGGCTCGTTGAAAACTTATTTGATATGAATCAGAAGTTTTGAATTACATTTTCTGTAACTTGGGAGTTTTTATTTTAAATCCTCTGATATTTCACTCGTTACACATGAAAGCTCTATGTGACCAAATCTCAGCTTCACAGAAATTTCTTCTGCTTCTTTATGGAGTTCAAAAATATTTTTTAAAGAAATCATTGGGGTATGATTTAACTACATCAGCAATATCAGTGCTTCAGGGGAGCAGAATGTGAGAACAGTTGGAGAGATGGTGAGCAGGTTAGGGAGGATGTGAAATGAAGCAAACAGAGGAAAAATAGAAGGGGAACAAAGAAGGATAAGGAACAGGAGTCAGCAATTCAGCCCCTCAAGCCTGTTGTGTCATTTAATTATAGTTAATCGTCTTTTTTCCCATGTTTCTTACCAAACAAAAAATTATCAATCTCAAACCATGACAATTTCAATCAACTCAACATTCATGGCCTTTTGGCTGTTCAACTTTTGCTCAACCCTTGAATGATTCTATCTGATTCAATGTTAAATGGCCTAACTCAAAAGAGAACAAGTGAATATAAAACAGCCGCTGGATTACAATAAACTGAAGAAGTAAAGTCTCAAAATACATTTTTAGACAAAATCAGTTGAACTTTTAAAAGAAAACTCAAACTGACTACAGCCTTTGTCAATCTATTTTAGAGAAATAAAGCAGAACAGGGTCTGGGCTAAAGTTACATGGAGGAAACCGTTTGTAGGCAAGATTTGGCAGCCAGGATGGCTGAATCAATAAGTTGCACTGCAACATGTATAGCAAGTTGATGAGGATTGGATCCATTGTGGGTCAGGGTTTAGTTAGACAGAGCTCAGGGACTAATTATAATTATTACTTTTAAAAGAGACACATGGAGCTAGTAGTGGCAGATGCACAGGGGGAGATAGCGAGATTTCAACACTATCACACATCAAATAGAGATGGAAATAACCCTCCATTCAGTGGGGTGCAATTCAGACAAAAGCATATTTTAAGTATTGCTGAAACAAAAGAGACATGCTGTCAAAACTTTTCACTTTGCATTCATCAGGACAGTTCACAGGAATATCAACAGAAAAAGGAACCCAATGCAGAACAATGCCAGCAGCTCGGGTTCAATTCCCGTACCAGCCTCCCCGAACAGGCGCTGGAATGTGGCGACTAGGGGCTTTTCACAGTAACTTCATTTGAAGCCTACTTGTAACAATAAGCAATTTTCATTTTATTCAACTGTATATATTGCATGAGCAGAGAATGCGGATAGTTGGTAAGTAGACTGATTGGAGAAACATTGTCATGGAGAATGCATCAGTGAACAGTTAACTGCCAACCCTTTGTCCAAATTCAAACCAGACACCTCGACACTGACTGGTCAAGGCATTGCCATTCGGAATGAACCTGGGGATGGTTGTCCACAAAGCTTGTAAGATATAAATTGTTCCCTTTACTATTGGGATTCTTGCAAACTGTACTGATGAGTGCAAGACAAAAAGCTTTGACAGCTTGAGTAATATTCAAGTTCTGCACTACCCAGCTCCTTTCAATTTAACACACATAATTACCCAACAGTAGATGGCAATGTTGTTTCACTTAATGTTTGATGGCAAGACATATTTTTCAGCCATATCACCAGAAGGAATTTCCTCCGTTTTGCTACCTTCAAGCCCCTTTCTTCATTTCTTTTAATTTTTTAACCCCTGCCCCCAGTCCCGTCTTCACAAAACCTCAGCCTGCCAACACCAACCCTACTTACCAAGGTCACCAATGTTACCAAAACACCATGATGCACTCATGACACACCCTTCACTGGGCTGCTTCCTGTCCTCAGACCCTTTTTTTCAGTCCTCCATTCTGCCGGAGTTACCATCTGCAGTAAATAAGACAAGTGATCTTCTCTCAAGCCTCACCAGGTGGTGGCTGCCTTCCATCTCTTAAGGCAATGGTTTGCACCGTGGTGGTTAACTCTGCATTAAGCTGCTATGGCTCAGGAGCCCCACTCTGGCAAGACAGTCACTCGTATTTACTGCAGAAGAATTGTGGGCTGAAAAGTTGCACAATTCACTGGCCTTGAAAATCTTGGAGATCATGAAGACAATCTGCATTCGTCGTGCGATGACTGAATTGAAGATCATGGCAATTGTGCATCTTCCAGTTCAGAAACCACATTGGGATTTGGGATAGATGTGTTCAGCCAAAATCTGCAGTCTGACCAGGGTAACATGGCAAATACTTTGCTGTGGTCACCCCAATTTGTGTACATTGTGTACAGTGTTACATTCTTTGCATTACATATAACCTGGAGCACAGACAAAGTTTCTTGCAGATGCAACACGAGTGCCATTTTCCAGTACTAAAGTTCAGTCTGTATATCTCATGACAAGTGAGCCAACTCCTCCAAGAGTTTGATACCCAACTCAGTCAGAACAAACAGACTTTCTATTATTTCTAGAGCTTCCTCAGTCACAGTATTCTTCCTGGAGTACAACTCAAGACAATAGTTAGGGAACAAAACTAGGAGGATAAAGGAGTAAAGAAAAAGTGAATCTGAGAGCAGAACCAAGAAAGCAAAACAGCTGATTGGGTGAGTACACAGTTACATATCTTATAATAACAAGGAGCAGAGAAGAAGGGCCTCAGTTAATGGTAGTTAATACTAGTTAATATTATTTGATATTAAATGAATAAATTTAACTTAATGGGGTAAGACATGGCAACAGATCTCCAAGCCATGGTCTGCTCTTCTTGCTCCATGTGGGAGACTAAGAACATTTCCAGTTCCCACGACATGGAATACTGTGTTCAGCTCTGGTCACCCTATTATAGGAAGAATATTATTAAACTAGAAAGAGTGCAGAAGAGATTTACGAGGATGCTATGAGGACTTGATGGTCTGAGTTATAAGGAGAGGCTGGATAGACTGCGACTTTTTTTTCCTGGAGCATAGGAGGCTTAGGGGTGATCTTATAGAGGTCTATAAAATAATGAGGAGCATAGATAAGGCAGATAGTCGACATCCTTTAACAAAGGTAGAGGAGTCTAGAACTAAAGGGCATAGGTTTAAGGTGAGAGGGGAGAGATACAAAAGAGACCAGAGGGGAAATTTCTTCACACAGAGGGTGGTGAGCATCTGGAACGGGCTGCCAGAGGCAATGATAGAAGTGGGAACGATTTTGTCTTTTAAAAAGCAGTTAGTTACATGGGCAGGGTGGGTACAGAGGAATATGGGCCAAATGCAGGCAAATGGGGCTAGATTAGCGATAGAAACTGGACAAGCTGGGTCAAAGGGCCTGTTTCCATGCTGAAAACATCTATGACTCTAGCAAGAAAACGCAATAGACCTGAGGATTGGGGACAGTTAAAAATTCAGCAAAGGTGGGCCAAGGGATTGAATAAGAAGGGGAAAATACAATATGAAAGAGAGCTAGCAGGGAACATAAAATCTGACTATTAAAGTTTCTACAGGTATGGAAATAGAAAACATTGACAAAAAAGTCAGACACGAGGAAATTAATAATGGGTAACAAAGAAATGGCTGAGGAACCAAATTCATACCTTGTTTCTGTCTTCACAAAAGAAGACGTGAATAATATACTGGAAGATCTGAGAAACACAAGTTTTAGTGAGGAGCTAAAGGAAATTAGTATTCGTAGAGAAATGGTTTTGGTGAAATTAATGATATTGAAGGCGGATAAATCTCCAGGCCTGATAATCTTCATCCCAGAGTAATTTTAAAAAATAAATTTAGAGTACCCAATTTGTTTTTTCCAATTAAGGGGCATTTTAGTGTGGCCAATTGACCTACCCTGCACATCTTTAGGTTGTGGGGACGAAACCCATGCAAACATGGGGAGAATGTGCAAACTCCACATGGACAGTGACCCAGAGCCGGGATCGAACCTGGGACCTTGGCGCCGTGAGGCAGCAGTGCTACCCACTGCGCCACCGTGCTGCCCCAAAAATAATTCTGCACCGCCAGTTGTGATCTGAGTAATTATCTTTTTAAGAAAAGCAGTTTCTTCCCTGACCGAAAATCAAACCCGGGCCACGGCGGTGAAAGCACCGAATCCTAACCACTAGAGCACCAGGGAGAACGTATACTAGAGTCCATTATCAAGGGTTTCATAGTACAGCATTTGGAAAGCAGTGATATAATTAGACAAAGTCAGCATGGATTTAAGGGAGGGAAATCATGCTTGACAAATCTACTGGAATTCTTTGATGATGTAACTAGTAGAGTAGACCAGGGTGAACCGCTGGATATGGTTTATTTAGGCTTTAAGAAGGTTTTCAACAAGGTCTCACATGGCAGATTACTATGTAAAGTTAAAGGCATGGGATTATGGGTAGTAGTGTCCTGAAATGGATAGAAAGCAAAAAGTTTGGAATAAATGCCAATCTTTTTCAGATTGGCAGGCAGGTACTGCAGAGATCTGTGCTAGGACCCCAACTGTTCACATTATATATTCCTGATTTGGACATGGGAACTAAATGTATTATCGCCAAATTTGCAGATCATACAAAGTTGGATGGCAGGGTGAGCTGTGAGGAGGATGCAGAGATGCTTCAGAGGGATTTGGACAGGCTGAGTGAGCGGGTATATGCATGGCAGATGCAGCATAATGTAGATAAATGTGAATTTATCCACTTTGGTAACAAAAAAAGGAAGGCATATTATTATTTGAATGGGAGTAAATTGAGCAAAGTGGATACTCAGCGAGACCTTGATGTCCTTGTGCAGCAGTTGCTGATAAACATGCAGGTACAACAGGCAGTAAAGAAGGCAAATGGTATGTTGGCCTTCATAGTGAGAAGACTTGAGTACAGGAATTGAGGTGTTTTACTGCAATTGTATGGGGCATTGGTGACACCATACCTGGAGTATTGTGTGCAGTTTTGGTGTCCTTATCCAAGGAAGGATGTTCTTGCTATGGAGGAAGTGCAGTGCAGGTTTACCAGGCTGATTCCTGGGATGGAGGGACTGTCATATGAGGAGAGATTAAATCGGTTAGGATTATATTCATTGGAGTTTGGAAGAGCGAGAGGGCATCGCACAGAAACTTCGAAAATTCTAACAGGATTAGACTGGGTAGATTAAGAAAGAATATTCCCGATGATGGGCGAATCCAGAACTAAGGGTCATAGTTTGAGGATAACTGGTAAACCTTTTAGGACTGAGGTGAGGAGGAATTTCTTCACCCAGAGAGTGGTGAATCTGTGGAATTCACTATCACAGAAAGTAGTTGAGGCAAAATACTTAGTAATTTCAAGGAGGAATTAAATTTAGCTCTTGGGGATAACGGGATCAAGGGATATGGAAGGAACGCGGGATCAGGGTATTGAACTCGATGATCAGCCATGATCATAATGAATGGCAGAGCAGGCTCGAAGTGCTGAATGGCCTCCTTCTGCTTTTATTTTCTATGCATGTTTCTATGTATGTAAGTCAGCGTTTGTGCTCCACAAGAGCTTTCCCCAACCTAATTCATCTAACTCCATCAACATTTCCCTCTATTCCTTAATCCCTCAGGTGTGTACCATCAGTGCCTGTATCATTTCTTATAATACAAGCAAGTGCCTCTATATCATTTTTAGAATATTGGGACCAGAACTGTTCACAGTAAATCCCAACAAGTGAGCTATAGCTGAGAACACCAAAGTCTACCATTTCTGGATTCTAAGTGCACTCCTCCACAATAATGAGACCTGAACAACATACGCTAGTCAGGAGAAAAACTTGAACAAATTTTACCTTCCCTGCCTCAGACCTCTCCTCTGCATTTCTTGACAGGACAAGTTCACCAACTCAGCGGTGTTGGAAACTATTATTGTAAGCATACACTCATTAATAAGTCAATGATGTCTGGGCTGGCTTGGATGGATGCCAGCCATGTACCTGAAGAACACTGGCTTCTGGGTCACAACCTGCTGAACATCCAAACCTCAATGACTAGGATATCTACAAGTGAGATATAAAGCTGATGGGCAATGACACAGGCAACTCGGAGACAATCATTGATGGCTGTGATCTTTGGAGGCTGGCTGTCTGGAGGGGAATTAGAAGAGGTGAGAAGTGGAAAGCTCGCCTAGTCAGAAAAAAAAGGTGCAGAGAAAACAAAGGCCAGTGAATCCTATTTGCTCGTCCCACGGTCTTCATCTGCAGCAAATGCAGCAGAGACTGTAAAGCCAGCGTGGAACTCTCAAGCCACATTAGGAAATTTTTTTTTAATGAATTTAGAGTGCCCAATTCATTTTTTCCAATTAAGGGGCAATTTAGCGTGGCCAATTCATCTTGCCCGCACATCTTTGGGTGGTGGGGGCGAAACCCACGCAAACACAGGGAGAATGCGCAAACTCCACACGGACAGTGACGCAGAGTCGGGATCGAACCTGGGACCTCGGCACCGTGAGACAACAGTGCTAACCACTGCGCCACCGTGCTGCCATCACATCAGGAGATGTTGAACACAGAATTGATCAGCAATGTGCAAATCATCATCTCAAGTTGTCTCTTTGCTCCTCTATCCCATTTAGAACCAAAGCCCCACTCCTGCTCCTGATCTCTATGTTTATATGCCGACACTTAAGTGTATGCACCCTCCTTCCTACCAAAATGTACTACCTCACACTTAGTTGTACTAATGCCCATTTTACTGAAAGAAACTTCTTCAAGGATTCTTCAATAGTTGTCACCAAACCTTGGGAAACCATGAGTTATTTTAGAACTGTTCATTTTTTTATTTCCTTATAATTTTGCTTCCTATAATAAATTCAAACTTGCCATTTTAGCCTAACTTGCACGATCTTTCAGTGTGGTGTTTTTCATCATGCAGAGAAATCTAAAGGACATCTGGGTGGCACAGTGGTTAGCACTGCTGCCTCACAGCACTCGGGACCCAGGTTTGATTCCGACATTGGGTGACTGTGTTGAGTTTACACATCTCCCCATGTCTGCGTGGGTTTCCTCCGGGTGCTCCCTCCTCCCACAGACCAAAGATGTGCAGTTTAGGTGGATTGGCCATGCTAAATTGCCCCTTAAATGTTCAAAAGATTAGGTGGGTCTACTGGGATAGGATGTGGGTATGGGCCTCGGTAGGCTGCTCTTTCAGAGAATCGGTGGAGACTCGATGGGTTGAATAGTCTCTTTCTGCACTGTCGGGGCTCTATGATTCTACAGCATGCTCTTATGATTCTATGACATGGAGTGTATGCAATTCTATTTCCAGTGCTAATCTCAATAGTAGAAGACTTGTGGCACACTAATACACAAACTTCAAAAAGCCAAGCTTTGTTTCACATGAAGTACAAATGTACAAAAGATAATCTGTTGTGTTGAGCGAGTCAAATAATTTTGGAAAGAACCCAATTTATAAGATATACTTTTTAGTCACTCTTCATTTATCTGATTGCCACGAAACAAGCTTGGTTATTATCCACAACACTGTAACTTCTAAATGCTTAACTTCAATCACTTCACACAATCAACATGCATTTTGAACATGAACTCAATCTTATTTAATTGTAAACACTGCTGAAATTCAAAGTTACTCACAACCCATCTACTTTGGTAATCTTCCTGTTGTACAAATTCCTGGAATTGACAACTGCAACTAAAATGTGATGCAAGCATATCAGCAGTCCCTTCAAACACTGTGTAAGATGTGAAAAATCTTCCTGCTTTAATCAACCAGTTCAATTACTGAGAACTATGAAGACATTCAAAAAACACTTGTCCAGGAACACATTATCACGTGAAAATAAGACTGAGTTTAAATGCATCATTACATCGCCGGAAAGAATACCCAAAAATAGCTCATAAATAAAGGATATCTTTTGCAGTAAACTTCTTCATACGAGTACAAAATGTTTCCATTGGTTTCTCTAGCATTACCCTCACACCTGAAATAAGGACATTCTAAAACAGTATTTTTCCTCTACACAAAGTTAATACCATATTATGTGCTTTCGCTGTCCTATAAAAATTGCATTTGTAGAGAGGTGTACCTTAAATAAACTACAATCTTTTGTGCATTATCGTTGATTTCCTGCTGGAATACAGGTTTATGGATGAAATATATTTATTATACACTCATTTTATGATTGAACACAATGAAAAGCAAACTCCAAATACTTTCAAAAGTATTTAAAAGAATATGCAAAATTAATTCTGCTAAAAATACATATGAACTACTAATTAAGGTCTCAAAAAAGCTAAAATGAGGGAATTTAAATTCTCAGGCCAAAAAAGTGTAACAAGACACTAGAACTATGAGCTGAGGAATTGCATATTAAGAAGCACTTTTGTAAATTACAAAAAGTTGTAATTTTCATTGTAATTGGGGAATGCATTTCGAAGTGAAGTGAGAGCACTGTACTTATAACAAAGTTATGCAGTAATCAGCAATTTAAGGAAAAGATTCATATGCTTTAAACAATTTATTTATAATTTAGCACAATACTAATAGTAATACAACAGTTAAGCCATACGTTTAACAGATGTTTTGGAATGTAATTATAATTGTGAAACTGAAAAGCATTAGAAAATTGCAGCTGCCTATTTAAAGATATACACCATTTTCCACAGAGCAGCTTAGTGATCGAAGCATAACAAGATTAATTACCAAGCACCTCTCACAGGGATAGATAAAGAAGCAATTCTAGGGTCAGTCACCCAAAACTACCTTCACTTTCCAGCTTTCAGATAAAGTGCAGATTATTTACTGTGTGAGTCGGTGAACTATCAAAACTATCGTAAACCACCTTCCATCCCTGCCTGCCCTTTAAGCTGATGAATTGGTATACCATTGTCTGCAGTGAGGAGAACTTCTATTCTGAAGGTTCGCTGTATTTTCATGTATACTTTGTAATGATGTACTGTGGTAATATAATCAGGGCCTAGTTTTATGGCCGATTAAATTGGATATCCTAAATTAAAGAATTCGGCACTTTAAATTAAAACTACAGTCTGCTCCAGCAAGAAGCCTGCATAATCCAAATACACAACCAACAGACAAGCTGCCATAACATGTCTGGGTCTGTCCCATTCAATCACCCATCAAAGATCATCGTACTCTACTGAGACCCAGCAGAAGATCATCGTACCCCATTGAAATGCACAGGTCTATTGTCCGTAGCCCAGATCAAGCCAGATTTTCTGTCACCCAGAATATCTACTGTTACCCACACCACCAGAGATAGGACACCTGGGGCGGGCTCAGGTGGCCTGTCAAACGGTCATCAAACAGACCATTGGCTGCTGGGACCCCCTCCCAAGATCTCATTGGCCGGAAGCCAGAGAAGTTTCTGGAAAGACGGGGAGAGAGGCAGATAAAGGTAGGCATCTCAGAGACACCAGCAGCAAAGACTTAATGTGTGAGGTGACTTCGATCAGATCAGAAGGAAGGAAGGAAGGAAGGAAGCAAGCAAGCAACAGCCAGCAAGAATCACATTCGCAAAGAGAAACCAGAGGGGCACAGGGATCGGATCTACAGCATTCCAAACCACCTTTGCGGGTAGTATAGTTGAATCTGGTGTGTTTCTTGTATATATCGAGGGTAATTTGCAGCTTAACTATATTTAATAAAGTGTGTTGCATATATCTGTGTCCGTACTTTGTTCTCCTCATAAATACAGACACCCAGGTAAACTTTGATTAAGGAGCTGGTTGACAAATCTGAATTGTACAGATACAATACCAACCTAAGTGAACCTACAAATTAGGGTTACTGATATGATCCTGGACCAGACCCCCAAATATTTGATGCGAGCCAGTTAGGGACCAATAACTTTTTGCTTAAAGTAGATAAAGTTTGAGATTAAGACACTTGCTAAGAGAATAAAGCCACAAGATTCCATGGGTTTTGAACAAAAAAAAATCAACTTTACAGTACAAGGTCAGAAAGATTTTACAATATCTATCTCATTCTCTAAAAGTGGGGGTTAATGAGGTACATGTGAATTAACAGGGTAACTGTGGTTGAACACACCACACTGCCCAATAAATGGAACATGTGAACAAAACAGATTCAACAGATTTCACAACAACCCACCCAGATTTCAATAAACACAGTCAACCAATCTCATTGAAATTCGGTTACTCTTTGACTTAGATTTGATTTATTGTCACATGTACTGAAGTACAGTGAAAAGTATTTTTCTGCGGCCGAGGGAACGTACACAGTATGTACATAGTAAACAAAAAGAATGATCAACAAATATTGACAAATGGGGAATTCCAGTCTTCACCTTCTAAGATTTTGCTTTGGAATTCTCGCCAAATGTCACTAACTCAGACAGACTCAATGATGGCTCAACTCACAAGAGTTTCAATCTCATTAACAGAGATTCTGTTCCTATGGATTCCTGAGGCTGCACTCCAACACCAACTCACAAGCACAACTTCAGCTCTTCAGCTGTTGTCTCCCACCTGTCCTAGGTTGTGTGGTTAATATCTAGGCCTAAACACCAACAGTCTTTTATGGGTACTTACAAATGGATGCTGTGAGCCTCTTGCTCATATATGTAATAGCTCAGATTCCAGAATTGATCCCACAGGCTGGAGACATACCCAGGCAATGCCTATATTAATAACGGAGTGTAACTTTTTCATGTCCCTTCTGGAAGATTATATAGATGGGCATGGGGTAATGGTGCTTAGAAATTAGTGAGAATAAAGGTGAACCAACTTGTCTTCGGCCTATCCTTTGTTTTTGTATCATTTCTTAATAACATGTAAAGGGAGCTCAAATTAGTGGAATTGGCAGTTACAGTGGCAGAAACCTCAGGAGAGGCCTGCGTCAGGATTGCCCACTTTGAAATTTTGGTTGTAGAAGTTTAAAAATTGTAAGCCTGGTCTCTTGTAGTCACATGTTGAACTCTGCAGTGGTCGAGGATGGGGATTTACACAAAACATCTTCCACTTTTTAGTTTCCTAATTTTCCATTAACACTCTAGATTGGGCTCTGAACCCTTTGGTTGTAGAATTGCCTAGCTCTATCTATAGACTACAGGTAGTATGATAAGATCCAAACTTACCTTGTCAAGAGCAGAGGCCAGGAACTACAACTCCCAGCTTGCCTTGGAAGTTGCTCGCAAACGTGGGCAAAGAACAGATAATGCATGTGCAGTCGGCGATTTAAGAGTGCTTCTGCGAGGGTGAACCCAGTGCACCTACATAAAAAAGAAACAGTGCAAAGTCCCTGATCACGTAACCAGAAGCAGATCACCATAATCAGGATAAGTCCATGATGTGAAGATGCCAGCGCAGGACTGGGGCGGGCACTGCAAGAGGTCTCACAACATTAGGTTAAAGTCTAACAGGTTTATTTGAAATCACAAGCTGTCGGAGCACGGCTCATTCATCAAGTGAAGTGGAGGAAAGTTCGTGCACAAGTTCGAGCAAGACCTTTTCGCCGCACGGGACCTTCAACCGACGCTATACACGAGATACATTGACGACATTCTCTTCCTTTGGACTCTGTGAAAAATCACTGAAACGACTACACGATGACATCAGCAAGTTCAATCCCACCATCAGACTCACCATGGACTATCCAGAATCGGTTGAATTTTTGGACACGCGCATCGCCATTTAGGACGGAAACTTGAACACTTCACTCTACTGCAAGCCCACAGATAACCTCATGATGCTCCACTTCTCCAGCTTCTATCCTAAATATGTTAAAGAAGCCATCCACTACGGATAAGCCCTCTGTATACACAGGATCTGCTCGGAGGAGGATCGCGGCAGACACCTTCAGATGCTGAATGACACCCTCATAAGAGCGGGATATAGAGCTAGACTGATCGATCGACAGTTCCGACGTGCCACAGCGAAAGGCAGCATCAACCTCCTCAGAAGACGAACACGGGACACGACCGACGACCCTTCATCGTCCAGTACTTCCCCGGAGCAGAGAAACTAGAAGATCTTCCTCGGAGCCTTCAACATGTCATTGATGACAACGAACATCTTGCCAAGGTCATCAAACAACCACCTAACCTCAAACAGGCCATTATTCGCAGCAAGCTACCGATCTTTCAGGAGATCAACGACCACGACACCACACAACCCTGCCACGGCAACCTCTGCAAGACATGCCGGATCATCGACATAAACACTACCATCACAGTGAGAACACCATCTACCAGGTACTCATGCGATTTGGCCAATGTTGTCTACCTCATATGCTGCAGGAAAGAATGTCCCGAGGCATGGTACATCGGTGAGACCATGCAGACGCTACGGCAACGGATGAACGGACACCGCACAACAATCGCCAGGCAGATGTGTTCCCTTCCAGTTGGGAACACTTTAGCAGTCAAGGACATTCAGGCTCCGATCTTCGGGTAAACATTCTCCAAGACGGCTTTCAAGACACATGACAACACAAGATCGCCGAGCAGAAACTGGTAGCCAAGTTCCATACGCAGGAGGACAACTTCAACCGGGATCTCGGATTCATGTCACATTACATGTAACCCCTACATATTGCCTGGGTTTGCAGAATCCTGCTAACTGTCCTGATTTAAGAAAATTCACACCTCGATCACCTGTGATTACCACTCACTCCACTCAAACTGTTTGTCCCTGTAAAGACCCACATTCCAACTATTCTTCACATTCCAATCTGTAATCATCTTGCAGTTGTGTCTCTCTCCTGTATGTGCTGTGATTGTGAGCCTCCACTTCACCTGATGAAGGAGCAGCTTTCCAAAAGCTTGCAATTTCAAATAAACTTGTTGGACTTAAACCTGGTGTTTTGAGACATCTTACTAGGATAAGTTCATGCAGCAGACAGGCAGAGGTTCCAAAGGGAGAGGGGAAAGGGAACAGTGAGAGGTCCCAGTAAAGAAAAAAGAGCGTAGAAAGAGGATCCAAAGAAGAAGGGCTGTCGTTAGCAAACTTTAATTGGTAAGAGCTCGGGACTAGCCCTGGTGATCAAAAAGGGCTCGGGCAAGCCCTTGTAATTGAAGGCTGGAAAATATTGATAACTCCCTGCTGTAGACCGTTGGAGTAAAGATAACCATTTAGAGCAGAAATATTCTGCTCAGCACAACAAAGAGCTGAAATTGTTCTTGAAAGTTGGTGCTGCAGTAGAGACTCGGCATGGGGCCGGGGTGGCAGGTTAAACAAGCAAATTTGTGAAATAGTACCAAAAACAAGAGATATATGTGTTCCTTGTTGTTTTTACAGCAGCAGATAACAGGAAAGATTAGCAGGCTGTGGCTTTATTTTTTATTGGAAGAGGAAACCTAATGAAGATTTTTAATGAAGGATCTATATCGGGTGGGTGTGGAGAAATAGCTTCCACCATGGGCGAGTTCAGAACCAGGGTACATAAATATAAGCTAGCTAACAGATTAAATCAGGAATTTAGACACTTACTTGTGCAGTGAGTGGTGAGAATGTGAAACACGTACCACATGGAATGTGGGCTGAAGCAGATGACTTTGAAACATTTAAGTGGAGGCTGGATGCATAAATGAGGAAGATGAAAATAGAGTGATGTGGAAATGGGGGAAGTAATGGGTTTGGAATAGGTTTATATGAAGTATAAAGACTAGCATTGACTTATTGGGTTGAATGACTGATCCCTGTGCTGTTAATTCTGCTTAATTCAGTGCAAGTCCAATAGGTTTCAAACAGAATCTCCTGTGGATGGGATAGCACCGTGGCTATGTGCAGGACTTCTGATTCAGAGGTGTCAAATCCCACCATGGCAGTTTGTATTGCATTCATTTAATTAAATCTGGAATCGAAGTCTAGTATCCGATGAAGATGAAGTTTTAGCATAATGGAATCATGCAGTACAGAAGAAATGCATTCAACCCATTGTGCCAGTTCTCCAGAAGAGCTATTCAATTTGTTCCATTTCTCTGCAGTCCTGCAATTATATCCTTTTCAAATACATATCAAATTTCTTTTTGAATGTTGCTATTGAATTAGCTTCCACCCACCTTTTAGGAAGTGCATCCCCAATCATTACACACTGCGTAAAATAAAATTTCTTAACCAATTAGCTTATATCTGTGTCTTCTGGTTATTATCCCTCTTGCCATGCGAACAATTTATCTTTATTTACTCTATCAACACCTTTAATTTTTTGAACACCTTTATTAAGCCTCTTGTCTCATCACAACTCAAGTTCCTCATGCCTGGTTTAATTCCAGTATGGCGCTTCTGTATCTATTCCAAGGTCTTGGCATACTTCCTAAAATGTGGTGCCTAGAATTGGATAAAATCTTCAGCTGAGGCCCAACCAGTGATCTTAAAACATTTAGCATCACTTCTTTGCTTTTCATTTTCTACCTCTATTTATAAATCCCAGATGCCTTATGAACCACTTTCTTAATCTGCCCTGTCATCGTAATTTGTGCATGTGAACCCCAGGATCTCACTGGTCCTGCACCCCTTTTAAAATCACAGCAAGTATTTAAGTTGTCTCTCCTGAACTTTCTTCCAAAATACATTGTGTAAAACACTTCCTTGCATAAAATTCTATCTGCCTTGCGTCTGCCCATTTCACTAGTCCATTTTCAATTGAAGATTACTAATATCCTCAATGTTTACGAAATTTATGAATTTTGTGTTATCAGCAAACTCTGAAATATGCCCCTTGTCTCAAAATCCAAGTAATTAGTATGCATTAAAAACAACAGTGATCTAGTAACTGCACTTTCTTCAATAGTGTTTCAATAGCCTTTGTGTAGTATTGTGACCAGAACTGCACATAGAATGCCAAATGTGCTATCCACCCACAATTCTGACGTAATTTAATGATGCCTCCTTTTTTGTGTGATGTTCCTGTTTGCACTGAGTGCTGAATTTGGGTGCTATAGTAAGAGTTTGGTGACTGAGGGATAATAAGGGTTCATTTTTATCTAAAGTCTAGTCTTTCTTTTATTTAGTTAATTAACTTAAAAGTTGCTGTTTTGTTTAGACCTTTTATATGGTCTCACTACTCTAATTTTTATGTGTTTTGCTTTTCTTTTTTACTATTTTTTGGTTTTTTTTGTGTTTTTTGTGAGGTTATGACCTGCACGTTCATCTACACGTGCAGGATTAGGCCAGCATCCGCCACTGACACTGGCGTAATGCTGGGTGTGAAAACCAAGCAACAGAACATAAAGGAACTGATGGATAAAACAAAAGAGGGGAATGCCACAAAACGAGTGGAGCACAGCCCAAAAGGAACGAGAAAGGAAACAAAAACTTATCACAAACCCGTCAAATTGAAGTGTGAAAATCGGGGTTGATAAGGCAATCCAACCCCTGCAGTGCCCAGCGAGCAAGGAAGGCCTTGAGTGTGCCCGTGGACACTGCATGCTCCCTCTCCAGGGACACCCGGCCGCGAACGAGGCCGCGGAATGTAGCCACCTGAGATGGCCACTAACGAACACAAAATGGAAGACTGCAAAGAATGCAGGGAAAACGGACATGTTGAAAAGCAAACAGCTTGCAGAGCAATTATGTATTGGGACAACTGCAGAAACCGGTTTCTGACTGCTGCAGAGACCAGGCAGCGCTGTGAAAGAGAAGTCGTTAGCATACTAATGAGGTGATACCGGGCAAGTCCCAGATACAATGGACACAAATTAAGTATCAATCGATACATTCAATAGGAGACCAGACCCAGTGGCGCCAGAGAAGCCCAGGACAATAAGTCCTAAGAACCGCCCCAGCAACCAAGGAACGGCCCTATGATTGGGGGGTTCAAACCATATCGATTGGGAAGAGGCCCAATCGATCCCAAGCAGGTAAGGGAGTCCGCCCAAAGGGGCGCAGACCCGCTGGGACCTATAAAAGAAAGGTCCCACACATGGTTCAGTCTCCTGTCTCCGGCCTCCGGCTCCAGCCTCCAGACCCCTTTCTTCTACACCAGCCGTTGAGCAGCAGCCACCAACAAGTAAGTGCCTAAACGACGACCGCTACCGGAAACCGGCATTACTGACACCCTTGCCAACTGATAGTGATCCAAAGCCTGCAGACCAGAACACAACAAAGGCCTTGTTCCCTGACCTCGCAGTTCCTTCCTAGATAAGTATTAGTTGTTTAGTGGTAGAAGTAAATTTAATCTTTAGCGTGTGCATGAGTGTTATTATAATTGTGTTATAATAAACTCTAATTGTTTTGGACTTACTAATTGGTGTACAGCTTTATTGCTTTGAACTTCACCTTGAAACCTGTGGCGGTGTCTTTACGGCACCTGGCGACTCCAGAGCTTAGAACGTGAAACAGAGCCAAAGCGAGTGTTAAGCACACTCACCCAGAACGACCAACAGGAAGATGGGCAGACAGTCAGGCTGGACGATCCCCTCAGTCGCCCGCTGCCTGGACCTATAAATGGCAAGTTTGGCCAGGCCCTGGAGCAGGTTTATGAGGAGGTCCTCCGTCTTCCCCACCCCGCTCTGCACCGGATGTCTGTAGATCAGGAGCGTGCGGCTGAAGTGCAAAGAAAACCTCAATAACGTTACCAAGAAACCAAAAAGGGGGTGCAGCCTAGGACAGACAACAAAAAAATGCTCCACGGTCTCCACCAGGGCGCAAAAGTAGCAGGTCTCTGGCAGAGCCGGTAAGTGATTCAAACAATAGTTGCACGGCACTGCCATGTGCAGCACCCTCCACCCCCGGTCCCCTAGTTTTATGGGGAGGACACCTCTGTAGAGGGACCTCCAGTGGGGACCTCCGCCGCAGGACGGCACGAGGCGGCAGCAGGCGAGGGCAAGGAGTTGGAAAGTGTGCAACAGCAGGCCTTACAGGAAACCCCTCCGTGCAGTGCGAAAGGGCACGAAGGGTATTTCCCCGAGGCGGCTGGGGCTGTGGGGCACCAGCACCCGGGGATGGTTCCAGGGTTTGGGATCAATGTGGAATTCCATCCGAGCAGGGGTCCGCTCAGACGGGATGCCACCGCACAACCGCATCGTCTCAAGTCCAAGTGTGCCCACGGAGCAGAGCACGACCGTTTTGAGGCCTTGGATAGCATTGACCGCGCGCCGGACAGACACCGCTCCGCGCCTGGCTAGCTCATAGGGTGTCATCCAGCCCGCCCCTCCGCCACCCAGCATGTCCCCGATCCTGGTAACCCCGGCATCCACAGCGCTCCACTCCGCCAGCCACCTGAATGGATATTGGCGGAGGTGAGGATTCCTGAGCAGCGGCTCCCTTACGACAGCCACCACTCCTGACGGGGGAGAGCTGCGTAGCGTGGCGACCGTGTTCCAGACTTTGAGAAGGTCCTGGTGCAAGACGGGCAGCACCAACAAAGAGTTCCGAAGACCATTCCGGTCAACGAACAGGAGCTGCATGTGGTGAATCACATTCCGCGTAATTCACACTGTTGTTATATGATGTGCTGTATTCATGTTAGCTCGGTATACAAGCAGTTGCGCGGCTCTGCCCATAGGAGGAGATGAGGAGTTTGTACTGGGCTCCACCCTTGGCTCCTCCCATGGCTCCTCCCACTAACCGGAAGTATAAAGCTTTACAGTCGTGAGCCTGCCTGCCAGTTCATCATGTCGCAGGCAGGCTCTGTTGTAAGACTATTAAAACCACTGTTCACTTCCAACCACATGTCTTGTGAATTGATGGTCACATCAATTTAATAGTCTTAGGAAACTAGAAGAAAACGACTAAGGAAACGACTATGGAATCAGCCCTCAAACCTGACCGACTAGAACTCGACCCTCAGGCTGCAGAGGCAAGAGAAATCTTTCAACACTGGCTCAGATGTTTTAAGGCCTACCTGTCTGAATCAAGTACTCCAGAAACTACAGAGAAGCAGAAACTCAGTCTACTGCACGCAAGGGTGAGCCACCGTATATCTACTCAACTCAATAGTACTAACTCGTATACGGGGGCCCAAGCCATGCTAGATCGAATGTACGTGAGGCCCATCAACGAGGTCTACGCGCGCCATATTTTTACAACCCGCCGCCAGCGCCCCGCGGATTCATTGGAAGAATTCCTGCGGGACTTAAAGACTTTAGCTCGGGACTGTAATTACCAGGCTGTATCAGCCGAACAGCACATGGAGCTCACGGTCAGGGATGTGTACGTGGCAGGCCTCAGATCAAGCTATGTACGCCAGTGGTTGCTCGAAAAAGGGGCCCAGAATCTAGAGGACACAGTAGAATTGGCTATCACCATGGAGGTCCCGTTCCGCAGCCTCACCTCGTTCCCCGCGGACCAAGCGACCCCATCCTGGGCCCCCGACCAGCGACTTCCCCAGGCCTGCGCCGCGCGGCCATCCAACCACCACGCAGCTCCAGTGTGCCATTTCTGCGGGCAGCCCCAGCACCCACGGCAGTATTGCCTGGCCCATAACGCGACCTGCAGCAGCTGCGGACGCAAGGGACACTATGCCCAGGTCTGCCTGGCAAAGCAGGCCCCATCTCCTAACTCTCCCGCAGCCTCCCAGAGCACTCGTTTTCAAATTCCACAGGCCCGCAGGCCCCAAAATGCTGCGGCCTGTACTCCGACTCCGTCCCCAAACGACACGCGTGACTCACGGGGGCCGCCATCTTGGCAATCCCCCTCCACGCGGCTGGCCACGTGCGACTCATGGGGGCCACCATCTTCCTCGCCGCCCGCCACGCACGATCCACGGGGGCGGCCATCTTGGGATCCTTCCTCGCCTCGAAGGCTACGAATTCAGAGGGCAGTCATCACGGGGCTACTCCAGCACAGCTGATCGAGCCGCCGACTACCCGCAACTCAGCGCGATGATGTTGGACCAGCCATGTCTGAAACATCTCCGCAACTCCATGATGACCATTGAAATCAACGGGTACAGGACGCCGTGCCTCTTCTACTCCGGGAGCACCGAGAGCTTCGTACACCCAGATCTGGTAAGACGCTGTTCGCTCCCTATCTTCCCTGCACGGCAAACTATCTCCCTCGCTTCGGGCTCTCACTCTGTTCACCTCCAAGGGCGCACGGTCGCAACCCTAACGATCCAGGGCACTGTGTATTCGAACTTCCAGCTGTACGTGCTCCCTGAACTCTGCACCCCACTCCTACTGGGACTCGACTTCCAGTGTAACCTGAAAAGCCTCACACTCAGCTTCAGCGGGCCCTTGCCCCCGCTCACTATTTGCAGCCTCGCTACGCTAAAAATTGACCCCCCTCCACTCTTTGCCAATCTCAAGCCGGACTGCAAACCCGTAGCCGCTCGCAGCAGGCGGTACAGCCTGCAGGACAGGGTGTTTATCAGAACCGAGGTCCATAGGCTCCTACGTGAGGGGATCATAGAGGCCAGTAATAGCCCCTGGAGAGCTCAGGTGGTGGTCGTCAAGACCGGGGGAAAATTCCAAATGGTAGTGGACTATAGCCAAACCATTAATCGGTTCACGCTCCTCGATGCGTACCCCCTCCCCAGGATTGCAGACATGGTGAATCAGATCGCCCACTATCGCGTCTTCTCCACGGTGGATCTGAAGTCTGTATACCACCAGCTCCCAATCCGCCCGGAAGACCGCCACTTCACGGCGTTTGAGACTGACGGCTGCCTCTTTCACTTCCTCCGGGTTCCCTTTGGCGTCACGAATGGGGTCTCGGTGTTCCAACGAGCAATGGACCAAATGGTGGACCAGTAAGGGCTGCGGGCCACGTTTCCGTACTTGGACAACGTCACCATCTGCGGCCATGATCAGCAGGACCACAACGCTAACCTCCATCGATTTCTCCAAACTGCCCAGAAATTTAATCTTACTTACAACACGGAGAAATGCGTTTTCCGCACGACTAGGCTAGCCATCCTCGGCTATGTCGTGAAAAACGGAGTCCTGGGCCCCGACCCGGACCGTATGTGCCCCCTCTTACAACTCCCTCTCCCTCATTGTCCCAGGGCCCTTAAAATATGCCTGGGGTTTTTCTCATATTATGCCCAGTGGGTCACTCAGTATGCGGACAAAGCCCACCCACTATTTAAGGCCACACTCTTCCCTCTATTGGATGAGGCTCGTCAGGCCTTCACTCGTATCAAGGAGGACATCGCCAAAGCGGCCATGCGGGCGGTGGATGAATCCGTCCCTTTCCAGGTAGAGACCGATGCCTCAGAGGTCACTCTCGCAGCCACACTAAATCAGGCAGGGAGACCAGTCGCCTTTTTCTCCCGAACCCACTCCGTTTCGGAACTTCAACACTCCTCGGTCGAAAAGGAAGCACAAGTCATCGTGGAAGCTATACGTCACTGGAGGCACTACCTCGCAGGTAGGAGGTTCACCCTCATCACCGATCAAAAATCGGTTGCCTTTATGTTTGACAACTCACAAAGGGGCAAAATTAAAAACGGTAAGATCCTACGGTGGAGGATCAAACTCTCCACCTACAAGTACGATATCATGTAACGACCGGGGAAGCTCAACGAGCCCCCAGATGCCCTGTCCCGCGGCACGTGCGCCAGCGTGCAAGACAACCGCCTCAAAGCAATCCACAATTACCTCTGCCACCCGGGGGTCACCCGGCTCGCCCACTACATCAAAGCCCGAAACCTGCCTTTCTCCACCAAGGAGGTAAAAGCCATCACCAGGGATTGCCCGATCTGTGCGGAGTGCAAACCGGACTTCTATAGACCAGATAGGGCCCACCTGGTCAAGGCGTCCCGGCCCTTTGAACGCCTAAGTATCGAGGGGCCACTCCCCTCAACCAATAGGAATGTGTACTTCCTGAACGTAATAGACGAGTTCTCCCGCTTCCAATTTGCTATCCCGTGCCCCTATATGACCTCCCACACAGTCATTAGGGCCCTGCATAGTATCTTCACCTTGTTTGGTTTCCACAGCGACAGGGGTTCATCCTTTATGAGTGACGAGCTGCGTCAGTACCTGCTCGAAAAGGGCATCGCCTCGAGCAGGACTACCAGCTATAACCCCAGGGGGAACGGGCAGGTGGAGAGGGAGAACGCGACAGTCTGGAAGACCGTCCTACTGACCCTCCGGTCCAGGAAGCTCCCAACCACCCATTGGCAGGAGGTCCTCCCCGACGCGCTCCATGCAATTAGGTCCCTCCTATGTACAGCCACCAACCAGACCCCTTACGAGCAGCTATTTGTTTTTCCAGGGGTACTACCACGGACGTTTCGCTCCCAGCATGGTTGAGGGCACCGGGCCCGGTTGTCCTCCGGAAGCACGTCCGGACCCACAAAATTGACCCACTCGTTGAGTGTGTGCTCCTACTCCACTCGAACCCCAAATACGCGTTCATCGAACACCCTGACGGCCGTCAGGACACTGTTTCCCTCCGGGACCTGGCGTGTGCAGGATCCTATCCGACACTACTTCCGCCGAGGTACCCCTCACACTATACCCCTCCCAACTCCCCGCGGCCGGCGCCCCCACGCCTGTAGGTCCACTGCCCGTGCTCCGCACCCCCGGCGCTCCCCGTCACCAGTCGAAGCAGTCGGATACGAAGCTCTGACCGGATCAACCCCGGAGACCGCCATCGTACCCTCGCCGACTGCCACCACACAGCCACCAGAAGAGGCTGCAACCCCGGTGCTTCGTCAATCCCAGAGGACGACTCGGCCGCCGGATCGACTCAATTTGTAATTTGTAGTCTGTAACTTGTCATTTGTCATTTGTAGACACATCACCCCCGCTGGACTTGATTTTTTTTTACAGGGGGTGAATGTGGTGAATCACATTCCGCGTAATTCACACTGTTGTTATATGATGTGCTGTATTCATGTTAGCTCGGTATATGAGCAGTTGTGTGGCTCTGCCCATAGGGGGAGATGAGGAGTTTGTACTGGGCTCCACCCTTGGCTCTGCCCATGGCTCCTCACACTAACCGGAAGTATAAAGCTTTGCAGTCGTGAGCCTGCCTGCCAGTTCATCATGTCACAGGCAGGCTCTGTTGTAAGACTATTAAAACCACTGTTCACTTCCAACCACGTGTCTTGTGAATTGATGGTCACATCACTGCACGTCGTAGTTCAGGCCGTGCACCTGGCGGAAGAAATACGTCGCCAGGGCACACCATCGTGGAGGAGGCTCAGCGTACAGGTATTGTTGCAGAGTCTGAAGGTGGAAAGTCGCAATCTGGGTGCGAAGGCACACCAGCGCCAAACCACCCTCCGCAATCGGGTGACTCGAGACCTCCGCAGCGACCCAGTGCAATCTTTTGACCCAGAAGAACCGAAGCTGGCACTCTGAATGCGTGTGACAAAGTCAGGGGGAGGGGTCAAAGTGACCAGCCGATACCACAGCATAGAGGCGATCAGCTGGTTTATGACGAGAACTCGACCCCTGTGGGACAGCACTCGGAGCAGTCCTGTCCAGAGTCCCAGGCGAGTGGTCACCTTGGTCTCCAGCTCCTGCCAGTTCGCCGGCCAGGCTTCCTCTGCCGGGAAAAGATGGACTCCCAAGTAGAGGATGTTGGTCCGACTCCACGCACACAGAATAAAGCTGGCCGGACAAGGGGCAGCCCTGACGCACCCCTCTCCCAAAGCGAAGTGGCGCCATCAGGGACCCGTTAACCTTAATCAGACACTCTGATAATTGAGTAGGTACAATAATCGGATCCAGGCGACGAAGTGCATCCCGAACCCAAAAGCTCGCAGAGTCCCGAGCAAATACTCATGCCCCACCCTGTCGAACGCCTTCTCCTGGTCAAGAGACAGGAAGACGCTCGACATACCAGTCCTCTGGGTAAAATGAATGTCTCGGACTAAATGGATGTTATCATAAATGGTTCTGTCCGGGACTGTGTAGGACTGGTCAGGGTGAATCATGTGGTCCAGCACAGGGCCAAGGCGTAAAGACATCGCCTTGGCAAAGATTTTGTAGTCCGTGCTGAGGGAGGAGACCGGTCGCCAATTTTTAAGCAGGCGGAGATCCCCCTTCTTGGGCAGCAGGGCAATGACGGCCCTGCGCCACAAAAGAGGCATCTCTCCGGTCGCAATACATTCCCCCAGGACCCCTGCATAGTTGCTCCCCAGGACGTCCCAGAACGCCCTAAAGAACTCCATGGTCAGCCCATCCAGCCCTGGGGTTTTGCCCCGTGACAAGCTGTCCAGGGTGCCGGTCAGCTCTTGGAGGTTGATGATTTGATCGAGCCTCCCGGCGCCCTCCAGGCCAACCTGCGTCAGGTCCTCCCACAGACCTCTGCAAGCATCCTCGCTGGACGGATCTGGAGAGAAGAGGTCAGAATAAATGTCCCTAATCAGGGTCCTGACCCCCTCCGGATCCGAGACGAGAGACCCGTCGTTGGCCAGCAGCGTAGAAATCTGCCGACCCCGCGTCCTCTTTCCAGCAAGTAGAAGGGCGAGCCGCGGTCCATGTCTGTCAGGAGACGGATCCGCGACATCACATACGCGCCACGGGACCCGGCAAGTTGCAGGTTCTGCAGCGCACCCTTCTTCTTTCTGTACACCCGCCCCAGAGCCGGGTCCTCATCAGGCTGAGCAAGACGTGACTCCAGATCGAAGAGTTCCTCAGCCAATTTGGCAATCGTGGAGTTCCACCCCGCTGTAGACCCCTTCATGTACCCCTGATAGAAGGCGCGGGTGTGAGTCTTGCCCACGTCCCACCATAGCCTCAAGGAGGGGAAGCCACCCCGCTTCCTTCTCCAGCCGGCCCAGAAACGGCGAAACAAGTCCAGGAACCGCTCGTCCTCCAGCAGCAGGTTGTTAAAGTGCCAATACGCGGACCGTGTCTGAGCGCGAGACAGGGCGAGCCCCGCCCACACCAGGTGGTGATCCGAGCACGGCACCTGTTCCACAGAGGTCGTCGGAACGCTGGGCAAGTACATCTTGGAAATATAAAGACGGTCGATTCTGGACGCTCTGAACGGAGGGTGCACAAAGGTGTATACCCGCAATTCTGGATGGAGAGTCCGCCAGACATCCACCAAGTCGAAGGACCTAACCAGGTCCCTCAACTTCACCACCGCCGGCGAGCTGCGCTGGACTCCATGACGGTCCTTGTCCTGGTTGGTGCAATTAAAATCCCCTCCCAGGACTATGCACTCACCCACCGGGATGGTGCCTAGAAGAGTGGACACTTTTTCATAGAAAGTCGCCTCCTGTGGCCCGACCAGGGGAGCGTAGACATTCACAAAGTGAAGCACCACATCCCCGTCGCGGACTGTTAAGTGCAACAGACGGCCTGGCACTGGCTCCTTGACCCCCAAGATCTCCAGCTGAAAATGTGGAGCCAACAAGATAGCCACCCCGCCCGAACGTGGGGCCAGATGACTCATGAACACTCCTCCTTGCCACTCCAGGGTCAACTGAGCTTTGTCACCTGGAATGGCGTGGGTTTCCTGCAGGAAGCACACCCCGTACTTTCCGGCCCAAAGGATAGAGAAGAACTGGAAACGGCGATGTGTGCCCTTGCTGCCGTTGATGTTGAGGCTGGTTATGGTTACCTCCATGTCAGTAGTAGTGTTTATCCGTCACCAATCACCTGAGTGCACAATGGGAGTAGAGGTTCAACGCCCCCTTCACTCCCTCTGGAGCCCCGCAAGGAACAGAACAGCTCGGCGCTGCTCCCCCTGGTCCGGATCTTAATCTCGCGCCTCTCTGACATAGACGCGGGCAGACTCTAGGAGCAGCCCTAGATTTCCCCAGCTGTCCAGGGCCAGCTGCACACAGTCCTGGTGACCACAATGTTTATTCAAAAATGCTCGGAGTTCTCCCGAGGAGATATGGGGGACTTGGTGCTGGGGTGAGGGTGCCCTCTGCCTCACTGCAGAGAGCGTCTAAATCCTCTTCCTCACCCGTCACCGAGCAGCCTTCCTCCTCCGAGCGGTCACCACCTGAGCCCGAGTCCCCCGCTACATGGAGTATCGCGGGCAACACGGGCCCACCGGCTAGCCCTCGGCCCGAGTCGATCCCACCCCCAGGAAGGTCCTTGGGGGGTCCTTCGGAGGCTCCCGCCATGATTCAGGGTCCGTGGGCAGCAGCGGCTCCAACCCCGCCTCCACCATCGATGCTGGGCCCTCGGAGAGACCCGGGAAAACCCCCGGGAACAGCTCCAGGATGGAACTTGGGATCCCTGGCATCGTCTGCACGGTTGTGGTGAGTGGGTAGCCTTCCACGCCGTCGCCCACCCACGACCCGAATATATACGGGCTCTGGTGGCTGTCGCCGGCCCCCGTCGACGAACAAAAGAAGGCGATCGGGGAGTAAAACTCCACCGGGCGGAACAAGCCCTCGGGGGTCTCGTCTCCGCCCGACCCCAGGCCTCCCTCCTCGGGGGACGACAGCAGCACAAATGGTTCGGGGGCCTTGAAGGCCTCCCTGGCCTTGCTTCTCTTACATCTCTGCATGGGACCGGGTGTTAGGGAGATGGGGATGAACACTGGAGACACCTACCCCCACCCCCCCCCCCCTCACCCTGGGAGGGGGCAGCAAGATTCCCCCCCCCCCCCCCCTGCCCGGACAGACGGAAGGGGTGGCTCGGGATTGCCCTGCTGCACGGCCTCCATTTATGGAGAGCCCTCGGCAGTGTCTCCCTCCCCCACGTCGTCCGGCGCCTGGAATTGCAAGGAGGTCGGATCCTCCTCTGCCTCGGGATCATACGCAATGTCACCGCCGCCCCCTAGAGCCTGGTTGGTGGTCTCTCTGGGCACCTCAGGTTGTTGCGGGGCAGCGGAGACTGGAGATGACAAGAAAACGCCGACCAGCTCAGAGCCGGGTGCAGGATCCCTGCCTCCCTCTGGAGCCCGGTTGTTGGTCTCCCCGGGTCCCTCAGGTTGTTCCAGGGCGGCGGTGTCCCGAGAAGAGGCTGCGGCCGCTGAGCTGGTCTGGACAGGCGCGGGGAGAGTGGCCGGGACCGGGCCTAGGTCTTGGATGGCCCGGTCTAACCGCCGGGCACCTTGCCTTCCTGTTTGGTTTCCGCTGTTCCAGCGGAGGCTCCCTCTTCCCCCCCGCCAGCAGCCGTGGTGTTATCGGGGGGCCAGCTGCTGGGTAGACGGTGAGGACGAGAGGGGGGCAGCACCAGCCACGGCCGCCTTGGAGGTGGTATTGGCGGCCGTCAGGGTGGGGCAGTTGCAGCAGAGATGCCCCAGCCCTCTGCAGGCATGGCACCGCATGCCATCCGCTGACCAGAACACTCTGTGGTCCTCCCCTTGGTTGGAGGCGGATGAAAACCTGACGGCGGAAGGAGTATACATGGCGGAGGGAGGGGTCCCGAAGGCAGAGCATCAGCGGCGCCACCCCGGACCTGACCTCCCACAGTAGCTTGCGATGGGGGAGGAGGAGCTCAGTCGGGAGGTAGGGCAGGACGTTAGAAAGAACAACACGCTCAGCAGTGGCCTCCAGCGGGTCCACCGACACGTGTGTCCCGCCCATCGTGAGCCCCCTTTCCAGGGCCCGGTGGACCGCCTGCTCGGCCCGCAGGAAAAACATGGCCTTGCCATACATCCGGGAGGCTGCTATGATGGCCGAGGGGCCGAGAACCCCGACCATCGCACGGGTACACGCCTCGATGGTCATGGCGGGGTGGGCATAGTACTTTACCCCCAGTTCCCGTGTTAGTAGGCGAAAGGGTGTGGGGCCGCGGAGGCAGCGGAAGGTAGTGAGGCTGCCGCCCCTGCATAAGTGCTTGGCCACCCTGCCCTGGCAGAGTGGAGGATGCCCCAGAGGTGCTGGCCATGCCCACCTCTGGTACGACCTGGGCGTGCGTAAAACTATGAAAGGGGAAAGGAGGTAGGGTCGTGACACCTTAAGCACGGGTGCCACAAGGGAAGGCGCTGCAGAACAGT
This sequence comes from Scyliorhinus canicula, assembly GCF_902713615.1. NCBI lineage: Eukaryota > Metazoa > Chordata > Chondrichthyes > Carcharhiniformes > Scyliorhinidae > Scyliorhinus > Scyliorhinus canicula. The sequence continues at coordinate 119,522,212 of NC_052150.1, forward strand.
GGGGCAGCGTTCTTCAGCCCTGGAGGGGCCCAAGGTAATGTCCAAAGCTGCCTCACTCCCGCCACAGGTTGTAGAAAGGCGGGCGGACGACGCTCTACAGCCCTGCAGCGGCCTGAAACAAAGTCTTTTGCCGCAGCCCCAGGTGGTCCCCCCTCCCACCTCAGGCAGAGGGGTGGGAGGACAGAAGGCAGGATCTGCATCCCTGGATGGTCCCACTCCCACCTCAGGCAGAGGGGTGGGAGGCCAGAGGCAGGCGGCAGGGCCTTTACCCCAGGAGGGGGGTCTACAGCACCAGGCCTCAGGTAGTCCCACTCCCACCTCAAGCAGAGGGGTGGGAGGACAGAGGCAGGCAGCAGGGCCTTCACCCCGGGAAGGGGCCTGCAGCAAAAGGCCCCTGGATATTCCCACTCCCACCTCATGCAGAGGGGTGGGAGGACAGAGGCAGGCAGCAGGTCCTTCACCCCAGGATGGGGGCCTACAGCACCAGGCCTCAGGTAATCCCACTCCTATTACAGACACAGGACCAGTAGGGCAGGTAAAGATTGGGGATTAGGAAAGGAGACTGTGGAGCATTCACCTTCAAGCTGTTGTTTAGAAGAAGGTGAATCAGCTTTGAACAAAGATTCTACTTGTAGCTACTTGCAGCTGGAGCTTGTTAATTAGTTAATTGGATTAGGCCAGTTTTCAGACGCTAGATTCACAGTATAAATGTGAGCCAGCTGCAGTGCAGACTTTCTTTGCACTGAGTGCTGAATTTGAGTGCTATAGTGAGAGTTTGGTGCCGAGGGATATTAAGGGTTTATTTTTATCTAAAGTCTAGTCTTTCTTTTATTTAGTTAATTAAAAGTTGCTGTTTGGTTGAGAAGGTGGTGAATTTTCAAACAGCTTTAAACAAAGGTTCTACTTGTAGCTACTTGCAGTTGGAGCTTTTTAATTAGTTAATTGGCTTAGGCCAGTTTTCAGAGGCTAGAGTTACAGTATAAATGTGAGCCAGCTACAGTGCAGACTTTGTTTGCACTGAGTGCTGAATTTGGGTGCATTTGTGTGCGAAAGTGAGAGTTTGGTGACTGAGGAAGTTAGGTGAGGAGGGAGCACGGTCCTCCTTTCATTTCATTTCCTCAAAGAGCGAGATGGGAGCCCGGAGTTTACAGAGAGAGTGCAGCTGACTGGGAGCAGAGTCAAAGGGCGGAATTCCAGTCAGTCCACAGAGCAGCTATATTCTGTAAGGTAAGAGGGGATGGAGGCTAGGGCAGTTGCATGCAGCTCCTGTAGGATGTGGGTGGTGAGGGATACCACAGGTGTCCCTGCTGACTATACCTGCGAGAAGTGCACCCAACTCCAGCTCCTCCGAGACCAAGTTAGGGAACTGGAGCTGGATGAACTTCGGATCATCCAGGAGGCAGAGGGGGTAATAGACAAGGGTTACAGGAAAGTAACCATACCCAAGGTACAGGACAGGACTAGCTGGGTTACAGTCAAGGGAAAGAAAACGAACGGGCACAGTGCAGGGATCCCTCGTGGCCGTTCCCCTTCAAAACAAGTATGCCGTTTTGGATGCTGTTGGGGGTGATGGTCTACCAGGGGAAGGCCCTAGCGGCCAGGTCTCTCGCACTGAGTCTGGCTCTGGGGCTCAGAAGGGAAGGGGGTTGAATAGAAAAGCAATAGTGAAAGGAGTTTCAATGGTTAGGGGAATAGATAGGAGATTCTGTGGTCGCCAGCGAGACTCGAGGAAGGTATGTTGCCTCCCGGGTGCCAGGGATGTCTCGGATCGTGTCTTCAGGATCATTAAGGGGGAGGGGGAGCAGCCAGAAGTCGTGGTGCACATTGGAACCAACAACGTAGGTAGGAAAAGGGGTGTGGAGGTAATAAACAAGTTTAGGGAGTTAGGCTGGAAGTTAAAAACCAGGACAGACAGAGTTCTCATCTCTGGTTTGTTGCCGGTGCCACGTGATAACGAGGCTAGGAATAGGGAGAGAGTGCAGTTGAACACGTGGCTGCAGGAATGGTGTAGGAGGGAGGGCTTCAGGTATTTGGATAATTGGAGCGCATTCTGGGGAAGGTGGGACCTGTGCAAACAGGACAGGTTACATCCGAACCAAAGGGGCACCAATATCCTGGGAAGGAGGTTTTCTAGTACTCTTCGGGAGGGTTTAAACTAATTTGGCAGGGGAATGGGAACCGGATTTGTAGTCTAGCAACTAAGGTAGCCGATGTTCAGGACGTCAAAGCGTGTAGTGAGGCAGTGGGGAAGGTAACACCGACAAGGGAGAGTACTTGCAGGCACGGAGATGGGTTGAAGTGTGTATATTTCAATGCAAGAAGCATCAAGAATAAGGTGGGTGAACTTCAGGCATGGATCGGTACTTGGGACTATGATGTGGTGGCCATCACGGAAACTTGGATAGAAGAGGGGCAGAAATGGTTGTTGGAAGTCCCTGGTTATAGATGTTTCAATAAGATTAGGGAGGGTGGTAAAAGAGGGAGGGTGGTAAAAGAGGTGGGGGGGTTGCATTGTTAATTAGAGATAGTATAGCAGCTGCAGAAAGGCAGGTCGAGGAGGATCTGCCTACTGAGGTGGTATGGGTTGAAGTCAGAAATAGGAAAGGAGCAGTCACCTTGTTGTGAGTTTTCTATAGGCCCCCCAATAGCAACAGAGATGTGGAGGAACAGATTGGGAAACAGATTTTGGAACGGTGCAGAAGTCACAGGGTAGTAGTCATGGGTGATTTCAACTTCCCAAATACTGAGTGGAAACTCTTTAGATCAAATAGTTTGGATGGGGTGGTGTTTGTGCAGTGTGTCCAGGAAGCTTTTCTAACAGTATGTAGATTGTCCGACCAGAGGGAGGCCATATTGGATCTGGTACTTGGTAATAAACCAGGGCAAGTGATAGATTTGTTAGTGGGGAGCATTTTGGAGATAGTGACCACAATACTGTGACTTTCACTTTAGTAATGGAGAGGGATAGATACATGCAATAGGGCAAGGTTTACAATTGGGGGAATGGTAAATACAATGCTGTCAGACAAGAACTGAAGTGCATAATTTGGGAGCAGAGGCTCTCAGGGAAGGACACAATTGAAATGTGGAACTTGGTAAAGGAACAGATACTACGTGTCCTTGATATGTATGTCCCTGTCAGGCAGGGAAGAGATGGTCGAGTGAGGGAACCATGGTTGACAAGAAAGGTTGAATGTCTTGTTAAGAGGAAGAAGGATACTTATGTAAGGCTGAGGAAACAAGGCTCAGACAGGGCACTGGATGGATACAAGATAGCCAGGAGGGAACTGAAGAAAGGGATTAGGCGAGCTCAGAGAGGGCATGAAAAATTTTTGGCGGGTAGGATCAAGGAAAACCCCAAGGCCTTTTACACATGAGAAATATGAAAATGACTAGCGCGAGGGTAGGTCCGATCAAGGACAGCAGCGGGGGATTGTGTATTGAGTCTGAAGAGATAGGAGAGGTCATGAACGAGTACTTTTCTTCAGTATTTACGAATGAGAGGGACCATAATGTTGGAGAGGACAGTGTGAAACAGACTGGTAAGCTCAAGGAGATACTTGTTAGGAAGGAAGATGTGTTGGGCATTTTGAAAAACTTGAGGATAGACAAGTCCCCCCCGGCCTGACGGGATATATCCAAGGATTCTATGGGAAGCAAGAGATGAAATTGCAGAGCCGTTGGCAATGATCTTTTCGTCCTCACTGTCAACAGGGGTGGTACCAGGGGATTGGAGAGTGCCCCTGTTCAAAAAAGGGAATTGGGATAACCCTGGGAATTACAGGCCAATTAGTCTTTCGTGGTAGACAAAGTAATGGAAAGGGTACTGAGGGATAGGATTTCTGAGCATCTGGAAAGACACTGCTTGATTCGGGATAGTCAGCACGGATTTGTGAGGGGTAGGTCTTGCCTCACAAGTCTTATTGAATTCTTTGAGGAGGTGACCAAGGACGTGGTTGAAGGTAAAGCAGTGGATGTAGTGTACATGGATTTTAGTAAGGCATCTGATAAGGTTCCCAATGGTAGGCTTATGCAGAATGTAAGGAGGCATAGGACAGTGGGAAATTTGGCCAGTTGGATAACGAACTGGCTCACCGATACAAGTGAAAGAGTGGTGGTGGATGGTAAATATTCAGCCTGGAGCCCAGTTACCAGTGGCGTACCGCAGGGATTCATTCTGGATCCTCTGCTGTTTGTGGTTTTCATTAATGATTTGGATGGTCAGTAAATTTGTCGAAGATTGGTGGAGTTGTGTACAGTGAGGAGGGCTGTTGTCGGCTGCAATGAGACATAGATAGGATGCAGAGCTGGGCTGAGAAGTGGCAGATGGGAGTTTAACCCTGAAAAGTGTGAGGTTGTCTATTTTGGAAGGACAAATATGAATGCGGAATACAGGGTTAACTAGGGTTCTTGGCAATGTGGAGGAACAGAGAGATCTTGGGGTCTATGTTCATAGATCTTTGAAAGTTGCCACTCAAGTGGATAGAGCTGTGAAGAAGGCCTATGGTGTGCTAGCATTCATTAGCGGAGGGATTGAATTTAAGAGCCGTGAGATGATGATGCAGCTGTACAAAACCTTGGTCAGGCCACATTTGGAGTACTGTGTGCAGTTCTGGTCACCTCATTTTAGGAAGGATGTGGAAGCTTTGGAAAAGGTGCAAAGGAGATTTACCAGGATGTTGCCTGGAATGGAGAGTAGGTCATACGAGGAAAGGTTGAGGGTGCTAGGCCTTTTCTCATTAGAACGGAGAAGGATGAGGGGCGACTTGATAGAGGTTTATAAGATGATCAGGGGAATAGATAGAGTAGACAGTCAGAGACTTTTTCCCCGGGTGGAACACACCATTACAAGGGGACATAAATTTAAGGTAAATGGTGGAAGATATAGGGGGGGATGTCAGAGGTAGGTTCTTTACCCAGAGAGTAGTGGGGGCATGGAATTCACTGCCTATGGAAGTAGTGGAGTCGGAAACATTAGGGACATTCAAGCGGCTATTGGATAGGTACATGGATTACGGTAGAATAATGGGGTGTAGATTAATTTGTTCTTCATCTAGGACAAAAGTTCGGCACAACATCGTGGGCCGAAGGGCCAGTTCTGTGCTGTATTTTTCTATGTTCTATGTTCTATATCATGGAATTCACCTGAACCACAACTTTTAATAGATTTTGGTTATGGGGAGCACGAGAGCCCACTTTCCAGGTGTTATGCAACAGAGACTTTAAGTATTTTTAAGCAAAACAATGTTTATTCTATGAATCCAGTTAACATTTTATAAACACACAGTAAACAGTTTATCAACTACCAACACAAATAATCCCCACAGATAAAATATTCTATAGATAATCCTTTATAACTTTCCAAACAACATCCATAAGTCAAATAGCCTATTTAACAAAGATGTGGAGATGCCGGCGTTGGACTGGGGTGAGCACAGTAAGAAGTCTTACAACACCAGGTTAAAGACCAACAGGTTTGTTTCAAACACGGGCTTTCGGAGCACTGCTCATTCCTCAGGTGCTCCGAAAGCCCGTGTTTGAAACAAACCTGGTGGACTTTAACCTGGTGTTGTAAGACTTCTTACTATTTAACGAAGACAGCAGATTTGAATTCTCTAAAGAAAGTAGTTATCACTTTTAAATTATCAAGTGATCTGAAGATATACATGCAGAGAGATCAAAATACACCTTCTTGTTTGAATGCAGCTCTGAACTTAATACAAAACCAAAATCTCAGCGACAAAACAGCTTCCAACTCAAAACGAAAGCAAAAGCCAGAAACACAGCTCAGCTCCACCCACACAATGACATCACTGCAGCTATTTGATGAAAACTTTTCTTAAAGGGACCTTCACATGATTTTTTTTATTTGATTTATTATCGTCACATGTATTAGTATACAGTGAAAAGTACTGTTTCTTGCATGCTGTACAAACAATACATACCATACATAGGGAAGGAAGGAGAGACTGCAGAATATAATGTTACAGTTATAGTAAGATGTAGAGAAAACATCAACTTAATACGAGGTAGGCCCATTCAAAAGTCTGATGGCAGCAGGGAAGAAGCTGTTCTCGAGTCGGTTGGTACGTAACCTCAAACTTTGGTATCATTTTCCTGACGGAAGAAGGTGGAAGAGAGTATGTCCGGGGTGCGTGGGGTCCGTAATTATGCTGGCTGCCTTTCCGAGGCAGCAGGAATTATAGATAGAGTCAATGGATGGGAGGTTGGTTTGCGTGATGGACTGGGCTACATTCACAACCTTTTGTAGTTTCCTTTGGTCTTGGGCAGAGCACGATCCAAGCTGTGATACAACCAGAAATAATGCTTTCTATGGTGCATCTGTAGAAGTTGGTGAGGGTCGTAGCTGACATGGCAAATTTCCTTAGTCTTCTGAGAAAGTAGAGTCGTTGGTGAGCTTTCTTAACTATCGTGTCGGCATGGGGGGACCAGGACAGGTTGTTGGTGATCAGGACACCTAAAAACTTGAAGCTCTCGGCCCTTTCTACTTTGTTCCCATAGATGTAGACAGGGGCATGTTCTCCACTACGCTTCCTGAAGTCTATGACAATCTCCTTAGTTTTGTTGACATTGAGGGGGAGATTATTGTCGTCATACCAGTTCACCAGATTCTCTATCTCATTCCTGTACTCTGTCTCGACATTGTTTGAAATCCGATCCACTACTGTGGTATCATCAGCAAATTTGAAAATCGAGCTGGAGGGGAATTTAGCCACACAGTCATAGGTTTATAAGGAGTATAGTAGGGGGCTGTGGGGCACAGGTGTTGAAGATGATCGTGGAGGAGTGTTGTTGCCCATCTTTACTGATTGTGGCCTTGGCCTCGGCTCCTCCCTTTGCCACAGGATCCAGTTGCAAAGGGAGGAGCCGAGGCCAAGGCCGCGGAGTTTGAGATGAGTTTCGTCGGAATAATAGTGTTGAAGGCTCAGTTGTAGTCGATGAATAGGAGTCTGACATAGGTGTCTAGTTGTTCCAGGGTAGAGTGCAGCGCCTTGGAGATGGAGTCTGCTATGGACCTGTTGGAGTGGTAGGCGAACTGTAGTGGATCAAGACAATCTGGGAGGCTGGAGTTGATTCGTGCCATGACTAACCTTTCGAAGCACTTCATGATGATGGATGTCAGAGCCACTGGACGATAGTCATTAAGGCACGCTGCTTGGCATTTTTTGGTACAGGGATGATGGTCATCGTCTTGAAGCAGATAGGGACCTCAGATTGTTGGAAAGAGAGATTGAAGATGTCTGCAAATACCTGTCAGCTGATCCGCGCAAGACCCGAGTGCTCGCCTGAGTACCCCATCTGGGCTTTCCGTGGATTGACCTTTGAGAAGGCTGCTCTGACGTCTGCAATGGTGATCTCAGATACAAGTTCATCCCCGGCTTCTGGGGTGGAGGGCTTGCTCTCACTGACCTCTTGCTCAAAACGTGAATAGAATGCGTTGAGCTCATCAGGGAGGGGTGCATTGGAGCCGGCGATTTTACATGCCTTCAACTTGTAGCCCATTATGTCTTGCAGACCTTGCCATAGACAGCAGGGGTCCGTGTGGCTAGCCTGGGACTGAGCTTGGTCCGGTACTGTCTTTTGGCATCTATGATGGATTTCTTTCGATCATATCTGGCTTTCTTGTATAGGTCAGGGTCACCTGATTTGAACGCCTCAGATCTAGACTTCAGCAAGCAGTGGATATCCCTGTTCATCCAGGGTTTCCAGTTGGGAAACACGCGGATTTGCTTCTTTGGTACACAGTCTTCTACACACTTACTAATGAAGTCAGTTACTGTAGTGGCGTACTCGTTCAGGCTGGTCGCAGAGTTTTTAAATATTGACCAGTCCACTGACTCTAAGCAGTCCCATAGGAGATCATCCGATTCCTCAGACCAACAATGCACAACTTTCTTTGACGGATTCTGCCACTTCAGTTTTTGCTTATAAGCCGGGAGCAGGAGCACGGCCTTGTGGTCAGATTTGCCAAAGTGTGGGTGGGAGATAGAGCGGTAAGCATGTTTGATATTTGTGTAGCAGTGGTCCAGGTTGTTTGGGCCTCTGGTGGAACAGGTGACATGTTGGTGGTAACTTGGTAGTACACTCTTGAGCTTGGCCTGATTGAAGTCCACACTACAATGAACAAGGCCTCGGGATGTTTTGTTTCAACGCTATTTGTGGTGGCGAATATTTCGTCCAGTGCGATTTTCACGTTCACATGGGGTGGGATGTAAACTGCCGTCAGGATAGCGGAGCTGGACTCCCGCGGAAGGTAGTAGGGGCGGCATTTTAGCATCAGGTATTCTAAGTCCGGGGAGCAGAAACTCACCAGTGTTGCTACATCTAGGCACCAGGAGATGTTGATTGGGAGGCAGACCCCACTTCCCCTTGCCTTGCCCGAGGCCGCTGTACGGTCCATTTGGTGGATTGAGATGCCCTCTGGTTGTAGGACACAGTCCGGTGAAGCAGGAGTGAGCCATGTCTCCATGAAACACAGCACACAGCAATCCCTTAGTTCTCTTTGAAAAGTGAGTCTGGCTTTAAGTTCATCCAGCTTGTTTTCTAGAGATTGGACATTAGTTAGGAGTAAGCTAGGCAAAGGGGCTTTGGGGCCGCGTTGTTTCACTCTCATCTGCAGGTTTGCACGTTTTCCACGCTTCCTGGAGTGACTGCTTCTTTTCGAGCCTGGGAGACGGTGAGAGTATGCAGTGTGAAGGGAATAGTTGTCTCCAATGAGGTTATTCACTCTGGTCGGTGTGTGGATGGAGGATTTGTTGCCTTGCTTGCGGATCCTGCGTCCGTAGGTGGGTCTGCGCGGTCGAGCTTTCCGGGTCGCGGTCGGGCTCCAGTTTGGCTTCACAGGTCGGTGGACGTCCAGACCACGCTCCAGTGTGTATGGGGTGAAGGCCAATAAGTGGATGACGTCTCTGGGGTCGTGGTTGCGGATGAGGCGATGGCCGGGTCCGTGTGTTGGGGTCCGCAGGGTCCTTGACAAATCAGGATATCCATTCAAAGGAATAAAAACAGGGCCCAGTAAAAGGCCTGTTGCCATCAGTATGCTGAGAAAAATACCTGGAGAGAGATTCTAGTCAATAATTGCCATCAAAGAGATACTGAGGTTGATGCTTCTACGGCCTGGTCAACTGTTAGAAGTTGTAAAACTCAACTTCCGGTGGCGGCCATGGAGTAAACGGTCGCAAATTCAGCAGCTCTCGCCCTTAGTGGGTTTTTTTTCATGGATTTTTCAGAAAATTTCTCAACATAAGTTGATCGAAGGGAGAGGAAAAGGAGGTGACCCTCAATTTATAGAATCGTGTCCAAATAAGAGTTGAAAAAAGAGAAACCAAAAGATGAGTGAAAGCAAGACTCAGAGGTCATTGAGCTCAATGGTAACGAGACAAAGCTTGTCCACGCCAGCTCACTGGTCGATGGAGCAATGGGCTGAGCACCTGGATGAGAAGTTCGCCCGGCATCGCAAGGAGTGTACAGAAGACGTAACCCAGGCGATAGCCTCGATTAAGGAGGTGGTTGACCGGGTGGAGGAGAAAACGACGACCCAGGGACAGGAGATTCTAAAGTTAAAGGAGCTGGCGACTGAACGAGAGGAGGAGTCCACTGCAATGGCTTTGGAAATTAGCATGCTACAAGACAGCCAGAAATGACTGCTAGATAAAGTAGAAAACTTGGAGAACCGTCTCGCAGGCAAAATATCCGAATCGTCGGGCTGCCAGAGGGAAAGGAGGGATCAGATGTGGGAACGTATGTGGGGAAGATGTTGCAGGAGATGGTTGGGGCCGATGTGTTTGACAAGCCGTTGGAGGTGGACCGGGCACGTAAGCCCCAGGTCATGAGCCCCCGAGGGCCATGGTGGTGAGGATACATCGATTCCTCGACAAGGAGCATATCATGAAGTGGGCTAGGCAGACAAAACGGTACATGTGGGAAGAATCAGAGATCTGGGTGGACCAAGACTGGGGACCAGAACTCGCAAAGAGGAGAGCGACTTTCAACAAAGTGAAGGTGGCCCTGTTTGCGAAAGACATTAAATTCGGACGGTTATACACGGCGCGTCTTTGGGTGACCTACGAGAACCGGGAGCTGTACTTTAATTCTCCGGAAGAGATGGCTACTTTTATGAAAGACAATAATCTGCTTTAAGCACTTTTAAATTCTAACTGTGGTGGACTGAATATGGGGGAAGGGATGGAGTGGCGGGGAGGAGAGAAAAATGGTTCTGTGTTTTGCTTTCTCTTGTTTAAAATTTCAGTCTTACAATTCTATGAGTTAAGTTGCGATGTTCGGGAAGAAAAGGGTTTTCGTGTTTTAATTTTTTCTTTTCTTTCCTCTCTTCTTGTGTAATTTGATTTTAACTTATTGCTTTATGTACTGGATTACAGAGGAAAGAACTTTTAAAATGCGATGGGGTGTTTTAGTTTCTTCAAGAAAGACGGTTGATTCTTGCATGCATAATTTTGCTTAAGCTGCTTGAAGGTTCTTCTATTGTGTTTGATTCTGTTTAAGGTGATGGGTCTGATAAGAATCGGTCAAAGGGGGAGGGATAGAATCTGGCAATCTGGTTTAACGACCCTTAACGACTTTTAAACTCAAACTTTGGTGGACTGAGTATGGGGGAAGGGATAGAGGGGCGGGGAGGTGAGAAAATGGTTCCATGTTTTGTTTTCTCTTGTTTAAAATTTCAGTCTTTTTAATTCTTGTGAGTTAAGTCACGATGTTCGGGAATAAAAGGGTTTTTTTTCCTCTTCCACTTCTTCTTGTGTAATTTGATTTTAATTTATTGCTTTATGTACTGGATTACAGAGGTGATGGGGTATTTTCCTTTCTGTTAGAAAGGTGGTTGATTCTTGCAGTCATTATTTTGCTTAAGCTGCTTGAAGCTTCTTCTATTGTGTTTGATTCTGTTTGAAGACGATGGGACCGATGAGAATCAGTTAAAGGGGGAGGGGTGTGCCTCGTGTCCTGCTCATTGGGGGATGGTTTGTTTGCTTTTTGGGATTATTGTTACTGTGTTGAGTGCTTGTGTTATTGTTAGGTGTGATAGAATCTGGCAGTCGACAGGTTTTTTGATGTCAGAGGGTACGAGATGTTGAGCTAGGTGGATAGCTGGTTAACAGGAGCAAAGTGGGGGGAGAGCTGAGGAAAGACGAAGTGGGGGGAGGGTGGGGTATGATGGGGGGGTCCTGCTGACGGGTAAGGGACAGTTAGGAGACTGGAGATGGAGATCAGATGGCGGTGGCCGCCGAGGGGCGGATCAAGTGAGGTGCGGATCAAGTGAGGTGCGGAACACGGGCTAGGAGCTGGCCTAGGAAAGGTCATGGTTGACCGACAGGGGAGTGGGGAAAAAGCCTTCCCCCCCCCCGACCAGACTGGTTACATGGAATGTTCGTGGACTGAACGGGCCGGTTAAGAGAGCTTGTGTGTTTGTACACCTGAGACAGTTAAAAGCAGACGTGGCTATGTTACAGGAGACACACTTGAAGCTGGGAGACCAAATTAGATTAAAGAAGGGATGGGTTGGGCAAGTGTTTCATTCAGGACTGGACTTTAAAACAAAGGGGTGGCTGTCCTGATTAATAAAAGGATGACATTCGAGGTGGGGAGGATAGAGGTAGACCCGGGAGGCAGATTTATTATGGTTAGTGGGAAGCTCGAAGGAATGGCAGTGGTGCTCACCAACGTTCTGCACCACACTTTGTGCATTTGCATACATGTATTGTAATCTTGTTTTTACATTCCTCGTAGTCCTTCTTAGTCCACTCCTATCTAATATGGTACTACATCATTCTCCAGTACTGTTCAACACTTTTCACATTATATGCCTTATTCTTCTTTTCTACTTCTGTATGCTGGTGCCCATCCCACTGCCAATTTAGTTTAAACCATCCCCAAGCATACTAGTAAACGCCCTGTAAATGAATTGGTCCCAGTCCTGTTCAAGATCAATCTATCCCTTTTGAAATGGTTGTCTTCTGTTCCAGAACTGGTCCCAATGCATCAAGAATCTGAAGCCCTCGCTTCTGAGTGATGCATCGATCTTCCCAGTCTTTTTTCTACTCTGGCTAGCACATGACACTAGCAGTAATTCAGAGGTTACTGCACTGAGGCCCTATTTTTTAAAATTTCCTCCAGTGTTCCTGAAAATTTGACATTAGCGCCTCAATATCGGCTGTCATTGGTACCAATGTGGACCACAACTTCTGGCTCATTCCCTTTCCCCCTGCAGAATATTCTGCAACCTCTCTGGTGATGTCCTTTGCATTGGCACCAGTGAGGCAACACATCATGTGGGACTCACGATAATGGGTACAAAAATGTCTGCCTGTCTCCCCTTAACTATGGAATCTCCTATAACTGCATTTCTATGCTTTGCTATCCCACCTACATGGTTCATTGGTGCCAAAGTCTGGGATGCATTCCTTAGGGTATCGTCACTTCCAGCAGTCTCTACTACTGAGCATCTGTTTGAGATTGCCACACATCCTGAAGATTCTTGTACTACCTGTCATAATATACACATCAGTATACGATGGTGCAGAGACACACACTGACTGAAACACTGCAAGACCAATCAACACACAACACAGCAGCCAATTACCAGTTAGGGCACGGTCACTATAAAACCAGAGGACGCTGGGTTTCCCCGCTCATTCGGGATGCAGCCTCCAAGACAGACAGAGCCCGCAGTCAGTAGCACAAACATCCACCATGTGCTAGCAGTATAGGCTGGTCAGGTTAGGCATAGGTCTTCAATTAATCTAACATAGTGTCGACCCACAGTGCAAGTATGTTCAACAGCTCTTAAGTAAATAAAATAGAGGTGTGCTATTACAAGTGTTGGTAGCCTGTCTATGTTACTGCTGAGGTAAACACAGTCTCCACCGATCCAGAGTACCCAACACATCACTACCTGCCTCTTTCTATACTTCCAGATGACCACCCACCTACTATCCTGACCTCTCACTGCCTCTGGGGTGACCACCTCCTGGATTGTATGCTCCAGGAAACGTCCATTGACCCTGATGCTCCAGGTGTTCCTTCTGGAAATCTTGAGTTTGAACTGAAGCAGCTGGAGACACTGCCTACACACAGGGTCGTCACACATGTGAAGTGTTAAGTTTCCACATGGTGCAGGAATTACATAGCAAAAGGTCTCAGATGCCCATCCATGATGTTAAGAAAAACTTTTGTTCTCTCATTAGTGCCTATTTTAAACAATTAATTTTAATTAATACCACTGGACCTATGTGCTTATGCTCTTACTCATTTGTTTACTGCTGCACTAACCCTGATGCCCAATTTGAAACAAATACCCTAATTTAGAGGGAAAGAGAGAAAACTACTCAATCACTTATCTTCTTCCCAGTTGCCACAATTTGTATTTCTATAAAATGCAATCAATCAGCTGAACTTGCTGGCTTTCTCCCAGCCCTCTCCTTTATCGCCCTCTCCAATCTTGCTGTGTGCTCTCCCAGAAGCACTCCTTTGTGCCTCTCTCTTGCTGTGCTGTGCACTCTCCCAGCCCGCTCCCTTTTCTCTCCTGTCTTGCCAATTTTGAAATTCAAACACTACGGCTGTTGCTCCATTGCTAAATGCATTAATAGTTTCCATAATAATCTTGACCACTTTTTTCCTTTGCTACAGCAAACTGATTTGTCTAACAGTGATCATCAAGATTGCAAAGAGAGATACTGCAATCGACATACATTCTTTAGCAGTAAAGTAAGAGACGGGCTTTTTGAGATTTCAAAATGCAAACTCCTTTTCCCCTCTGCAAATGCTAGATGGAATGAAGACCTGATAATAACATAATTTCAGCACAAATGTTGGCAAGCAATAACAGTAACAGTAACAGTACATGAAGTCCAAATTTAATGCCCCAAGAATCAATGCATATAACAAGTCACTGAGCCTGGCATAAGTCTAAACCAATTTCTCAAAGACCAGTATTGAGATTAAACAACCTGTTCACCCTGATCCAATATGAAACGGAGCACCATTTCACATACACCAGGGTTTGTAGGGAACCAAAGCACCTTTCAGAATAATGTGTAGAACTTGGCCAGAATGAAAGCAAATCTGCTCAATGTTCTCCATTTGCACTGGTCACGCAAGTGCAACATAAAAGAATCACTAAGCAAGAACGAGAAAAGCATTCGTTAATTATCAGTTTGTGGAGATTTTTAAGTATGGCGATATACATATCTTTCTTCTACTATTCCCAGTAACTTGATCACAGAGGATAACTTGATAATTATGCCTGGCAAAAGCACAATTCTCAGGAAGCACCTGGAGTTAAAGCTCAGCAACAGGAATGGGTGGGCTTAACTGTCACAATACAGGTCAACTTCTGCAATTATCATTTAATTATTTGCGAATTTCACAACACCACTGAATGGCAAAACAGATTTCAAAAGAAACTGCAACAGTGGTAGCTCTGTATTAAGATTATGTAAAAAGCAGCCTTTCAGGAGTTTTGCAGTAATTGTTACAACCATCCCCTGTATCTAATCACAATAACATAAATAAACATCACTAACTTAATTTATATTTGGTTTGCTTTCGAATCTGGTGACTGAAATTGAATAAGGGTTTGTAACCAAGTGTTTCCCTAACATCTCAGCTTGTTTATTCAGTAGGTATCTTCGCTACAACTACAATAGCTTGCATTTATGTAGCACATATACAGCAGACACATATATTAAGTAATTTACAAGTAAAAATGGATGGCAAGCCAATGAAAGCAATAGGACCAAAAGCTAAAGCTTTGGAAGAGAATTCTAATGTAAGGCCTGGATAAATTATGGCAGAAACCACCAATACTGGGCCAAAGGAACAATGCACAGTATAGATGGAGGAACAATTCTGGGGATTGTTGGGCTGCAAAAGGTTTCAGCGATAGAGAGGAGTGAGCCATGGAAAAATTTAAACACGAGGAGAATTGTAGATTCGCGGTACTGAAATCAATGCAAGTCAACGGGGAAAAAAACTGTTAAGTAAATAGTACTTTCGATGGGACAGATAGGAATAGTAGTTTTGAATCAGCTGAAATTTCCAGCAGATGGATATTGCAGGGCATCTGATAAAACATTGGAACGGTCACTGAAAATGACAAAGTCCTGGCTGAGAATTTCAGCAGCAAATGAACTTAAACAGGTGCAATGGTAAGGGTCGAGACAGGCAACAATATGAATATGGAAGCAGGCAGTCCCACCCTCCTCTCCAACACGTGCAAAGAGCTTATGAACTTTTCAATTATGATTTAGGTCATATGTTCAGCTTCCTTTGTGTCTTCTCCCTTGCCATCAAAGAAAATCTCAAACACCACCCTCCCCAGCCCCCGCTGCATCCCCAAGCTGCTTACTACCTGATTTTCTATACTCTTGTTTCTCTACCATATCATGCGGTGATGAATGTAGAAATTTCAGATATATTGTATTATAAGTATTTGGTGCGGTAAGCCTGGGTTAGTACATGATCATAGATCATAGAATTTAGATCATAGAATTTACAGTGCAGAAGGAGGCCATTCGGCCCATCGAGTCTGCACCGGCTCTTGGAAAGAGCACCCTACCCAAGCCCACACCCCTACCCTATCCCCACAACCCAGTAACCTCACCCAACACTAAGGGCAATTTTGGACACTAAGGGCAATTTAGCATGGCCAATCCACCTAACCTGCACATCTTTGGACTGTGGGAGGAAACCGGAGCACCCGGAGGAAACCCACGCACACACGGGGAGAACGTGCAGACTCCGCACAGACAGTGACCCAAGCCGGGAATCGAACCTGGGACCCTGGAGCTGTGAAGCAATTGTGCTAACCACTATGCTACCGTGCTGCCCAATGATGACTTCTATTCCGTGATGACTGAAGTCATGTTTTTTTTTTAAATGCTGGTGTGAAAGACAGCTAGGCTGTTTGGAGACAGAGATGCAATTAAAGCATCATAAAAGTTTGAGTTAATGGACATTTGTTTATATTAAAAATAAAATAATCTTTATTATTGTCACACGTAGGGCAGCACGGTGGCCAAGTGGTTAGCACAACCGCCTCACGGCGCTGAGGTCCCAGGTTCGATCCCGGCTCTGGGTCACTGTCTGTGTGGAGTTTGCACATTCTCCCCGTGTCTGCGTGGGTTTCGCCCCCACAACCCAAAAATGTGCAGAGTAGGTAGATTGGCCACGCTAAATTGCCCCTTAATTGGAAAAAATAATTGGGTAATCTAAATTTATAAAAAAAAAAAATTATTGTCACACGTAGGCTTACATTAACACTGCAATGAAGTTACTGTGAAAAGACCCTAATCGCCACACTCCGGCGCCTGTTCGGGTACACAGAGGGAGAATTCAGAATGTCCAATTCACCTCACAGCATGTCTTTCGGGACTTGAGGCAGGTAACCGGAGCACCCGGAGGAAACCCATGCAGACAAGGGGAGAACGTGCAGACTCCGCATAGACAGCGACCCAAGCCGCGAATCGAACCTGGGACCCTGCCGCTGTGAAGCAACGGTGCTAACCACTGTGCTATCGAGGGTTCCCTGGGGATTACATAATTAGAGACATTGTGTTTAGTTCTATGATGGTTTAGTTAATGGGAGGAGCCATGGGTTGAAACAGTCAGTTCTGGAGAAACAGTTCAGTTTGCAACAGCCAGGGGCTGGTTTAGCTCACCAGGGTAAATCGCTGGCTTTTAAAGCAGACCAAGCAGGCCAGCAGCACGGTTCAATTCCCGTACCAGCCTCCCCGGACAGGCGCCGGAATGTGGCGACTAGGGGCTTTTCACAGTAACTTCATTGAAGCCTACCCATGACAATAAGCGATTTTCATTTCAGCCTGTGATCAGATTGGCTTCTCTCAAAACAGTGAGTTGAAAAGATTTTGCCTGTGAATAGAAAGGCTGGCAGATTAACCAGTAGTTTGACTCGAACAAGATTATGGAGCTGCTTCCTGAAAGATCTCTCTTTCTCAAAGTGGCCATTCCCTGAATACAAAGCATATCGGATAAAATTGACAATGTTTGCAGCACCAGCAGGCTGCACCAAGCAGGTGTGGATTCTGTCTGCTAAGAGAGCAGACAGCACCGAAACAAACATTCCGCATACTAATGAGGCAATCTCCGGGATAGTTAGCATATTAATGGAACGATTCCAGAGACAATGGACACAAATGGGGAAGTAACTGCAACATTGTAAAGAATAGCAGACACCCCGGCACCAGCGAGGTTCGAAAACAAAGAGTCTGAAAGCCCGCCCAGTAGCTAAGGAACAGCCACAGTATTGGGGGATTCAAACATATCGATTGGGAAGAGACCCAATCGATTCCGAGCAGGTAAGGGAGTCCGCCCAAAGGGGCGCGGATCCCTGGGACCTATAAAAGGCAGGTCCCACACATGGTTCATTCTTCTTGTCCAGCCCTCCTCTCTCCTTGACTAGCCCTCCCTTGTGGGCCAGCATCACGACCAGCTTTTGCCAAGAAGACCTTGAAGGAGAGAGAGAGGTTTGGGACAGCAGCCGCCAGCAAGTAAGTGTCTCACAACGATCGCTACCAGAGATAGACACTCCTGACCCCTTTTAACCTATACCAACCTGAAGTCTGCAGACCAGAGCAGAGCAAGAGGCCTTGTTCCCTGATCCGGCAGTTCCTTCGAGATAAGTATTAGTTTATTTAGCGGTAGGAATAGTTTAATCCTTTTAGCGTGTGCATGGGTAGTTATTATAATTATATTATAATAAACTCAGTTGTTTGAACTTATTAATTGGTGTATGGTTTTATTGCTTTGAACTTCTCCTTAAAATTGTGGCGGTATCTTAACGATACCTGGCGACTCCAGAGCTAAGTAAAGAAACAGAGCCAAATTGAGTGTTAACCACACTCACCCAGACCGAGCAACATTTAGTGGCAACATCCAGACGGGACTCGATTAGAAGTGGCCCCCACTCCGAGAGAACCCAGAAATTTGAATTTTAAATCCAATTGGGAAAAGGAAAAACCACAAGTGTTCAAGGAGTTCAAATCAATAGTCATAATTCGGAAGTGTGTTTTTGCATGCGTAACTAACAGGGTTGGTAAAACCGAGACATTTTTGTTGCGTCAAACTGTCGGGAGTTTTATAAGTCAGAATATAGTGAAAGCCGTACCTGTATTTTAAAAGCATTACCTTATTATCCCCGTTCCAAATTAAAGAGAGCATAAGAGAAAATGGCCATGCAGGCAATGGAACGCCTCATGAACCCACAGCAGTTCGTGGTCGCAGCGATCAACAGTAGTAGAGTAGGCCAGTGTCCCGTATGGGAGCTGGAACTCAGGAAGTACCTCAAAGGGAAAGGATGGCCCCTTTGGAGTAAATTTTGTGTGAATGAGGAGACAGGTCCCGGGAGTATAGGACATACTTGGTGGGAGAACCTTTCTAAAAATTCATAAGAAAAGTTTAGGAAAAGCACGCAAGCCGATGGCAATTGTGTCCTGCTTGGCACAATTGCGAGGCACAGAGGAGGTCGTTCGGACACTCCACAAAGAATTAGAGGGAAAGAATAGGATGAGTAAAGTGGATGTCAGGGACATCGAAAAGGAGAATTTAAGTTTGAGACAACGACTGGCAGAGAAGGATAGAGAGGTGGATGATGCCAAGAGGGCACATCAGTCTTGTCTAGCCCATCTGAGCAGTTCCCAAGCCCAGTATGAGAAAGCCTATCAGGATGTGCAGCGCGCAGTTCTGATCAGGGAAGATTTAGACAAGCAGGTAGAGGCACTGCAAAGAAAATGCTCTGACCTAAAGGCAGCTTTAAGAAATGAAAATGAAAATCGCTTAATGTCACGAGTAGGCTTCAATGAAGTTACTGTGAAAAGCCCCTAGTCGCCACATTCCGGCGCCTGTCCGGGGAGGCTGGTACGGGAGCACTCCATGCTGCCACCACTGAGCAAAGGCAAAGCACAGTGGATCATGCCAAATGTAGGAAGCAGATTGCGCAGCTGCAATCTCTGCTTTCTGTGCAGAATGGGTTCAAAGAGACATTTGGGACCCAGTTAGATGAGGAAAATGCCCCAGATTGACAGGAATTAAGCGAAACCACGCAGCGCTATGTTCAGGGAACATGTGCGCCAGCAGCGCAACAGAAAAGGAAAGCGCCCCAGCCCCCCACAGATCAGATAGCACCCGCACCAATGAACCCAGTCACCACCCAAAGAAAAGCAACAGCAGAAGGCGCACCCGAGGTCACCTCTACACCACCCCCTTAACCGTAACACAACTAAGGGACGCGTGTGAGAAAATCGCCCGTTCCTCCCCACTGCAGACCCCCATCAATTTTTCGCAAGAGTTAAACAACAGGCAACCATGTACGGCCTGGATGAGCGAGAGCAAGTAAAGCTCACAGTGTTGAGTTTAGACTCATCAGTAGTAGCAGCCCTCCCCGACCCACAGAACGTTGGAGGAGGCACACTAGAGGAAATGCATACATCTATTTTAGACGCGATAGGGTACAACAGAGGAGACCCAGTCGAAGGCCTAAATAAGTGTAGGCAGAAAAGGACAGAGCATCCCACAGCATTCGCAGGAAGGCTGTGGATTCATTTCACTGCCGCTTTTGGCGATTTAGACCGAGCACATTTAACCCGAGATAATATGGTTAAATGGACCCGCACCATAATCTGCCACGCCACAGACGCAGGACAGAATGTCTGCAGCAGTTATGACCCCTCAGAAGAGGCCCATAATGAAAAGTGGGTTTTGAAAAGATTGTCCCGCGCTTGGGAACAATCCATCCAAGACAAGATTAAAGTTAAGACCCCAAAAGAAGCTCAGGCTGCAGCAGATATACAGGCAGTAAGAGCGCACCAAAACCCCGCATGGGTAAACGAAGGAAAGAACAGCCCCCCACAGAAATCGCAGGAATGTTACAACTGAGGACAGTTAGGGCATTTTGCTAGGGAATGCAACGGCCCACAGAAATCTCAGAGAGGCCAGCAGACAGGCACTCTGACCAGGAACAAGGCAAAGCCAATGCACAATATAGAGACGCAGTCAGGACAGACCAATGTGGACGGAACGGACTGACGGTGTTCGGGCTCCCCCACTTGGGTATGTGACACCCTCTGGGACCGATCCGGAAGGCCGGTGGTCACAGCAAAGATTAGAGGGAAGCCCATAGAATTACTTTGGGACACGGGAGGGTCCCGCACTACCATTAATTCCTCCACTACAGCATAGGCAGACACGTGGCCCACCGCATCCACAATTACACTCGGCGGATTTACAGTTCACTCACACAGGAACACATCACAGCCCCTGTATCAATTCAGCTAGGGAACATCTCTACCAGACACCCCGTTGTATTAGTTAATCTGCCCCGCACAGCAAAACACATACTGGGCATTAACTTTATGAATGCCCACAGCCTGTCGTTTGATCCAGTCAATCAGTGTGTCTGGAGAATGGCAAAATCGGACAGAGCACCCGCAACTCTCAGTGGGAGAGTATGCAACAGGATTAGCGCAGTAGGCGACTATTGTTTCGACCCGACCACGCTTAGCACGGACAAACAGGTTAGGACAGTTTTGAACAGACACAGGACAGCATTTGCCAGTCACCGGCACGACTGCGGCAGAATGACTGGACAAGTTCAAGTTACTGGACCTGACCCGAGACCACAGCGACAGTACCGATCTCCCCTAGAAGCAGAGGGAGAAATTGGAAAGGTTATAGAGAGCCTATTAGAGCAGGGTGTACTTAGGATAGTAGCCTCAACTAATAATGCACTTATTTGGTCAGTGAGGAAGCCCGACGGATCATGGCGTCTGACCATTGATTATCGGGAACTCAACAAAGTAACCCCAGCAGTATCCCCCACGGTAGCAACAAGTCCCGAGACCATGCTCAAGCAGGAACTCCACTCCAAATATTTCACGGTATTGGACATTGCCAATCGGATTGACCAGAAACCGTTGCTAAAGACGTGCCATTACAAATTTGCCTTCACATTTAAGGGACAGCAATATACGTGGACATGCCTCCCCCAAGGATTCCACAATTCACCCTCCATTTTCCACCGACAGCTGGAAAATGGATTAGCAAAATTTTCCCGACCCGAATGTCTGGTACAGTATGTGGACGACCTATTACTGCAGACAGACACCAAGGCAGAGCACATCACGCTTCTGTCCGATCTCCTGGAACTTTTACAAGACATTGGATGTAAAGTTAACCCCAGAAAGGCCCAGATATTGGAGAATCAAGTGATGTATTTGGGTACAGTCATCACACACGGCAAATGCGAGATCGAGTTCAAAAGAATTGAATCGATTGTCAAATTGCCCCTTCCCCAGAATGTTTCAGCCCTCCGGTCGTTTTTAGGACTGGTTGGGTACTGTCAGAACCATATCGATGGTTTTGCGACAAAGGCAGCCCCACTCTCAGATCTCCTTAAGAAAGGAGCCCTTTGGGAGTGGCTTCCGCAGCATACAGAGGCTGTGGAAGAGTTAAAGAAGGCCCTTAGCGCAGCACCCGCGCTACAAGTTCCAGACCAACTCTCCCCCTACGCAATAGAGTTAGCTAGCACTGATCTGACCCTCTCGGCCGTGCTCCTTCAGGAACGGCACGAGCAGCTACGACCAGTGGCTGATGCCTCCAGACTTTTAGACCCCGTAGAACAGGGATTTTCAGCCTGCGAGAGGCACCTACTAGCAGTATTTTGGGCAGTTCAGTACTTCTCGTACATTCCCGGACTCAATCCCATCACCATTTTGACCGAGCACACCCCCACACAGTTACTTTTAGACAGACGACTGAAGGACGGTTCAGTGAGCCAGATAAGAGCAGCTAGGTGGACACTACTGTTACAAGGACGGTAAATAACAGTTAAACAGACCAAAACACACACATTTTTAGCGGACAACCTACAGTATCCAGGACAACCCCATGAATGTGAGATAGTAGCACCCCTACACAACACAGGACCATTCATTGCCAAAACGCCCCCCAGGAAGATAGAGAATTCAAGCCAGAGCCCCCCGCACACAGACACATGTGCCCCATTGAAGATATATGTGGACGGTTCATCCACAGTTTTAGATGGCGAACGCATCACAGGATGCAGGATTTATGTTGAAGATGCGCAGGGTCGCGCACTAGAAGAGATTGCATTAAAATTACCAGGTCACTTAGGCGCGCAGGCAGCAGAACCCGCGGCCATTGCATATATAGTGGACCACCCAGATTCGTTCCCCAGCCCCGCAGACATATATTTGGACAGTTTATATGTCTGTAACAGTTTAACAGATTTTCTACCCCTGTGGAGGACAAGAGGTTTTGTCTCCGCAGACGGGAAGCCCCTTCCATCAGCCCCATTACTCCGCAATATCCTAGAGAAGGCAAAGGATAGGACGTATGGCATTATCAAAGTTAGAAGTCACCATAGGTCATCCCCCCCTGGAAATGTAAAAGCCGACGCATTGGCAAAAGCAGGTTCCAGGCGAGGTCACTTTTGGACACTCCCAGCTAGCGCACCAGCTAGCGCCCCTGTGAGTGCAGTTCAGGTCTCACAGACAGATAGAAGATTTAGTACAGGCACAGAAGCAGGACGAAAATCTCCGGGAGATTTTTAAAGGAAACTTTATTGGCCAGTACGATAAATTCAAACACGCTTTGACCACACATGAGGGTGTGATCATAAAAGATAAATTGTACGTGGTTCCTGAACAGGACAGGAATCAAATGATTGCCTTATTCCATGACAGTCATGGACACCAAGGGATCGACCCTACCACAACACACCTTAGACAACTCTGTTGGTGGCCCAACTTAAGACAAGATGTAACCCACTATATAGAGAATTGTTTAATTTGTGCACAGAATAACCCGGAGAGGTATTCGAAGAAGGCACAACTCAGCCACACTCGCCCCGTTAATGGCCCCTGGACAAACCTCCAGATCGATTTTATAGGTCCATTGCCCCCTTGCAGGAATGGCTATAAATATGCTCTGGTGGTCATAGACACCTTTACCAAATGGGTAGAGGCATTTCCTTCACGCACCAACACAGCAAAGACAGCTGCAAAGATCCTGACCCACCACATCTTTACGAGATGGGGACTCCCCAGAAGTATAGAATCAGATCAGGGATCTCATTTTACAGGACAGGTCATGAAGAACGTCCTGACTATATTCGGAATAAAACAGAACTTTCACATTGCGTATCACCCCCAGTCAAGCAGGATAGTAGAACGCATGAACCGTACTCTAAAATCGACCCTTAGAAAGATGGTACAGGAGAACAATTCGACTTGGGATTCAGTGCTCCCATTCGCACTAATGTTCATAAGAAACACTGTTTCATCATCTACAGGTTTCACCCCACACACACTCATGAACGGACGCCCTATGAAAGGATCAGAATTCCTTTTAGGACTCGACATAACCAGCCCAGAAGTGACGGCCCTCACACACGAGAAAGCAGTAAAACAATTAGTTGAGACTGTAAGGTCTGCACAGTTGGCAGCTGCAGTAAAATTGGGTAAAAGGCGGAAACAGAGCAGGGCCTGTATCAACAAAAATGTCCACCCCACAGAATTTCAGGTTGGGCAACAGGTTATGCTATCTGTTTATAACCCCTGCACGTTTTTGGCTCCTAAATTTTCCGGCCCGTACTCAATTTCGGCCAAAATCAGCCCCTCAGTATACAGAATAAAATACCCAAACGGTAAGACTGCGTGGTTTCATATTAACCAGCTAAAGGCTTATGGAACACAGTCAAACCACTCGCACCATGTCCTGCTAGACGCAGCAGAACACCTCCCCCCCGCCCACAAGAGACACATTTCCACCCTCCCCCTCACAGACCAGTTCCTCATTGGACTCGACCTCGACTCCGCCCACTGACTCCAGACCACGCCCCAGAACGCCCACAAGCTGCCACAGCAAAGACAGTGACAGTGACTGTGAGACTGAGGACAGCCACAGCACTCCACCCTACAGCCCCCACTTCACCGACTTCGACCCCGACTCCAGTGACCCCATGGAGATCACCTACATTAAAAATCCAGACCCACACCCAAACCCACCACCCATAACTGACGACCCCAACAACGCTCCTTCAATTTTAGACCCCACGATTTGGCACAGGGACAAATCTTGGCGACTTGTCCGCAATGACGAGAGTGACCCCCGGTCACACAATGCAAAAATTGCATGCCTGATCCATGCAAGGGTATGGGATCCGGGAGAAGAGGATGACTTGATGTCTGACTCCCGACACGGCAACCCCTTTGCGACCCTGTTCGCAGAGAATGAGGAGAAGTGAGGTGTCCAGATGATGTAAAAAGAGGAACCGCTTGAGAGAAGCGCTGTCCTTTCTGATGGAACCTGCACGTATGTTTGTTTGTTTGTATGTTAAATGTTTGATTTGGAGATTGGCCACTTACTTTTCAGCTGAAAAGCTTGTGACCACCTCACATGCACGTTAGTGTCCCCGCCGATATTTCCGAGAACTTCACTGAGTTGAAATGTCCTCTGCTGAACCGACAATGTTCACGACTTGTCTTCTGTTTACAGATGTTGGAGCATGTTGGCTCCTCCTTTTTTTTAGGTGCCCCTCTATTCTGGGAATAGAGACTGCAATTCCACTATGACTACATTCTTGCCCGTTCGTTTCAGGTTGCTCAGCCAGTGGAGAAACGGCATTGAGTACCAGCCCTGTCTGAGGACCACCCCTTTGGTCAGCTAAGCTCGGGTACAGCACAGCACGCCCTACCCGGGGATCCTATTCATCTATTACCGTCGCGGCCCATACACAACTCATTCGACCTTTCATTTCGAAAGCTTAGTTTCATTTTTGTTTAAGGTAGCCCTTCGGCCGCCACTCCATATGCTATTTACATCCAAGAACATTTGGGATGGTAAATTGCGACACTCTGCGAGACGGCTCGCACTGGTTTAAGATAAGTATATGTCTGGTCCTAAATCCGCTTTTTGAAAAAAAATGAGGGAGTCACATGGAGGTGACCATCATAAAGGGAACATTGGAACAAGAGGACAGATATACTTAAAGTCAAGATATTAAGCTGAACACTAACAGATAATATGCTTGATCCCTTAGCTTTCGGACGTTCAGGAAAGGAACTGAAGAAACAGCACAGCAAGATCCCAGAAGAGAAGAGGAAAGAAGAGAAGAGAAGATGAGGAGCACTCGAATTGCTATGTTTTTAGCTATTGTGGCATCTGTGTGGTTGCGCGTGGACGCGGACCCCCTTTCCCACAGTACAACGTTTGCTAACTTCTCCCAAACCCAGACCACCCCCAGCCCAGTCAATGGTAACAGTACCCCGACCTGGTGTACCAAATTTCTGACATGGTACTCCTTGGTACTCATGGTACTCCTTGTCATATGTAATATAATCACTCTTGGTGATTGCAGTCCTATGTATCATAGTCCAGACCCTCAGGATGAGGAAATGGAGAAGGAGAGCCCATCGCTCGCGTGCCTCAACAGTGTACAGAGTACAATCCCCCATTTTCGGATTCCACCAATCCCCCCAACCCCTTGATGTATAATAAAGCATTTAATTTTGATATGATCTGTAAATAAAGATTATTGCGGATGTATTATAATGTTCTGCGCTCGACTGCCGAGTCAGAAAATGAAATGTAAAGATGCTGTTGTATGAATGAGTAAGGGTTTAGAATGTTGTACAATGTTTTAAATATGAGATGAGAGTAGTTTATTGAGATAGTTAGAGGTTCCCGATTCGAATTAGTAATGCATGTCCCCTTTGACATAGCGCCAATCAGAAATTGTTAGTTAAAATTTTTTTGCCATAGTTGAGGAAAGAATAGAAGCCAAAGACACCGTACTTAGGTGATCCTTCATGATTTCTCAAGAGGATCACAAGGAGGGAGTGTAGCCTGGCTATTCCCTGAATACAAAATGGAGGAACGCAAAGCATATAGGATAAAATGGACAATGTTTGCAGCACCAGCAGGCTGCACCAAGCAGGTGTGGATTCTGTCTGCTAAGAGAGCAGACAGCACCGAAACAAACATTCCGCATACTAATGAGGCAATCTCCGGGATAGTTAGCATATTAATGGAACGATTCCAGAGACAATGGACACAAATGGGGAAGTAACTGCAACATTGTAAAGAATAGCAGACACCCCGGCACCAGCGAGGTTCGAAAACAAAGAGCCTGAAAGCCCACCCAGTAGCTAAGGAACAGCCACAGTATTGGGGGATTCAAACATATCGATTGGGAAGAGATCCAATCGATTCCGAGCAGGTAAGGGAGTCCGCCCAAAGGGGCGCGGATCCCTGGGACCTATAAAAGGCAGGTCCCACACATGGTTCATTCTTCTTGTCCAGCCCTCCTCTCTCCTTGACCAGCCCTCCCTTGTGGGCCAGCATCACAACCAGCTTTTGCCAAGAAGACCTTGAAGGAGAGAGAGAGCGAGGTTTGGGACAGCAGCCGCCAGCAAGTAAGTGTCTCACAACGATCGCTACCAGAGATAGACACTCCTGACCCTTTTAACCTATACCAACCTGAAGTGTGCAGAGCAGAGCAAGAGGCCTTGTTCCCTGATCCGGCAGTTCCTTCGAGATAAGTATAAGTTTATTTAGCGGTAGGAATAGTTTAATCCTTTTAGCGTGTGCATGGGTAGTTATTATAATTGTATTATAATAAACTCAGTTGTATGAACTTATTAATTGGTGTATGGTTTTATTGCTTTGAACTTCACCTTGAACTTGTGGCGGTATCTTAACGATACCTGGCGACTCCAGAGCTAAGTAAAGAAACAGAGCCAAATTGAGTGTTAAGCACACTCACCCAAACCGAGCAACAGTGACCCAAGCCGGGAATCGAACCTGGGACCCTGCCGCTGTGAAGCAACAGTGCTAACCACTGTGCAACCGAGGGTTCCCTGGGGATTACATAATTAGAGACATTGTGTTTAGTTCTATGATGGTGTAGTTAATGGGAGGAGCCATGGGTTGAAACAGTCAGTTCTGGACAAACAGTTCAGTTTGGAACAGCCGGTGAACATATTGGCTTCTCTCAAAACAGTGAGTTGAAAAGATTTTGCCTGTGAATAGAAAGGCTGGCAGATTAACCAGTAGTTGAAAATGAAAAAATGAAAATGGCTTATTGTCACGAGTAGGCTTCAATGAAGTTACTGTGAAAAGCCCCTAGTCGCCACATTCCGGCGCCTGTCCGGGGAGGCTGGTACGTGAATCGAACCGTGCTGCTGGCCTGCTTTAAAAGCCAGCGATTTAGCGCAGTGAGCTAAACCAGCCCCTGACTCGAACAAGATTATGGAGCTGCTTCCTGAAAGATCTCTCTTTCTCAAAGTGGTTTATCCAAGACATCCGTTTCCAGCAAGTATTCTCGAGTCTGCTAAATGTATTTAGAAGTGGATTTTGACCCGAGATGAGTGTTGTTTGAATGAAGATAAAGATAGCGGCTATGATTGTTTCATTACATTGGTAGACATTGTTTAACTGGTAACTGAAAGTGATTTGTCTTTATAATGTTAACGTTAATAATACTGTGTTAGTAATAAAGTTTGCTCTAATATACCATATCCTTATTTGTGTGTGAAATTACTCCTTTTTTTAAAAAGTTTTTATTGGTATTTTTCAATTTTGCAGAGTGAAACTTGTGTGTCTGATATTTACAATTTATACAGTTTCTTATTTACATACATCTATCCCGGCATATCCTCCCACCCCCCCAACCACCCCTCCTGTTCCCTCCTTGGTATTCCCCCTCTTCCACCCTGCATGTTCTATCGCGGAGCTCCAGTTCTTTTATTTTTATCCCCCTCATGCAGTTTTTGTTGCAGGCCTGGTGGGTTGTGGGGGGGACGGCTAATGGACCCCTCGCCTCCCCCTCCCCATGGCTTCCCTGGGTTTCCTCCTCATCTCTTGTCCCCTTTGTACATCCTTGTAATGTGTGTTCTTGTCTGCTCTCCCATGTCTCTCCTTCTTTCCCCAGTCGTTGTTGGCATTGAGCAGGCCGACAAATTGCCCCCACGCTTTGTGGAAGCCCTCTTCCAACCTTCGGATGGTGTACTTTATCTTCTCCAGATGGAGAAATTCCGCCAGGTCTGCCAGCCAGTCTGCAGATGTGGGTGGTGCTGCTGATCGCCAGCCAAGCAGGATTCTCCGGAGTGCGATTAGGGAAGCGAAAGCAAAGGCGTCGGCCCCTTCCCCATGTGTAGTTCTGGCTGTTCCGTTACCCCAAAGGCTGCCACTCTTGGGGATGGTTGCACCCTCACCCCCACAACCTTGGGCACTGCCTCGAAGAAGGCCGTCAAGAACCCACAAGTCTGGGGCAAGCCCAGAACCTGTGGGTGTGGTTGGCTGGGCCTCCCTGGCACCATTCACATTTATCTTCCACCTCTGGGAAGAACTTGTTCATTCAGGTTCTGATTAGGTGCGCTCTGTGCACCATTTTAAACTGCATGAGGCTGAGTCTTGTGCAGGAGGAGGTAGAGTTGGTTCTGCTCAGTGCTTCGCTCCAGAGTCCCCAACCCACTTCCATCCCCAGTTCGTTCTGCCATTTTTGTCTGGCTTCGTCCAGTGGTAGTCTTGACCTGTCCAGTAACATATCCCGCAGTTCCCCCCCTTCCTTATTGTCCGTGTTCATCAGTTCCTCTAATTGTGTGTCTACCATGGTGAGGGCCCAGAGGGTCATTCCCTTGCAGAAAGACTCCTCCATCCTCACCCAATCCATGGTAGGTTCACTTATCCATCCCCTCACTCTCTCCGCCGTAGCTGCCCAGTGGTAGTATTGTAGATTCGGCAGTGCCAGACCGCACATAACTTTCCTCCTTTACAGTGTTGATTTGGGGATTCTTGGATTCGTCCCCCCCCCCCCCCCCCTCACACACACAAACACCATGATCATTGTATTTATGCTGTGGAAGAAGGCCTTGGGGGTGAAGATCGGTATGGATCTGAGCAGGAAGAGGAATCTCGGCAGTACGTTCATTTTGATCGTCTGCACTCACCCCGCCAGGGAGAGCGGGAAGCGAGTACCATCTTCCTCCGCCAGACTGGTCAGATTCCACTTGTAGATCCGTGCTAGTCGTGGACTATCTGGATCCCCAGGTAGCAGAATTTATGTTGGGCTAATTTGAACGGGAGCCCCTCCAGCTCTGTCCCTCCCCCGTTTGGGTTCACCAGGAAAGCCTCACTCTTGCCCTGGTTGAGTTTGTAGTCCAAGAAGGCTCCAAACTCTTTCAGGAGCTGCATAATTGCTTTCAGGCCTTCCTGTGGTTCTGAGACGTAGAGGAGCAGGTCACAGAGTGAGACTCTGTGCTCTCTGCCTCCTCATTGGATACCCTCCCAGCTTTTTGCACCTCGCCAGGATGCTAGTGAGTATCTTCGCATCTACAATGAGCTGCAGAATGGGTCGGTATGATCCGCATTCTGACGGGTCTTTATCTTTTTTGAGTGTCAGCGATATCGTGCCTTGTGTTAATGGAGGAGGCAGGGTGCCCCTCGCTAGCGAGTCTGCAAACATATCCCTTCGGTGTGGGGCCAGGGTCGGCCCAAATATTTTGCAGATTTCGCCTGGAACCCATCGGGTCCCGGCGCCTTCCCCGCTTGCATGACGTTGATGCTCTCCCATGATTTCTCCCAATCCTGTTGATGCTTCCAGTTCCCCCTGCCTGTCCTCTCCCACAACTCGCATGTCCAGTCCATCGAGGAACTGTGTCATCCCTGCGTGTGTACAACCCTCGGTAGAAGGTCTCAAACACCCGGTTGACCTATTTTGGCTCGGTTACCAACTGCCTCTGCTGTTTTGTATCTGCGCTATCTTTCTTGTGGCTGCCTGCTTTCTCAACTGGTGAGCCAGTAGGCAGCAAGCCTTTTCTCCGTGCTCTTAGAAGGTTCCCCGTGTCTGGTGGAGTTGGTGTACTGCTTTTCTGGTGGATAGCAGGTTAAAGTCCATTTGTAGCTCTACGGTCAGGGCCTCCGAGTACTTTCTATCGACCTCCAGGATGTGGTCGATCAGTAATTGACTGGTCGCCATCTCTTCCCTGTCTCTGCGAGCCTTATATGCTATAGTTTCTCCCCTGATCACAGCCTTCAGTGCCTCCCAGAACGTGGAAGGTGAGACTTCCCTGTTCTGGTTGTTAGTAGTGTACTTGCCTGTAGCCTGTGATGTTTTCTGGCAGAAAGCCTTAGAACATAGAACATAGAACAGTACAGCACAGAACAGGCCCTTCGGCCCTCGATGTTGTGCCGAGCAATGATCACCCTACTCAAACCCACGTATCCACCCTATACCCGTAACCCAACAACCCCCCCCTTAACCTTACTTTTTAGGACGCTACGGGCAATTTAGCATGGCCAATCCACCTAACCCGCACATCTTTGGACTATGGGAGGAAACCGGAGCACCCGGAGGAAACCCACGCACTCACGGGGAGGATGTGCAGACTCCGCACAGACAGTGACCCAGCCGGGAATCGAACCTGGGACCCTGGAGCTGTGAAGCATTTATGCTAACCACCATGCTACCGTGCTGCCTTGTCGGCCAAGAGGTCTGTGTCCAGCGCTGGGCACAGCCCGTCTCCAACCTCAAATCCAAGTAGTGTGGAGCATGGTCGGAGGTGCCCATCGCCGAATATTATGCTCTTACTATTACTGGAAGCACCGATTTCCCCCCTGCAAAGAAGTCGATCTGGGTGTGTCTCTTGTGGACCGGTGAGAAGAACGAGAATTCCTTCTCACCAGGGTGTAGGACCCGTGTATGGTACTGCATTCAATCAGGAGTTACAACCTTTAGGGCAGCATAGGAAGTGGCCAAACAGCAGTTTTAGAAGAAAAATGGTAAATAGAGCAAACTAAAAAAAGTGCCCTAGACGTGGGCCTGGATTTTCTGCTCGGGCATGTTCAGCGACGGGAAAGGAAAATATTGCGAGAAGTGCAGTGTCACTTTTTATGTAGTCACAAATGCATGCCATGATTGTCCCATGACGGGGCACATTTCCCGATGTTCAACATCAGAACCACATTTCACAGAATTTGCAGTGCAGGAGGCCATTCGGCCCATCAAGTCTACACTGGGCCCTGACCCTACATAAAGTCGCCCCCCATGATTAGTTGGTGTGTGTCAATGTCGGGGATTTCCACCATGATCTTCTTTATTAAATCTGTGCCGTCCCAGTTAGGCGCACACACATTTTCCGGTACTACCGGTGTCCCTTCTAGGACATCACTGACCATGACGTATCGTCCCCCTTGGTCCGTAACCGAACCTAATGTTGATTATTATATTGATTATATTTCTTAATCCATATCAACAAGTTGACTGCTATAACAATTGGAATAACTACTAGCATAATAGGGGGTATTGGCTGTCCAGCTTTTATAAAGCAATACTTTATGCAATCCAATGAAAATGTTTTTATGAAGTAATTTCTTGAGCAATTGCGCAAGTGGTACGCATTTTAAGCATTCAAGATGACAATCCGACAGTATTAGACAGTTGTGGCTGCTTTTTAAAACATTACTGAATGAATACAGAAAATAATGTGGTGTCCTGTGCCCCATGATGAGCAGTACAAGCTAACAGATTATATCTTAGAGCACTGCCAATACACCCATACTATGATCTTAATCATTTATAATTGAACCTATTACTCCATCCATACATCCTAAAACCGTTAGTTGTTAGTTAATCCATCACCACACACTAGGTAGGTCCGATTAAGGACAGTAGCGGGAGATTGTGTATTGAGTCTGAAGAAATAGGAGAGGTCTTGAACAAGTATTTTTCTTCAGTATTTACAAACGAGAGGGGCCATATTGTTGGAGAGGACAGCGTGAAGCAGACTGATAAGCTTGAGGAGATACTTGTCAGGAAGGAAGATGTGTTGCGCGTTTTGAAAAACTTGAGGATAGACAAGTCCCCCGGGCCTGACAGGATATATCCAAGGATTCTATGGGAAGCAAGAAATGAAATTGCAGAGCCGTTGGCAATGATCTTTTCGTCCTCGCTGTCAACAGGGGTGGTACCAGAGGATTGGAGAGTGGCGAATGTCGTGCCCCTGTTCAAAAAAGGGAATAGGGATAACCCTGGGAATTACAGGCCAGTTAGTCTTACTTCGGTGGTAGGCAAAGTAATGGAAAGGGTACTGAGGGATAGGATTTCTGAGCATCTGGAAAGGCATTGCTTGATTAGGGATAGTCAGCACGGATTTGTGAGGGGTAGGTCTTGCCTTACAAGTCTTATAGAATTCTTTGAGGAGGTGACCAAGCATGTGGATGAAGGTAAAGCAGTGGATGTAGTGTACATGGATTTTAGTAAGGCATTTGATAAGGTTCCCCATGGTAGGCTTGTGCAGAAAGTAAGGAGGCATGGGATAGTGGGAAATTTGGCCAGTTGGATAACAAACTGGCTAACCGATAGAAGACAGAGAGTTGTGGTGGATGGCAAATATTCAGCCTGGAGCCCAGTTATCAGTGGCGTACCGCAGGGATCAGTTCTGGGTCCTCTGCTGTTTGTGATTTTCATTAACGACTTGGATGAGGGAGTTGAAGGGTGGGTCAGTAAATTTGCAGATGATACGAAGATTGGTGGAGTTGTGGATAGTGAGGAGGGCTGTTGTCGGCTTCAAAGAGACATAGATAGAATGCAGAGCTGGGCTGAGAAGTGGCAGATGGAGTTTAACCCTGACAAGTGTGAGGTTGTCCATTTTGGAAGGACAAATTTGAATGCGGAATACAGGGTTAATGGTAGGGTTCTTGGCAATGTGGAGGAGCAGAGAGATCTTGGGGTCTATGTTCATAGTTCTTTTGAAAGTTGCCACTCAAGTGGATAGAGCTGTGAAGAAGGCCTATGGTGTGCTAGCGTTCATTAGCAGAGGGATTGAATTTAAGAGCCGTGAGGTGATGATGCAGCTGTACAAAACCTTGGTCAGGCCACATTTGGAGTACTGTGTGCAGTTCTGGTCACCTCATTTTAGGAAGGATGTGGAAGCTTTGGAAAAGGTGCAAAGGAGATTTACCAGGATGTTGCCTGGAATGGAGAGTAGGTCATACGAGGAAAGGTTGAGGGTGCTAGGCCTTTTCTCATTAGAACGGAGAAGGATGAGGGGCGACTTGATAGAGGTTTATAAGATGATCAGGGGAATAGATAGAGTAGACAGTCAGAGACTTTTTCCCCCGGGTGGAACACACCATTACAAGGGGACATAAATTTAAGATAAATGATGGAAGATATAGAGGGGATGTCAGAGGTAGGTTCTTTACCCAGAGAGTAGTGGGGGCATGGAATGCACTGCCTGTGGTAGTAGTTGAGTCGGAAAATTTATGGACCTTCAAGCGGCTATTGGATAGGTACTTGGATTAGGGTAGAATAAGGGAGTGTAGGTTAACTTCTTAAGGGCAGCACGGTAGCATTGTGGATAGCACAATTGCTTCACAGCTCCAGGGTCCCAAGTTCGATTTCGACTTGGGTCACTGTCTGTGTGGAGTCTGCACATCCTCCCCGTAACTCCGTGGGTTTCCTCCGGGTACTCCGGTTTCCTCCCACAGTCCAAAGATGTGCAGGTTGGGTGGATTGGCCATGAAAAATTGTCCAAAATTCTATGATTAACCTAGGACAAATGTTCGGCGCAACATCGTGGGCCGAAGGGCCTGTTCTGTGCTGTATTTCTCTATATCTATATCTACTACCGGGGTGATTTTGCTAACATGCTAGCCATGTGTCCGAATGGTGACGTGGGTGCAAAATCTCATCTGAATCAGCAAATGGGATTCTCACGGGCAAGATCTCATTTTCCAATTTTCCACACTCCTCGCTGTGACGTGACCATTTCCAAACATTTCAATAAATTTAAATATCAGACTTCGCCACCGCCTCCCTCTCAGCTTTTAGAATTCTCCCCTTGTCAACGTGACGTCACGTGGGTGAGGTTTACAACTGCTTTTTAAATACATGAAGCTGCCGAGGGGAACCTGCTGGGGGTGCACAGCTACGCATAGGCCTCAGGGGAGAGGGATATGCCCAGGCAGTGCCTACTGGCACCCAGCAATGCCCCCTGCCTATGCCACTGCCAGGCTGTCTCGGGTGCTCCATTGGGGGGTATCCCTTGTGTGTTGGGCAGGGGCAGTCCATATGTGTGTGCGTGTGTGGTGGGGGGGAGGAGAAGAGAGGGGGAATTGGTCTTTCACAGCAGGTCGGGGCCCCTCATTTTCCCAAACTCTTCGGGCGTGTCACCCCCCCCCCTCCCACCCCCACCCCCACCCCCCACTGTGACGGCGAAGACGACACCTCCAGATTCTGTACATAGTGTGCCATATTAGCTGTCAAAGTTCAGCTGTGCAGCTAAAGAGCTGCACACCAGTTTTCTCACCGCAGTCAGCACTCTATGCACAAAGTGGAAAATTCCAACCACTCTGTTGGAAGAGTTAACCTTAAGAATGAAGTATCTAGAATAATAATAATAATAATCTTTTATTGTCACAATAAAATTACTGTGAAACACTCCTAGTCGCCACATTCCAGCGCCTGTTCAGGTAAAGCGGTATGGGAATTAAACCCGTGCTGCTGGCCTTGTTCTGCATTACAAACCAGCTGTCTAACTCACTGAGCTAAATCGGCCCATCTAACAAACGGCAATAAGTTAATTTGTGAATTTGAGTAGTCAGTGTAATACCCTTCATTAAGATTTAAAATAAAATGGCTTTTTCCCAATTCTATCAATGTACTTTCTTCAGTTAAGCAACATAGTAGATAGTAATGTAAAAACACTAATAAAAACTCTTGAAATAAAAAGGGCACTTGTGTAGTGTAGTTTGATAAAACAGGTGTCAAGAAGCAGGTTAGATAACTATTACAATTTTGCAGCTCGGATGCTAGTCTTACTTTCCTCAAGCGAATGAACATAAATCTATCTTAAAATATTGGGTCAAATTTTATTGTCTTTCCATTTTAAAAATATCTTTGCTTATATAGCTACACTTATAACATTCTCTCAATTGAGAATTCGGGGCACAGAATTTTTTGGCTTCCTGTCAAGATGTTTGCAGTCCAGGGTGGGGCAGCGAATGACGTCAAATTCACTGGGTGGCCATGCTGCCGCCCTCTCGCTCATCTCTGATCTGCCCCCAATTGTACATGGGGTAAATCCAAATATATGAGGAATAAAAAATTGTTAGATCTGTCTAGTAAAGCTAGTGGAAGAGATCAGCAGTGGACTTCTCATAGAGGATGTCTTCTGGAAGTCTAAGTGCCAGACTGGAAAACAAAGGAAAATCGGAGTGAATCCCTGGGAACTGAGACACGCTTTGGTCTGGTTTCAGGAGAATTGAGTGAACGGTCAAGAAACTATGAAATAAAAATGGGATTCTCGATTAAAAGTAGAATGGGGGAATTTTGTTCAGAATTTTGGTTTAATGTATCGTTGCTCACAAGGTGATGTTAAGTTAAGAGTACCTGTTCTTTTTCTTTTGTCAGTAAAAGATTTCCCCTTTAAAAGGTGAAATCTTGTGTAGTATTCTCAGTTTGTAACCAAAAATTAAACTGTATCTTTTAAAGTTACCAGTCTTGTACCAAAATCAAATATTGTTATACAAACATCATGCAGCTTGTTACATAAGAACATAAGAACTAGGAGGAGTAGGCCAACTGGCCCCTCGAGCCTGCTCCACCATTTAATGAGATAATGGCTGATCTTTTTTGAACTCAGCTCCACTTTCAGGCCCGAACACCATAACCCTTAATCCCTTTATTTTTCAGTCCACCTCTGCTTTTACAATGTTTTCCAATTGTCACAAAAGGACTTTAACCTCAAACTTTGTATCAAAGTGCCCTATGAACAATTAAATATCAACAAAGCATCACTCTACACAAAACATTTACTAACTAATCATCTGGAATGTGGTTCAAGTGTACAAATAGCAAAAGGATGGCCAAATGACTGGATGGGAAAGTCTTCATTTGGCACTCAGTTGGCGAGATATCTACAAACATGCTATTAATTTAGCTAACAATTATCATACATAAATGTAGTGTGAGGGCAAGAACAAAATGAACATCCAGGATAATTTGTGATTTGCACACAATCCCCAGTTAACCTTTCACATTGAAAATGAAATGACAGACCTAAGCTCAGGGAGGTTGGCAATGCATTTCTAAATAGAAAAAGTAGTAAGAGAGATACAAAGACAACAGAGGAAAAGAAAAAGGAAATGGCGGCACGGTGGCACAGTGGTTCGCACTGCTGCATCACAGCTGGGTCCTGGGTTCAATTCCAGCCTTGGTCACTGTCTGTGTGGAGTTTTCACTTTCTCCCGTGTCTGCGTGGGTTTCCTCCGGGTGCTCCAGTTTCCTCCCACAATCTAAAGATGTGCCGGTTAGATGGATTGGCCATGCTAAATTGCTCCCTAGTGCCCAAAAGGATAGGTGGGGTGACTGGGTTATGGGGATAGGGTGGAGGCATGAGCTTAAATAAGGTAAAAGCAAATGACTGCAGATGCTGGAATCTGAAACCAAAAGAGAAAATACTGGAAAATCTCAGCAGGTCAGGCAGCATCTGTAAGGAGAGAAAAGAGCTAATGTTTCGAGTCCAGGTGACCCTTTGTCATTTTCTCTTTTGGCTGAAGTAGGGTGCTCTTTCTAAGGGCCGCTGCAGACTCGATGGGCCAAATAGCTTCCTTCTGCACTGTAAATTCGAGAATTTTATGATTCGATGAAAAAAAGAACAAACTTATATTTACATATAAAGCACCCTCGTTCATTTCAAATCATTTGATAGCATGGTGTATATTTTGTAATTAGCCATCTTATGTTCTTTTCTTTCGTCATTTGAGATGGAAAAGTAATTTTTAATTGGAAGGTTTGTCACATGGTTTGACTGTATTCTCTGAAATGTCCTGATGTTTGATATCGCTGCTTCCAAAAAATTTAACTCAAGGCACTGAACCAGAGACCTTATAACAGGGGAAATACTGGTTTGAATAACTGTAATGAATGAGGCGAAGAAGATCCATCTGTCTCTAATTCCACTAATCCGTGGGTCACAACATTGTTACGACACCCTGGGATAGTGCCTGGTCAATTCCAGCCCCACTTGACCCGGAGTCACAACACAAGTGAACTCACCAATAATTCTTAGTAAAATACATAAAAAGTCTTTGGCCCTTGGCTGTCCAATAATTACAGTCACCAGGTTTAGAAGTTTAAACATAATTATATTAACAATAATCTTTATCGTCACAAGTAGGCTTACATTAACACTGCAATGAAGTTACTGTGAACAGCTCCTACTCGCCATGTTCCGGCGCCTGTTCTGGTACACGGAGGGAGAATTCCGAATGTCCAAATTACCTAACAGCACGCCTTTCGGGACTTGTGGGAGGAAACCGGAACACCCGGAGGAAACTCGCAGAGACGGGGAGAACCTGCAGACTTAGCACAGTCAGTGACCAAAGCCGAGAATCGAATCGGGGACCCTGGAGCTGTGAAGCAAGGGAGCTACCCACTGTGCTACTGTACTACCCCTAATCACTGTTTATTTATAACAAGAACCATAATGAAATATGCAGTAAATACAACAGTCAATTATCTAATTCCTTATTCCCCGTTGTAACTCCCCCCCCCCCCCCCCCCCACCCTCACAAGATAGAGGGAAAGAAAATGGTTTTTAAAAAAAGAGAAAAAGAGTCTTTGTTTCAGGTGGGTGTGTGTTTCCAGTATCCTATTCCTCATCAAACCTTGCTTTCAGTTTAAGGTTTTTACTGTAGTTTCATTCAGGCCTCTATAGTTTTAGAAATACAGCACTCACAGCCTTTCTGAAGAGAGAGGGCGAGCCCTGGTCTTTGCCTTAAGCCTGTAATGGTTTTCCTGTAGATTCATTCATTCAAGTTCTCTGCAGTCTCAGGAATATAGCACACACAGCCTTACTGGAGAGAGTGAGAAAGCAGGCCCTTGTCTTTCTGTGTCCATGGGTCAAACTGAGACCTTCAGGTCTCTGAGAACTATCCCACTGGGCCACCTGCTACTGGGAAGAGCACAGTCTTTGAGCCAATCAATCAAACAGAGTCCTAGCCCATCTCTCTCTCTGGTGCAGACAAGTCTGAAATGCCTGTTCAAACTAGCAGTGTGTTCTGGATTCCTCATTCTTTCTGCTGCTTGACTTAAATGATACATGTCCAATAATCACCCATAGGATCAAAAATGATAACAGCAAAATAAAAGAAAGGGGAAATAAGGGAATAAACAGAAAGGACCCTTCCAACATATTTTTAAATAATTTTCCAGCTAGCTATATACGGCCAAAGAGGTATTAGTCTCAGAATGATCACTCTAAATGCCCTGGATTTTTCAATAAACAAAATTAGTTTATTATGAAACCAGTCTTGCCAAGTAGAAAGGCAAAGGCTATTTACATACAGTATGAAATCTTAAAGTGTAGTAATTACTCTAAAGACCCTAACTCGGGCAGTACGGTGTCGCAATGGTTAGCACTGCAGTCTCACGGCACTGAGGTCCCAGGTTCTATCCCAGCTCTGGGTCACTATCCAAGTGGAGTTTGTACATTCTCCCCGTGTTTGCGTGGGTTTCACCCCCACAACCCAAAGATATGCAGGGTAGGTGAATTGGTCACGTTAAATTGTCCCTTAATTGGAAAAAATGAATTGGGTACTCTAAATTTAGAAAAAGAAATAAAGACCCCAACTCTCTCTCACACAAACACACACAGCAAAAAACAAACAAAATAGAGGAATTCTGGTAAAAGGTTAAAAAGTCAATGTTCAAGGGAAAAGGGGGTGGAGTCGTAGAGTCAGACAGTACGGAAGAGGTCCTTCGGCCTATCATGCCTGTACCAACAAAAAAACTACTCGAAATGTACACTAATCCCACTTCCCAGCACTTGGCCCACAGCCTTGAATGTCATGGCATTTCAAGTGCTCATCCAAGTACTTTTTAAAGATTGTGAGGTTTCCTCTCTCAACTACCCTCCGAGGCAGCGCATTCCAGATTCCCACCACCTCTGGGTGAAAAAAGACTTTCCTCAAATCCCCGCTAAACATTTGTGGTAGTCGCCACTAGTAGTATATTACATGTATTACGGCACTGCCCACATATTAGAGGTACAAGCGTAAATCCCTGCCTGCTGGTTCCGCCCAGTAGGCGGCGTATAAATGTGTGCTTTCCTGTGCTGCAGCCATTCTGGTTCCAGCTACAGGAGGCACAACATCTTTGCTCAATAAATTGATGCACTATCAATTACCACAAAGACGAGAATAGTGGTGCAATCAAGGCATTATTGAGCAAAGATTTTTTAAACAATGGATCTCCGCATTAAACAATGATCGCCTGCAGCTGAGCCCTCAAGCAGCCAACGCTACGTCCACCTTTGACCACTGGCTAGCCTGCTTCGAAAGCTATCTCAGAACAGCCGCTGAGGACCCCTCGGACTCGCAGAAGCTCCAAATCCTCTATTCACGGGGGAGCCCTGACATTTTTCCCCTCATTCAGGATGCGCCTAGCTATTCCAAAGCGATGGAGCTCGTGAAGGGATATTACATTCGACCAGTAAATAAAGTATACGCCAGGCACCTCCTGGCCACAAGACAGCAACTCCACAGGGAGTATCTGGACGATTTCTGGCGTGCCCTGCACATCCTAGGTAGGAACTGGCCCCGCGACGCCGACGGTGAAGATCGATGGGCACGAGACGACCTGTCTTTTTGACTCCGGGAGCACAGAGAGCTTCATCTACCCCACTACGGTAAGGCGCTGCTCCCTCCCAGTACACCCAGAAAATCTCCCTGGCCTCCAGATCCCATTCTGTGGAAGTCCAGGGGTGCTGCATCTCGACTCTCACCGTCCAAGGCGTGGAGTTCAGCAACTTCCAGCTCTACGTCCTCCCCCACCTCTGCGCTGCCCTGTTACTCGGCCTGGATTTTCAATTCAATCTCCAAATCCTAACTTTAAAATTCGGCGGACCCCTACCCCTCCTCACCGTCTGCGGCCTCATGACCCTTAAGGTCGATCCAGCTTCCCTGTTTGCGAACTTCACCCCGGATTGCAAACCCGTCGCCACTAGGAGCAGACGGTACAGTGCCCAGGACAGGACCTTCATTAGGTCGAAGGTCCAACGGCTTTTGCAGGAAGGGGTCATTGAGGCCAGCAACTTCCTCTGGAGAGCTCAAGTGGTAGTAGTAAAGACTGGGGAGAAGCACAGGATGGTCATTGACTACAGTCAGACCAACAATCGGTACACGCAGCTCGACGCGTACCCCCTCCCACGCATATCTGACATGGTCAATCAGATTGCGCTGAATCGGTCTTTTCCACAGTGGACCTGAAGTCCGCCTACCACCAGCTCCCCATCCACCCGGAGGACCGCCAATACACTGCGTTCGAAGCAGATGGCCGCCTCTATCACTTCCTTAGG
Source organism: Scyliorhinus canicula (assembly GCF_902713615.1). Lineage (NCBI taxonomy): Eukaryota > Metazoa > Chordata > Chondrichthyes > Carcharhiniformes > Scyliorhinidae > Scyliorhinus > Scyliorhinus canicula. The sequence continues at coordinate 119,562,645 of NC_052150.1, forward strand.
GTTCCCTTCAGCGTCACTAATGGGGTCTCGGCCTTCCAGCAAGAGATGGACCGAATGGTTGACCGGTACAGACTGCGGGCCACCTTCCCGTACCTAGATAATGTCACCATCTGCGGCCACGATCAGCAGGACCACGACGCAAACCTCCAAAAATTCCTCTAGACCGCCAAACTCCTTAACCTCACATACAATAAGGAGAAATGCATGTTCCGCACCAACAGCTTAGCCATCCTTGGCTATGTCGTGGAAAATGGAATCCTAGGGCCCGACCCCAACCGCATGCACCCCCTAACGGAACTCCCACTCCCCCACTGCCCCAAGGCCTTGAAACGATGCCTGGGGATTTTCTCCTACTATGCCCAGTGGGTCCCTAATTATGCAGACAAGGCCCGCCCACTCATTCAGTCCACAGTTTTTCCCCTGACGGCTGAGGCCCGCCAGGCCTTCAACCGTATCAAGGCACAACATCTTTGCTCAATAAAGCCTCGATTGTACCGCTATTCTCTTCTTTGTGGTAATTGATAGTGCATCAACATTCTACCTTTCAGCTTAAAATTATGCCCTGTTGTGATTGACCCTTCATCTAAAGGAACAGCTGTGTTCTATACACACTGCCCATACCCCTTGAAGAGGGAAATTTGGGCATCTTTAGATATTAGAACCAGTTTAAAACCCATTAATTACTGGGGAAGTTAAAATCTTCAGTTCAGACTGTGGGAGCTGCTAATTGTAATAATCCTTGTAATGAATATTACAAGGACATAAACGGTCTCGGAGGAGCTCCCTTGGGGTGAAATTTGCAGGGGTTAAATCTCAAGGTCTGTTCTTCAATGTGGCACACTGTACCATTTGTCCAGTAATCTGCTGATAACAGCAGGGAGGATTGATGGATAGCATCCATGCCTCGACAGGAGAGGAGGAAAATGATTGATGGCTACACCCCAAAAATCAGACCACCGATTTTAATTATTAATTTAATAATCTTTATTGTCACAAGTAAGCCTGCAATGAAGTTACTGTGAAAAGCCCCTAGTCGCCACATTCCGGCACCTGTTCGGGTACACAGAGGGAGAATTCAGAATGTTCAAATTACCCAACAGCACGTCTTTGGGGACTTGTGGGAAGAAACCGGAGCACCCGGAGGAAACCGATGCAGAGACGGGGAGAACGTGCAGACCCCACACATACAATGACCCAAGCTCTGAATCAAACCTGGGACCCTGGAGCTGTGAAGCAACAGTGCTACCCACTGTGCTACTGTCCTGCCCTATCACTAATTGCAAGATATTCTACGTGCCTTTGTAACAATGGATAGTTTAATTAAGCAGGCGGACCTTTAATGGGATTGGTTAAGTATTCTCATATACCATACATGATGTAACCTTAGTCGATAGTCATGATTGGACATAGATAACTAGTAACAAATGATTGGTGTATGCTAATTTCTCGTAATTGAATCTCAAAGTTTAATTGCCAATACCATTCTTGAATCTGTGCTTTCTGGTATCCCGATTTGGAATGCCAATATCCGTCGCTATAGCTTGTAATAAAAGACTAGCTGTTTAACTCCAAAGAGTGGCTGAGTGGCACTTATCTGTCAATATTCTGTAGCCAATAGGAGACAATAGGTGTAAATTGTTGTTTTTCAAATCTTAACTGGTGTGCGAGTCACAGCAGTCCAGCTCAGCTCGAAACAAGAGAGCTTCAAGCGCACGCAATGAGCTTGCACATGTGCACCACACTGTCGGGAAGTCGGCCAATCGGAGGCGGAGCATCGGGTGGAGGGACTTCAGGTGACGTCCTGAGGCCGTCCCAATGGCGTGCGGCGTACTCACCGATGACGCCATTTTGGAGTGGGCGGAGCATCCAAAAAACAGGCACCGTCCCCCCGATTTCGACGTCAAAACAGATTCTCCGGCCAATCGTCGAACGTGATTTCGGCGTTGGCAATCCAGGCCTCGGACTCCCAAACAGACATTCGTAAATTCACACTTATCCAAATAAATAGACTGACACAGGCACCTACTCACACACACTCACAAAGACTACATTCTGGTGGATTATCTCTGTAACCTCTCTAGTACAATCACATCCTTCCTATGGTGTGGTGACCAGAACCGAACACAGTACTCTAGCTGTGGCCTAACCAAAGTCCTGTACAGCTCCAACATAACCTTCCTGCTCTTATAATTTATGCCACAACTGATAAAAGGCAAGTGTCCGTATGCCTTCTCAACTACCCTATTCACCAGTCCTTCAGAGATTCCTCAGCTCCGCTAAGCTTCCTCGTGTCCTGCCATTCACAGACTACTCCAGGGTCCTTGCAATAGCATCTGAGTTATACGGTTGGTTGCTCAGCACTGGTCAGGAAAAACAATCGATGACTGACACTACATTTCAGAAGAATTGAGAGTGAAATTTGCCATCAGACGAACAAAGAGCGATTTTGGAGCACTCTGCTTTGGGATTGGGTCTGGAATTTCAGGTGCAGTTGATCGTTTTTTCTCCTCCGAAGTAAAATTGTCCCTGCATCCGTAGCGAAATGGGGCAAAGATTTCTACTTCCCTTTGTGCAAAGGAGTGCTTCCTGGCTTCAGTCCCGAATGCCTGGTTCAAAATTTTACCTGGACTTCTCCTCAAGGGCAAAAACCTTCCTGTTACTTCCCACTTTTAAACCTGTTATCATTTTAAACACCTCCATTAAATCATCCCTTATTCTTTAATACTCAAGTGAAAACAAGCCAAGTTTTATGCAACCTATCTTTACAATTGAATGCTGGGATATGATAGCACATTGGTTGTGTTACTGGTCCAGTAATCCAGAGGGCTAATGATGCAGAAACATAAGTCCCATCATAGCAACTGGGAATTTAAATTCAATTAATTAAATAAACCTTGTATTAAAGAGCCAGCATCAGAAATGACAGCCATGTAACTACCGGAGTATCATAAAAACTAATCTGGTTTACCAATGTTTTTTTGAGAAGGAAACATGTCATCCTTATCCAGTCTGACTGAGACATGAACCTTTATAAGCCTCTGAATTCAACAATTTAGCCTCTACCATATCTGCCACTTCCAGCACGATGCCACCACCAGCACATCTTCCCTACTCTTCCCTTTCAGCATTCTAAAGGGTCTGGTCCACTTCCCAATCACCCCCAACACTCTGTCCTCTTCCTATCCAAGCAAGCACATGAGATGCAACATCTCTTTTACCTCCTCACTGCCCAAAGTACAAAGCCACAAATACTACTTCCAAATGAAACATAAATTCATATGTACTTCTTTTAATTTAGAATTATGTATTGACGCTCACAATGCGGCGTGCTCGAAATATAACTTCAATCTACAGCATGACCCTGAGCTTCCAGTAGCTTGCCACTTAATTTGCCATCTTGCTCTCACATTGATCTCAAAGTCCTTGGCGTACGATAGCATTCCATTGAAGCTCAATACAAGCTCAAGAAACAATACTTCACCTTTTGATTAATAACTCTGCAGCCATCTGAACTCAACAGTGAGCTCAACAATTTCAGACTGTAACCTCTGCCCCCAATTTGTTTCCTTTTTTTTGCACATTTGGTACTCAATTTTGTTTTGTTTTCAGGTGGCAGCTAATAGTTATTCTGCCTTTCACACCTCCTCCGGACACATGTTTATTTCTTTTCTGGTCCCAGCAGCAACATGGATACAAAATTGGCTGAGTGACAGGGAACAGAGAGTATTTGTTAATGGATGCTTTTCAGACTCGAGAAAGGTTTAAAGCGGAGTTGCCCAGGGGTCAATGTTGGTACTCTTGCTCTTTCTATATATAGATGTTTGTGACCGAGACTTTGGTGTACAGGAAACCTGGAAACATTATGAACTGCAAGGAAAATAGTGTAGAACTTCAAAAGTACAAAGACAAGTTGGTGGAATGGGCAGACAAGCAGCAGATGAAATTCAATGCAGAGAAGAGTGAAGTAATTCATTTTTGTTGTGAGAACACAGACAGACAATATAAAGTACAATTCTAAAGGAGTTGCAGGAGCAGAGAGACCTAGGTGTGTATGTGCATAAGTTGTTAAAGATGGCAAGACAGGTTGAGTTAATGTAGCATATAGTGGGCTAGGCTTTATTAATAAATGCAGAGTACAAGAACAGAGAGCAAACTTGAAGATGACACCTGGTTCTGCCTTAATTGGAGTGCTGCATCCAGTACTGGGTCCCATATATGAAATGTATGAAAGCATTAGAGTGAGTGTGGAAAATATTCATGACAATGGTTCCAGGAATGAGAAAGTTTGGTCACGTAGATAGATTATAGAAGTTGGGACTCATATTTTGAATACCTCTATCAAATCATGAGGGGTCTGGAGAATAAAACTATTCCCACTGGTAGAAGGATTGAGAACAAGGCCACAGATTTAAGGTAATTGACCAAAAGCACAATGGGTGAGCGCTTTGCAAAACACCTCAGTCACACGGTCAGTGAGAAATCATAATCCCAAGCTTCCAGTTGCTTCCTATTTTAATTCTCATGCCCACATTTCTGTCCTCTGGTGCAGTGTTTCAGTGAAGCTCAAAACAAATTTAAGGAACAGTACCTCATCTTCTGAATAGGTACTTTATAGCCTTCTAGACTCATTGCGTTCAAAAATTTCAGACCATGAATTTTGTCCACCAAGTTTTTTTTTATGCCATGTGCCAGTTTGAATCTTGTTTTTCATGTCTGTTAAGGGGAACTGTTCATTATTCTGCCATTTACATTCACTCTAGGCAAAAGCTTTGTCTCTTTACTACAACCATTACCACTCCTTTTGTCCTTTGTTCCACAACATGCCATTTAATCTGACCCGCCCTATACCCTAGCCTAGACCTTTCCTTCTGTTTTTCTTTCCCCACCCCTCCCTTTTGATGGCATATAACCCATTAGATTTCTACCCTCCTTCAGTTCTGAAGTCATCTTCAACTTGAAATATTAACTTCTTTCCCACAGATCCTGCCAGACTTGCTGGGTATTTCCAGCAGTTTTTATTTCAGATTGCCAGCATCCACAGTATTTTGTTTTTTATTTATTATGTATGACTAACTGGATTGTTTTTCAAAAAGCCAGTGCAAACTTGCGGCTGAATTGCCTTCGTCTTCCGAGTTATATTTATGCTTATTTCTGTGTCACTTAATTTGTAGGAATGTGCAATAAAATGGACAATCACTTCTGATCAACTTCATCAATGCATATGAATACAAACAGTACGTGAGGTTTAGCACACTGGGCTAAATAGCTGGCTTTTAAAGCAGACCAGGGCAGGCCAGCAGCACGGTTCAATTCCCGTACCAGCCTCCCCGAACAGGCACTGGAATGTGGCGACTAAGGGCTTTTCACAGTAACTTCATTTGAAGCCTACTTGTGACAATAAGTGATTTTCATTTCATTTCAAATGCAAACTTCCAAAGAGTGGACAATTTGCATAGCCAGGAAATCAATATCAGATGTTCAAGGTTCAACCAACCAAATGCCAATAAGCTCATCACAACGTTAGCAGAAACATTGGTCAAATATTCAACATTTGATAAAGGACTGTCTCTTTACCTTCCTCCACCCCCTTTAAATAAATTCTGGGATGGTAACTTTTGTACAATCAAAATCACCATGTATATCATAATTATCTTTTAAAAAACATTATCCACTCCTAAAACATAACTAATATTGAATTTATACTGTGGTGGTCTGTTAGCTATGAAATAAATAGTGTCATATTGGCTGTGGTAAAACCTTCAGCAATTTCCCCCCACCCCCGCAAGAACAGGTTTGCTATTACAAAACCTCAGATCTTTTGTAAATTGTCATAAAATGTATTTAAGCAGTTGTTTGTCTAATTTACAGATTAGCATCCAATGCTGACAAAACTTCAGTTCGGAAATTAACCACACACAATTAAAAATGTACTACCACATTGCCTTTATGAAAAAAGCATCACATTATTAAAAATTCCAAGCCTAAAATCTACTCCTGTTGATTTTTAAACGTTTGTTCCAGCTGCAAGGAGCAATTAAATAATTGGTGATACTAAATTAATCATAGCCTCAAGTGCAAGTGTGCCATCCAAAGCAATGTTTTAGTATAATGAAATGCACTTCTCTCCAGGCCAGGAGAACAGATAAACTGTGTTTATTTTGTTATGCTACCAAGTTAATCCCACAAGCTGAAGACTCTAATGTCACATTGCCTGTGGTAACTGCAAAGTAAACTTGTTGGATTTTTATTTAAAAACCAGTGATTCTGGCAGATTACCAAGAAAAGCAAAGCCAGCAGGGTTTACATTGCCATCAGCTGCCAAAAACTGGCACTGAAAAGCCATTGTCGCTATCACAGCAATATTGCGATGTAAAAGCATTTATTAGGTGTATCTGTCCCCATCTTAGAAGGTGCACTAGCTGCACCAGCTTTCAATGGCCTACATTTATATTGACTAGTATTGCTGTTTTTGCACTACTGACCTATGTAGATCTTCCGCAACATCTGGAAAGATCCACAACATATGCATTTGCTGCAGTACTGCGAATCTGGAAAGTATTAATATTGCACAATTTGTAGGTTTCTGCAATATATTCTGCAGAAAACCTCCTTCCCAAGCCTCTGTAATGAGCAACTCTTTTGTACGATTATTTCAATCTACCCCTCAATTTCCAATGAAACTCTTTCCTTTGAATTCACCTATGTTCTATCCTCTTTAACCCTCTCCTCCCAATATTCTTGGACACATTGGTCAAACATTCAACATTTGATAAAGGACTGTCTCTTTACCTTCCTGCACCCTTTTAAATAAATTCTGAGATGATAACTTGACCTTGACCTGGTCATCTCTGATAGCCTCTCTGCAGCACTGCCAATTCCAAATTCAAAAATGCTTTGGTAGATAGGCAAAGGAGAATCCAAAGAGCTTCTACAATTACATAAAGGCTTCCTCCCACAAGTCCTGAAAGACGTGCTGTTAGGTGAATTAGACATTCTGAATTCTCCCTCTGAGTACCCGAACAGGCGCCGGAGTGTGGCGACTCGGGGATTTTCACAGTAACTTCATTGCCGTGTGAATGTAAGCCTAGTTGTGACACTAATAAAGATTATTATTATTAAAAGAGTAACTAGGGAGAGAGTAGGGCTCTTGAGGATCTACAAGTTCATTTATGTGCAGATCCACAAGAGATCCTAAATAGATATTTCTCATCGGTATTTACTGTTGAGAAAGGCATGTATGTTAGGGAACTTGGGGAAATAAATACTGATGTCTTGAGGAGTGTACATATTACAGAGAAGGAGGTGCTGGAAGTCTAAAAGTGCATCAAGGTAGATAAATCCCCAGAACCTGATGAAATGTGTCCCAGGATGTTGTGGGAGGCTAGGGTCGAAATTGCAGGTCCCCCAGCAGAGATATTTGATTAATTGACAGCCACAGGTGAGGTATCTGAAGATTGGAGGGTAGAAAATGTTGGGCCTTTGTTGAAGAAGGACAGCAGGGAAATGTCTGTGAATTACAGACCGGTGAGTGTAACGTCTGTGGTGGTTAGGTTGTTAGAAGGTATTCTGAGAAACAGGATCTACATGCAATTAGAGAGGCAAGGACTGAGTAGGGACAGTCAGCATGGCTTTGAGAGTGGAAAATCATGTCTCACGAATTTGACTGATTAATTGATTGATTTATTGTCACATGTACCGAAATAGTGAAAAGTATTTTTCTGCAGCCAAGGGAACATATACAGTACGTACACAGTAGACTAAAAAGAATAATCGATAAAGTACATCAACAAATAGTGATTGGTTACAGTGCAGAACAAGGGCCAAACAAACCAAATACATGAGCAAGAGCAGCATAGGATGTCGTGAATAGTGTTCTTACAAGGAACAGATCAGTCCAAGGGAGAGCCGTTGAGGAGTCTAGGAGCCGTTTGGGAACAAGCTGTTCCTATGTCTGGATGTGCGGGTCTTCAGACTTCTGCCTGCTGGAAGGGTCTGGAAGAGGGCAAAGTCTGGACGGGAGGTGTCTCTGACAATGCTGTCTGCCTTCCTGAGGCAGTGGGAGATGTAGACAGAATCAATGGGAGGGTGGCAAGCTTGTCTGATGCACTGGACTAGGTTCACCACACTCTGCAGTTTCTTGCAATCTTGGGCCGAGCAGTTGCCATACCAAGCTGTCATGCAGCCAGAAAGGATGCTCTCTCTGGCACATCTGTAAACATTTGAGAGTCAATGCAGACATGCCGAATTTCTTTAGCTTCCGTAGGAAGTGGAGATGTTGTTGGGCTTTCTTGACTGTTCCATCAACATGAGTGGACCAGGGCAGACTGTTGGTGACCCACACGAACTTAAAGCTATCGACCATCTCCAATTGGAGCCATTGATGTAGACGGGGGTGTAGATTAAGTTTTCTGAAAGGGTAACCAAGAAGGTATATGGGGGCAGTGCAGTTGACGTTGTCTACATGAACTTTAGTAAGGCCTTTGACAAGGGAGGTGGTTGCACAAGGTTAAATCTCATGGGATCCAGGGTGAGGCAGCCAATTGGATACAAAATTGGCTTGACAACAGAAAACAAAGGGTTGTTGTAGAGGGTTGTTTTTCAAACTGGAGGACTGTGACCAGCGGTGTGCTTCAGGGATCAGTGCTGAGTCCACTGTTATTTATATTAATGCTTTGGATGAGCATTTAGGGGGCATGGTTAGTAGGTTTGCAGATGACACCAAGATTGGTGGCATAGTGGACAGCGAATAAGATTATCTAGGATTGCAACGGGATCTTGCTCAATTGGGCCAGTGGGCCAATGAATGGCAGATGGAGTTTAATTCAGATAAATGTGAGGTGATGCATTTTAGCAGACCAAAATCGGGGCAAGACCTACTCAGTTAATGGTAGGGTGTTGGGGAGAGTTATAGAACAAAGAGATCTACGAGGACCGATTCATAGCTCGAAAATGAAGTCACATGTGGACAGGGTGATGAAGGAGGCATTCAACATGCTTGGTTTCACTGGTCCGAACACTGAATACATGAGTCGGGGTGGCTTGTTGAAGTTGTACAAGACATTAGTAAGCCCACACTTAAGAATACGGTGTACAGTTCTGGTCACCCTATTATAGCAAGGATATTATTAACTAGAAAGAGTGCAGAAAAGATTTACTCAGATGCTACCTGAACTTGTTGATTTGAGTTAAAAGGAGAGGCTGGATAGACTGGGACTATTTCCCTGGAGCATAGGAGCATTAGAGGTGATCTTAAAGAGGTCTATAAAATAATGAGGGACATAGATAATGTAGATAGTCAACATCTTTTCCCAAAGGTAGGGGAGTCTAAAACTATAGGGCATAGGTTTAATGCGAGAGGGGAGAGATACAAAAGGGTCCAGAGGGACAATTCTTTCACACAGAGGGTAGTGAGTGCCTGGAGCGAGCTGCCAGAGGCAGTAGTAGAGACGGGTACAATTTTGTCTTTTAAAAAGCATTTGAATAAGTTATATGGGCAAGATGGTATAGAGGGCTATAGGCCAAATGTGGGCAATTAGGACTAGCTTAGTGGTAAAAAGGTGTGGACTGGTAGGGGCTGGTTTAGCACAGTGGGCTAAACAACTGGCTTGTAATGCAGAACAAGGCCAGCTGCGCGGGTTCAATTCCCGTACCGGCCTCCCTGAACAGGCGTCGGAATATGGTGACTAGGGGCTTTTCACAGTAACTTAATTGAAGCATACTTGTGACAATAAGCGATTATTATTATTATACAGTGTGCTGCAGGGAGTGCAGCGAACCATATCCACATGTTCTGCGCATGACCAAAGTTTTTTTTTATTTTAGAGCACCCAATTTTTTTTTTCCAATTAAGAGACAATTTAGTGTTGCCAATCCACCTAACCTGCACAACGTTTGGGTTGTGAGGGTAAAACCCATGCAGACACAGGGAGAATGTGCAAACTCCATGCGGACAGTGACCCAGGGCCAGGGTTCGAACCCGGGTCCTCAGCGCCGCAGGCCCAGTTCTAACCACTGCGCCACCGTGCTGTCCTCGCGTGACCGAAGTTGGACGGGTTCTGGAAAGAGTTTGTGAATGTAATGTTGAAGATCTTGGGAGTAGAGGTGGCGATATTTGTGGTGTTGGAGGATCCGGACGTGCAGGTAGAGAGAGAGGCCGACGGGGTAGCCTTTGCTTCCCTGATAGCCCGGAGGCGTCTTGCTGCGCTGGGCAGGACTGGGAGCCAACAAAAGTGGAGGCATGGGTGAGCAACTTGGCAGAGTTCCTCCACTCAGAAAAAAATCAAGTTTGCCATAAGAGGGGCAGAGGTGGAGTTCTCCACAAGGTGGAGGCTGATTCATTGATTTATTTAAGGGACAGTAACATGTCGGGGGGAGCTGGGTGTAAAAGGAAGGGGGGGTGGAGGGGTGGTACAGGGGAATAGGGGCAACTGTGTATGGTTTATTGTTTGCTCTTTTGTGTTCCGTATATAATTGAAAATACCTCTAATAAAATATATATTTTTTTAAATAGCGTGCGAGAATGTTCTTGGTGCAGTTTTCCTCTTTTCATCCATAGTCAGGCAGTATACAGTCTATATTGTGCAACATATATTTGAATGATCCTGTGGGGGAGGGTGGGAAGACGCCCAGGTAGATCATTTTAGGACAACCATTGAAAAAGTAAATCCCAAGTCACTAAAGATTGGACACCCCTGCCTGAGACACTGTAGCATTCAGCCAAAACAGTAGACACTACCCCAATCCACAAAACTCAACTCTCAACATCTCCATCTTTGCAAACTACAGTCCAATCTCCAACTTCAGTTTCCTCTCCATAGTTCTTGAACATGTTTTCTCGATGTTGGCATGAGCAGCACTTTCCTTCCTTTCCCATAGAGTTATTGCTCTCCAGCATCCAGTCATCGTGAAGGCTAATTTCAAAGTTACCGTTTTAAGTGCTCTATTTATTTTGGGGGGAAAAGAGCAGTGCTTGCTGTGATGTCAGATGAGTGAAGTACACAGAGGGTAAACACTATTGTTCTTTGCAGCACCCTATGTGCAATAAGTTGGAAAACTAATAGGCATCCAAATAATGCCTGTGGAGACCAATAACCAGAAAAGATATGAATCCCCAAAAATTTCCAAAGGAATTAATGAGCAAGATTTCACTTTTAAAAGCTTTTACAACAACAGCCAAACCCAAAATCAACGTGAACTAAGCACGCATTAACGGCAGATGGTATTTCAGTCGTAAAGATGAATTTCACTTTAAATAGACTAGACAAAGATAGGCCTCATGACATTACAAGCAGGCTCATCACTCCACACATAAAATGTGGCATCATATGCCACTCACTGCACAAAAGCGGCAGTCTTTCCAACTTGGCCTCCGGTATTTAGGAGATCTCACTTTTTCCACTTTCAGAAGTGATGTTCGATCCCAAAAATCCAAATATCCCCTTTCCAAAACATTCTTCGTTTCATTTTGGATGTAAAGGGGTATTTCACAAATTCAAGTCTTTTTGACAAGCTTTAGTTCGTCATAAATAAATCCGAAGAAATATCTATTGGAGTTCTGGTTTCGAATCTCATGCCACGTTGAAAGATGTAATCCAGTTTCTTCACAGTGGTGAAAATCCTGCCTGCCACTATTCAGATTATGAACATTACTGTTCAGTATATATTGCTATGTAGAGAAATGGGAAATTATGTTTCCCATATGCAACAACAAAACAGCAAAAAAAAAAAGACCTTGGTCCAATTTTATCGGGCGTTACATATGGGTCCTTGGGCACTGGAAAGTGACAACACCAGAGAAGGGAAAAGCTGAATCTGGCAATAGGAGATTTACTCGAGTAGTATTTGAAGAAACCACAAAGGTGAGCGAGGAAAGATATGTATATGCATTACAACAAGCAAATTGCATTCACACAAACACGCCGCACTGATGATGCTGCTATCTTTTAGATTGTCATCCCGGCGTCTCTCAGGTGAACGCAAAAGATCAATGGCATTATTAAAAGAACAGAGGTTCGTCAGTTTCCTGGCCAACACGATGCTAGAAACCAAGTTAAAATCGTGTTTGGCTTGATTTGGTGATCCACCAAATATTAATTTCAACCATCCATCCACTTCAGGTTAAATCAACACTTTTCAACATCCGACATTATTAAGTGCAATAATGAAATTAATCACTTTGGTTATATAACTTCAAGTATACATTTTTCAGGGCGCCACGGTGACACAGTGCACTGCCGCCTCATGGCGCCATGGACCCGGTTCGATCGCGGCCCACTATCCGTGTGGAGTTTGCACATTCCCCCCTTGTCTGCGTGGGTCTCACCCACCCACAACCAAAAAAGATGTGCAAGGTAGGTGGATTGGTCATGCTAAATTGCCCCTGAATTGGAAAAAAAGAATTGGGTATGCTGAAAAAAATTTAAACTTTAAAGGTTTACTGTCCATGTGGAGTTTGCACATTCTCCCCGTGTTTGCATGGGTCTCACCCCCACAACCCAAAGATATGCAGGCTAGGTGGATTGGCCATCCTAAATTGCCCCTTAATTGGAAAAAAATGGGTATTCTAAATTTATATAAAAAAAGAGAAAAGAAAAAGAAAAAAATGTATCCAATTTTCAGTTTGCCTTTCCAGCATTTGCACATAGCCAAAAGGTTAAGATGGTCTTATAGTTCAGAGTACTGCAACAAGTTATATTTTAGGATATGCTCTCACCCTTAAAAATACATTAGCCCCAATGCCAAAAATAGTTCATTTGGATGATTTTTCTAACTAGCAACAGGATGTTGCTATTCAAACTGCCAAGTAATGAGAACTAAACAGTTTATCAGTTTTAGTACAAAACTGAAACTTTTTGGGATGTGTATTATAAATAGTACAATAAATATGCTGAAAACAATCCAAAAAGAACAACAGCATACCCTTGCACAACGTTGTGAGCCTTCAGACTGATGATTTTAAAGGGCCACTATTTTCTTTATTTCAACTTTACAACATGCAAATGCCGAGGTTGTAATATTCCTCACTGATATTTAGCATCATACCTTAGACATTGGAAACGACCAGAGGTGTATATTTTTAGTATAAAGGTTAGACTGTGTTCAGAGGATATATGTAATCCTTCAATCTTATCTGATTTATGAGAACAGTGGAATATAATGTTGTAATCATAGAATTTTACAGTGCAGACCCGGCCTATCGAGTCTGCACCAGCCCTTGGAAGAGCACCCAAGGACACAAGTTAAAGTCACAACAGCTGGTGAAATAATTTCAATTGAATCAATAAAATCTGAAATTAAAAATTAATCTCAGTAATGGAGGTGACTATAAAACGTAAATCCATCTGGTGCAGTAATGTCCTTTTGGAAGAAAATCTACTGTTCTACCTGGTATGGTCTATATGACTCCAAACCCACAGCAATGCAGTTGACTTTAACTGCCCTCGGAAATACCCAATGACCATTCCATTGTACCAAACACCGAGCGAAAACTCCGGAATGTATAAAATCGGACGGCGAACCCAGCATCGACTGAAGCACCAGAAAGTCAACGGCACATCTTGCCCAGTTGACTCTGCAAAGTCCACCTTGACATCAGGAGGCTCCCACAGTCCAACAGTCATAATCACCAAATCAGACCAAATAGTCTCCTCCATCGCCATTCCTGGGTATATTCTGTGCCACCATTGAGGCAGACCCAACAGTCATGGTGACAGGGTTAAACAATTGGATCCCATGAATTCTCACTCCATCCGATCAAACATGGGCAAGAAACATCTGTGTACTCCAAAACCTGGTAAATCAGTACACGTCCATTTTGAACATCATTTGGAAGAAACATTGACGGTAGCACGGTCACAAAATATATATTCTGACCGAAAGACTCGATAGTATCACTACTGACCAGGCTCTGAATGGCTTATCTGGCAGCCTTGGCCTGTGGCAAGTGGTGAGAGAACCAAAAGAGCAAAAACAACTTGACCTCGCCTTCACCAATCTACCTGTTGCAGATGCATCCGAGGCCGAACCACCTCCAACTACTTCATCAACAACCCTCCTTCATATGATCAGATGTGGGACGATCACTAATGATTGTGTAGTGCTTAGCGCCAACCGCAACAGCCTCAGATACTGAAGCAGTTTGTAGTCATATACAGCAAGACCTGGACAACATTTAAGCTTGGGTCGATAAGTGGCAGGTAATGTTCGCGGCACAAATACCAAAAATTATCAAATCTTTATTTATTCTTTCATGGAATGTGGACATCGCTTGCTATGCCAGTATTTGTCCATCATCAAATGTCCTTGAGAAGGTGGTGAGCTGCCTTTATGAACCGCTGTTGTCCAATGAAAATCTTATCATCTCCCCTTGACATCCAATGGCATCACCATTGCTTAATGGGTGGCATGGTGACAGTGGTTAGCACTGCTGCCTCACAGTGCCAGGGACCTGGATTCAATTACGGCCTTGGGTGAATGTCTGCGTTGAGTTTGCACATTTAAATAGATTCCCACCAAGCCTTAGACTTTGATGCTCTCTCACTATAGAACAAAGAGAACAAAGAAAAGTACAGCACAGGAACATGCCCTTCGGCCCTCCAAGCCAGTGCCGACCATGCTGCCCGACTAAATTAAAATCTTCTACGCTTCCTGGGTCCGTATCCCGCCATTCCCATCCTATTCATGTATTTGTCAAGATGCCCCTTAAATGTCACTTTCGTCCCTCCACCACATCCTCCGGCAGCGAGTTCCAGGCACCCACTACCCTCTGTGTAAAAAAACTTGCCTCGCACATCTCCTCTAAACCTTGCCCATCGCACCTTAAACCTATGCCCCCTAGTAATTGACCCCTCCTCTACAGTGGGTAAAAGTCTTTGACTATCCACTCTGTCTATGCCCCTCATAAATTTGTAGACCTCTATCAGGTCACTCCTCAACCTCCGTCGTTCCAGCGCTCCTCATAGCTAATGCCCTCCATACCAGGCAACATACTGGTAAATCTCTTCTGCACCCTCTCTAAAGCCTCCGCATCCTTCTGGTAGTGTGGCAACCAGAATTGAACACTATACTCCAAGTGTGGCCTAACTAAGGTTCTATACAGCTGCACCATGACTTGCCAATTTTTATACTCAATGCCCCGGCCAATGAAGGCAAGCATGCCACATGCCTTCTTGACTACCTTCTCCACCTGTGTTGCCCCTTTCAGTGACCTGTGGACCTGTACACCTAGATCTCTATGACTGTCAATACTCTTGAGGGTTCTACCATTCACTGTATATTCCCTACCTGCATTATCTCATCGCTCATCGCTATCCGCAATTCCACCAACCTTTGTGTCGTCTGCAAACTTACTAATCAGACCAGTTACATTTTCCTCCAAATCATTTATATATACTACGATCAGCAAGGTCCCAACACTGATCCCTGCGGAACACCACTAGTCACAGCCCTCCAATTAGAAAAGCACTATTGCACCTTCCATTGCTACTCTCTGCCTTCTATGACCTAGCCAGTTCTGTATCCACCTTGTCAGCTCACCCCTGATCCTGTGTGATTTCACCTTTTGTACCAGTCAACCATGAGGGACCTTGTCAAAGGCCTTAATGAAGTCCATATAGACAACATCCACTGCCCTACCTGCATCAATCAGCTTTGTGACCTCTTCGAAAAACTCTATCAAGTTAGTGAGACACAATCTCCCCTTCACAAAACCATGCTGCCTCTCGCTAATACGCTCATTTGCTTCCAAATGGGAGTAGATCCTGTCTCGAAGAATTCTCTCCAATAATTTCCCTACCACTGACGTAATGCTCACTGGCCTGTAGTTCCCTGGATTATCCTTGCTACCCTTCTTAAACAATGGAACAACATTGGCTATTCTCCAGTCCTCATTGACATCACCTGAAGACAGTGAGGATCCAAAGATTTCTGTCAAGGCCTCAGAAATTTCCTCTCTAGCCTCCTTCAGTATTCTGGGGTGGATCCCATCAGGCCCTGCGGACTGATCTACCTTAATATTTTTCAAGACACCCAACACCTCGTCTTTTTGGATCTCAATGTGACCCAGGCTATCTACACACCCTTCTCCAGACTCAACATCCACCAGTTCCTTCTCTTTGGTGAATACTGAAACAAAGTATTCAGTTAGTACCTCATCCATTTCCTCTGGCTCCACACATAAATGTCCTCCCCTGAACTTCAGTGGGCCAACCCTTTCGCTGGCTACCCTCTTGCTTTTTATGTACATGTAAAAAGCCTTGGGATTTTCCTTAACCCTATTTGCCAATGACTTTTTGTGACCCCTTCTAGCACTCCTGACTCCTTGCTTAAGTTCCTTCCTACTTTCCTTATATTTCACACAGGCTTCGTCTGTTCCGAGCCTTTTAGCCCTGACAATTGCCTCCTTTTTCTTTTTGACGAAGCCTACAATATCTCTCCTTATCCAAGGTTCCTGAAATTTGCCGTATTTATCATTCTTCCTCACAGGAACATGACGGTCCTGAATTCCTTTCAGCTGACATCTGAAAGCCCCCCACATGCCAGATGTTGATTTATCATCAAACATCCACCCCCAATCTAGGTTCTTCAGTTCCCGCCTAATATTGTTGTAATGAGCCTTCCCCCAATTTAGCACCACTCTTTAGACCACTCTTATCCTTGTCCACCAGCACTTTAAAACTTACTGAATTGTGGTCACTGTTCCCGAAATGCTCCCCTACTGAAACTTCTACCACCTGGCCGGGTTCAGTCCCCAATACCAGGTCCAGTACAGCCCCTTCCCTAGTTGGACTGTCTATATATTGTTTTAAGAAGCCCTCCTGGATGCCCCTTACAAACTCTGACCCGTCTAAGCCCCTAGCACTAAGTGAGTCCCAGTCAATATTGGGGAAGTTGAAGTCTCCCATCACAACAACCCGGGCACCCGAGCACGGGCGGGCTCCATGGTCTTTTGGGGGGGGGGGGGGGGGGGGGGGGTCGGTGGCGCGGGGCGAACTGGCCCCGGGGGGTGCCCCCACGGTGGACTGGCCCGCGATCAGGGCCCACTGATCCGTGGGTGGGCTTGTGCCGTGGGGGCACTCTTTTCCCTCCGCGTCAGCCATCAGCCTCCTCGATGGCCGACGTGGAGGTGACCACCCCCACCCCTGCGCATGAGCGGGCATGACGCAGTAGCTGCTGACGCTCCCGCACATGCGCGGACTTGCGCCGGCCGGCCGAATCCCTTCGGCCCCGGCGCCAAAGGCCTTTCCCGCCAGCCAGCGGCGCACCAATCACTCCGGCGCGGGCCTAGCCCCTAAAGGTGAGGGCTTGGCCCCCCGCACCTTTGGGGCGGCCTGGCGCCGGAGTGGTTCACGCCACTCCATCCCGCCGGGATCCCCCACCCTGCCGGGTAGGGGAGAATCCTACCCCTGATCTCTACCCATATAGCCTCTGAGGTGTCCTCCGGTAGTACAGCTGTGATATTCTCCCTAACCAGTAGCGCAACTCCGCCACCCCTTTTACATCCCCCTCTATCCCGCCTGAAACATCTAAATCCTGGAACGTTTAGCTGCCAATCCTGTCCTTCCCTCAACCAGGTCTCTGTAATGGCAACAACATCATAGTTCCAAGTACTAATCCAAGCTCGAAGTTCATCTGCCTTACCCGTAATATTTCTTGCATTAAAACATATGCACTTCAGGCCACCATGACCGCTGTGTTCAGCAACATCTCCCTGTCTGCTCTGCCTCAGAGCCATACTGGCCCTATTCCCTAGTTCTCCCTCAATGCTTTCACCTTCTGACCTATTGCTCCGGTGCCCACCCCACTGCCATACTAGTTTAAACCCTCCCGTGTGACACTAGAAAACCTCGCGGCCAAGATATTTATGCCTCTCCAGTTTAGATGCAACCTGGCCTTCTTATACAGGTCACACCTGCCCCGGAAGAGCTCCCAGTGGTCCAGATAACCAAAACCCTCCCTCCTACACGAGCTGTTTAGCTACGTGTTCAGCTGCTCTATCTTCCTATTTCTAGCCTCACTGGCACGTGGCATAGGGAGTAATCCCAAGATTACAACCTTAGTGTCTGCGTGGGGTTCCTCTGGGTACTCTGGTTTCCTCCCACAGTCCAAAGATGTGCATGTTAGGTGGATTGGCCATGCTAAATTGTCCCTTAGTGTCCAGGTGTCTAAGTTAGAGATAGGGCACGGGAGTGGGCCTAGGCAAGATACTCCTCAGAGGGTCGGTGCAGACTCAAATGGACCAAATGGCCTCCTTCTGCACTGTAGGGATTCTATGATTCTAATCCAACTAGGGTTTACTGGATCATAACTGGATCAGCTACATAAATACTGTGGCTACGAGAGTAGGTCAGCAGCTGGGAATTGTGGCGAAAAACCCACCTCCTGTTTCTCTGAAGTCTGTCCAGCCTCCACAAGATGCAGTGTGATGGAATACACGCCACTTAGTTGGATGAATGCAGCTCCAACAACATTCAAGTTAAATGCCATGCAGGACAAAGCAGCCTACTTAACCAGCACCGCATCCACGACATCCGGGGCTGGTATAGCTCAGTTGGCTACACAGCGGCAGAGCACGGTCAGCAGCGTGGGTTCAATCCCCATATCGGCTGAGGTTATTCATGAAGGCCAGCCTTCTCAACCTTGCCCCATGCCCGAGGTGTGGTGATCTTCAGGTTAAATCACCACCAGTCAGCTCTCCCTCACAGAAGGGAAAGCAACCTATGGTCATCCAGGACTCTGGCGGCTTTACATTTTAGTACATAGTGGCAATAGTATGCACTAAATACAAGATGCACTGCAGGAGCTCATCAAGCCTCTTTAAAAAAGCACCCTTCAAACACATGGCCTCTACCAACTGGAAGGACAAGGCCAGCAGATGCATGCAAGCACCACTACCTGCAAGTTCCCCTCAAAGGTATACACCATCCTGTTTAGGTGAAAGGTCAAAAACCTGGAACACCCTTTAAAGCACTGTTGTTTTTTTTTATTAATTCAAGGAATGTGGGCTTCGCTGGCTAGGCCAGCATGTATTACCCATCCCCAAGTGCCCTTGAGAAGGTGCTGGTGAGTTGCCTTCTTGAACCATTACAGGTCGTGTGGTGTAGGTACAGGTTCCAGGATTTTGACCCAGCGACCGTGAAAGAAAAGCAATTTAGTTCCAAGCCAAGATGGTGAGTGGTTTGAAGGGTGAACTTCCAAGTGGTGGTGTTCCCATGTACCTGTTGTCCTTGTCCTTCTAGATCACAGTGGCCATGGGTGTACCTACACCAGGTGGACTGCAGACAGCAGCTTACCACCACCTTCCCACGGGCTATTACAGGTGGAAAACAAATATTAGTAATTGTGCTACACAATGTTACTTGCCACTTTTCAGCACAAGCAATTTTAGGTATGTCTGATGTTACGATCCCAGCTACTATTAATATTGGACAAGTCAGATCCCAGAGTGAAATCTAGCCCGATAGATTCCAATTTGCATTTTAGAAACTGTGGACAAAAGTTACTGAACAAATTCACAGGAGCCTGCTGATGAACACTTAATATAAAGAATAAACTATTTATTAAAACAAGAAATGTGAATGATATGACCCAGACAAAAAGGTTGGAACGGTCTCAATACAAACAAAAGATGATTCAAATTCACACTATTCCTTTACCTCAGCAATTTCTTTACAGACATAGGTCAGTGAAGAGTTACCATTTGCTTTACACAAAGGCTTCTCACCTGGGACTGGCACAGCTGGTAACAGTTTTCTTCAAGTGAATTTCTGAGCATTCATTTGATGCTTCTCATGCAACTTGAATCTCTTCCAAGACACCCAAAAGCCGCACTGTTTCTTCAACTACACACCAAATGAGTACCCTAAACTCAGTCTAAACTGAGCACCTCTGCTAGCTGATCACTTTATTGAGTCTTATTACTGATTATTTAGTTAACTACTGTCCCATTAACCTTGTAGTTTTTTTTTCAGGGATCTTAAAATCCCTGCCTTCTCTTTGTCCCCCTTCCCCCATGTCTGTCTCACTGGATCACTGTTGCTCAGCAACAATAAAGCTTTTCTACTTTGTTTTATTTTCGAGAATCATTCAACTTTCAACCTATTTTAACCATCTCTAACTTCAGAGGTTGTATGGCCTCATTAAAAATATCTACACACACAAACAAACCCAAAAGTCCAGAAACCTTTTAGCCAAGTTCCAGGCACCAAGGTCCACAAACAAAAACCTTTTTTAACACACAGATATATAGTATAAATTCAACTTAAAATTATACATTGTTCATAATACTGGCGTTACTCCCAAGCATGCTCTCCTGCAGTCTTCATTGAACCAGGGTTAATGGTGATGGGAATGAGAGATTAACCAGGTCATGAGATTAGAGATTTTTTTAAAATATATTTTTATTCAATAATTTTAATTTCTAACAAACAAAATATGCAATATCAACATGGAAAAACAGAGGTTACAAAGTACAATATTAGAACAAATAGAACCAATTGTGCAAAACAGACCCAGGAAAGAAACACCGCCTCCCCAACAATGAGAATTAAGAGGTAAACCATTCCCTCCTCTTCCTAACAACTGATGGTGATTAGTTTTTTAAAGTAAGAAATGAATGGTGCCACCTCAGGTAGAACCCCTTAACCGAGTCCCATGGTGTACTTGACCTTCTCTAGATATAAATTCCGTAAGATCACACAAACAGAGCTAGGTGGAGCAGCAGATCTCTATCCCAGCAGAACCCGCCTCTGTGCTATTCGCAAGGAAAAGGCGAGAACATCCACCTTTGCCCCAATCTGTAACCCAAGTGAGTCTGATATCCTGAAAACGGCCAATGGACAAGGTTCCAGATCAATGTTAAGAATCACCGACATGGTGCTCAAGAAGGAGACCCAAAAGCTTGCCAACTTGGCACAGGACACATCATGCAGGTGTGATTAGCAGGTCCCCAAAAACATTGCTTGCACCCGTCTTGCTCAACCTAGCTTTAATTACGTGAGCCCTATGTACTTGAGCTGGATTAGGCTAAGACGTGCAGAGGAGCACGTGGAGTTCACCCTACAAAGGGTCTCACTCCACACACAACTTCATCTAAAATAGGTCCCAGCTCTCTCTCCAATTTTGCCTGTGCTTCGTCTAGCAGGGCCACCTCCATTAAGATTTGTCCATAAATGTTGGAAATGCTCCGCCACCAGATCCTGCAAGCGATAGAGTTCAACTCAACAGGGAGGGTTGCAGAGTCATGGGGAATACAGGAAAAGCCTTTCGAACAAATCATTTTTAGGAGTAACAGAACAAATAACAGAACAAGGGGCTGGTTTAGCTCACTAGGCTAAATCGCTGGCTTTTAAAGCAGACCAAGCAGGCGAGTAGCACGGTTCGATTCCCGTACCAGCCTCCCCAGACAGGCGCCGGAATGTGGCGACTAGGGGCTTTTCACAGTAACTTCATTGAAGCCTACTCTTGACAATAAGCGATTTTCATTTTTTTCATTTCATTTTCAAGTTCATTCCTGGAAGTGAAAACTTTGTTGATAATACCTCCAAACTAGCAAATAGATCCACAAATAGATCCCTAAAACTCCCAAGGCACTTCCACTCCCATAATATAAGCAGCATCTCTAAACCAGACGGAGCGAATAGGTGGTTGCCACAGATAGGGGCCAACAATGTCATGCCTAAATTGTCTCCATATTTTAAGAGTGGACACTACCACTGGGTTCGAAGAGAACCTCATCAGAAAGAAGGTAGTCGGGGCCATTGCCAAAGCCCTTAGACGAGCACCCCTCCAGGAGCTTGCCTCCATCTGTCCTCACATAGGGCTCAGCTCCCCAAACCATCACAGTATGTTCCCAATGTTGACCAATCAATAATAAATGAGCAAGTTGGGTAACGCCAGACAAACCGACTGCCAGTCCCTCTAAAAGAATACCCTATGGACTCTTGGACGGTCTTACCTGCCCAAATAAAAGATCACAAACTTATTACCCTTAGCAAAAAAGGGTTTGGGAGAGAAAAATTGCGAGGCACTGAAAAAGAAATAAATGAATATTAATGTTTATAGTCTGTCCGCCGAGGACAGAGGGAGATTACCCATTTTTACAAGTCAGACCTCATCGTGTTCACCAAACTAGTGTAGTTCAATCTATGGAGCGATAGCCAATTACAGGCCAACCAGATACCCAGATAACAAAAGCTACCTCTGACAACTCAAAAAGGCAATACCCCCAGATCAGTTCCGCTCCCCTTAACCAGAAAACATTCGCTCTTCTCCAGGTTCCGTTTGTATCCTGAAAAAGGAGCCCCCCCCCACTTTATCCAAGGTTCTCAGGGATATTGCTAACAGCTCAATCACCAGCGCAAATAGAAGTGGTGACAAAGAACATCCCTGAATGATACCCTTACTCAATGAGAAATATCCAGAGTTTTAAGCGTTGGTGCGCATACATACGTAGGAGCACTAAAAAGCAGCTGAACCACAAAACAAACTTCTGCCCAAGACCGAACCTCCCCAGGGCCTTGAAGAGGTACACCCACTCTACCCTGTCCAATGCCTTCTCCGCACGCAAAGACACAATCACTCTGGTTCAGAAACCAGAGAGGGGGAAAGGAGAACATTCAATAAGCACCGCACATTAGCCGATAATTGTAGTCTTTTAATGAAACCAGTCTGGTCGTCCGCAATCACCTCTGGAACACATGGTTCAAACGCAGCTCCAAAACCTGAGCTATCAATTTGCCGTCACCATTCAGAAGGGAAATTGCTTCATAGGAACCACACTCCATGGGATTTTTGTCTTTTTTCAAAGTAAGAAATATAGAGGCCTGGAAGAGGGTACGGGCAAGGACTCCTGTGACAGTGGTGTTAACTGGCTCGTAACGTTCTTGTAAAATTGGACGAGAAACCCGTCAGGACCAGGGGCCTTACCGAACTGCATCAATCCAATGCCCTTCAGTACTTCCTCCGGGCACAACGGGGCCCCAACTTCTCCTGCCTTTCTCTCTCCACCATCGGAAAGCATAGCCATCTAAAAACCGACCTATTCTCCGGGGGTCTCTGACCTATCGAGAGGCTTGTAAAAAGACTCGAAGACCGCACTGACTTAATTCCGGGCGGAAACCAAACCCAAGTTTTTAATTTGTATAATCTCTCTGGAAGCTGCCTGCCACCTCAACTGGTGAGCTAGAAAACGGCTAGCCTTCCCCATACTCATTAAAAAAAATACCCTCCGGAACTGGAGCTGGTTCACCGCCTTCCCAGTGGACAGCAAATCAAACTGGGCTGGTAACTTCTTCCTATTGGGCTGGTAACTTCTTCCTATTCAGAAGCAACTGCGGAGTAGGGTCAGACAAATATTGACGATCCGTCTCAAGAAGCACACCCACCAACCATTGCCACTCTGCCCTCAGAATCCTATCAAAATGTGCCTTAAAGGAGATTACCTCCACATCAAAGCTCCAAAGCCTAGGACTTGGCTCCTCACTCTGCAAATGGATCCTCGACTTTCTGACCCACAGACCATAATCAGTAAGAATAAACAGCAACACCTCCTCCACGATAGTCTTCAATACCAGGGCCCCGCAAGGCCCCCTACTATACTCCTTGTATACACACGACTGCATGGCAAAATTTGGTTCCAACTCCATCTACAAGTTTGCAGATGACACGACCATAGTGGGTCGGATCTAGAACAATGACGAGTCAGAATACAGGAGGGAGATAGAGAACCTGGTGGAGTGGTGCAACGACAACAATCTATCTATCCCTCAATGCCAGCAAAACTAAAGAGCTGGTCATTGACTTCAGAAAGCAATGTACTGTACGCCCGTCTGCATCAACCGGGCCGAGGTGGAGATGGTTGACAGCTTGAAATTCCTAGGTGTGCACATCACCAAAAATCCGTCTTGTTCCATCCACGTTGACGCTGCCACCAAGAAAGCACAACAGTGCCTATACTTCCTTAGGAAACTAAGGAAATTCCACACTGACTCTTACCAACTTTACAGATGCATCATAGAAAGCATCCTATCTGGCTGCATCGCAGCCTGGTATGGCAATTGCTTGGCCCAAGACCGCAAGAAACTTCAGAGAATCGTGAACATAGCTCAGTCCATCACACAAACCTGTTTCCCATCCATTGACTCCATCTACACCTCCCGCTGCCTGGGGAAAACGGGCAGCATAATCAAAGACCACTCCCACCCGCCTTACTCACTCTTCCAACTTCTTCCATCAGGCAGGAGATACAAAAGTCTGAGAACACACATAAACAGATTCAAAAACAGCTTCTTCCCCGCTGTTACCAGACTCCTAAACGACCGTCTTATGGACTGACCTGATTAATACAGCATTCCTGTATGCTTCACCTGATGCATGTGTCTATGTATTTACATCGTGTACCTTATGTTGCCCTATTATGTATTTTCTTTTTATTTTATCTTCTTTTCATGTACTGAATGATCTGTTTGAGCTGCTCGCAGAAAAATACTTTTCATTGTACCTCGGTACACATAACAATAAGCAAATCCAATTCAATCCCCTCCTTACAACCGGCTTCCCATAGCGTGGAGGGAGGTGCAGAGTCATTCCTATTTAATCAGGTATACTCGTCGATGGTCCTGGACATGTGCTGAGAAAACCCCACCTCCGCCAGCAATGCTACATCTAACCTCCACGATAAGCACTGATTAGAATTTGGACCAAGTCCACAAGCGTGGAGCATTGTCCGAGATTACAATAGCCGAGTATTCTGATCTCCAAACCCAGGGTAGGAGAGACTCACCTATTAAGATGATGTCAATCCTGGAATACAGTTTATGAACGTGGGAAAAGAACGAGAACGCCTTGTCCCTAGATGCAAACATCATCCCAATTTAGCACAGATATTTACTAGTACCACTGACATGCCTGCTAAAGACCCACTGACCATCATGAATCTGGTACTGGGAGAAAAGAACCCATTTACTGACTGAGATCGCTGTACCTCTGGCCCACCCATGAAAGCCCGAATGCAACATTTGGCTCACCCATCCCTTCCGCAGTCTGGTTTGATACCTTATCCACAAGTGAGTCTCCTGCAAAACACCACATCAGCACATTGATTCTTTAAGGGAGCAAAAACTTCCCACCTTTTTACCGGGCCACCCACCTCCCTTACATTCCATGTGGCCAGCCAAATTGGGGGCCTCCCACCTCCATCCCTGAACAAGCCAGCCAGGAGTTGCCACGTTCCTACTCAGAAAACATGGGCCCCCAAGACCCACCCAAAATAGTCACCAAATCCACCCATAGAATGAGACAAAGAGAATTGGCAGGCTAACTTCACTTGCCCCCCACCCCCCAACTAATGCTCCACCCAAATATACATATTGATACCCGAAAAAAACTTAAGACCCCCCCCCCCATCCCTGCAAACCGCAACCCCTAACTATTTGCAGATGCGAAGCTCATCGAACCAAGTAAAACTGCTTGGACATTTGCAGCTCTTCCTCCCCCATGGTCTCTCGGGGGAAAACAGCAACAGCCAAATTCGTGGCACCACGGTTGATTCTGCTGCAGAGGAGAGGGGTAATAAGTGTGACAGTGCAATAGTTATAGGGGATTCAATTGTAAGGGGAATAGACAGGCTTTTCTGTGGCCGCAAACGAGACTCCAGGATGGTATGTTGCCTCCCTGGTGCTAGGGTCAAGGATGCCTCGGAATGGGTACAGGACATTCTGGAGTGGATTCAATAAAGTGGATGAACTAATCGCGCAGATAGATACAAATGGGTATGATATAATTGGGATTACAGAGACATGGCTGCAGGGTGAACAGGGATGGGAACTGAATGTCCCAGGGTTTTCAGTATTAAGGAAAGACAAGCATAAAGAAAAGGTGGTGGTGTGGCAGCACTGCTGGTTAAAGAGGAAATTAACACAGTAGTGAGAAAGGATATTAGCTCTGAAAATGTGGAACCTGTATGGGTAGAGTTGAGAAATACCAAGGGACAAAAAACATTAGCGGGTGTCATATATAGACCCCCAAACTGCAGTGGTGAGGTTGGGAATGGCATTAAACAAGAAATTAGAGATGCATGTAACAAGGGAATATCAGTGATCATGGGTGATTTTAATCTTCACATAGATTGGGCAAATCAAATTGGCCACAATGCCATAGAGGAGGAATTTCTGGAGTGTATACGGGATGGTTTTCTTGACCAATATGTTGAGGAACCAACTAGAGAGCAGGCCTTCTTAGACTGGGTACTGTGTAATGAGAAGGGAATCATTGTCAATCTGGCTGTTCGAGACCCCTTGGGGATAAGCGACCATAGCATGATAGAATTTTTTATCAAGGTGGAGAGTGAAGTAGTTGATTCGGAGTCTAGGGTGCTGAATCTTAATAAAGGGAACTATGAGGATACGAGGCATGATTTGGCCTTGATAGATTGGGGAAAATTACTTAAGATTGGCGGAGAGATGGCAGATGGAGTTTAATCCAGACAAGTGTGAGGTAATGCTTTTTGGAAGGTCTAATACACGTAGGGAATATACAGTGAATGGTAGAACCCTCAAGAGTATTGACAGTCAGAGAGATCTAGGTGCACAGGTCCACAGGTCACTGAAAGGGGCAACACAGGTGGAGAAGGTAGTCAAGAAGGCACATGGCATGCTTGCCTTCATTGGCCGGGGCATTGAGTATAGAAATTGGCAAGTCATGTTGCAGCTGTACAGAACCTTAGTTAGGCCACACTTGGAGTATAGTGTTCAATTCTGGTCGCCACACTACCAGAAGGATATGGAGGCTTTAGAGACGATGCAGAAGAGATTTACCAGGATGTTGCCTGGTATGGTGGGCATTAGCTATGAGGAGAGGTTGCATAAACTCGGTTTGTTCTCACTGGAACGATGGAGGTTGAGGAGCGACCTGATAGAGGTCTACAAAATTATGAGGGGCATAGACAGAGTGGATAGTCAGAGGCTTTTTCCCAGGGTAGAGGGGTCAATTGCTAGGGGGCATAGGTTTAAGGTGCAAGAGGCAAGGTTTAGAGGAGATGTATGAGGCAAGTTTTTTTGTTGTTTTTTTTACACAGAGGTGCCTGGAACTCGCTGCCGGAGGAGGTGGTGGAAGCAGGGAAGATAGTGCCGTTTAAGGGGCATCTTGACAAATACATAAATAGGATGGGAATAGAGGGATACGGACCCCAGAAGTGCAGAAGATTTTAGTTTAGATGGGCAGCATGGTTGGCACAGGCTTGGAGGGCCAAAGGGCCTGTTCCTGTGCTGCATTTTTCTTTGTTCTTTGGTAAAGGGATGACAGTGGATAGACAATGGGAAACATTCAAGGAACACATGGGGGAACTACAGCAACTGTTCATTCCTGTCTGGCACAAAAGCAAAGGGGGTAAGAGGGCCAATCCATGGCTTACAAAGAACACTAGAAATAGTATCCGATACAAGGAAGAAGTATACAGATTGGCCAAGAAAAATAATAGGTCTGAGGATTGGGAACAGTTTAGAATTCAGCAAAGGGCGACGAAGGGAGGGCAGCACGGTGGCCTAGTGGTTAGCACAGCTGCTTCACGGCGCTGAGGTCCCAGGCTCGATCCCGGCTCTTGATCACTGTCCGTGTGGAGTTTGCACATTCTCCCCGTGTCTGCGTGGGTTTTGCCCCCACAACCCAAAAAATGTGCAGAGTAGGTGGATTGGCCACACTAAATTGCCCCTTAATTGGAAAAAATAATTGGGTAATCTAAATTTATTAAAAAAGAAAAAGGAAAAAAAAAGGACGAAGGGATTGATTAAGAAGGAGAAAGTACAGTACGAAAGGAAGCTTGTAGGGAACATAAAGACTGACACTAAGAGTTTCCATAGATATGTGAATAGAAAGATACTGGTAAAGAGAAATGTAGGC
The DNA here is from genome assembly GCF_902713615.1 of Scyliorhinus canicula. Taxonomy (NCBI): domain Eukaryota; kingdom Metazoa; phylum Chordata; class Chondrichthyes; order Carcharhiniformes; family Scyliorhinidae; genus Scyliorhinus; species Scyliorhinus canicula. The sequence continues at coordinate 119,590,536 of NC_052150.1, forward strand.
CCCCTACAGACAGAAACAGGGGAACGCATAATAAGGGACAAAGAAATGGCTGAGCAATTGAATACATACTTTGGCTCTGTCTTCACAAATGAGGACACAAATCAGATCCCGGAAATGTTGGAGAATGAAAGGTTTCGTGAGAGGGAAGAACTGAGGGAGATCAACATTAGTAGAGAAATGGTGCTGGGAAAATTGATGGGATTGAAGGTGGATAAATCCCCAGGGCCTGAGAATCTGCATCCCAAAGTGCTTAAGGAGGTGGCTCTGGAAATAGTGGATGCATCTTCCGGGATTCTATAAACTCTGGAACTGTCCCTGCAGATTGGAGGGTGGCTCACGCCACTCCGATATTCAAAAAGGGCGATAGAGAGAAAGCAGGGAATTATGGACCAATAAGCCTAACATCGGAAATGGGAAAAATGCTTGAATCCATTATCAATGACTTTATAGCAGAACATTTAGAAGGCAGTGGCAGGGACAGTCAGAGTCAGCATGGATTTATGAAGGGAAAATCATGCTTGACAAATCTGTTCGAATTCTTTGAAGCGGTAATCAGTACAGTTGACAAGGGGGAGCCAGTCGATGTGGTATATTTGGACTTTTAGAAGGCGTTTGACAAAGTCCCGCGGAAGAGATTATTGCGCAAAATTAAAGCGCGTGGGATTAGGGAAATGTATTGAGGTGGATAGAAAACTGGTTGGCAGAGAGGAAACAAAGAGTAGGGATTGATGGGTCCTTTTCAAATTGGCAGGCAGTAACCAGTGGGGTACCACAGGGATCGGTGCTGGGACCCCAGCTGTTCACAATATATACTAATGATTTGGATGAAGGAACAAAATATAACAGCTCAAAGTTTGCAGATGATACCAAATTACGTGGGAGGGTAAACTGTGACGAGGATGCAGGGATCCTACAGCAAGATCTGGACAGGTTGGGCGAGTGGTCAAATCAATGGCAAATGCAGTATATAGAACATAGAACATAGAACAGTACAGCACAGAACAGGCCCTTCGGCCCTCGATGTTGTGCCGAGCAATGATCACCCTACTCAAACCCATGTATCCACCCTATACCCGTAACCCAACAACCCCCCCTTAACCTTACTTTTAAGGACACTACGGGCAATTTAGCATGGCCAATCTACCTAATTTGGATAAGTGTGAGGTTGTTCACTTTGGAAGCAAAAACAGGAAGGCAGATTAAAACATAGAACATACAGTGCAGAAGGAGGCTTTTCGGCCAATCAAGTCTGCACCGACCCACTTAAGCCCTCACTTCCACCCCATTCCCCCAATCAAACAACCCCTCCTACCCCTTTTTGAACACGAAGGGCAATTTATCATGGCCAATCCAACTAACGTGCACATCTTTGGACTGTGGGAGGTGTGGTGAATGTGATTCACACGGGATTATAATCTGTATATATATGTGTCTATATTGTAAGTGCAGTTGCACTACCTGACAACCAGGGGGAGTAGCTCTGGGAATACTCGAGAGTTGTACTGGGCTTCTCCCTTGGCTCCGCCCAGGACTCCTCCCCCGGGAGCTGCTATATAAAGTTCAGTACCACAGGGTCAGCCGGCCAGTTCACCGAAAGTTCAACGGCTAACAGGCTGGCTCTGTTGTAAGTATATTAAAACCGCTATTCTAATCCTACAAGCACGTGTCCGTAGAATAGTTGGTTCCAACAATTTAATATACTTAGGAAACAGTTGAAGAAAATCATGGAAGCAGCCCTCAAGCCCGGATGCCTAGAACTCAACCCGAAGGATGCAGAGGCTAAGGAAATTTTTTCCCACTGGCCGAGATGTTTTAAAGCCTACCTGGCAGAAGCCAGCACCGCCGGAACAAAAACTCAGCCTACTGCACGCGAGGGTAAGCCACAGAATCTCCACACAGCTAAATCCGGCCGGTTCTTACACCGCAGCGCTGGCGATGTTTATGCACGCCACGTGTTTACGACTCGCCGTCAGCGGCCTACAGAAATGCTAGCTGAGTTTGTACGGGAACTGAACAATCTTTCCAATGACTGTAATTATCAAGCCGTTACCGCGGCTGAACATAGGGAGCTTGCTGTGCGGGACATTTTCGTAGCGGGCCTTAGATCTAACTATGTGCGCCAAAGACTGCTAGAAAAGGGGGCCCAGGACATAGATACTACTGTGGAGGCTGCTACCACTATGGAAGTCTCCTTCCGCAGCCTCACCTCGTTTCCCACGGACCCCGCGACCTCATCGTGGGCCCCCGACCAACAATCCCCCCAAGCCTGTGCCGCATGGCCCCCCAGCTACCGCGCTGCCAAAGCCAGTAACTCTGCTGTCCCAGCTAACTACTCAGCTGCTCCAGCCTGCCATTTCTGTGGCCAAAGCCAGCACCCGCGGCAGCACTGCCCAGCCCGATCCGCGACCTGCAGCAGCTGCGGGAAGAAAGGCCACTATGCCAGATTGTGCCTCGCGAAAAGGGCCCCAGTTTTTAACTCCCTTGCAGAGAGAACAAATCGCTCCCAACACCAGCAGGCCCGCGGGGCCCGAAACGCTGCGGCCTACGCCCCCAACTCCGCCCCCTCCCGCCACGTGCGATCCATGGGGCCGCCATCTTCCTCGCCGTTCACCACGTGCGATCCACGGGACCCATCTGCATCGGCATGCTCAGAAAGCTCATCTGAAGATACGACTTCCCCGGGCACTCCCCACGCGGCCCGCAACTCAACGCGGTCACCCTAGATCAATCCCGCCCCAAGCACCTACGAAATTCGATGCCAACAGGTACAGCACGCCATGCCTCTTTGACTCCGGGAGCACCGAGAGCTTTATACATCCAGAGCTGGCAAGACGCTGTTTGCTTTCTATTTTTCCGGTGAGCCAAACTATCGCCCTCGCTTCGGGCTCCCACTCAGTCCAAATCCAAGGACGCACCGTCGCTACGCTCACAATTCGAGGCGCTAGTTATTCTAAATTTAAACTTTATGTCCTGCGCGCCACTCTTATTAGGCCTGGATTTCCAGTGCAACCTCAAGAGCCTCACCCTCAGCGGGCCCCTGCCCCCACACACTATCTGCAGCCTAGCCACGCTGCACATCTCCCCCCCTCCTCTCTTCGCCAATCTCACTCCAGATTGCAAACCAGTAGCTACTCGCAGCAGGCGATACAGCCTACAGGATAGGGTCTTTATCCGATCGGAGGTCCGACGGCTGCTCAGTGAGGGGATCATAGAGGCCAGTAATAGTCCCTGGAGAGCTCAGGTGGTGGTCATCACCGGGGACACAGGGCCACAGGGTCAGCCAGCCAGTTCACCGAAAGTTCAACAGCTAACAGGCTGGCTCTGTTGTAAGTATATTAAAACCGCTATTCTAATCCTACAAGAACGTGTCCGTAGAATTGTTGGTTCCAACAGGAGGAAACCCGAGCACCCGGAGAAAACTCACGCAGACACGGGGAGAACGTGCAGGCTCTGCACAGGCAGTGACCAAGCAGGAAATCAAACCTGGGACCCTGGCGCTGTGAAGCCACAGTGCTAGCCACTTGTGCTCCCGTGCTGCCCAATTTACAACCATTCAGGTTGAGCAGGACCTGGGTGTCCTTGTGCACCAGTCTCTGAAGGCAAGTATGCAGGTGCAGCAGGCGGCAAGAAGGCTAATGATATGTTGGCCTTCATTGCGAGGTTTTGAGTCAAGAAGCAGGGATGTGTTGCTGCAACTGTACAGGGCCTTGGTAAGACCACACTTGAGTATTGTGTGCAGTTTTGGTCTCCTTCTCTGAGGAAGGATGTCCTTGCTCTCAAGGGAGTGCAGCGAAGAGTTACCAGACAGATTCCAGGGATGGCTTGAGGTCGTTGGCTTTAGCCTTCTATTCTCAGCAATCACCACCACTATTTCAACTTCTAGTGAGGCAAACGGCTCCCCCCGTGACTCGTCAGCGCTTTTACCATGTCTTCAATCACCTCGCCATGATGTTTAACAGATTCCGCAATATTCTCTCATTTCACCTGGACAAGGCCCAGGGCTTCCTCAAGTGGCAGACATAGTTTTTCTTCCATCTGCCTCCACGGCTTGTCGAAGTGGGCATAACATTCCTTAGCTAGCATACTGGCCAGCATGTCTGCCGTAATCGGGGAGTCCGCTGATGCGGCCTCTGCCATATTTTCCACTGTGGAGCTGCGCGACGCCTCAGAGTCGGTCAGGGTTTCTTTCCGTAGGTTGCTTATTTGAGTAGGGTGATCATTGCTCGGCACAACATCGGCGCAGGTTTCCTTGCTTATGTTAAACCTAATGCCATGAGATTTCTTGAGGTCCAGAGCCAATGTTGAAGATCCCAGGACAACTCATTTCCAAATGTATACCACTGTGCCACCATCCTGAAGTTAGTCTATCCTACCAGTGGGATAGGACATTGGCTGTAAAGTATGATTCAGATGCAGTAAACAATAAAGTAAACACTGAAGCATCAGTGCGGTGCTGTTGGGCAGATGGCTGAACCAAATAGCCCATTCTTGTGACAGTAGCCAATCACATAAAATGGCAGGATAGAAGGGAAGTCATTGGCAACTCTTTTAATGAGCTATCTAATTACTTGCACACCCATCCACTATTCTCCCCATCAACTAAAACTTTCCACTTCAAATTTTTATCTAATTTCATTTTGAAAATGTCTGCTTTTGCCACTCTTTCAGGTAGTATATTTCTCATCTCCACTCTGCTCTTTTTGCTACTCACTGAAGTTCAAATCTCTTGTTACCAACAGCTGTTTCCTATTAATTCTATCAACATCCTTCATCAGATTGAACACCTTTATTAAATTTCCACTTAATTGACTCTGTTCTAAGGAGGCCAAACCCAGTGTTTCTAGTCTCTCCTCACAATTGAAGTCTCCCATCCCAGATATCTATCAGTAAATCTCTTCTGCACCCTCTCCAAGGTCTTGATTAAAGTGTAGATCCCATAACAGAACGCAACATTCCTGCTGAGGTATACCAGTGATTTATAACTTATTTTGTACTTCTATGCCTCTGTTTTTAAACCCAAGGATCCCATTCACTTTTCGAACAGACTTATCAACTTGCCCTGCCACCGTCAAAATTTTCTGTACATCAACACACACATTTCTGTTCCAGCACCATTTAAAACAGTATTGTTTAGTTTATATTGCCTCTCATTTTCCTTCCAAGGTGCATCACGAGTGACAGCAATCACAATCCCAACAATGGCAGTCAGTATATTACACTAAAACCGTATCTATATTTTGACTCTGTTTCAACAGGCAATCAATCTAATGTTGGACAGAATTAAATTGGAAATAGCAGAGTGGGTGATCAAAAGTTAGCAATGGTGTGTGTATTCCCTGTCACCCCTGATGAGAGCGTTTTAGCTGTTGAAGTGGGCAGTTACAAAACTACAGAACACAAAAATGTCAAACACCTGTTGATTCCAATCAACAACTTAGCACCTTGAATGCAGTGAGACCTCCCACAGCACATCAAAGGAGGATTATCAAACAGAATCTGACACTGAGCTATAGGAGATACCTGAACATGCCAAAGGAGTAGATTTTATGGAGCACCATAAAGGGACAAAGATAAGAGGCTGAGTGGCTTAGGAAGGGAATTCTAGTTCTTGGCCTAAGTAGCTGAAGGCACAACCACCAATGGTACAACAATCAAAATCACGGATGTGAATAAGGGCAGAATTGTAGAAATCCTAGATTACGTTCTCATCTACTGTACATTACTCCTCCAGTTCAGTACCTCGATCAAGGTCACCAGTGCAGTGTCGGAAAATCTTGGAGCCCATCCTCTCCAACATTGTTCCATTATTGAGTGCTTCCAGGTCAGAATTAATAATAGAATTACTTCTAGCATCTCTACCAGGTACAATGCAATTCCTCAAATGTTACAGGCTGGCTTTTGTGTACTGCAATTTGCTTTAATTGATGTTAGCCTCTCATGATTTTGGGACCCCTATTGAGGTGTGCTGCTGCTCAATAGAGTGGATAAGCGCTGGTTACACTCTTTTAATCACGGCAATGAACAAGCAACACAAAGCTGGTGTGCTACCTAAATCAGAAACAACAGCACAAGCTAACACTGCATCAAGATGATCTTTGCACCCATTTTCAGGAGCCATTGAATTTTGCCTATTTTGCCTCCTTGTACAGAAAAAATAAATAAAAGTTGTGTATGAGCAAGTCAGGTATAAACATTACATAGCTAGAATTTCAACTATGATTAAGTCTGGTGTGACCAACAGCAAGTGTGCAAACCTTAAAATAGACCAGAACAAGATGTGCTGTTGAGATAATGGTACAATTACTTACATTTTCAACAGGTTTCCTAAAGTGGTAGGTAGAATGCATTATAAATACAGGAGACCAGTATCTTTCAGAAACTACCTTTCATAACTCTTATACTTAATTTCACTTATGATAGATATTACTTCAATAACTTTAGTAATGGAAAATACATATTTAATTGTCACTAACTACAGGAAAAAGGAATAACCTTAATGCATGAATACACAAGTAATTTTATGGGAGATCTGCAAATGTGGTTATAGAAATAATTACGTGCGTGAGAACTGAAAGCTGGAACCCAAACAGAGGGTTTAGATAACATCCATAAATTGTTCAGGTTTCACACTTATGATTTTGGAGGTTATTTGAACTCCACTCCATTTCAGGAAGATCCTGATGAAACAGCTATTTCACTCTTTCGAAATTAAACAAAATCATTCAGACCATTTACTGAAGTCTTCAAAAATCAAAATATGCTACCATTTAGTAACAAAAATGAAGTACTTATTTGGTCAACAATTTACTCAAACAACACTGGGAATACTCAACAAGAGATTATATTGTTCTTTAACAATAAATATTTATAGCTAAATGATCCTTTCTATATTCTTAGGTCTTTTTTATCATGAAAAATATTTTAAGTAACCGTGAAGCACTTGGGATGTCTTATTTTGTTAAAAAAACCACAGAAATACAGTTTTTGTTGCATTGGGCTGATAATGATCCTTTATTCAATTCTTTCATTTCTTCTCGAAATTGACTTTGCTTTGTTCAAGTCAAGACTCTCGAATAAAGTCCGTCTTTTTTAAACTTATACTAGAATGTTCACGAGATTTATGTATATTCTGTACTCCTGGGATAGAGATCATTGATAGTTCAATGTTGGTATAATAGACTTAGCAGCAAACAAAGACATACAATAAACAATTAAAAATAGATTACATTCCGATAGGCACTTGTTCAAATTTAATTTAGAACAAAATTATTTTGGAATTCTCAGTATCATATGATTTTTAAAAATGTTTTTAATTCCTAAACTGATATTCAGTTATTAGTTCATGGAATATAATTTATGAATTTACTGTAATGAAGTTCTGTGGCCTCAACAATGCACTTTATCAAAAAACCTAGCTATGTAGGAAGTCAATTTAAATGCATAGTTGAGATTTGTACAAGTTTTATGTATTGGTCCTCTTGCCTACATTACAGCCTACAGATGGAAAAATTCATGAGATTTGCTCCAACACGCTGGCCTCATCGCCAGAAAATACCACAGGAATTGTACACTGTCCAATGATCAATATAATTTATTTGCAAGTAACACATTTCCAATATTCCAACCTTTTCCATCCTGGTAACAGCAATCAACTCATGACAATTTTTTTTTAAAGTCAACTGAAGGCTATGTTTACATTCATTCTAGCATTCCATAGCATGATCAATTATTACAATTTATTTTCAAATGTGACTGTAGAATATTCAGACATACAAGGGATTTTAAATGGAAAAACTACCATAAATTGCTTTGAAATTACGTACAATCAGTATAGTGTTCGCAGATGTCTTTGTTTGAACAACTGCATATCTAAGAGGCTATTAATTCTCATTCAAGAGAACTACAAAACATCTTTCTCTTGAAGTTTGAAATTGCCTTTTCTACCTCAGTATAAAACCAAACAGTTGGTGATGTTGAAAATTGTTTAAGGCATCCCTCTATCCTCGGTGTCCAAATGATTCAATAAACTGGTCACCGTGATCTTTACAGGAAAAGATTTTAATAAATTCACATGTACAACATTTATAATGTTCAACATTTATAGTGTTCAACATTTAGTGTTCAACAGAAGCAAGCACTGTCTTGCCATTTATTATAGTCTATGGCAGGGGTGGGCAAACTACGGCCCACGGGCCGCATGCGACCCGACAAAGGTTTTTATGCGGCCCGCCAATGAGGTGCCCGGAATCATAACCAGCATTTTTGAAAAGCCGCCGGGGAAAAGCCGCTGAAGTAAATGCGCTTATTCAATAAGCTAGGCTAGGCTAGGCTTCTGTCAGTGTTAAGGATCAGCACAAGCAACTTGACACCTGATTTCAACAAACTGGTAAATGACTGCAGTCAGATGCATCATTCTCATTGACATTGTTCTGTTACTTACTGAGTTACTTTGTTTTTCAAATAAATGTGCTTTTTTTCTTTAAAGACCTTTTATTTTGGCTATTTAAAATATTAATTATTTTACTTAATATACTATGCGGCCCTTTAAAATTGTGAATTTCTGAATGTGGCCCTTGCACGGAAAAGTTTGCCCACCCCTGGTCTATGGTATCATAAAATAATTCTCATACTTTATGGAAACGTGAAACTCAGAAGATGGAACCAAGTTTTAAAGTGAAACTACACACTATTCTGCAATTCATTTGGAAATGCAGTTTGATTTAAAATATTCCCACCTTATTCTTTTTGCAACTTCAGCCTCCCCACTCAGCTTTCTCATTAGATATTTTATCAGTAGCCTAGGTAAACACACATTCACACCCCTAAATGCGCAATAATTTGGTGCAGACAAAATTGGTATGTTTTAGGAATTCTTACGCAATATTAAAAGAGAAAATCTTGTCTGGGGGGCATATTCCTATCCAATGTACCATCTTACTATAGATGAAAAGGATACATGCCATAAAATTTAAAAGGAAAATAGTTGTCACATATAGTACCGGCATTTCATATTCTGAACTTCAAACTAATTTATATCTTAAAAATTGGGCAAAAAGATTTAAACAACAGCGGCTCAAGGTCACCTGACTTCTTCAGTGGATTAGAACCACTCCCCTATCTCAATAGGGAACGAATGAACATTCCAGATTGACGCAAGTCAATGCCCTTGCCTGAAACCAATCAAATAGGGATTATCTAATTTGAATAGATAATTCTAAAAGAAAGACACTTACTGTCTCAAACCCTCAGAAGTATTAACCCACAACATAGGATGTGGAATCAACATGAACACCACACCTTATTTGGAAACGGCCTTGAACTTGTGAAAAGACACATGAAGAAAGTTACTTTTTGTCAGTTTAAAAGCTCAGCCAGAGGCTGTATGCAGGCAATTCCACCAAAGCCATCAGACACAATAGCTCAGCCAGTCTGTGAACCAGACTCAGAAACTAGCTGAGACATCAGGCAACTAGAATATGTAACCTGTTCCAGTTTAAAGTTCGTACAAGAATTAACCTACTGGCTATTCAAGAAAGTTCACAACCTGCTGTGAACCTTTTGTTTTACAAGACTCTCACTTCAACTGTAAATCATTGAATCCATTCAAAAGACCACAGGCCTGCCACACAGGGAACTGGAAGTCATAAATCAGAGAGTGAGATAACTGTAATCTGGAAAAGCGCATTTATCTGTATCCAATCTTTGTGTGGGGGCCGTGAGTAAAATTGAGTATATGCGGTGTTGCATTCAACTTTGGGTAAGTGTGTGAGAATAAATTACCTTTACTTTTAAACCCACTAAAGCTTGCTGCTGAATTGTTTAATTGGAACACATGTTCCAAGAGTAAAAAAATACACACCCTTTTCCACACAAAACATGCTGAACACAGGCAGTAAGAGAACAACTTCTGGCCGTGATAGTGCTGATACTTGAAATCGGAAATAAAAACAAAAAATTCTAGAAATACTCTGGTCTGGCAGCATCTGGGGAGAGAAACAGACAAGGTAATCAACCTGAAATGTTAACTCTCATTTCTCTCACTACAGATCCTGCCAGGCCTGAGTACTTCCAGAATTTTCTGTTCTCATTTCCCATCATTAATTTGACTTTTTTTAAAACATCAATTTTCTTGTCAACACAGAAGTCTTCAAAGTGGCATACATCCCAAAACCCTGAGAGTGGTCAGGAACAAGATTGTGGTGGCCCTCGAAATTACATGCAAGTGCTCTGCTGAATGTAGATGTATGTTGGATGCAGTACCCATACCTAAAATGGGTGTGTGTTAATCCGGATAATTACAGGGCAGTTGGGGGCGGCATTGGCATGGTGGCATTGTCACTGGGCTAGCACTCCAGAGACCCAGGGTAATGCTCTGGGTTCAAATCCTGCCAGGACAGTTGGTGACATTTGAATTCAATACAAAAACCTGGAATTAAAAGTCTCAGGATGACCATGAAACCACTGTTGATTGTTGTCAAACCCATCTGGTTCACTAATATCCCTTAGGGAAGGTAATTTTCAATCCTTACCTGGTCCCCATTTGGTTAACTAATATCATTTAGGGAAGGAAATCTGCCATCCTTACCTGGTCTGGCCTACATGTGAATCCAGATCCACAGTAATGTGGTTGATTCTTAATGTCTCCCTCAAGGGCAGTTGGGGAGCGGCAATAAATGCTGGCCATGAATGGGAAAAAAAAGTAGAGAAAATTTTAAAGGGTGAAATTAGCAGATCTTTGGAGAATGAAAAAACAGAGATCGACAGTACCCATTTCAAAAGAGAGGATCTTGCGTGACAAACTTAGCACAGATAAATGAGGATGGGCAATAAATGCTGGCCTGGCCCACATTCATTGAATGAATAAAGAAAATCTTCCACTTTTGTGGATACCAACATTGCAGCTATACTGGTTGGTGAGGGACCGGAGTGGTTAGCACTGTTGTTTCACAGTGCCAGGGACCCTGGTTCAATTCCCGGCTTGGGTCACTGTCTGTACGGAGTCTGCATATTCTCCCAGTATCTGCATGAGTTTCCTCCGGATGCTCCGGTTTCCTCCCACAGTCCAAAGACATGCGGGTTGGGTGGATTGGTCGCGCTAAATTTCCCCGTAGTGTCCAAAAGTTAGGTGAGATTGCTGTTATGGGGATAGGGTGGCGGTGCAGACTTGGGTAGGGTGCTCATTCAGGGCTCGGTGTAGACTTGATGGGCCAAATGGCCACCTTCTGCACTGTAAATTCTATGATTCTATGAAATCTGGTTCCTCATGTTGAACATCGAGAAACGTGCCCAGTCATGTGACAATCATGGCATGCGTTTATGACAACATAAAAAGTGACACTGCCACTTCTCACAATATTTTCCACTCTGGTAACTGAACCCACCCAACATGAATGGGAGTGGAAAATCCAGGCCCACGTCTAGAGTACTCTGTACAGTATTAGTCTCCTTATTTGAGGTAGGATGTAAATGTGTCAGAAGCTGTTCAAGAATATTTACCAGACTCATGGCAGCTCTGGGTGGGTTATCTTATGAGGATAAGGTTGGACTGGCTGGCTCGGTTTGTATCCACTAGAATTTAAAAGAGTAAGGGACGACTTGATTGAAACACAAGATCCTGAGAGGTGAATGTGGAGGAGATGCTTTGTCTTGTGGAAGAATCTAGAACTAGATCAGTGAACGAGGTCATTTAAGACAGGGATGAGGGTCACAAATCTTTGGAATTCTCATCCTCAAAGGCACGAAGCAGAGTCTTTGAATATATTTAAGGCAGATAGACAGATTCTTGATAAGCAAGGGGATGAAAGGTTATCTGGGGTAAGCGGGAGGTTACAATCAGGTCAGCCATGATTTTATTGAATGGCGGAGCAGGCTCGAGGGACCGAGTGTGCTACCCCTGCTCCCAATTCATATGTTCGCACTTAAAACATTAACGTTTTAAAAACCGTATCTTTTAATTGGAATAAGATTACAGGTTCGATTCCAGGCTTGGGTAACTGTCTTTGCGGAGTCTGCACGTTCTCCCAGTCTCTGCGTGGATTTCCTCCGGGTTCTCCGGTTTCCTCCCAAAGTCCAAAGATGTGGTTAGGTGGATTGGCCATGATAAATTGCCCTTAGTATGCAAAAAGGTTAGGTGGGATTACTGGGTTATGGGGATAGGGTGGAGGTCTGGGCTAAAATAGGGTACTCTTTCCAAGAGCCGGTGCAGACTCGATGGGCTGAATGGCCTCCTTCTGCACTGTAAATTCTATGATCTATGAAATGTCTGAAGTTAAAGGAGGATGGGATCGACAGGGTAGACAGAAACAGACCGATTCCAGCAATTAAGGAATCAGAAGCCCCAAACAAATTTAGAGATTCAGAAAATACAGAAGTTGTGGAACT